>NC_069140.1:15318577-16639827 GCF_943734755.1 Anopheles moucheti
TGCGAGTGGCCAAAGACACCGGAGCAGAGCATAGCAAAGCGGCGTAGGTCAGGATGAACGCAAAACATTTTCCCTTCTCCACCACACGTATTGTTTTATCGACCTGTTAATGATCTTTTGATGCAAAAGAAATCATCAAACCGCAGGTAGAGACGTAAGATGTTAGAGAATGAGGCACATGAAAATAAAAAAAACAAACAAAAAACAAACAAATGATGCACTGTTCTACATCACGCGGGCGGTGCGCGAGATGTTGCCTCGTTGGCATAAAACTTGTTCACAAAATTGCTTATTACACGTGCAATAATTCAATCGCATCGTGTGTGCGTATGTGTGTGTGTTCGCCAAGGCTAAGGCTCTAAACAAAGACGGCCAACCGTGGCAAAATGGCATGCGTGTGGAGTGAACGGGGGGGAGGGGACGGGGGAGAAAAAGGCCGCGCATAGCCCTATATTCCTTCCGATACATAGCAGAACAATCGTCGTTTGTATTGTTGACACATGTTTTAAACACCGAGCAAAGCGGTAACGACGAGTCAGAGATTTAACAGCAAAACAAAACAAATTAATCTTAAATAGGCCATACATTTACATCCCCACCCACTTCCCTGCACCCAAATGCCGCTCCTTCCATCCCCGCCATTCTACCACCCACGGCACCGATTCCATCCCCATCCCCACACAATTTGCAAGCGTAGATGGATAAGATTTGTTGCCATTTTTCATCGTGACTGTATCGCTTCCCCACCCAAAAACAAAACAAAAGCGTTTTCGCTTTCCTCTTCTTGTGCGCGCGAGTTGCATTTGTTCCTTACATCTCCTTCCTACAGTGCACCAAGCTGTTCTGCTAGTTCTACAACGTTACAAAGAATATGCAATGTTTTGTTGCAAAACATTATATAGAACCACACGGCAGAAACAAAAAAGGGATAATGAGAAAAACACTAAAGGAATATGCTGTTTAAAAACAAACAAAAATATCACGTCACAAATTCAATCAAAGAATTCAATTCTTTATAGATAATTACTTCACTATCGAAAAGCTTTACAAATAAAATAGTATTGCTCTGGAATGCAAGCCAACACTGGTATCCATGTCCTCTGTTTGAGAGAAGCCATTTGTTCATTACTGTTGATTTGCTGTCCTTCCGCTCGTCCCGATAAAACCTCAAACCATAACTCCTTGTAGCGAACTCCACCCGACAGAGGCAGGATCCATTCACAAACGGTAACAAGCGAGCTCTACTACTTCGGTTTCAACTCTAGTTCTTGTCCACTCCGAGTTCGAGCATATATGCAAGTGACAGAGCATTTTGATCAATTTTGCAAACAGCATCATGCGTAGGAGATACTTTAAAAGACACAAGATCAAGGATGGAATAACCAAAAAACAAAAAAGGAAACGTAAGACAGCGTGTGCGTAAGATTTAAGTCACCGGTGGACCGTGCGCGAATGTGTGAGCTGTGAGATAATGGCAGAACGAATCTCATTTCAGCCTCTATTTCCAGCTTCTGTTTGATGTGTTTTAGTTAAGATTGGAAAGGAGCCTGAACATGACAATCGAGTTCCTTACTGCTTAGGGTAAAAGTTGATCTTTCTTTCTTCTTTAGTTTTTTGTGGGTTTTGTTCGTGTACTTTGTTTGTTTTCTTGCAGAAGATGAGCAATAATACACCACTCTTTCCGGTTGTTTCAATTCTTCCCTTTCGCCTATAGTTCTCCTTTACCCAAGATGTGCACTATACACTTTTCTACGTTTTACTTTCTATGCGAGCGCGCAAGACTTACAGAAAGACATCGTTATTTGCTCGTGATCGTGTAGGAACAGAGGTGGATGCCACTTTACGGCAAATCTACATCAACTTGAATTTTGCTAGACGTCACAGTGGGGAAGCGAACGTAAGAACATACATATTATCCGATTAAAAAATAAATAGCAAAAGCAAAACAAAGGAATACAGTTTGCAAATAAGTGTAAAATTGATTAATTGATAAGTAATATAATTTTATTCATTATTAGACAATTACACAAAGCAGCTTGATGATCGTACGTCAAAGAAAATGGTGGCTGATAATTGAATGGAGGCGAGGATAACGAACAATGCCCGTCTAGAAGGAGGTAGAAGAGCTAGACCAGCTAGGCGAAACAAGCAACATGGCAAATGACAAAATTTAAACAAAAAATATTTCTACGCATTATTACAAAGCAAAGCCGACGGCAAACAAACAATGTTGTTTCGTACCAATACGAGGATATGGGAGGAGGTTCACAAATATACGCAGAGAAAGGTAAAGACACAACACACATCCACACACATCGTATGGCATTATCCGAAAGGGCACACACTCACACACAAACACAAACACAGTACACATACCGATCGATCGGTTATGATCGTTTATGCAAAGTCAGCTACCAGTTATCACACAAGGCGTAAAGTAAAGCAAATGTATGGCATCGTTATCGATTATTCCCAGTGTTTATGTACTTTGAACGGTTTAACTACCAACAGCTGCACGTGATATATACACGCACATGCAGATACGAAAGAGTGTGTAACTACCCTCCCCCTTCAGCATCATTTACGATCATTTTCAACCCCACGCGAATTTTGCATCCAATGCAAAATCGTTTGCCTTCCGAATCCAAAATCCCCACAAAAAAAAATCCCATTCTTTTCTATCACGCCTGATATTTCAGGCGCATTGTTGAGGCAAAAGCGACACTACACTTAACTTATCACTCACAATTCAAGAAATTTGAAGCAATATTACGCTTTCTACTGGCAAACCGTTGCCACTATTCGATACTCTCATCTTCCTGCACATTTCCCCAATCGAAAACATTATTTCTATCTGATAAGACAAGGGAAAAGGGCAAAAACAAAATGTAACAAACATTAAATTATCGATAAGAAAGAAAAACTATCCTCCAAGCAAATATGCAATAACATTTAAACACACTAACAACAGCAGAGGTAAACACAATGTTTCAATAATGCGAGCAAAGTATGCGAAACTGAAAAAAAAAAACAAAATACATTACTCAAAACTCTACTGTGTTACGCGATCTGATGAGAAAGAGAGCGAGAGAGGGAGAGAGAGAGAGAGAGAGAGAGAGAGAGAGAGAGAGAGAGAGAGAGAGAGAAGAAAAACCTGTTTTGTCTACTACCAATTTTACTGCTCTTAAGAAGGCGAAAAAGCAAACGTTAAAATAAAAGTTTTTAAAATCTGTTCTCCTATTCTAAACAATGATTTCTTTTCAACTTTCATGCTTTTTTCCTTTATGTCATGTTTCTGCTAACCATCACATGCTTCAATTATGTTTTTGTTTATCTTTTCCGTTTCTACACTCCAATACACTCGTTTACAGCATTTTTATCCAATTATAGCTTTATATGTTTTTGATGTTTTAGTTTGCTCTTTGTGTCTCCCTTTCGCCTATTTTTCTTTAAATGCCCTTTCACCATTTTGCAACCTTTTTAGCATCGTTGTGCTTCAGAACTGAATGGACAAAATAAAAGATCACACATTTTCTAGTTAGCTCAAAACTAAACAACTCGCTAAGGAACTGTTCAGGCGATCACTGCGACACTTGGTCTTTTACGATAGCAAACAGCGCACTAAACATCATTGCAAAGTTATTATTAAATTGTAGTAAAAAGAAAAAAAAACAAATCCTTGTCTGTTATAACAACACCATCGGTAACATGCAAAAGAAAACATGAAGCAAACAAGAAAGAAAAGCCGTAATAGCTAGCTAAGCCATGAAAGAAAGAACGAAAGATGAAAGTCACTTCAATTGCGGGCGTGTGGGCGGGAAAAAACCATCGCCGCGTTGCGCAACAACTTGTAAACAAATTATGTAAGCAAAAAAACACTTAAGAAAGGAAACAAATTATCTTGTGCAGTGTGTACTTTTTAGGTGTAGCATTTCTTTCAAATATTTTCTTATTGATAAAAAGGGTGAACCAAGGCGGAGAAAACAAATAAGACAAGTATAATATTAATTAACATTTGCTTCACATCTGTTAAAGAATTCGAGCGGCAGGGTGTAAACGGTGGTGGCGACTGGTAGTAATACTGATAAATGATGTTGCGAAACACAACCCTGCTCCTACTCCGTTTGCCGAGATGAACAAAGATAACAAAACAAAGGGACAACGTTAGGAGACGATCTTTACACAATGGGCAAAAAGCGCTTGCATAGTCGCGACAGCAAAACAAAATTCAACAAAGCAAACAAAAAAGAAAAGAAAACCAAAATAAAAAAAATAACAAAACAAAACTATGATTAAATCAACATTTAAGCAAATTTATTAAACGATATTTAAGCGATTGATTGACTACAAAATAAAATCCCGCAATTGAATCCAATGCAGATGCAGCTATAACAAACGGGAAGGGTTGCGAGCGGAACAGCGATAGTGGCAGGCAGAGAAAATCTCGCAAACATAAAAACATGGGCGTGAACCAACAAAAACACACACAGAGGAATCTTTCGAACTTTATAAAGTTTAGCTAAGCTACATTACTCTCTCACACGTAACACAGATATTGATACATACGCGAGGAAAAACACTCTACCACACATTCACGAAAAGGGGAAGAGGAAGCTATTGCGCCCGCGATTGAAAAGAAACACAGAAAAACAATGGGCGCAAACATTGGGGGCAACATGAAACAACTAACAAACTAAGGGAAAGTTGTTAAGATATTCACAAAAAAAAACAAAAACAAAAAATGAAACATACAAACAAAAGCAAACCACAAATCATCTCTAGCTGTGTTTTCATCAATTAAAAAGAAAAGCGAAACAAAATAAAGAAACACAACCAAGATGCGAGTCGTACCGTGCGTTTTTGTACCCTGTTTGGTTCGATGCTTCCGTTAGTTTGCTGCGGCGTTGTCACATACATGTCCCGAGATGCTTGTGTTGATCTTTCTTCCATTCTCGCCAGCAGCACCGGAATTCTGATTGAAAAACATTGACTTTTATCAGAATGTACGCTAGTAGCTAAGTGTATCGTTTTCCTTCACCGAAGAGGTTACTATGTTGATTTTGTTGTTGACGGTGGTTTTTTCTGTGATTGGTCCTACGGTTTGACAAAGCGAGGACATGATTCGCCAGTACTGCCACACGATGCGGAACACCGACCACGATGTGATGCTGCACTGCAGGAACGACGCACGGTGTGCCATCTGGTGGTGGTAAACCGAACGATCAAGCAGAACCTGAGCTGTCTATAAAAACCCTGCCTTTGCTGGGGTGGCGTGTGCTCGAAGAAACACACAAAAAAACATCCTGAAAACACTAAACGCGCCCCCCCTCATACGCACCCGCAAAGCAGAAGGAAAAATGTAACGGCAAGGGAAAGGTCATCGAAAGACCATGGTGATATACAAAGTGTCCCCGATGGATACCAAAAATAGGGAAAAAACAAAAGAAAAACATAATAAAACTTAAACTAATCAACAAAACTAAACTAACTATTGCAAAATTTGCTAAACCCACTGCAAGCTAAAACAAATCTAACATTGTAACAAAACACACACTAAAGACTTCAGTTTACGCGTGCTTAATTCTATCTCTCTACATCTCTACCCAAAAAAAAACAAGAAACTAAAAGCAAATATATCATTGTGAACATTTTTCGTTTTACAACATCTTGTAAATCGATAAGAGATAGCAAAAGCGCAAAGTGTTAGTATATACTTACAAACAAATATTTAAAACAAATATTCAAAACCTAGATTTTGAGGGCGTACAGAGAACATTGATTAATGGATGAAGGATTTAAAAAAATGAGCTAAGCGGAACGCAATTAGATAAATTTAAAACAAAAAACAAATGAACAATTTGTGTGTATGTACTACCCACAAGCGGATGTTACAAATTATACAATTTAAACGAGCAAAACACATTGCATTGTTGAGCCATCCTTTTTCTACCTTTTCCATTGTTTGCTGCATTTTAAGAGTTGCAAAACAATCCACAAGTGGCAGGCATAGGAAAACGGAACGAGTGTCAACGTGAAGATAGCATCAAGAGCAAAATAAGAAATGCAAAACTTATTTATATCTTTTTTGAAACAATTTATGATGTTGGAAGCTCTAGAAAATTATTATATCTGAATTGAACGCCCTATTTACGCTCATTCATTGATCCACTAGCGAGCATTGTTGTGAACAACTTTGCATAGTGGCCGAAGCGACTAGTAAGACTAAATTCATTTAAAAAGATTGGGAAAAGGTTAATACAACACACACACAACATGGTTTTAAAACATTGCGTTGTTATTGCGCACCCTCAATCGGACTGCGGTTCCACTTTAGTGCACTACTCATCAGTAAAACCTTTGCATAGGCAGATGAAGACAGCAACAAACAAAAAAACACACACATATATAAACGATCATGATATGCATGCAAAATATTAGCAAAAAATATAGTTATTAGATAAGTCGAAGTCGGACAATGCGATAAAAAGGAAAGGAACCAATGGGTAGGTGTGAGATGACACAGTAAAAGTGTTAACGAAATTGGCCACAAGTCGCGCAACATAAATCGTCGATGAACTCTGAAACACACCGGAGTGCTGTGCTACTTAATAATTGTTATTAGATAAACTGCTAACGCTGTAGGACATACAAAAACCAAAGAGGAAAATAAAACAAAACCTACTTATTACACTGCGCGACGCATTGTATTACACTGAGCGACTTAACACATTTACAGCAAAACATTTAAAGCCAGCTGATGGTACAGTAAGCAACGGTCCCTGATGAAAGTTTCAAATACGTAGAAATTAACGAACCATCCCACACAGTCTCTGATTAACGTTTCAATATCCGTCTCATATTACAACGTCTTCGGTGGACAAATGAATCCTCCCGTCCTTAACTAATTTTCACAACCCACAACCCGAACTTTGAACCCTTTATCGCGCACGTACCAATGTTTTGCAAAAACAATCAATTTGCAAAAAAAAAACAGTCAAAAAGATGTGAAATAATAAACAATTTACTCGTTTGAAAATTTATGTTCACTTTCATGGCATGAAAAACATAACACAACGGTAAAAACGTACTTGCACACGCGGGATTAACAGAAAGTACTCACAAAAGATAACGAAACTATACGCTTGTGTAAAACACGCACACCAACATTTCTTGCCTACTAATTCCTTCACATTTTCATCACACGAACTTTTTCTATACTAACTGCAAGGGGGTTTCGAAGGAAGAGATAACAAAGATACAAACGAGAAATGGGAAGTAAAACATACACATATTGATACTACCGCATACTTAACGCATCCTTAAAGTAATTAAAAATCAAACAGAGAAACATTAGAACAGTGAACCAAAGCACACATGGAAACAAAACATTGAGAGAAAAGACAACAACACTATATAAGACACGAGAGACACAGGAGAGCAAAGCAACATTTAATGATAAGATCCTGAATTGAATAGCGAAACGCATTTGATGTCTCTTTACCGTTCCGTTTTGCATGCACCTTGGGCGCCGTTGGTGCAATGTGCAGTGTTTATTCGATTCTGATGTTCTGTGGTATGCGGCTGCATTGGCACAAAAGAGTCTATCGTGTTGTTTTGTTGTTCTAAAAGCAACGCAACATTTCACAGCGGCGAACACATTTTGAAGGAAACTCTTGATAGGATTTAAGTTGGCGTACGTAAGTGGTCCGTACTCTATATGTATCCTTTTCCGCTTGTTGTTTTCACCTGTTTTAATCACACCCACTGTTCCTTACTTACAACATTTTAACGTGTAACGTAGCGAAAACGGTTATGAAATCAATTAGTAGTTAATCTTCCTGTTGTCCTGCTTATTCCGTTTCGATGGCGTTAGTCGTTGTTATTTGGTGAGAAAATCCACAGTGTTTTTCCAACAGTGAAATTAATTAAAAATTATCTTTATACTAACGAGAAGACACACATTCACACATTTCGAGCGAACTTTAATAATTTCGTGCAGTACGGCAGCATCGATGTAATGAATACTAAAAGCACACCGTTTCTGACAGTTGTTGAGGGAATTGACTTTCATTTGTCATTAGTGGGAGTGTTCTATATGTGGACACTTTTCTTTTCATACAAAAAAATAAAGCAAAACTACTCTAGATAGTGAACCTTTACTATTGCTTTTGTTCGTTATTTAATTGCTTGTTTATCGTTTTGCTTGTTCCGTTCGGTAGTAACCGGGTGCTGTTTGATTAGTTGCGCGGTGTTTCGTTACGATTATCCGAACGCAAGTTAGCAAACACATGGAGCAGATTGCAGGCAGGCAAAGAAAACCCATGGAAAATTATTATACATTGTATGAATGAATTTTTGATAATCTAATTATATGTATTTTTGAATTGTATTTGATCGTGGAGTAACAAAAAAGAAATAAATATGTACCTATAAACAGAAGAAAATTGAAATAAAACAAAAACCATCTGAAAAACAAAACAACAACCAGTGCAACTTTTACTGCCTCCTTCGCAGAGCCGTGGTCGGTCAGCTGATCGTGCGAAAGCGTTTAACTCGTTAACCGCTGAGATATAAAATGAAACATAATCACCAGCGTCGCCGCACTAAAGTAAACAAACCCTAACCCGCTTCTTGCTTTGCTTAAAATAGAAACGAGATCAACCACATTACTAACAGCTCTGTCAGTTTTTAGGGACATGTCGACACTGTGGCGGGAATCAAAGCAACCGGCAATAAAGTTGCACACTCCATTCTGCTGTCAATTCGTGTGTCATTATTCGTGAACGTATCGAAAGAATTCAAGTCGTCCAAGAACCGGCGTCGACAATGCATTCGTAAGCAGAGGGTCTTTAGATAAACATCCCACCCTGCTGGATCTGGAACGTGATACAATGGCGAATAAAAAAATCACATTCTTCCCTATCGTCGTCATCGCATGCCATCTACCGTCCAGACAGGGAAAGCAGTGGTCATACTGTCGTGCATGTTTAGCATGCACTCCAGAGAAAAGGGCCTGCGATAGGAATTTAAATCACAGCGAACCATGTACATACTTTCGCGTGATGGAAAACGATTATGCCTCAAGGAACGCAGTCGTTCTGGTGGCGGCCCTAAGCTCCTAATTACCCACTGGGGCGGGCAGTTTGGCGCCTCAACTAATAACCAGTCTCATGCAGTAGAACACTCCATTTAGTTCTCCTTCACGGACAATTACTTCGCGCCATATGATAACCGAATCGCTTAGAGGAGTCACCGAACCATCTGCCTTGACCTCGGCAAAGGAATCACTTCCGCTCCACACGTTCTACCGAGCGTGACTACCTACCTTGTCAATGGTCCCGGTGTTTCACTGACCGCCTTCAACGACATCCGCAACTGTCGGTGGAATGTTCCGAGGATCGATTCTCGGCGTCGTCCACCTGCCGCTCGATCACCGCTCGGTTCGACCGTTTGCTGTGTTTTTCCCGTTTCCGGATCGACCGTCACCAGCAGCTCTTTTACGGTGTCCGGTGCAACTTCTGGATGGGAGGCTGATCCAATGATGATCGCCGGCTTGAGTTGTGTGGTATCGTCAAGCAGTTTCGTCCAGCAACCGGCTGCATCTGGATCACCTGCGTCATGTGGAGTTCGATCCGTCGGACGGACATCTTCCAATAGTTTGGTCATTGTTGCACTATCTTGAAGAGCTCCTTATAGTTTAAGATCTTCCAAGCAGCAGGATCCTGAAACACAGCGAAAGAAACACACCAATTGAAAGATCTTCCAACACGTAACAGTTTTTTTCTAATCGAAGCGAACTCAATGAAACACATGCGCACCATAAATGTCGTGTGCGGCAATGACACTGACCAAGCAAGGTCTAATTCGTTTCAATCGCCTAGAAACGATGAATACGACAAGCGGATAAATCCAATCGTGCAAATCACTCGTGTTGTTAATTACAAGACGCCCACCAGCGCGCGTCAAACATGAAAAAGGTAATCGCTTTTAATTGCCATTACAAGCCGGTCTCCAAACTCCAACTCGCTGCTACTGGCTCTCGGACAACTTCCAACCAGAGTTGCGGAGCTTCATCTTGCGAGAGTCAACCTTAAGCCGCCGATGTCTGTCTGGTGTGTTGCTGGTGCTACCAACTCATCATGTCACAATGTTTCTCGGTGGCACCTACACGCACCGTAACGTCCGTAACCTGTCCTGGCAGGGCTTTAGCGCTGCCATTAGCAGCCTCACTGACCCAGTGAGCCATGTTGGTGCGCGGTTCGACACGAAAAGATTATCATAACGATGTGATGTACATGTTTAATCTAATCAATTCGGAGATCTAGTCGAGATCGAGTCGAGGATAACAACTCATCATTGCCACTAAAAACGGCATGTGGAGAGGGCAAGTAACGCATCAAGACCATTCGCAGAGTAATGCTATTTTTGGACGTGTCGCTTCTTTGCGCATCGATTAAATGGTTGCACTGTCTGTTACAACACGGTATCGCTGAATAAATATGCGAAAGAACGTTGAAGACAGCAAGCGAAAGAACTCCAGCGTGTACAAAGAATATCTCGTCTGATCCTCGGCAAATATCTGACGCCCTGTTTGAACACCATGTGCACTCAGCGCTAACAATGGTGACGAGTGCTTATCAGAAAATCTTCCGGACGCAAGAAAAGATCACTCGTGCCAGTCGTGTCAGCGGCAAGCTCTCGGCTATCACCGGCTAACAACAAAGATCATCATCCGTCGGTGGAAGTGATCAGGTTTCAGGAGACATTTGTGTTTATCGCTCCAGCGCTCGTTCCATTCATTCCGCACGGTACTTCACGTCTTTGCTAGCCATTTAACGCTATCTACAGGATTGCGCCTAGTGCACAAAGCAAAGTGTGTCCGCCCGGGCAGTGCACGTATCCGAAGTCGTTTACCCTTTTGTTGTAGCCCTTGGCAATGAATGTTCGCGAGCCATCACACACATCAGAACTCTGCCAGAATATTCAAAACAAGCACGTTGCCTTTCCGAGATTAGTGCAGGAAGTGTCATTTGAGTGTCGAAATTGATATTTTGTTTCACCGGCCGATATGCGGAGACTTTCGTGAATGTTGTTCCAATTCTGACTGAACGGAACCCGTTCAGGCGTTAAACATTAAATTCCGAATGGCAAACAGGGGAATGCATGTCCGTCTCCAACTGCATTGCGTTGCCTTTGGAGGCACAGAGCCGGGTTTTTTTGTTGTTGTAACGACTTGATGATGGCTCATTTCGGCCCCCGGTACACATCAATCATTCGTCATTTAATTACCCAAGGGTGTCAAATGGGATTCCTGTACGCCGTTCCGCGCGATTCGAAATTCCATACACCTTGGGCGGTTCGATCGACGGACAGCCCTTCCCGTTGCGATGTGTTGCGATACCTTTCCCGCTCGGTCGCGAGGTCGTAAGCATTCCGAAGGCCATGAGTGACATTGCGATCACATTAACTACCCTCACCTTCGGTGACTCACTTACCTCACCCAATCGCAATGTTCGCGATCGATGATGGTCAGTTCGATCGATTGAAGAGGAAGCAAAAAAAAAGCATCACGCACACATGCACTGCGCTTGGAAAAATAATTACCAGCAACACCTATCACAATATCCACAACCGGGTGCAGTGTATGAGCGGCAATCACTGTCCACAGTTGAATCAGCAACGCAATTGCGTACAGTACAGATTTTCAACCCTGACCAATGCAAAATGGCGAACGGTTCTGTCCACATACCGCCACACTAAGCGTCGCAACTGATTCCACTGCAATTCAGTCGCTTTTCTAATCTATCTACCTTTCTCGGCTAATGGCATCATACCGTGATCGTTCGTTAATTATACATGTTTGCTATAGACAGAGAGAACAAAAGCTGTCCGGACCAAGGTCCAGTGTCACGATCACGATCAAACGATCGTTAACTGGATGAAATGAGTTCTTTTGTGCACATGGCAGTGATTGCATAATGTTGCAACATGCGGTGGGCATTGCATGGCACATCCGATTGAGATTATCACGGATACGTATCTCGTATTGCATTCACAAGGTTTTTGTTTATCAAAAAAAATTATAAAATTTTTCATTCTTTTTTGTCTCTTCTGTTTTTATGTTTTAAACTTTAAAAGAGATTGTTTCCACACTTCTATCCCAAATTTAGGTGCAGAATTTCTTCTTTTATCACTAGCTTGAAGACAGTACATAAAAACTTCGTTTTATAGCGTTAAAGTGAGTGTAAAATATGTTTGAAGATGGTTAATTAAAATGAAAATAATCGCCCAACAATCTTTACCATCAAACCCAAACAAAATCGGTTCAACAAACGCAAAACCCCACAAGAAGCAAAAGAAGAAACATATTAAAACCTCACACAAGTTCCACTCGAAACAAAGCGCTTGCCTATGCGACAAGTGTATATTTTTAGCCAACAGTGCTATTCTGATCGGCGGCTAATAAACATTTTGCATGCTCTAGCACAATTGAAAGTACTACGCACCGCAAATTCGTTTTTCAACGTGAAGCGGCGTAATGTGAAACTGAAAACCCCACTCGCAACCGAATGGGAGCGCGTGCAGAAGCAACAACAAAGCAAAATCACTTTCCTCTCGAGACACAGACCACAGTGATTTAGGGGAGTGATTTTGGGTATTTTCACGATGAAACGATTAAGAAAACACGGCACGGCAGAAGATGGTTTAGCTTCGTGCGGGTGGGTATTCCGTTGTATCAATTTTGTACTCAATACCGTACGTTTCATTCAAGATCAATGTCAGCTGGTTGCTGTTATACGGACGCATTCCTTCATAAAGTAGTGAAGGCAACCCGAAAATAAACAAACCTTCATCGATGACGCTCTGTCCGTGCTGCCGCTTTTGCTGTGACATTCAAACCCACGATGGCCGGTTGGGACAGCCAAGCGGTGAGGTGGGGGGGAAAAAACACGTGTTTTCCACCGAAAATTCCATCCCAAAAAACCATCCTGCTGGGATGCCGCGAAAAAGGGAAGTTTGAGGAAGAAAGGAAGCTTTAAATAGGCCATTAGATGCGAAAGTCGGTAGAACGCACTGGTAAGAACGTTTTTAGGGTGGAATAAAGTGTTAGTCATCCGAGAGTAAGGGCTAGAATAGATGTAGAGCCAACAGCCAGCGATGGATACACACGAAATACGCAAAGCGTTCAAGATGATCAAGTATAAAGAGCGTAGGAAATACCAAAGATGACATGAGATGAACACTATGGACATTGAATTTAAAGTTCGTTATCAAACCTCGCAGCACTAAACGAGATCGGTCAATATATCATAAAGTCATTGCTATTTGACAAATTTAAATTGCTCGTTATGTTTTTTTAAACAATCTCAAGACCCTGCGATAAGTGATATTACCTACACTTTACCGATCTTTATGAGCAACTTCCGGGATGGCCAGACGCATGTCTTCGCCGTGGTAGATGGTTCTATAAATTAAAATAAATCCTTCAACCCACACACACGCCAACAAACACTTACTATGCTTACCAAAAGCAACTGGATACATTTACATTTATCTCTATTTACTTTGGCTTATCCACGCAGAAACCTTGACACAGGTTTACCTGGACGGAATTTTCCTTACAATGTACTCCCCGGTTTTTTTTTTTTTTGGAAGGTGTTATATTTTTGGTTTGCGTGAAACTGGATCTGCTCAATTTTGAGTTGAAACCACGCTAACACCTGCGCTTGGGGCAACATAATATACCATCACGTGTTTCATGTCGCTGCCCAACCACAAGAAACTGTCCTTGCCAAAACTCAAATTACGCAGGAAATGGTGCCAGAGCGGTCAATAATAAATGATTTCAACGGTACTCAACAATAACAACAAAAATGTGCCACGCTCGCACAATCTTTGCCTTTGCCGGTGGAGTGCACATAAGTAAGTTGGAACGTCAACAAAAAGACAATCGGAAGCAAACCTTTTTCCGGTGTTTAAAAAGTTCTCAGCATAGTTCGGGAATGCATTTGCTAAGAAAACTCCCTGCAGCTGGTCATACATGGTCGTCCGCCGGGGGAAACGATTAAATCGTGTGGTTTTAACCAAATTTTAGAAGCTGACAGCATTTCACACACCAAATGGGACGGTTCACGTCGTCATTGACGTATTTGGAGACGGTAACATAAACAGAGCACAAATTTGGGCGAAATTTACCAAACAGCGACATGAGGTTCACCCGCACACCGAGACGATGAGAAGTGGTTTCGCGGTCAGAGTAAGGCTTTGAATCTTATCGTTGTTAAATTTACGATACGCGTTTTATGGTCCTGACGTGAATATTCCTTCCAAGCTTTTTTTTTTTGGCGTGAAAATATTCTACACCCCAGCAGCTACAAGCACGGTAAGTGAGAAGCTCCAGTGCAAATAAATACCGGTAATGCACAAATAATAAGCTTAAGCACAGCACCACCTTCCAACATGCCTAACACACCACCGGGCACTTCATCATGCTGCCTAATTCGTTGATTATTTGAACAGATAACGAAAATGCGAGATGACGTCGGTGTAAGACACTGGTTAGGAAAATGGACGGGGCCACCTACCCGGTGACAAGATAATCCGCGGCCAGACGAAGATGCCCCTTGCGTCCTTTAGCGCGTGTGTTTAGCGTGCGTCTTTGCCATCCAGCTGGGCGAGCAGAGCGAGAGCAGGTTGGTGCTCAAATTAATATCACTTAAGCACACGGATGGATAGATGAAGAAGCGCAGCAGCTTAAGCATCTCGTGACCGCCGTGTGTTCAAAGACAATGACAAGATGAGCGGACGAAACCTGCTGATGGCCCCCCAAAACGCCTCGCAAGATGATCTGGGGGTATGAAGCTGATAATAAAAAAAAACCCTCTTAATTTATTGAAATTGTTAACGTGCCTGTCAGCAGCAGTGACGGCCGTTAGCGGAGGTGTTTAAACCTTGAACCAAATAGTGGCCAAGAGGAGGAGTCGTTCCCGAGAGCAGGAAAAAAGATATGCTGAGACCTGCCACTCACTCAGGCTCCTGCCGTTCGCCAGCACACTAGGACAATCGTTCGGGCGAATTCAAACGTTCAAATCAGAGCGTTGAATTGTGGAAATTGTTTGAAAAAGATTCAGATTCATCCTCGCACACATAAACACAGAAATGCATAGACTTTCAACGATGCGGAAATCGATCCTAATCGTTACGATCGTTACGATCATTTGTGATTCCCTTCGGGGGGTTATCACAAGGATGGTGCCGGTAGCGAAGGTAACACACTCGGATGCAGCTTGTAATACACATTTGCTCAAGGTTAACGAGACCGAAAGCGACATGCGCATGAACCTGTCGTGGTGCGTTACATTGCGAATCCGTTACACCCCGCTCGTGCACCGTGACTTTGTACTGGCACTGACCCACTACATCGATCGCTGTGTGCGAGGCATCACCCCAGGTACCGGTTGGTGCAAAAATGACAAAAAAGAAAAGGGGCAACGCACTGAAAGCTCTCATTATGTTTCGGTTGCTGAAAATGTCGGAAAACAATGAAGAACGGAGAGTACTACCTAGGGCAACCATGCGAGAAGCTCCTTGCGACGTGTGCAACTCTGCAACAGCTGATCTCGTGCTTCAAGTTGCATACTAACCTTGCAATTGGATGTCGTCTAGTACTCGTTCTATGTACGTATCGATGGTCGATGGTTAAAGCATTTCCTAACTTATTCCTTCTGCTTACATCTCACTTAGTCGCACGATCATGTACTACAATATGACATCACCATAAAACACGCACCACAGCGTATGCAAATCCACAATCAAACTTCAACCCGCACTGGAACCATGTGCCAACCACCAGATGGTTGCTTGATCGCAAAACTGAAACCTTATCGCACTGCTACCCAAACCTTGGACATGTGCTATGTTTTCTGATCGCGAATATTCAACTGACCTCGTGTGGTGAAGGCGCAGCTATGCCTTTAGAACATTGGCTTGTAATTGAAATAAGGGAAATCCGTTTGATTCATCTGTAAACACACGCGTACACACACAGACGAACTCGTTTCCTTACTATTGGGTGGATTTCCGATGGGGTTTACCAACGATTCTCCCGCGCACAACAAAAGCTCCGCCACGATCGGGGATTTAGCTTATTCAGCCAACTTGATCGAACAAACGCGCCACAGTGAATTACCGCCTAGAAGTGAGCACACGAGCTTGATAGTAATCCCTCTCAGGGTCCTCAGATCCTTGCACTTCTACGACATGCACACACACACACACGCATGCACACAGCGAACCACACGCTTTCAGGAAGGTAAGGATATTTGCACAGCCAACGGAAGGAGCGTTTGCAAAAACACTGACCCAGCCTGCGGTTGACAAACCTGTGCGCATGTGCAAACACACACTCAACCCCCCTCCACTCGCTTGCTGAATGATGGGAGGGAGGAAGTCCACCGAAGGTGCGAATGTGCGAAGGAATTGCGTACACGACTCGTACGTGATCGCAAACCAGCAGAACTTTGGGTCACACTACCCCGGGCGGTACAACGAAACGCGATCTAAAGGAAATAACGCGCGCAATCGCTCGCGGCGGATGGTTTACTGACAGATTCCTACCGACGGCAACGAAAACCAAGCTACCGGTACCACCTCCACCACACACTTCCGCACTGCGTTCGTTCGTTCTACCGAACCATTGTGGCGAGCTCACTGTATACACACACACCCACAGCGGAGAGCGAATTGAGAGTGTCCGCAATCATTTTCCACACATGCGACGCGTATGCTGCGAGACACGAGATATAACGGCGCGGCTCGGGCAATGAGAGTTGTACATCCGCCAAACGGATTCAGCGTGCAAACGAAAGGCAATGAAAGGCTAAGAATGTATGAAACCCTTCTCCCCAGCAAAGTTCTAAACGAGTTCGAAACACGTCCAACTAGAAAAGCGATTGCTGTCTCTCTGGCCAGTTAATTGTACTTTTTCCTTTCTACAAAACGTCACGAGATCATGTGTGGTTTTAGCCACAGATGTCATTAATATCGATGCGAATGCCTTTGTCCTTCGACTTTTGCACCGAGGTCTCCATGGGTGGTGATCGTACATTCATCACTCACACCTCATTAACGGCGATCAGCTGTCGCAGGAAGACCTACGCCAGGACCAACACGCACTCACACGCTCACTCACGGCACGCTCTGCAAAACACAACGGCTGGTGGTCGTCGCGCCTATCGCGTTTCACCAAAAACACGTGTTCCGTACGTCCGCAGGTCCTGCTGCAAACTGCACCACCAAACAGACTGATGCTACCACAGCCGAAAAGGTGAATTACCGATGACGCATCAACGTCGTCAACAGCAGCAGCAGGGTGAAAGGGGAACCAAGGGGGATGAAGCGAGGGAACCGCATTACGCTGATGCGGTACGTAGACGCACAGGTGGCGTCTGAACCGCCGTCTAGCACGATTGTCGCCAACAATTGCATGCACAACCCACAGCAATACCCCAAGTTTCTTTTCCCGCAAAAGGGTATTGAGCTGCAAATTTCAAACAACCCAAAACTGGGACCTCTTTCCCCATATTGTCCATTTTAAATGCACCCGTCTAACAGTAAAGCAAAGGGGTCCTTTACTCCTGAACCCCACTCAATAGAATAAAGACACCCAGGGAAAAAAAAAGTTCACTACACTATAGCGTGACGCTTGTACACTCTACGGAAAGAATTGCTACAGAAGCAGACCCCCTACTAATAAAAAGGCCTACAGAGCTCGTGCTAGAATTGTTTCGCTTGCGTGGTTTTTTTTTTGATGCAGTTTTGTTTTCTGTTTCTACCAAACAAACGCTTGCACGAACACACACTTACACGCCGATTGTTCCCATTTCAACACTCACCACTATTGACCACGCTGTTCTCGGGGGCATGAAAATATGAACGAAAGGGCAAGCAGCCAAAAGGGGGAGGGTTTTTTTTCATTTTCGAAACATTTTATTCCGCACGGTTTTGTAACTGCATTGTACTGCTTCAGCCTTTCCTCCCGTCCACTCAGTTTCTCGATGAAATAACAATCGTCCCAGCGCAGATGAAGGGATATAATAGAGTTTCCATTACCTCGTGTCCTCCGGGTTCGCTCGTAAACACTATGCTGTATAAAAAGCCTAACACTAATTTTCTTCCCGGTTCAACCTGTTTCACTTGTGTGGCGCTAGTACATTCGTGTAGGCGCACTCGTTTGTTCGTCGAATTCGAATTGGTGACGATCCAACACCTTTTCCCCGGTACACGTACGCCTGCTATTGACGGCCGGGCAACTGCGTACTATCAAGAAAAAAAAGCTGTCTTCTGTCTTTCCGCCCGTGTGAGGTGATATTCTAAACTGTACATCGTTCTTTTTTTGGCCCTTAAGGAAAGTGTATTAACGTAACGCGTTTTTAGGCACAACGAAAACGATTTTTCACATAGCATTTTTGTGGAACAGATCGCTAAAATCAAACTCTGGTACAGATAACAGCAAGCTAAAGAAAGCAGAAGTTCGAAATCACGTAAAGTAGTGCCGTCCTACTGCAGATGGCACATGCGATTGACGGAGGGTGGCCCTCTTTTGTATTGTATGCCGTGTCACGAAAACGGTAACTAAACTGCCTTCTGCCTGAAAGTCTAAATCATCCTCTTAGCGCAGCGACCCACTATCCAAGTCATGACTGCCATTTCTGATCAACTAGACCGGACTCGCAAGCCCTTTGCTACGAAAGAACGGCGGGGTCTTCAACGCGTATCTATTCTCGGGGATTTCGCTCCACAAACGTCTTGCGCATTCACTAATTTGGCTAATACTCGTACTGTTTTCAGCTTCTTCCTAAAACACAATCTTTTCCAAAACCCAATAACAGCTGTATCCGAATTCGTCGCATATGTCCGGGGCTGCCTACTACTCACAAAACTCACTATACACTATACAAACGCTAAACGTTCTTTTTTGTTATCATTAATGTAGTTATTATTATCCCTATTACGATCTTTTCTCTGTGTGTGCAAATTTGTTACACGCGGCCTGATCAGCCTGATGCGCTTGATGGTTTGATCTTACACTATTACTGTCGTTACTAAAACTCATTAAAATAGAACCAGTTAAACAAAAAGCGTACGTGTGTAGCGAAGCACGAAAGACACACGTAAAGGATACGCTTCCGTACGATCCAATGGATATGATTGACTAAGAAGGTTTACACGAAATCTGCGTCTGTTTGTGTTGACTCAAAGGATCGTGCAGCGATGGGGTGTTGTTAGCGAGTGTGTATGTAAAATATATTATATTTTTACTATCGTAAATTAGACGCTATCGATAATTAGATCATTACCAACCGGAAACCAAACGAGCATTCCCGGCGCTATGCCTATCTTCCTCCGCATTTCGGTTACCGGGTTTGCTTGTTTTGCTCCTGTCTACACACCAACTCTACACCCAATGGTAAAAGGAATCGAACTGAAGGCCGTCCTTCCCACATCCAGCGCATCCCACATCGGCTTAGTCGGGCCGGTAGATTGGCGTTTTCGGTATGAATTCTATTAGTAGCACGTACTCCATCATCGAATTCGAATCGCACTGCTGTTTGCTGAGGCGCCAGTGCAGTCCGAGCTTGTGATAAAGGTGACTGTTTTCCCACTCGAGCAGTTTGTTAAGCGTATGCTGCGTCTACGAACGGACGAGATGGAATCAACAATTCGATTAGTTTGTTAGGCGTTGCCGCGCCACCATCGATCTGGTCACTTACCCTCTTACTTAAACATATCACAGGCCATAGAGAACATCCTAATGTGCAGCAGCAGCAAACGCAGCCACAGAACAGCCACTTCACGTTGACGGGTAGCGTCTTTTTTAGCACGGCATTGATCCGCAGCACTGTCGCTTTGAACTCTTCCGGTGCGACGCGCGATACCAGACCGGCTGGAAATTGCACGTTGAATCGATTGCTTAAGCCAAACCTGCAAAACGATAAAAAAGGGCAAGGGATTAATACTAGTATTGCATCTAGTAAATCTTGTGAGTAAAGTTATTCATATGAATTTGGGTGTCATTCGCTGATCACAATCCTTAAATGATGATTCATGGAGAATGGAGAAAATTTGTGAAATTTGAGCACGCAAATGAGGTTTATTGATAAATTTGATTCATTCATTGGAAGAACAGCCGGAACAGCCAGCTTGCACTTCACTTAGGGGGAAGATTAACAAGAACTAGATTGTTTATTTACGTACGTTGGCGGCTTTGTTTAGACGCGATCTTCAAACCCATTCCACGCTGACTCTCAATGGGCCATGCCGAAGTGTAGTTGCGTCAGTTAAAAGCAAGATTGTTCGAAAAGTGAGGGCGAAAACGAAAGCAACTGGCCACTGGAAATCTATATTCATCGCAATTAACGATACCGCATGCGTTCGACGTAAACTGTGGCCGATGTTTAGTTAGCAAAATTACAACTCGATCGACAACGGCCGCAATGCGGGAAAGGAAGGTTAGGAGGGTAGTGCGAAAGTAGCGCAGAACAACCTTCATTGAAATGGATCTCAGCAAACGGAAAGGAAACTGCTACGGTCGCGAAAATCAATGCCATACACCATGGCACCTGCATGTGATTGTTTTCGGCTCCATGAGTGGTGTGTGTTTCCAGCGTTTTTGGTTCCATTTCGCTCTCCATGAATTGAGCCCTGTTTTAACTTTCGCCTTTCATCACCATTCAGATGGTATGGCCATGTTTGGCACTCCATTCCATGCGTATCTGTTTTCGCGCTTTTCTCTGTCTCTTTCACTATCGCTCAGCTGGGCCATCAAACAGCAACACAGACGGGGTCTGTTGCTATTGTGTAACTTGGCACACAAAAAAGAAACGAAATCGAAACGCAAACCAACCGAGCAGCCCAAAACGAGAGGCGGCCTCACGGAGAAAACGAACCATCCACCCAACAGCCGTACGGATCGATTGTGTAAGCAAGCGATGACGACGGCCACAGAGGCCACACACACGCGTACGATAGCGGCTATGAAATGTTGGCTGGTCGAGCTGGCGTTCTGACCTCCTGTTTTCCACACATAATTAATACCTATCGGAAGGGTTTCGGAGAGCAAACATTCCATACTTACACTGTCATATTGCCTGCCCCACGGATCACAATCGGATCCGGAACCATCTGCACGTGCGCTTCCTCAAGGTTTTCCTCCGAGAGCTCCTGCTCCTCGTAGATTGCGTCGAAATCGGCCATCATGGTAGCGTGTGTGCTGGGCTGTTCAAAGGGCTTCTTAGATCGGTAGCACAAAAAAGGTAGCTTTGATGCAGCGCTTTATGTGGTGCAATCTAGCTCAAGCAGGCAGTGGCGCTTTTGTTTGAAGCGAACAGCAGCTCTCGACGATCACACCTTCGCGTTGTACTCGGTCCGTTCTTGACCGAGAATTCTCCGTGGCGGGCAAAGGCACGGCACCGTTCGTACACCTTTCAACTCTTCGCAATGTAAACAAAAGCGGTGTATGCAAACAAAGAGATTCCGCACCCACGGTAGCCGCAGTGATCCATTCTTTCCAACAATCTTTCAGACACGGTGTATGTCCCAGCAGCTTATTCGGCTGCCCTCATCAAAGCAACCCTTGATGCGTATCACACGTCGGTCCGGGAGGAGGCGAACCACACACATTCGATGCTACACATTGAACTGCACCTTGCATCGCTTACGAGCAGCAACAGCGCACATCATCTTCGACACGAACCGTGCACTGGATGCACTTCGTATGCATGCGTTTGCATACGATTAACACGCACGCACATTAGACATTTTTTCCTCTTATTTCATGCACTGCCCGGGGTCCTTTTTCGGTCGTAAGTTTCTCTCCGCCTGGCGTCACGATGCAGACTGTAATAATACGTAATAACCACGGCCCTACAGGGTGAAAAGGTTGCCCTTCTCTCTGCCCTTCTCTAGCACCGATCGACAATTACCAATCGACCAACAACAAAAAGAACTGCCTATCTGTCTGCCTGACTGCTGGTAGTGGTCTGCTTTGGCAGCTGCTTTGCAGATCCTTCCTATCGGTTGCGCACTTTTAATGGCTGCAGAACGCTTTCCACTGCAGACGAAGGAAGTTCTTCGAACGATAGTATCACTGGCCTTGATCCACTGGTTCGTCGCGATGTTCCATTGCCCCACACGAAATGAAAACACGGATTATGCAGTGCAGTTATGGGGGTTCTCTTTGTTTTGTCCCCCTTTTGACAACAATCTGCTCCTTTTTCGTGTTTCCGAGCAGCTGTGTTGACAGCTGTCACACCGTTCAACGCAGGCAGAGTGTCACTCTGGAAAAATGGGCAGGTTCACTCTGATTTTGAATTAGATTTCGAAAGGCATATGTATTTATTATCAATCGGATCAATTCTGCCGAGTAGGAACGTAATTTCTGAGCTTCAAATTTTAGCCAGAAGTAATAAATCGTGTAAATTCAAGGTATATACGTAATAAAATGCTGTCATCTCGATAAACACTTGGAATATACGTCAACAAACTATTGCGGTTGTTGAACGTGCCACGATTGTCAGACCTTGTGAAGACTCATCTTTCTCTTCGCTCGTTTTGTTTTGGTATCAGCAAAGGGTGAAGAAAATTCTTTTCCGTGGAAATTCAAATTGGGTGCCTCTGTAACCATTTCCAGCATCGAACAGATCATGTCACTGAAATCACAAGACGATATACCGCTGGCGGATGATGATTTAGAAGGTAACGGTGTGCAAACACTCTCCTCATCGAACCACTCTCAAATGAATAATCATTTGTTTTTCCTTCCCGATGCAGTCATCATCAACGATGACGAAAGCTCCAAGTATATGTGCAATGGCCGTTCGCTAGATTCGATTGCCAGTTCCTACACGAACGGTAACTCTAGTCCACAGCAGTTTTTGGAAAACGAAAGCCCGGACGCGGACGAGCAGGAAGAAAAGGCCCGTCTCATTGCTCAGGTGCTGGAACTCCAGAACACACTGGACGATCTATCCCAGCGAGTGGACAGTGTGAAGGAAGAGAATCTCAAACTGCGCTCGGAGAATCAGGTGCTCGGACAGTACATCGAAAACCTGATGTCCGCTTCGTCGGTGTTCCAATCGACCACGCCGAACAACGTGCAGAAGAAAAAGTAAGGTCTGAATCCTCGCGACACCGAAATGCTTCTTCGCTGCAGCGACAACGATCCACTTCGAAGCCAAAGATATTCCACGAGCTGTTGCTATTGTAGTAGAACACAAAGACACACACGCACCAGGCGCATGAAGTGCTGGCCGAGTGACCATTAGTGCACCATACCGGAAAAACTAGGCTAGATTAAGGGTTTTTGAATTAATATTAACGCTTGAAGAACGCAATATCTGGACGGCATGTCGTGGAAGTTCCCAGTTGCCACTGGACACTGTCACGCCTTTGCTAGAACACACGGATCGCGTAGCATTCGACTGTTGTTTGTCTATTTTCATAGATGCCTTGGTTGAGCATGTTTTGTCTTTTACGTTTCCCTCGTGTGTATTAGCAATATGCTGGTTGAAGTCGCAAGCGGTTCAGGTAAACCCATAGGTACAGATTGGTTCAGCAGGTTCAGGGATAGTACAAGGAAACAAAAACGATTCTAACTCTTACACGTAGTAAATTCGCGTCGTAACCGGCTTAAAGTGGACCTAGTAAGTTCATCGATTCCTGTAAGTGAAGTGAATTCGGGCCCGAATCTAGTCCAAGAAGGTCAATAGGCTCTAACCCAAACTCGTTGCACCTGCAACGGCCTTTTGGCCGGAGCCGCAAAAGTTTTCCTACACTACTCGAATCGGTAAAAACAACTGGATTCGCACCCAGCTTCTTCGGGTCATTCCGTAAAATGAATTGTTTGACCTATCACTAATGTTTATTACCTCTACCAAGCGGTAGAACCGTGCATTCCGGAGAGGGTTTACTAAGCTTAAGTTTGTGCTAATTCACACCCCGGTACTATCATCGCTCCCATTTGCCCCTTGTATCTGTAAGAGAGTACATGTTACTCAAACGCTAACGAGATAACGTGTAACAAATTGGAATACTCTACTATATTTATTTCGTATTAAATAAATTGCAAACTCACACGCAACGTTCACCGGTCTCTGAATTTCCTACATCACGCAGTTGTGTGCCCACCGTGGAAACGGTATCACATCCTTAATGTTGTGAACATTTAAAAGCCACGACAAATACCTCTCAAATCCCAGCCCGAAACCTGCCGTCGTGACGCTTCCGAATTTTCGCAGATCCAAGTACCACTGCAGGACGTCCTGGTTTGGGAGCTTTCGTTGCAGACGTTCGTAGCTATCCTCACGGACACTTCCACCCACCAGTTCTCCAACATGCGGAACGAGAAAATCCAATGCGTCGACAAGCAGAGGATTTGCGGTGCTTTCGCGCATATAGAAAGATTTGAGCTCCTTTGGCCAGTAGCACACAAATACCGGACCCTGACAGTGTTCGACCAGGAACAGTTCTTGTTCCTTATTGATGCCTTCCTTACGACAAACGGGTGACTTTAACTTATCTTGTTTCGCTTCCAGAATGTTCATTGCTTCTTCGTACGTCAGCCGAGAGAATGGCTTGTCCAACCAATGAAAGTCCTCCTCGAGCTTGCCATCGGTGGTTAGCTTTCTGACTAAACGCAAGTCTGCGGCGCTTCTTTCAATTACGCTGGCGGTAACCTTCTTCAACATATCTTCGACCCGTTGCATAAGCGCCTCGAGTGTGTCCATAAATGCTTCCTCCAGCTCCAGCATGTAGAACTCGGACAGGTGAATGTTTGATTTGCAGTTTTCGGCCCGGAACGTTGGGCCGAAAGTGTACACCTTGTCCAATCCGTGTGACATCGCTTCCAGATGCAACTGACCGGAAACCGTCAGGAAGGTGGGTCTATCGAAATACGCATGTTCGAGGGGAACGTTTTCCTTTGCCATACCCTTCAATAGCTGATCGTTCAGGGGTTTCACTAGAAATGCTTCCCCTGCTCCTTCACAATCGTTGGACGTTAGCACGGGTGTGTGGATCTGGACAAAGCCATCCTGCTGCAGGTATTCGTTGAACGCTCGTGTGGCCTCATGTCGCACCCGAAACGTCGATGCCATGGAGTTTACGCGCGATCGCAAATGCAAGTGGTTTCGGATGTACTCTGGGGGGTACGATTTTTTAGGGTAAAACGGATAGCCTTCGGTCAGGGGACATTTCCCCAGCTCGGTTAACGAGTCTACGTGCAGTTCGAGCTGATTTTTTGGCGAAGCAACGACTACACCACACGCTTCGACCGAAGAGCCGTAAGCAGTGTCGATATTTTTCTCCTTGTTAATGACTAGTTGAAAGTTTTGCGGTGCCGAACCATCATTTATGTCCACAAACAAGTTTCCCTTCATGTTGCGAACGGATTTAACCCATCCCTGAAAGAAAATATTGGAAAGAAAACACCGGCTAATGTTGCACAACTTCATCTGCCTTCCCCGTGGAGTTCGATTTCCGTTCCGACATACTTTTACGTTCACTTTGTGTCCTGGTTTGCAGTTTTGCACCGAGAGGTCTTTTATTCGATAAACATGATAATTGCGGGAGGAATTCCGTAACAAAAACCGGGTACACAGCAAAGCCATTCGCGTGCAATAGTTTGTTTTGAAATCATGTGTATGTCAAGCCATAGAAACGTCAAAACCGACGCAGGGAACCGTTCTAAAAATCGCTACGCACTGTTCCTTCGTCATCGATGGCGGTGTTTCTATATTTGAAATAAACGAGGAAAGGATTTGAACCGAATGATACATGTTTAAATGTACCATGAGATCCAGTGCTATCATTTCTCCTTCAACGTGTGTTCAAATATTACCCTGAACATATCTAAACCATTTAACCTTCCCGCTGTCCCCGACCCTGACCGCTTTGTCGTTACCATACCAACGATCGGTAACGAATTTTCCATAGAAACCTGACCCGGAACCGTTGTTTACGCGAAACCTTACTCTTGAAATTTTCATCGTTCAGAGTAGAGCGGTTGTCGAGTCGCAATGTTAACGAAGAAGGAAAAACTCCTAATCCGCCCGTGGCAGATGCAGCGTTACATTAATCATCGGATTAAAGTGGTGACGGCCATGCCAGCCATCGATTTTCATCCACCCCCGGAAAGGATTCATATCGCCCAAAAGCTGAAGAAACAACAGAAAGAACTCGAGCGAAAGGAGAAGATTGAGCAAGAAAATATCCGCCTACTGCAACGTCTCGGGGCCATCATGAGCAAGAAACGTTTGGATAACATTTGGACCTACACACGACCGAAGTGAGTGTACTTTGAATCGTTGATTTGCAAGAAAACCCTTACTATTTTCCCGTCTCCGTGCAACTGGATAGTTTCCTTCGTCGCGAAAACATCTATCCCGTCCGTCCAAAGACTTCTCCGGAGGCAGGCGGGCATGGACGAACATCCGTCAAACCAACAGCAAGCAACCTGGCCAACTCTACCGGATCACCGCTAGCAAACTGGACCAAATCAATCCGTTGCAGTGCTTGCAGTGCACCGGCGCGTGTTGCAATCCAGCTCAATCAAATCGCACCGGAAGGACGCATACCGTGGGCTCCTCAGCGAAAAACCACCAACCGGAAACTGCTGCAAGAGGCTGAAACGGAACAGCACGAATGTTGCCGATTCTGCTGCTGCTAGTACCCTCCTCCGCTGCTACTTTCGGGACACAGATTCCTTCTCCACGCCTGCTGGTGGTGTGGAAAACGTTTTAATGAACAAATGAGTAGATTGCACAGGAAGGTAGTTTGTTTACAATCGGTCTTGTATTTTCATCACCCTTTTACGACGGAAAATAAACACCACACCACCACCACTCACACTTCACTTAAGCGGAATAAAACGGGAGCTGTGGGTTGCACCGATACCGGGACGACCGTGCTTGACGGGCTTGTACGTCATCGAGAATTCGCCCAGATAGTGGCCGATCATGTCGGGCCTGATTTCCGTCTGGTTGAACGTCTTGCCGTTGTACACACCGACGGTGGAACCGACCATCTCCGGAAGGATGATCATGTTACGCAGATGCGTCTTCACGCAAGCCGGCTTCTCGTTCGGTGGCGTGTTCTTCTTGGCCTTGCGCAGCTTCTTGATCAGGGCCTGGGGCTTCCTGCGCTGTCCACGCTTGAAACGCCGCTTAGCCCGGCTGTGCATCAGCTCCACCAGGGCCTCCTGCTTCATGTCCAGCAGCTGGTCCAGATCCACACCACGATAGGTGAATTTACGGAAGGTACGCTTCTTCTTGGTTCCATCCTCCGGTGCTTGGTCGGCCATGGTGGCGGTTTGGGATAGATCAACCGATCACTACGTCCCAAATAATCCGAAATTTACGTGAAATCACACGGCGCTACGTCGTCTTGCGACCAAGAGCGGGTTGAAAAAGAGCATCTGTCAAACGAGCGGATGTACAACTGACGGTCGTGAGTGACTACATGCGTTTCTCTCTGCGTTTTTGGTGAGCGCCAACACTGCGTTTTGAGAGCAGCGTTTTCGCTTGCTGCTGCATTGGCACTTCAATTTTTGAACGGGGCGTTAATTTTCTCATGCAAATTATAAACACAGGTATGTTACTCCTATCCATTTTTTGTTTAGCTCTATGTACGACTATCAGATAAACGGAGTCAGTATAGCAAGAACCAAAAAAATGCGTGACTTAGGCGTTTTGATTGACAATAAGCTGACTTTCAAGCATCACTATGACAACGTTGTTAACCGCGCAAAAACTGTTTAAATCGACAAGGAACTTTAATGACCCACAATGTCCAAAATCTCTGTTTTGTTCGTTGGTTCGCCCGTTGTTGGAATATTGTTCAATTGTGACTTGTCCGTATACTATTATATCTATAAGGAGACCTGAGACAATACAGAAAAGATTCACACGATACGCCCTAAGAAAGCTAGCAAGGTTGGGCAGACGGATCCTTGCTACCACCCTACAAACACCGTTGCCTTCTTTCGGGCATAGAAGCATTACAAGTCAGGGGTAACAGAGCATAAGTCATCTTTATTGCAGGACCACTACTAGGAACCATAGATGATCCCTCGCTAGTAAGTAGGATTTCGTTTGCTGTTCCGCGATCGGTATCTAGACACCGACAAATGGTGCAGTAAACTCGCGCTAACACAGTATACGGTACTAACGCGCCACTTAAAGCGATTCAATCAATGTTCGTATCAGTTCGATTTTACGATGTCCATGCCCCAATTTAAAAGATCTTTGCGTTTATTGTAACTCCAAACAACGACCCTCGTTAAACCGTTCTCGGTGGACGAATTAATTAATATCCGTTAAACATTAAAAGTTCATTTCCTTTTCACAAGTCGAGCAGGAGTTGGAGTACGAGTGATTTCCGCAATCGGATAATGATAGGGAAATAGTAATTTGTACAGTGTGGGAATAAGTAAATAATCTATCTAAATCTATTTTCTCCTTAATAGATTTCTAAACCATTTTCGATGGATTTTCTTACTATGTTACTTACACAACCGCTTCGAGGTCTTGGACTGTTGCAGAACCGCTTACGTCCAAGAGCCGTCTGCAATCGAACCGATTTTTCCACCGGAAACATCAACACCATCACTCCATCTCAAATTGGACCGACCACGTCTGTTCCCTGTGCACATGGACGATTAAACGAGGGATTTACAAACTGGTTTGCCCGATCCTGGTGGGTCAATACATCCTTCCACACATGTGGGGCCAAAAATTGTTCTGCGCATCTTCCTCTCATACGCGCCTAAAAGGGATTTTTGGAAAAAGAATTGGACAAAGTCCATGTCTCAGGGGCGTATGTTAGTACTGGAACTATGCAAATTCTTTCAAATTGAAATTTTCAATCAGTAGAAAAAACCAGTTGAATGCAAGCACCCTGGTAGGATGTATCTCAACATCAATGTTGGTGTCAGTGTTGACCATTCACCAAAGTTAGGTGAATCAGTTTCGAATCATTAGTTATATCAGTTTCGAATATTATCGATTGTAGTTGAAAGTCTTACCTTCCCGTATTGAATGTCACCAGTAAAACAACACAAACAGTTTAATAATTTGTATCAAGTCAATTTTGTTATTCTTTTCTTACCCCAGAAGGACACAAATGAAACAAATTTTGAAAGCTTACACTGTTCACTATGGAGTTTTTGTTTGCTTCTTGTTGTTGTTTGGTTTGTAAATCTTTTCTAAGGATGTTAACGGTCCTGTGAAGTTCAGGTTCGAGTTTCCTTCTGGTTCGTTGATAGAGATAAAAAATAGTCTGTTGCTTTCAACTGCATTACACATCTGGATTTGTGTCAGTAGAGAAACGCAGCAGTTTTTGCTCTGGCCGTAGATTCACTTTTTCGATTTCCGACACTTTCTTTACACAACTCCTCCTGGAATAAATGGTACGTTTGTTCTCTCGTCCTGTGTGGTTTTTTTTCTGCTTGTGTGACTCTTATGTGTGTATATATATAAAGAATTTATACAGATTTGAATCCCTGCACGGTGAACAATGGGAAAGAGAGTGAGACTTGCCCATCGGTTCCGATGCACCCATCATCTTTTCTTTTTGTTTTTTTTTTGCAGGCATCAACCATTCATCCCGGGTCCATTTTCCACAGACGACGGGGATAATGGTTCGCTTCAGGGTAAGGAGGAAGGAGAGGGGGGAAAAACAACGTGGTGCGCCTCCGTCACATCAAGCCCTACATCCGGGCTCAACTAAACACATTTGGCAAGAGGCAAACAGTTTGTAAAACATGTACACTTATGTTTGGGGCGGCCCAAACACGCGGCATTCGGCGTGTTTTGTGGCGCGAACTGGCAAAAACACACCAACACGCCAGATCCGTTCTGACACACACGCACACGAAAAACGCGCGCATTCGACGAGCACGTCCCCGGTTTCATCACTGGCGTCTTCTTTTATGCCCTGGCCGTAGGCTGATCAACTATTCCCATTTCATTAAAGCTTAACTGAATGCGGCGGGCCCTTCGGCACACGGTGCATCCGCGCGCGCGCTCGCGGCGCTTTCGCCGATATATTACTTGTCGACAATCAAACGTACCGTTTTCTCCCTTTTTCGACACCGTGGGGATGATATCCTTGCAACTGTGAATGGATGCCCGTCCGGCTTTCAGAGAGAGAGAAAGAACTAGATGGAGAGTGGGCAAACGCAGAAACATCTTACCGCAAAATGGTTGTGCTTCTATATGCGTGCCCATTTTACAGTAAAGTTCATATCAAATCAGACTTTCTTTGTGGATCGCTGGTTCGTTGGCGACATATGTTACAACAATTTCTATACTGTTCTCTCGTTCTCGGGGGGTACGCCTGCCACCCGCCGATCTGGGGAGGCCAAACAGAGGACCGAAGGGGACGTGCACATTTATCCGTAAGTGTGTATGCAAATCTTCCCCCGCAAAAGCTCTAGTTCCGCGTTCCGTTTTATTTTTCTAGTAAGTCGTAGAAAATAAATTACTTTATACTTGCATTAATATTCCGCGATGCTCTACTATTTGCAACATTGCAGCACTGTAGAATCATCAATTAAAAAAAATATGCTATTTTACAAAAATATCAGTATGCTTCCTAATGCGAACGCCAAGGCAATCAACCACAACTCAATCTGCTGTCCATCATCCGGTAGGTAGTGCTCATTAGTTATCGATGAGCAGCCCTTTCGTAGGGCATCGCTGCTAAATTGTCCTGCCCCTTTGAGTACACCCTACGGCCCTGCGGCTCTTCTCTCAACATCAGCACACTTCTACCAATAGAAAGTGTCTTTGATCACAAAACATCGGTGTGTAAAGCCTCAAATTATTGATGGCACCGATGTCTCTAGGAGTTCTGTTATTACTTGCTTCCTTTCGCTTCCTGAAGTGGTTTTCTAAAAATTCCTAATTCTCTCACTCTTCTTTACATTCCGCTTAAATAATTAGCTTTTGTTCCTCACACAGCCCTCGCCTCAAGCGATAAATCGTTTGAATAATCACGATCGCCTGATCATGATGTCTGACCCATGAATGGGAACCACATTTCTTTTTATAAAAAAATGCCAGCATTCAATATATTTGCCCTGTTTGTTTTTATACATCTCTGACTGCACGCAACGGTGCGCAGTCTGCCTGGCGATATATGCCCACGCAACGGGTGGCAATACCGTCGTGTCCTAGGACATTTTGAGTACACTCCCCCTTTGCAACGAATAACACATTAAGAAGGGAAAGAAAAAAAAACTAAAGATTTCATATTAAAATTCAACCAGCAAACTCGCCCTGTTCCGGAGAAACTTACCTCCGGTCGAGATGCTGCGAGGAGATATTAAGTTTCTTTTTCTTCGTTTCCTGTATCGTGGGATCTATTTACAGCGGTAAGGTGTAGCCCATCTGGTGCGACTAGCTCTTCCGCATAGAATCACAATCATTGTTTTCGTGGCTTTTCGTAAACGCACGCTCGTAAAAGAATTCCCAACACAGCACATAGGCTTGTATGTGTCTCGTTTGGTGTGCATTGTGTAGTAATTTGCGTGTTTGTTGTGTTGTAGTCCTGCTTTCCTAGTGTTGTTGTACCTTTATCTCCAGGATTGCTCGAATAATTCTTTCCTCTTACTTCCATCTATATGGTTGAACCGAACAGCCTGGGTGCAAAGTGTGAGATCCTCCCTTTTGCCAGGAAGGTCTGCTGATACACACATACCGCCGCCTTCGAAAGGCCATTGTTAATCAAATGAAAGCGAACAGGTTATAGTGTTCAGAATTCAACTATATCAAACAGATAGCTGCTGTTTGTAATTGCGTTTCTTCGATATCTTGGTCTATGCAACTGTGCTCTCATTCGCCTACACATGGTTTCCAATCGGTTAACAACGATGTTGCTGCCAGATTCCTCCGTTCAATTTTTCCTCAACCTCTCTCGATTCTTAGTAAATATATAAGAAAGATACAATGACATTGCTTCTGTTTTGTGATAAGTCCCTACTTTGCACGCCTGTCACCCATTTTTAGCTAAGGGATTTCTTGCACATTGTGTTCTGGTCGTTGATGTCGGACTATGGATCGGTCACACAGGTCGTCAGTAGGAAGATAAAATACGGATAAGTCATCAGTCCTTGAATTTCAATAAATATCGATATTTATGTGTTGTAGTTCGTGGGTTTAGCAGATAGCCCAATCACCGCTACAGAGGTGCAACGTCTGCAATGAAGTTCACGTTCATTGGTTTATACAGCAGATGATGTGCTCTTGAATTTAACAAATGAATATTTAGCACGAAAATAGTCCAAAAAGTTCCTTATTATGCAACGCTATATACTGGTAGTCCTTGACCAGTAATGCAAGCGAAGGTTAGACGATACTAAGCAACGCTAAAAGATGAATGATCGATACACTTCACGACAGGAAGTTAACTAATACGTCAACAAAATGATGCGTCCGTTGTCCTGAATCATAATAAGCCCTTTTACGGAGCTAATGCTCAAGCTACATTACCTAGTGTACACCCCCCCATGCGAGTGTTGTTCAGAACGCAATTAGAAGTTATCAATACCAGCAGTTCGGCATGGTTGCGCTGAAGTACAATTTGAAAGTGGAGTAGCAGAGTTCAGATACAAATACACTCTCCACTGCTCTCCACCAAAAGTGACAGATGGTGAAGATATTTCTAAAATAAATATTCCGATGAAATGGACGATCCTCGATCAATTGCCATTTAAATGTGTTTTCCTTCTGCTGTTTACTATGGCCCACATACGGCGATAGTTGACCAGATATAAAATTTACCAAATAAATGCTCCTCTACTATCGATGCAGTTGTCGCGCCAAAAAGCATGTCCTAATGGTTGTGTTCGTATCGTAGTTGTCTGCTGTGTCGTATAAGATGGGCGAAATACACCACTGATGGTTCCTCTGTCGTTCGCTATTGGTACCGGTGTCTTGTGTATCATGGTTCTGATGATGTGCGATTGCAGAATCCCATTCTCTCCGCTTCCCGTCTGTCATTTTAGAAGTTGAATCCATCGCGGGGAATGTTCGGATTCTGGTTAAACTGGAACGTGCTCTCGTCGGCTGCAGGTCTTAGGTCTTCTAAGACTGCTTCGTCAACCTGTAAAGATACCGCATTCATGTGTAGTCACATTTAAAAACCAAATAAAGCATGCGATAAAAATCGCATTCCACCAGGCGGCTTACATCTTCCGAAAAGAACTGTTCGATGATGTCGTACGCGAGTTTATAAATTTCAACATTCTCGTGATTTTGCAAAACTTCAATTTTTGACACACCGTCACATTCCTCGATCAAATTGGCAACATGCTCTGCGTGAGGTCCGGCCAATTTCAGCATATTGTTAATGCCGTCCAGTACAACCTATCGAATAGAAAGGAGAGCATTACTTATCTACCAGTTGAGGCATTCTGAGTCATCGCCTACATTGATAACTTGACAATCCTGGCACATAAGCAAATCGCAGAACGGTTGAACAGCGCCATCGTTTATCAATTGTGCGACTTGCTCGCGGTTGCCACTGATCGTTAGGTTGCTGATCGCCCAAGCTGCCTCCTTTTGCGTATGGAAGTCGCCGTGCTTCAGATTATCGATCACCTTGGGTAGCAGACCTGCGTCGATAACGGCCTGCACCTGCGACTGGTTTCCTGCCGTAATGTTGGACAAAAACCAAACGGCTTCTTTGCGAATCTTGTCCTTACTGTGCGTCAACAGCTTGGGGAAGTGCGACAGTGCGTCACAGTTCAGCACGACCTGACGGAAGAGAACAAAAGAGCGGAACCAAAGCATTAAGCATCGCAGCAGCGGGTTTCAATCGTACGCTTTTTCCCGTTTACCTGTGTCTGATCATCGGATCCAGTGACGATGTTACCCACCGCACGAAGCGCTGCTGTCTGTACCTTCACTTCTACGTGGGACAGAAGCGGAATCAGCTTCGGCACAACACCGCTGTCGATTACGAGTTGAATCTGCTCGTTGCCACCATCGGTCAGATAGCTCAACGCCCACACCGTGTCGACCAGGATGTTGATGTCCGTATGGTGGATCAGCATGTTCAGTGCTGGCAAAATCTCCAGAATCGTGGCGGCCGGTGGCGGTGGATCCTTGTTGCGGCACAAGTTCACAATCACCCAGGTGACGTTGCGCAGGAAGGGAATCGGAATTTCCGGCTGAATGAAGGACAGCAGCGGCTGCACAACGCCCAGCTTAATCACGTAGTCCCTCAGGCTAGGCCCATCGCCAATGATATTACCGAGCGCCCAAACTGCCTGTTCGCACACGTTCGGTGCTGGCGAATTGAGCAGATGCAGGAATAGCGGAACCGCTCCAGCACGAACGACCTGGTTCGTTTGTGCGGCCGTACCGGACGCAATATTTGTGAGGGCCCAGGCCGCCTCAAACTGCAGTACCTGGTTATCATCCTGCTCAAGACAATTGACTAAAATCGGAAGAATGCCGCTCTCAATGAGATTGTTAATTGGAGGATTGCGATCCGATGACAGTAGCCGACGGGCGGCTTGAACTGCGGTCAGCTGCCCCTCTTTGTCTTTGCTGTTGCCAGCCTTCTCGACCAGTTTCTTCAGATTCGACTGTAGTGTGTAATCCTCCTCGTCCGTCGATTCTGCCGTCTGAGGAACGTTACGTCGCTTGAGGATCGTTTCTTCGCGTTTGTTTTTGCGCAGCTCCACTGTGACCTCCGTTCGTCGACGTCGCATTTCCTGTAGGATGTAGCGAATGCATAGTTATTCTTCCATGGACGTGCATGTTTTGCGTCGTGATCATCTTCCCATTGTAGCCTGTGCAGATAGCAACAAATGCTGCTGCTGATGTCTAATCTAATTCATATATATGCACCTGTGCCACGAAAGGTCAACATTGTTCCAAATAACGACATCATAGCAACAGAAACCCATATCCCAGGATGACCTCGGAGAGCGCTAGCTTTAGAAAATCGTATCGAGCCGTTTTGACTCAACGATCCAACACAATCGTAAAAATAAACATACACGCACAGTGCTGAACTTCCCTCTCGCGCACCTGCTTTGCACACGCCTGTACGCTACCATCACTAGCGGTTGCGGCCGGCCACCGTCGAATAATTCACGGCGCAGCACGTCGTCGTACAACAGCGCGCTTCACATTTATGATTACGCGACGAGCCGATTCATCATCGTGGCCAGGGAGAGGCACACATCCGCACCGACCACCTTCACACAAAAGAAGGAACATCGCGGAATACCACATTGCTCTTCTACACACTCTCGATTGACGTTCAATACAAAGGAAAACACCCCGAGCGACACGAATGCGTGTTGCGGGTGGCACGTGTGAAGGAAACGAACCACAGAACATTCTCGGCCTTATCTGAAGCGTATTCCTCTGCTTTTCGCACGAATTTGTTCCGCCGACATGGGGTCATTCTATCACCGGAATAGGCCCCCACCCCGGCAGCGAGATCACCTTTCCATCCGCGTGTCGCTCGAAACGGAAACGTAATTCACTGACACAGCATCGGGGAACTGAGTGACAATTTATATCCCGTTTTTCACCCTCCGCATACCCCAATTGCAGCGTGCGACGCAGCATTTGGGGGCACCGTGTTGCGAAGTTGCAGCCCGGATCCCAATGAATAGCCATACTTACATCCTGATCCTTTCCTTTGTTTTTGAATCCTTGCATGCGATTCTTCGACTGGGAGTCTATCGACGCCATTTTCGTGGGGGAAAAGCAAAATTGCTGGGAATTGAACAAAACGTGCTGCTCCTGACTAACACTCGCTACTGCTAGCTTTCACTCTTTCGCACTAGCACAAGATCCGTCTCGCTATCCCGTTCGCACCAACACTAGATACTTCGCAATGGGATGGCAGATGGTGAGGTAAGAATGTGCCGTAAAAACGCGTATCGCGTTTAACAGCCCGCGATGTCGAACTTTCCAGCGCACGGAAACACCTTCGGTGGCACAGTTCTGCAGAATTTAATGCGAAATATTCAAGATTAGATTGTTTTTTAACCAGGAGCAAAAGTTTAGCTGCTCTCACAGTAGTTGATGGTGAATAATCAAGGTGTATAAATAGACGACAGGTGTGTTCATTCGACGCACTTTGACAACTCATCGAATGACAGATGAGTACCAATATGTATTCATCCCGAGCATGTCGAATGGTACACAAATGAATCCATCTGCACCTATTAAAGGATGATTTACCATTCTTCAATTAATAAAATTACATTTACTTAGTACTGTACTTTCTGACTTATCTATTCGCTGAACACATGGGTCTTTATTCGCCCCAAATCTCGGCGATTCAAATATTCTATACATCTTGGACTGCATAGTCATTTGCAAGCGAACTGCCAGTTTCCCAAGAATGAAGCAATCTATTAAAAAGAAATTAATTCTTCAAGTGAATGGAGAAACGCTTGCGAAATGGGTAATCCAAACTTATTCCTCATTATTTTTACCAATTTCTGGTTGATTTCTAACTAGAAAAGTAACATAAACCAAGATAAGCAACAGTCAGAAGAAAAACTTGTGCACCAAAACGTCATCGGCAATGTCCTGAACAGTTGCTTAGTGCAAAGGCGGTGCGACTGTGTTTTGTTGATGGAATGCAAAAAGTCTGTCGCATCGCGAAAATCAATCCGCACGCACAACAAAATCATTCTGTACAAATCGTTCGCTGGTGTAAAATTGCCCAGACGCGTTTGCGAATCGATTGTTTGTCGTTGGGATGAGGCAAATCGTTGCAGTTTAGTTCGTGTGCTTGCTCCGTGAGTGTACTTGGTGGTAGTGGTGGTAATCGCGACAGTCTTTCTGGAAGTGAAACAGATTTTAACCTTCGGCAAAACGTTGTCCGTTGCGATGCAATGGTTTGCAAACGATGGAATTAAGGCAACCCGGTCAGCCATCGTCATCACCGTCGTGCTCTTCATATCAAAGGCCACCCCCGGTCGGATCGAATCACCCGCCACCCGCTGACGGTGATGTGTTGTTGTTATCCCGATCCTGTCCAATCACAGTGCGCGTACGTAGGAAAAGTCTCGCGAATCTGCCCAGCATTCGCGAAAAGTTGAGTGCGATTTTTGGGATACAGCTGCAGGAAGTGCTACAGCATACCGATGAGCAGCAGTACCAACACCAGCAGTTCATCACCTTTCAAGTGCTGGACGAAACTTCCGGATGCCAGGTAGCAGTAGGCAGTGCTCTGAGCGGTTCCCTCGTATCCAGTGGCAACGGTGATCTAATCGGTCAAATACAGGTAATTTGCAAGAAAGCGCCAGCCAACCGTTGACAACCGGGAAGCGTAGTGTGATCGTGCGAAACGCAGCGACACTGTCGAGCGATCCGGAGTGATCGGAGATCTAGCGAAACTCGTTTTCGTCGCATTGTTTTACGCAGTTAGCATAAGCGCCCCAGCTTCACCTTCAACGGTTAGATGCCGCCAAGCAACGCGGGCAGTATGCAGCGGGGCAGAAGGCAGCTCACGCCAACGAAAGTACGTTCGCGATAGTTACGCAGCTGGTTTTCGCTGCTGTTAACGTTTTTCTAGCACCGAACCGGATCAGCACGGGTCAAATCAGATCAGGCACGTTGGGTGAGCTACGGTGAGGTTGCATAAATTCTATGTTATCGATCAATCGGTCGGTGTTTCAGCATGAAAAACAGGATTGGCTGTACGAAGAAATGGAAGGTATTGACTCACTCTATTAGAACTGACTATTGCTCCTAAACGGAATACAAGATAGAGTACGTGAAAATGTGATCGTACCAGTCTAACCAGACATCAGAAGTAAACAAGATAAACACATTAGCCCGGGGATGGTTCACCCGATAGGGCTTTCCCCAGTACGATGGCAACAGGCAATCAGTTAGCCAATTATGTCTTATCCACGGTTGGTTGGTCCTTGATAAGCTATCGATTACTTCCGCCATATCCGATTTAGGCCCGGTTTTGATCCATCGATCAAATCCGTACCGGTGTGGACGATGTGTGTGGGGCGTCCTCCCCAAGCCAGATGCTGAGGTTGCCAATTACCTGCAATTCAGTTAAAAATAGCTCACAATCAGTACTATTGCCATGTGGTTAATTGTTCGCCATTGTCTTTTTGTCATAAAACGAACCGGCCTGCCGTTTACAGTTATCATGCCGTTATCATGCCACTCCCTCACACTTCCTTTTTGGTAGCGGCACTTAATTTGGTTATCAGGGCGCTTCGTTTTCGTTTTGCGATCGTGCCCTAGCATCCCAGCGTCGTTATGGGGATCCATTGCTGATAAAGGTGGTGAATGCTGTTGGACGGACAGTTTATTCTTGGTCCCTTTTCGGAAGCAACCAGAATGGGGCGGATTTTTCGTTGTTGATGCATATGGGAGTGATGTGCGGCGCGGTATATAGGGTGCCACCTTGAGGATTGGATTTGCGTCATCACGCAAATCGCGAGCTACTCATCATGTTGCCGATTAAACTGCTCTTTGAACTGTGGACATTCCGCAATGGGATGGAATGGAAGCTTTGGAATTGTCTTAACTTTTGCCACGGATAGCATTCCATTGGAGTTCCATGCAAATCTTCTTCACCCGGAATACCGCGCGCAGGTCTAATGTTAGGAAGCGGGAGCTTATTATTCCACCAAGTCGCTCCACTATAATTACCAATCGATTATTATTCTTAACGGGTCTTTCGAGATCAAAAATCTAGAAGCTATTACTGTTTTGATCCGTTCGTATAGCAACCTGTACCTCCAGCAAGGCACGGCGGCGAACCCATTGATGATCGTGTGTTTTGTTGATCGTGCGGCAGTGTCGTCATTGGGCTAAATTTAGAACGTTATGCTGAAAGTGTCATACACCTTAACGTGTCTTGCAGGTTGTGATCGCTAGAATGTGTGAGAATCAGCAAGAACCAGCCGAAGCAAAAGAAAAGGAGCTAGTTCTTACCGGTTATCCCAAGGTTGAACCCTGTCCGCTGGCGTTCGCCAGCGTTATCCACCCGCTACGGGGGCACAGCAAATGCAGCTCTTGTTCCGTGCTGTCACTTTTAATGTCCAGTTTGTCGAAATGACAGCGAATGAGCTCCGGATGGCAGCGAACGGGTGCGGAAAGTAGGTCACGCAGAATACGAACACCGATGGTTGTGTTTATTGACATGCAGCGAACGTTTTATTCAATATTATTTCATTCTTACGATTCGGCAAGCAATTATTGTGCAGAATGCGATCGCGTAAAGCCGGTGATCATCGTAACATTTGCGCACAAGCCTCGCTTGTGTGGTTGTTTTCGATCGTTCGCTGCGCTCGTCAGAACAAACAGGCAAAGATGAGAAATCGAACCGGCGTACAGACACCGTACGGCCGAAAGATCGAGAGCCGCCAAATATATGCAAAAGCTGAAAGAAGATGGAAATCGAATAACGCGAGATGAAGGTGGACCGGTACGTGTATCCGCCGTGCCTGTGACCAGAACAGCGCGCCGAACATTGGCAGAACATTGGGTGAACGAAAAGGATGGATCGATCGACCCACAGCACAGACCGTGAGGGGGGCCAGATGAAGAGGTGGAAGAAGTTGAACGCTAAACGGATAATTTTCAGAGTCAGTCATCCAGCGACGACCAGGCAACAACCAACAACAGCCGCGACCGTCGTCGCCGCCGTCAACACCATCTTCCCTCCACCGGTCCAGGTCGATCGGACACATCCGGGTTTGAATTTGTGCAATAAACTAACCAACATTAGCAAACAGCACCGATCGCGCCCCGGTGTCGAAGTCGTGGATGGCCACTAACACACTCGCCCGTGTTCCGCATCCGATACGGTCGCGTTCGGGTTGGGATCGGGACTTTCGGTCCAAGACGCGCAATCTGACGTATTGCTGTAGCGCCAAACGGTAGATCAGCATGATTTGGATGATATGGTAACTGCCACAGGTTCGTACTATATTCGCCGCATCGGGCGTATTTGGAATGACGATCAGGTCAATGTATGGGAAATCCCTGCCCGTAACGTTCGCATCCCACACGCGCTACGCGCTTGGTAGCGAAAGAACGACATAACCATAAATGTTTCATGTCAATTTTTAAATATCTCTCGCTTGTCCAAGATTTGTTCAAACAGCAATTCATTTATGGATCAATCAGATGCATTCTGTGGATCGGAGTGAATTATACTCCAAACTTTTTTCGCTTTTTTCTAACCTGATCTTCTATTAACGGGTTTGTGACGGTTGAGGATCAGTTGTTTAAAGAGGATTTTTAATTTAATTTATTAATCCGAATTTATTTGACGATCCATTCGTCCAAGTCCTGTTTGGTAGAGTGTTTTTACCAAAGAAAGGTCGGTCTAGTTCCGGTCGCCATCATAATCCATTGTCACCCTACAATCCGGTGGTCTTGACCTGCTATTTCTGGATTTCCTTGACTTTAATTTGTCCGCCCCTGGGATAGTCACTTCTGTATCCGGGAAACGCTCCAGATGGGATGCAGATATTGATCCTTTCGTGTAAATAATAAGGTATCATAATAATTAATCTATTAACAGCTTCATCAATAACTGCAAAAACTCCACTAGTACACACGCAAACAGCGGCTTTCGGCAACGGATTAAAACGTGAATAATGTTGTAAAAGTGGTGTCTCTGGTGGTTGTTACCATCGTTAGATAACAGCAGCTTCAGTTTAAGTTGTTACGCATTACACCAGACACTTCTCGTGCCACGCTCATGATGGCCTCCAAAAAAAACCCCCCCAATTCCATGCGCTTTTGCTGTGCGCCATGACGTAGCCGGGACGCTCTCGTGTTTGGAGCTGTGGGAAGTAAACGCTGTGAATGTAAAACGAAAAACACCACCTACCACGCTGTGCGCCGAAGGTAGTATAGTAGCACAGACTGCATTGTCTTCGCAGGCTGCGGCGTGGTGGAAACCGGATATTATGCCGGATACGTTCGCAATTTTTAAGCAAGTTCTTCGTCGTCTTGGCTTAACGACCTATTAGGTCATGTCTGCTGAGTGCAGTGATTCTCGCTATGATGGGGCCGGTCTAGATCAAATTAGAATCATGGCCTTCAGGATATAGGAACGAACATCGTGGTATGAATCTTTGAAACATGAAACATCTTTTGAGAACATCAAACTTTGCTACGAGTTAATGATCGTGATCGCCTATCGTATAAAATCACGTCTTAATAAGATCGTACTTTAGTTTGTAGCTTATAGTCCGTCGTCCTACATTGGAATATTGGATCTCTCAGTATTACACATCTTAAGGCCAATTATAGAATTGTAGAAACAAAAGTTTACGATGGTTCTTGGCATTTTGGTAAATTAGCCAAGTTTGGCACTTAAGACTTCAACTGGAGCCATGATATCTTTTTATCTATTTGTAGAAACCCCCATCGTAGCATCACTCAATCAACCGAATATCGTTGGAAAATCCACTACGTCAAATATTGGGACTTTCAGTATCTGATTGCGCCTAAAGACCAGTGTTTGTAATTGCCTAAATGCATCCAGTTCGCCTGCCTTCACATCAACGGCCACTTCCGGTTAGTGCAAAGATCGAATCTATTTGTCAAGTCAGTGAAACAACTGGCGGCGGCCTGCCTGGAGCGAGTGGAGAAAAAAAAAGCCGGATATAATGGGAACTCCCGCGTAGGGTAGGAATACCCCAATCGCATTTCGTTGGTCCAGCACGCGAAGGGAACGACGACAGTGGTGTGTGTAGTAGACGGTGGAGGGTGGCACTTTCACTCACGCTGAAGTTGTCGCGTATGCCGCACGATGGCAGAAAGCATTCAAACCCCGACCGATAAACGAATGCCGCGCAAAGGGGTTGAGTGGTTGGTGGTGATCATGCATTCCTTCTGCACACCCGCCTGGGCCGCCGCACATCTGCTATCTTCCGGTAGAGGTGAGCTTTCGGCGGGTGTTTGAAATCCGGATGTGAAAATACAAGGCCCTGCCCTGCTGCTCTACTGCCGGTTGTGATGTATTCGTAGCTGGTGGTACTATACTATCACGTTAACGTAAAATCCGGTTGTCGACGGTTGAACCCCGAAACGGTGGATGGAACCCTTTCAGCTGATGATACGATGTGCAATTGCTACCTATGTAGCTACCTAGCCACAGAGATCCGGATAGATAGGACGCAAATTGGACAAACATCCGAGGCACTTTTGCTGACATGCAACAGAACACACCTTCGAAATGGGAGATAATGCAATGATTGATAAAGGCGTATCTTATCGCGCCATCGGCAGAATTCACATCAGATGGGATATTGAGTAATGTCCCACAGCTGATCCGGTACGCCGGTGACCGATTGTTCCCCGCAGAACTGCGGACGCGTCGGTCCTGACGGCATACGGAGTGCGACATTTGAGTGGAGTCCCCCTCACGTTTACTTATGTAATTAATGTGCACTAGGTACCGGGGTCGATTCGATTCCGGATCTGTCGTTGATTATCCATAAACACTGGTTCTCATGAAGATGGTTAGCAAGTGTTGTGTACTTCACCGGTGCACACACGCTCAATACACACCTACACAAACGAAGATGAGAGCACTGGGAGCGCTGAAGGTAACGTGAAGTCAAACGGCGGGCCTATTAACTCCATCTTTCGCCTGCTCCGGTGGCAGAAGCTTCGATCTTTCCTTCGGCTCCGGTTGGTTCGGCAGGCCGCCAGAGAAAGAGAAAGCGTTTTCCCTCCCCCCTACCGTATCGGTCGGGGAAAAGTCCACCAGCGAACTGCAACAGCTGCCGTTACGGACCCCAAGGTCCGGGAGAAAACATTTCGTTTGCTTACCACCGGCCCCGTTCGCCTACCGCTGCCTGTTGTGTTTTTGATGCCCCCCGTCGCCAATCGGAAAACGAAACGTATCGAACGAGGGATGAAGGAAAGAGAATGGTAACCGTGATGGCAACGGAATGGCAAATTGTTTCTGTGGTGGCTTCAAGCTAACCCAGGCGGATGTTTGTTGGCCGGTTTGCACCCATACAAATGTACATATTCACACCGCTCGCACACCCACCCACCAAGGCCAACGTCTCCTTTGGGGATGGCATCGTAGCGTCAACTCGAAAAAGCTCATCTTCATAGCCGGATCCGGAAGATCCCTACGAGAAATGTTTTTTGCAGGATTTGTGAAAAAATATTTAACAACTCCATGCAGTAACGTATCTTTCGAAAAGAGTAATTTGAACGAATCATTAGCGAGGAGTCATACAAATCAGGATTCGGCATCCAAAAGATTGCATGGATCCTCAATAATTCATTATTAATTCTTAAAGATAAATGAATGCTCAAAGCTGTTAAACTTTCATCAAACAGAAAACTTTAAACAAATGCAATTTTGGAATTTGTTTCGTGAATTATTGCATCACTTAATAATGTTTTTTGAAGATTCATACAGCTTTAGAATAGAAATTCAAGCTTATTAATACAGTTCAACGAATCATTCAACGCCAATGAGATTCTGTTAGAAACCAGCTTTTCAATTGCGGATCTAACGATCCGCTCGGAGATTCTCTCTCGCTATCTTCAATGAATGCCCACTTTTACGTGATCTTCGAAACGACGAAGACGACGCTGAATTTCTTCGCTGCATCCTTCATTTGACGAGTGCGAAGATGGGAAACAATGGCAAAGATGTTCCCATGAGGGCGCGCTTGGAAGAATGAATTCCGACGAGATTTGCATCACCCCCACCGGTAGCAACCGCGGGTGGGTGTTCCTGCAGGGGGTGGAGAGGTGATCCGCGCACTAATCGCGTTCAACTTCTCTATCTCGCCTGCGCGTTTCTCTTTTTTTTTTGTTTCAAGCTGCGATTGTACTCCGGGGAAGTTGTCTGCGATACTTCGAAGGTTCGAAAGCATCGCCAAATCGCTTTCGTCCTCCATCGGTGCTCCGATCTGGGCAGGAGAGGGTCTGATGGGGATCACCCTAGCCATGCCTCACCCTAATACCGGGGGAAGAGCTCTGTTCTTTGTCTCCATCTCTTTTCCCTCCATTTCGGTACAGGTGTGAGAACCTGGCCGATCTGGGTTGGAACAAACTCGCGGGCTGGAGGATGAAGGGTGCTAGTGGCGGTGGTGGCGTTGCTATCTTTCACATCACGCAAAATAATCCACAACAACAACCTGCGCGCAAGGTGAATCGCGCGCATGCGTCGTCGTCGTCGTCGAGAAGATCCGCAAACGTCGCTTCTTCACTATCGCGCGTCATTGTTGTGGTGGTTGTGGTCGGATTTTTCGTTCTGCCCTCTGACGAAGCGCCGGACATTGGTACGCGCACCCGCGGGTTTGTTTCCTCTCTATTTTGCGTGTGGAGGGTGGTCTCTCTCTCCTGCTTTTCATTCACGCTCTCTGTGCCAACTGTTGGGGGTTGGTTTGTTGCTTCGCTGACAAATACGCTGGGGATCTCTCCCATCATTTTTTTTTTGTTGTTTGGAGGGTTGTTGATTCACACCCATACGCACACGAGACCCCACACGAGAAGCGGTCGTCGCGAGATCGCTTTACGCTGCCCAACAGTTGGAGCTTTCGCGAGCTGACCCTTTCGAGTCCTTCGTCATTGCCACCCCATTTGACGTGACATACTCTCACACACAATCAGCATGGCCTACGTGAACCCACCTCAAGAGAAAAGAGAGACTTGCGCTTCTCTAAACATCCCCTTAGACACCCGACCCACCCTTCCCCTTCTCCTACACGATCCGCTTCGTCCGGGTGGGTTCACCGATCCGATTGATGGTGGGGGTTGGTCTCGCTATTGGGTCTCGCGATGTTGTTGGGCCGCGAGAAATCGGAATTAAAATTTTGCTACGTCAAATGGATGGAAAACAGTTGTAGTCCACCGCTCAAGAGGAGCTGATCGTGCGTACGCGAGTGGAGGATCGCAATTTGTGTATGTGTGCCTTTGACGAAACGCCGCTTGTTGTGGTTCGTTTCTGTGTGACACTGAAATCAAGCCAGTTTGCCATTTTGCCAACGTCGTCGTCGTCGCCGTCGGTGGTCGGTTCCGGATCTGGCAATACACGCGAGTGTGTGCTCGGGGTTTTGCGCTGTGGTCACCGTGTTCACACTTGATTTTATAACCATCCGCAATCCGCAAAGCAAATTGCGGACGTAGGGATTAGTGCCGCGCCAAAATCAACAACGGCGTTTGTTCATTACCCCGCAGTGGCATCGCGAGCCATCGCGTGTGTCTGTCCGTACAGCAACGCTCGTACGAGTGCACGTGTACCGAAAGAGGATGTTTACTTGACGATCCGCGAATAATGTGTGTGTGTGTGCGTGAGTGGTTGAGAAGAGCTGATCATTGATGTGCTCCGGTGGAGAAAGAGAGTCATCAAGAAGGGAAGAAACGTATCGATCGCGGATGTGATCCGCGGTTCGTTGCTCGCGGTTGAAGCTGAGTGTGGAGTTCGTTCGTTCCCTCTGGTGGTGTAGCACCTAGATAAGTGCGAATAAATCGGATCGGTGTCCATTTCGGTGGAGTTTCGTCCTGAGTTCGGTGCGATTGCTTTGCGTTTCTTCGGGCACCTTCGCTGTCCCGCCGGTTGAGGTGTTTTCCGATCGTCACGATCGATCGATTTGCTGACGTCACGTTGCTGCGGCGCATAAGTGAATCGCGCTCGAAGTTTGGAGCGAGGGCAAGAAAAAGCACCATCGCTTCCGATCACGAGTTCCAGCACGACCAACCCACGAAAGGGGAAGTTGCGTATGCCGCCCCCTCCGGTGTATGCGAACACTAGCGAGAGCGATCGGACCAGGTGATCGGACGGACCCGTCTGGCGTGACGTCACTTGAATTTCGTACATTCCCGTCACTAAAATCCGGGTTCTCTGACATCTCCGTCTCGCCTTGCGGGACGATTGAAGGCAAAGGGCCTAAAAAAAACGTGTATCTGTGATTTGAACCAGACAACGGGATTAAACTATCATTCACGAATTCGTACGCGTGACATAAAGGGCATACACATCCGTGTTCGACGACGACACCTGCTCGCTAGCGACGTTGCAGCAAGATCTACTCCAGCGTGTAGAAGTGTGTCTGTGTGTGTGTGTGTGTGTGTGTATGTGTGTGCAAAAATAATCAATGAAAGAAGCACATCCTTCACTTTGCTTCAGAGGTGATCATTCATAACATTAATGTGCCGTCATAAGCCGTCGTTGTTCTACAGGCGTGCACGAACCAGTTCCTAATATCTTACAAACCAGTCCTAATATCTCCGCGAACTCTATCCCACGGCAAGTAGCGCCGACAGTACCATCAGAGTCGCAACCATGCTCATCACCACGAATTTCAATCAGAAGGTAATTGATTAATTAATGTTTTTTTTTTATTGCTGGCATCTCGGTGTAAATGGCTCAGATATTTCCAAGTGGCTGTGGTTTGATGGATGTAATTAATACGAATTCACCTCGTAATGCTTGAATCACTGTCGGCCGATCGGCGCACAGAATCGCACAGTTGCAGCAGAAAAGCGCGAGTCGTGTAAAAGCGCCTAATGTAGACGATCGGTTATGGTAGAGTGCTAAAGAAAACATAAGAAGGTGACGCACAATGTTGTACCTTCAGGTGTCATTCATCCGTCCGTCTACATCCGGTTCACGGCGGGACGGCGTTTTCAAGTGCTGATACGTTTGTGAGCGGAAACAGACATACGCAACAGACAACATGTTGTTAGCCGAAGTATTGAAACTGGACGGAATGTCTGGAACGTCGTTGAAAATGTCCTCGAATTTGCTCTCTGAATTGCATTCAAATCAATTTTATGCCGGCAGCTATTGTTTTAACGCGTGGAATGAATTGTAATGTGATGAAAAAATGCGCCCGTATCAAATAACGCGACGCAATTGGTAATAGAGCTCTTTTCTTATCTATGTTTTTTCAGCAATTTATTGACTCACTATGTACGAACGAGGCCGAAGATTCCAGCTACGATAGCGACTGCGACGGTGAGGATCTCTCCCACGAGCAGGTGTCCCGCACGACGAGCGATACACTGGGGCAAGAATTTGCCGAGTACATAAGCGTGGGCACTGGCCCAAGTACCGGACATCATCAGCAACATGGCAAAGACGTCTCGCCGGGTGCCAATCCGCTCGCATCCACGATCACACCCCTGCCCGAACACTCGCCGGGCTATCAGCAGCGTGTGGAATTTGCGCTGAAGCTCGGCTACACCGAAAAGCTGGTGCAGGCAGCCCTGCAAAGGCTGGGACCCAATCCGGCCCAGAACGAGCTGCTGGCCGAACTGATCAAGCTGGGATCACAGCCCGGCGCTAAATGTGGCAGCGAATTTACGGTCGATCACGGGCATCATGGAATGGGTGACTCCGGTGGGCTCGGACTTTCCGCAGAACTGACGGCCTCGGTGACCGGTCCCGGTGGGCCCTCCTCGTCGTCGATGGTGAACGAAGAATCTCTACGTCCGATCGTGATAGACGGGAGCAATGTAGCGATGAGCCACGGTAACAAGGAGATGTTTTCCTGTCGCGGTATACGGCTGTGCGTGGACTGGTTCAAGAACCGGGGCCACAAGGACATTACCGTGTTTGTGCCGAAGTGGCGCAAGGAAAGCTCCAGACCGGACAATCCCGTCAAGGATGGCGAGATATTGAACGAGTTGGAGAAGGAGCGTATGCTAGTATTTACACCTTCCCGATTAGTCGGCGGCAAACGGATGGTGTGCTACGACGATCGATACATTTTAAAGGTACGGGGAGTCGGAGGGTTTGAGGGTCTTCCTACTGCGAATGGTGAAATAATGCGTTTTCGTTTGTTTTTTTTTTTCTTTCTCCAGCTCGCAGCCGATAACGATGGAATCGTCGTATCGAATGATAACTATCGCGATCTGGTGCAGGAGAGCTCCGAGTTCAAGAAGGTCGTCGAAGAGCGGGTACTGATGTATTCGTTCGTGAACGATCGCTTCATGCCACCGGATGATCCGCTCGGTCGTTCCGGGCCCACGCTGGACAACTTTCTGCGTGTGCAGCCGCGCAAAGGGGACCCACCTCCGCCCTGTCCGTACGGCAAGAAGTGTACCTATGGGAATAAGTGCAAATTCTACCATCCGGAACGGGGCAGCCTACCGCACAAGTCCGTCACGGAGCGACTTTCCGAGTATGCAGCGCGACATCTTCAAGCACGCAGCGGACACGACCCATCGGGGGGTGTTGCTGCTGGGTCCGGGGGGTGTGGTACTGGTGGTCGCAATGCAGTGCAGGGGAAGTCACTCAGTGTTCCGCTGAGCAACAGCAGCAACGAGACTAGTCCAATCAATGATAAACGGAAAGCATTATGTAAGTGATCATTTGTTAGACCAGCGCTGACGTCAATCGGGAAATGAGGTACTGCCAAAAAATATATATTACCACAACACCAAGCTAGTTAGTACCGGTCTAGGGCAAACAAACGGCGACAGCTGGTGTAAAATGGTGAAATGGTATTATATCTTTATTTGCATTACGCTCAACGATAGGCGCCCGTTCCAGTATTCATTTGATCGATTCAAAACAAAATGTAAACACTGTTTTGTTCCTTTTTTTTGCCCTGTTTAGGTCGCACAAGATCAAACGTACCTTCGGAAAGCGCAAATACCCCGTACGGAGGAGGAGGCATGACACATGCTCACGGTGGACATTCGGACTTGTTGCCAATTCCCCATGGCGTGCAGCATCCAGTCGTACGTCAGCAGCAGCAACCACCGCCACCTCCAACACAGCAATTGTCTTTCCATGCTCCGCCAGTGCCAGTGGCCAGTAATCGAGCCCTTCCGTGGGATCTTTCCCCTCAACAACAGCAACAGCAGCAGCTTCATCAACATGCCAGTATGGTGGACGTGCAGCAGATATTTCCCAAATCTCATAGTATAGAAAATATATCTAAGGAACCGTACGGTGGCGGTCATCATGCCGGACTCCATCATGGCGGTTGCTACGGCGCTCAGCCACTCTGGCCCCGGCAGCAGCCTCCGTCCCAACAGTCCCCTCAGTCGGTATCAGGGACAGGTGGAGGAGGAGCAGGTGGTGCCGGTGGAGGCGGAGGGCAAGTAGTTCCACCTCCGTTGGACCAGAGCGATCCAAATGGGCTGGTGGACAGTGTGAATCTGCATCGGAAGCTACAGCGTCAGCTCACCCTCAACCCGGCTGGCTGTGATCCTCGAATATATCAAATGCAAAGGCTTCAGCAGCAAACGTCCCAGCAGCACAATCCCCCGCCACAAACCGCTTCCCAGCAACAGCTGTCACCGCACCGACCATTGGCCCCTTCCCTTAGTGGTGGAACCCGTCCTTCTCCACCTACCCAGTGGGAACTTCATCAGGTAAGTGATACAGAACAAATAATGGAACAATCGCTCAGTCAATGACTTTTTTCCTTGGCTTTTCTAGCATGTCACTCGTATTGCTTCGGCCCCTGATTCCACTCGGCCCTGGGGCCACAATGGACCACCGCCTGCTTCATCCTCGGAACCGCATATCAACCTCGGATGGTCGCCTAGCCCGGGTCAGGGTGGTCCTGCGTCAGCACTACAGCAGCAACATCATCAGCAACAGCAGCAGGACCGTTGTCGGTTGCATTACCACCTGGCCAGTATCTTCCCGGAAGATCAAGTACAAACCGTCATGCAGATGTACCCGGACGAGACGAATCCGCAGAAAATATGTGCCGCTATTCTGGCCATGTATCAAAAGATGTAAAGAATGCACGGAAGCACACGAGACCGTGCTGTTGGATGAATACGCCAAGGGCAGGACGAGTAGTTGAGCTTCCCTCGAACTGCTTTATCCGGAACCCACGCAATACTCAAAACACTCCGTAATGTTAAGCACATGTATTCATTATTTCTCTCTCTCTCTTTCTCTCTCTTGGAGATACACAATCACACATCCACTTACCACGTCACCATCCCGCGTTACATGGGATGGGGTCGTTCAAAGCCCTACTTATCCCGCACTATTTTACGACTGCAATTATCCTTATCAAGTAGGTAATATTATTATTTTATCTTAATTATTGAGCAACCGTTTGGTTGCCTCTTTCCGAGAAACGTCATTATGGCGTGAAGCGTGACTGCACAACGCAGCAGGATTGCGTTGTCTGTGTAAAAGTTGTCAGTTATTGTGCCGGAGCCAGTGGGCAGATACGAAAGGACATCAAGGTTTGAAATTTAAGGTGGATAGCAGCGCTTTCATCTCTGTGTGAACACAGAAACCGAGAAGCTTTGCAATGGGCAAGTGGCAAGAAAAAGGAAACATCCGGGTGAGCGTATAATCTCAAAAGATTTATTTTTAAACAGTTCATCCGTTGTCGTAGACAACGGGTAGCACTCTTCCATAGTTACTTCCTGCAACGTGTCGAAAGATATCGACGAAACATACAAGGTGCGCGTTACAGCAGTGCGGAATATTTAAATTGATAAGACGATAACGAAAGGATCAAGAGGGATAGAAGAAAGGAAAGGGGGACACAGCAAGAGCGGGAAAGGGAATAGACGCAAGAGGCGTGCAGGAGAATAGGCTTTGTTGTACAAAGGAAAATACATCTTGAAATCTATTACATCTTTTTACTACGCTACAATCTGTTAAAAACGAACAAAAATCCCATCTATTTACTCACTTTTCCTGTTCCAAACATACGCACACACACACACACTCATACTACTAGTGGTTTGCAATACGATGACACACGAGGTAAGATACAGAAGAAAGGAGAATGGTGTCCTTAGAGCGAGATACAAAAAAAAACTAAGCTACTAGATTATTACATCTAACGCGAGTACTCAGAAGCGTCCATGTGTATTTACTTCATATTGGAGTATGTGTTTTTTTTCCTTTTGTTGTGTACGAAAAGGATATAAGACCACCTCAGGAGGCACGCTCTTTCCATTGCTTCCCTGTGAAGTTGTTTTTTTTTTAATCGTAAAAAATCTTCCAACCGTGTATGCAAACAACAGTATTCCGATCCGATTGTTTTTGTTTTATTTTTATATTACTGTCACACTACGAAATACTAAAAGATGTAGCAGTACTAAAAGAAATCTCTCATTTCCTACTTTTACGTTTATTTTATTGTGTTTTTATTTTGCCAATAAAACGAATACGAGTTAAGAAAAAGATGATAGAAGGAATACACATGGTGGATTTAACGTCTATTTCGTTCATTTGTTTATGGTTACACACGCATAATGTGTACTTTTAAGAGAAAGTTGTACAGAAATGGGGTATAGTACAGAAAAGCATTAATACGTTCAGCGCCGCATCTCCCAAATTTAGGTGATGCTCTTTGGAAATCGCCCTAAACGATTTTAACACGGTGTTAAAAGGCTTAAGCAACACATTCGGGGGCAGGGAATATACAAAATTGTCGAACACAACGGTAGAAAGTCATCTACAGCATAAAGTTAACAGTCGCGCGGGCACGGGAACCGATTCATGTTGTGGTTTTGATTTGTTTTACTTTTGGAGTTGCTTGCTGGTGGGTGCAAAGTATTAAAAACAATAAAAATGATCCGACAAACTGTATTCTGCAGAATGAATCTTTGTGTAGCTGTATGTATCTTTAATACATTCGTATGAATATCACAAGAACCATTTAAAAATTCTTTCCGTAAAGCGAAAACTCAGAACACCTGGTATGCGCTAATGCCGTGCGTTGTAAATTCTTTATTGTTTATTCAAAATCATAAAACCACACTCACATATATTAAAAATAATGCACACACGAAAAGCTTACGTTACAACTGAAAATTCAGATAGCCTTAGGAAACGATAAAGTATTAAGACAACCAGGATGCAAACTAATGCCATAATTTTTGCTTCATATTTTCGATTATTTTATTATACCTTTCGGTCAGTATCCCTTCTGTTTATTGCTATACCAACATGCCACCGACATGATGTTCAAGCACACGTGGTGGCCCGGTTACACGCATAGATGCATATGTGTTAGGTATTAATAGACGTTTCTCCGCAAGGAAAATTTTCTTATTTTCTTCATGTGACTTCAGTTCACTTGTTTTTTTTTTTCATTTATTGATTTCATATTCTATCCGATCGGATAACGACGGCGTTCGCACAGTGTTCACATTTCGCCACATCCCACTGAGGCGCTTTGACGCTATTTCACGCTGAGGAAGAAAAAAAACATATTTCCAACGAAATGATGCTGTTCCAGTCCCGCTCGAAACCGTGTTTGCAAAAACAGGCAAATACAATTCAATTGATACGATAGAGTTCATTTGAATAACGTTATACAAATACTAAAGAGTAAAATGAATGATAAAAATATGCTCACGATCATCATGTGTGACCTCCTGATGAGGGACTATCGAGCCGGAAGCGATTGTCCCACAATACACCCTTGAAATTTCACGCTGGTATGATTTTTTTTCTAATCGCTTTCTTGTCCTTTTTATATGCCGCCATTTTGCGAACGTGTGTACATGACTAGCGTTACATATTCCTCTTGATGTGCTTGATGTTCCATATGGTCATTTAACGGCCATTCCCATTCCCAAGCCCCGAAAAAACAATCATACTAAATGCTAATTTACAAATTCTACTAAACCTATCAAATAACAAACCACACTATTACCCCCAAAATTGCAACACGATGCTTCGTCATTACCCATAGCACCAGGAGTCACATCACCTGGCACCATGTAAGAAAGAGCAACAAAAATGGCTAAGAATAAGTGAAAAAAGGTACCCTGCCCCGTGGCTACGTGTGGTAGATGCGGTCAAATCAGTAAGATCGACACACTTCAGAAGGCGGAGTGTGTACCCATTTTGCGAACGCTGCCACAGACAGATGCGGGTGCGACAACGAGTTTGTTGCTATTTACATGATCGAACAGAGGCCGGAAGCCTCGAGACCACTGGTTACCCGTGGCTGTCTGTTCCAATCGACGCCCTTCAGGGACTCCTTCAGCTCATACGCTACATCAGTTGTTTCTTCGAACGTAACCACACCATCATCCACTGGAGCCGTCGTCGTAATCGCCGACATTTCTTTATTATTGGACTGTTCGGAACCGTTCTTTTCTTGCTTCTCTTCCCAGCTTCCGGTACCATCCTCCGCGATCGTCGCCGCATCACCGTGGTTCTGCTGGGTGCCGCCACTGTCCAGCCCGATCCCTTGGCTATCTTCATTAAAATTATTCACATTTACACCGTTGGTAGTGTCGCTAGTTTCGCCATCGTTGGCCGATGTTAGGCCATGGTTTGGCTGCTGCTGGGCTTTCGCCGTTGTGATGTTGATTTTGATTTTATTTGGCATGGCCGCGACTGACTGTGGTGCATCCTGCAGCTCCACGTTGCCGTCAATCGATGCCTTCGGTTGCACCAACAGGCCCATCTGGTTGGACGATTCTGATGGCGATGGAATGCTTTCAACTATAAGCTCGTCGCAAAGTTCTGGAAAAACAGTATGCAAGCAAACAATGTAACACTTTCCTCCTCCAAGCGAATGATTTCAACCAATTTCAACGATGTTTTCAGAAACGAAACCACCCACCATCGTACTCAACCACAGCCCCCGTACCGCGTATTGTACTGTTAGTAACTTAACCTTTAATCTGCTTTGCGCCTATACGTTCGTATTAGTGAAACAAACAACTTACCCTCTTCTGCAGCATTGTTGGTTGCCGGCGAAGGTTCATCAACTTCAACTAAGCTGGACTCGATAGTGCCCACGTCCTCGAATAGAGCATCCTCTTCGTCTGCATCGTCTTCCTCTTTCGGTTCCTGCTTTATCTTAACGCGCAGCAACGACGACAGCGAATTGGCACCATTCTCTCCATGGCCGCCATCTGCAGATCCAGCATCAGCAGAACAACTATCGATCGGTTTGTCCTCTATCTCATCCAAGTCCGTTACCTCAATGTTGGGCTCCTGTATGAAGAGATCCTCATCGATTTGACGTTCTTGGAACTCCGGTTGTCGTGGTGATTTAACATTTCCGGACGCTCCTGTCGATGCCTCTTGTCCTTCTTCTGTAGCTGCAACACCGTCGGCTTCTTTCTCGCCATTCGGTGGCTCATCACCGTCATCATCGAGGATTTCTTCCACGACGGGTTCCACAGTGGGTAACACAATGACATCATCATCGTCATCGTCGTCTTCCATTTCGTCACCTTCAGTAAAGTTAAGATGAGTTTGATATGAGTATTTTAATTTTTGCGAATTTGTTAGATTTCTGCTTACCTGTTTTGCTAGATCTCGATTTCCCTTCCACCTTACATTCTCCCTCAGCGCCTCCTTCGCTCGTATCCATCATTTCTTCAGTCTTCTGGCTCTCGTCCAACGACACACCAAGTGTCCCATTGCCCAGCGTGGATTCGGACATCGTCAACGATGCCTTGTAGTCCTCGTAACACAGCGGATGGTACGTGCTACCGTCGATCCGGATCGCATTCTTCAAATGCCACTCTTCCGTTTCCTCACTGTAAAAGTGTTCGAACGTATCGTGGCACATGTGACACTGCCGGTCACTTTCATCTGATCCGGCCGGGCAGCTCGGCTGGGGCGAGTCATCGTGCGACGAAAATTCATCACCATCGATGGCACTGCCGCTCAATCCTCCTCCACCGCCACCGCCGCCCTTTTTCAGATCACCCTGATCAGTCTGCTGCGTTTCGAACCAATTCTTTTCGCGTTCTTCCAAGTCTTCGATCTCCTCGTACTGGATCCAATCCGAAACGTCGTAGTACCACTTGCGTGAGTGTGCCTTCCGTGCCGAGTCACGGTCGCGCCGATTCTGCCGGAAGTGCCAATCCAGATGCTGGCTGTACTTCATAGTCTGCTCGGGTGGGAATCGTACACCGCAACTGCTGCATTGCATACCGGAGAAGAGCTGGTGCACAATGGCCGTTTGGCGTTTCTTGAGCGCTTCCGGCTTATCCAGTAGCACCGGCTCAATTTCAGGAACGGGTGATTTATCCTTTTCTTTGGATTTGCTGGCCGCATCTTTCGGGTCCTTTTCTGCAACACCGTCACCAGCCGATTGTGCTGGTGTTGGCGAAGACGATTTGCCTGTGCCTAACTTCGTGATAATGCCAGCCGCTACAATCTTTTTGTATAATTCCTCCACATTTATGTTGCTAAGAAGGGGCAATGCTCCACCGGCAGCTGAAGCGTTTGCCTGTTGCGATGAACTGGGTACCGTTGATCCGATGCCTGTACCCCCTGCGATGAGCGTCTTCTCGTCCGCTTCTATACGATACCCAGGACCATTTTTGACAGCTCCCGGTTGCATTGCCATCGAAGGCATTAAGTTCGTGAGATAGTCTAGCCCAGCCGAGGTTGAGGAGTGCGGACCAATCACTGGTGGAAGATTGTTCATTGCTCCGAAACCCATTCCTGGTGGCCCGGAAACAGACAAGGCTGGTGGTGCGGTTGTCGGAGGGGCGAAGGGTGGATTCAGTGGTATCGGTGGTGACAGATCACCGGGATCTTTCGGTGGTGTACGAAGATCGCGGTACATTGGTGTGCGTATCATGTCGCGGATATACACTCTACCCGGCACAAGCCCGTTTGGCAGGGCTGTGAATCGGATATAGTGATCGCTGTCGCGCGACCGTACAAGAATCGGCAAGCCGCCATAATCAACCGGGAACGGTTGATCGTCTATTAACACCGTCAGCAGGAAATCCGCAAACTGTAGGCGATGCATTACGCCATGCACCTCAAACATCTGTATTTTGCAGTCCAGAAACACCGGTATCACGTACTTTGCATCGACAATCATGCTGATTTTGCCAGCTACAAGATCTTTGCGAATGTCACCAATTTTCACCTGCGGTGCTGGGCCGGCGATCTTAAACACTCTCGGCTTGCCGTCCAACACTATCGTCGAAGGCTTATCACCGAAGTAGCATTCGTACCAGGAATCATCGATATAAAGCTCCCTCGTGGGGGCACCCAAACGCATCTGATAGACTTTATTTTCAATGCTAACCGATTTGTATGGTTCATTGAAACCTAGCTCGAACGTTTCCCTGTCGTCCACAACCACCATGCGCGCACCCTTCTGGAATCCAATCTCCTTCGGTTCGTCCCAGGTAATGAAGATGACGGCAGTTTCCTCGTAAAAGCGTATCTCCCGTTGCACACCGTCGATGTTTATCGTACGGACGCTATCATTCATCTTAGGCAGTGCCGGATTCATCATTGATATTCCGTTTGCGGGTACTCCACCGAGGACGCCCAGCGGAAGAGGACCCGGAGGTGTCGGGAACCGAGGCATACCGTCGGTCATCACCTGGAACGGTGCCTGCTCCCAAGGGCTTGGTACCACCATTCCAGGCCGAATCCCCCCAGCCAAGGGCGCCCCTACCATCGGTCCACCAACGACAGGCCCAACAGCACCAGGACGATTTGCCCATCCTAATGCTGGGGCAGGCTCTACACGATTCCATTTCGATTCACGTATTCGTCGTGGATCTGTGAAAAATGTTTTCAATTACTTGACTAGCTCATACACTCCTCGGGCAAACAATACACTTACCTCGCTGGGCACGAATATCAGGAGGCGGGATGGATGTAGGAGGAATACCAATGCCAGCAAAAGGTGCAACTTCAAAGGGCTTGACTAACGGTGGCTTTCCGTCGATGGGATGAATTTTTCCGCGAAAATCGTTCACGATGTCCTTTTGCTCGGTCATACGCATGCCCGATGCGCCTGGCGTCGGTACCGTCACGGACGTTACGATCACATCATCATCGCCACTCAACGACGCATTATCATCAATTCGAATAATCGTTTGATCTTGGCGCTTTACTGACTCTTTGCGTTGCGCTTGGCGTATTTTTTGCGTTTCATTCAGCTGAATCACCTGTTTCATCAGAATGCTGTACTGCTCAGGCGTTATTTCACCCTTATCCATTTGCTCCTGTGCCTGGGCGATAATGGTTTTGATATTCGCATTCATACTGTCCATTGAATTATCGTCATCCTCTGCGGCTTTGTGATGAAACAGACCCTGATGCTGCAACCGATGGTCTATGTCGCCTGGTTTAGCAAGAGAATTGATCGATCGTCGCCGTTCTATAGGATCATCTGTGGAATGGAGCAACGGAACAAAACAAATATTATCAGTTCAATTCCATGTTCGATTTTCCATGCTGAGCTACTCCGCACATACCAGGTAATTTATTATACAACAGAGGCCTGCCAAGCTTGTCCTTGTCGTGCTGTTTGCCCATATCTTCAAGCTTAGCTCCAGAGTTGCTATTGGTTTTCTCCGAAGGGGAAGATCGGGACTGATCAACTGCGTTTTCCATCTGTGCAATTACATAACCAAATTACTTATAGTGATCCATATTTAACTTAATCATTATTAAACATGCGAATTACCTTTGAAAAATCCATCTCCTGTTCGTCTCCTGAGATCACTAATGTGCCTCCAATCGGTAACTGTCGAAGATCGACGTCTTCGTTACCGAACAATCTGTTGATGAGTGGATAAAAAACAGTGATAGTGTATAATTTCTTTTACCTAAAAGTGTATTCCACCTTCATACTTACGCATCTATTATTTCGGCTTTGCTCTTCTTGGCGTTGGGTTCATCATAATTGGTGGTACTGGTTCGCTTCTTTCCGCCAGAGTTACTCTCTGTGTCCTCCAGTTCCTCAGCTCCCTTCGATGGAGATTCCTTCGACGAGCCAGACCCAGATGCATCATTCTTTGGCCCGTTCAGAGATAAATCGTGCTCCGTCATATGTTTCGCCGTGATCAACTGAAGAGGAATGGCTCGTAAATCGATATCTTTTGCAATCATTGCCGAAAGAGCTTCTTCGTCGTCTGTTGCGCTATTATCTGTAATAAATTGTATGATTAAATATGGCTTGTCTAATGCCTGCGCTTGTGAGACAAAGGACGGGCCACTCGATCTTTTTTTCAGCGATCCCATTTTTTTTTCTTTCTGCAATAGCTGCTGCTTTCGGGTTTTATTGAACCGGTAAATGAGACTGAACACTGAAATCGAATGTCCATGAAATCCTACAAAACTGATCAACAACTATTGCAATATACGAACTAGAACAAGCTGACAAAAAGGCAGATCAATCACGACAATTACAATGAAGGAAGGTGCAACGACGAGAAGAACTTTAATTGCTAAAACGAGATCGACAAATACCGGAGCGGAAGACTCTTCATCCCTTAGGTCGAAGAGATTTCGTGCATCTACCAACATTGTTTTTATTTTGCAACAAACTGTGCGTTTTCCACTGTCTATTTGTAAGAGATGAATGAGCAAATCGCTCAAAATCTCTATAAACCCATCAATTATCATCACTGTCTCTTCGTCATTCGTTGCTGTTTGTTATCGTCACTTGTTATAGCCCTATCGCCAGGAAATATTTCCATTAGTCAAGAGTTCTACTCTAGGCGACGGAGCTACTTAGCAGCTATGCCAGAAGCCAACAGCTGAGAACACTTCTTACTCTATATTACTGTACTCTGCGATTGTCCTTTTTCTCACACAGTAGAGTAACAATTCCCGTTAACTTACAGCCTTATGTCATTGGTGTTATACTCAACCCATCCCTGACCTTATTTGTAATGCCTTAACGAACTTTGAAATTGACGTTGGCAACGAAGAACTGCGACGTTTACCGAAAATCAACACAATGATACCGGATGGGGTGGTAAATAATAGGTTAATGTGAAGATCGCTCTTACTTTGTACTTCCGACGCTTTTTGCCTCATCATCGGCATAACAGTTTCGTCCGTATCCTCCAAAACAGAATGAATGTCAGGAACCGACTCATCAATCCTTATCCGTTTTTGAGCACCACCAAAACGAAAATCGGCACTCTGGCTTTCGGAGCTGGCGCTATTCAAACCCGCAATTGATGGATACTCGCCAGCGGAGTGTTGATGTTTCTTGCTGTCCAGATTATTGTTCCGTGCTTGTTGCGATGGTTTCCCACTAGCCGCAAACGTTTCCGAAGAGCTCTTGATTTCCGAACGTGGTTTTCCTTTCGGACTGTCGCTTTGCAGATGGTGCGAGGAGGATGAAGATTTTTCCGAAGAAGCTTTCTTCTTTCCTGGCGAGTGAGGTGATTTCCTACCATGTGGTGAGCCATCGCTGGTGCTGTGCGAGCGCTGTTTCCTCTTTTCGGTACTGCTGCTAACGGAACGGGTGGATGAAGACGACTTGCCTTTCGTTGACGATCTGCCGCTTCCAGACGATGAAGACGATGTGTGCTCTTTTCGTTCTTTTCTTGGTTTCACATCGTGATCGCGGCGTGACTTGTGCGAAGACGAACTAATGCTGCTGGTAGAAGGTTGTTTTTTGCCACGGCCTCCACTTCCTGTTTCTTCCAACAAAGAGTCAGATCTTGCACTTTCTCCAGCAACAGCTTCCGATCGACGATTTCTCTCGCCGAGTTGCTCCTTCACAAGTGTCGATGATTGTTTCGATCCCGAAATGCTATGATTTGAGGCATCCATTATGCTACCGGGAAATGCGGGCGGTGGAATTGATAACGGACCCAGATTGGTGTGGTGATTATTCACTCCACCGGCCGCTGGTAACGATGCACCACCAAGCGGAGCCGTAGCTTGTTGTTTTGCCAAACGCGGATCGCGCGTCTTCACCATATTGATCATACCTTGTGGCACGGGAGCGATGCGACTTTTCGGCATAACCACCGGTGGAGGCACGGTTGTCGAGATGATACCACTTGTAGCAGAAAGCATAGCAGCAGGACCACTTACACCTTCCAACGGTTTTACTATCTCTAGCGATGGCTGAAATTAGAATCAATAATGTCCCAATCAGCCTTTTTGTTGTTTCAATCTGGTCCAGCATGAAGCGAAATTCTTTATTTGTGATGAATCTTACCTCTTTAGCAACACTTTCCGTTTGAATGTTTAGTTGTTTCTCCTGTTCCATAATGCGCTTCTTCGTCGTCAGTAATTCCAATTCCAGCTTTCGTGCTTGCAGTTCCAACAACTCTCGCTGTTTGACTCTTAACTTTTGCTGCATTGCTAGTGTAGGCTCATGCTAGTATAACAAACAAACTAAAGTTAAGGCAGGACATCTCAATTAAAGACTTACAGTACATACATTTCCTTTCAGGAACATGGGATTCAGGTGGATGGACGATGCCATCGGTTTCAATTGCGCCGTAATTGGCCATCCTGGATCTATGGAATTGATTTTTACATCCAGTGTGTAGAGCTTGCCTTGTTGAAATACTTCATTCCAGGTTTGTCTCAAGTTGAACATTTTTTCACGAATCTTTTCATTGACCTGAAACGAATAATCAATACGATCGATATTATTATTATCGCGATGCAGGGATGCTGTTGTTCTAATGGAGTGTTACAACAATCCGTCCCATTTACATACCGTTTGAAACACTCCGCAAAACATATTCACTATGACCTGACTGAACAGCGTCTGATACTGCTTCCCCACATTCTTAACGATGGAATCAACGAGGTAAAGTATTGGCAGTTTTACATCAGGTGCAACCTATATTAAAATCAATGTACGTTATAACGGAAGATGTGGTGATTGCATTCTGGAGAAACTTAATCTTTTTTCTCTTCTTAAAACTGACTATCGACAAAACACGTGGAAATGATGATATGGATGGTGTTTAACGAATACCTTTAAAAGCTTGCGATTCTCATATTCCGATTCTGACGACCGGGTGTAAAATAAACAAAAAATTAAGTAGCAAATTATCCATCAATTTGAATGGAACAATAGCGATGAAAACAACTCATGATCGTTATTTTGTAAACAACTATTTTGTACCATCAGTACATCGTGCTTTTGCACGATAACACTCCCAGCCTTGTAGTACATACAGGAGTGAACAACTGGTTTTGCTATCGGCAAATTACAAATCTGCGATAGCATTAAAATTCTTCCAACAGCGCTATTCTATTCTTCGATTTTATACTAAATGTACAATAACATATAAAATAAATAAAATATTGAAATAATGTTTTTTTCTGATCTGCTGCACACACATTTTCATGTTTGATTTGTAGGCATAATAAGTAAGAATTCGATACATAGAGAGAAATATTAAAAAAATTAACTGACCATTTGGGATATTATGAACTTATTTTAATTATAGCTTCAGAAAATTCATAAGACTAGTGACCATGTTATTAACATGTAGCAATATCGAGTTGTCCTATTCATCATGCGTTTCCTTTGTATTTCTTCCTTCAAAGAATAGCATGTTCCGCGCTGTTCAAGAAGTTTGCAAAAGTTAAAAATAATAATACGAAAAAAATAAAATAACAAAATAAAACTGAACAAGTTCAGTCAATAACTTTTCGTTATTACATCGCAGGGAATTAAAAGATAGTTCGCTTCAGAATGATTTATTGTTCAATAGTCTTTAATTGTGTACTTTTGTTTGAACTTTAGGCTTTGCCACACCGATACTCATGCTTTCATTGTATACTAGGTGTACTAAGGGAATTGATTTTGGAAAACTGTTCAATTACTCTGTTTGTGAATTTCCGCTATTGTTTTTTTGTTGTTGTCGTTGTTCATATATACTTAATTTGGGGGTCTGCCATTTTGTGAGTAATGTTCATTTCAAATAGAAAATTGTTTTTTGGACATTAAAGAAATACATGATCGGTACTCAATACAGTTCTCTACTAGCTGCGATATGCGTATTTACTAGATGCATTTAACAGACTGTGAATTTTGTACAATTTATTTCGATTAAGGAATTACTGCACGATCGTATGTTATTAGTCCCATATTATTTTTATAAGCTTTTGCTCGTTTTCTTTTTTTATAATTGTGTACGAGAATGATTTACACTATCAACAGTCTATAGTCAAGTTCAAACCCGCAATCTATGTTGTATAATTCCTTTGAATATTTTCGATAATAAATTATTTCTTGCACTAAGTTAAACGACCCGCGTGCCAAAACCAGTCTGCAGTTTTGGACTCTATTTGTAATATTCGAAGGTAAAGTATTTGTTATTTTAAGAGTTTCATAAAAGTAACAGGAGCAACTAATTTACAGGACTATCCGGAAAAGTGACAAGAATGGCACCCGGGGTATCAGATCGAAACGTTAGTGAAACATTATGAGTAGTGGGTTATACAGCAACTAAGGTAGCATTCATCTTATTACATGCTCTTCTACCGCAACTTTTCAACATTCCTGTCAGCAATTGTTCCGTGATAAAGCAATCATTTTATACTAAATCTATATACATTATAAATGTTTGCCATTAGGCTATCCTTATTGAAATAAAAATAAATAAATGCTCCAAGTTTACGTAGTAGAGCCTGGGATAATATATACCCCTGAGGCAAAACGCACCTTTCCTGATTTCCCATGATAATCGTAGAATAAGCGCAAAGTAACAATTTCACAGGAGCGGAGCAGTTCTTCTTCTTCTATTTAGGTTTAGGCAGAAGACAAAAAAGAGAAATTATAATGTAATTCTGCTAACTGCTCCGTTAAGGAACAAGTATTGTAAAAATCGTTGTTTGTTTATGAAAGTTAAACATTTGATTATGTTAATTAAAATAAGAGCTTCAAACAGCACATACAAATTTCGTTCAGTGTGCATAATGATTCGTATCTTAATCATAAATATTTTCAACTATGAACGAGGGCATGATGCACCCAGTAGATCGGGACATTATGCACCCTGCTTTGACTTGACATCGCTCCTCACTGTTGTAGTAAAATTTATCCCTTTGTTATGGTGCCTCAGCATAGGTGCATTTCGCTACAAACATATACAAATCTATCTAAAATTGAACACTTTAGAAAACGAAAAATTTGTCATTTTTTAAATACAAAATAACAAAATTTCCAAAACATATTGCTAGATTGAACATTAAAGAACCAATTTAAATGATAAAACAACCAATAATCACTGTCGATTCATTGAAAGCTAATCTTTTCTCCTTAAATGGTTCATATTAACACAGGCTCCCTTTTGTCCGAAGAATGCGTACAGAATGATAACCTAATCGATTGACCACAGAACAATTGACAGGATTGAGCTTTCGAAACGAATATAATGATATCAGTGGAAGTAGGCAAAAATAAGGAAACTGTTCAAGTGAACGATACGTCCTAGCAATATCTCCTCATTTACATGAACTAATTTACAGCTGATATCAGTTCTCCATCCACCGTTGTAGATGACATAATCACTATATTTTATCACAGATCAGTTCCACACTGCAATTTCCTCACGTTTCACCATGTTTCACAATCGTTGCGTCTGAAATAGCGTGCCACAGTTGAGTATTGTGTTTAGCTCTAGCTTGTTTTCTGTTTAAACTTAACATCTTTGGCTACTTTAAACCGATTTACTACTGGAAGAGATCCGCTTTTTTGGGACACCACGAACCGCCGGTTATAATGTGGACATTTAGCTGTAGATAATAGAATGGTAAGTATCGACATAAATTGTTTAACCTTTATCAGGTGCTTTTCCACCGCGTGCACGATGATCTGGGCGTACTCGAGGTTTTCCTCGGCCAGTATTGTCAACATGTTTATCAACGGTTTGCTGTTGACATTCAGGTCGGCTAGGCTGGAGAGATATTCTTTCTCGATCTGCTTTGCCCGGCCCTCGAGTGCCGATGGCTGCTCCATGACTGTACAGCTGCCACTATAACAACCACCTATGCAACCAGATCACCGGGTACGTGACACGAGAACGATGCTTAGATGAAGCTATGACAGTGGTGAGCCGCCTATACAGCAAGGGTAGGCTAGACTATTTAGCCTCGCTGCTAATCCGTCACCGCTACGCAACAGCTGGCAGCCTTCACTGCACACCAAGCAGAGGACAAACGTCCGTTGCTCCCTGCCGTTCTCACGTCCACTGTAAAAGAAAACAAATGTAACTATCATTGCACAGGCTGGTTACAGGCAGGAAGGATTAACGGCCGTAACGGCTGGGAGCGCTAAACGAAACCATAACAACACAAAACAATGTATCATGGCCTACACAAAAGCGAAAATGATGTTCTTTGATGTCGTTAAGTTAGTTCCGTCGCGCACTATGAATTCGATGCCAATTTAACTGCCGATTTAGCCGATGTAGATTACACTTACACGTTATAGTTAACATGCTTACTAACAGAAATATGCCGAGTGTGACTTTACAACACTTTAAGCGTACCTAAAATTAACAACCGAGTGACCGGTTGAGAGCTACAATAACTCGGCACCATAATTAGACAAAATTACGTTCTTTTCAAGCAGGAAAGTTACAGTAAAATTTCACTTCTGTTATTGTTATTTCTAATGAAAACTGATCCAATTGACCATTTGCGTTTCCAAACGTACAATGAAATCAAGGACAAAGTCTAGCAATAACTAAACTGACACATTTTACTCCTACATGTTGTAACAATTCACCTCTTCACGGATCACTACGTGCGTGAATTTACGAAATTAATAACATCGCAATAGTCCATAATTTTTAACGAAAAACGTCAAACCCGCTGGGGGATTTAACGAAACACATCGCATTTCATCGCGCGGCTACGTTTCCTTCTTTTCGCTTCATGCTCTTCTTCTATTTCTACAGGCGTTGAGTCACTCGATTGCACTTTTTTCAGAACAGAATTGCGCTCCCGAAAACACCGTTTCGATTAATCTAACACGCTCCACTTAACTTACCTGTGCTTTGGAGTAGTTTTTGCGCAGTTTCCACTAGAATTAAATGAAATCACACTTGTAACCATGCAATATTTCTGGAACAACGAGGCGCGTGCCTGCCGTGCTGTGAAAATTTGCCACTTTAAAATCGATCTTCGATGAACACAGGCTTTCGTCGACTACTATGATGGGAGACGCGTGAAGCGAAGGTGCGCTCACCGTTGGAAGACATTTGTCGGAACTTCGCTTGACAGTTGAGTACAAATTACGTTGCGGGCATTAATCTTTTCACATAATTTATATTTGCTAGTCGATTTTCTATCAATACGCAACTTATTGAGCATTATTAAAATATTCCCAGTATTTTATAGAACCCACCACTATTTTCTTTAACATTCGAGATACACATTCCAACTTTCTGAGCAATGTAGAAACATACAGAATTAGAATTACAACATTAAGCAACAGTATTCATTCTATTGCAGATTCACGAAGATATTCATATGAATATGTTCCACGAAATACTGCATGCACGAAACATGAGCTTTCTGCTGTAACGACTAGCTTAAAAACTACTGGTACATTTTCAGTAGAAACATAGATTAAATGTTCATCGACAAAAACGAATTGCCAAGATCGCTGTCGTTCAAATTGCGGCACGGCAGCTATCAGCTAAATGCGAACAGAATTCGCAGATCGTGCTTGCAAAACAGATGATTTCTATGAGCTAAACTAGAACCAATCGATTCGGATTGAAAATAGCTTGCAAATCTATTGCACTTCGCTTCTGTCTGTTGTGCATCTGTTGTAATTAATAAAAACTTCATAAAACATAGCACGAATAAAGGAAATGATAAGTTGTGACGCAATGGAAGCGTCATACTAGTTTTAAAAAATCATCAACAAATTGGAAACATAAAAAAGAGATTGTTGTATCTCGATCCGAAGTTTATTTACAATGTAGGAAATTCCTCCCGCTGTCAAAATCTCATTTTCTATCACAATAACAAACGTGTTCCCTACTTCATTAAAATAAGCATAGTTGCAGTTACAATGAATGAACAGGTTTGCAAAATGTACGTTTTAATTATCGACCGCATACTGCATGAATTTCTAAGGTGCATTTTAATTTCATTCTTTGCAGCTGTGGCACCAAAGAAGCAAAGTATAACTGCCCAAGATGCAACATGATGTACTGTTCCGTTCAGTGCTACAAAGCACAGCAGCATGTGGAATGCTCGGAAGGCTTTTACCGCGAGAATGTCGTACAGGAGCTAGCACTACGGAAAGCTGATGCTGATGCTGCACAGTCTAGCAAAACTATGCTGGAAATACTGCAGCGAGTAGAACAAATGGATTCAATGCAGGACGAAGACTCATCAACAGATGCCGCATCCGATCTTGAAGGTCCAGACCAACAGCTTGATTCGGACGATGAAGCACAGGAGGTAGAGCTGGCGAACAGACTGAAGGGAATCGATTTGGACAATGCAGCGGAAGTGTGGGATCGATTGACCGATGGCGAAAAGGAAGAGTTTCAACGGTTTCTCGAGAATGGAGATATTGCGAAAATGTTGCCCGTTCCAAACATTTGGTGGGCGAAGGAATACAAAGTAGATTTAGTTCAGGCGGCCGAAGAACCATCAGAACAGGAGCAAAAGATGTTTAAAGATTGTCCAAAAATATCGACCAACATCGCTAAGCTTTCGGACATCCTACCAGATGCACCTTCGCCAACGGTGCGACATAACATTGCCAATGTGCTAGCGGCATATTCATTCGTGTACCGGTACTTCCTGGGAGATATTCATGAAGATGCGCTAGAAACAGTCGACTGTATGCTCGGAATATGCGTTAATCTTAAGAAAAGCGGCATCTTCGACTCAGCCCTTATGGCCGTAACGTCCGTGGTCAGTGAGTGCTGCAATGAACAACTCCCGACGGACCATGAAACTTTGGGCGTACTAAAAACGGACGTTCAAACGTTGTTCACGGGCCCGAAAGGATGTGGTAAAAAGTATAGCAGACTATTCCTTCTTTCAGCCTTATCCGACGTACGTACCCTGTTGAGCAATGCTAAACGAGAGCTGAAAAGTGTAGATAAAAAAACCGAAGAAAGTCATAAAATTAAATCGGATCGGATTCAAACGGACGGGGCCAATCTGAAGCACGCAAATGCTCCGTTGCTGAGAAGTTGTGTGAAAAAAATAGAGTTTTACCTAGCGTACGCTCGCTCTTCGTATTTCGAATCGTAACTGCAGAAACACAAATACACCATACATGTTATCAAAATATAATACTTCTTTTTATTTTCATCTCTTTTTATGAAATCATCTCTATACTCATCTTTTCTTACACGCGTATATACAATGTCTCATTGTACAAAACAATTTTCTTATTGTGCGGGGTTTACTTCGGAGAAGAAGAAAACAAATAAACGTATAAAAGTAAAAACTGGAAAGAGTATTAAACGATTTCCTAGCGTTGCTCTCAACCAGAGGCACCTATTTTTTCATTTCAACTGTTCCCAGAGTTTCCCATACCAGTGCCCCCTACTGTCCGATATCATTCGTCAAACAATCCTGTACACTTGTTATCACGCACCCTTAACAACCGGGCCTGGGAATAGAGCGCATCGTCATGCGGTACGATGCGTGTGAATAAGTTAAAAAAAAAAACACATAATTACAATAAAAACAAATGGGAAAGCAACCAACCCAACAAATCTGCGAAACGAATGAATCCTTTTGGGGGTATCTAACCGTTTGATGAATAGTTGGGAGTGTGTGACGGGCGAACGATCGTTCGCCGCACCGTGTGATGTGTGTTTTGCGTTAAAATAAATATACTTATGAGTCTCCGCAGTTCTAAAAGTTGGTAATCTGTTAAATACTTTTTAAAAAATATGTACGTTTAAACCTAAAATAGCAAAACTATCGTTTAACGAGTAATGCAACATACGAACTGCAGGGTGAAGCACAACGTCTTCATATACGATCAACGAGGATGAGCAAAACAAATTTTCTAACAGCGCAAGGACACCTTCGCAAATGTGAGCTTTTTAACGAACGATAACAGACGCATACCATCCGAAGGAAGCAAACAAAACAAATGCCACCGGTGATCGGTTTTCTGGCCTCTGCGTCCAAAGGTCCAAGATTCCGGCCCGTACGTATTAGGTGAGTATTTCTGCCGGACCACCGCAGCTGCTTTAACACATCGCACATTTCCACTTCGCGAAGAATGCCAGCGCTTTATAAAACATCGAAAGGCAGACAGGCGTCGTGCAGAGTGACGTCCTGCTAGTGCCCGGATGTCATTATAATGCGCTCGATGCAGGTGTGGACGAGGACGAGCTGGTAGTAGTTGTGGTCGTGCTGATCGTACTGTGAAGATGGTTCAGGCTCTCGGGCGAATTGGACACGAGAACTGTTCTGGTGCTACCGTCGGTGTCAGTCTGTTGCTGTGCCACCAGATGAGGTAAGGAGATCTGGACCGGAAGCGTTTGATTATCCGCGGTAGGTACCTGTGCAAGCAGGGAAGTTTTGATTAGTACGATCGATACTTTACGTTTACGCTCTCACTGGTGGAAATACTTACATGTATCGTTACACCTTGCGGTAGACTTATTGCACTTTGTAATAGATTTTGGGTCGATGAGTTCTGCTGTGACGCGGCCGATTGACCGACAGCCGTCGCGTCTACACTATCTCCTGTGCCACTCTGCATGCTCCCACTGGTAGTGGTTATTGTCAACCCGGAAGGGATACCCGTCGGTAACGAAGCTATCGACGTACTTGGCGCACCGTTGGCGATCGTCGTTGTCGTGGTGTTAGCACCATTGGATGTGTTTCTATTATTATTGTTGTTATTATTATTGTTGTTGCGATTGGATGCCTTCTCCTCCTTCAGTCGCTTGGTAAGGTGCGACTTTATATGCTTCCGGAGGTGATCCTTCCTGTAGAAACCTTTCCCACAATCGTTACAGATCTAGCGGAGAGAGATGAGAATAAGGCGAAAAGCGAGATTAATCACAGCTCGAGAAATGATACATTCCCATGAACTTACCTCCGTTTTAACGCCGCTGTGTATGACGTAGTGCAAGTTGAGATGTTCCTTTCGCTTGAAACCTTTCTCACACACGTTGCATATGAACGGTCGCTCGGGATTGTGGCCGAGCTTGTGTCGTTCCAGGTGCTCCTTGCGCTTCAGCCCAGCACCGCAGATATCACATATGAACCGCCGCTCGATTTTGTGCACCACCAGATGCTGCTCGAGACATTCCTTCTCCGGGTAGGCCATGTGACATTCGGGGCAGCAGAACAGTACCGTCCCGTCGATGGCGGTGGCGATGTGTACCTGGCCCGGTTTCTGTCGCTTCGGCTTCGGTGGTTTTGTTTTGTACTTGCGCTTCTTTCGAGCCTTCCCGCTGGGAGTGGTCCCATTGCCGGTACCGTCCCCATTCTCTCCCGGTTCGTTTTCGTGCTCTCGCCCATTAATGCCCGGCACGCTGCGACCATCCGGTGAGCCATCGGTTCCATTCTCTCCCTGGCCCGTACTGTCCGCCGGACCGAACTGGGTGTTTTCGTTCGAATGGTCATCCGGCACTTCCTGCTTGATGATACCGGGTGCTATCGTCACGCCGGTCGGTAGCACCAACTGCTGCAGCACATGGCTACCGTTCATGATGGTCGTCATCGCTGGGTTTGTGCCGTTGTTATTGTTGTTAAACTTTAAGTATGGCTGCAGGTTGAGATTTTGGGGAGGGCGTGACTGCTGCTGTTGCTGCTGCTGCTGTAGGTGATGTAGTTGATGCTGCTGTTGCTGCTGTTGCTGCACCATTTCTATGATATTGCTGGTCGAATGCATCGATGTCGGTACGAGCGACGGTTGATTCCAGATGGCTGGAGATTCTTGCTTAATCTGCCGTAAAGGGGGCGGATTTTCGCTGTCGATCTTCACGCCGCCCGGCGATGATGCGTTGTTCGAGGAGAGATTGGACTGCTGTTGCTGGTGCTGTTGCAGTATCGTAGTGGAGCCAGGGTTTTGTGACGCGAGTAGCTGCAAGTCTTGGGGTTGCAGTGCGGCCACTATTGTCATACCCTCCGGCAGGCCTTGGTTATGCAGGACTTCTTCGTCCTGGGGACTGTACGCCACCGTGAGCACCGTTGTGCCCTGTTGAAATCCCTGGATGGGTATCTGCATTTGACCCATTTGAAACTTCGGTGTCGGAAGCGTGCCCGATTGCGCTGAACCGGTTTGGCCCGTCTGTCCGGCCGCACCGGATCCGGCCATTTGCGACGGTAGCGGGTTTGGGTTTAACACCTGTATCTGGACGGTTTGCTGTGCGTCGCCCGGTTTCGCACCTGGCATCGTGATCGGGAGTGTGATGTAGGCGGGAGATGCCATTGCTGGGTGCGGCATACCGGCCGTTGTAACGACCTGTCCATGCTGCGACTGTTGCTGATGGAACATTGCCGAAGCCGCACTAACCGCCGTTCCATCCACGGGTCTTAGGAACTGCATCGCTCCCTCACTTCCGGACACCAATCCCAGAACCTAAAAGTAATGGTCAAATCGATTAGAAAATGTGTAGCAAACGAATGGTGTGTCTTCTAACGATGGTGTTCCTTCCTTCGGGCATGCATCGAACACACACCATCGTTGTTGGCGCAATTAAAATGTCGTTTCCCAAGCCAGTTCTTCAGCTCGCTTCATAAGGTCAAAGTGCATCGCTTCCTACGCCGAAGCGGATGTGTATCCACACGAGACTCGCAACTCAAATGACATTCACTTTCAACGCTTGCCCCCCAAAAGTCAGCGTTTGTTTAGCGGTCCGTACCGAAGCCCGTGTTAGCACTGGAAGGGCATTGCCGAAGCCTTTCTAGCGAAGGTGCGCTGCTCTCACCACAAAGAGCACCACCGTTCAGGCAAACCTTAATCCTTAAGATTTCCATCACGATGAAAATGAATTCATCCGATAGCGCCCCAAGTGCGCCATGATCTTTTCAAACCACGGTTTTTGGTTTGGTGTGCTTTCCGCATTGTTTCCGTTTCGGCCACCCTGCTGCTGCTGTTGCAGATCGTTCCCACATCCATCCATAGCATGACGGCAAGCAAAAGCACGACGTTCGTTCGCTAGGTTCCGTCGTGCGCCCCAGCACATTCATGTTACGCGGGGGGGCTCGACAAAAAGTTGAGTAAAAGTGAAAGTTTTCTCTCTCATTCGTGGAATGAACTTTACGCGGGCGCTCGTGCGCAGTGGTAGCAAAGGTGGTTGGTGGGGGGGCAAAGAGTAAAAGATAGACCGGAACGAACAGGAACCTGAAAGGAACTGGGCAAATGTGTAATGTAACCACCGACGGAGCGGGCAAAACCAACCAATACCGTTGGGGCGCAAAAGAGCACAACGCTGCCAAAGTTTATTGCGGGGCCAATGCAATTCAATCTCAACCAACCAGTTTATGCGATGTTTAGCCCCCGGGGAGTCACTTCCCTCTATCGGGTTGTGTTGTGGTCGGTAGTATAAATTAATACTGCTATAGTTGTTGCATTTATTATACGTGATCATGATGGCCGCATAATTGAAGATTGTTTCATAAGCAAAGAAAACAATTTTTGTTTGCCAAAAAAAATGCCCAAATTCACTGTCTTACTTATAAGTTAATCTAAACCAGCTTTCTTAGCAAAGAAGTATTACTACTTTTGACGATGCTCTTGGCTTCAAACATCTAGCCTGTGTAGGAAGATCTACTTTTACTATTTAGTTTGAGAGAAAGGAAAGCAAAAAGAATCACTCTCTTTCCCACAAGAGAGACCCACAAGTTGTTTCTGTGGAGTTCAAATAAAAATGAAAGTTATTTCTTGTCCTCCTGCTCGAGTGGATGAACTTAATGCAGACACATATTTTGCTTTGTATAAAGTTAAATTAGGTAACAAGGGAAAGAGATCTAGTATTTCCTGTATAAATCAAATGTTTTAGCCTTCTTAATAATAGTTAGAATATTTTGTTCAAACATTAGATGCTCTAATATGAACTGTTTTCTTTTAATTTAAAACTCATTTCATTTCAAATTTGTTCGCTAAAAATCTCGTCCATCAGCTGCACTTTTTGTGCTCTTTAGCGACTCTAGGGCAACCTTCACACAATTCCTCCATCCGTTGTTTAATGTTTCCCCAATAAACCTTGAATGGTTGCATTTAAATCAATCCATCCAAACCTAACTTCTACAAGCGGCATGTACGCATGTATTGCACTCGCATCCGCAACGTCACGCAAATCTGTGTGCCAGAAGGTTTCTCGCTTGCGATTTATGCCTGGCGTTGAAATCACCCTTCAAATGTAGCCACGGTACGCCGTTTGCCGCCGTGTTGCACCGTACCGAAGTGTTTTTAAGATGATGGGAAACTGCACACAAAAAAAGAGCGAATCTTTCCTTCGTTAGTCAGAAGTCACGTTTAACACTTGATCGCAGCATAAAATGTTTCTACCCCCCCTCTCGGGTGTGTGCCAATGCAGTGTGCCACCAATTCTTTGTTCTCGAGTACTGGCTGTTCAAGCGTCTTAAGCAGCCAGTTTCTCAGACCTTTTGCATCATCATCATCATCATCATCATCATGTCAGCAGCAGCAGCACCAGCAGGTCATGGTAACAAGCATAATGCGATGAAATTTACATTCGTCGTTGTTTAATTAAAACAACTAAGATCCGTTAACATACAGCACGGTACGCTCTCTCACCTGCCCATTCGATGCGGTCGTGGTAAGGTTCTGGGGAAACTTTCCTGCGGTAAACTGATTCGGTCCAGCGAATGGATTCGTGAACTGTGAAAAGTTCATCTTCGAACACTGAAAGTGAAAAGCAACAAAATTATGTACATATTAATAAAAAATGATGCAGCAGTAGTATTAAATCGCATTTAGGAACTTTATGAGTGCTTGTGGGTAGGTATTAATTTTACCTCGATGTAATTTTCATTGTCGTCCATTTTATCCTCTACTCCCTTCCGCTCCGTAACGATACCGGATTCGTTCATGAAGGCTGCTGGATTTCGGGACTTTTCGACACAAAAAATAAACCCCCAAAAACGCTTCAATTCAATTTATATTCTTGTCCACAAACGCCTCACTTTCCAGCTTGGCCGGGGTACCGTTTAACGATTATAGTTTTTTTTTTCTACTCCACGCGCTTCCTTCGCGTTACATTCGTTTCTAGCGCGCTGTCACTCTGTGTCTGGGCGTGAAGTTGACGTGAAATAAGTGGTATGGTGTTCACATGCGTAAAGATCGTGTTGTGGTTTCGCTGAGCACATCGAAACATCGATTCGAGCGGCAATGAATCGCTGCTAACGGGAAATGGGCAGGTAGTTCTCACTCGATTTCACATTGCTGCGCGCGATGACGATGACGGCAAACGGGCAACGCGTCGTGTTTTACTTTCAGGACACATTTACTTCTTGTCATTTGCTACCGGGCACGGCCACACTTACGGGGGGGTACCCGTGTAAAGCTTATGCAAATGAAAACAGTTTTCAAAACCCCCTCACAACGTCGCATGTGTGTGCGAAAGGATACTGTAAGTAATTATACAAAATAATCAACTCGAGCTATTGGTAAATCACACATAAAAACCACGGTAAACGAACTTAAAGCTCGTGCAACGATTTCTTTTTTTTCCAATTTAAAATAAACTTTTACCACAACTGTTCACACTTATTTGCATCAAACGGATTGTTGTATTGTGCTTTTATTGTACCGATCACTTTCAATTTTCAACATACCACAGCAATAGACCATTTAACAGAGATTTAGTTTTCACACATTAGTGATGTCATAGCAACATATGAGTATTGCCTTTCACTCACTGGCCACCGGAGGTGTGAAATCAAATCTCAATTGCATTTCGTAACCCTTTCTCTTCAATGCTGGGGTTCCGCTTTAAAGTTAGTCACCGTTGTTGCTGCTGCACTTTTTTTGCTGGACTTCAACATTGCCAGAGTTACAGCGTACAATATTTCGTAGCACCGTTTTGTAGAGACCTAGTCGAAATTGTTGGCTTTACTAAGACTCAGAAATTGGCTTTCTTCAATCGTTGCTACACAAACGATCTTCGAACAATGATCGTTTTTTGGAGTAGCACTTCATTCACTACACTGCATCCTTGAAGCCACGATTGTCACCATTGTAAAAACGCATAATTATGCTCATCCTCAAATATTCATTCGATTCTTCGATATTCACCATGATCAACACGGAATTCTTGGCCCTACATAAGTAAAACACATTAAAGACACAAACCACGATCGATGTAGAAATCCAACAACGAACTCATTCCACCATGGAGCAGGTCAGAGAGGACGAGTGCTTTCACATCGATAGTGAAACTACTTTCAGTCGCAAAGCGCATTGATCGCGCATGTTCCGTTTTCTTTGCGGAGTAAAACGACTCAAAGCACTAACACGTGCACATACACACACACACACACTCATACATACACGTGTATACAGCAACGCATACAACAACAATAACTACCACACACCAACAGCTGAACGAACGAACTTCCTTCACGGGGTTTCACACGGGATCAGAGCAGTAAAATATTGCGAATCTATGAAACTATACGACCGACCCGGATCGCGGATCCGACCACTATGACGTCGTTGTCCGCGAGGCCGTTTTCCAGAGCGGGGTTCCGCGTTTGCGGATGTAGCTGCGATGATCATCGCAATCGTCGTCGTCGTCGTCGATCGCCACGAAGCAGAAAGCCAACAGATGAAGAGAGTACGCAGCAGGCGCCGAACACGCGCTACTTCGTAAAAGCTCGGCATTGCTATGCTTTCCCTTTGCTGTAGCAAGCCATGAGGCCGTAGCCTACTGTTGCAAACAATATGCTTTTAGCTCAATGCGGTTGGAACGTTGGAATTTTATCATCATATTTTTATGGCTAAACACTCAATCCTCATCAGAATTGTTCGAGAATAACCAATGCGTTTTTTTGTAAATCAAATTCTTCAGTAATAAAATATTGCATCTTCGACCAATGTTCCTCTACTAAACCTTTTGAGGGTCTATGGAATGTTCAAGCAATGAGCTCATAATGTCTCTGCTGCTCAACTTTATGCTCATCTACTAAACGACATGTGAGGAGCGCTCCTCATAAACCTTCGCACAGTATTGGTGATCAAGATCGTGGAGCAACTTTTTAAAAGCGATTCGCTATGGAAACGAAATTCCCCATTGTTTACTGACATGACATACACACACGCACGCGCAGTGTAGTAGTTCGCTAGTAGTCGTATCACTCTCTGATCATACCACCACTGCTTGCAGTGGATGGGGTGGGCTAAGATGAAGGGAAGGCGAGCAAAGTATTACGCACAACGTATCTAATGTTTACATAAACCATCACCGGATGATCGGAGCTCACGAGCCTCTGTGTACGAATGTGTGCGCCTTGGTAGCACGTACACCTTTAGCAAACGTTTATGAATCAGCGACATCATGTAGAAACAAAAAAAATTAAAATATTATTTACACATAGCTTTCAAAGCGCTTACAAACTGTTTGTTTTTGTTTGTTATCGATTGAAATTTTCTTGAAAAATATAGTACAATTTTTCAGCGAAGCTGATTGAAAGTAATCATACAGTTGATACCAACGAGTGAACCTAAACACTACAACAAACACAACCAACCGGATGTAAAACATTAGAGAAATAAAGCAAAACATTCGATCTCCGATCAAGATACTATCAGAACGCTTCGAAAGGTTCGTTGCTGACACCATCGTTTAAGTCTTTCATTTCGTGAAGGCTTCTTGGTTAGAGGTGATGCCTTAACAAGGTACTGTGAAGTTACTTGTACGAATCTTTTACGAAACAACGTAATCTACAATTCTGTCGCGTTGTCTTCAAATAACGCTAATTAATCGTGAAATCCTAAATTGAAGACGTTTATTTGAAATAAGCATTAAACAAACCCAATCATACCGAGAGGTCTCACACACCCAACCACATGCCGTTTGATGGCTTCGGAGTGAAGCATCGAATACAGATAATAATAGTGCACCGCTGTGTGTCGTAGAATAATGCCCTTTTAATTCCCATCCAACCAAATCGACCATGGGGTGCGGAGTAGTAGTGTGAGTGCACCTTTTCACAGTCGTGCCCGCATTTTCACACCACCCCCGGGCACGCTGCATGCGGTTTAAGCTCTCGCTCGTGCCTCTCCGGACTGGTCCGGTGTGTGTATATCGTGGCCCTTATTTCCCACTGCAACAAACCCACCGTCATGGCATGCTCCAGGCCAGGGCTATGCCACGCCAATGTCTTATGTTTTGCGCGGCCAGTTTAACTTCCTCTCCGCCCTCCAGGCGCCCCTCGCCGCCACCAACCAATCCAGTGCATTTCGTAGAGAAAGAAAATTTAGAAAGTGGAGAGAGTTTTATATAATCCACGATGTTGCCGCCACTGTTCGAAACCACAAACCCGCGGTTCGCCCGTGGTAAACGAGGTGGTAGTTGTTTAGGTCTTGATTTTTGCCCTCTGTCTGTCTCTTTCTCCGATTACCTGCCTGTGGATATTGTTTTTGGTGTTTCTTTTAAAATTACATTTCTGAGATTGCTAACTCACTTGGAGAACGTTCGATCAGCTGTCTTTCTACATCTTCTAGATTCCAACGCTTCGTAACGGAAGTTGGCGCGAATGCTCCGTTCCGTTATAATTTCGTTTTACACCCCGTCTCGATACACTTTCAGTCGGTAAGATAACAGGTGTTTCAAACTTAATATTTCATTATTGGAAATATTCCATAGCATACACGCGTGCGCATAAAAGTACATGCCATAAACGATATTTACGCTAAGATCACTTGCAAATGATCAAAGCTCAAACCTTCCCTTACGCGTGGCGCAATGTTTCTCTTTCTTTTGTTTGTCGATTGTTTCCAAATTGGTTGATGCGAGACTTTCGCACGCTGCTTGTGAACCGCGCAAAGACTTTGTTACGCCAACAGCGTTGAGAGTTCACTTCTTCCACGACCACAACGCTAACACGCCTGGGATGTGTGTAGGTATAAACCATTGGAAAACACTATCGCAGACCAACGATCGGTGGGGTTCATTAGCAAAGAGGAGAACCTCGATCGTGGTGCGCTCGATCGTCTTCATCTTTGCTGTCGTGAAAGATCAAAAGTTTCACTTTCGTTTTTCGCTCAGGCTCGCTCTAATTCCACATTCACCTCACTGCCGCTGCTATCCGGACAGTTGCTGTTTGTCTGCGTTGTAAAGCCGTCCAGGAGATCGAACACAATGTTACATTTTCTTTTATGCTTTCGGTGGAAAAGAAGCATATATAGGTAGTTAACGGAGAATAATGTTAATGTGCTCCCAAAAACAGTCTTCCACTGTACATTGGTCAATATCACTAACTATAAGAAATAACATCCATGAACTTCTTCAGATATATCTTTACTTTGAGAACTGGTGGGCAAATCTTTCAAGTGTCCCAGGTTTCGCTCCGTGAATTTTTGTAACTTCTGGGAAGTAAGTAGCTTTCACGGTTTTCATACTCAGCACAAGGTTTATTCCCCTGTTCCCAGTGTTTCTAAATGTAGTAAAAGACAAAAAACTCAAAATAGTAGCAAAACTAATAAATGCCGAACTACAAATCTATGTTCCGACTGACTGATCGTTATCCTTTTTACTGATCCACCGAAAGGTTCTAAATGTCTGAAGATTTGTAATGAAAGATACTGGCCTATTGTTGATGAGTTAATAAACGCGACAACAAAATGCGTACCAATTACAGCTGCAAATCACTTAACATGCCACATCTTGGTAGATTGCGGCCACCGGATGACAAAAATAAATCGTTAACGCAATGACGACACTAAACGACACACCGGATGACGTCGCCGTCTGTTCGGTAAAGAGGAAAGGCGGACATTTCAAGCGATGCAATATTTGTGTTTAGAAAAAAGAAAAACGCATACCAGAAATGTATAATAGTCAACCTGAGAGTAGTGTTAAGCAAAGCCTGAGCTTAAAGTGTATACCGATTGCACCCCCCCATAATTCCTTAAATGCATTTTTCATTTATCTTTTGGAACGCATTCTTAATGATGTGTGTGGATTGGAAGATCTCCGAATAGAGCTGTTGCGATGGAAACGTGGCATCTATTGACTACGAAAGAATGCTCCTAAATTGCATCCAAGCTAGCATTGCGACTCCCTCAGACGGTTTGTTATTGTTTACTATATTAGGAATAAATAGATTTACTCACCGTTCTGTTGCGTTGCGGTACCTCTTGTTGCACTTTCTTTGCTGTTGGTGGTACCTTTGGACGATAATTTTGCGACTAATGCCGGCACTGTCGCTGCTAAATGAGCGATTAATGTGTTGCTCTCGACCGTCGTGGACGTCTATTGCTGATCCGCACGCAGATGGCTCGGTCTCGAATGTTTTTATTACACTGTATTGCACATAGAAAATGATGAGCTTGCCTGCACACGTATCTCACCGCCCACAGTGGAAGCAAAACATGTATGCACTATTCTTTACAAAGCATAAAAACGCACTGCCACGCATTAAACGAGGGAAATGATCACTGAACTAATAAACATAGCTGTCGCAACTTTTCTATCCCGGGTGCTGGGTGCTGCTGGTGTTTTGAACGCAAAATTACATCAAAACAGCCCGCAAGCAGAAACTATTGCAGTTTACCGATAAAGATCACTGTTGTTGTGAGTCGCCAACTTAACGACGGCATTGCGATTGATCCCCGTGTTTCACATTCAGGTAGCTTAGGACAGAGCGATAGCTGGGTTTGGTGTAGCTATTTATGAGATCCCGCTGGCGCTAACAGGTAACAAATTGCCAACGCTGTACGCGCTACGAACGGTACAGACACGGTGGACAAAACTTTGACAGCAGGTGCACCAAACTACTAACGAAACCAACAAATAAAAACTATGTTTATGCTCACGCAACAATCATATTATTTCTCTCCACCAAGCATATGATGTTACCGAGCAGATTTGTTCTGACATTGGGATGAAAAAAGCTAAAACAACAAGTGCCATGGCAAATGAGTGTCATGTAGGGCAGGCTGTACCAATGTAAGCGATTTGACACAAGGTTAGACATTTTTGTTGTGTCGTTTATGGGTCTTCTGCAATTTTATTTGTGAACAGATGGCAACTTTTCAATACACATTATTGTTATTAATAAAATTAAAGCGTTTATATTAGCAAACGTCTCCGTAACATCTATCCCGTTTCGTAAAATATCACTTCACTGTAGCTACCCAGTTGTCAAATGGCGCCCAATGTTCAACCTGCCATTCTACGCATTTGGGAATGATTCTTGTTATTTTATCTTTTTTTCTATCCAACGTCAGAACATTTGGCTCGTGGAAACATCATATGTTTGTGGAAAAGGAATAATACAAGCATTGCGTGAGCATAAACAGATTTTATATGTTGGACCGTGCTAGCAGATACTGTCCTTCTGTCAACGATTTGCTGTGACGAAACTCTTTCTAGTGGCCACTTGTTATCGGTAAGTGCTTTACTAATGTTTGCACATTTCCAGGCGAGGCGGAAACAGCATAGAACATACTTTCATAATATCTCAAATGAGATTAAAAATTGTATCAGATCACTTTAAACCAACGCAAAACGGGGGCCCTTGTTGCGGTTCATTGGCTTTGGAATGCGTGGCAATGCTTGTGATGGGCCATTGGCAAGTAAAATTACATTCTGCTGGTCCAAGTGCATGTTATCGTAAAACATTTTGCGATGCAACTTGTAGCCCAACAAGATTATCCACGATTTACGAGATATTACAGCAATGTTAACTGACAACGGAATCACCGATGATAAAAATACAATGAATGGAAAAATGTTACAGAACAGCTGTTCTTATGAGTAAACATTGGTCAATCTATTTCTGTATTCTGCAGACAAAGAAAAACAACGGAACTGAACTAAGAACTGGTGCAACGTAGATGAGACGGAAGCAGCATCAGCAACATCACCATCCCCTCTTATTCAACATAATTCACGATGGCAGGGCCAATCGACACAAGGTAATATACGGAATTAATGTTGCGTATTGTTTACATGCACCATTTATGGTTCTCTCCATCTCTCTTGCACGCTACGCTGCATATACGCACATTATGCTTCAATTTACGCAGTAGCGTACGATGCAACGCAAGAGCATATGAGAATGCTGGAAATGTTATACTAAGGTTTGCTTTTTTATATTGTAGAAAACGCTCTCGCGAAGAAGAACAGAACGAATTTATGCCCCTATCAAAGCGGATCAATAATCTACATCTAAACAACAGTCAACACAGTATTGTGGGAGGAGTGCTACCGGAGCAGATCGCCGCTGGTGCTTCCCATGTCGTTGGACAGATACGACAGCACGATCACCATCATCATTTACTCGGTGGTGCGGGAGGAACTTGTGCAATTAGTCTCCACAACAATCCGCATCTGATGGGGGTGATGGCTGGCAGCAGTTCCAGCAGCAGTAATAGTAGCAATAGCAATGCAAGCAGCGTCGGTTCGTTTCGAATTCCTGCCAACAGTGGAAGCAATAGTCCTGCGTCGACCATTTCGATTAACGGCGAAATCCTTGGTGATTACTGTCCAGTGCTGAGCGCCGAAGAAAACCCACATTATTTCACTAAAAATAAAATTCTCTACGAGCTGTACGTCGAGCGGATGAGCAGACTGCAATGAGCTGCGCCTAGGTGTGAGCGGATGTTACTACCACTTATTTTCATACTTTTAACCATCTCGAACAATCTTAATTCGTATAAATTTTTAGTTTTTAATAACATGTACCGTAACATATTTGCGAAGAGTGCTAATACGCTGGATGTTGTGTGCAGTGTGGTCGGATGCAATAATGGAATGAGTGCTACTTGAACAGGGGTCAGAATTTTGTCGGAAGCCGAGATGATTAGCCTTAAAAAGCGGACAGCGTTTTGAAGCTGATGATTCATAATAAAATCAAAATCATAAGTTATTGAACGAAGTTAAGATGGTCTTGCATTATCATTTCTCATATGTTGTGTGTACTAAATTTTACGAAAACTTTCGGATCCTTTATGTGCTTTGGGAATGTGAGACGGAGGAGTTGTATTTCATCGATTACACTTTATTTAGTCACAATGGACGATGTGTGTGGATATGGGTTTGCGGTACATATGGGTTGTTTTACGTGATATTTTGGTCTACGTATGCGCTTTTACTAGGGAGATAGACGCTTTTTCGAAACTACTAAAACTCATGGCTCGTTTTCACTGTGCATGATTGTGTTCTTAGTAATTTGTAGCCTAACAGTGTAGAACAATTACTTGAATATTGCCTTTTTCGCAAACAAAGAGCAAAACCTCAGTTTTGGGGCTAATGAGAGTTTGAGTCCATAACGATCACCCCTGTTTGCTGCTGTCTAACGTTACGGGTATCTCTTTGTCCAACGTTTACAATCTAATGGAATATAACAATATTAATTCTAGGCCGTTAGCCTCTCCCCGGTGGGTTTTAGGTTGAACGGATAATCTGCTCGTACGCAGTGAAGATGATAGCGCCGACTTCAACGGAGTGCGTAGCGTCGGAACTTCCCGCGGACAGTTTAAGCTCCAGCAGCACCCAAATGTTGTTCGCGACTGGTACAGCTTGTCTTGACCTCCGACGTTGCGCTTCGCGATAGTGAAGATGTTGTTTGCCGTCATTTTTGCCGCTACCGTATCGGCGGTGCCGACAATGCCGTGCAGATTGTACTGTACCTCGTTCGCGGCCGGAATTTCCTTCCAGGTGGTCAGAAACACCCGCTTGTCAAGCTGTCCATCCTCCACGAACAGCACGTTACCGTGAACGAGGCAGGCAAATAGAAAATGTCCACGTTGTTTTTGATAGCAACTTGGAGGTTATTCGGTGGTTCCATACGCTGTACCGGACCCGTTGTGCCAAGCGATAGAGACGTGTCGACCGATTGGGAAGGTTGCAGGGGCGCAACCTGAAGCGGAGCACTCGGTACCAATCCGAAGCTGTTTTTGTTTAGCTGGATGGCAAATCCGGTCATTGCCTGCAACGCCTTGTTGGTGAATGTCATGTCCATATATACTTGTCCGGCTCGGCGTGAGAATGTTCCTTGAATCTCGAGACCTTTGCCCTTATCCGCCGGCAGCCAGGTGATTTTCGGAATCTGAATCATGTTGGTACTGCTTACTGCCGTATCGTTCGCAGCAGCGGGACCGCCACCGAGGAGAATGTCGAGACCTCCACCGAGAAGATCCACATTGCTGCTTGCTGGAGCTGCCGGTGCTCCAATGTTCATCGAGAGTAGATCACTAATCAACGATTCCTTGTGGGGGATAACGGTGGCCTCTGGAACCAAGGAGTTATCTTCTCCGGCCGCCGATGCCGAGCGGTTCGGAGCGTTATTGAACGAAGTTAAGACGGTCTTGCATTATGTTGTGTGCCCAATATGTTGTGTGTACTAAATTTTACAAAAATTTCGGATCCTTAATGTATTTTGGGAATGTGAGACGGAGGAGTTGTATTTCATCGATTACACTTTATTTAGTCACAATGGACGATGTGTGTGGATTTGCGGTACATATGGGTTGTTTTACGCGATGTTTTTGTCTACGTATGCGCATTTACTAGGGAGATAGACGCTTATTCGAAACTACTAAAACTCATGGCTCGTTTTCACTGTGCATGAATACAATCATAGCGTAACAGGGTAGAACAATCACTTGAATATTGCCTTTTTCGCAAACAAAGAGCAAAACCTCAGTTTTGGGGCTAATGAGAGTTTGAGTCCATAACGATCACCCCTGTTTGCTGCTGTCTAACGTTACGGGTATCTCTTTGTCCAACGTTTACAATCTAATGGAATATAACAATATTAATTCTATGCCGTTAGCCTCCCCCCGGTGGGTTTTAGGGTGAACGGATAATCTGCTCGTACGCAGCGAAGATGATCGCGCCGACTTCAACGGAGCGCGTTTTCAAACTGAGCGTAGCGTCGGAACTTCCCGGGGACAGTTTAAGCTCCAGCAGCACCCAAATGTTGTTCGTCAGCTTCAGCGACTGGTACAGCATGTCTTGACCTTCGACGTTGCGTTTCGCGATAGTGAAGATGTTGTTTGCCGTCATTTTTGCCGCTACCGTATCGGCGGTGCCGACAATGCCGTGCAGATTGTACTGTACCTCGTTCGCGGCCGGAATTTCCTTCCAGGTGGTCAGAAACACCCGCTTGTCAAGCTGTCCATCCTCAACGAACAGCACGTTACCGTGGACGAGGCAGGCGAAGTAGAAAATGTCCACGTTGTTTTTGATAGCAACTTGGAGATTATTCAGTGGTTCCATACGCTGTACCGGACCGGTTGTGCCAAGCGATAGAGACGTGTCGACCGATTGGGAAGGTTGCAGGGGCGCAACCTGAAGCGGAGCACTCGGTACCAATCCGAAGCTGTTTTTGTTTAGCTGGATGGCAAATCCGGTCATTGCCTGCATCGCCTTGTTGGTGAATGTCATGTCCATATATACTTGCCCGGCTCGGCGCGAGAATGTTCCCTGAATTTCGAGACCCTTGCCCTTATCCGCCGGCAGCCAGGTGATTTTCGGAATCTGAATCATGTTGGTACTGCTTACTGGACCGATACCAAAAATGTCTCCCAGTAGTCCGCCCGCAGCTGAACCGCCTGCAGCAGCGGTCGCCGCCGGTGCCGTATCGTTCGCAGCAGCGGGACCGCCACCGAGCAGAATGTCGAGACCTCCACCGAGAAGATCCACATTGCTGCTTGCTGGAGCCGGAGCTGCTGGAGCTGCCGGTGCTCCAATGTCCATCGAGAGTAGATCACCAATCAACGATTCCTGGTTGGGGATAACGGTGGCCTCTGGGACCGAGGAGTTATCTTCTCCGGCCGCCGATGCCGAGCGGTTCGGAAGCGACTTACGAACACCAGCGCCGCGTCCTTCAACAAATGCCGTTGGAGGTTTGTGGTACACACTGGCCAATGAACTGATGTGGCATATCAGCTCGTCCAACAGAGTGGGCTCCAACAGATCGGTCTCCTCCGAAATGAGCGGCTTATCGGCTAGTACGACCTCCTTCGCCGCGGCCGGATCCGTTGACAGCAAACGCCAGTAGATGAAGCCACGATCTCGCAGATCCGGATTGTCCGAGTCCTGCGTAGCCAGTGAAAGAATATGCTGCACGAGTTCCTGCGTATCGGCTGGACGCTTGAGGAACAATTTCACCACCGCCGTTAGCAGTTGCAGCTGCACTTGCGCATTTTCGTCCTGGAAACCTTCCAGAAAGCCGTCCAACAGTTCGTCAGCGTTATCGATACGCTCCGCATATTCACCGATGATCCACACCATCGAAGCGCGTGCCTCTGGTTCGTCGAGTGTGTCCAAGTTCTCGCACAGCGTGCTAATGATGCTCTCATACTTGTTGGGATACTTGCGGAAGATATCTTTTATCACAACGATCGCTTCCTGCACGACGTAATTCACCTTCGTCTGGATGAGATCGAGCAGCGTAGACACGCACCGTTCCGCTGATGGTTCCACCTTAATCGCGCAACGCCCGATCGCCCGGACTGCTTTGCGCACAAAATCTACATCCACCTCAGTGGCGTACTCCTTCAATTCGCTCAATACCTGCGCAATGTTGCTTTGATTCGCCAGCCGGATCATAATGTCCAGCTTCTCCAGCTTCACATAGATGGGATCGTTGTACTTCACGAAGAACACCTTCATCTCGTGCTTGAGAATGTCGGGACGCTTCTGAACAATCAGATTAATGTTCCTCAAAGCTACATACTGCACCTCCGGTTCAGAGCTCAGAAGCGTTACTAATGGTGGGGCAAGCTTTTTCGTCAACATCGAACAGAAATCACCATCGCCGGCCAAAATCTCCAACAACTTCATTAGCACCTTTATGGCGCTTAGCACCACGGCCGCATTAGCGTGAGCCAAACGGGGCGTAATACGTTCGCAGATCGATTGCGCCTCGCGTTCATCTTTTGGCGTGTAGTTTGCCAGCGAATCCAGTATAAATACCTGTCCCCACTCAGTGCATTCGTTGAGTGCTGTCAAAAGCTTGTTAATAGTGGCGGAATTCATCTCCACCAGCGGTTGTCCACTCGCACTAGCTTCGTTAATCTCGCTCAGCGCAGCTACGGCATTTGCCACCACCATCGGGTTCGAATCGGATAGAAGATCCTTCAGCTGATCCAGAAATCCTTGATCTTCCACCTACCGGAAGAGAATAACATTAGTTTAGCGGATCAACAATAAAATAGATGAGAATGTTTTGAATTTGTTACCATCGAGCTGGAGATGTCGTACAACTTGGCTACGCATACTGCAGCGGTCTTGCGCACATAGGGATCTTCGTCTTTCAGACACTTGCGCAGTGGCTCGCATAGGTACTCCGTGATCTTATCTACTCGGATGCAGCCCATCGTGCGCACGGCCAGCGCACGGATCAATGGATTCGTATCCTCACAATCCTGCGTAAGATGAGCAACGTTAATTATTGTTCGTAGCCATACCTAGCGAGCTGATGCTCGATGCTTTGTTTAATAGTCTAAGCGACCGGTAACCATTTTAATAAAACGAAAATGTTCTAACAAATGAAAACAACTAGAAGCACTCTTGACAAAAGGGAAAATATAATCACAGTGGACCGGCGGCTAATGAAATCTGCCCATACTTATTTACAAGTTATATACAACTGAACGGAACCAAACAGAACTGATAATAAACTTCAAACGAAATCACAAATTGCGTTTAATGCAGCGCCTTTTGTAAAGGTAGAGGGCTGATAGAACAAAATGGAAAATAAATACGCATTTCGGTAGATCATTTAATGCGTAGGGAATGGTCTGGAGAAAGCTTCATCATTTTGGAACAGCAGTTTTAAAGGACAAAGCTTAAAATTTGGTTGCATTAATGATACATCTGCACTCAAACGATAATGATATAAAAATGTTCGGTAATGTTAAAGTGTCCACAAGTCAAATACGATCCGAATGGGATTGCTATCGCACAAGCATCAGTTGCTCCGCCATTATCTGTGGAGAAAGTGCGCTCAAGCAAAAAACAAGGGATTAAATAAATTGCACGTTTATGCTAACAGATACAAGAATGAAGAATAATGCAAAAAACCCATAAGCAACATTATCTCTGCAATGGTCCCCTAGTGGCACGTTCCACTACTGTTCGGCAAAGAAATGTTGGCTAATAACATTTACTAACATTGTGCTATAACTGTGCAACAACTTCTAAGCTTCTAAGTATCTAAAAACAGTTGTTTTGCTCATATCTATGGCCAACTACACCAACAAATGACACATAAACAACAAGAAGTAAACAACGGAATCCAATAAATTGTTTTTTAAATTATACGAAGAGTTGAGGACCTTTCAAACACACAGTTGTTTGAACGTAACGGGAGGGAGGATAGAAACAAACAAAAACAACAACACAAAACGATGCAACCTATAAAGTCAACACAGTTTATCAACCAAAAAAACACGTGTTGTAAATCAAAAGGCAAAACGACCGAAAGGGTAATTAATAATAAGAAATTGTTAGCTAAAAACTCAATTGGCAAAATTTTTGATTATTTGATTACCTTAACGAGTTGAGAATGTGGCAAATCCTTACATAGTTTTTTTTTTAACAATGTTATTAACAAATACATAGATTTTATATTTTTATTTGATTCGGGTTTATCTCATCACGGTTTCAAACGGTTTTGTATATAGAAAGAGGTAACGCAAAAGTTCATTTAACGGATGTGTAAAGTTTGTTTCGAAAGGATAGGAGAGCGATGGCATTAGCAATTGGTGGAAGATAAAAAACAAGACAGAAAAAGAAAGATACCAAGTTTAGTTCTATGAGCGTGTAATAATTATTCGTTTGATTATATAGAGAAAAATTCGAGTGAAACAGTCATAAGAAGCATGTAGAGAAATGTGGAAAACATTGGTGTGGAACGTATCATTTAGTATATGAAAGGATGAATAACAATGATTCTAAGCGCAGCAAATTATCGAAATTATCTAAACAATAACAATCCAAAGAGATGGGAAAGATAAGCACAGGCGGAATCGAAAAAAGTACACATACAAAATCAATATCGAATACGTAAGAGTGCAAAGATGATGAGGGTAACGCAAGAGAATGGAAAGAAAACCTCTCCTTTCGCGAGATTAGACACGATTAATCTATTTCGAAACAACCGAAGAATGTAAGACCACATGATGAATATTCGGAAACTGCATTAGTGATTCATTGTCTGGCTAGCTTTAGTTGCAATCCAATAATCCGCACAGCGACGGTTATCAACAAACTTTTATCTTATTACGCGAGGGGGATCTTTAGATAGCTGGCGCTCTAGAAACAAGGAAGAGCAAATGTGAGTGTGCGTACCGTACGATAAGCTCAGTACAAACCCTATACTTTTCAGAGAACAATTTCCTTTCAGTCTGTTTTTGTCATACAAATACCAGAACGCATGTTGGCTTCGGATCAAACTTGGTAAATATCTTCATCAAAAATAGAAAATTTCCCAACAATATGTATATGGTGAAACAATCCACTACTAATGTTTTGTGAGTCGTTTCTTTGAAAGGAAACACGCTGGGACATTGCCAGCTAGTAGCTAGTGGCACAGCGAGGGACTTTATCGAAGGGCATGAAAGAATAGCGCTAACAAGAGGGTTGGAACTTTAACTAACCAACTAAAAAGTAAAGCAGAATACAAAGAAACCATTTATGATCGATTGATACACGATATGAACAGACGAGAAAAGAGTTCGATTTGAGCAAAGGAGATCGAGAATGTTACGTTGATTAACAAATACTTACCTTAACGAACGTGTTGACGGCCATGATGGCCATATCGGGCTGCGACTTGGCATAGTTCATCAGATACAGATAGACCAGCTTCTTCAACTCCAAGTTGTCCGTTTGCATGCAGTTCACAACGTCGGGAAACAGGGCCGACACATCTTTCCCCACAGTCATGCTGGCAATGACCTTAAATTAAGAACGGCACAGAACACATGCGTTATTAATTGCTACTCCTATGGGGTTCGGCTAGGGGGTGTGCCATCAGTTGAAATCTCCCTCCCTCCCCCATTTCGCTGTACCTTCTTGACCGCTTCCTTTTTCTTTTCCTTCTTGTCATTGTTGAGCTCGGATTTGAGTTCGAAAATTTCACCCTTCTTCGTGGTGGTAAAGTATTTCGAGTCCGTCATCTTGGGCGAGTCAAATATGCGAAGTCTGTGGAAGAAATAAGCCAAAGGCAAACAAACAAATATGTTCAAACTGCAACGTAACGTTATTGCGCGCGTCGATAGAACAGGCTTGTCCGTATTACTGGATTGGGGCGATGGGAATCATGCTAATGTTCGCGATGTATCCTATTGCTTCACTGAACGCGTTTCCCGCTTCCGCTGCTATGAAACTGAACACAAACACTACACTGATTCAGCCCGTCCAAGCAGACCGAGAGCCCAAACCGCACATAAACAGCGACCGTTTGTTGATGACTGGCAGGCTGCTGTGGGAATATTTCGTTCGCTGCTTGTTTCTCAGCTACGCACAACCGTATGGGGGACCCTTGCTCGGTTCGTCACCCCTTTGCGCGCGTGTACCTCCCTCACATCCCTCAAGAGGGTGTCAAACGACTGCAACAATTATAGCAGTAACGGCATTCGCACTCTCCTCGGCGCTTCGGGTCAAAATACACTTAATAATGTGCAATAATCGTTCGGTGTTGTACTGCCGCCAACAGGCATATGATTCATTGCCGCTGCAATAACAGAAAACATATAAATACGCACAGGGAGCGCACTGCACAAATCCACCTAATTAATATCGAGAAGCAAAGAGAAAGTGCGGTAAGCGGGGTGTGTCGTCATCGTCGCATCCAACGACTCCCTTTCATGGTTGCCATCGGGGGAGATGGCTAATGGGAGGAGGAATTAGTCTTGCGGCCTCCGCTGGATTTGTCACCGACGACGTGTAATCGCATCTCCAACCAAACAAGCCAACAAGACGAGCGTTGTTGAATGAAAAACGGTCGGAACCCCTCGTTTTACTCCCCAGATATCCCATCAGCTTAAATAGCATAGCGCATATCAATTCATTGCCGCTCTCACTGATAAAACCAGCGGAGACTCCATATCACCGGAACCGCCACTTGCGTTGACGCGAGTTGTGCTGAAGCGAAAAATCGATTCTTCTCCCGGAACACTGATTCTCGGATTCTTCACAACAGTGTTTAGATAAGATAAACGCATGCTTATGTACCTTTGCTATGTGTAGAACGCTTAATACCCGTGTGCTTTGCAGTTTTTACACCAACGCGAGACTGTAGATAAACGCGAAATTGATTTTAATCCGAAAAATACGCCTATTTTCTTCAATTTCACCCACTTCCACACGAAAGCAATTTTTTCTTCAAGTCCACTGTCAAACCTACACTGACTTCAGCAAAAAACACTTCGACCGAAACGTCTGAATTCTGACAGCTGGCAGACGTTTGGTGCAGGGTTCGTGTGAGAAAATTCAACAACGCACTAGCAAACAATTTTGTTATTTAAAAACAAACAAAATTACCAAGAAAACATTTTAACTAACAACAATTCTACGAAATTCCTTTCAGTTCTGTTAAATACCCTCTTGAGTTTTCAATTATCCAGCTTTTGTGACCGTGATTCGACAACACGTTACGAATTGAAATTTCCTACTGTACATAATTAAATTTGATTTGTAATTTTTAAAGCATGAATTATTCAATAAAATTAACACAGTAACCTATTAATAATCCAGTTCTGGGAAAGAAAGAATTGTTTTCCTTTTATTGCGAAGCAAATTGCATCATGTAAATATTCCAAAGAGTTAAACATCTACGTCATTATTGTTTAAAAAACAATCGCGTGCCATGTGATTAAACGTTTTGTAAAATACAAAAAAAAATCTACGAGAGATTAACATCTCCTTCGTACGTACACAGATGGAAAGTGCAATGAGCTGCGAAAGCTTTTGTTATTCCACGCAACAATGAGCTTTCCCAAATTTCTCAGGACGTTATAAAAGCTTGAGTGAGCAGCTCTCATTCTCCCGATCGGCCAAAATCCTTTTCCGTCGCGCGCTGCGCTTACTTCTCGCTCGTGTACAGGATTTCACCCATTTTTGTCGCTCAGAGCGGGCAGATAAAAGCGAAAGCAAAAGCCCACTCAGTGTTTTCCACGACAATTTTCCATGTCCGCGTCGTGTCGCGCAAAGGTAAAGTTTCAATCGAACTAGACGGATGGGTTTTGTGGACGTCGTTCGCTTGTGGTGCGATTTGATTTTTTCCCCCAACAAAAAATTGTGTGCTCTGTTCCGCCGTTTAGCAGTGTTCCACCATTAATCGTGTCTTCCCTCGAACACCGGAAAGGCTGGGATGCAAACGACACGTTGAGTGCATGAACGTTAGTATCATTTACTGTGATATAACAACAGGTTTTTTAAGATCAGACACATCAAACGGAACAGTAGCCAATATCTGCCCTTGTGTTTGCTAAATGTTTGCCAGCGCGCGTCCTTGTGTGGAACAAATGGGATCATTTGTTAAACTCTAATGGTGCTGCATTATGGGGTTCTTTCTTCTAGAGCTGTGCTGTGCTAGTGTCTCTAGTTGTAAAGTGTGATGAAATGCCGTGCAAGTCACTTGGCATGTTGGACTTACCCTGTGAGGTGTAAAAATTTTCTTCAAAATTAGATTCAATCTACCACTCCCGCATTGGTGAAAAGTGAAAAGCGAACGTAGCTGTGTGCGTGCGTGCGATGTGCGTTGTTTGCCAGAACGTAGAATAAAGTGAATGGCGCGATGAAATGTACGCGGATGGAAATTTGTGAATAAAGGGAATGTGCGTGCGGTATGAATGCGCGACATCGACACCATTTTCATCAAAGGAAAGCGTGAGCAAAGCAAAGAAAGGAAGAAAAAGAAACAAATAAAAGCAAAAACCGATAACTCCCCCCTTCCCTCTTCCTCGAGTGCGCGTGGGTGCGTGGGATCCAAATCCGAGCGGCCGAACCCTAAGCCGACGAGGACATCGGCGTGGAAACCGTGCGTGTGTGTGTGTGTGTGCGTATGCGAGAGTGATTTTTTTTCTTTTCAGAAGCTATCAAAAGGCTGTTGCTGAAAGCGAACCGAACGTGTAAGTAGAATGCGTGTCCAGAGAAAGTGGAAAAAGCGTTAGAGAGAGACCGCCACAAAGCTTAAAGAGAGATAGAAAGAGAACACACACACAAAGAAACGATGTAAAGGAAAGAGAGGGCAAAGAAAAGCTCCTGTGAAGGAAAGTGTTTTCCCCGAAGGGGAAGCACCCTTGCAGGGAGGGAATATAAAGGCGAGTGAAAGAGATGCACGATGCCCATTTCCATAACATCGATGTGAGGGACCACTACCGGGTGTGTGTGTGGGTTTAATGTTGAAAGCAATGGGAAAACGTTCATGCGTATGGAAACTTGAAACTTCCTTTTGATCCATTGAAAAAAATAAAGATACGAGAAATCTCTGGCTGCGGCTAAAAGATGTGTCTGGCATTGTTTGAAGGTCTTAAAGCGAGCAGTTGCGTGGGAATGTGTGGCAATGGGTGGATGCGAAGGAATGATGATCAAGCAAATCAACGCTTCACTGGAGCACAATTTGCAACCGCATACGAGGGGTGGGCAGCTGAGTAAACAAAGCGGGCGAAATGGTGTTTATAGACAAAATACATTTTCTTCACAAGAAAAACAGATCCTTTTTTGGAAACCTCTCTCTCTCCCTCTCTCTAGGTCGAGGATTGATTCCTGGAATTGAGAATCTAAATGATCGGAATGTATTACAGCACATTCGCCAACAGCAATTACCCTCAGCAAGCGTTACACATGTAGCAATTTATAATGACGCGTAAATAGCCTTGGCAGGATGCAGCAATGGGTTTAGGTTATTTTAATCGACAAACTGGAATAATTACTACTATCTCGATGAAAGCTTTATCCCGCCTATGCACCATTCGGACACGCGTTCATTTAACAAAGCAACAGTGGCGGTTGCCAAAGCAACTTTCCACTATGGGCGACACCTTTGCTCACGTGCACGTGCCGTATGCGCAACAGAGCAAAGAGACAGATTACGTCATCGTTCTCGTGTGCGGGCGGAACAGGACGCTTGATTCTTGTTCTACCGTTTGCCTCGCTGCTTCTCTAGTCCGTTCTATAGTGCACGAGGAACTCTCGTCGTCCTTGCCAACCTACGCATTCGCGAACCAGCGAAACGAGCGATAAAAGTGGCTCCATCGCCGATCAATTTCGGCGGCTCCGTCGGCTGACAATTCAGCCGGCGTCGTCGAAGAACAGCGATCGAGACAGCGCATACACACATTTGAGGTTTTTGTTTGTTATGCTGGAAACGCATTCGGGCACACTATCTTATCCGAAATACACCCGCGACTGGAGCGGAAGTGGCTATGTCAGGAACGCCTTCGCAAGTAGATACACACACACAGGATATCGATAAAAAAAACGTCCGATTATCCTTAATGCACTTTTTGACACAGCGAGCGGTATAATGTCCTCCTCGTGGTGCTCTGCTGTTTTTTGGTTCTCTGTTCGTCGAATTGCAAATCAAATTGAACCGAGCAAGTTCGACACATCCGAGAATTTTCTTGAAGGGCCATTGTGCGAGTGGCGCAAGAATAGGATCTTATACAAATCTGTCGATTTTGCCATTGCATACCGACGGGTAGTGCAGCACGCTTCGGCACTTCCAGCGTATCCTGAACGTGTTACCGGCTCATATTATCAGTTCGAGCAGCTGCAGACGTCGCAAAGGCAATCAAATTTGTGTGAGGGAGGGGAACTCGACACTCTTCGTCGATTTCGTCATGCTTTATATGCACAGGATGCGGATTGAGCATCGCTGTTCGGTTTCGTCTAAAGTATTGAGCTTTTCTTTTAAGAATTATAAGCGAAACTTTACGCCACAGGTTTGCCGTGGCGCCTGGTCTGCCTGGGTAGAATTTACAGCAAGAGAAACATGTTAAACATTAAACGCTTTCTCTTGTTCGCTTTATATATAACCGTAATCCATTGTTGAGCATTGCTGCGCTTCATGATGGCGACTTTTGTGTCGCCATAATGTTTTATGCATTTTCTTTCACCGCCAGGCCCGCATGGTGTTGTAGCCGATGAAGCTGTTAACGATTTTTCCGCACCGTCCAGATCCATACTCTAGCTTTCAATGGATATAAGATAAGCAGTCGCATAACTCGCCTGCATTCCACGCTTTTTTTTGGTGTGCCTTCGCTTTACACGCTCGGGTAAACAATTCACACAATATCTCTTACCATCTGTGTACGGATGGAATTCAGGAAAGAATTGCTTTCGGTGTTGCTAGTAGCAAGCATAAATGATTCGTCGTGGAATGATTGGAAACTGGCCATAGTCATGGATGCATTTGTCTCAGTGAACGGAGGTGGAGAAAAATGGAGCAAAAAAGGCAGAATAAAAGATGGCCAAGGTTCAGGGCTGTGTCTAGCGAAGCGACAGGCCCCATTTGTGGAACGGTGATTATTTGAACAAATCCTCGTCCCAACCAAGGTTGGTAGATGTTTTACGATCATCGCATCTTTACAGCGCCTGGAGCGGTGCAGGCAAACATTTATAATAAAAATAATCGATAAAGATTGTGGAGAAAAGTGCATTTCATCGTCTCGTCCGTGATGCAGTCGGATAAATTCAAACGAATAGACCAGCACCACTAAGCCGGATGCCATTTATTGCGAGGAAATGAAATAAAACCATTTAGACATATTTCCTGTTCAGAGATTCTGATTAACTGGATCAGAGCTGCCTAGAGCGGGGGGTATCTCCTGGATCTTCGTCTAAAGAACTGGTGCGTGCGAGAGTTGACTTTACATTAGTTCCTAAAGAGCATTTAGGAACTAAAATACAAATATCGCTCATAGTACATTGGGGTAAACGTACTTCAAATTGAATGTAACCGAAATCATCATCCATAGCCGGCGGGAGAGTAAAAATACCCAACATCATCAGTCAGCCTCCTGTTTACCAAACAATTATGGCAGACAGCTTTTTCGTTCGTTTCGTTCAACTGTTGAAGTGACCACTCGACATTCGCAACGAGATACAGTGGCGCTTTGGCGCGTGATAAATTCCGATGTCAAAATGTTTGAAGTGTGTGCGTGCACATTTTCCACAAGGTTAAAGATTTGTCACTCCTGTTCCATTTTTTTTTTTATGTTCCATCACTCTTCACGAGGGTTTTCTTCACGTTTCCCATATCTTGCGGTTTGCGGCCGTTGACAAGAAGGCTCAAGAAAGCCGTAAAGGAAAACCAACACCACTTCTGCTGAGGATGTGGTTTGCCTGTGGTGAATCTTCCTTCCCCCCGGAAGCGGATGATAAATAGTATCCGATGACGTCCGAATGAGTGTGTGTGTGTGTTGTTTTTCTTTTTACATTTTGACACCATGAAATGGAAGATGTGGCGAAGTTTTTTGGGAGTCTTCACACCCGAACCAAGCGCACTTGTTCAACATGGTTTGGCTCTTTTCCGAACGACGTGGTGGTGGTGGTGAACCTTTTCCGGTACCTTTTTTTTTACTGATGTGACATGTACGTTTACCACACATGCCGGAAACGCTGGACACTACCCACCGATCCATATTCTGGCACTCAAAGTTCGACGGGGGCGAAGATGGGCTTGAAAACAAACAACAACAAGAAGGGGAACTAGTTCCGGTCGGGTCAGTTAAGCAAATAGAATAAAACAAAGTGTATTACAACACATACACACAAAGCAGGAAAGCATCTGGAAAATGCTTTCCGGTCCGGTGGTTGTTTCAATGACTAATGGCGGCTACTTTCGGTTCCGCAGCATCTGCTACAGAAGATACTGGGTGAGTCCATTTGGTAAAACACGGCACCCGCTTAAACACTCTGTATTCATTTCGGTATTGTGTGTGTGCGTTTCGATTAAAGTACTTCCTGGGGGAGGCAGGAGGCTCGGAAAACCGAGTGTTGGAAAAACGAGCTGACAGAAGAGGTGTCGTGCAACATTTTTCACAAACTCGTCTCGCTACCGGTCAGTAGCAGCCCTAAATCAAATGGGGATGAAACGATCGTAAAATTCACATTACTTTCGTTGGCAGTGCTATTTTAGCACGGCAAGCGCCTCAATATAGCACACACATTATGGTCCGGTAACATGGCAGAAAGCATTCAAACGCCCACCCCTTTTTACCTCCCTGGCCGCTTTTGTCCTGGGCTTTCTCTCTCACTCCACACGGCACCAGCCGAAGGGATGGACGTTGTTTAGTGGAAAAGCTCAACGGATAAGTTCAACCTTGAGTGAAGTTTTTGCGTTTGACCTTTTTGGCGTCTAATCGAATATTGCCATGCGGCGAGTTTTCTGCCGGTGGATGTTTTTTGGTGGAGCTGTAAGTTGAGATTTTTAGCGCTCTAAAACCTGACCTCTGTGACTACCTGTGACCCAAGGGGGCCCCCGAAGGAGCACTGGAGCAATAAAAATGGACAGATTTTTGCAAACACGTCTGGACGTTTCCATCCCTTTTTTTTGGGGGGGTTGTTTGCCAAACGCTGATGAGAATTCTGGTCAATGGCAATGGGGAATCGATTGGGCGAGCACCAAAAGCGCAGCATTAGGGTAGCTCGTATCAGATCGTAAAGCGAATCATTATTGATCCGCGCAAAAGAAAAGGTCGGGCGAGGTGCAACCAGTTGCTTCCAGTTCCGGGGCTGAAGTTGAAGTGAATGAAGTCATCAATAGACGATATTGGCAGTAAATTCGTATTGAGGTTTGGTGTTTGCAATTACATATTATTTATACTACTTATACTCGCTATCTCCAATCCATCACAATTTGGTTCACGATCCATTATTTGTCCCTTCTCTATCTCTCTCCCTGCTGTTGTGAGTGTTGAATTCTCTTAGCGTGCGGTGTTACATTTGGATTCATTTAGTTTTATTAATTTATCGCCCGATGTATCGCTTCACACATTCTCCCGTAAAATTGGCCTCCCTCGGCAATCGTTTCCGATCGAATTTCGATGACTCGCGAAACGACAGCCGTGGGTCACGAAATGAGCGATAATTAAATCGACATTATTCTCCCCAAAAAACCCGCGCGCGTCTGTCACGCTTAGCTTCCGTTTGTCTCATATTGAAAGCATTATCTGAATCGAGGCAAACATATATACAGGCTGGGGTCGAAGGGCCACGAAGGGTTCGTATTTGCGTGGTACGGAGTAATGTAATAAACGTTGCCTTTGCCTAGCGCCCATGACCTCCTGTCCGTCATCGGGCCATCAGGGCACCAGATGAGGTCCTTCTCTCTCCCTTCCGCCAAGAAGTAATCCGACAGACCACCCCGGATACGCAACACTCTTACCAACGCGCTGCATATTACGTTGATGGACTAAATTATGAATTACGCGCACAGGCGTAAGGGATGAATATTGGATCGAACGTTCGTTGACCGTTGGTTTGGGGCATGATTTTTTTTTGACCGATCGAATGGTTGAAGCGTTGTTTTCCCTGCCGGGAGGAAAGCGCGGGGAAATAATTGTACAACAACAAACATTCAATCAAGTAAGTGTTAAGTGTGAACCCGCAAAAGGGAAAAAGAACTAAAGTTGCGTTTCAAAAACAAAACCACCAACACGCGACACATAAAAAATGGAGTGAAAAAATAACACCCCCGCTTAGTGATTGTGCGCAAATTGAATTGATCGTAATCCATGTCCAAAAGCGCGCGGAACCTTTCGAAATGTAGCCGTGGGAAAGCCAAAAAAAAAACAATCGACCCGAGTTTCTAGCAGCACTTAAAAATTAACGGCCACCAAAATGGCCGTGGCTGTTTGTTTCAATTTATCAATGTTGCGGTGCGCGGTGCGCGAAACACGGTGGTTGTGAGAGATCTAGGGCGCGTTGTTAAACTGTTTACGTTTTCATCGTCTTAAGGGCCACATAAATAATATTTGCACAGCAGCATTATTGCCCACGCACTGCCATACGTTTCGGTGGCAAACATCGCATAAATCTAGCATAAACGCTGCTGGCCGCGGTTGCCGGAAAAGTGGACGACGTTTCGGCGATGTTTGTTTCACTTCAGGCGATTCACAGTCCCAACGGAAGATGGATGGTTTTACAGCGTTATCACTTTTAGCATGCTTGGAAGGGAAAGGAGAAGCGAGAAACTGTCAGAAAATATGCTCATATCAAAACATTTACCGATCCTTTCCCACCCGATCAGCTGATCGCAAGAGCGTCTACAGGGGGGAAGCACAATATGGCACCATCCCATTTCCAGGGGATGTTTTTTACCACTCGCCATACAAACGAACCAGTGTGAAGGCAAAATAAGAAACAGAATCACTGTACAGAATTCCCGTACTGCTTCAGTTCGCTGGAGGCACTCTTTCGAAGCTACGCTACCATCAGGCACTGGCAATTTTTTTTGTATGGGATTTCTTCGAAATGGAGGCGCCTGGTGGATATGACATTAAATTATAACACCATTGTCAGAAAACCGCGGCCAATAATAAACTGCTGTGATGCAATAAATTTTGCCCAACGATTTTTCATTCACATGCAAACTTTGGAAAAAAGGAAAAGCCTTTCGGCGAATAATACTGTAAAACCTCCCCACATAATTCCGGCATCATTGAGGGCGGAAATTGAACTGTAAACACTCATTTCCGACGAATGCCACAATGGATATTGGGGTTTATGGAAAGTGGGTAGGGGGTGGACCTTCCGATTAACCTTTCCCCTTGGCAGGTTTCGAAAATTGGATACCAATAATAGCGATAGTATGTCTTCCTGCTCATTACGAGCAATTAGGCCCGCCATACCCGAACCGGTGGTAACAAGCGCTTCGCTAATCAACACACGCGTTCAATAAATAATTGGTTTGGTGCTGGAGCTTTCAAACCGCATACGATACATTTGTTTTCGGCTGAGAGTTGGTTGAAGTGCTTTTTTTTTAAAAAAGGAAATGGTTTTGGTTGTTGATCGAGCGCGACAGCATCATTACATATTAATTGGCATAAAACCGAAAGCGAAAGTAAGACGCCCGAGTGGTAAGGACCTCCCCTGATACAGTGTCTTTTTATCTATAATGAAGATCTTAGATGCACACTTCAACACTTCAACTGTGCCAAGAGGTCTAAGGCCTACCATTTATGGCTTTCTTTGACTATAATTACCCTCCAGCTGGATAGTCAGTGCTGCTGCGTCCGGATGGAATTTTGGAGCGGTCCAGTGATGTTTACTACAAGAGTTTACCCCTTCTGTATCTTTGCGCTTATTAAAAATGTATTTGCACGTGTCGTTTCGCAATGGTACATCACTTCCATCGTGCACCTTCCAAGGGCAGCGCAAAATCAAATTCCTCAAAGACTCTCAAAGACCCGGTGCTGCCGGCTGTTATCATAATCATTATCAGCATCATCGTCACCATCGTGACAGCAGAAAGGGGAGGAAAGGTCAGTTGTTTACCGTCGGCCGTGTTTTGTGACTGGCTTAAAATGGTTATGATTGAGCAAACAGCAACAGCCATGGTATAAAAGCGTCTTACCAGCGCAATTCTATTACCGTCAAGCCGTGGTGCGTGTACGTCGGAGTACCTTGTGCTAATGTGGTAGCGAAAAGCAAAGGCAGGAAACACATTGATGGGACTAAAAGCGGGGACTTCCAAGGGAAACCCTTCTACTATCCTATCCTTGGGAAGTTTTATGTACATCGTTGGGGGTCTTTTTTTTGTTACCGGCGGTGAGGTTTGAGTGCGGCGCACACTGTAGGGCGAGACTCATTGAAGTAATTAGCAATCAATCTTCTTTTATCACCGCGTAGCGGTTGGTGGAATGTCGGGCGTAGGACACTGTCCCGGTGTCCCTGCCGCACGGGACGATCCTATAGCCAACATTATGCCATTTGCTCGATGAACATAGCAGAACGGGAAATTTCAAAGCAATTCAATGCCCCCCCACGAATGGTAGGAGTCATTTTTTTCCCGTCCTGAAACAAGCAGTAGCTTCACGACAGGACATGTCCTTGCGCTTACTAGCTACAAACGATATGCTAAATGCTTTTTGCCTTTCCTCGCAACAAGTTTCAATGGGCGCTGCCCGTGCCCGTGGGCTTGGGGAAACCCTGAACCCAATCGTACCGCTGCTGAGTCTGCTGACGGGGTGTAAATGGATCGAACAAACATCGGACATTGCAAGCAGAGGGAAAAAGGACAGCGTCCAGGAATGGAAATGTAAACAGCAGCTTACTTGCAGTCGAGCAAACACGAAGTCATTAGATTCGAACGCAATAATGACATTTCCGTTTGACCGTAGTAGTTGCGTAGTTGCTTCAACGCACTCTTCGATTACTTGCATCCCTTTTCGCCATACACACGGCCGAACGACCGTTGTACTAGCTTGATTTATGTTGCAATAAACGATGTGTATGAGGCAGATTAATAATATTTTATTAACCAGCGCACGCCTACAGTGAGTCAGGCCGCAGCATGGAAATTAATTTACTACCAGATTCATTTTAATCAAGCCTACTCCTACAGGAACACTTATCACACTATCCTGTGTGGAACCTGTTTGCAGCATTTAAACGTACACCTTCATTTTTCCACCTTGGGATTTTAAAAATCAAATTGGAACGTCGATTGAATGGGGTCACCAATCAAAAAGTTGCTATCCAACTGATAGCCGGTGAGATCCCACGTGACATCGTGAATCGGTGCTGGGTGGTTCGACGGTGCAAAAGCGCTGATACTAAACACCGCTCAACCGCGGCGCGGCGGATGGTAAAACTCCCTGTTCCAACTGCTGCAGTGAAGCACAAACTATCGTTTCATTCCTCTCATTAGAGTTGCCATTTTCAGTCAGTTGGTTCCGCCTGCTAGCCATCTCCACCACGGTCCTACGACTGCTACAACCCGCCGGTACATCTAGTTGAATCGCGTACGGAACACCGGAACGGCAGGCACCGGTACCGGGACTTTGGTCGTAAAGAAATCCTCCCGAGAGCGTTTATTTTTTTATGGGCAAATAGTGAAAAGTTAACTTTTGTTTGTTTCGTTGAGGTTTTCTACGGGGATGGGAATGGGCGACCAGTTTTCCCCGGGAGCGTGTTCGGATGGTCAGTTTCCGCGTTGGTGGGCGATGGAACGTGGAACACGAGGAATGTAAAGGGCATGTATGCCCTATCCGCAGGAAGACCAGGTACGGTACGGTATGGAAGAGAAAATCTTATTTTCCACCCACCTTCTTCCTTGTGTTATTGCAAATGAAAATCTTTCCCGTCCCGGGGACGCGGTTACCGGCTGGAAGCTGGCGTTGGTTTTGGTTATGGTGATTTTTGTTTTATTATACCGAACTTCATGCTTGTGCAATAGAGTTTTCTCTATTGCTTTTGACTTTTCCTGCACTCCGTAGTGTGTGTGTTAGTGTAGCACAGTGCCAATGTATGTCCTTTTAGAAAAACTTTCTGTAATACTGTCACACACAGCCGGGAACAGCGCTACTGAAAAGGTAAGCGACATGTCCCACCGGCCAGACTAAGGAGGGATTTTTACATTTCGTAAAATAATGGAACCGCGTTTCCACGGCAAGATCGAAGATGCGAATGAAGAGCATCGCAATCTATTTACTATTCACGGGGCGGTACGAATGCAACCAAAAAGTGCACACAGAGCAAACGTGAAATTATACTCTGCTGCACCAAATGCTGCAACACGTGGGTACGAAAGTCGTTACGGTCGATACTTCATTCCGATTGGAAATGGAGAGCAACTTGGCGTTACAACAAAAAAAAGATGCATCGCTTCACCCGCGTTGCTTAAAGTTCCGTGAAAATTAACGTCCCCATTTGCGATGGGCGACGAGCCTTGTGGCATAAATTGGTACATAATTCTTTCTCACCCAACACGAAAGACATGCACCGATGGCTGCAAGGTGTGTTGGTGTATGCGACGGTCATAATTAATACCTCAGGCTGTGTGTGGTTTTTTTTTGCTGCACCTTCGCCATGTAATTGCCCCATTCAATCATGGTGAAATATGTTGGAAATTACACGTCACTTGTTTTCGACTAGCGAAGGTAAAACCGGTCCGGTTACTAACGCCCCGATCTAGCAAATGATCGGGTCGACGTCTTACTGAGTATTTAAAATTAAAGCTGGATCAATAAAGGGGCCTTAAAAAAAGGATCCCGCACCACGCAAGGTGTCCATCACTGTGACTCCACCCGCCACTCATTTCTTCCTGCCTTCCGTTTCGGGCTGCTCCATCCAGCGAGTTAAAATTGTGGCCAGCTAAATTGAAATTACATTTTAAATTGCCATAAAATTCTCTTATCTCATTTCTGTACCGTACTCACGCGACCGTCGAGAGTGGGTCGGTGGTAATGTTATTTAAGAATGCATTTTATCGCATATCGCCCACCTTCCCCACCTGCGCTGGTCAGTGGGGATAATCGGCCATTTGCGGTGCGATGCCTCCGTTTGTTCCCGTGAGAGCCACGTTTTTGCTTGCCGCAGAGGAAGCGACGGTAAACCACAAAACATGGAGGTAAACATGGCAAACTATATCCTCAGTGGGAATGGAAAGCAATCTAGTAATAGTCATTTATAAAGTATAAAGAAGACGCCGGAGCTCCAAGTCTTCTTGCAACTTCGTTAAACTCGATGCAGCCAAGCAGGAGCAGAAGATGCAGCTGTTAAGAAATAGCTAGCAAAAGGGCAGCATTGCTGGTGGAGTTCCTGCCGCAAAGGGGAAACTAGATCACATCCACATGAAGTATTCGACCGACTTCGGGTTCGGTACGTGCTTGCAACCAGTTCATTTCTGTGGAACCCTACCGCAATTCCTTCCTGGACACATAGCGACATAGGAATGATATTTTAATAACATCAACCAGCAGTCAAATGAATTTTTCTAACTGACTGAATACGGAATACTTCCAAATTGATAACACACATACAAACACACATCCCAAGATCAAACCCCAAGTCCCTCCAAGGACGAAGAAAAATCAATAAAAGGAAAAGAGAAGATGGAAAAATGGAAAATAAACACAATCCACAAGTTAACGGCGTGGGTTGTCAGTTTTGTGTTTCTTTCGAAACTTTCTTTGCTGGGCTGCTTGGATGGTGGAGCAGAGAGCACGTCTTCCTCAGTAGCAGTAGTAGTAACAAAGTTTGAAACAACCAACTGGCCAACTGTCGGTGGCAGAAATGGCGAACATAGGCGCACATTATACGTCGAGAATCACATCACTTGCAGCAAGTGGCACAGCGAACGGAGCGTGGGTTTAATGCCACTTTTAATTAGATGGTCCAGTGTCAAAAGTAATACGAAACCCATCAAAACCACTCACCGTACCGGATGGTGAATCGTACTGCAATGCAGAAAATGTCCTGCCCGGTCCTGGTAGTCACATCGACAAATATTATTGCAATGTCCCCAACGCGTCCATCCCATCGATGGGTGTTGGAGGTCCGAAAGATCTTTCCAGTGGACGATGCAGATTAGCGACGCAACAGTGTTGCGGTTATGAAGCACATGTCCTTCGTGGGGTGTCCTCCTGGGCAAAGTGTAAGCTGACGAACGATTCGTTCCCAGCAGTGCTTTTGGTTTTCCCCGTTTAGAAGAGTTTAGTTGGTCTCGGAAATAGCACAATTTGTTCAATACACTTACGATGAATATGGATTAGATTAGCAAGTACTAGGAAAAATCTCATCCACACACCACTACAAACTACACTCCCGTTTTGAAGGTGGAGCTTAAGGTCCTTTCTTACACACACAATCGCAAGTCGATATCGTGGAAAACAAGACGTCGTAACGGAAGCGACCGAACTCTTAATTCCGTGCAGAAGCTTCCGTGCGAGGTAGAACAAACAAATTAGTTATTCTGTCTCAAGCCACTTCCGGTCGGAGAAGATTGTCGAACAGACGTTTGCATTGTGGCCGTAGTGTTGCTCCAAGTGCTTCCAAGAAAAGGAAACATACGACATACGGCAAAACAGTCGACTCGATCCATCGCGTGACGGGAAAAGTTCGTGTTTTAATTGAAAAAAGAAGCTATTAAAAAGTAAACTCGGATTTTCTCGGAGGCCACGGATCATCAGGCAGGGGAACCGAATGGCAGAACGGCAAGGATCTGGTTGAAATTAGCACAATTTCATTTGATCAAGCGTTTAATTTTCGTTTTCTTCAACCACACCGGTTCGCGACGGTTGATTTGGTAGCCCCTGGAAACGCTAATACTACAGCACCCGCAAAATGGAATTTTAATGATAATTCGTACAATGTACAAGTCACCATAATGCTATTATTGCCTCCGTTCGGTTCCATTGGCGATGAGCGAATTATGCTTTTCGGTTGTTATTTCTTTATCCAGCGCACGTCTCGCGTGCTTCACACACAGTTCTGCCTTCCACGTTCTTCCACGGCACCGGTCCACGTGTTGAGCTTAATTTAATCGATTGCTGCTAAAAATTGCTCAACAAGTCTTGCCATCAAGGAGGCGCTGGGACGGTCTCACGCACGCTCCACTAAACGATCTAGATGGCAATGCTGTAATATGGTAACATATTACGTGGGTCCTTGCACAACGATGCCAGATGGCGCATGTAGAACAATGAAGTGACATTGTGAAAAAGGCAATTTGTGGCTCATTCGCGTACGGGTGTATCGCGATTTCCGTCCCATCCGGAGCTGGCGTGCAGGCAAAGCAGTGCCCTCGCGCATCGATCCGCACTCGAGGATGGCTGTTATTTCGACGTCGCGTATGATAATGGCATGGGTAAATGGTTATCATGCGTCTGACATCCGCCAAACAACACGGAGAACAACCGCGATGAACCGAGATAGCTATTGTGTGCTATCTCACCAACCGCCGTTCAATTTACATCCCCAACTGCGGTACGCTCTGCTCCGTAAAAGGGAAGCGAGTGGGTTGTTCAAGAAAAAGGCCAAGAACTCCACTCACATCTCAAGCAAGCTGCCACTTGCAAGCAATCATTCGTTTGCACTTGCCTTATTACGCTCATTTTTTTCACCTTATCGAACGACTTCCCATCTTAACCTGCTGCTTCTCGCATTCGACAGATTCGATTCTGATTAATTTGCTGTAAAGCATCATTTACGCTGTAAGGAGCGCGATCACCAATCAATTGCACTGCACGTACGTTCTTCTTCGGTTGAAAATACATCTCCTCCTTACGGCTTATCATCCACAGATCCAACGGTTTGACATCTTCACAGCGCTTCGAGTGCGTATTCCAGTGCAAAGCCTAAAGCCACCGCCAGCAGCATGAAGTTTTCCATCCCGATGCCCGGTGGTGGTACCGGGCTGGCCCTCTTCTCCAAACTAATTCGCACGAAAGATCTGCGCAAGCTGCAGGAGGAGGACCCGAACAGTACAAAGCCCAAGCTAACCGTAAGTCGCCGATGGTGCACTCGAAACTATTCGCTACTAAACTAACTGCTCTGAACACCTGTACAAACTCTGCACAGAAATGTCTCACCACACTCGATCTGACCTCGCTGGGCGTGGGCTCTTGTTGTGGTACCGGCATGTACCTGGTGGCCGGTATGGTCGCGCGAAACATCGCCGGACCGGGAGTAGTGCTTAGTTTTTTCATAGCAGCCGTAGCTAGTATATTCTCAGGTGAGTATCACCACACGCACCCGTTCGCCATGCGTGCATCGTGATTAATTCTTCTCGCTTTCGTTACCAGGCGCCTGCTATGCTGAGTTCGGTGTACGAGTGCCACACACGTCCGGATCCGCGTACATGTATTCTTATGTTTCCGTGGGAGAATTCGTAGCGTTTGTTATAGGATGGAATATGATATTAGAATATTTAATTGGTAAGTGTGCTACCCACATTACTCACCTTTGCAGCGCCATCTAATCCATCATCGTCCCAATCAAGCACATCCTCCATCGCGAAGATATGCCGCCAAATTGTCGTCGCACCGTGTAAGGAACGGGACAGAGAACCGGTTCAAAAATACACCAGCGACCAGGTGTGAATATTTCATAATGCACTTCATTTCATAATCAGCTCGCTATGTAGCAAAGCCTCTTGTCAACTGACTTTAGGACTGGAGGTTTTTCGTTTTGTGTCTGGGGTCCGGATCCGTCTGGACTTTACTGCTCGTCCGTTGGCCGGTTTTATTTCTATGCCATCTAGTCGGAAGACTCCATCGAACAAAAGATCACTTTAACTAGGCTAGACTTCCACCGAGTACGGAGGTTCACAGCCGGCACAGGCAAGTGATGATAAAATATTTACTTTGCCAATTTCCCTCATGGTGGGACAGTGCGATAAAAGAAGCCCGTAAGGGATACCCATTCCAGCGAGCCTTCGATAGAAGGGTGAGGAGGCTGTGGCTACCAGTCATCGCACAAAAGGTTATTGCAACAGTTGGGCCCCGTAGCGGAAGCATCCAAGATGGGGTACTGTAATTCACACGACGTTAGTGTGTGACATTTTCATGCATCGTACGACGCATCCTGACAGACCTGAAACCGCAGGACACCTCTTATCTCGACCCAACTTGTTTGCTCAACAGCCCGCGTCAAGTGACCATAACTGTGAAACGTTGCACTGCCAGCAAGCAGCCTGGAAATCGGCAGTTCCCATACTGCACGCTCCGTGTCTTCATCACTGTCAGAGCTGGGCGAGCCGTGCTGGGCTATGCTACCCCAAATTGCCGTGGGTTGGCAAAAATAGCAGAACCGTGAAGGGCAACCCCGTTTTTGCTCCGTGGCGAAACGTCAAGCCTGAAACGTGACTAAGTATAATGTGCATTGCTACAGATGCAACCTCATGACGGTGACTAATTGCTACGGGTACGCTGTGTGACCGCCCGGTTCTCATCCTCAATTTCGGTACACCCACGTCAAACGAACGCCACTTTTTAGCTAATTTTCTTCCGACGAAATCTGACGTGTCCCTCTCGCACACACACACACATGGTGGCATTTCCCCCGTGAGAGTGGACAGATTTTTATAGATCCCATCCACCTGTGGCGAACGTATAGAATTCTCAATTAAAAGCCAGAACCGGTTCACCGGTAGCGTACCATCGCACCATCAACCCGCGGGCGCACTGCACCGTCAAATTGCACATTGCAATTTAGCGAACGAAATTAATTCGCACGATCTGTTTTCTTCCTTTTTTCCCCGGGGTTTCCTGTTTCCGTGGTGTGCGCGTGTTACCACCGTAAACATACATCGAAGGTACGAGCGCGTGTGCCTGCGCCCTTAGTGCAAGCTTCGATTCGCTATCGGGCGGCTTCATAGGTAGAAGCATAGCAGCCTCAGTGGGGACCATATTCGGTAGGTAGCGCCTGTGTTAAACGCGCCAAACAAACACATTCTTTTTTCTGCTCTTGGTTTTTTTTCAACTCTTTTTTCAAATCTTTTACTGCTTCCGGTTACTTTTGCCTAGAATTTAGTTGCATTTTCTCTTCAATAAACTTTCATTTTTGTTACTACGTTCTACTACTACTACTGCTACAGAACAACTTTTACATCAGTTTTAACATTTTCAACTTGTTTTCATAAGTTTTATACATCGTTAATCTTACCTACACCGACAAATGTAACACGGAGCCTGGCGTACTTGGTTTTCGCAAAGTTACAATATGAAACATCAACACTTGTTTTTTTCCATTTTCCAAAAATTTTTCTTAATCAACATTATTGCCAATCATGCTACCTGATTCCCACGGACACACGTAGGGCGGCCACCGGATTTCATCGCATTCGGCATTACGCTCGTAATGACGTTCATACTGGCACTCGGTGCTAGCAAGTCGGTGCTCTTCAACAACGTTCTCAACACGGTGAATCTTGCATCGTGGGTATTTATACTAACTGCAGGCTTGTTTTACGTCGACACCAACACCTGGACCGAGCACGAAGGTTTTCTGCCTTTTGGCTGGAGCGGGGTAGGTTCACATGTTGTTGCGTTACACGTTTCTGTCCTTTTTGTAGTGCTGGTCCTGCAGGGTGCATGTCATCGCAATTTGCTTGTTTGACAATAATCCGTTCCGAAGTAGCGGCCAAGTAGAGTTTCTTGGTTTTGTTGAAATTGTTTTTTTGTGTTCCTGCCGGGCGGGAATCGAAGCGACATCCATAAACGTATCAGTGCAAGTAGTTATTTTCCCGGAGGTTTTCAACTTACCTTATTTCTTCGATCGATGCAGGTATTTACCGGAGCGGCCACATGCTTCTACGCCTTTATCGGGTTCGACATTATAGCAACCACCGGCGAGGAGGCTCACAATCCGCAGAAAAGCATCCCAAAAGCAATCGTAGGCTCGCTAGTGATCGTCCTGATAGTGTACGTTACCAGCAGCTTCATCCTTACATTAGTTGGTAAGATCCTTCTCGGGAGCGGCATCCAGCTGGTAGCTTTCCATACTCATGGGTATTGTTTTGTTTTCAGTTCCTTACGATCACATCGACACTGGTTCGGCGTTGGTGCAAATGTGGACCTACGTTGGAGCGCCTAAGTGTCGTGCGCTGGTTGCAATCGGTGCCACGGCCGGTCTCAGCGTGGCCATGTTCGGGTCCATGTTCCCAATGCCGCGCGTTATCTACGCCATGGCGCAAGATGGCTTAGTATTCCGACAGCTTTCGCAGCTATGGGCAAAAACCGGTGTTCCAGGAATAGCCACGATCGGCAGTGGCATAGCGGCTTCCCTCGTTGCTCTTACGGTGCAGCTCGAAGTTCTGGTTGAGATGATGTCGATTGGGACGCTGCTTGCATACACGCTCGTATCGACCTGCGTCTTGATCTTGCGCTATCAACCGCATAGTACCTCGCTGGTTGATCTACTACCTGCGCAGCTTCGCACACCACAGCCACCGAGTACACCGGATCCAACCACTCAGCAACGAGTGAAGGCGAACGTAATGGTGAAGAAAATTATGCGCGGATCGCCCGACTCCGATGACAGCTACGGTGAAGATAGCCCGGAAGAATACATGGGCCGGGACGATCAGTTCCTGGTGTCAGACCGCACGGAAAACAAATTTTATGGTAATTAGACAGGTGTAGCAGTGGAGTAATGTTGGCAGATGACCTGATGTTGCTTCTCTCTTCAGGTGCAGTACATGGAACATCGCATGGAGTCGATGACACTTGCTCGATATGGGGATGCGATTACCTTGGACGTGTAATTCAACAATATTCCTACCTTTGTCCGGGATTTTTCCCTTGGATTAGACCCGGACCGGCAACTCACGAAACAGGTAAGGTGTACGCGTCACCACAAACCCCACACGACTAACGTTCATTATTCGTTTTGCAGGCATGTTCGTAACGAAACTAGTAGGACTGATGTACGTGTGCATATTTTTACTCGATCTCTTCATGGCCATTGGGCTGACGGGGACGTTCTTTTCGCTAGTGTACACCGCACTGGTGTTGACCATCATTTGGATTTTGCTCGTCATTTCGCGACAACCTCAGAATCGGTATGTTTAATAGCAATTTCTTATTCAATTTAGTTCAAATGATTAATCAATCCGTTTTGCAGATATGCACTATCGTTCCTCACGCCTGGACTTCCATTCATTCCCACGATCGCAATTACGGTGAACATTTATCTAATATTCAAGCTCAGCATTCTCACCCTGGTACGGTTTACCGTCTGGATGACGCTCGGCTTGATCATGTACTTCTACTACGGCATTACACACAGCTCGTTGGAGAACCCGAGCGAAGAGTTTGAGCTAACCGTCGATAATAATGGCACGGCAGATGGGAATCTTAAACTGGACGTTCCTCCCATTACCACTAAGAAGCCTGGCAAACGCCACCATGCCGAACCTGTCTGGGATCGTCATGGCTACGAGAACCGCATGGCCACGAATGACGAGGGCGAGTATCAGTGGTCTACAACGAACCAGCAGCCCAACAACACCAATCCATACAACTGGAACTCCAACGATGCTTGGGGCGATCGAACGATCTACGATCCGCCTCCACAGTCAACGAACATTTTCCAACCTCCGCCATCGGCGAACTCCGCCCCATCTGCTCGCCCAACGTCCGAGGCTAAAAAGGATGGGTTCGGTATGTTTTACAACGAGTCAGCAACCTACCCAACATGGGATGACTAAAGCGTGCCGGGTGTCGCATCCTTCCACTGTACATAATGCACGCTGCGAACCGTTCGAGGCACTTACTACCCAGAACTCATCATCATTATCCCAAGACACACGTCCGACATTTGTTTGGTTCTTCGTTGGATTTTAGTTTCTGCGAACTTATATTCACAACGCATTATAGTTTTCCATACATAGAAATTCCATACAGATATTTTAAGCTCTCTGTACATCGTTAACAGTTCGTAGCCAAATGGGCAAGTGAAGAATGTGATAAAATGCAGACACTCTAAAGAGAAAGATATACACACATAGAAAGGAAACTGCAACATATCCCTATGTTAAGTTAGATTCATTAGCCGGGAGGGTTTATAGAAGACGATTCCTGATTTCTATCGGCAGCTATGGACAATCTTGGGATGGACTATTTTTTCGACCATGTAACACTAGGTTACCTGTTTTTAAATTATACCAACTGTACTTGTTAGAGATCAATTTACTGTAGATACTTTCAATTGAACAGTTCATAGCACCTTGTAAAGCAATTCAGCGGATGTTCCGGATTGAGTTTATGTTGAAACTTTTGAGTTTACCGAATCAGAGCAGACTACCTTGTATGACATGCCTTGTCATCTCAGAGAGCACATGGTGACCGGGTTTCTTCTCGAAGTATAAACAAGCAAACACAAATATTAAATGCGACGATTTAATGCTACGATCTACAGCTAAGCATCTACCTGATATAGGAAAGGCAATCAGACCGAATCGTGTGTAATTTAGTGTAGTGAAATAGTGGTGGATATTCTTCAGACGGCACTGTAAAATTTGCACCCATCTCCCACATTACGACGCGCACGTACATTCCCTATCGTCACGTCTCATCTTCTAACGCATAGGCTGGTGTAACTCTAAAGCAGCACGTTGTATCTTTCTTGCAATAGCATTCACCGATATGACGGGCGGGTTTATGTGGTGTTACAACACAACCAGCCGAAACTAGTAGAAGCGTTAACGCAATTGGGAAAGAGGGAAAGGCACGGAATTTAGATAGTTAGCTAGCCCTTCGAGGATTTATGATGGCAATGGCAGTGATGGCGGGATCGGAGTAAAGGTATGGAACGCATATGAAGCATTCTAGTTGGTGAATGCAGATCGGAGGGTTCGCGTAAGAAAATTCGAACAATTATACATATTCGAAGCGGTTGTAAGATATGAACGCATGTGCCATGAGTAAAACTAGAGCGTAGCAGTGAAGGTCACTGGTCACATTGGGCACAAACAGCAATGTAAAAAGAACAGCAAGGACGTCGATAATGTTCCAAACACAGCTACCGTAACAGAGGATGTAGCTCATTTTGTTACGTTTAGCAAGATGAATTTAAGCAGACCAGAGTTTGTTTATGTTTGGATTCTGTACCAGTTGTCTATCTAACATAATAAGATGCATTTATCTGATTCGTTATCTGAACATGTTTACTTTTAAACAACGGAAACTTGCATATCTATTTCAACATTGCTTCCGTTTTGATTTTCCATAGTCGTATTGTTAAATACGGTAAAACAAATATGTTAGCATGTAAAACCAAAGGCTAAGCAAAGTGATGATGGTCGTTTTTCGTTGTTGTCATTTTCCCAATCCCGTACGCCATTCATCACACACTAAAACATTCCAGTAACATTCAGTACACATGTTCAACAGTGGTTCATACACGATAAAATAAACATAAACATAGAGATTACGTACGCATACGCAAAAAAAAAAACAAGTGAGAAATCAGTATCTTTCATCAAATTAAGTGATATTTTACTGTTGAAGTTGTTGATTGAGTAACATAATAATTATAAATGATAATAAATATATATATTATCGAAATATTATCGATGAAAACACTGATCGAGCACGCAAGCACGCAGGGATCCGAAGGATTGGAGACGCGGTACCACTATTACTATCTACGCATTGTTAAGCTGTACATTTTCGTTGTAAAAAACAAAATCCCTCTTATTCGCTGCAAGTAATATTCAGGATACAGAGTTTAGTGACTCTGCAATTGCTCGATCGCAATACCATCAACATAATCCGCCGTAGCATCGAAATGTGTGTATGTGCGTTTGGTAGAAACTGCTGACAACCTAAAGGACCACTTACGGTCATCGGATTTAGTAGCACGCCAAGCAGCAATCCAGTAAGTTGTTATTTCGAAGGAGTATCAATGCGAAGGAATGTCTTACTTTTGAAAATCAAGAGAGCAGAACAAAGCATCCAGATCGTTTTCCTCAATCACTATTACCCTCTATCACACTATCGTCAATATCTACAACCGATTCTGACTGTAACAGATACCAAAAATGAAAATTGAACCATGAAAGATACACTGTCGGCAACAAAGGCCAATTTTTACCGTTCATGTTTAGCGATATATTTATGAAACATCACAAACCAACAGTTGGAAGCACAACCAAACTATTGTTCCACCTGAGGTCTCTTACACGCGAAGCGTCTTTGCAGAGCGATTATAATAAACAAAGTTTTGACTTTTCTAAGTGTGATATTTACCTGTACACTTTTCAAATAGATTAAACGGACTATTAATGCAAATACGCTCGTACACACCATAATCCATCAACCGTCAAGATGCTCTGAACTAAACACAAAACAAGCAGCTCTAGCCAGGCACGCGAGACGCCACCTTGTCCACATTTACTTGCAACTAAACGCAAAGGATTTAATGTACAAAAACTAATTGCAAGTGCAAGGAAATACTTACAATTGATCGCAATGAATGCAGAACAGGAGCAGCCAAACTACCAAATGTGCAAGACATGCAAAAAGAATGCAGCAATCTAAAGAGCAAGTACACCATAGATTCGTGGTTGCAAAATGTAAGGAAAACGACATTTGCCTAGTCAGCAGCGATATATGTGCAGGCGCGAAGGCGTCAAACCGAACAAAACAAGCTCCAGTTATTATATAAATATACACATAAAGTATATACATATGTACTTATACACATATAGCTAGTACGTCTAATTCAATTTTTCCTCCAAGCGCTACTCACCCAAGCGCCCGTTCTACCAGTGTACTTCTTTACGTGTGTAGCCATCATAAATCGAGATACAACAATTACTCCAAAAAACCCCATAAGGAAGAGAGTTAGGCATGTTGAAAAGGGAAGAAAATTGCCCGAAAAACGAACTACTCGGCAGAATCCATTACCAAGCGAGGCTAACATAATAACTAAAAGATTAAAACATGCGAATGTGCGCAAATAATTAAGTTGAGCAGTTGAACAAGAAGATATAATATACATACGTGTTTGTTGAGTTATCTTAGTGTAAACAGACGACGCATAAGCCGACGAATGCCGATGGTGTCACTATGCAAACATTAATATACTGCCGACGTGCAGATCCAGTCATTAAACTACTCTTTAAACTAAGAACATCCTTGCAAAACCTTTGCAATGCGGTCGGAATTAGGATTAGATCAGTTGATGAGTAAAATGAAACATTACGGAAGCCATATGAAGCAACAGGAGAACTAAGAGTACATAACTAAACTAAAGGGTAAAACAAGAAAGGAAATATGAAACGCAATAAAATTAAAAAGAGCAACGCTTGTGATCTTTTATTGCGAACCAATGCTTTTTAGCATTGAATTAACAATTATATTACCAAACAGAAAAACCATGCAAGGATTGAATCTTATTTTACGGCATTATATCCTTCGGCATGCTGACGCTTAAATCAGCCACAACGTATGCCGCTGCAGCCCAGAGAGCCACACATTTATCTAAATTTTTAGGATCTTCCACCGCCATCGTGTCTCCGGCGGAGTGATGGAACCTAAATGGCAAACAGTGTGTCATTAAATTCACATACCCCACCACCATCGTCATAACGGGTTAAATTACTTACCAGAAGTATTTTTCATTTTTATTCAATAAAGAAGCCCCAGGGAAACCACGCGTCGTCCAGTGGCTAATGTCCGGTCCTCCATCCGTGGGGGTTTCAAACTCAGTCGCATTCAAAGGAGCCATCAGTCTAAAATAGCGAATTACGCACATTACTTTGGGCTATGAAGAATATCCGCATTCAATATTATCTTACTTGACGATTTCTCGAAAGATACATTCGGCATCCGCGTTGCCGACAAAATCGAGTCCCCGTGGTTCAAATGTACCAATGTCTGATTCGAAGAAGAAATTAAACTCCTTCTGTTCCTGCGTCTTGTGTGCCTCCTTGTACGCAGCTCCACCGTAAAGGCCTTCCTCTTCTCCCGTCCAAAGAATGGCCCGTATAGTGCGCTTTGGCCGCAGTCCCATCGCTTTGAGATACGTTAACGCTTTCCAAGAGATTATGGCACCGCCACCATCATCCATTGCACCGACACCAACATCCCAGCTGTCCAGATGACCGGAAACGACAACAACCGATGTGTTTGTGTAGGTTGTTCCAACCAGTTCACCAATCGTATTCCTCGATACGACCGGCTCCATCGGTCTGTCTTCCATTTCGAGATGAATTTCCATCGTTTCACCGCGGCGATACTTTCGGAGCAGCATTTGCGCGTCCTCCACCGTGATGCAAGCGACGGGGATCTTTTTGACGTCATCCTGATAATGCTGCTGACCCGTGTGCGGTGAACCTATCGAAAACGGGGTAATCGAACGGACGAGCGCTGCAACGGCACCTTTCCGTGATGCAACGGACGCTGCCTGACTGCGATAAACCACCGTGCGACCGTAGCTCTCCCATACCGGCGAAAACACAACAATCTTTCCGCGCACTTGTTCCTCCGGGATGGTTTCGAATTCTTTGAACGATTCCACGGCCAGCACTTCGGCGATAATGCCCCCGCGCGGCGTACCGATGCTACTGCCAAGCCCTAGCAATGGTAAATTCTTGCGAAACGGTTTTACCAACTCAGCACTCTCGAAACCTCGTACCCAATGCGGAACGGAAGCGTTCTCCGTGTGGACGTTTTCCAGACCATCGGTTTGCATTTTATCGAGCACATAATCGATAGTCTTTTCCAGCTGTTCGCTGCCGGCCACTCGTGCTCCGAACGTATCGACTAACTCCGCCAAGCTGTCCCAGGTATGGCCTGCATATTCTCCGTTCACTATCTTGTCGGCAATCTTATTCACGATCGGTTGATACCCGTGTATCTCTTTCAGCAGAGCATCCGGCAAATCGCAGCTTCCATCACTGTGCTTACCAAACGTGTCGATACGATTGTCGGCCACTCCAGCGCTGGCAAGTGCACAAAACTCCAAAAATCCCACTGCGGTTAGGAACAGAACCACGGACGCCATTCCTGCGAACGATGCACGATTACAATGAAACGATCATGGAAACGCACGGCCTACTTATCGCTATTAGGGCCCGCAATGCGCTGATGACGATAAAGAATAATAAACAACGCGAGAAGCGCGAACGCATCTCGAAAGCGCGGTAGAAAAAGAAGGGTTGAAACATTTCGTTACGATCCGTTTCGATTCGTTTGTGGATTATTTACACCGGTTGTACTGTGATTCCGGGCAAAGACGCCCGGACGTTTGACGTTTCGAACGCGGTGTAAAATAAACAAAAGAAAACAGCAGTTTAGTTTCAAGAATCTATTGCGATTTCAAATGTTCGAACTATTTAGCTTTATTGATTGTGGAAGCAAATTTAGTTTTCTCGTTATTGGTAACTGTAATCGACCACATTCTTGGGAATATCAATGCTTAAATCTGCGATCACGTACGCAGTGGCAGCCCATAGAGCAGTGATTTTGTCCAATGCAACTGGATCTTCTAGCTCGATCGTATCCCCCTCTGTATGATGATACCTGTGAATGGTTGCAAGAAATATATCAATTCCTTGTTTAGTGTGCCTTAGCAGTTCCAATTAGTGTGCCTTAGCAATTCCTCAGTAGTCACGTTGTGTGTATTAACTCACCAAAAATAATTTTTATTCACATCACGCAAAGACACGCCGGGAAAACCTCTTCCTACCCATTTACCGATGTCTGATCCTACGATTCCTTCCGTAAATGTGAATTCGTTGAAGCCGGTCATCAATCTAACGTAAGTAAAGATTCGTATTTAAATTAAATTCTTGAAGATCACTGTCTGCTTACTTAGCCACTTCCGCAAAAATGCACTGCGCTGCGAGGTTTCCGGAAAAGTCGAGCCCAGTAGCTTCAACCGTACCCGTATCGGATTCAAAGAATACATTAAACTCCTGTTTCTCATCCTCGGCATGATACCTTTCGTAAATGCTCGCTCCTTCTAAGTACTGTTCCTCTGCCGTCCAGAAAATGGCTCGAATTGTACGGCGTGGTCGCAGTCCCATTGCCTTGAGGAACGATACAGCTTTCCACGAAACAAACACGCCTCCAGCGTCGTCCGAAGCTCCAGTTCCCACATCCCAGCTGTCCATGTGACCGGAAACGACCACTACGGAGGTGTTTTTAAAAGTATGTCCCTCCAGTTCGCCGATCGTGTTTCGAGATATTGTAGGATCAAGATTGATTGCTTCCATTTTAAGGTGAACTATCATCTTGTCTCCTCGTCGGAACTTTCGCAGTAACAGCATTGCATCTTCAACCGTTATTGCGGCGGCGGGTATACGGTGAACATCCGGATCATACCGTAAAGTTCCAGTGTGGGGCGATCCGATAGAGAATGGCGTCATTGACCGTAACAACACAGCGACAGCACCTTTTTTCGCTGCCACTGATGCTGATTCGTATCGGTAACGGCCCGTCGCACCATAGCCAGTCCAAGCAGGAGCAAAAACCACAATCTTTCCCATCACTTGATCTACGGTTAGTTGTTCAAACTCTTCGAATGATTCAACTGCAATCACCTCTCCTGTAATGCCCTCTGGAGGAGTACCGACCGATTTGCCGAGTCCCAGCATGGGCAAATTCTTCTTGAACGGTTCAACCAGTTCTGCCCATTCTCTTCCTCGCTGCCAGTGTGATACAATAGCTTCCTCTGTGTGCACATTATCGAGTCCTTCTGCGATCATCTCCTGGACTGCATAATCGATCGCATCCTCCAGCTGTTTCGTTCCGGTAAGCCTTGGCCCAAATCGATCCGTAAACTCCAATAAACTCTGCCAGGTTTTGCCTGCATACTCACCCGACACAATATGTTGGAAAATCGAATCCACTACCGGCTGATACTGAGCTATTTCTTCACGGAGTCCGGAAGGTAGCTCACACTCATTGGCCGTAACGAACCCATTTGTGGCGAATAGTAATGTGCAAAGTGCGCTGGTGAATGCCACCTTTAGCCAAAACATGATGGACAACGAATGAACTAAAGCATTTGAGAAGTAAGAGGTTGATATTAGCACTTGCAATACATCAGCCCACTTTGAATGAATGGTAGTACTATCTGTGACAAGATAAAGTTCCTGATTGGAGATAAAACCGAATTTGAATGCATTGAAAGGTACTTAAGAATATTGTCTAATCTGTAAGTCCTGGTTTACATAATCTTTGCTATAGGTAGGCACCACTTCAAGCAAAATAGCTTGGCTGTATATAACGTTTCAAATGGCACTCTTAAACAGTCGACAATGTTGGACATGTAACTTGCGAAGCTTTAAACAAATAACTCTGTCTAGAACGTTGCTCTTCTCACAGTTTGAATTAAAAAATAAGTTTCCCCTTCATTTACATTTGGTTTCTCTACGGCTGAGAGGAATTCGAAAAGCCCTAATAATTGGTAAAATTCTAATTGATACTTAGATGATAGTAAATAGCAAAGCGCTCTAAAAGTGATCGTAACAGAAAAGCGCAGAGAAAATTTGCAAGACCAAGAAAAATACACAACTCTTTTAGATATGATCGTGGACATGATCATCTTAGGATCGTTTACTCTTTCAATTACTTTGTACGTTTGCACTGTGTACATATGAAGTAATTTGGAAAGTGATATGAAACCAGCAAAGAAAGTTAGCTATAATTGTAATTCAGCGGCTCTTTCGGAATATCAATGCTCAAGTCTGCAATCACATAGGCAGCAGCGGCCCATAGTGCGGTACTTCGGTCTAACGCAACGGGATCCTCCAACTCCATTGTATCGCCCTCAGAATGATGATACCTATTGTAGGAATTATAATGTAGCAGATTCCATTGGGTCGTGCTTTGTATAGCTTCCACATGCTTACCAAAAGTAATTCTCGTTTTTATTCCGCAATGATACGCCTGGAAAACCTCTTTCTAACCAATTGCCAATGTCGGAACTTACGACTCCTTCTGTATATGTGAATTCATCAAAGCCAGGCATCAATCTAGAGCAAATAATGAATCGTTAGTAACGAATCTTTACCACTACTATAAAAGGCATCATACTTTGCTACTTCCGCAAAAATGCACTGCGCAGCGCTGTTGCCGGAGAAGTCGAGTCCAGTAGGTTCAAACGTACCCGAATCGGACTCAAAGAACACATTGAATTCCTTCTTTTCATCCTCGGCATGCTGTCTTTCATAGGCACCAGCACCTTCGAGACCCACCTCTTCAGCCGTCCAATAAATGGCTCGAATTGTACGGCGTGGTCGCAGTCCCATTGCCTTGAGGAACGATATAGCTTTCCACGAAATAAACACGCCTCCAGCGTCGTCCGAAGCTCCAGTTCCCACATCCCAGCTGTCCATGTGACCGGAAACGACCACTACGGAGGTGTTTTTAAAAGTATGTCCCTCCAGTTCGCCGATCGTGTTTCGAGATATTGTAGGATCAAGATTGATTGCTTCCATTTTAAGATGAATTACCATCTTGTCTCCTCGTCGGAACTTTCGCAGTAACAGCATTGCGTCTTCAACTGTTATTGCGGCGGCAGGTATAGGGCGAACATCCGGATCATATTGGGTATTGCCAGTGTGGGGCGTTCCAATAGAAAAAGGCGTCATTGACCGTATCAGAACAGCTGTAGCACCTTTTCTCGATGCCACTGATGCTGATTCGTATCGGTAACGACCCGTCACACCATAGTCAACCCACACAGGAGCAAAAACCACAATCTTTCCCATCACTTGATCTACGGTTAGTTGTTCAAACTCTTCGAATGATTCAACTGCAATCACCTCTCCTGTAATGCCCTCCGGAGGAGTACCGACCGATTTGCCGAGTCCCAGCATGGGCAAATTCTTCTTGAACGGTTGAACCAGTTCCGCCCATTCTCTTCCGCGCTGCCAGTGTGATACAATAGCTTCCTCTGTGTGCACATTATCGAGTCCTTCTGCGATCATCTCCTGGACTGCATAATCGATCGCATCCTCCAGCTGTTTCGTTCCGGTATACCTTGGCCCAAATCGATCCGTAAACTCCAGTAAACTCTGCCAGGTTTTGCCTGCATACTCACCCGACACAATATGTTGGAAAATCGAATCCACTACCGGCTGATACTGAGCTATTTCTTCACGGAGTCCGGAAGGTAGCTCACACTCATTGGCCGTAACGAACCCATTTGCGGCAAATAGTAATGTGCAAAGTGCGCTGGTGAATGCCACCTTTACCCAAAACATGATGGACAACGACTGTGTTCGATTGTCAGTCTAAAGACAATGTTTGATCTTCTACACCTAGATCCTACGAGAATCGACCGTATTTGACAATGAAAATGATATAATGATGTGCATAGGGGATGATAACAACGAATTTGAATGCTTTTGTGAGGCTTTGAAAATAGGGCTCTAATCTAAGAGAGCTTGATCTTTTCCGTTGATAGGCACTTCAATCATAAAGAGTATGTGATAACGTTTTGTTCTGTAGCCATTACGTGCAACGAAAGGCGTTTATTCAACTGTTGAAAATGTTACCTCTTGTAGGGGAGAAAGAAGTTGAAATATTTGAATTATGTCGGTTTGTTGATCTTGCTTCGCACGGCCATCGTTTTCTTTTTCACCCGTCTAAGGCCAAGTTTCGATTCTTTTTGTACGAATCTGCTTTCGCGATATCTGCGTTTTTTGTACAGTAGACGAACATCTTGCAAATCGCTTTCCGTTAAACCAACAATTGCTTTCTTTGCACTTTTCACATTTCCGTCTTCACCAGGAACGAAACCAAGAAATTCTCGTCCAACTGCAAACGAAAAAAACATCATTTATATATAGATGCATAGTAAAGGGGAAGCTGTCTTGTACACATATTACCATCAAGACGTGCATCATTGGGAAGGAAGAAAAAACTCTCTTTCCATATACCCTGCTTCGTATAGTATCCCGGACCCGGCTGGTGCGTTTGAAGTTTTTGCTGCTTTTCCTTTCCGCCGGCCTCGGATTTCTTGTTCTCCTTCTTCTTTTGTTTCTTGCGATTCGGTTCATCTTCACTGTCGGAAGATTCATACCGGAAACGGGTATCACTTTTCAGTGGTTTGTCTGCCAGCGTAGAATCTACTTCCATCGTATTTTCGTTGCACTTTGCTGCTTTTCCAAACATTGATAATAAACTAAAGCCTTGCGATTGATGCTGAGATGAAATGGCAAAACTTTCCGCTACTTTGTAAAACCTTTCATCAGAAACTTTAAAATCGTCTTCACGACGATCTGCTTTTTTCCTATCAACCGTTGCGACTTTGGGTTCTGGTTTATCGCTTTGGTTAGACTCTTTTTGTTGTAACGGATCAAAACGTTGCATTTGCAGTGTGTTTTTACTAAAAAGAAACATATACGAGATTAGCGCAACGTAAAACAATGTCATTCATAGGTTAAATTTTACCCATCAACACGATTTTCGGAACTGATCGGCCTGCCTGTAACATTTGAAAGGATCTCCAATTGTTTCATACGTTCTTTGTCCTTGCCTTTCGTATGTGCTGATTTCGTTTCGGTAGGTTTATCCCCATCTTCCAAAAATCGTGCATCCAAACGAAACCGATTGTCCGCCTGGAAGGACGTTTGCATTTCATACAACTTTTGGCCTTCTTCTCCGAGCATCTGCTTGCGTAATTTGAAGTTTCCCTGAAATCCATCCTCTTCCTCTTCCTGTGTATCGAACAGGGACAGTTTCTTTTTTCCTGCTGTATCGTTCTCATCATCGTCAAATGTAATTTTCTTTTTACTGTTTTGCGAGGCACCAGCGAGGGCAGTTTTGATCGCAAGCTTTTGTTGCTCGTACGCAGATTTTAAATTGTTTAAACCTTGTTTACGTTTTTCATCCGCGATGCGAGCGTTTTCGCCGAGCTTTTTATCCTCCGATCGCTTCTGGTGAGGTTTGGATCGATCTATTACTTCCGCTACCTGGCCAGTAACTGGAAGAATCTTTAGTTTCCCGTACTCAATGTACGTCTCTTGATTCCACTTCTTCACTAATTCGTCTTGCGTTTTTGATGTCTGGGGTCTGCTAATATGAGCTACTGCCGCCGGTTTAGCTTCTTCCTCATCGCTTTCCGATTCAGAACTATCAGAGGAACTGCTTTCATTCCCTTTACCCAACGTAGGCAATGTAGGAAGAGGTGCTATAGTTTCTTTCGCAAGTTTATCATCTCCTGTCTTTTGATTTGGATCCAAAAGTGGGGCATTATTTTTCTGTGCATCAGCTTCCTCTCGTTCACGTTTCAATTTCTCTAAAAACGATTCTTTTGCTCGGGTTACATTCAGATACACTCCTTTAAACTTTTGTTGCTGAAACTCTTTGATACCTTGAAATGAAGTAAAAAATTAATGTAATTGATAGAAAAAGGTACTTCCAAAGGTGTTTGCGAAAGTTTCTACTCACATTGGGGTACGATCCGGTCCTCCGTTTGGAGTGTTACGAAACAGAATGTATCTACTGAATCATTCAGCGAATTTGTTTTCGTTTTAATCTCCAACGATTCGACGCTACCGTATGCACCGAATTCTTTGCGTAATTCCTGCTCGGTAGTTTCTGCGGGAATATTACCGACGAAAAGACGATACGATTTTAAGGTCATCTTCGCAACCGGTGCTTTCGGAGTGCGGAGGTTGTTTGTGTTTTGGAAGGCGCACGTGCAGTTTGACAGTTTCGCATTTGACAGCATGTAAATACGTTTGCTCAAGATTGCTGTAGATGACATGGCGCCGTGCGTTGGTGAAGCTGTTGTTTTGTAAAATAAATTAAAAGGGGTTTTAATAACTTTCTGGTTGTTTATATTTTATTTTGCCATTACTCGATGAGCGCGGTTGTTTTATGTTAGTAAAAAGTCATTTCTGTCTTTTAATGTTAAAGTCCTACGCAGCTGAAAGTCGCAGGTAAAATAGACGTGTATTCGCTGCTTTAGTTTATTTCAAGCTACGGCGAACGACGTGTTGAGGTTAGATATGTTCCGAATATGTTGCCTTTTCAATTCATAAACGTGTTTAGCTAAACTATTTCTACCTTCATTCGGATTTATTACAGTTCATATCCAGCTACAAGCAGTTGCAGCTGCTTCAAAACACCTTTATTTTTACGACATCTCACCTTCTCAAGCCAAGGAAGGCGTTGCGATGTTCTGTAGTCAAAGCGACTGGTGAATATCATAAAGTTGTGGGCGGAACATTTTATTATCCACTAGTAATTTCCTTCACGGCCACAAAGTGCGAGGGAAACATGGATACACGGTTGAGGTAAGTACAGCTTGCTTTATATTGTGGAGATAATAGAAAAGCATCAATTCCTTCCAAACTCGTTCTACATTAGAAACTCAACTTTTCACCAATGGTTCTGGTTTCCCTTTTCTGCGTAACCGAGCTGACCGATGCAAAACGACAATTGATTGTGTATGCGTGTGGCGGTTAATGCGCAGATATGCGTTTTCTATGCGATGCACCGGAATCTAACCCGGGCTGTGCTTTCATTCGGGGTGTCCTTTCGAGTTTGACGAAGGTCCTTTACCTGAGTTGAATACGCCACGGGCATCTTGCATTGTGACTTTTTAAGGCAGCAGTAGACAAAAAGGATATCCATAGACACCGGGGGGACATACGGAACCTTTTGTCGCAAGGTACATCATTGCCAAAACAATGATCAACCGACGATGCGACCCATACCGTCCTTCGTTGAAGTGGGTGCAGAGTTGTTTGTAACGGTCGGAGATCTTTGTTTGCGATTTTTCCATTTCATCGGAAAGTACTTGAACCTCCCGGCCAGAGTTGCTGGCAGGCACTCCAGCAACACTCCAGGGAGCGAATGTTTTTTTTGCCTATCGATTTTGGGCAGCAACTGAAATTGCTAGGCCCGTTATCGGATTAGCCAGAAGTGGTAGACGGTTGTAAAAATGTTTATCTGATGCCACTGTCGGTAAAGCTGGGATGTTGTATATGAACCAAGTTTGCTGAACGATCAGCAGAATCCTGAAGTCTTTTCAAACATTGAGTCAGCAACTGAACATGATATAAATTTGCTCCAGGACAGCACCAAAGGGTGGGCTTTATTCAGGAGCTTGGAAATCATCTTCAAATGAGCAACTAGTAAGGACCATTTGGCCGAAGGATATTTTCTCGCGGCTCTTCGTCCTCTTTTTTGCTTCGTGATATATGTGAGCTTGTTCGATTCTATAGAACCTTAGACATTTGAAATGAAAAATGAGCAGACCCTTCTGTTGCTGCTGCAGACCTTCTGGCCCCGGTCGTGTATTGCCCCGATTCGATGCGATCCTTTCAGTTCCTGGGTCTTCTAAACACATACATTTTTTTGTTGTTTTCATATACACTTTAAACCGTTTGCCAACGATCATTTCTCGTTCATTTCAGTTTAGTAAGGTTTGGGTAAATGGAGAAAAAAACCTTATACGGGTCGCCAGCACAATAGGAACTGTGCTCCGAAGTGATCCTTCAGCGCATCCCGCTCCGTGATGCATTCAATTCAAATGAAAGATGTTTTAAAAGTCTATTAAGAAGCACAAAAGCATTCTAGGATTGATTGTGTAGGATGCACGACGGTGCAAGGGATGTTTTGCTCGTTCCGTTTTTTCGACCGTTGTTTGTGCAGACCTCATGGGGAGCAAATAGAGAGTGCGTACCGGAGAAGCAAATGCATGAATAGTTTCTTCATCATAAGCCACTTTACGATCATTGATGGGTGAAGGACTTCGGTTCCTGCTGCTCACAGTCCTGCTGCCTTCTCATTGCAGGAACATCTTTAGAAACTCCCTAGTTGAAATTCTTCCTTCGGCCCCGGGAAGCGAGGGCAACACCTTAACGGCAAATGTGGCAAATGTTTCTCACACATGAAACACACCATCGTTATCCCAATAAACCACTACCGATCCTTTTTTTTCCTCCGCTACCTACATGTACATGACGTGACGGTGACGACGACGGACACACAAGAAATTGACAAGCGGGCGTTTAATGAAGTGACAGTCAATTATTTTTCCGTTTCCCCCTGGCAACTAATGGCAATGGAAAATACCCGGCCAGCAGCGGTAGAATTCATTTCCAAAATCCCCAACGGACCGTCGGTTCGGTGACTCGGGGAGAGCCGTTGTTCTGCGAGCCGCAAACTTTTCCCTGCCAGCCAGCGATGTTATCTTGTTGATGTATGCTTTCTTTACATATTGTTGGAGATTGTTGTCTGCCTTCGTTCGCTACATTTTGTACGGGTATATCACCTCCCCATGAGAGATCACCTTCTGTGTTCGCCAGAGATGATAATGATGTCTTCATCACATTCTGACAGCATTGCAGAATCTTTGAGGTAGCATCAAGGAATCTATTGTTCAACAGTACACAAAGAGTGTTTGAGCTTCTGGTCGGATTTGTCATATTTCTGCAAATAGATTTCAACGTGTGATAAATGGCAAATGGAAACCACACAACGCAAAATGTTGCACGCAGTAAGATAAGGTAGAATTAAGTTATATGAGCAATAATCCATTAAACCCATTGAAGTAAGTTAAACTTCCATTCCAACGTATCCTTTCTATGGCAATGAGCGTTCCAATTTCAGCAATCATATGCAGTGTGGCAGATTTTTTTTTACAACAACATCCACTTAAACTACGCGGGTTTTTTTTCCCAACATCTGGTTTTTGTTTGACACGGTTTTTACTGATGAGCGCACATGTGCTGTTCTTAGAGCAACATTAACCTATTTGTCACTGGTTCGTGGTAGTGGAAGCTAATGAAAGATCGAAATGGTGGGAACCAGCATCTCGAGAAACATAGAAGAACCACCGGCAAGCTGCTAGTTGTAGTTACGCCGCATTGATTTAATTTACGACAATATGCAGATGTTTTTTTTCTTCTCCTATTTCTCTCGTGCCTAACCTTTCTTCTGTTATCTTTTTTCCAATTCCGGACGGCATGCTTGTGTTTCTTGCGGTACAAATGTTTCATTCTGTGCCGGACCTTTTTTTTTTTGAATGCTTCTTGCCAGTACGTAAAGTTTCCTTTTTCGCCGATCCGACCCTGAAATATGAAACCCTTCACAGAGCATAGAAACATTATGCTAGGCAGCACGAACGGAAACACGAACTAGCTTTGGTGAGCGAAAGAAAAGAATTTATGTGTGAAATCCATGATTTCTTGGTGGTTTACATTATGAGCGTTCAAGTGGCAGACTAATTAAGTTTTGATCACAACCACTTCAGCAGGGATTCTCGTAAATGTCGTTAAAAAAGTAGGGGTTTTTGTTTTTTTTCGGATTTTCTGGACACTTTCCCACATTTCCGGAATACTCATCATGGTTTTGAAGTGTGTTGCTACAAAGAATTAATTGTAATCCAGATTGATGAGAGCCGTTTCTAGGGGTCTTCTATTGAGATGTAACCTCATATTGAACCAATATTGTATAACACAGAGTTCATCTCGATCATCACCACAATATATCGGCCATTGTCAGTGTCATCTTGTTGCGTGCCTAAATGAAACCATCCAGTTGCATCATCATTACAACATCATAACGTTTCCCACTCTCATTCCCCTATAGCACTAAAATCTAAACGACAACCCACATAATTATCTATCGACTAATTTCATCAGGGATACGCAGCTGGCGGGGGTGCAACAACGCCCAATTAGATCCGGCGTACATTCGGCTGATCGCAGGATGCGTGCGGCTCATCCCTACCTGCTGCTTCCTTCCCTAGCGGTACCGGAAACTGGACCGTGGTCGTACCGCATTTTGCCAGCACCACGGATCGATTAGGATAAAAGCACCCCGAGCATGGGTCGCGCCACGGCTAGACATCGCATTTTAATGGTATGTTTTGTGTTGATTTTTATTGCTCCTCTACAAGGGCTGCTCGTGGTTTGGCGTGGAAGATGGGCTGCTTGCCCGATAACAACGACCGATCGGATAGGGGAAAAAGGCGTTCAAAAGATCTAGACAACGGTGCGTCTTTTATGCGTGGGCATGTCCGTGCGCTTCATCCTAACCGCCTGACAGGCGTTCATCTTCCTCTGCGTTCTTAATGAGGATCACCGAGTGGAGGACTGTTTGGGATTTCGAATGACCTTTCATCCGTTTTTTTTTCGGATTCATAACCTACAATTATGCGGCCCGTGCGTGAGCCCGTTCGACCAGGCAGCCCGCCTGTAATCGATGGACGGTGGAGAAAAGACACTCCCATGAAACGTATGCGCTTTGCGTTGTAACGTTTGTAGAATAATTTATTTCTCATCTCGTAATTGCAGACTTGCGACGTTGGGGAAGGTTTTGGGAAAAGAGATAACAAAATAGCATTGAAAAGAAGTGACTGAGCCTTAGCCTAGCATATTGTTTTGGTAATCGCTGCATCCACCATCACGGCATCAGCCAGGTTGCGGCTAGGGTTGTACCGCTTTGGCGAGATCGAACACGGTCTCATAGTCATCCTCAAACTTGGTCTTGACCACCAAATTCACGGGACGTGGCACGGAGAGCGGTACTGGCAGCGCTTCCGGCATCACTGAATGATGCACAATCAGGGCACGGAGCGAGCTGAACTCCTTCTGGAAGCCTTTGATCTTGTACCCATCGCTGGCCGTCCGGACGATGAGGTAGTGTGCGATCCGCGGTCCTGATCCCGGCGGGACACGCAACGACAGTGCGTAACAGTCGGGTTGGGTGGTGCTTTTACGCACCAGGAAGCAACCGGGGACCTTATCCATCAGCAGCTGGAGGGAAAGACTGCGGGGCAGGTTTTCGTGGTACCAACATTCGTCCAGCAATCGCTGATACTCTCGGTCCCGCTCGAGGTCACTCTGTATCGTACCGGTGACAGATGCTGTTTGTTCGCGATGCAGCACCAATGTGCTGTCCTCTTTCTCGTCCGAAACGGCACTCTGCAGCATATTGATCGCGATCTTTTTGATCTAAAGAAAAGACAAACCAAAGTGCACACGAATTAATAAGCATGATCGGGAAGCGATCGCCAGTTATCAGTCAGGACAGTTATCCCGCGATTACTTACAAAGGCAGGTTTTTCGACACATTTTGCCAGGTTGACGTCGTACTCGAGATCACGGTGCTGCTTCTCCAGAAGCGACTTGATCTCCCGATAGTCAGCGGCATTCGGTGACCGAAGTGCGGTAGGCATTCGTTGTGCTCTGGGTTGGTGCTGGTGCTCCTTCGGTGTGCCGGTATGGAAGGAGTTCCGTTTCAGGATACGCTTGATGCACTTGTAGATCCTCGTTTTACAGTTGATCTTCCGCTTGCTGTCGATGGCAAATTTTCCACTGAGCAGCTTAAAGTTGGACGAAGGCGACGACGGTTGGACGGCAGCATGGGAAGGCGATTTGGACGGGTCGGGGTCGGGGTGTGATTTCGCTGACAGACCGCCAACGATGAGCATGAAGTTGTTTCGGTGCCGTTTCTGCTCGGATGAAGATGTGTTGACCTGGTGAGAAAAGCGAAAAGAACAGGTTTTGTTTGGTTAGACACCTTTGTTCCGGGCTTAAGGGAATTAAAGTAATTGAACGAATATTTGCGAAACGGATCACGCTGCCCAAGCAGCCAGTCGAGCCGTGTTCCAACCTTGAAACGGTTAGACGATTGACGAACCTATTGACTTGAAAAAGGATCTTCTCTTTAGACGTAAACTGTCACAACATCCCATCGACCATAGACCGAAGGTACCATTTCGGTCGGGAAAGGATAAACAAGGCGTCTTCGGGACGACCACAGGAGCAGTACTGTTTTCGCAATACGAGAGCAGAACTAGGGAGACATCCGCATTGAGAACATGTTGCCGGATGCATTTCTTCATATCCGCATCCCCCTGGGTCTTGTCAACGCACACCGTCGGAAAGAAAGGTTGCCAGAATGGCGTTGAGCTGTTGTTGTTTTCTTACTTTCCCGCACTTCCGAAACCAGATCCAATTTTTGAAGTGTGTCCTCTGAAATTGAAGCATTGGCAGGCAGACAAGACCCCGTCGTCCGTTGTCATGCGTGTGTTATACAGACATTAGAGCTGGCATAGAAATGAGACATGTTCTGTGTGTTGGTTGGAAGCATCGTCGTCTGATTTTAACGAGCATGAGAACCGGATAGGAATGGTACCGAAAAAAAACATACACTCGAAACAATCAACCCCAAGATCGGTGGTTTTCCAATGTGAAAGTGTAAATGCAGCGAAGGATAGGAAATGGAACTCTCTGCCACAAGGAGAAGAAATTCCGGCCCTCGACAGGCGTACGTGAAATGCATATCGAACGATATTTGATGACGGTGGCGTCTTCTCCGCGGTAAATTCGGTCGCTTTGTTTGTTCAACTAAAATGGGTAGGCCCATCTGTGCGTGGACGTGGTAAATAAATAACAATATTCCGTACGATACTTCTGACGCGTTGGCGAACGGTGCGATGGGACCTGGAATGGAAACGCCTGAGCAATTCCACCCAGAATGGAGGGAAGGTTTTTCTGTATTTACCGAGCCACACACAGAGAAAGAGAGAAAGGGAGGTGGAAAGTAAAAGAAAATCGAACCACAAAACCGAATCGTATCAAATTCACGGACATCTTCTTGCTCTTGAAGAGCTCCTTTACACCGTGTGTCAATGCTAGATGCTGCACAAATGGCGAAATAGAAGACAAACCTAGAACGGTCCGAAAATCGTATCGAATCAATTCGAAAATGCGTACGATAATTGAAGAAGAATAGAGGCCCCCTTCGGTTCCCTCGCTTTCCCACTTTTACTGCGAATCCTTCAAGTGGTTTCGCCTATTGTTTCGTGGGCACAGCTGGCTCTAGACGAATGTGTACTTCAGCTGGAAATGCAAACCCCTTCTGAAGGGCCTCCGAAAATGGAACCCCTATAGGAACACACGCTGCCGCCGCCGATGTTTTGCGTTGTTATTTCAACAATTTTCAAATCGCATCCCGTCTCTCCAGCGCTCTCGGCCATCTCCCGTGTTGCAATGAGCCGAAACGTCACTCCGAATCCAGACCTGTTGGGTCGGATCGGTACAAGGACAACAAAGGGGAAAGCCAATATTTCACCAAAATAACACACGGGAACCATAAGCAACGGCGCGCACAAGGCAGCCCCTAAGCAGCTAATAATGACCCCCGGATAAAATGTTATTCTTAAATTAAATGCACCATGGTCATGGCGGCGGCGGGAAGGTAGTGCGACGATGTTTGGCCACGAGTTAATCGAATGGCTAATACAATTAAGTACTGTTTTCAAAACATTTCCTTTCCGGGTGTACTGCTGGTCCCTGCTGGTTTTTTTTTTTGCGCTTGCGTTTTCCATGCCTATTTTGCCATCAACACAAAGCGTCAGCCCCCGCCGTGCATCCGTGGAAAGTGTGCCGAGATGTGTGGATGGGGAAACGTCGGCCAACCGAGTTTTGGGCCACTTTTTGAGTGACTGAATGTCAGCAACACAGCATCAGCATTCTTTTTCCCTTGGCTTTGCGTTGCGGCTGGTTTAATTTGGCGTATGCCACGAACACACAGATTGTTTCGTCAAGTCACCGCACCGCCATCATCAACTGGTCGAGGTTTTGTGGCATCTCGAGTCGTCAGAATCTTGGGCTTGGGCGTTCGACCAGACCATTCGAGGCGGCGAAGACAAATTGTATCCAATGGTTGGACGCACGGTGCTGCAATCGTTTCTTCACCCGCATCGTGCATATTTGATGATGAACCTGGGCTGCGACTGCGACACGTGTCGATGTGATTTCACGTCCGGAATGGGCGGTTCCCAGGAGAAATGGACTTCAAATTACATTCTGGTTCAATCTCATGCCGTTCTGGTAGAATGACCCAGTACGCTTCCTGTTGTGTGCACGAGGAACGTGCGAGCGTGGAAATATGCCAATTCATTTACCACTGTTCGCCGAGGGCGTGTGTTGCATTTATTCATGTCGCTGTACGATTGCATTATTTGTTTATTTTCGCCTACCCAAAAATCTCGTCCAGACTGTGCGACTAATCGAGCAAGGTTCTAATTTGCTTCCGGGGCTTATTGGTTCTTTTGCAGCGACCGAGAAGCGATCAAACACTGTTTACATTCGATGCCGCTTCGTAACGGATCACAGTTTGCTTTGATCAAACGCAACAAGGCGCACCGAAGAGTGTTGCCGACCTGAAAAGCGTGCTCTCTAACGGTTTAAGTGGTACCAAATGCTGGGTGATTGGATGATAGGTGGGCGGCCCAATGTGTGGTGCATATGGTAGTGACACCGGTCTTCACACGACCGGACCGGTCGAAAATCCCATCCGGATTGATCCTCCGTACGCAGAATTTGACTATCCCGTCTAAGGTGTATATAAACTCAAGAAAAGCCAGAAATAGCAGACCTCTATACATCTTGAGATTGTGCCGATAAAAATAAATTTTAGGTGAATTGGAGTGTGATTGGAGCTGCAAAACCTCATTGTACTCCCCCAGGCTCGTAAGATGCATTAAATTGAATCACTTCCAGTTCCATTTATGCACTTTACTAAAATTCTGTTGCAGTAAGTGTTTACTTTTTTCGGGCGAAAAAAAAAAGAAACGATCGTAATATCTCATCTCCACCACACATGATGGAGGGCGTTACAACACTTGTTTCCATTTAAAAAGGCGCTCGATTGGCATTGTTGGGGTATCGCAACTGGGGGTACGCTTCTTTATCGTTTCCTCAAGCGCGCGTCTGCCAGTCAATTAAAAAATCGAGGCCCTCCGTGGCCGAGATCTCTGGATGGATAGTTTCGTTTGTGTTTCCCGTTTGGAAGCATCTTCTTACGTCCGCAAAGCGTGTAAGATGTTAAGTGGTTATCTTAATTCCTTCACCATGAATTCAGACGCCTCGCCCAGTGTTTAATCCTGCGGAGAACAGACGGCTGGGCGGGAGAGGGACAAGACTGACGGACGTGCTGCGTGCGTTCTGGTAGAATGTGGAGCATGCCCGGGTTCGCGGTCTATTAGATTGGCCCTCTTAAACCAAATCGAATAATTTATTGCATCGTGAAGATAAACAATTTCTTCGACACCCCGACGAATGTCGTGCTGCTGCGGTACGGTTCGGGTCCTTTCCATCATGAGCTGTTTAAAAAAGCATGCAGCACTCCGGCGCGATGCACAAACACCCGAAGCCGTCGGACGAGTGACGGGGTTCCGACGGGACCGGGATACGGGACAAAAATGTATTCCTAAAAGTCTACGATAAGTCTGCAGCGCGTTTCAGATTGATTGAGAATATGTAGCAAGGGCTTTTCCAAGGGCTGTAAAAAGAAAGTGTCAACGGACAAGTTGAGCTATAAATTAGCTTCACGAACACCAAAAAAATAAAAAATAAACCGAGCATTATCACTCTGCGCCACAACTCGGCGATAGAGGGAACGCAGTGTGGCAAAAGAAGACAAAAAGGTCCCCGAGCTCGAGGTGACAACCACAATCGGGAGATACGGGCGCGTGAGGTTTGTCCGTTTTTGGGATGCCATTTGAAGCTCGCACAGGGTCGTAAAATATATCCCGTTCGTAAAAGAAACGCATGAAAAGCCCTGAATGTCCCTGGTCTGGATGGGGTGCAGAGTAAGGGTAGGTCCACGTCCCTTCGTTCTTCCCATCCATTGCCCGTTCGAAGATCTAATCAACTTGTTCCGATCCTACCCGAAACATACCGAGACCGTTCAATGTTATCTAAGAATTTTAATTATGCCGAGTCGTAAACTGTCACCTACGACGTAACCTATAGAACAATTTGTCAAGCACGGCACCCTCCGACACAGAAAAGTGCATCATCGTGTTTGCTAACGATCCACACACGCGGGGGTTGGAAAACGCATCCTCTCAACGCTTATCTGTTCACGGCCCAATACGTGCATGAGTCAACCACGAACAGCACCGAGCTTGATTGTGCGAAGGTGTCTCGAACGTGCCGTAAGTAGATGGAGAATGTTTGATTTCTGATGGGTAAGGATGATAACAGACACAGACACAGACCCTACAAATGATTGTAACGCTGGGATGGCTTTTAAGAAGGGTTTTTTTGGATGACTATCGGGAACCATCTAGCCTTCATACGGGGTTCCTAAGCTGACTAAGCATTCTTCTTCCCAATTGCTGCCCGGCATTGTAATCCAATCGAAGCTGAATTGAGCTGAAAAAGTGGCATCCAATCCCCGATCTCCCGGACTTTGATTCGACCACCTCCCCCATGCCATCCATCCTGCAACACGCACAAGTCTCGGATGGTTTTCTAAAGCCTTAAAAAGGACACCTCATCGAATCTGAAAAAAGGACGATCGTTAAATTTTATGGATTATTTCACCATTACTTTCCTTCATTTGCCCAAAATCGAGCCACTCCCCTGTGGCAGCAAATGTACCTGTTCCAAACCACCAACAACGGGCCGCATTTCCCGGCGGCCATAAAAGTCAACCCGAAAAAAGGAAAAACCTGCTCGGCAATGTGAATCCCATCGCTTAAATACACGGTACAGAATGACAATACCTTTAAAATTGAAATCGAAAAACGACCGATCGACGGTTTTGACGGGCTTTGAGCTGATTTGAAAATGTTTCGATTTTACGACAAAAACGCGGTGCTCTCCGGTGCTATAAATTATACGTAAAGAATTCGTTACGCTAATCGGTGTTCCCCATCCCGATTTTTTTTGTTCAACTCTCGAGCTTGTCCAACTCTGGGATTATACGCTTTAGAAAGACACCGAAAGGCTTTCTATCGCCGCCTTATGGTGTGATTGGGGCACCGTAGCATTATGTCTTTTACGGACAACTTTAAAAGAAGCGTTGTCTCCCATCCCTGTGGACATTACATTTTTCGTTAAGGTTTAGGACACATTCAAATGTGTACACCAAACAATAAAACTCATCCAGCAACGAAAGGCAAGAAGGTTTCAACGCGGACTGCTGTAGCACAAAGTATGTAAATTGAGCTTCTTCTATTACGCTGCCTGTGCTTGGAGCCCTGTGTCTAGTATGAGTCGAAACCCTTCACCTGGGTCTTCGGAGTGCATGGTGTTAAAGCATGTGGCATGTAGCTTTACGTAATATGAAGTCGAAGCATAAGTCGCTCGCTTTTCTTGGTGGTTCTTCGTAGCATTTCAAAATTTGCTCCAGAGGACTCGTGCACCCTGGCTAGGAAGATTGTCTGTGTGTGTGGGGTGGTTAAAGTAAATATGTACTAACAGACACACACACACACCCGACCCTGGAAAACATGGTGAAGCGTTAAATTTTTCCATTAAATTAAATTAGAAAAATATTGTCACGCCAAAACACGCACACCCGGCACGGTCCGGTGTGTTGAGGGAAAGGAGGACCTAAGGCGGACGAGAGAGCACACCGTCAGCAATTCGATTTTTTTTTCCCGGAAGGCTCCATGCACACGCCACACGCCAAGGAATGCAAGGGCCAAAGAATGTACTGTACGCGGCACGTATGTACGACGCGGCACAGTTTCTGCGTCCGTTGGTTCACGCTGTCGTACAACCCTCTAACCGTTGGACCTTCATTCCAATTCATCTGGCGTACAAATTTGTTTATTGATGCGTGATTTTATCCCCATCGAGCACCACGGTGTGGCTTCCTTTTTGGTGGCTTCAGAACGCACGATTCATGATCGATAGAAATTGATTCAATTAACCTGCCCCAGACGATGGAGGGTGGCTTCTTGGCCATTCCGGGTCGTTAAGATCGGTCTCGAGCGCAGGAACAGGGGATTGAGTTTTATTGGACGCATCGAATTAAATTCCCATTCGGGCGCAATTCTCCAAACCACAGCGATCGGCCTGCTGCAGCGCGGGGTAGAAGAAATCAATGAATATCAGCACCATAAAGGATGGCCAGCCAGCACCCGGTTCTGCTTTCAACGCCAATCTGTACGATGATTTGACACTTTTGCTTTTCCTGGTTGGAAAAGCAACTCCAAACCAAAGCAAACAAAAAAAAAGGCTCAACAAAACAACGAAAGGAAAATGCTTTTTACGTTAAAAATGATAAATCACACATTCGGTGCAGGAGGCAGGAGGGATGAGGGAACCCCTGGAAGGCAAGGAATCCTTTTGCTCGGGGCCGCAGAGTGAGTGAGTTCGTAGAATAAATAAACATCAAACGAATGTCTTGTCCCAACAACACTGAGATCTTCCGGTATTGGATGGTCCGGAAAGGGGAAAATTTAGCCATCGAAAAATGATGATGCTCATTTTTAATGACTGCAATCAGTTACTGCTTCAGTGACGACACTGTTTGTTGGTTTGAATCCATCTCGGACTCGGACAAATGATCTTTGAGCTGCTGTCGGCGGGAAGAATGGGTGCGAGAGCGAAAAGGTTTATCCTAGGCTTACACAAACTGGAAATATTAGTAATCCTCGTTTCACATCGTTAGAACCATTATGAACTGAAGACAACACAGTTAAAATCGATACATCCTAGAACGGGGGAATATATAACGTCTTGTTATATTGGTAGGATAAAAAAGTTAACCGATCGATCGGAAAAGTTTCCGTCCAAATTGGTCCAACGGTGACTAGATTGCCCGATAGAGATTCATCTATCAGACGTAATAAAAGATGGACGAGGTGTCTGTAGAGAGGTGGCGCTAGTCTGCCGCAAACTTCCCATTACAGTGCGTCAATTTTCTAGCCCCGCAAAGTGAAGAGGAAAGTTTATAAATTATTCCGTACGATTTTTGCCCAAATTCAATTACGTCTTACCGTTCGTGTGAGACAATTTGGCAAATATTGTGTTGTTTTTTTTTGGGGTACCATTTTTATGCTTCTGTGGTACCCACAACTTTATGCTCGCATCTGGCGGTAACATCTTCATCCCTGGTACCTAACGGATGCCACGCTTTCTTATCGCAGCTGGTCTGGTAAGGGCCGAGAATGCTCGGCTTATAATTATGAATTTTTAATTTACTACACACTGGTTGGTACCACTTGAAATGCTTGGTCTTGTGGGAGCTTGAGATGATGTTAATCTTTCCCTGCGAACGGAACGGATCTTGGTTGCGTTGTGTCGCAATGCACCTCGCGCGAAGAGATGGATATATTATGGAGGTAAAATAAGCAAATCGTGAAGGACAGAATAAGCACAGTACAGAGTGCTGTGGAACGATGCCGGCCGCTGTGTCCTGGGAGCAATGTACAAAAGGTGTATCTAGCTAAGCATAACAATGTTGGGCACAAAAAGGTACGGGTAACCAACGGTAAACGGTAAGCGCTGGAAGATGGCATGGTCTAAGAAAAGCTTCTTACATTTTTCATTGCGGTTCCATTCAGCTGATTGTGCAGCCGTTGCTGCTGCTTCGTCGATGGTGTTGTCGCCGTCGGTGTGGAATGTACTGATTTTTCCAGCTTTTCCACCTTTCCCTCGGTGCGGGGGCTGCACGGGGTCTCGCCCTGCTCTTCGCCCGCGTACCCGGCGTTATTCAATTTCTTGTACTTGAGTCCTCCGAAGCGCAACATGCTGGTTTGGTGGTGGTCGGTCGTGTTTCGACAACAATTCCTCCCCAAAAAAAGCCCTGATTTCAATAATTTAGAGCTGTGGAAAACTCTCGGGACGGAGAATAAAGGACTTTCTCCTACACACAGACAAAAAAGGCACGCACACACACATACACAGTATCCAACTTTTTCCACGTGAATGCACGTTTACGACACAACCATCACAGGTAATTATGGCATTGAGTGTGGTTCAAAATTCCTTCTCCCTTTCAAGGGCAAAGAACCACCAGCAAGAGGCCGAAGTATTATTCACTACGTTATGTTTCACTAAAAACATTCACTGCACTGTGGTTTTTTTTTTTGCACTTGTTTCCGATGTAGAAATGCCGGTGTACAATTTCCGTGTATTGTTTTCAAGTAACCTTCAACATAATCCTAGCTATTTTGTTCGCACAACAACGCTAGTCCCCGAAAACACGTGAGTGCGCACGAATGGTAGCGTGTTTTCAGCGGCGTGTCCTTAATATCCCGGCACGGGGAAAAGCTTCCCATCCGACTGGTACGAGCAACAAATGCGGAATGTTTTCCGTCGGCCGACCTGGAACCCGAACGAGAGACGCATCGCAACAGAAGAAGCAACACATGTACGTTCGTTGGTTCGTCGGGTCTGCACGCTGCCTGCCTGCCTCCAACTACAGTGCCGTACAAAACTAGGTGCTTCTTGCGAACCAGGGTTCAATGGAATATTTCATCATGGTAGCAAATTCGTTAAACTTATGCACCATCTATGTAGTTTTTAAAAACCCGAAATGTTAACTGCAATTCGAAGTAATTATTTTATGTTTCCATAATTGTGATTCCAGATGGATACAGATTGAAACTTATCTAAATATATTCATACATAGAGTGAATGACATACAGAGAGTTTAGGGAATAAATTCTTATTCGAATTTTATATAGTTCGTTTATCAAATTGACAAAAAGAATAGGTTATCACAATATTATCTCTTTATTTATTGAATGCTTGAATGTTGTTAATAAGTATTATGATTGCCAGCATATAAAAAATGAAAAGCTCATGCTGGCTACATTTTCAGACTTTCTTCGGTGGGTTGAGGATTTGCTTTATCTCCAGCTGCAGGAACAATTTTCTTGGCATCGATACCCTCATAATTTCTAAATAGATTATTCCAAGTGCTCCATTAGAAGCTCTTCAAAGTTAATAATTAATAATTCCCAATCCCGATCCTAAACTATTGGTCAGCCTCACAAGCTAATAAACTTCCAATCAGGCCAAAGTTTGTATCATGTTTCGGCTTTCGCACTGAGTAGCAATAATAAATGAAATCAAAGAACCGAAATGTTCACCATGCGAGATTTGGCTCGTGTGAAAGGTTTTTTTTTAAATTGAATTATACTTGTTATGAGGGGAGTTAACCGTGCTTTGTGGCTTTAAATTTAAACTATGTGAGTAGTAATAACTTTTAGAAAAAAAAACTTTCATCCACTAGTGCTCAGTTTTTGTGTTCTGCACTGTATCGGCACTGGTTGGCTTAACAAACGATGGGATGGTAGAACATAAATACGCATGAAAGGGAATCCTACTGGAACGGGTCGGTGCGGCACGGTGTTTAGGGGTTTTGGCAGGCTGGTGGTCGATTTTATGCTGCGTACGACCTTCTCCGAAGGCAACATAAAAGCGAGAAACGGCTAGCAATGGAAAGCATCACCATCAGGCCAGGACGATTGAAACCGAGAAGAATGAAAAACGCATAAAGTGAGGCTTGGAAGCGAAAGCAACGGGAAGCGACATAAAAATAGTGAATAGAACGAGTGAAGAGTTAGTACATCGAATCGTGGGAAGTAACATTTAAAGGGGGGTAGTAGATACAGCCTTACGCAAGAGTGTCACATTCCCGTGTCGCATCATCGTGTCTTTGCATAACGGAATTGCACGGAATGGAACTGAGAAAAGTTTTTTGTATCAAAAATGATATATATATAATATTATAAAAACAAAAAAAAACTTCCTGTAGATCCCTTTTTTAACATGATTCTGCATCAGTATAATTCAAACAGACAAGACACACGCCAAACGAAAACAGCTTCACCCAGGATGCAAAGCATCGTCCAGGAAATTCAGGAGCTCTTCCGGAAGACCATCCGCTTGCACGTGCAGGGATAAAAAAATAATCATGCAAGCGATAGGACGGCGTCACCAGCGTCCCGATAACAGGATTTTCCAGCGCCACACTAAAAGGGATGTTCTTTCCGAGGACATTCTTATGCCGCACCTTTATCATTCGTTGTCTTGCTTGGAACCGGTCTCGAAAGTGCTAAGGTGAGTAATCATTTTATGTTTATTGTTTATCTTTCGATTCCTATTTAACTTTGAACCGTCTTCGCTCCCTTGTTGGTCTCTAACGTACGTTTGTTGTTTTATCTCAGGGAAAGGGTCCTCGATGTTGTTTCCCCTGCAATAAAAAAGGAATGCCAACGTCCTCGTGCCAATAATGCCCGACCGTACCACCGGCAAGCGTAATGTTTTCTTTTATGCTTAGTGATAAATTTTATTACACCAAACACGGTGGCACACACATACGAAGGTACACACCACAGGCCCGTACGCGGCTGCTGCTGCTACTGCTGGGTGGTAATCCTGCAAATACAGGTTGGTGCGCGGGATTTTAAAAACTTCTCCGAGCTGCTGCCACGGTACACTGTGCAGCCACGGCATAGTTCGCTTTTCGGCAGTCGTATCAGCTCGGACGTGGTATTATCAAAACAAAGAATTATGATTTCCCTGCGGAGGAGACGGCATCGCGGGGAACCGACGTCAAGAATTCACTATCAGCGTAAATATAATTTGTTTCGCTTCTTGTTGTTCATTGAACCGTGTAGGTCGGTTGAGGGAGGTTTTGGGGATCCCGTTCTCGATGTCCGTTGCTGGTGGATGTTCTGAACCTGTGTCGTTTACATGCTTTATAACTACACTATGTAACACCTTAATACGGTAGGAAGCTGGAACATGCTGTTGGACGAATGCAGTGAAAAGGGGCCACCCGAAACGGGATACATTAACCGGTGGCTAACGTTACTACAGAAACCGCTCAGATTACGATCACGAATCCGATATGCGGTTTGCTGCAACGATAGATGTGCTGTTAGGTAGACTACAATGCCGTTTGCCATGAACCCCTTCCATCCAACGCCAGCGCCAACCAACTCATGGCGAGTGTTTTCCAGCATATTGCTGCACGCTTAACAGCACAATCGGTTTCATTTTTCGTGCGAATGCTTGCGGAACGTTTCTCAACGGAAGCACTCTTGCAATCGACACTGCTCTGGCTGGTCACTTGCAGCGGCATTAATCGCGATGTGATAGCCGAATGCCTCCGCCGACGCTTTCTCTTCTTGCGCCGCCGATGTCTACGCCCTTTTCCCCTGTTCGTGCCGATCTGTTTAATGATCTTGAAGAGGTTATCAAACGGTCAGCGGAAGGACGGTTTTTATGTGACAATTCTTTTGAACTGTTTGCTTTTTTTCCTGGCTTTTTTCCTAGAACGTGCCCTCTACGATGAAGCGAATATGCGTACTACCGAGAAATTGTACGCCACAGTAGAAAAGAAACAAACGAAGGATTGTGAGTGTGCAAAGGTTTGCAACTGTGCCGCAGAAGCTTTCGACCGCGTAGGAATGTGTCGGTAACGGGTGTTTCAACGCGCCCAGACGCAGTTGTCATACGACGCACATCGAAAATATTGTGGTGTTTTGCAAAAAAATTTAACAAAAACAAAAAATATGCCTCGATTGTGTGTGGTGTGCGCAGTACGCGGACGGGATGGCATGATTTGCGTACGGATGTTTAAGCTGCGTACAGTGAACTTCTTGCACACGCGGACTATATCCATTGCTGCCGATGCACTCTGTCCGTTAGAATGTGCTTAAGGGAGTGGTACATTTGGAGGCCTTAATTTTGCTTTAAGTTTAAGCTTTAAAATTGTTAGTTGATGTGTACTAATGTTCGAATGATTTTGCGATTAAACTCATCCGCATCGCGTTCTATCGAGGAGAACGGCTAACAACAACTGAAAAAGCTGTTCAACACATGTTTTCTCTCGTGTAAGGGAAAACCACTTTTACCCCGCAGTTGAGTTGGGCCAATACAATACTCATCATGCCAGCAAAGCCGCCTGTAGCGCTTAAATCGCCCCGACCCGAAAGCAATCCGACCCGTAACCCTATAAATCTTAATCCACACGCTCCGCAACTAGCAAGGCTTCAGCCGGGCTAACGAGAAAAAAGGGGGAAAACTCGTCCCACTGAAAAGAAAGGGAAAACTGATCGGGAAGCACAAAGGAAACTCCAAATGTGGAAAAACCGCACAAAATGAAAACACTGCCGCACGGTCCCGCCAAAAGTCGGTTGCCGGGGTGGTTTAGGATTTTTGGTTGCTCTGGATGTTCGATGGTAAAGAAAGTTCGTCTTTGCCGAGCCCGTCGCAGCTCACACTAATGACTACCTTTAGAATGTGAACGCAGGAGAGTTACGGGAAGTTTCGGGAAAATGTTCGTCCCGTCACGTTTTCGGGGAGTTACTTTGGGGGAGTTTTCCGAGCGGTTTTTGCTAGAAGCAAAGGGTGCGTTAATGCGTTTCCGTGTAAGGGCATTCACCTACAATGGGAATTATGTAGTAATTGTGCCTATTTGTGGCCATGTCATAAGTTACAGACAGACAGACAAGGTTCTTCGTGTAGGTGCATGAGATAAGTCCTTTTCGTCCTCAAAACCATCTTTTTAGACAGATAGTTTCGTACTTTGTTGAAATAAAATGTAAAAAAAATGAATTAAATCAAGAAGCGTTCCAAATCGTCACAGGAAATTTATATTCATATCTAGCATCATCTACCCTACACGGGTGCTACAATACTCCGGTCCAAATTAAGGGGTATGCAAAACTTTTCGTTCCAAACGAATGAGTTCCAATCATTGCAGGATATCCCGAGCCGTCACAAAATTGCGCTGCACGTGACTTTTATCAGCGGGAGGTTGTATTACATTCTTCACCCTTGCTGTTAATATCTGACAGTCGTCTAGCAAGAAACGGGTTGTGGAGGATTCGTGGTTGCTTCTTTTCCAGTTCCCTTATTAACTGTTAGAAATTTTAATATTTTGTTAAATTGATATGCGCTGATAGTATGTTAGAAGGATATCTTTTATGAGAAAAGTAACGCGCGTAGAATTTCCAAAATGATAGTCCTCAGATATACATAAAACCATAAAGTACCGACGCCTACCTTTCACGTCTGAAATGTCCGCTCTTTAATTTGTATTCGAGAGCAACAGTGTCGGCCAATTGAAACAGGGAATTAATGCTCCCGGTCTCGGAACGCTTTTCACCCGGGTAAAAGTAAGTCGCCAAGTTCAAGAGGATCACCGTGTGGAAGTATTACAAGTTCATCAACCGTACCCACACCAAGGGACATACGCCGTTTGCCACAATAATAAATGCCGACGGTACGCTTTTGCGTGGTTTTATATTTCCATCCGGAGGATTCGTCCGCACCGCTGAAAGTTTACAGCTGAATGAAAGTTAAGTAGTGTGTTGTGTCTGTTTGATAATCTCCTAGACCCTCGTTATGCACCTTAAATAAGGATTAAAGTGTCCCTGTGTGTTGCGCAGCGCTCGCATGCGGTCGGTCGGGCGGTCGTTATTAGGAGATTATGCTACCAATATGTACACAATGTAACTCGTGTCACTTTTTCCGTGTCCGTTTTCGAGCCCTGGGAACGTGTGTAACGGCATCGCGTAAGCTCGAAAGAGAGACACGGAACAAAAGTGCCGACACGGACGGAAGCGTCGACGTGGTTTTCGGTGGCGGCAGTTCTAACGGACGCGCTCTCTGGTTGGCTTTCCATGCGCAGTGTCCACATTTGTATGCAGATGTCGATGAAAGAATCGAACGAAAGAAGTCCTGCTGTGGCTTTATTAGGATTAGAAGGTTCTGTCAAGAGATAGTGGTACTGAAACAGGGTCCCTATAGAGACATTATCGGGAGAGGTGTGGTATGAGTTTCTTTGCATTTTATCTGAAAAACGAAGTTTAATATTTTTCTGTGACTATTCTTGAATCGTTGCAATTCTACTGCTCTTGGAATATTAATTGTTCATGGTACTAGAATTTATGCACAGATGTATGGCATAACTTATCTGCTAGCTAATATCTACCACGTGCTGTACCACGTGGTGTATCTTACGTATCAGGAAATATGTGATGTGTCTAACTCTAGCGAAAATGAATAAAAACCCGTTTTTTTGCGTCGCTTTTTCTCAATTCATAGGAGCAATAAAATTGCACAAATTTGAGTAAATTAAAAACAGTATTTTGAATTTCTTTTTTATATTCGAGTTGTTTCCTATTTTCGCCCGTTCATCGATTGTTTTGAAATATTCGTCGATGATCATTGTGAGAACCCAGCTCTACGCTATATACAGGCTGGATCACAATGACAGCTGATATTGTTATTGCTGGTGGTTTTTCAACAAAAGGTAAACAAAAGTTTTACGGGATAGAAATCTTTAAACAACGCTTTTTGTGTTGCAAATAGCATCATCAAAGATAACAAATCGTCAAAATCACATTCCATGAAGCCATTAATCTAAATGGATAGTGTATTAGCAACTCAAACCGATGAAAAGCTAGCATCCGACGTTTGCCGTGGCTGTGGAGGCAAAAATGCAGTAAAACCGCTATCCGTGTATGGAAACATCTTTAAATGGTGCACCTCTATAGATGTAAGTTTCGGTTGATGCTTGCGGCAACTATGTTCAAACTGATCTCAACGTTTTTACTTTTGGATTCTAGGTTTCCTGCTCCGATGGGCTTCCGTCAAACATATGCAATCGATGCTTGCAGATGCTATCAACATCGTACGAATTCAAAATCCTATGCACTCGCACGGATCGAAGTTTACGAGCGAACACAAATGACGGGGCGCAGTTTGAGAATTTCCCTACACTCGAAAACATTTCATCGGATGAGTATGAACAATCGGAGCTGGTGTACGAGGTGCAAACCGAGGAAGTCGTGGAAGAAATGATTTTGACTGATAAAGAGTCTTTTGATTATGTGTATACAAATGTAGAAGAAATTGAGGAGTCCATCGCCAAGAAGCCAGAAGGTACCACACAGAACAAGGTCTGTGATTTTGAACTTTCGTCGGATGAAGGCTATGTACTGCCCGTAGCTGAGAAATCTAATGAAATATCGTCATTGGATGGCCGGGAGTCTCAAGACACGGAAGAGCAGGAAAAAAGTGAAGAACTTGCTTTTAGTGACACGGTAGAATATCTCGAGGACACGTGCAAAGCAATTAGCCCAACGTATGAAAAGACCGGAACCTGCAGCAAAATTGTATCCGTTATAGGGTTGAAGCATGAGCGCAAATGTACAAAAACCCGATCCGTGCGGCATCGTTGCCCAGACTGTGGAAAAGAGTTTGCCTCCAAAACAAACATGTATCGGCACCAGCATGCACACAGAGGTTCAAAGCCCTACAAATGTGATATCTGCAAAAAATGTTTTACCCAAAGTGGGACACTTAAAACACATAAGTACACACATTTCAACATAAAACCATTCGTGTGCAACGTGTGTGGGCAACGATTTACACAAAGCAAATCTGTGAAACTTCATCTTCGGCGACATACGGGAGAAAAGCCATACGTATGTGATATTTGCAATGCAGCGTTCCGGCAAAAGAATGGACTGCAACGGCACATGAAAGTGCATGGAGAAAACACATGAACAGTGAGCAGTTAATAACCGGTATAGCAGATGTTCCACTCGCCAGCTGTATTGTAAGTTAATTTTACATCACTAGAAGTATAAATTAAATTATTCCATAGTATCATGGCTGCGTGCAAGGTTCTATTTGAAACAGTACGATATTTGAGAAAAGGCAAGTTATTCTGAAAATGCGAAATCTCTGTTTCCACCAAATTTACTCCAAATTGCACATTTTGTGGAAAAACTCACAAGCGAAACAGAGAAACTGGAGCAACCAACCCAATAATGTAGCCGCATCTGAAAGCAACAAAATTGCCCACCTTGTTTTGTTTACGTTCTCGACAAAGGCAGCGAAAGCCTACAAGTGTTTCGTGGATTCATCCAAATTGTTCGTGATGGGATTGTGTTCTTCGTGTTTTAAAGGATCTACAGAGGAATTACTTACACCGGACGTCGTAAGTGAATTACACATTTAGGGCCAAAATGTTTTCGAGCGTTACAGCAGTTCTCGCAAACAGCAAAACTGGAAACGTTACTGGTTACTTCTTTTTCCATAGGAGGTCCGTCGTCAGCAACAGCGCGAGGCAGCAGAAAGACGACGAATAGAACAGGAATCACGAGGCATTAAGGATCCGGAAAAAGTTCGAAGACAACAGCAGCGTGCGATGGAACAAGAACGCCGAGAGCAAGAGGCTAGCCGGATGGGAGGACAGCAGCCAACATTGAAGGTAAAAAGTGTTTCACGGATTAAGGTGAACTCTTTGGATTTTGATTTACTCAACACATTCACCTTTATTTGCAGTGGCAGCAAGATTAAACACTTCGGGCTACTAGGTCTCTAATCCTGCGATTTTTTGTCGAACAAAAAGGAACCAATTTTGTAATTTCTGTCTGTTATCTTGTGTGTATCGTATTTTGTATTTATGTTGCGCAGAAATAAAAGGTAAAAAGCGAACCGGCGGCTTATCAAACTTCTGAGAACCAAATTATCATTATTTGTTGCATTATTCTATCATCAAAAATATGTTAAAATGGAAGAGAGAGAGCGAAATTCATCTGGTTTTGTTTGTTTTCGCGAAACAGGGCACGATTTATCGGCCGAACTGATTTGACACCCCGTCTTTGCTGCACGGTGAGCTGTCAAATTTGTTTTAGTTCTGCAGTTTTCGTCATTGTTTGTGCGGGCGCGAGTTATCCATCGGCAGGAAGTGGTTGAAATCGCTGGTCGTATTTCAAGACACAACTGATCTCAGTGGGAGGACAATCGAGTGTTGGTTTTGGCCCGTGTGTGTTTCGTTACAATTTCGGTTAACTTTACGAAGTACACCAACGGTACCAGCAAAATCGCCAAGAGGAAAACGTTCCGGTACCCAACACGCCAGTGTGTATTTGATTGTCTTCAGACCACTTCGCTGTGAATTCAAGAAAAATGCTGAATATTCCAAATGAGAAGGTAAGCTGATAAGATAAGCAATCACTTGAGACGGTATGAGATGAAGAGGAGACTTCTCGTAGGCGCAAATCATACGATTTGTTATTCGTATCCAAGTGTCGCATTTGATCTATCACAGATCGCAAGCCATTTCGCTAACCTTGATCGACCTTGGCCGCCAGCGTAAATGTGCAAGCGAAACGGTGTCGTTAAAAATCTGTACACACAGTAAAGCATAAATTGCTTCATGAAGTGCGGAGTTAAGTAAAATACAAACATCGTAGCGCACTGCGCCGGCCATCCGGGGTCCCATCTGCCGTTTCGTTCAAAAACAATTCCTGCCCATCGTAGAAGTAATGTGCGCTGTTTGCATAACACTCTGCACCTCCAACAAAGCATTTTCATTCGTTTAGGTCGTTTTAAACCTTATCTGGACTTAATCGTACTTGAAATAATCAATCCGTCCGATACACTCCCACTACTGCATCCTCTGCTGTTGCCCGTGCAATCTGGGGACCGTCGCACCGTACTCCACAGGTTGGCTGATTACTATTGCGATAACATTCGTAAACTATTAGGAGAGTTTGCGAGATATTTACAAATAGACAGATTTGTCTTCACTTCCCAGTCCTATTCCTATCTATCTATACCCGAGCCGCCTGTAGAGTTGGTGGTTGAGGTACGGTAAATGGAAGGCAAAGTATGGCTACGATGATTAGTAGGCAAAGCCTTTACAACTCGATGATGCGTTATCATTCTCTCAAACCGGGCGACGGGTATCGTTGGTCATACACGGGGTTATGACAGAGAGATCGCACTTGCTGGAAATCACCACACACGGTCCCATTTCAGTCCCATTCGGGTCGAAGAAGAGGCCACACGCGCCAATAAAGCAACGTTTTTGTCGCATAGTGTTAACGGTTTGTGTGCTCTGTGTGGTAGCACAGCAACAGTTGCGAATAAACGCCGATCCAACGTGCGTGGGAAGGAAGACGAGTGTTTTTTTTTTGGTTTTGTTTGATAGAAGTGCAATTCCAACCAGCAGAAAATGACCGGAGCCATCGATTTACTGCTTAGCGTAAGTGACAGCAACCCGCAGATACAACGATCGAAACATACGGTTAGAGATCAGCCACGAACACGATCATCATCGGCACGGCGCAAATTGACCAAACAGTAGCGCCACGACTATGTTGTGCTTTCCCGCGTTAAACAAACGACCTCTAACTACGATGCGACAATGCCGTTCCGAGGAAGCGCCAGCATTACGGGCTCCGCTGAAGAACAAATGAAAGTCAAACACCCAGAGAGAGTGTAGAGAGATAAGGGCAGAACTTATGAGCCATCGGGCACATGGCGGGATGGCTAATCTTGAAGTAACATGTGCCACCAGAATAGCCGGGAGCGCCACGTTTGTAAACTGAAGAACAGATTGTATTGCAGACAGAACAACAGCATGTTGGTAAAGTGATACCGATCGAATTGGGCCATGAATATGATCGTATCCGCTGTTTGGCCAGGTGCATGGGAATGGACAGATTTGTTTTACTTTACTTTCGAAAACTGTAGATCCAGCACAGGCATGTAGTATAGCATGTAAAATAATACTTACCCCATGTCTACTTCGATGAAGAGATGAAATCAACGTCGACCGTGCAACTGGTAACAAGCTGTTTAGGAGCGGTGGTTTGATAAGTACGTTTGCGTAGAGCAAACTACAGTTTACCGCACGAAATGTGCACGATCATCGGCGTAGTAGCGATCACGTTTACTTACGCCCACCATGAGTGACTGTTTATTATTACCTTTTACCTTTCGAGCACGCCGGCAATTGGTATTTCAATGGAGAAGATGTTTTAACAGCTCGCTTTTCTGCTCCAACAGTGTGATAATCTTATCAGTGGCAATATAACAATAACGCCATCTTTCATGCAAGCGTTATAAACTGTATAGCGGAGAAGGACGGATCAGGTTCTGACGGTATCAATTCCCACCGCGAAAAGGGTCATGTCGTTCGTTCTTGCCCTTGGCAGCAATACGCAGGGACTTCTGGAATTGGGTTCAAGTTTTGGAGCTGGACTGGAAGCGCAAAACAGGTATTCGAAAAACATGCGACCACCCCAGCCGAACACATCAATCATTTGCGTGACTAGACAGTTTGGGCAATGTTCTAGCGGCTCTGGACCCTGTGGTTGTGGTGACGGACCTGTACATTGTACGATTTGCACATTTCGTCCAGAACGCAGAACGTTGTTGGGTTAGGTTAAGAATGGAAAACTGGAATGGTATCGTCCAATTGTGAAGGGGTTGTTTTTTTTGTCATCCTATAAATCCAGAATCGAACGGAGAAACCTCAAAAAGTCGTTGGAGGGAGACGATCAACATCTATAAAACCAAACAGCATACGCTATCACAGCTTCAGTATCGTTAGATGATCGTTAGCCAAGCTGTCGGCACGTTCGTCGGTGCGCTAGCAATCTGTTTCTTGAACTGCACTTGAAGACAAAAAGGCTCGACGCTCCGGAACAATAACGCCTGCCACTGGTTTCCCACGGGCTATTCAAGAACACGCCGTAACCTTACTGGCGATCAATTAAAAAACACAAAAAAAAAAACGGCGGAAACGTCCAGAACTCCGTACAAACAGCTGCAGTGGTGATGCTGGGGCTACAGAATTCGTGCATCGTGCTCAACGCCAAGGCAGTCAACAGTGGGGCCTCCGATGGTGGAACAGTGCATTTTAAAATGCTTAATCCATGTACCGGCGGCGGTGTTGGGCAGGTTCGTCGGGTTGCACTTGCACGCGTTGCGTTGTGTGGTGATCGTGAGCAAGCGGAAAGTGGAGAGATTTGTTTACTTACCATCCGTGCATAATTATGTTAAGATTTGTGCCGTCCTTCACTCGTACGGACCGCTAGTCCGTGAATTGAGTTGCAGCGAGTAAACTGTGATGCGGGAACTGTTGCGTTTATTTGGATGTGTTGTTTTGCTTTTTATTTTCAATGTTAAGCTCGGTACTGGTTTAGGCCCGGATTGCATTCGCATGGTATAATCGTGCTCCAGTGATAAGCGAAAAGATTGCCCCTAATCACTTCCAGTTGTTTAGATGTGATTATTAAAAGTAGGCACACGTGACGAACGGCGATTCTAATCCATTCCGGGACAGGGCTGCGATTTAATAACTAGTCTATTAGGTACTTTGAAGGTCATGCGGAATTGTTGTACCATGAGTAATTGCTTTGGCAACAGCTTTTGATCGTTGTACGAAATGGATAGACATTGTTGTGGATAGTTTTTCTAACTCTTCGTCACACGTTGATTTTTTTCCTGTTGTTACCTTGGCCGTACGATCGACATGGCATATCTAACGTATTGTTCATTGGTTCATTGACTCTTACAGGTGCGTGGACACCAGCGTGTACCATCGGACACGAAAGAGTTCCACGAAGCGACGAAACGCGATGCCCTGATGCGCCTGAAGAAGGACCTGGACCATCTGCTGGAGACGGTTGAGGATTCGCGCAAAACGGGCGTACAGAAGGAAATGTGCGGTTTCGAGGCATTGTATCATCGGTTCCTGCAAGAGGATGGACCGTCGGTTGAGTGGGATCGTATCGAGAAGTTGCCGGAGGGTGCCGTGAAGGACTATTCGACACTGAAATTGCCACAGGAAGCGCACATCCGAGACATGCTGGATAAGCTGGTGGTGGTGAAGCTGAACGGTGGTCTCGGCACGTCAATGGGTTGCCATGGACCGAAGAGTGTGATACCGGTACGCAATGACTTAACCTTCCTCGACCTCACGGTGCAGCAGATCGAGCATTTGAACAAAAAATACAACGCCAACGTGCCGCTGGTACTGATGAACTCGTTCAACACGGACGTTGACACGGAGAAGGTCATCCGCAAATACAAAGGTTTCCAGGTGCAGATCTACACATTTAACCAAAGCTGCTATCCACGCATCAGTCGAGATTCGCTGTTGCCAATTGCGAAGGATTTTGACATCGAGAATGATATCGATGCGTAAGTAATGTCCTAGAGCGTTTTTTTGTGTGTGAAATCCATTGTAACCAAAACCCTTGTAATCTTCCAGATGGTACCCACCAGGTCACGGCGATTTCTACCAATCGTTCCAAAACTCGGGACTGTTGAGAAAGTTCATCGAGGAGGGTCGGGAGTACTGTTTCCTCTCCAACATCGACAATCTCGGTGCTACGGTCGACATAAAGATACTGAATCGTCTAATTGGTGACGACCAGCAGGGTGATAAACCGATCGAGTTTGTGATGGAAGTGACGGATAAGACCCGGGCCGACGTGAAAGGTGGTACGCTGATTAACTACGAGAACAAACTGCGCCTGCTGGAAATTGCTCAGGTGCCGAAAGAGCACGTCGATGACTTCAAGTCGGTGAAGACGTTCAAGTTCTTCAACACCAACAACATCTGGGCACGGCTCGAATCGATCGAGCGGGTGCTGAATGCAAAGACGATGAACATGGAAATTATCGTCAACAACAAAACGCTGGACAATGGTATGCGCGTGATCCAGCTCGAAACGGCCGTCGGCGCGGCCATGAAGTGTTTCGATGGTGGCATCGGCATTAATGTGCCACGGTCGCGCTTCCTCCCGGTGAAGAAAACCTCCGACCTGCTGCTTGTAATGTCCAACCTGTATAGCTTGAAGTACGGTTCGCTGGTCATGTCTCCGCAGCGCATGTTCCCCACCACCCCGCTGGTGAAGTTAGGCGACAATCATTTCAGCAAGGTGAAGGAGTTCCTCAGTCGCTTTGCCAATATTCCCGATTTGATCGAGCTGGATCATTTGACCGTGTCGGGGGATGTTACATTTGGCCGAGGGGTTTCGTTGCGCGGCACGGTCATCATCATAGCCAATCATGGCGATCGTATCGATATTCCTGCTGGTGCAATCCTGGAGAACAAGATCGTTTCCGGCAATATGCGCATTCTGGACCACTAGAAAGGGATTCACTCGTAAGGGGGAGATGAGAAGACCGAATGCGAATCAACAGTTGGGCCAGTGTAGGATGATACTCAGGAGCAATAAGCGCAAAGTGTGCGAAGCATGCGAAACCTATAATTTTAAAAAGAAGGGATTGCGGTAGTTGGTAGTTTTGGAAGAAAGCAATACACAAACAATACGGAACAAAACATTGAGTCAAAAGACGGATACGAAGCTCTCATGTTTGATTGTTTCTCTAAAAAACCTGCAGCACAATATAACTAATGTAAGGACCGGAATGAATGAATGGCAATGTAAGTTTTTGGTTGAGTTATTGTTGCATAAAAAAGACGTTAAAACAGCGGTTGAATGATTTTCTTATTGGAAATGTTTCAACGTGAATACATGTATCACAACGCGTTAACTTATAAAATTAACGTTAGTTCATAATTTTTAAAACGGTTTTCAAAAACTAGAAATTGTGATCTTGAGCGTAGATCCGTTGCGTTATGGTGCGTTACGTGGTTCGAGCTGGACGCAACTACTCGAATGAACACTGTATTCGAGCAATCAGTAGCAAACGTCAAATTTACTGGTTGGGAAAATTTTCATGTGTGACATTTGGTTGTTTACCGTACGGAAACCCGTTGTTTACAAAATTCCATCGGTTGCGGTATGTAATTTTCGGTCCGGTATTGCCTCCTTATTTCCTTTCGTCACACGCAAGTACCGCGGTGCGTATTGCGGCCTACAAATGGTTGAAAGCGATACTTAAACGTTCCCCGTGTTGGCTGTCGTTGGTTGTGTTCGTTCCTCCGTTCGGACTGGTTTGGTGCGCGAGCTGGAATCTCATTTGCGGACGGTAGCGGTTCCTCTAACTACGGGTAATTGAATGTTTCTACTATTCGCTAGTAATCACCTAGATTGTGTACGCATAGTGCTGACACGGTGAAAACACACTAGCGAGCGGTGTGACAAATCAACGAAGCAAATACAAAAGTGTTCTTATCGAAGGCAGCAGCAGAGCCGGCATATCATCATCATGAGCGGAGAACCAGAAAAGGCCATGAAGAAGCAGAGGACGGTAAGAAACAAAGAGGGTAGTTCTAGATTGATTACATTCCTGTGGCAAGGGAGTATTAAAGGGTGGGATAGTACAGCATAAGTTATTAAATATTTTTCCGATTAATTTCTGTTCAAACAGGCAAACGAAACTAGTGCTATGCGGCAGTGAAATGAGTTCACGTTTTCCACACCTGCTAGCAAAAAACGTGGTTGAAGATAGTTGGGTTTCGAACGACCATCGGAGAACGGATGCTCTAAAAGCACGTGATTAATATGCCATTTCGGTAACTGTTCCATGTTTGACTGTGATTTGGCATGGTTATAATCAGACCATTTATCAGTCTGGTTCATTCCATATGGTACATCACTTTAACGATCGTGCTCTTGCCGTATGCGTTTCGGACCATATGGAATGATAATCTACGCACTGGCTGGGATGTGTAGTGGAGTTTGAAGTACTGCTGATAAGAACTTCTCAAATCTCAGAAATTATCTTACTCTCGAACAATACGCATTGTCACAAACACGATCTTTTTCAAACGATTCCAAGCTGTAAGATAAAGATGTTGAATATGCGCCCTGATAGTTACATCAAAATCGTGTTATCTCATCGAGGACTTGGAACTTAGAACTGAAAATCCAAACTTTACGTCACCGGTCATTTTTTGGGGTGGCTTGAGATATGCTGACGTTTGCAGTAATGTAACGAGCGCAAAAACGATCGGGGTTCTAACGTTGTAACAACCGGTTGTTAATTATCACGCGACACACTCACGCTCACTCGATCCGCCACAGCTACATGACATGGCCCATTGACCTCCCTCACCGGTGACAGGAGGCATGGAAGCGACAGGGGAAAGCCGGAAGCACCACTCCCAGTACCCATAGGGTCACCGAGCGTACAAATTGCGCGACTAAGCACGATGGAGAATTGCTGCCGTAAGGGGCATCACCGAGCATTCCGGCACATTATAATTGAAACGCTCGTACATTGTTGGTACGCTTTATCGCAAACCACTCGCGCAGCGTGAAAGCACCCGGTGTGCGTACGTACACGCCCGAGAGTAGGAGATACAGAGCGATAGCGAGAAAACGAGAGAGCGGGACAGAACTTTGGACATGTCTCGTGTGGGGTTGAAACTACCCGATGACGAAGGGTTGAAGCTTACGGTGGGCTTTCATAAGTACGTTCAGCGCATTTTGCATGTGGCGCTCACTTCGCGCACAAAACTTACCACGTCCCGATCAATCGACGTTATTGTGTATTGCCAAGCAAGCCACGATAGTTGTGCCCCTCAAGTAGGCTCTGACGACGGAAAGTTGATGGTGCAGTAGTCGGGGGGAAAAATGGAATGTAAATAAAGGATATTCCATAAAGGTGGTTAATTCCCTCATCTAACTGGCATGTGGTGAATAATAGGAAACGGATCTTGTCTAGTACAAAGCGGTACCATAACAAAATTTACCACGGAAACCACGAAAACACAACAATACAGAACGGTGAAACCACGCGGTGCTCGTGCGGTGAAGTGTGATCGACGGCATCGATCGCGGTTGGGCTGTTGAAACTTTCTCCATGACGTTCGTTGGCCAAACTGGAGGAGCGAAGCGCGTAATCGTCGCCAAACCAGGTATCATCGGCCAGTGCAGCCTCTGCGAGCGTCATTGTTGATCGACCGAGCGACGTGATCGGATCGCGTTTAGTGATTTACAACTCGAGCTCATATTCTAATAATTTTCTACCTTGCGTTACCTTGCCGCATTTGAAACGAAACTGCGTGGTAGTGTTTTAACGTAACAAAACCAATTTTGATACAGTTCTGGAACAAGTGCGATAACAGTTCGCGTTCGTTTTATATCACGAAAACGCGCGTGTATCAAACATGTTTGTAAAGCGCAGAAAGGTGGCCAACTTCAATAATAACTCCTTCCTCGGTAACTCTAATTACGAAAATGCGGACGGTGGTGGCAGAACGATGGTGAAAACACGCTGCGGCAAACATAAGGACTGTGCCGGTAATGTTTCTCCGGAGGTAAGCACCAGCACTCTGAAGTTTCTTTGCCAAAGTGTTCATAATAATAGGTTCACCGGGATCCGTCAGCATTAAAACTGGAGAGGTCCAGAAAGCGAAATAAAAAACAACCAGGAAGAAAGAGGCTCCGTTGTAAAACTTTCACTTTGGCGGCGATCTTCCAGCAATGTAAAATGTGACGCAAGTCCAATTTGCATCTTCCAATATTTCGGCAATGTCGGAAGTGTCTTAACGTTTGAAGGAAGCTCAAGAGTCCCCCAAAAACAAAAGGTAACTTGATTGAAATGATTTGAATTGGTGTCTGACCGTTTTCCTCCCGAATAGCGTGCCTCTTGCGAATGTCGTTCACACCGTCTTGAGAGTGTGCTTCACGCGGTCGATGTTGTGATGATTATGTAAGGGCGCTGATCGAGGCCTAGCCAATGGCCAATGAACTTTGGTTCAGGAAGCGTTAACGCAGGCTTTGCTTGTAACTTTGTAGGAAGGTGTAAAGATACTTTGGTAACCACGGTACGGCTAGTTGTTTAGCATTAGGCTTTTCTTTGCCTACTAAGATGTGTATTAGAGAAACGAAGTCTAGTCATACGCAGTACCAGAATCGTTTTTTACTTGTGCGTTACCGACTCATAGTTATATGACAATGTAACTCTATTACATGAGGTAAAGGTGATACTGGCTGTATGTAAAGATTTATACGTTTACGTGTGCCATTTGTTGTCGATGGAATTTCTGAAGAATCGTAGCCATTAATTATCCACAGAACAAACAAATACTTTACACTGTCTTCATGTGTGCTCCAATGCACATGGAAGGGGTACTATCTCCAGCCGTCCAATAGATCACCATTGCAAGGTGTTCGTAAACCCTCCCGGGCTCTGATGAGCTCAACCCCAGCAAAAGCCAATGTGGTAGGAACTGGCCTCCGGGAACGTTGCTGCCGGAAAGCAAATAACTTATCTTTGTGAGCTTATTATCGTTCATGTTTTCCTCGCATGTTGCACCGTACTTAAGTGTCGTGACGCGAAAACTCTCGCGTCATTCGGTGGTGAGTTTTCGCTTCGGATTGTTGTCCTCCGTTCCAGATCTATCCGTTTATGATGCAGGAGGTATATATATATATGTACAGCTATATAATCTAGTCCTCTTGTTTTTTTTACCAGAGTGGCCTTGAATGTTTTCCCTGCACACAATGGTCTTGTTTTAGTTGTGACTGAATAAACGATCGTTTGTCTTTCTTTCCGTCATCCGCAGTGTCTTCAGGTGGCGACGAACGTGACAGAACAGAAGCACAATGTGTCACGGGAGGTGCGTGGCCAAAATCTGGGCCTGTGTCGTGGCTTCCGCGGCTGTACGGTGTGGCTGACGGGGTTGAGCGGTGCCGGCAAGACGTCGATCGCGTTCGAGCTTGAGGCGTTCCTCGTGTCGAAGGGCATTCCCGCTTATGGGCTCGATGGCGACAACATTCGTACCGGGTTGAACAAAAACTTGGGCTTCTCGCAGGTCGATCGCGAGGAAAACATTCGACGCGTGGCGGAGGTGGCCAAACTGTTTGCCGACAGCGGTGTCGTGTCGATCTGCAGCTTCGTTTCCCCGTTCGCCGAGGATCGTGAGATGGCGCGCAAAATCCATAAGGATGCAGATTTAAAATTCTTCGAGATCTACATCGACACACCGCTGGAAGTGTGTGAAACGCGCGACACCAAGGGTCTGTACAAAAAGGCACGCCAGGGTGTGATCCAGGGTTTTACCGGGGTGACCCAGGCGTACGAAGCACCGGACGCACCCGATCTGCGCGTCAGCACCGAAGGTATGACGGTGCGTGAATCGACGCTGAGGCTGATTAAGCTGCTGGAGGACGAGGCGATCATACCGAAGTTCATTAAGGAGGACGAACCACTGCCGGAGTTGTGCGTGCCGGAGAGTTTGAAGGTGGCGCTCGAGGCAGAAGCGAAAACGTTGCCCTCGCTGTCAATTACCGAGGTTGAGCTGCAATGGTTGCAGATACTGGCGGAAGGGTGGGCCTATCCGTTGAAGGGTTTCATGCGCGAACAGGAATACCTACAGGCGCTGCACTTTAACTGTCTGCTGAACGAGGACGAAACGCTGCGTGTCAATCAATCTGTCCCGATAGTGCTTTCCGCGACTGAGTCCGATAAGCAGCGTCTCGAAGGGGTCAGTGCTCTTGCGCTGCAGTACAACGGACGGGTGGTGGCGGTTCTACGCAAGCCGGAATTTTACTACCAGCGCAAGGAGGAACGATGTGCTCGTCAGTTCGGTACCACCAACGGTGAACATCCATACATCAAGATGATTCTCGAGTCGGGTGACTATCTTGTTGGGGGCGAGATCGAGGCGCTGGAGCGCATCCAGTGGAACGATGGACTCGACGCTTATCGACTAACGCCGAATGAGCTGCGAGAGAAATTCCGCGAGATTAAAGCTGACGCCGTGTTTGCCTTCCAGTTGCGCAATCCCATTCACAATGGACACGCGCTGCTGATGAGTGACTGTCGGCGGCAGTTGTTGGAACGTGGCTTCAAAAACCCGGTCCTGCTGTTGCATCCGCTTGGAGGATGGACAAAGGATGATGATGTGCCACTGCCGGTGCGTATGGCTCAGCATCAAGCGGTGCTGGATTCGGGAGTGCTCGATCGCGATCACACGGTGCTGGCCATTTTTCCCTCGCCCATGATGTATGCCGGTCCGACGGAAGTACAATGGCATGCTAAGGCTCGTAAGTACCTTCCAGGACGATCAATCGAATGAGTAAGGGCGGCGATAATTGTTCACTTTATTATTTATCTTCCCTCCTTAGGAATGAATGCTGGTGCTAATCACTACATCGTAGGGCGTGATCCTGCCGGTATGCCCCATCCGGACAAGGCCCTCTACCCTGATGGCAATTTGTACGATGGAACGCATGGTGCGCGGGTGCTCAAGATGGCACCGGGATTGGACAGTATAGAGGTAGTATAATGTTTTTCCGGATGAATAACAACTTCCTTCATTGACCCGACATTGTTTCGATCGCCAGATTCTCCCGTTCCGTGTTGCGGCATACGATAAATCCTGCTCACAGATGGCATTCTTCGATCCGGCCCGCAAACAGGACTTTGATTTCATTTCCGGCACGAGAATGCGAACACTTGCGCGCAGTGGGGAAAATCCGCCCAAAGGATTCATGGAACCGAAGGCTTGGCAAATTCTAGCGGAATACTACCAGTCACTGCAAAAGACGCAATAAGCCGAAATGTTTCCAACCTCCCGGAATGAAATGGAACGGCGGTTCTTCGTTCTGTTTTTTTTTATGGTCGCCAAATCTCGTTAGGCAACACCCAGTGCACAACACACATGCGGCGACATTTTATTCTTATTTTAACTGTTTTGTTTTACGATATAACGCAAGCATTGCTTTGCAAAAGCACCGAGGCATTTCAATTACCATTGGTAGGACTAATAAATGTGGCCTGTATCGGAACGGTACGTGGAGTGATTACTACTACTAACAGAAGCACTGAAACAACGGGAAGATTATCATCTGAATGTATCTTTATTCACACAAACTTACAGAAACGTCTGCGCGTAATAAGTATTTAGTGTCTGTGTGCAATAAAGGTGTGGCCATTACAGCATGCTCTTAAATAAGAAACGGTTAACGGAGGATCCTTCCGGTACCGAATGTAATAAGGTCCTTGCATTAATTTTGACTCAGTAACATTAACGGATTTGCCTGGTTGGGCCTTTGCCAATGAGACCATTCTCTCTTTACTTTCCGTACTGTATGTGGATTTGACAATGATCGTTAGAAATTACTCAATTGACAGTAACGTGTTGCTTAATTTGTACTGCTTGTCCGTTAGGTAAAATTGTCAAAATTAACATTCCCTCCATGGAGTGATTTAGAAAAACACATTTTCCGTATGCTGTACACGTCCGGATCAAAGAGCAAACCGGGGAACTACAAAAAGGTTCGACGACTGTAGGATTCAGAGAGTTTTTGGACGAGAATCCAGTACAAAACTCTAAGGAAGCTATCACAAGCCTTAAATGTAACGAATTAACACACTTTTAGCTGTCGCTTACGTCCAATAGAAATTAGCAAAAGAAAGAGGGGAGACCTGCGTTTTCGAGATCTTAGTATTTCGGTATATTACGCAACAAATGCCGGTTTGTTCAGAAATCTCCCGCAATATATCAAAATTAATGCAAGCACCTAAAAGATACAGAAAATAAAAAAAAAAAACTTCGCCCCATTTTAAAATACGGCCGCCTATCGGACGAGAGCATGTACCACACCATGGCAACGAATATTCGTTTACCTCTGTCATTTATCTGCCTTCACACGCAGGGAGGGGGTTTTTGAGGCCTCGATATTGTGGCCTGGAGCGTGGCCACTGTTATCCTGACACAGTACGTTATAACAATGGAATATGCGCTGTTCTTCGTTGGCCACCGACGCACATCTACATTGAGTCATGCAAGGTAGAGCAGAGGTTGTTGCTTACGAGTCTAAGTATGTACAGAACGTTCTTTTAAATTACACTATAGACAACGACGCGTCCATCTCGCGCATTCACTCTGCGCGTCAGCAGCGTGAACGGCGCCGATACGATCGTGATTTGTATGCGCGCGAGCGCGCTTTGCGTCGTTTCTATTTGGGAAAATCCGCTTCGCTCGAAATGATACCCTTGTGGGCCATCATATCATCGATGTACTTCTTCACTTTACGTTCCGCTGCAATGGGGGAAAAAAGATCGTTAACTGTCGCTGAATAATTTGAGGTGTCAAAACTGTTTCTCGTACGCTTACCAGTAACATCGGCTTCGTAGAATTTGTGCGAAATCTTCCGCGCCAGCCCCTTGAAAAGTTCCTTTGTTTCGATTTTTTGATCACGATAGTACGGCATCAGGTAGTGTATGACGCAACTGGCCAAATTCTTCTTCTTCTTCTCCATCTCGGCAAGCTGCGATCCGGACGGTGTTGAGCCGGCCGAATCGGGTGCGCCGCCCGGTGTATGGCCGGACGAACCGGACATAAGCTGTTGCGAGTTGGATGCATTTCCACTGGAAGGACCGGCCACACTGTTCGTGGTAACTGAGTTCATGCACGACTGTTTCATACCCCCAACAATGCCGGTCTGCATCATTGCTACGTTGACCGTACCGCCGGTCATTGTTGGGCCTCCCGTTTGCATCGTGCTCACTGGTAATGATGATGGTTTGTTCGCTAGGGAATTTAGATGCATTTGTGCCGCTGTCGTGAACTGCACCGACGTCGATGGTTTCACGCACCCGGACGAGAGGGCACTGGCATTGCCAGCTAGCTGGGAATAGGGAGGACTTTTTGGTGTACCCGTCAAACGTGGATCGAGCGCTCCATCGTACGGCGATCGGTGATCGTACGTGCGCATCGAATGCTTGTCGTGATGTATCGATGTTTGCTGTGGTAATGATGTGGGAGACGGTGGACGATGCGCAGGTGACGGGGGTACGTACTTTGTGTGCATGTATTCCGGCTCCGGCGAGGGTGACATTGGTGGCGGTGATGATGGCGGTGGCGGTGAGGACGGTGGTGGCGGTGATGACGGTGGCGGTGGAGATGCTGGCGGTGAAGGAGGCTGATCCTTCGATCGCGAATTCGATGACGATGGTTCCGGATCATCATCCCACATATCTTCATTGTTCAGCATTTGGGATGAGCCACCACCGCTGCCACCGGCACCACCACCACCGCCGCCAGTGGTTTTGTGAGGTACGTAATTGTTGTACCCGGAAGACGAACCACTGGCAGCGGTCGATCCATAGGCCGAACTTTTACCGTACGCAATGGCAGCAGAACCACTGGTTTCAGCATAATGCGATATTCGCTTCTTAGGAGCGGCATAACTGAACTCCTCCTCGGGTGAAGGTGGTCTCCGTGTCGGATGATGGTGTTGCTGTTTGTTGTTGGCTTCGTACTCATCGTCGTACACCCTTGACTTCGACGGCACACGTTCGTACTCTCGATCATACTCCTCCTCCTCATATTTACGCTTGCGACGTCTAGCAATCTCGTCCTCCTCCCAATCCCTCGAACGCGAGCTCCCCGATCGGTACGAGTAGGAACGTTCCCGCGAGTACGATCGACTGCTCTCGCGCGACCGCTTGTAGGAAGTGGATTTTTGCTTGGTACGCGATCGCTCACTCGAGTATCCCCTCGAACCAGATCGGGAACGATCACGATAGGTACGGTCTTTTGAGGCCGTTCGCGTACGGGACGTCGATCGTCGGTGCCGTTCACCGTGTTCGCTCAGTCGTCGCGTTTTCGCCTCCTGGTACTGGTCATTCGAGACGTACTCGACCGACGGGGAGCGGGGCGATCGTGGTGACGTAGGTGAACGAGGCGAACGTGGCGATCGCGGCGATCTCCGTGAGGGTGGTGATCGTGGTGAGCGTGGCGAACGTGGTGATATTGGCGAAGTGGGCGGTGACTGTGGTGAGCGAATCAGCGATAGTGTTGCCGGTTCCGGTGGTGCCAGTTTCGCACTGTTCGATCGGCCACCTTCCTTCAGCTGATCGTCATCCCACATATCACCGTCATCGATCGTCATCAGGCCAGAATTACTTCCGCTGGCCAGCGACGTGGAAGAGGAGGGTGCACTGTTTTTCGCACTGAAGTAGGAACTGATCGACGACTGATTGAGACCGTCACGGTCGCGGGAGGTGCTTGTTTTCGCCGTAAACTTGGTGCTTCGCTTACGATCGCCGTTACGTTCGTTCCGGTGATGGTGATGATGGTGGTGATGGTGATGCCCGTCGTGCTTCTTATCGTGTCCATCCGATCGCATTTCCTCCACGACGCTTTCGCCATACTTACGCTTGAGATCGGCCTCTATCGTCCGGAAGTCGCCGCCGAGATTGGCCCGATGCTTCGGGCAGTACTCCTTCACCCGTGGATGTAAGAGTTTCTCTGATACAGCCGATTTCAGTGACGTTACCTACGAAGACATACATAAACATTACAGTTAACGGTCGTGTAGAGCATTCCCTGATGCATTGACAAAATAGTGGCCACTGCATCAGAGAATAGAGGTTTTGTTGCAAACGAAAGTGAAATTTTGACTCATTCCAAATGTACACATCATACTTCATATTAGCTAGTCATTTCTACGCTCGCGATCCGATTGCGAATCTATTACTTTACTATACTTTTTTCTCTTTTTTCGACTCGTCATTGGTCTTCCGGCAAATGGCAAACTGTATGGGATGGAAAATGGCCCTCGTTGGCTGTTCCTCAGTGGGCTATAGCAACAATACCTTTTTTTATGCATCTGAACGTGTGCTTCGCCATTCTTGACTTCTAATTGATTGGTAGTAGCGACGTGCACGGCAAGATGGCGGATTGAACTGATCGTTGACCATTTGTACGGGGTTTACGTGGACGCCAACAGCCAAGATAAACGGAGCGACAGAAGGAAGCAAGTGGTTGAGATGACGATTGAAACTGATACCAGCGGACACTGTTGAAGCTGATGGTGTGTGGTAACCTGGTAAGTGTTGCTGGTTGGTTGGATTGAGATAAAATCTACACGGGTGGACACTGTGGCACGGCGTTGACACAATCACTGCCGGCGTTGTCTGCTATCCTTGGCGATAGGCTCGACGCTTGCAGACCAATACGGGCGGTGCTGTCTGTTCTGACGATCACTGCTATGATCATGCCGCTACTGCTGCTACTGGTTCAACATTTTGCTTTATATTTGGGCATTGGGAATATTTGTCCTCGTTGATAGTCGCAGATTGAAATGGATTGTAATGTTCGCAATTGAATTGATCCACAAAGAGGCGAAAAAACGCAAATTGATTGAAAGCTTCCGAACTGATAGGAGGAATGATGGTAAATAAGTATCTTTGATTGCACTAAGAGGCCATATGTCCTAGGACGTATGTAAAAAAACAAAAGGTAGTCGTGTGAAAATGTGTGTAACTCGATTTCAATAATATAATTTAACGCTCTCCTCCCAAACCAGAGTGAATTATAGGAGGGGAATGATACAATTTGTACGTGTACGGGGAGGATAACTAAAGAACGGACGGACAGAACAATTTCATCTCTCTTTCATACAGTGTTTAAGTAGCGGACTTACCTGCTTAACAATCGCTCGATGGTACAAACTTTTGACGGTGTTTTTAGTGAACGCCTCATACTCCATCTCAACAGCGATATCTTCAAAGTCCTTGTACACTAGACTGTAGTCCGGTTCGTCGATCCCTTTGCAGATCTCAACGTTTTTCTTCATCAGTTCGGCCAGCGATGTCACGTACGTTTCGCGCGTGGCAATCGTTAGGCCGCTCACCTTGACCGGCGTTTGCATGGCAAACTTTACCCGCCCGATAGTGGCCGTTCGCTGCATGCTCATGTCTTTCGCGGCGGCCGCCTTACGTAGCAGAAACTGTTTCTGGATCAGCAGCGCAGATTCACTTTGTTTGCGCTTTTCGCGCCCATCACTGTAGCCACTGCTGCACCCATCGTAGTAGTCGTTTTCGTAACCCTTGCGACCACCACCATACAGATCGGACGGATCATCATCGTAGGCCGTCATCGTTTTCAGCTTTCCCGTGTAGGCTAGCTGCTGGAAGTAGTCGATCGCTTTCTGCACCTTCTTCGGGTTGGTGCACACGTCACACATGTTCCGACAGTCGGGCGGATCGTCACCGAAGTAGTCCGTAAACAGCCGGTGTCGGCACCGTGCACTTTCACAAAATTCGACCATTTTCTCGAAGTTTTTCACAGCCTGCTTGGCACTGTCCTCCTTCGGCGTTTCTTTGCATTTCTGCAAATCTTGCCGCAGCAGAAACTCGATCGATTTACACTCATCGCGACAGTGATAAATGCGGCAGAACGATTTTTTGCCATCGCGACCCGCCCGGCCCGATTCCTGATAGTAAGCGGCCACATTCTGGGGATTGTCCCAGTGTATAACGAACCGTACCGAACCTTTATCAACACCCATGCCGAAGCTAATGGTTGCCGCAATGGCTACGTACTTCCCTTCCATCCAGTCCTCCTGCACCTGGTCGCGTTCGGATTGTTTCAGACCCGCGTGATATGGAACCGTGCGTAAACCGAGCTTTGTCAAGTTCGTTGCCACACGTTCCGTGTTTTCGCGCGTTCGGCAGTATATGATACCGCAGGCACGCTTGCTCTGTAACGAAACCAATCACCGTTTCATTGGTAAAGCTTCCTAAATACACGCGGTACGCGTGGTACACTTACCGGTTTCACTTCGTCCTGTTTCCCAAGGATGCTTTCGATATAGTCCTTCAAATGGAGGAAGTCGTCTTGGATGGAGTTTTTGAATACTACGTCATAGTAGAGATTGTGCCGGAAGCAGGGCGTCTTGAACTTGGCCACCGGTTCCTTCAGGCGCAGATTATGAAAAATGTCCTCCACTACATTCTTCGAAGCGGTTGCCGTCAGTGCAATCCACGGCACGGAAGGATATTCCGCCCGTAAATTGCCCAACTTCAAGTAGTCGGGTCGGAAATCGTGTCCCCACTCACTGACGCAGTGTGCTTCGTCAACCACAACGTATGCGACCTTCCGGAACTTAACCAGATGCTGCATAATGTCCTTAAATGTGGCAGTATTTGCTTGCTCGGGTGTGATATACAGAAAACGTATATCCGTCTTCACACTCTTCAGGTCATTGATTACCCGTTCTCGGTCGCGAACACCCATTTTTGAGTTAATCGAGTCGGCCGGTATCTTAATTCGAGCTAATGTGTCTAGCTGATCCTTGATCAACGCTAGCAGTGGGGAAAATACTATCGTTACCTTGTTATCCTGCATTACACCGGGTAGCTGGAAGCAGAGCGACTTTCCGGCTCCGGTAGGCATGGAAACGTACACATCTCGTGTTCCTGCGATGGAAAAGAAATAGATAAGAGCGATAGCATTAGGGATTAGAATGCGGCGTTCATTGCTTGTGAGATTGTGTGTTTGATACGTACTCGCGATGATGGTTTCGATGGCTTCTTTTTGCAACTGGCTTTTAAAATCACGATGACCGAAGTATTGCCATAGCTTTTCCTGCAGCAGTTCGTCCGATTTGGTTTCTTTCGAGCTCAGCTTCTCCAGCGCCCTTCGACCAGAGCGCTCCGGAGAGTCGGAAATTTCCACAACATCATCCATGTTGGGAATCTCCATGGGCGTTTGCGGTCGCGGTATCATGTCATCGTAATCCTCCATGGGAGGCGTTTTTGGCGCCCGCGGAGGAATATAGTCATCATACTCTTCGCATTTCGGATCTTTTTCCAGCAGCTCCTGCAGTGATGCATTTACCGTCGATTCACACTTTGTGCTGTAAACAACGGGTACGGGTGCGGGTACGGGCGTGGGTCGCATCGACTGCAGCTGTGGCTGGGGCTGCTGTACCACGGTTTGCATCGCTGGTTCGGATTCATTTTTCACCTCTACCTTTGGCTCGACTTTCAATGCCGTGCCGTTGGCTTTCCGCTCGGCACGGTTGTTTTTCACGTTCTTCCAGAAGGATGCCTTTAAGCACTCGTTGAACTTATCGAACTCCGAAGACATTTCTTTCGACGGAAGCTGTAGCTCCCGGGGACCAAAAGTGAAGCAAGCGAGACCCGTTCAGACCGATCGAAATGCGCAGTTTGGGGCTCGTTTTGGGGAAAATGCCGAGTGCTTTCAACACGCAGAATCACTTGTACCGAGAGTCATGCTAAATTTGCGTCTATTTTTCAATCGCACGTTTCACTGCTTACATTGAATATTCTGTAAAAAAAACTCGGGGAAACGCTAGGAAATCGACTTTTTCTGGAAATTTGTCAAATTTTGTCAAATGTCAAGCCAGATGCGGACCAGCTGCGGGTCGGTGCGAGGTTGTCCGGTGGCTGCCATAGCGTACGGAAGTTTGACAGTAGAGTTCGTTATTTTGTTATAAATACACAATTTGTAGGCATAACTTTCTATAGCAAAGACAATAGTGAAGAAAAAATAGCTTCGGCAGAAGGGAATAAGAGATGATTGCACAAAAAAGCGAAAGGAAGAGCTTATATTATCGTAACATGAAATATACACCGCTTGCTGATGGGCTAACCTTTTCTAGGGAGAGCGGGCGTCGAGCAACAAAGAAAAAAAAGCTGTCGGAAAAGTGTCGGAAGCTGCTATTCGAAATGTCGTAACAAAAAAGTCACAGCTTCGTTCGAAGTTAACAATTTGTTGGGACAATTATGTGGCAATTTCAGTAGTTTCTAGTGCAAAATAAGATTCATTGGGAAAGAAGAGAGAGCGAGTGCACTTAGAAACACATGGAAATCAATCATTGGCGATGGATATCAGCAAATAATTGATGGAAAACAAGGCTTGTTTTCGGTGTAGGGTACTGCTCTTGTCAAAACGGATGCCCACGACCGAGCCTGGTTTGATTTCTGCACAAACAAGAAAGAAGAAGAAAAAAAGAAAACAAGAGTAAACATTTGCTTTTTCCTTTTGATTTTCGATAGCTGCAGTAAAATTAGCAAATTGCCTAGTGCATTCGAATAAGAATAAAACCGTCTGTGAATAAAGAGGCACACCCAGTTCGCACGAAATAAAATGTTACGAAAGTCGAGAATGTAGTGAGAAATCGGGCAATTCTATTGCGAACCGAGAACGACGATACGATCGATTCTGCAGAGGAGGATCTGATATTTAGGTGCAAACGATCCCGACATTCGTCCCATGTATTTTGCGACAATCTTTAAAGTGTGTAAAATGCTTTATCAATTGTTTTGGTTCCTTGCGGCGTGTTGCACGTTTGTCGTGAATACCCTATGGCTCTGCTGCAACTTTGCCTCCGTCGGTATACCTTGGCTGATGTTGCTTCTCTTCTTGGTCTGCATTGGCTCGAAGTTTGTGAAGCTAAAATCACCCGCCGACGATGTGGTGCTGTCTATGCTATCCAAAAACGAAAAGGAAAGAGATGACAATGAGGCACTGTTCTGGCCAATCGTCAATCGGGGTGGGGCATTCGATGCGCCGGAAAACTCACTCGCGGCCATCAATCAGTGTCTGGCGCAAAGGTGTCAAAAGATACTGCTCGATCTCGGCATTACCAGCGATGGGAAAGCGATCATACTCCACAGATCGACACTCGAGAAAGCGAACGTAAACGAACCGATGCAGAAGCTGGATTATAGTTTTTTCGACAACTTTAACATTAGTGAACATCATCCGCTGGGGTAGGAAAAAAGGTTCCATTAGAGCTGGCGCGAAGAAGGGCGTAATTTTTATTAATCGATCGTTATCCTCCCACAGCCAACTGTTCCAGCCTGAGAAGGTGCTAACGTTCGAGAAGCTGTTGAAACTGTTGGAATCCTCCGAGGTGACCGTATTTCTATTGGCCTCCCAAATCAACTCCTCGCTGTTGGAGATTGTACGCGAAACGGCTTCAAAGTGTCCCATTTTTACGAAACGGATCGTTTTCTGTTGCTCTTCACCGTCGGCAATCTATCAGGTAGGTCTACGGAAAGGTGAGACTCAAAGGAAGATCTTGAGGATAACGTTCTCTACTACGATAGCTTCGCCAGCACTGTCCGGATCTGGTGTGTGGGTTGTGGATGGAAAGGTCCTGCTTTACCATACTGCCACGCTATCTGAATACCTCTACGATACTGCTATCCATTGTTGGTGCCATCTATCGAAACATTATAGCACCCGTGATCGGTGTTAGTCTAGTCTTTATCCATAAGGATGAGTTTAATGCGTAAGTATTCCCCGCGAACAACTGGAAAACCCCAACCTGCTTTCTATCTGGTTCGTTCTATCGTCACAGACAAATCTCAACACTGTGGAAGAACGTCGGCGTTCGGCCTATTGTTTACACAATAAATTCGCCGAACGAAAAGCGCTACTTTCAGCAGGTGACCAAAACGCTCTATCTCACGGATTCGCTCCGCTCCGAACCGCAGCTAATATTCAAACCCAAACGAAAGTAAAATCATAGTCATACACGTCGTCACACGACCACTCGAACTCTGTTATCGAACACTTAATTTAAGCTAAATGTATGTTTTTGTATTTTGTGTCTTGCGTTAAGCTATGGAAGGGCTTCCGATACGATACGTTGCACGCGCAACGCGTACGTTCTGGAACGCCCCGTTTTATGTTTATTATCGGCTTTATAACACGTTTGCAAAGCGAATCGACCCAGTTTAAGGTAGGCAGCAACCGATGAGGCCTCGTTGGCGTATTTATTTATTCAGTCTCAGGTGTCTGTATCCTAACGCAACCTCACGGCCAAGTATTAGCTGGATAACGGGATGTGCAGCATCATAATAGTCAAATGCATTTCAAGAATCGATCTTAGTTTGGTTTTAAGCTCAACTGCGTGACGATGTGCGCACTCAGAATCAACACTGTAATGCCTATGTTGTCGAAATAAACTGTACGCGTGCAACGCTACTACGTGGTACGGTACACAGCATGTGCTGCACGTATTTGTCGCCTGTATTCGGACATGCTTATTCGTGTGCTATATTTGCAGAACCTTGAGAAAGATCGCCGTGCGATCGCATGAAATATTTAGAACACTTTGCACAGCTGGCCCGGATGTGATGGGTGCTTGTGCGTTGATCTAATATAAATCAGTACATGTGTAAAAACGGAATCTTCTAGTGTGTGATTCGAACCCGTTGTGATATAAGATGGTGCCACGGCTATTGTCAATTATTTTAACGATCATTTTAAGCGAAGCAGCGATGGCGATCGAGAATTATGAACCACGCGCCACCGGACGTATCGTTGGTGGTAGGGATGTAGAAATCCGAGAGTTTCCGTATCAACTATCATTGCAAAATAATGGGTACCATATCTGTGGAGCCTCGGTAGTGGCAAGCCGTTTAGCATTAACCGCCGGTCATTGCTGCATCGGAACCGAAGTGGCGAATGTAAGTTGTCCTTTCCCGCACCATGAGTGCGCTCCACGCTCCAATACGAAAACAGTAAACCAACATATGCTACTCCCAAAAGCTCACCATACGCGGAGGAAGTACATTCCACGAGGAGGGTGGTATAGTGTTTTTAGTCAACCGGATTTTCATTCATCCTCAATATGATGATGCGAATCTAAACAACGATGTGTGCCTGCTCCGGATCATTGGGACATTCACGAAACACCCAGACATAGCAATCATACAAATCACCAATAGCGCAACCATTCCCGGCGGTGACCAGGGAACCGTTTCTGGCTGGGGTGCAGTGGAAACGAATGGAAACGCGTCGCCGAATCTACGTGCGACAAAGGTGAAAATTCTGACCCCGACCCAGTGCAATAAGCAGATTCAGAATTACGCTACCCCCACAGCAAGGTTTGAATGAATTGAGCAGCGATGATAATAACGGTTTTTTTTTGGGTCTAAAATTAATTCAAACCTCTTCTTATCTTTGTAGCATGCTTTGCGCCGGTAATGTGGGAAGCTCCATCTGTGTCGGCGATAGTGGAGGTCCTTTGGTGTACGAGCAGCGTCAAATAGCGATCGTGTCGTTCATCGTAAACGAGTGCGGGGGGCCCTTCCCGGCAGTTTACACGCGCCTGTCCAACAAAAGTGTGCGGGATTTCATTAGACAGCAGATTTCCAACGACCAGGTACGGCAATTGTTGGTGAGCGAAAGAATGTGAGAACGCAGTACACTTTGGCCATTACCACCAAACTGGCATCCAGATGGGTGTACCGTGTAGTTTCATTGATGTTTTGTACAACCTGCATATCACGCTACACATTCGAAAAGAGGCTCGGTAGACGGTTACCCAAACATCGGGCAAATGTTTTTCTTTCACCTTCCCTTTTGCATTTTATTGCGACGATGATAAGCGCAAATTTATGCCAACGCTTTGTTGTGACGTTGCGCGACGAGTTTGTTTGCCGCACGGATGCGTTAGGGGTCGGTTGGCTGAATCTGGCTAGAGACAGAACCTAGCTTATCAACCTAGCACCTAGGGGGCGGGACATGATCCTCCAAAAAGCCAGCGCCAGGTGGAAGCGTGGAAGAGTTATCCCGGGACAGCTGTGGCGGGCTTGTCCTCAGCATCCACAAGATAAACCGGTCCAGCACCCCTATATCTTCTGTTTACCGTAACGCATGAGAGATAAACGCCCGATTTTGGTCAGTTCTTTGATATAAGTCCCGTCAAGTTCCACGAGCGCTTGCATTAAGTCGTGAATGATCGGAGTGGATCGTAAGAGTTGAGTTTGAAGGTGTACGAACACATACCGCAGGCTAGAGGGTGAGAGTCGTGGTCGAAAATGCGCCAGCTATTACTGCTGGCCGTACTGATAGGCGGTGTGCTGTGTATGACCATCGGTAAATCGGAACTATCCGGAGAATCGATCAACTGCTGACTGTTCGTTTTACGGTTGTTACGATCGCTTGCAGATCACCACAAGTACTACTATTCCCGGCAGCCCGCGCTGTTCCGTTTGCTGAGAAAGTATAACCTGTGGCCCAGGAACCAAACGGTGGAGTACGAGCGACCGGCACAGCAACTCAACGTGCCGAACCCGTTCATCTACGGTGGCGAGAGTGTTGCGATTGAAAGCTACCCCTATCAGCTATCGTTGCGCCTTGAGGGAACGCACGTGTGTGGTGCCTCGGTGATTGCCGAACGATGGGCATTGAGTGCGGCACACTGTCTGGACGAGGCACTGTTCGCGTCCGCTGTAAGCGCAACGGAGCTACGCTGTGGTTGGCATCTAAGTGAGTGGCTTTTTTTTTTTGTTTCGGTTCGATTCCGCAGATTACGTTCCGCGGTGGGACACCACATCGGTTGGCCGGTGGTTACATATTCCCGGCGGATCAATATTTTCTGCATCCCAAGTTTGACCGGGAGATACTGGACTACGATGTGGCCGTGATACATGTGACGGAAAGTTTCTTCATCGATCCGATACGTCCGGTTAGTCTGGGTAACACCAATACGGTCTACCCGATACCTTCGGCTGCTGTCGTGTCCGGTTGGGGAACGGCGAATGATGATGGATACACACCGCTGATACTGCAATCGCTCGAAGTTTACATGCAAAAGCAGCAGTTGTGCTGGTCCTCCTGGATAGAACGCTTCACCGATCGGTAAGAGTCTTGTTTAGTTCTCGAGTTCGAGCATTACTGCCTGTTACGAGTCAGCATAATTGGTGCAAATCGTTTACAGCATGATATGCGCCGGTGGTGGAGATTATGGAAAGGACGTCTGCCATGGCGACAGTGGCGGACCACTGGTACTGAACGGATATCAAATAGGAATAGTGTCGTGGGGGACCAATATATGTGCTCTAAACCTTCCCGGCATATATACATCTCTCCAGAACGACGAAGTACGTGCGTTTATTAAGATACACACTGACGTGTAAAGCGCTCTCTCTCTTGGGAGCTTTTGCAATAAAATCCACCGTACGAAATAGACAAGCAGATACTAATTTAGATACTGCACAATATGGGGCTATTTTTAATTTTCGTTTACCAGCCACAAACTTCAGAATGATTGTGATTGTGTCCGGAAGGTGATTACAGCTTAATGAGTTTACGTTCCCCCAGGTCCCGTGTGTAGGTATCAGCTATTACTGACCGTAGACACGGGCATCACATTCATCTACCCTCTCGTCATTACTTCGGTGGCACAATTTCGGAAGTTTTTCGAAGCAATCTACTAGCGGCGACACTCTATTCGGACACTGGGAGTTCGGATGGGAACTTTATTGCTGTAAAGAGTAGCAGATAAGGCACCACAGATTTATCATTGTACCTGATAGCGTAGCGAACAGTGAAGCAACAGGTGAACCGATGCGTGAGACCAAATGTAGATGTCGGTGTGGTACGGTCTCCCCCTGCCATGTTTTTGCCACAGCGTGTGATAAGAGCAGAGAGTTTGGTGATGTGCAAGAACTTGCTTGTACTATTGGAACCCAAGCGATGGGCCGAAGCGTAGTTAACTGATGCGGAAGTTGTCGAACTCCAAGTCTAAACATTCGCAATGTCCTGAATGAAGCTTCTGATAGCGGGATGGGCAATGCTTGCGTACACCGACGGTAAGTAACCAGAGCAATCGGAGACACCCCAGGAAGCGATGCCCATCTGATAACCGTTAATGACGAGCGGGCCTCCACTATCACCGCCACACGTATCCCGTCCGGGTTGGCCAGCACAAAGCATACTGCGGGATACATCACGTTACTAGTAGTTGCACTATCTGGACATTGTTGTTCACTGTAGTGTACTTACTCCTCCGTGATCCACTCAGTGGGCCAGCTACTGCGGCACTGCTCCATGGTGATCAAGGGCACTTCGACAATCTGCAGCTGCGCTGGCAGAGAGTTGGGGACGGACTGCAGACCCCAGCCGGTTGCATTAGCGCCCGTTCCTGGACCGAAACCGCTAGTTGCAGGCGGTAACGCTACCGGGGCAATGAATTGCCCCATAATGTCCGTTGTCGACTGCAACAGACTGACATCGTACTCAATGGTGTACTCGCTAAATCGCGGATGGTTAATGATCTGGGCGATGCTGAAGATGGTTCCACCGTACAACCGATTGGAACTTCCGGCACGCAAAGTCATCTGAGGAACATGACGGGGGGGTTTTTGAATGGTTTTGTACTTGTAGATGGGTCTGTATGACTTGTTGGACATCTTACCTCATTCATTTGTGGCTGTGGATAGGTACAATGTGCGGCGGATAAAGCCCACCTTAGGGCGATCACGGATGCTCCACACGCATGCACTCCGCTCCGTCGCAAAGATAACTGATACGGAAAATCTTCAATGTTGGCATCTCTTCCACCAACGATTTTTGCATTCCTTTCCACATGACGCGCAGCAATTGGAGGTAATTGTTGAGCACTACCCGGGAGTCTTGAGTTGTAATCTTTCCACACGTCGACATCAGAGCCGGAGATCAAGCAGATGCAGAGTGTGGTGAAGAGCGAGACGATCCGCAAGTATGACACCATGTTGGAATGTTCTTCACCGTACGGTAAAAGCGAGACTAAGGACACCTGTATCGGATGACCGTTCCGATTGGGATGGACTATTACTGATCAATGGACGACACAAATCAACTGATTAGATAGCGTCTGGGCGTAGATGTGTGGCCTGGATGCTGCCCATTACCGCTTTGCCGTGAATCATCGTCCGTCATTTCTTCATCGCAAGAGATAATTGAAGCTCGAGTCATATACAACCACAATGTCATCATAGTCTTCCGATCGGAACGATAGTCAGAGGGTAAGTATTGCGTTAGATATTTTTTTTTTAATTTTCCATTCTTCCCTCCTACGTCACAAAGCGAAGCGAGCGCTTAGGCTCCGGTGTGCTGGCTGATGAAGCTGCGGATACCGGCATTGCCAATGTTGGCGTACACACCCGGGAGTGCTCCACCGCACTGCACAGCACCCCACGATACAACGCCGAACTGTGCTCCACCAGTGACCAGTGGGCCACCGCTGTCACCGTTGCAGGAGTCGCGACCTGGCGCACCAGCGCACACCATGCTGCAGAGGGAAGATAAAAGCGAGGTTAGTTAGGCCGTGGTGAGATTAGGAAACATGCGATGGGAAGGTACTTACGCGGCAGTGATACGTCCAGCTCCCCACTGATTGTTGCAGGTAGCCTGGGCAACGACCGGGATGTTGACGGCTTGTAGGTTAGCTGCCAGCTGACCTCCGGGAGAGGTCAGACCCCATCCCGAGACGACGCTGTTGGTACCGGCGGCGAAGTTGGTACCGCTGGCAACCAGACGGATCGTGGCAATGTTGGCTCCGACGAACGAGGTGGTGATACGGATGACGCACACATCGTTGTTCAGGTTGTTGCTGTTGTACTGCGGGTGGTTGATGATCTGGGCGGCTTGGAAAATAACACCACCGGTGGTACGGCTCGCACTTCCACCGCGGAAAGTGATCTATGGATGTAAGGAAGGGAGTGTTAGTTGCGACTCCGGGCAGGGGCTGTTTGCGGGTCGAGACACCTACCGAGTTGACATTTGGCATCGGGAAGGTGCAGTGAGCAGCGGACAGAGCCCAGTTGCCCGAGATAACCGAAGCACCACAGATGTGGTTGCCGTTCTGGCGCAGCGACAGCTGGTACGGGAACTGGCCGATCGGGACGGTCGAACCACCGACGATGCGACCGTTGTAGTCGGCGCGGGAACCAGCATCAATGCGGACCTGCTTGGACAGCCAGAGGCTCTCCTCGACGCCGGCCAGCGCGCCGACAACGAACAGCGACAACAGGATGAAGGCCTTCATGGTTAACTCGTACTGGGCGTAACCGTAGCTAATACACTTTCCTGGGCCACCGAACGGTAGCTTTTATACGTGCCCGCTTATCACACCCAGCCGCTACCATGTTCACCATGTTCGACCGGCAATCTGATCGTACCGAGCAAGTGTAACCGATCGATTGCGATAACGGTGCGAAAATCAATAAAATCGGGTAATTCCAGGCATTAGGTCGCGCAGCAAGATAAAATTGTCTCACCCTGCACCCTGCAGTGGATCCGTTATCGACGGTAAAACCGCTTTTAGACGGCCGATATTTTTCGGGTGAAAAATCTCACCTCCTCATGGATTTACAACCTTCCCTCTAAGGGGGAATATTTGGTAAACGTCGTAAAAACGACACTACGCGTGCTGCAGATACAGCGGCTGCCGCAACAAAAGAACCTTTTTTTTGACGTCATATCTCACCCCAAAAATGAGCTGCAAAATCTTCTCTTCCTTTTTGCAACTCCAAGTGCCAACTTTTGTGGGTACCATGATCAGCTATAAGCGCATTAGCTGCCCCCTTCATCGTGCCCGAATATCGTCCCACGAAAGTACGCTTCGAGTGCAGTATCAGCAAAAATACTGTAAACGTTTTTCCACAGTGAAAACGCGATGTAAAGATTGTATCATTTGTCAATGTCGTCTGTAGTGGCCGTAGAGGTAGAAAAAGGTATATTTTGTCACCTTCTTATCAGTACGTTTCGGCAGATCGTTCTCTACGCATATTCGCTGTTGCTTTCGCTGCCAGAAAAAAGAAGAGCAAAAAACAACAAAAGCTGATCATCAAACGATCGCACTGCGAGATACAAGTGCGTAAAGGAAGTGCGAGCTCGGTTTGGTGGTTGCAAAACTCAACTAGCCGCTGCGAACGGCAGTGTACGGCAAATTATTACCACGTATTGCAGCGAATCTCACCTTCTTTTTCCACCGATTGCGTTTACTCAGCTGTACGGTATGTCTGCCGTAAATGGTTGCCATTGGATGATGCGAGATGCGCGAAGGCTTTTGCCCCGTGCAGATTGCGCTACGACATCAGTTGGTTCCAGAGTCTAGAGATCTAGAGAGTAGGTAAGATGCGTGCGGTGCTTTTATCCTTGGGTTTGCTGTGTCTGGTTGGGCTGTCGGTTGGGCAGGATGCGCTGTCGGTTGGGCAGGATACGAGAAGGAATTTCTTCGACTTTTTCTTCGATGTGGAGAACAGGCTGCAGAATGGGCGTATTGTTGGCGGTTCGACGGTGTCCATCGCCCGGTACCCGTTCGTCGTGTCGTTGCGACGGTACTCGAACCACATTTGCTCGGCGTCAGTGATTTCAACGTACCATGCCGCCACCAGCGCTCACTGTACGTACGCGTTCAAAACTTTAACCGGAGTAAGTAGTACGCAGGTCACCCCGAGTCGTTTTAGCGTGGCAGCATCACGAGCTTCACTTTCCGGTTCCGTAGGTGACGATTTACGCTGGCAGTACTAGCCGGACGACCGGCGGTAAAGTGTTCGTGGTTACCAATAACTTCATCCATCCGGACTACGATCCAGACACGTTCGACTTTGATGTGGCCGTGCTGCGGGTGAAGACACCGTTCACGCCCAACACCAACATCGCGGCCATACCGTTGGCTCCCGTTGGTTACACCGTTTCCGACCGGGTTATGCCCACCGTCACTGGCTGGGGCCGGACATCGTCCGGCGGAGCCCTATCCCCTTCTCTGCGCGCGGTAGCGATCCCCATCGTCAGCAGCAGCACGTGCTCATCGCTGTGGAATGCTGCAACGATCACAGACAAGTAAGTTTGGTTGTTTGGTGGTAAGATGGATGTATCTTCCGAGCTAATGAATGTCCTCCGCCCTCAGTATGCTGTGCGCCGGTTCCAAGGGAAAGGACGCCTGTACGGGTGACAGCGGTGGATCGCTGGTGGTACCGACGACCAACTACTTCATGCTTCTCGGCATGGTATCGTGGGGATCGGCTTCGTGCGGCAGTGAATACCCGGGCGTATACGTGCGCGTGCCATCGGCGAGCATTCAGAGCTTTTTAACGCAATATGTATGATTTGGATGACCTTTGGAGGAAACATGTGTTTTGAACTATGCTTACAAAGTGTTTCGATTCGATATGATCACATTCTGGGCAGTAGGAATTGGAAGATTTGCACCAGCAAATTGACAAAAGGGCACGTTTTGATGCACGAGTAAAAAGGGCGACATGAAAACTTCCAACAAGATTTGCTTTCTGTTCCATTTTTTTGATGATAATACACTTTCATTTCGTCGGTTAATTATTATAGTATGTACAGCCATCCTCACGACCTGATTGTTTCAGGTCCGATTGTTCAGTTACGGGATAAGCCACCATTTGTTGCCAAATAACAAGTAAAAGATCGGAATGATCCGGTGGCATGATGGTAGTGGCCTTGGTTTTCACACGAACGGGCTGGACCAAAATCCCATCCGGACCAAAAATCCCCGTAGCAAGGACTTTGACTAACCGGCTTTTACGTGGTAAAATAATTCGATACGGTCAAGGTCGTTCTAACGAAAAAAAGCAAGTAAAAGATGTTTCGATACATTAATAAATACAAAAAGGTAATTAGTCATCAAAATTAATCTTTGTGTTGCTACACTTTTTATATTGAACATCAGTGCAAAACAATTAATTAAATGTCATTTTTCGTAATGTTTCAATAATCTTTTGAGCAAAATTTAAGTTGCTAAGAAGAATAATAGAATATTGCAGCTACTATGGCGTGGCCTACCTGTGATATCTCTGTCCCTAATTCTGGAGACCTAAAGCGAATTATTTATATAGTTATCCCTTTATGCTGGACGAGTAGTAAAACTTTAGAGAAGAACTAAATCAATGCAACAAACATCAAAATATGTAACACAACAATTACTAGTAATGCTCTCCTATCTATTCCTGCTACCAGCGGATACAACGCGTACGCAGTAACAGTTTGCACAGTTGTTAGTGACTTAACTTCGTGAAGAAATGTCGCGACGGTTTGCTCTTTTTTGCCCGCCCCAACTCGGGCTTGCTTGCACGCATCACCAGTCCGCCCAGTGCTTTGGTGACAGCTCCTGTAAACGCATAGCATGAGGTTATTGGTAGCAGCATTACTTTTATGCGTAACCGGTACATCCGCCGACAGTATCGAGCTACAAGCATGGCGTTCGATGCAGGTGCGCCGAAACGTCCGCAAGGAACCGGGCATGTCGGGACGGATTATCGGTGGTTACGAGACAAACATTGCGGATCAACCCTTCCAGCTGTCGGTGCGGCGATTTAATTATCACATCTGCGGTGCATCCGTGGTGGATCCGTCCTTTGCCATCACGGCAGCCCACTGTGTGTCGCCCAAGCCTGATCCCGAGTTTGTATGTGGTAAAAATGATGCTTTACCTAGTGTGTGTACGAATGTTGCTGATTCGATCGTCCCATTTTAGATCACACTGCAAGGGGGCTCTACCAATCGGACGGACGACAAAGTGATATTTCGAACCGAAGAAATTATCGTGCACCCAACGTATAATCCTCATACTTACAATAACGATGTCGCCTTGATCCGCATCATCGGGTCATTCGAGGGATATGAAAACGTGTTCCCGATTGCACTGGAAACCGTACCGATAACTTCGTACAGTACTCCTGTGTATTGTACGGTGTCCGGCTGGGGGCAAACCGAAATGTTTAATGGCAAACTTCCGGAGATGCTGCGTGCGGTACGAATCCCACTGATACCGTACACCGAGTGTCGTCGGAAGTGGAGTCCACTAGCTGTTACTACTTCGTAAGTTACTTCATCTGGCACGATCGGTGTGATAGTCGTTGTTGCCGTAATAAATAACACATTTGTTTCAGGATGATCTGCGCTGGAGAACCACGGCGAGATACCTGCAACGGGGACAGCGGTGGCCCCTTGGTGTGTAACGATAAACTTTACGGATTAGTTTCTTGGGGCGCTAACCAATGCGGAGGCACGTATCCGGGTGTGTACACTAGCATCACGTCAAAGGATGTGGCCAGCTTCATAGAACAGTACATTTATATATAAGGTGGTGAATCTTAAATGTAACTGGAGGGCTAAGAAACTAATAAAATATGAACACTCTACACACTCTGATGGAAAGCATTTGTTTCAATGGTTCCGAAACACAAGAAGGAAATTGGAATTTAAATTGGTACAACTACATGCCAATCTTTGGTGTGTGCGTGGATGTCAGTAACGGAATGTGTGTGAATATCATTTTGAAAACATTTTGTATCCATAACGAACAAAACATCTACCAGCAAAATCCCCAACACATCTCCATACAGTGTCTTTTGCACAAAACAATTTCGACAAGACAAGCTTGAGCTATAGTTTACTCAATTGGTATAACATCTGCCATATCTGAAGCACTAAAAAAAAATGTGCTAAATGTTCTCAACTCACCATCATAACCATCGGCCCAATAGTGATATGACGTTCGTTTTACGAGAATTTCGTATAAAGCAAACAGATGTAGTCGAATTGTATTGTGACAGTTTGTGCTAAACAGAACCGATGATGATAATATGTATGATACGTCTATCAGATAGATTTTTTTCGCCAGACAGTTCGGCGTAAAAAAGAATGAATTGGGACAACTCCACGTTGCACTCTGTTTAAACAGTTGTGAAGTGCTTACGGCAACAACTTGCGACCAAGGCAAAATGCCACGTGTCGGGATTTGCATACCGATTACACAAAATTTTGGATATGAAATTTAAACGACTTAATAATATCCATATTATGACGCTACTATTTATTGTAACCTTCACAAGCGAACAAGCGTTCGGGCACCTTAAACACCGCTGTTCTCTGTGATGAACTTGCGGATGTCCTTGTTGCCTACATAAGTGTAAATTCCAGGATAATCGCTGCCACATCGATCGGCACCCCAGGACACTAGTCCAATTTGTATTCCCTTCTGTACGAGTGGACCACCGCTGTCTCCGTTGCACGAGTCGCGTCCCGGATGACCGGCACAGATGGCACTGCAAGGGGCAAAGATGGTGTGTTAGAGAGAACCGTCCCATACCGCGCGCACGTTCAACACTTACGTCTTAGCTATCCGGACTGGGCGCCACTTGGCCACACACTTGGAGAAGCTGGTAACCGGAATGTTAACCGTGCGCAGGGTCGGTGCCAAGCTTGAATCCTGAGCCGTTAGACCCCAGCCGTTCACCGTGGAGACGCTGTTCACCTGCAGATTGTACAGTTCGGTAGCGAGAGGAATAACCGCGAGACCGGCATGGTCTAGGAAGGAGGTGGCGCTGCGTATGATGGCAACATCGTTGAGGTAAGTTTTTTGTACGAATTCCGGATGGGTGACGACCTTATCGACCTGGAACACAATTCCGCCAGCATCATCTGTCCGCTCGACAGTTCCACCGAGAAGTGTCAGCTGCAAGGAAGAGACAAAACAGGCTGATCAGCACTAAAACCTTCAACTGAGGTTTAAAGAATAGGCACTAACTCTCTCGACATCGGACGGTGGGCTTTGACAGTGGGCGGCCGACAATGCATATTTGGCAGCAATGATCGATGCTCCGCAGATGTGGTTGCCACTGTCGCGCAGGGACAGCAGGTATGGCAACGGGCTATCCAGCTCCGTACCACCGACGATACGTCCGCTGAATTTCCTATCCTTGTCGTCGTCATTCGACTCCACCGACACACGTCTCTGCCTGGTGGCATACGCGTTTTGCTCCTGGTCGCACAACACACCGGCAACACAAAGCGCTAGCAGCAACAGGGCTGGTCCCATCTTGAGCGACACCATCTTTTGAAACGCCACACTAAACTGATGTGCAGCGTTGGTGCGTAGCGAAACATATAGAACCCGCTGTCTTGTTGGCAGAAAACATTGCGTGTTTGAACAGCTGATGGTGGTGGTTTGCTCGTTTGGGACGAAAATAATTGAGGGCTTCCGCGTTGCGGGGAATGCTTACTATTTTTCACAGAATACAGATTTGAGGTGATGACGGTGGAGTTGATGAATTTGAATTGATCATAACATAACAGTAGTTTCTTCCTAAAAGATTAATTTTTACCAATTCATTCGATTGGTTTAACACTCTGTGTATGTCGTGAATTAGCAATGGATCATGAAGCTATCGGTCGGTAAAATACATTTTACCCAATTATGAACGAGGAATCGATTCCTAATGCTTGGGAACAGAGCGCCATAGTCAATCATTAAACCCGATTAATTTACCCGGTGAATTTCGGTTGAGTCGCTCTCCCCAATCGAAGGCTGTAAATATTTGGGATTTTCAACATCTCATGGAAAAGTTGAAGTCCTTTCCAGATTTTTTTCAAGATGAACTTGAATGTGTTTATACCTTTATAAATGAAAATTTCTTTCTATTCTAGGGATCTTGTTTAAAAATGAAGTTTTCTGCTGGAATGGTCAGGACTTTCTCGCAAGTGTAGTGATTTTCACCTTGCGAAAGCTCAGAAAAAATCTACGCCAACCTTCAGTTATTCATCTTCAACTTGAAAACATTCCAGAAATAGTTCCAACTTCACCATCTTTGTGATCTTCTAGCCAATTAGAATTTTTTGAAGATTTCGGAGAAAAATTTATTAGGCACAACACTAGATTCAATCATTTTCTAAAATAGCCAGATGTTGTATATTTTGATATAGAAGCACTTCAGAAATTCAAGTTATTCCAGAAATTTCACAATATAGTTTCGAATAGTTCCTTCCCGTACTGGATATGACTAGTGATAAAAAGCTTTAATGCTTACTTTGTTGCATACTTTTTTTTTTAGAAATATTCGGTTCTGATGCCGGGCGGAAGCTGACGTTAAGAAATACTCCACAAGGTCGCCTCATAAGAGCTACTATCTCAGGAAAAAACGAAACCAGGCATGTCAAACTCATTGCATAAGTACATGATTGCATGATTGAAACATAAAAATAAAATGCTTTCGTTATTGAACGAATTGTGTCGCGTCTTAGATTGATAAACCCTGACCGGGTACTATAAATATTGTTACGTTAGCGGCTATTTGCTCACCAATGGAGCTAAATGATCCATTCATAATATTTGATTACGTTGCTTAAATTTAATCGGAATTCTGACTTTCCGTAACCGCAGAAGGAGAAAGAGAAGGAGTAGGGAGTAGGGTTGGAGCTTTTATGTTGGGTTTGAGTTTTGAAACCGATCCCTGATCAATGGCAAATACGTTGGTTAACATGATACGTTGTTTTTGCTAATCACATCCGATAACTGCTAATCGCGCGTAATGGGTTGCTTGATAATGGCACCAGCGACTGATAGTGAGTGGAGTAGCAAATGCCGGTTGAATTTATTATCGTCGTCCAGCTGATTGGGTGCGATTTTTTGGGTATAAAAGTAAAATAACGGGCGTCCCATAGGCAGTAGTTCGTTTCGGAAGACAAACATGAAGGCGTTCGTAGTGCTGGCATTGTGCGTGGCCGCCGTAGCGGCATTGACCGATGAGGAAGTTTGGTTGCAGTACAACCGTCGTATGCCGGGAGCGTACTACACCAAGGGAGTGAAGCAGCTTCCCCCGTACCAGGGCAGAATCGTCGGTGGAGTGGAAGCCGACATCGCCAACTATCCGTACCAGCTGTCGCTGCGTCGTGCCCAGCATAGCTGTGGTGCGTCCGTGATTGCGGCCCGGTGGGCACTGTCCGCTGCTCACTGCACGTTCCCAGTGCCTGCACCGGGTGTTATCACTCTGCAGGGCGGCAGCTCCAACCGCGTAACGGGAGGAGTTGTGTTCCAAGTGGAGGAGATCCTTAACCACCCGGACTACGATGACTGGAACCTGTACAACGATGTGTGTGTTCTGCGTACTGCTACGGATCTGGTTGGCGAGCATATCGCTGTGATCGCTTTGGATCCTGCTGGTGCAGCCCATGCCCCTGGTTCCCGTGCCGTTCTCAGCGGATGGGGTCTCGATGTATGTGACAGTAGAACTGCTGTGGGTGGAAGAGCGCAGTTTAATGTGTTCCTTCTATATTCTGCAGGATAACCGCGTGCTCCCGACCATGCTGCGTCGTGTTGACATTCCCGTGGTTGATCAGGCAGCCTGTGCATCGGCGTGGAGTCCTTTGACCGTTACGCCTGAGTAAGCCTTTTCAGCACCATCTGTGAATCGGGCGTGCAAATTACTAAAACTTTTGGGGTTTTTTTTTCAATCTACTTACAGTATGCTCTGCGCCAGCGAACCCGGACGCGATGCGTGCAACGGTGACAGCGGTGGCCCACTGGTCGTTGGTGGACACCAGATTGGTATCGTTTCGTGGGGTGATGCGCAGTGCGAAGGTACCTGGCCGGGTGTATTCGCTCGCGTTGCTTTCCCCAATACCCGCAACTGGATCGCCCAGGTCACCGGTGTTTAAAGAAATCAGACCACGGATCTACGGAAATAAATCAGTTTTGAGCTTTTACTATACATGACGAAGTATTTGAAATTGAAAAATAAACGAAGAAAGAAAGTACCAAACATTATTCTTTAACCGCACCGTAAACTACAAAAGGATGCTTATCGTCAAAAAGGCTTATAACATCATGCAACGCAACAAGATTATGCAAGACGTAGAGCGGCTAAATGACATTGAGTTTAAGCACAGTGACACAATTGATTGTTTTATGAGTTGCTTTACGAGCTTCATCTTATCAGACGCTACAACTCCGCTTAATATTGTTCAAGGTAGCACGGCTTTTGTTACCTTGTTAATCTCTTAAACGTTGACCTTGACCAAAGGGTACCGTGCCGTTACTATTTGAAGACTTCAAAGAAGCGTTAGCAAATTTTTTAGTTGCACAAAAACATCCTTCCTCGTGACGTCCTTGGGTCGGTCTAAGTTGCTTCATCGTGCGTTGCTTTACGCACCGACGCTTATGACCTAAATTAACGTGTACCTAAATAATCGATTCGTTCTGTGTTTCGTGGCTCAACAACCCTTATCGGTCAAGGTGTGTCTACTGCAACTCATGTGTTGCGTTTACCAAGATAATCAATGTTACGTACGTATCGAACGGAAATTGTTTCTATCACTGATCTACGATTTATTAAAATTGCAATTTGCCAATGACCTTATCCCGGGAATGCTCGGTTGTATTGGTTGTTGGCGTATTTCGATGTTGTTTGTCGTTTGTTGTTAGTTTAGACGGACTACAAGTATACACCTATAAGTCTTCCTCCGTTTTAGTGGGTTTGGCGTTGTCCTAGAAGACGACTGTTTCCTCATCGGCTTAAACAGTCACTATCTGACCTCCGTAGAGTACAGACGTAAAAATCGAAGCTTAGTAAGTGCGTACACAGATAGTGAATACATACAACATCGAGCGTACCCAAGATGGGTCAACGCTCCAAAAAGACCACGAAGCGGCCGTTCCCCATGGCAACGGGAAGCAAACCAAAACGCAGAATTGTGCCTAACCTAGTGCAAGCGTGTGCAGCTAACCCATTCGCACCTTTGCTATCGATAGCGGACAACGAGATCGATATCACGCATACAGCTCCCAAACCGTCCGGCAATGTTAAGCCGGAGCACGCACCACCACCAATAACGGTCGCCAGTTCTAACGTTCTGGACATCCACAAAAAGGTTATGGCATCTGGAGTCATGCGTTACACGACAGCAGCTACGTTCAAAGGCATTGTAGTCCGCACTACAACCACAGCAGATTTTAAGGCTGTTTGTCAGCAGCTGAAATCTACGAACACAGAGTTCCACTCCTACCAATTGCACGAGGACAAAACGACCAAAATCGTTTTAAATGGATTAACCGATATGCCCACGGCTGAACTACAGGAACTTCTACAACAGGAGAAAATCAATCCAGTGGCAATAAAAAAATTGCCTATCAAACAGAAACGGTTTGATCAGCAGGCGGTGTACCTACTACACTTCACCAAAGGTACAATCGACATAAATGTACTAAAATCAATCAAAGACCTTAACCATCAAATGGTCACATGGCGCTATTTCTCCGGGCAGCCTGGCCCAATGCAATGCAAAAATTGCCAACGGTTTGGACACGGTGCAGAAAATTGTTTTAGAGCACCAGTTTGTATAAAATGTTCCTTGGGGCACAAGTCTTCAGCGTGCCCATTAACTGCATCGGCAGGTGAGGAAAAGATCCCGACGCACAAATTGAAATGTGCAAACTGTGACGGAAATCATACGGCCAACTATAGCGGTTGTCCTAAACGATTAGTGAAGACAAAACCAAAAAGTCAAAACGGACAAATGTTCTCAGCACAGCAAAGCCAGGTACATTTATCTAGCAGTGATTTCCCTCCACTTCCCCCCCGTTACCAAAACTCCTTCCCAAATGCGCCCACTATTCCATCCCGAGTGAACGGTCAGTCAAACCGATCATTTGCAGACGTTACTAATACTAATGAACTTTTTAATACGGAAGAACTAGTGCAAATCATATCTGACACATTCCACAGTCTTCGTGGATGTAAAAGTAAAGAGGACCAAATCAAGGTAGTCTTTACAATTGTTCAAAAATATTGCTACACGTAAATGGTGCAATTAAATAATATCAAAGTCGCCTACTGGAATGCAAATAGCATTACCAATAAAAAAATAGAATTAGCCAGATTTCTAAACCTTCATTCTATTGACGTTGCCGCAGTGACAGAAACTTTCCTCAAAAGTGATCAAAGCTTCAATATTGCAAACTATTTCTCATACCGTCTTGACAGAACATCTGGTCCGAAAGGTGGTATTTTAATACTAATTAAAAAAAATCTCAAACATTCATTACTACCATCATTTAACCTCAAAACCGTAGAGGCTATTGGAATCAAAATTCACACCAGTCGGTCCCCAATTTCATTTGTGGCAGCTTATCATCCAGGTGCAAATAAAAATATGTCTAAATTCAGAGCCGATATAAAAACCTTAACCAACCTTAAGCACAAATTCTTCATATGTGGAGACTTTAATGCTCGTCATAGACTGTGGAATTGCGCTTCTAATAACCAAGCAGGAAAAATCCTATTTGATCTATTGCAAATAGGTCAATTTTCTATAAACCATCCTGATTCACCAACCTATATTCCATCTAATCCCAACAATAATCCCTCCACATTAGATCTGATCCTTACAAATAACCAAGACTTCTCCCAACCAAAGACTAAGACCGATCTAACCTCAGATCATCTACCAGTCTTGTTTACCATCAACGACACGCACTTGACTAAAATTCCGAAAAAACAAATCTTTGACTACAAAAATGCAAACTGGCCTCTGTTCAGATCTCAACTTAAAAACAGTATAAATCACAATGGAATTGACTTTAATCTGATCACACATCCATCTACAATTGATACCATGATAAACACACTAACAGCTAATTTAACACAAGCTCATGATATAGCCGTTCCTCGTTCCACTCCGGGTGATTATAATATTTTCATACCGCAATCAATTATTTCCTTAATTAAACAAAGAAATATATACAGGAAAAAATGGCAAAGACACAGACTAAATAACAATTATAAAAACACCTACTATTCCCTGAAGCGAGAAATTGAAGCCAGAATGTGTTTACTGAGAAATTCCGCATGGTCTAAAAATCTTGAATCTATTAACCCTCAACACAACAACAACAGTAAGTTATGGAAGTTCGTGAAAATAATAAAAAAACAACCCAAAAGTATTCCAGTTCTGAAACATAATAACAACACGCTTTTGACCCCTAAAGAAAAAAGCGAAGCAATTAAAACACATTTTCAAGAAGCGCACAACACCACATCAAATAGTACAAGTCCTATAGAAAATAAAATAAACTCAACTGTTTTAAAGTTTTTCCAATCTAACCCCACTCCGAGAATAATTCCCACCGATTTAATTAAACCTAAAGACATAATTAAAATTATAAAGTCAACTAAAAACAAATCCTCTTCAGGACCAGATAATATAAATTACAGAACCATAAAGCAGCTTCCACGAACCGTTATTGACTACATCTCCATAATTTTCAACGCATGTTTGAAACTAGGATATTTTCCAAAAAACTGGAAACACGCTAAGGTTGTACCCATTCCAAAATCTGGTAAAGATTTGAGTCAAGCTTGCAACTATAGACCTATTAGCCTGCTAAATTGCCTCAGCAAAATATTTGAAAAAATAATTGCGTTGAGACTAAGAACACACTCAGAAATGCATAAAATCATTCCAAATTCACAGTTTGGTTTCCAACCCGGTCTCTCCACAACACACCAACTACACCGACTCAAAAACGATATAACACACAATCGAGATTCCAAAAAATCAACTGGGTTAATACTACTAGACATGGAAAAAGCCTTTGACACCATTTGGCACGACGCTTTAACCTACAAATTAATTAAACACGGATATCCAAACTATATAGTCCATTTAATTAAAAGTTTCCTAACAAATAGAACTAATGCCGTACACATCACTAACTCCATATCCAATAATTACACACCTATGGCTGGTGTACCACAGGGCAGTGTACTTTCTCCCTTACTATTCAACATTTTCACATCTGACATACCCAAAATGACAAAATGTACACAATATCAGTATGCAGATGACTTAGCAATCGGCACTTGTAGCAAAATATCGAAAACAATAGTTAACTCATTAAATAATTCCTTACTTATCTACCAGAAATATTGCAACAAATGGAAATTAAAAATCAACCCAAACAAGTCTGAAGCAATATTTTTCACTCGTTGTACTAGTAATCGCAAATTACCCAATAAAAATCTTCAATTAAATGGAATAAACATACCCTGGCGCACCGAAGTCAAGTACTTAGGTATGACCATAGACAAAAGACTCACCTTCAAGCCACATATTGAAAACCTTATAATAAGATGTGAAAAACTATACCGAAGCCTCTACTGTTTTTTAAATAGAAATTCAAAATTAAACCTAAAAAATAAACTTCTTTTATATACTTCCCTAATCCGACCCGTAATAACCTATGGATCACCAGTTTGGAGCTCGTGTGCTAAATCTCACAAAATAAAAGTGCAAAGAATCCAAAATAAATTCTTAAAAGCTTTTTTAAACCACCCACCCTGGAGTAGAACTACTCTGATACATAAAATTTGTAATATTGAAGTCCTAGAAACATTTATATTGAAATTGAACTCCAAATACATTTCAAAAACCAATAACAACCCAAAAACCACATTTTTGACATCCTCAACCCATATGTTCTTCTGATATTACTAATTCTCCAACATTCTCCCACCCTACCCACAAACTTCTATCATATCCCAAAGCCCACCTTTATCACTGTATAGATTATTAAGATTAGGTCTAGGTTTCAATCTTTTTTATTTCTCTTCTTTCTTTGTAAGCGTTTGTCTTTCTAAAAATAATAATATATAGAATTTTTTTTTCTTGTCCTGAGGTGGGTTTTTGCAATATTTTCCCACCCGAATTCCAGTCTCCTCTAAAGGAAAACATAAAATCTGTTCAGCAAAGCTTAGTAGAATACAAAATTCCAATATAATGAGGAAAGCGTTGGCGAACCCATTGTAAACTTATCAACTAATTTCAATGTATACTGATATCTCTATTCAATAAAGAAAACTACTACTACTACTACTACTCATCGGCTTAAAGTGGCACTACATAAAACAATTATCCACAAAGACAACAAAAACCAAAGGATGGACTACGATGGGATATGGGAACAATGGAAATTAAGGTTAAGGAATCAAAGGATAAGTCCGTTATCTCGCGCAAAGCAGTAAATGAGCCTTAATAAACCTGAGGTCCCTACAGCGCAAAATGTCGCGAATTGGCAGATGACTTTTTTTTCCTGTCCTATATATTGTAACATAAAGATGATCTTGCTTTGCCACATCATACTGGAGACACTGATTACTTTATAAATTATCTGGCGCTGAAACCACTTTGCGGGCTCCTCCTGCTGCAAGAGTTCTCTAAGCCATTCTCAGTCATTATCCCGGATCTTCTTGAGGACACATTAACACAATCACTCCATCTCACTTTGGGACTATCACGCTTCCTCTTAACCTGTGCTCGAGCTCGATCTTCCGATGTTATTCTAATGTCAGGTAGGTTACTGGAGTCTAACGAACCTAATTTGCTGTACGACTAGAGACACGAAAGACACGTCAACATCAAGACTCTTGAAGCATGGAACTACAACCTCGGTCTGCTATTCATGACTTTAGCTGTTATAAACTAGTTACTAGATATTCAGTATTGTATAGGAGGCAAACACATGAATGCCGGTTCAGCTTTTAAAATGATGTAAACAATAAATAAACAATATTATTGTCTGAATTTGTCCGACAGAGTCTGTTATGTATGTTTAGGAGAGAAACTTGATTTAAATTCAGGGTTCTTAGATGTACTCTTCTAACTGCTTATATCGATGAAATAGCCGAGTATTTGCACCCCAAATAGCACTGTCACAGATGATATCATCGACCACATTATTTTCAAAATTTCTTGGGTTTTTTTTGGTGACCGTTATTCATAGTCGTCAGGAGGCGGGAATTTACATGGGAAATTTGCTTTGGAAAACACTGTGGATGTTGTAATTTGATATGCTCGAAACAGAACTTGATCTATACTTTGATAATCCGCCATTATCATCATTTGGCGGCTGTTTGGTAGCTGCGATAAAGATTGGGGAGCTCTCGGTGTATGTCCGATAGGTGTGATAACATGTATAAAAGCAATTCTTGCGATGGCATATGTTACAGAAACGAAGGTATCAAGGTTGAAGGTATTAAGAATGAAGCAACTATTCTGTTTGATTTTACTGTTTGCATCAGTTCTTGCGAGTTTCGAGGGAGGGCAATGGGTCAGATACACCCATCGCCATATGCCCGGTGCATACCATAGCTTGGGTCTGCCCGTGCGGCCACCAAACCTCGGCCGAGTCGTTGGTGGAGTCGATGCAAACATTGCCGACTATCCGTACCAGCTATCGTTGCGCCGTTTCGACGATCATTTTTGTGGCGCATCCGTTATTGCAGCTCGCTGGGCACTGTCCGCTGCGCACTGCACATTCCCACTGCCGTTACCGAGCTCGGTGCAGCTTCTAGGCGGGACTGCCGATCGTACGGCCGGCGGCATCATGTTCGACGTGGAAGAAATCATCAACCATCCCAACTACGACGATTGGACGGTGGAGTTCGACGTGTGTGTGCTGCGTACCGTGGTTGACTTGAGCGGTGTGAACATTGTACCCGTTGCACTGGATCCGTCCGGCACGACGCATGCGCCAGGATCTCGAGCTGTTGTCAGCGGATGGGGTGTATCCGTAAGAATCGAGGATCAAGATGGAAGATGCTGAATGTCTCTAAGTAAGGTGCAAATGCATTTAAATTGTATTTTTTCCAGGGAGCCGGAACTTTGCCGATCATTCTACAACGTGTTGATATTCCGGTTGTTTCCGATGCGGATTGTGCTGCCGCATGGCCTGAAGGATGGGTCACACCGGAGTATGTGTTGCGATCGTTGTAGGTGGGCGAGCGATGTCTAATGTTTTCACGTTTTATCCACGTCTTCCTTCAGTATGCTTTGCGCCAGCGAACCTGGACGGGACGCGTGTAACGCCGACAGCGGTGGCCCACTGGTGGTGGGTGGAACTCAAATCGGGATCGTTTCCTGGGGAGACCCGGCCTGTGTTGGATCGCCTCCAGGAGTTTACGCACGGGTTGCATTCCCCACCATCCGTAGCTTCATTTTAGACACTACTGGAGCTTAAACGTTGGATGTTTGGTTAAAGGATTTGAATAAAATATAAATTTGATAACAAAATATTAGAGTTTAGTTGTTTTTCGAATTTAAAACTTTTACTTTAGAATGACTGAGATATGTACTTCTCACGGACTCACGGACGTAATCTTGAAACTACTAATGTTTTAGTGCACGGGAAAAATGTTATGAAAGAAATACACTTCCAACGGACGTAACTGCATTGATCTCTTGTTTCCCTTGTCTCCAGTTTGCGTCTGTTCTACACAACGCACGGAGCATATTTTTTATCAAAACCCCTGACCAGTGTGTTTACGCTGAGTCAGGAAGGAACGGAATCATGTACCGGTTGTTGCATGTTGCGATGTGCGTATAGTTCGCATTCGGTTGCGCACTTGTTTCAGTGACAGGCGCCTGATTGCAGTATGATAGTGTCAGCAAAAGAAATTGGCAGGAGTAGCTGTTAGACAGCCGGTGTACAATGATTGAGTAGACAGCATGGTTCGCATCGTGCGAAAAAAATGCATCTCGTTCATCCGGCATGCATGACCTATAAATAACTGGCTGATGGTACCGGTAAGGCTTATAGCAAGCGGTCGGGTTCAGTGGTGCAGTAATGAAACTTGTCGTAGTAATTTGTGCGGTGGCAGTTGCCGTGGTCAGTGCGAGCGATGTAGAAAGCGCGCGATTCGAGCGACGCATGCTGCCGGACGGTGCCCAGGAGATCGACGATCGTCAGCCGATTGGAAATGTTGGCTCGCTGAAGAAGATTGTCGGTGGTGAACCGGTAAGCATCCAGACGCACACCTACCAGCTGTCTCTGCGCAACTACGACTACCACATCTGCGGGGCCTCGATCATATCGAGCGTTTGGGCCCTTACCGCTGCCCATTGTCTGTTCCCCGATCCGGACCCGAAAACGGTAAGACGGCTCGTGATGGCTACTGTGATGGCTTGGTGAATAATTGGAGACTGTTTCGCTTGTAAGGTCACACTGCGCGCTGGAACCAGCAACCAGTCGGTCGGTGGTCGCATCTACAACGCATCCCGTATCATCATCCACCCGATGTACAATCCCAGCTCGATGGATAATGATGTGGCGGTGATTCGTGTGGACTCGTACTTCAATGGCCCGAATATGGGATACATTGGGCTGGTGCCGTTGGGCTACGAACCGATGGCTGGTGTTCGGGCTATCGTTACTGGATGGGGACGCCAGGTAAGGGGCATGAGCTGACCGGGAAGCGAACAATGTTCGAAACTAACCCCACGTGAATACCACTGCTCACCACACATTCTAGAGCGAGGAATCGAAACAGTCGATGACACTGGCCGGAGTGGAAATCCCCATCGTAGATAAGGCGGACTGTATGAATCAATGGAGCGGCGTACTGGTGTCACCACAGTGCGTATACGACCGAACCGAATCGGTCTTATCGAATGACCTGGCGATATTGTTTTTCATCCCCCGTGTTTTTTTTTTTTTTGCTATTTCCTCCACAGAATGATCTGTGCCGGAGAGTTGGGCAAGGATTCGTGCAACGGTGACAGTGGCGGTCCGCTCGTTTCCGGCGGACGCCAGATCGGTATCGTGTCGTGGGGATCCACCAAATGCGGTGGCCCACTCGCCGCGATCTACACGAACCTGGGCAACGTGGCAATTCGCACCTTTATCAGCTCGACGACGGGCGTCTGAGATTGGCGGTGTGTGTGTGTGTGCGACGAACGAATAAAGCAAAATAAATGTATCCACACCGATGAACTAACCATTATCAGTGGTCGATGCACAAACCCGGGCCTGGCATTACGTTTTGTTTGCGTTTGCGAAGGTTGCTTGATAACATTCCGGTACTATCAGCTGTGATAAAGTTTCGAAGATCTGCCACGCTTTTACTGGAAAGCTTTGGAAAGCGTGAGGAAACTGAGAAGCTTGTGTGAGCTTTCGTGGTAAAAGTTGCACCCTGTTTTCCCGTATGAAAGCTTCCGCCATTCCTCAATGGAAGCTGAATTAATTTTGTGAATAATTGTGAAGGCTAAGTAAAGAAATTTAAAGTAAATCAAATAACGATTGAATTGCTTACAAAAAGAGCTTCAATATGAATTGGAAAAAAAACATAAGGAAAGTTTTGTTAAAGTCTCTAAATAATCTCGGAAACACCACGCTGGGGATCTGTTTTAATTTATAATACAATCATGGTAGATACCAGCTGTATGATTGTGATGTCCCGGTTAGATGATGTGACAAGAGATGTTTCATGTAGAAAACCTCCATCCGTTTCGTTACAGTAAGCAAACATTCATCTTGCACACGGGTGACATGTAGCCGTTGAGTAGAAGGAACGCAAAAAATGGATCAAAATCCGAAGTGTCGTCGAACGTGCGCCCGGCACTACCGTTGGACACCATCCGGCATTTGTGTGCCGGCATGTGCCGGAATGGATGTACGATAATCCAGGCCGGAAAATGTGATGGAATCATCGGCTTAAAGCAGGTACGGCCCACTGGCAGATGAATATGGATCAGTTGCTCGGTTGCATATCTCATATTTTATTTCGATAAAGTTCCGGTGTATCGGAGTTGTAATCTAACGCCGGTGAAGTTTGTGGCTGTTTGCGATACCACCGGTGGTATTGGAGCTGTATGAAAATAATCTAACAGCCTTACGGATTCGTTTCGATACACCGAACGTGGTTTGATAAGATGCGTTCTGCATGGTGAAGATTTTCCCGTGAAGCATGTCGCACCACGAATCTGGCTGAGAGTACCGGGAGTTGGGCGAGACATGAATGCAGGATCGCATATCAAAACGTCAAAGCTTGAATGGTTGTCTCGCAGTAGCCCTAAGCCGGGCCTGTAACCGGGCCTGGAATTGCTAACGAACAAGCCCAACGAGCCGCATGATGGTCACATCGCCAGGCAAAGCGTATGCAACAAAATAAAAATCAAAATTCATCTTTACCCGTACCCGGCTGTCCTTGTTTAGAATAGTGAAGCTCGGAAGCGACAAGGAGCGTGACAACAACAACAAAAAAAACGGACGAGCTTCACATCGCGAATGTCATGCCAGTGTAACGGCATCTACCAGCGATGCAACGGGGGCCATATCATCATCATCAGCCGCAACAGCAGGATGGAAGTTTTCATCCAAACACATGGCAACAAACGACGGCAAAGAACGGCACCGTTGTGGGAGTCTTAACCAACATGGCGTACCGTTGCATGATGAAAATGAAGTGGAAAATGTACATTATCTCACCCGGATAGACACACGAGCCCTCCCACTTTCGGTGATTGTGGTTAGTTTCGGTCGGGATGGTGGAGGGAGAGAAGGATGGTAAGGGTCGTGAGGGAAGAGGAGGTCGGTATAAAAATGATGACACTGTTATGGGAGCAACGTAACAGGGGGTGGGGCGATGAATTCTAGTCGCGGCCGTCGGTTCTGACATTTGATGCATTAATTAAACATTGTCGTTTGGGTATGCCTGTCGTGCGAATAACGGATATGTCGTGTAACAATGCGCCTCATAAATGAAACCTTCAAGGCATGCGCTTATCTCTCAACGGGATACGCGAGCCATTTCATGCCAGGAAGTATGCGCTTCACAGCGCTTGGATCAATCAACGCTTTAATAAGCGTCATGGCAAAAGGTTTACAAAAGTATGTGTGGTACAGAAATTCCAAAATTGGCAGAAATTCCAAAATGTGGCTCTTAAATTTAAACGCATCAATACGAGTGATAATATTGCCCAAAAGTACAACCGTACGCAACACCGACACTCAAGGTTCCGGAGTCGCCGGTTCGCATCCGTACTTGCCGCATTACCACGCACGCACGCTGAGAGATACTAATGTCATTTAATTTTACGACTCTACCCAAAGCACCTTGATTGCAAATTGATAATTACCCCCGTAACCAAGGGGCCATCACCCGGAAAGGTGATCCTTTCCAGATCCGTCCACAAAAGGGACGGTCGAGAGTCGCCCACCCAGCACAGGCCCCGGGTGCCAGAAGATAAGCCGGGTGCCGAGTATGGTCAAGGTACTTTAGCTGATTCAGCAACGCTTGTTGAATACTAATGTTGGTGCACCCGCTAACTACTCACCAGGGAGAATCCGTTACACATTGGTCACCGGCGGTTTGGTGTCGAGAAATTACGGAAACTGCTGCTGTTGAACTATTGCTTCATGGTGGGTAACGGACACGGAGTTTCGGAGTTTCGGAGGCGCTGGAAGAAAACTTATTTTTGTTAGCTGGCGAGGCGACGATCTCGCCTGTCCTTGCCCGGTGGAAGGTTTAAACATCATAAAAGGAAGCTTACAGTGGGGTTTAAGCTAAGCGTGTGGTAATTGTGATTTAATTATTAAACCTGCAGGTAGAGTAACAAGGAAAACTCCACAGTCATACCACGATACATTGCTGGTGCTACTGCGGGCCCTGTTTACGACATGGTAATTATGGGTGTGTGCCTTCCCTCGCATGCTGAGATTAATGAGCGCTTTGCATTTGTTAATAATGATTTTTTTAAAGCTTTAATAATTCCAAAAAGAGGTGTTTTTCATTTATTTTTCAAATTTTGTATAGCAAAAAAGCAAAGGAAATGTTTGGCAATGAAAAATAACAGCCAAACTGGCATCATATACGATGCCCAACATTAACGCATTCCATCGCAAACAGATTGGTTTGGATTAAACGCTACTGCAATACAAGGATCTGCAATACGTAACGGCATTTAACTCTTACATTCTTTTCCTCTATTTTTCGTCTAAGATCCTTGAGGGAGAGGTTTTTTTCTCTTCCTCTGCAGAAAATTTAATGCAAGACATAAACGAAGGCACTGGGAACGAGGAAGGACCAGAATCCGTCCGTATTCACACGATACACCTATTCAGTTTCCTCTTATGCATGTAATCAGTGGCGCTGGCATGCATTTGTAGTCATATGAAGTGGAATGTTGGTTCCGGGCATGCGAGTGGTGGCCACTCGCGTCGGGAACCAGGCGGCTCGTTTCGCTGAAGATGTGCACGGAAGAAAGAGATGGGTCCCCCAGAAGTGAAGCAAAAAAAAAAAGCTTGATCTTGTTTCGCCCACACAAACACACATACACAAACACACACATACAAACACGTACCGAAATCCCAGCTGGATCGTGCTGATAAAGTCTAGCGTGCATGCACACACAGCATGGCACACTGCTTGTAAGATAGGAATATCCGACGCTGCTTCTTATGCTTCGCCTGCTGATTTTGCATCCGGATGTTTCTTCGTCCGCATTCAGGCATTACTATTGTGGCTTTTACTGAGGGGATAGGGGGGGGGGGGGGGGGGGGGGGTTTTCTGCAGCATGATACGCTTGTCGTACAACTGTTGTATCGTTGGTTTATGCAATCAGTTCAAGTGCCCACTCGACACAGCCCGCAACCGTGTGCACGCCGGTGCACGAATGGCAAAGGCAGGAAAGAATTATTTCTTCACCGAGTGCCCCGGGAAGCTTCAAAACGGTTGCGGAAAGATTTGAATACTGTGCCGCCGGTGTAAGCGGATGAGCATGATGGAAGGACAGCGACATCTAACGTTTGGGTACCTTTTTTTTCTTGTTCGTTCGTTTTCTTGGAGTTTCATTTTGTTGCTGCTGTTGTTGTTGTTGTTCGTGAGGTTATGATAGGCTGTTCAGATGCCGAGATCGGACTCGAAACGCGAGCGACGAAAGGACGAAAGGTTGCTGGTTTGGATGGCCGGAAATTAGCGTCACCCTTCGTTAGACAGCTAGCAATGTATTCCCGAGGAGAAAAAGAGAGAGAGCAGGAGAGATAGAGACAGGGCGAAAGAGCAGGGAGAGTGCATGTTTAGGGACGGGCCGCAATGCAATTTAGATGTGTAGGTTTTTGCTGCTGTTGACGGAATATGATTTAAGTGGATTATGCTGACAGAAGCTGAATCATGATTGTTATTTTCCACTAACCGTGCACGGGACGGTGCAAAAGGGCTGGTACGGCAGGGCTGCAGTGAATGCAATCCACCATTCCACCGCTACGTCATTTGTATGTAGAATAGTGGCTGAGGTCTCTGGGTGCAATTTTGTAGCTTTCTTGTCGTCTCGTACCGTTTGAATTCGCATCCAGCATCGAAGCATGAAAGAAGCACCATTGCCGGAAAAAAAGGTCACTTTAAGTGTTTGGAGATGGCCCGAACAGCGTTGACACGTGTCGGTAATTGGTTCAATCCGGCGAAAGGTGCTCGAAAAATCTCGCACCAAACGCAACCCGGGGTGGTCCGCCCACGGTCCCGGTAGCTATCTATCGCCATTGGACGCGCTTTTATTTTACGAAACCCACCTGGTATAACATTGAACGCGGTATTCACCACTACCGATCCTGTCCCGGTGTAGCGGGGTTCGATGCCGGTGGGAACAAAACGATAATGCTGGCAAGGCAATAATTCATTTGGAAGTTTTTGAAGGAGTTTTGGGGCGAGAGTGCGCCCTGCTGCTGGGCAGAGTAGTGTTTGCCGTGCTTGGGACAACGTGTACGAGGACGATGGTGCCCGCCAAGATCCAAATCCTGTCGGTATCAATCAAAACGAAGTGAGAGGAATCGATATGATGGCTTATGAAATAAATTACTCGCCGTTGCCTTTGCAGTCTGCCGTCTGCGGATGCCTTTGTACAGAGCGCGGCGCAAGGTGCAGGGCGGACAAAAAGTTTCTCTGATGACAAGTGGATTTTAGGTTGATTTATTTTAGCCCGGGGGACGAGGAGGGCAACACGGGAAGCACGGTGCGGGACCGGATCCAGTGCGAAGGAATCGACCAAGTTCGATTTTGCTATCCCGAAGGGCTCCAAAGGGAGCCAAACCATTCGCCCGCAGTCAATGAAGCCGGTCCGTGGGAATGAAAAGCTCGGTTGGCAGCATTTTGTTGTCGGATTTCTCTTCGGATCTTGCACTTTTAGCAAATGGCAGTAAAGTTTTGCTTACCCCCCCTCCCGGAGGATGGGAGGAAAGGGGTGGGACTGGGGGGGAATTATGATTTGTGTGATTGGTTTGGAGAGTTCTCCTGTAAATTGTGATGGACTTTTGATTTGCGTGGATAATCCATTGACATTTGTGAAAGTGTTTGTGATTTATGTTCGAGTGGTACACCGTTCGCTCGTGGGGTTGGGTTTTGCGTGCTTTCACTGCTGTAAGACGTTCGGTTGATGGTTGAGTAAACGTATCCATCCAACAACGAAAGGATACATAATAGACCCCAAGGTTGCCGCACCGGTACGGTACGGGGTGAATGCTTGTATGAAAAGCTTTGATTGCGTGTTCTACCCCAAGAAGCGCCCATTCGGCACAAGACGACCTATTTTACTAGACATCGAATATCATAAATATATGTAAAATAAAAAAATATTGCCAGAATTGCAAACAAGCGGGCAACGCAAGCCAAGCATGACCATCGTTCGAATGCCAAGTGTAAATCGTGCAATTTTTAATAAACACATAAATGAAGCATAATCATTCCGAAGAAATCCATCCTTTGTGAGGTACACACTACCCGGGGATGATCTTGTCATACCGGGCGCTGTTTGATATGACTGATGTTTGCATCGTGTGTGCTGCGAGAGTGCTGCTCGAGGCGATGAAATCATCCGAAAAAGATGTGAGCTTGTGGTATGGTCGTCGTCTCCTGCCACAAACCGCCAGCCGAAATCTTTCAAATTAACCCTCCGCCTGCATTTATTCCTGTCGATGGAACCCGGTGTGCCAGCCAGTTTCCAAGAACAGGGCCACACATGTACGTCCCTTGTACGTACGTAGAGCTAGCAAAAACCCGCTAGAGACGAGCAGATCTGTTTCAATTTATTTTTATTGACGTAATTGTGTGCAATTTGGAAGGTTCTTCATCATGCTGCGCATTTGACATTTTAGCACGGTGCTTAACAAATCATGTCTGCTTCTTCTTGCGCAATGTCATCTCGAAGTCAAGGCGGCCGTAGTTGAGCCGCATGTATATACATGCGAGAAGATTGAGCAGTGCTTTCAAGCAGATGCAATTTGAAATGGAACCCAACCGAATGTGGGACGGGATTATGAGGGAAATTGTGAAAATATGTACATCTTTATATGCGCATGTTTTGAGTGATTGCAGTCCTGCCCTCAGCATTCGAAAACATTCAGTCAACGACAAACAAAATATGAAGGCTTTTAGTATTTGCATTTGAACTAGCTGGCATCGAGTGGTGAACCTTTGCACATGAAGCATATGAGGATAACTCACATTTTTCCGATTGACGAAATTATCCGCCGAGTATATTTAGTGAATAAATCCTGCAAACACTGAAGCACTCTTTTGTTGACCGAGTGGATTGTATTTCCGGAACCTTTCAATGGGCGGTAGCGTTTTAAAGCTTGCTGTTTGTACTTCCCCCCAGCGAGGGGCATGCCTTTTTGCTGTAATTTCTGCTTTATTTCCGAATGCCGAATACTATTCCAGGTCAACTTCCACCGTACTGCCCACAGCGGAATGGCCATAATGCGTGACGGTGTAAGGCTTATGGCATTTTAAGTGGCGATTATATCTTTATCTTTTTTTCCGAGATTTGTGCTACCGTCAGCAGTGTGTGCGAATGTGTGCGGGGGATTATTAAACTGAAATACGTACAAGCGATGCTAGTGCCATTTCAGACCATTAGATATACTCTCAATGAACCGAAAGGATGGCATTGCTAGGGTTGCCCTGGGTGGTCCATTCGGTCGGAGTTATCGTTACCTTCATCCCGGTGGCCAAAAAGGGGCAGTGTTGCAAGCCCCTGGAACATGACAAACCACTGAGGTGAAGCTTGCATAGAAGATGGCCGACGGCCAAATGTGAATGGGTGTGGGACGCAATGGATGGATAGTAAATCGCGCGTCGGAAGCCATTGAGGACGTTCAGAACGGGGGGCGTGTGCTGAATGGGCAGTGGATTTTCTGGGATACCGTTCCTTCAGCTAGTGCTCGCCGGATCCGGGCATGATAGACGTTATGTAGCGTGTTATGGCACTTTCCCCCTGACACAGCTCCAACTTAACCGTACGTCCTGGGTTTTCAACATTCCGCTACATCTTCATCATCATTTGCTGCTGGTGACCATAATCGGGATGGCTTTCATCCCCGGGCACACACATGTACGGTCACACATAACAACACCTGCTTCGTGCCTCCCTCTCTTCCCTTCCCTTCTCCTTCATTCTCTCTCTCTCTCCTTATCCGAAATACGATTGCTAGTGGTCGAGGTCGAGCTTCCCAGATGACTTCGCACGGGCCAATACTACGAAAGACCGGGCGTCTCCATGTTCCGCTCCACGCATTGGATGCTGCATTGAAGGTGATGGAGGCGCCCAGTCTTCCTTATGTGTATGAGATTTTTTTTGTTACTCTCTCTGTTTGACCATTCGAATGTGACGACAAGATAGACACATTTGGCTTTTGCGATCGACTTTCAGCGTGCGGCGCAATCGAGGTACCAGTTCCGGTTGCGAAAGAGAAGGCAACACAACGGCGAGCGAGCACAGAGAGAAAAAAAAGTGTTGACATCACGATGGTGAAATGTGCGGCACAGCAATTCGAAACCTCCCACCCCTCCCACCCCCTCCCTCCGGCGGTCCCGTGTGCGTGTTGGTGAATGTGTCCTGTGGCTGATGTTGTTATGGTTATGGAATTTGGTTTTTTCGCTTTGTTTCGGTGCTGTACGGTGAGCGAGAGTTAAATTGTTTATTGGGTGGTGGAATTTGTATTTTTTTTTATTTACGCTTTTGCCTTTTTTATGAATGTAGTACCAATTTTATGGCACCCGTACATGACGAGAGCAACGGGATGAGCGTGTTTGGTAGCATTTCATTGGCGTGGTCGGTACCATGCATGTGATAGCCTGGGAGCTGGGGATATGGTTTTTGTTTTTCCTTTAGCGTTTTGTTTTCCTCCCGCTGCAAAACGTGCAAGGTGCAAGTGCTGGCACGTCAGCTGGGATCGTCAGTGGCTCTGTTTATAGTTGAGTGTTCAATGCGTAAGTGTGCGAGAAATGGTTGACGGTGAAAAAGTGTAGCAAATCATTTTTCCCAACCGGATCACCGGTAGGTGATGGTGATGCTATGCTGCTAACCGAATGCACCATGGAACGGCGAGCGGCTAGAGAGTGTTTTATGAACGTGGGCATCGATAAATTTCGCCCCCGGAACCCCGTCCCGAACAACGGGGGCTTCTGGAAGGTTTTTGGTGGCGATAACGAACGGTTGGGCGAAATAAAAATGTAAACATGTTTACACTTTGCACAGTCGATGGAGCTGGTTGGGTGGGATAGGGACGTGATACGATTTGGCGATGTAAACCTTGTTTGACGATGATGGATTAGTGCCGCATGGTTGGCGCGAGGGAAAAGCACTGTCCGCTGCAATGCATATTGGTTGGTACATTAATGTCGCAAGGCACGACATAAACCGACGTGCAAGAACTCATTGCAAATGCGTTGCGATGAAATGGAACACATAACAAAAACATTGAATTCGCTCTGTGCGATGTGGCGATGTTTTAAGTTGGCTTTAGGATTTATCATTTCTGGTTTAAAAGAATTGAATGCCTTTTCCTTGTAAGTGCCGGTGAAAGGGTTTTCAACGTGCGCTCTTATCTCGCACACACCCCAAGCCCCAAGTCATGCATGCAGGACAAAAGGTTTTTCGTTGGAAACGCCTTTGGGCATTTGTTTCATTTGCAATAAATAAAGTTTCGAGACGTAGGAGGTACAATGGAGGTACAATATGGGAAAAGTATAATATTCCCAGCTTCGAGAAAGGGTTTTACCATACAAACAATGGGCAACAGCAAAATTGCAATTGCATTCGAAAGCAAATCAAAGTTTGTATTCACACTAGCAATTACTTATTTATTTGCTGTTTCATTGTCGGTGTTCCGAACGCGCTGGCGGGTGGGCCGGTTTTGCTCTTAATCTATCACAACACTCGACACCACGCTGCAAAACACTTTCTCCACACCCTGCCTGGATGTTTCGTTGTCTCATCGCAATGTATATTGCATTGGTTGGCAGTTGAACCTGATGCAACTTACTGCATCCCATTGTGGGTTTCGCCAACTTTGCACTAAATTGTGCCGACAGGTTTTGTAGTAATAAATTTTACCTCCACACTCATCGGTTTTGTGTACTGTGGGAAAGTTTTCTTTGTGTGTTTAGCTTTGTTTATTTTCTGTTAGAGAAAGGATGGAGTTTGTGGAGTACATTTTTTTTTCATTCACACCATCAGTGTGCACTTTCAGGGGCAAGGAGGAGTTGAGCGGTAGTTAAAAGTATGGTTACTAATATTTTGCACTACAACGACGTTGCACAATTTAAGAAAAAAGGTCACATTGCACTAGGCAATATGCAAATGGTTGGAAATTATATATGCGTGCATCATGTGACGCATGTGAAATCTCGAAACATTTAGTCATTTTGCCACATGGTTGGAAATAATTAATGACAAAGTTATACTCGATTGTTGATGTGAGGAGTGCAACAGTGCGGCAAGATGCTCGAGCTTTCGGCTGGTGCAAAAGCCAGACTGATAAAAAGAACCAGGGCCCGATTTGCTAACGAACCAGCGCACACCATCACAGTCGTATCGTACGGGCGACGGGTTTGCGGATCTGCCGGTTTGGAATGAGACATAAAAATTATGAACAATGATAAAAGCCAACCCACAGCCAGTAACTGTTGGTACCACGAGGCAGTTTCTTAATTCTTTACCGTACTTAATGGTGGTTGTTGCTGGGAGTCTCCCTATCTCCACGCCGGAACTCCTTCATTTGGTTTGGTGTGAGTGAATCCGGCAGCAGCAAAAACTCGACGAGTGGTTGCTTATTGCTTTCGGATTTCATAATGAGACGCTACTTCCCTTTTACGGCACGTGGGAACAGTGGGGATCTAAGATGTTGGGGATTGCGAAAATCCAAGACTCACCCTACATGGGGGAGGGTGGTTGCAAAGTGAGTGCCAAAGCACTGGGAGGGGGGATGGGGAGTGAATTTGTACTTCAAAATGGATATGACTGTGTTGTTTTCTTCTTGTGGCAACGTAAGAGGTGTAATAATTTGGTAAGTACCATTTTCCCCCGGAGCTTTGCACGATTTGCTTCACACGTTGGGGCCCCATCATGGGCCTTCCGAAAAGGTGAGGTTCTGCAGTCGTTTGTAAATTTCTCTATTTATTGCTGTTAAAAAAGTATAATTCATGACGTGTTCTGGCAATGGGTGCTACGTACGGGAAGACAGCACAATAAAGCGAGAAATAAAACGATCTTGTACACGGTAGCATTTTCCCCGTGTCTTCCGAATGTGGGGGGAAAAGTTTTCCCCCCAGCAAGCACAATGTTTGTTTTGGGGGAGATTTTTCGTTTGGGGTATATTCGAGCCATCCCACTGGCCGAGACCGAGCTGGCCGTGACGTTGGCAGAATTGTAAGGGAAATTCAATTAAAATAAACTTCAGCTCTGTCCATTGGTCCGTTCGGTTTTTCTGAGCCTGACTGGACATTGCAGACGTCAGCTGGCAGTGAGACACCTTATCCGGACTTATCCCCTTGCCAAGAAGGTGCCAAGGGCCAACAGCTTGAATGGCAGAATATTTGGCATATGCCAATGAAACCATTTGACAGCGAAAGTTCTTAAGCGAGAAATAGTTTATCAGCAGTGAGAATTGTCATTTTATAGCGCATAAAGTGTTCTGCAGAAGAAAGAACTTCCACTTTCCAGGGTTCCATTACTGCAACACAGATTCCGAGAATGTTTAAATATGCAACCATGCAGCTACAGCTTCAAAAGCTCGCTTGATTTTGATGCGCTGCATTCAAATGCTATGAATGGAAATGGCAATAAGAAACGAGAACCGGTCCGGTGATACGAACACCGGGTATGACGCAACGGTGGATCGGTAGTGGATGGAATAATTTAGATGTTTTTAAGGACAGCTTCGAGGAAAAATTGTAGCATGCAACGGTTCTGATCCGTGGCATGCTCATGGCATATGTCAAACCCACTGGAGCTGATTCGCGAACTGGCTGGCCGGCTTGTCGATTGTAATATGAACCAAGCTGTTAATTTATTCAACATGTCCGTGGATGGGAAATGTCAAATCACTATCGCGAAGGGTGTGCAAAAAGGGCACCAGTTTGAAACTTGTTGCCAGCGGACAGTCACGTATGCATTTTTCAAGGATCGTTTATTTGATTATGAGTGTTTGTTTGAAACCATAAACAAGCCACTTATACACTTCGTCCGCTGGTTGCAGGCTTTGCTGAGCATTGTATTGAACCATTGGGGAAATCAATTGCTGTATTTGATGTGCTGTTTAGACGACTACCTTGTGGGGAAGAATTATTCATGGTATGATAATCGTAAGTGAATAATGTGTGTTTTCATAAAAATTGCAAATTGACATCCTCATAAAGGTAGTGAGTCTCTGTTTTTAGACTACGGAACCCCCAATTATTTGCGGCAGCTCGGTCTTTTATTTCGTAGCGTCGTCAGGTAACTGTCTATCCAGCTGTAGGTAAGTTAAGTCATAGAAGGCCAGAAATAGTAGGCTTCTAGACCTGTTGGGGCTGTTGTCCAGGTAAACAAACAAACATACCCAAGGTTTATGTAGTTAGAGGTAGTGTTTTCAATCAAAATTCTTTTTTAAAATTAAAAAGAATGTATGTTTATCTGATGCTACTTCCATCGCACTGCAACATATTGCTCTTTGGATCGGAAAAGGGCCAAACTACGAGCAATGAGCAAAATTTGAAGCAACGTTTAATTATTTATTTATAGTACATGAACCCTCCAGGTGAGGCAAAACTACATTGAAGTTACTGCCCCCGCTTTACTACCATTTAGCGATTGTTTTCTCACTCCCGCCAGCCCAGCAAGCGTGTACTTACGCAAGCGCTGCACGGAAACCCCTCGTACCCGCCGTGATTGGAAGCGGGCTTCCGTGAATCGGCGAATGTGCTTCCCTAGCCGCCCACGTTTATTTTGTAGCTGTTGCCTTCAATATACCGTGATATGGCTTGCGGAACGTTTATTTGATGTGAAATGTTGTGCCAAAGTCGGGTGGATTTTTTTGTTTGTGTCGAAGGGCGCACGGAGCTGCGTTGACGAACATTAAGGGGAGCCGCCGGTTGGTGATGGTGGATGGGCATGCACCGGGAAACGTAAGGTCTTTCGATCCTTCCTTTGAGGGGCGGTTTTTTTGTTGGGGTGGACTTTTTTTCGGGGCACCTTTCAATCGCAACCCTGACACAAAGGATATGTGAGTTTGACTAAGGAGGAAAGCAAGGAAGCATGTTAGCCGCTGTTAGTTCAAGGACTGGCGGTTTAGTTTATCACGCACGGATATTTTTATGACGAGGGTTTTGGAGATTGTGAAATAGGCGCCAAAGTTGTTGCGCGTTCGTTGTGAAATGTAAAGATATGTATTAGCTACGCAGGTACCAAAAGGAGAAACTATTGATATTTTTTGAGAATTCATCGGTCAACGGCGCGGAATTGTTATTGTAATTAGACGAAACGCTAAGCTGATCCGGATGTGATTGGCAATAATGGTGAGGTTTTTGTTTCTAGTCGGAATAATAATGAGTGCAAAAGGTGGTTTGTATTGCTGATCGGATACGGTTCCCGAAGCCTATCTGTATCATTTAATCAAACGAACACCTCACTTCCTTCCCAGCTCATTCCGTTTTATGCTTTCTCATGTGTGTGTGCTTATAAGACCGTCCGGTAGAGTCCGGTGAGCAATGGCATTCATCAATTATCGTGCACGGTAGTTGGAAGGCGATTATAGGTCGCATTATGGGTAGGGGCCGGGCGACCATTAATGGCCCTTTGGCACCCTGTATGCACACCCCGGATCACAATCTCTCCTTCACGATGGGTTGCTATCCAATCCAATAAGGTAGCAGGTAAAATCCCTCACCGGGAATTAAACTACCGATGCCGAAGTTGATGTTGATGAGGCTAGCGGGTTCCGTCCCGGAAGCACGGTTGCGGGAGGAAATAAATTTTCTTAACGGTTCTGGGCTTTCCTTTCTCCAATTAGATCTGGCGTGTGTTTTTTTTTTGTTGTTATTGTTGCATCCTGCCTGCTTTTGCCCGTACAAATGAGCGAGCGGATGTTTGCCTGTGGGATGCATCGGTACCGGCACTCGGGCACCCCATTTCGCACCGTCGGCGGGTGAGCTGTAAGAGAAATGATAATTTTTTGATAAATGGTTTCTAATTAAAAGCATTCAAAGACAGCAATCGGCTGGAAACGGGGACGAACCGCACGCTCCCGTAGTGTGCGGGTATGGTCTGGTCTATGGTCTATGGCCAATAAATTTGGCTTCTGATTTCTGCAATGGATTTTAATGATATTATTGCCTGCTCCAAGTGGCACTCGGACGATGGCACCGGTAGGCCATTATTTCGTTACGCAATTGAATGTGTGTTTGTGTGTTGCTTTGGCGCTTTTCTTTGATTGGACCCCACCTTAGTCTTGAGGTGTGTTCGGCCACTCCGTACCATGTCGAATGTCGGGGGGGTTGCGTTTTGAGGAAAGTATTATTAAATTACCTTCGATACCTTCGACGTTCGCTACGTCTTCGCTTCGATTGCTGTAGCCGAGTCGCACAGTCGAGTGCGTCCGCCGTGGCACACAATTGTGGGCAGTGATGTCGAACAAACAAGGTGCAAACATACAGCTACACACACACACACACACACACACACACACACATACACGGACAAACGCACAGTTGAATACGTTTATGGCGTCGTTAATGAGGATAACGAGTGGTTTTGCTGTGATTATTGCTTAATCCTGATCGTGTGCTCTCATTCATCATTTACGCATTGTGACTCGGTCTGACACTTGCCCACATCGAAATGCATCGCAACGCAACGGATAACGTTTGGCGGCGGGTATAATCTTAGCCCGTGCGGCTGCCGCCACTGCACACGGGTCGGGGTGCTTAGGTTAAATGAGCCGCTGCACGAGATGGCCGGGCGCGATAGAGCCGCGTGTTCGTGTGTAAGTATGTTTGTCACGTTTCGGATCCTTGCGATGATCCTTGGTGGTTCTTTACCCCCGTTCCGTCCCCTGTTTTGGGCAAGTTTACCGTCTTAATTACGTTTGCCAGCGTCAGCAACGGGAGCCATTTTGCATGAAAATCCCGATCTTGCCCGCAAGCGTCCAGCGGTGTCTCCAATAAACATGAGCTTTGACGTGATTATAAACCGATCTGTGGCTGAATCATTGAGTGTCCCGCCCAACTGCCCTGTTTGACAAATGACCTTTTCAATGAATGCTGAATCGTTCCAAACTAATGGACAAATGGTGTACTGCGTCAGGTGTGGTGCGTGTGAACTCGCTTACGTACATGTTTACACTGGGCGTAAAGGGACAAGCATCGAGGTGTTGTAATAATTCAACGCATTATATTTGTGGTATGTTTTACGGAATTTTATTGTTAGAATTCGCTGCGAATAGCTTAACATAGTTGGTAGGGGAATTCGATTAATTGACCTATGTTGGAAGCTTCTGGATTTTTCAATAAATTTCCAGAGGTATTTAAGCACTAAAAACAAAATAGTGCCCCCTTATTATTCTTTTTAATTTTTAAATTGCCTTCAAATTGGAAAAAAAATCTCCTCTTGTCCAATGACTCAAGCATTGGAAAACCGGATGGAAAGCGCACATTATTGGAAATTTAAGGGCCGCAACAGAATATTTTTAACGATAATGCAAAGTTATGCCGCATCGAAAACCCTCTATCCGTAATCAAGTAAATGGTACATAAACCCGGGCGCCCAAACCGCCACCCGGAAAGGTTGCAAGCTATCGATCCCCGAAGTGAAAGATTGAGATCCATCGGAACCGCAACGTGGAGCGCCAAAAAGCACTAATAAAGTATTCAATAAACGAGACATTTATCAACGGGGATTAAGCGAATGGTAATTATGCGTATAATAATGATAATAAAAATAACAACTTGTCTCAATTAGTGGCGCTTTGAGCGAAACGAATTAAACCTTTTGCCAGGGCGCTGCCGCTTTATGCACCGTTGGGTGGTAAAAGTTCGCAAAAGGGAAGGAAAAAGAAAATGGTTGAAAGTTTCGCAATCAAGATTTTGTGATGGCTTGAGTTTTTATGGGACCGTCTTAGATGTGGCGTTGGGCCGCATGATTGTCTGGTTGACGGAAGTGTGAAGTCCTAGTCGCATGAAAAATCAGGTGTTGTTTATGATGCATCATAACACAGTGTCACCCCCCCCACAAACGAGAATTGCCCGAATGACGGGATGTGACGGGCGGCGAAGGGATAGATCGTGAAACTTTACGTTGCGTAGTACAACCACCTGATTAGTTGTCATTGTGATGCCTTTGAGCTGTTTTCGCCGAAACGATACCATTACGTATTAATTAGCCATTGTCTTGTCATTGCTGGCTGGGGGGATGGATCCACGCTCACGGGAAGTATGTTTGTTTTAAACGACTTTGCTCGTCACGTCGGGAGCTTGAGATTATTTATCACCGTCCTATGTTGAGCATGAAGTCACGGTTGAAGTCGACACCGATAAAGCTCGTGCCCCGTTTATGGAGCAGAAACATTTCTCTCACCGTCCCGTCTGACGGTGGAGAGCGATGGAACGGTACTTGGGCGCTTGTACTTGGGCAATATTACACTTTGGTGTAATTAATATCTCGGTCGTAAATTGGACGAGTAAAGGAGAGAGTGCGAAAGTGAGAGAACCAATCCTAACATCAATGAAAAACTTCACTCCCTTAGTGGGCCCTTCCACTGCGCTCGTTCTTCCTGTTGACAAAATCTTCCCATTCTGCAGACCAGAGCGAATGTCAAGCGAAATCGTTCCCGCTAATAGCTATCACAGGTACATAAAGGGGATGATACTTTCATAATTTGCACCGTGAAGAACATTAAAAAGATAATTTAAAATACTGTTACAGCGATCATGATGATGAAGCGGGGAGCCGGGAAGCAAATGGGGGCAGCAGGCTTTGCTGGAGATGATTCCGATCTCATCCGTGCCGGGTCAACATCAGGTGCGCCAGAGGATGTAAGCACGATGAAACTTTGCCACCCCGTTCTGACGCAGTTGATGTTCAAAAAGTGATCATCTGTGTGCGATGGCGAACCTGGTGGTGCCTGGTTGCGAAAAAGGTAAGCCGATGCTGGGCCGGAAGTGAAAAGCGGGGAAAGATAAATGTTGTAAAAATTTATCACTTCCCGTCAAGCGGCACCGCCCGCCGGTGATGTTGCCTATTGACAAAGGGTGAAAATGAGTCAACCGATTAGACTAGAAGGTGATGCAAACCGCCTGCGAGATGAATGGTTAATTAAGAAATGGTGCAAAAAAAGTAACTTAATTATTTCGCAAAAAGCACCCCACGCCAGTGACTTTCTGCTGCTGCTAATGCGAAGAGAGCCATCGAGGATAATAGTTGGAAGTTTGGACAGCGGTGAGGTTTTCAGGCGATGGAATAATTTAACTTGTCTAGTACTATGATGGCTCAAGGGTTTGGCATTTAAAAGTGAGAGTACCAACGAGCATCAAGTCCTCTGGGAGTTAAAAGTGGACCAATTTTAAATTTGTTGTGCAGATTGTATAACTTCAGGCGTTTTTTTAAAAGACGTCATCCGTCTGCATCTGATAATTATATTGGATGCGGAGATCAAATCCAAAGGTTACAACCAATTGGCAGTGGCAAAAACTGCAAAATCTACAATTTATTTCATTTGTAAAACACTTGAAAGGCAATCAGTGTCCGGGATTCCCTTACATTTGAGCTTTATCTAATGAAGGCAAATGGTTTTATCTAGCTGATAAAATTTAATTTAAACTAACCATACTGTACGAGCAGAAATCAGTAGAGAACGGTCCAACGATCATGTAAACCTAATCACGAGAAGATCCACAACGGAAGGTAATCTTTTACGGGTTAGTTACAGTCTTTAATCAGCACATGCGTTGCAATCGAATACCGTTTACGTTAACGTACCGCTCCTGCATCGACGCTCGGTTGAGATTGTTCCGAGTGTTTGCGTTCCATCTGTTTCCGACCCAGCAAACGGTAGCAGGGTCCCGTTTTGCCCAAATGTAAAGCATTTCCATCTACCCCCCCAAAACACATGGAACCGTTGTCGGTTCCTTTACCGTGCGAAGTCCAATCAACTCAAAAACCGACAAGGAGCGAAGGCCCATAATCAACTTCCGTCAAACTTCTTCCTACGTTCCCTACGTCAGACGGCCCCGACCTGTGGTGATTCTCGGTAACGCTTCAATGGCGCTCGGCAAGACATTCAATCGGAAAGCGAAGCCCGGTCTGCAGTTAGGGGAACAATTAAGTTTACATTCGGAATAGTTCACCGGAGCGGGACCGGAGCGTTACAGTGTGGTCATATTTCTTGGAGTAAAATGTGCCCCATTTCGACCGCAGTCGTGCCGTTGCCCACACAGCAGGCCGCTCTCTTACACTCTCATTTTGCTTCAGTTTTTGGTCGAAATGTGAATCGAATTTAGTCAATTTAAGATGGGTCTGACAAAGCGCTACGGTTCGGCTCAAGATTCGGTGCGGATCCACCCATTCGAAGATGCTCCCCAAAGGAGCACTCTTAGGCCATTTGGAACAGATGCTAACTGTCTCTGCTGCTGGTCTCGGGCTTTACCGGATCGTTGGCGTTTGTTTGAACATTCGTGCCACACGACATGTGTCGTCGATTTTGGCCCGGGTTGTGCAGAAACGGGGCTAGGGTTGGTCAAAATTTTATCAAACCACCCCAGCTTATCCCCCCCGGGGTGCTGTTGGGATTCGGCAGCGTGTGACGGTTGCGCCCGGGCATTTCGGGCATGGAGCCAATTTAAATGTTTTCGGTGAAGTGGTGCGTAGGATGCTAAATTCGGGGAAGAATTATTTGATCGGAACAAATTGACTGAATGCCAGGTTGGGTTTTTGAAAATGGAGCTGACGGTGACAAATGCAGTTGTGACAATGCTTGGAGCACTTTCCAGCCAAAGGATGGCTGTGGCGTTGGACATAGTCTCACGTTACCTTTCAGGGGTTGAGGTGTAGTTTTATTACCGTTGTACCGTCGTGTGTTTTCAGAGCCAATGTTTGCCGGTTGTTGTAACAATATGTATGAATTCAGGATCACCTCCATATGCCGTGCAGCAGCAGTCCAGCGAGGGAGTTCATCCGTACAGTAAAACAAAAGCTTCCCTACCGCCCGGTGCAAAAATGGGGTAGGATTATCTACAGTACGTTGTCCCTGCTCATCAAATCTTGCACCACTATCCGGCACGAGGTAGTCCTTTGAGTTTTGACACTCATTTATTTTTCATGTCACATCGTGGCCCTTCACTGCATGCGCACACAGGTGTTGTCCATGGTGTCCATGCTTCAATGGCGACGCGACCGAGAGAAATCTGATTCGAGCATGTTTACCTGGGCCAGTGGGCTCATTTCGACAGGGCAATGATGAGGGTAGCAGGACGGTAAGAACTTTTTCCACCGAAACACCGAATATCGATTCGGGGGTGAAATGATTGGTAAATCTTGAAAACCGTTCAGACCACCACCCTGCATGGCTGGTTGTCGGTTTGTGGTTCGGTTGGTGGGATTTTCAAAATTCATGAATATATTGGATAATTTTACATTCGGTCAGCCCCCTCACCCTCATGGGAATGGTTTTATGTTTGCAGTGAGCTTTTGTTTGTCCCCTCCCCTGAACAGGACTGGTGTTCGATGTGTTTTGTGAGCAGAATTGATAAAGTGTCCGGAGTTGGAAGAAAGCATAGCGGTACCGGACGAACCTACTGTTCAATTCATTTGCACGTTCGTTCAATATTCATCGATGTAGCGCAATCCACCGTGGCCGAGATTGGCCGATTTGTTGACACGAGAAATTGCGCCAGCCGAAGGGTCGACTCAGAAATTTAATTAAAATTCAATTAACTTCCCTGCTCGGGTGTAACCATTCTTAAGGAGGACAGCGTTTTGTACAGTGATTTGTTTCGAATTTCGAACGCCTAGAAGTGATGTCAAAGCGAAAAACTCAGGGCTGCTCAGGGCGACCATGGAAACCATTAAAGAAAAGTAACGCTTAATAACTTGCTGGAATTCATCCAAGCAACCGAGACGGCACAGCGTTGCTCTCTGTTTTACCAAATCAAAATTCATTTTAAACATACCCTGCGACGTTTTAAAAATGTTACGATTGCAGTCTTAAGTGAGCAAATAGCCCTAATGCTACGACATTCGAGTTCGAGTTGCAATCAATTTCCAATGCTTTAATGCGATAAAAATTATGATCGGTCCCGTGCCGCACAAAGGCAACTCGATCTGTGGCCGGTTCGCACCATCTACCAATACCATCTACGGTTTAAAATCGTTTGCACAATATGGTGCCTCAATGTGGCGTTCGATGCGGGCATGGGCAAGAAGTTCCGTGCTCTGCGATTGCGATTTTGTCCCGCAGATTCTATCGTACGAGTGTGTACGAGTGTGTTTCGTAGAGCTAACGGGTGGGCGAAACAGGGTGTTCTTCATCGACGTTAGTTTCGCTGCCTTCAAAAACCTCCGTTACACTTGTTGCTGTTACCGCAAATCATCACACAAAAAAGTGTGTGACAACCGGTGGCAGTGGCGCTTCGGAATCGGAAGCAGTCCCCATCCGGCCGGGACAATGGAGGGATAATCAAAGTCGTGCGGTTACGTGCACTATCCGTACGGTTCGGCAGTAACCACGGTGAATATCGATGTGGCGCGTAACTCCACTGTTGCTCGTTAGGGTTTTGGTTGGATTTGTGGCTCGCAGCATTTCCCGTGAGCAATGGCACAGTCACTTTGACAGATCGGCATATGCGGCGCGTACATTTTTACGTAATGTGCTCCGAACCCGTAAGTGCAGTGCAGTTTCGTAAGGCTTTGCGTAATTGGTAGGAATTTTACACGAGCCTGTTGTTCGGGTTGGGCTAAAAGGTCACAATTTTCGGAGCCACGTTTCGGAGGTACTTGGTGTGCGCCTTAAAAACGGGCGCTCAAAATTACGAGGCTTGGTGGTTTTTTGGTGTGGTTTTTGCTGGTGGTGGTGGTTTTCGCTTCGACAGCAGAGGCTGAGAGGTGTGATTCCATCGAAACTGTCTACTCCCGAGCGCGGGAAGGATTTGAGACAATTTTCGATTACTGAGATTGATTGTGGTTGCCGGTAGGCGTTGGTATCCCGGTATGGTCGGGTGCCCGGAGTGATGCGAAATGTAGAGCCGTCGCAAAAACAATCTGCAAGCTGTGTTTAAGAAGACGCAACAGCTTCACGTGTAATGGCAAATCCGTATGCGGAATGGTTGTATGGAATGGAACACGTGACGAATTAGAAGCTCCTCCGAATGGCAGGAAGTTTGTCAATTTATCAAACAACTAACTCAACCTCACCCACAACCCACATGCACGCCCCCATACGCCGGAGTGAATATTCCATGGTTCGGCTGAATCCATCGTCACCTACACCACCAGCTGCAATGTGTTTCGCCAAAAACCGCAAGAACTCGATTACATCGGCCGACGTAAAGCTAGTTTATTTGTTGCTTGCCAAAGAGCGAACGGAAGCGGCGGAGAAGATAAAGTTGGTGGTGCTACTGCTGCTGCTGATGTGAATAAGATGGCAGTCATTGGCAGTAAAACTTTGGCACAACGCTTAGGATCGGATCGGCAACGTATTAATTGAGCATTTTTGTGAGCGAACAATCGCATTCGGCTTCGCAATCGGGTCGTATTGATGGTTATCTGCACCCGCCCGAGGGTTTTTCCGAGACCGCATTGTGGAAGGTTATTGGTTTTAGGGCCATGCTTGGGGCCTTTTATGCTAAGCATTCGTCTGGTGGGCAATATGCTAACGGTAATCAAATTGATGAGATTGATCATCGTAAATGAATCTTTACGGCGGGAAAGAGCAAACTTTCGCAAAGTGAAAACATAATGGGTCTGCGTCGTTTCCTCCCGCTGCTCCCCAAGTACGTTTACTACATTGACCAAACATGTGGTTTTTTTTTGTGTGTAATTTTAGATACTTTAACACTTTTACCGGAAATGACACTAACCATAGGTTGTACAATCAAATCTGGTGTGTAACGAAAAGGAAAAGGGCTCAAGTGTCGTTAGTTGCATAAACGTGATTGCAACGTGAGCTTCAATCGCAACATACACTCGAAATCGAATTACACTGATGCAACATCAGCAAAGCTTGTTGATTGAAAGAATCAAAGCCTTTGGTACTCACACACACAAACACAAAAAAGGAAAACCACAAGCACTAGCAAGCGATCGAAAAACCGGCGAAAATAACTAGCAGAACTCCAACACATCGTAAAAAGCAGTGAACATTTGAATACAATCTCTTCGCTTTCATGTTTCGTGTTACTCATGTGCATGGCGTCCATCGCGAATCCTTGACCAGTTTTCTTGAAAAGAAACCAAGAGCACCAACTAAAAAGTAGCGACTCGTTACAGTGGAGTGCTGTCGGGTAAGTTTGAGTGTGCCGTACGATGCAGCAACGTTCGCTCCATCGCTGCGCCATGGACGGCACCGAACGTCCGACGGTGAACGTTGTAAAACTGCATGAAATTGGCCAAAAAAAAGGTGCTTCAAGCTGCAGAATATGCTTGAAATATGCGATTGAAATTTCGGCACAGCATAGATAGGGTTGCGCATAACTTCTCATTGAATGGAAAACTCAAAAATTTGATTTACCTCAGCAAAGAAGGTGCATTTTTTTGCTGTTGCCTGTCGTACCGTTTTATGGGGAAAGTTTTGCTGGCTGGCGCAAAGAAAACAAAAAAAAAAGCACGGCTATGTAATTTGCAGTGGGCCGGGGTATGATCCGGTGCGGAAGGAAAATGACGCGCTGTAACTGAAGATTGTTGACGTTGGGTGTAGATCTTGTGCATACGTGTGGATCTGCTGCAGGGCCGGACCAGAAGAGAGTTACAAAATCATTTGAATGGTATCCTTGATTAAGCTTTACAGATGGCCGTAAGGGTTTTCCCGAACCGTACCGGTACGAAGTTTTCTTTTTGTATGTGTGTGTGTGTGGGACAGCCATGTATGAATAGCTTGAAAACAAATTTGCATGTTTTGTATGGTTGGTGCGCAAATGGTGTTGCCGCATGCAGGGAATGTTGCATGTGAGTTTTAAGTTTTAGGTCGCCCCAAAACGTGACGTCTCGCTCACAATAATGGGGAAAAATTTGTTAAATAACGTTCCAATTGTATCACAAAACAACCTCCGAATCCCAGACCAAGAGGGCCTGGTGCATTGTTTCATTTCGACAGCAAAACGATTCGGTATATTCTTCGCCCAACACGCTGAGACACGGTCATTTAATAAAGTTCCAAACCCGGCAATTAGACCATTAAGCAACCTGTTCGAAGTTGTGATGATCAGAAATACTTCATTTAGCTAAAGGTGCCAACAGGCGGCACATCTGAAGTTTACGGCCGGTGGAAAGGAAAACACACAAAAAAAAACTTTCCAAACAGGCCGCCTCATTTTTATTCTGCTTGCTTCCGTTTTACTTTTTTTTCGGTACCATTTTGTGGTGAAAATTGGAGGTGTGTGTACGACGGAACTACCGTTTTGAGAAAGTTTCCTAATTAAAAGAAAACAGTTTGCATCGGTGCGGAAACGGCGATGGGAACGGAACCGACACCACGAAGGATGCCACACGTCACAATTTTCACCGGAGTTTCCCTTCACAGCAGCACCGTTTTCTTTCCTTTCTTTCGCCTCTTTCAACCGTCTTCCGGGAAGGTTCGTTCAAACCACACAAAAGCATAAAGAAGGAAGCTTTGAGCAAAATGGTAAAATTGGTTTCGCTTTCTTTTCTCAATTCGCGGACAATGTTGCGCCCACCCGACATCTGGTTTTCTAATCAAGAGCTGGCCCTACAACGGAGAGCTTTTTTTTCCGCCGTAGCCCATTCGTAGTGGTGGAGAATTGTCACTCGTTTAGAAAACGCTTTCTGATTGACGCTTTTCCTGTTCCTTTCTGGTGTTCGCCGCGGTTACGTTCCCAGAGGAATAGTGCGTACGAGTCGTATGCGAATCGATGGCCATGATTCGACTTTAATGAGAAAAGTTTTATATTTCATTCGTTTGCCAATCGGTGTGTGTGTGTGTGTGGCCATGTCGCTCCGGTTGTGTGTTTCTTTCATCGCCACGGTGAATGTCGGTGCCCGTGATTGATTGGGTGGATCGATGTCGGGTACTTATAATTTACCGGAATACTCTCCGGATATCCGGGTCCCGCAAGGCATGCCAATAGTGGTGCTCCACTCGATTCTATCTAGTCATTTATCGCTGTCACACCACTGGGTGGATTTCGATCCGTGGTTCAAACAAGGAACGATACTGTCCGTTCCGATTCCGAGATAGCCGATAGAGTAGTTGGAACTTCTGCTGCCGCAAGAGAAAGTTTTCCATTAAAACACGATTATGGTGCGGGTATTGGTGGTTCGTCGAGTGTGTGCGGACAAATTATGCAAATGTACACATCACCACCCTGTCCGACCATCCGGGGTGGTTTAATTTGTGTAACGCATTGTCATACTTCTACCACGCAGTGAGCGTTCCGGGTGGTACATGCTTTGACCGTATGACTGCAAAGAGATGATAATCGGTGCATTCGCGAGCTAATGAATTCTTAAACCGACTAATCGATGTTCGCTGCCATTGTTCACTTTATCCGTACGCGATTTCAATTGTATGCGTTTCATTTCCGGTGCCGGTCTCAATTACAATTTATCCTTATTCTTAAAGCTCCGCTGAACTGAAGCCAATTGAAATGGATACGAAGAATTAACAAATAGCTGGTATTATGTAGCAGATGAACATCTTCTGCAGATACTAGCTGTTGTAATGTACCTGGAACTTTTTCTGACAAATTATTGATAATATGTAACAGATACAATATGGATAGTGCATACACGAGCGAGTTAATTCTCACTAAAACCCTTTCTGAGTTTTGTTCGCTTATAGTCAATCAGTTTAAACATTTATGAAACAATTTTTCTGACAACCATTGCCCAAGCAAATTGTCAGCCATTGTTTTATGTTGGTGTTATACAGAATGTTGCAAATGTTAGTAGATTGCATACATTTAGGCGCATTTCAGAGAACGCATTAAACCATGAGGGATGGATGTAGCTACCAGTCGCTTCTAATGCTTGCAATAGGTTTCATGAAGGTGATTCGTCTTATTTTGGTTCAATCCTTTATCCTTCGTACTGTTTAGCCCTTACTGCGCCAGAATTCCACGGATGCATTCCATTAAGAAAGTGGTTTCCGCTCATTTCGAAACGGGCAGCATTGCCCTTTCTTTACATTTTCTCATCACACACCGTAGTTAGTGGCGACCGTGAAAGGACTCTAAAGCTTCTGCTGCGGGGTTTACATAGCGGGTTGTGGCCTACGCAAAAAAAGGGCTCTCCATGTACGGTAACGAAGAATCATCGCTGCGAGGATGCATAAAATATGGCAATGTTGTTCTGGCAGCAGGTGCACCTGCTTGCTGGTCGGTTCTTGTATCTTCCCGTTCCGAGTTCGTCCCACTCCTCGGCACCCTGGGCAACCGGACTGAGCAAGTTTGGTCCAAACCCACCAGGTGATGGTATCGAATTAGCGCGCGTGGTGAAACTTAAACAGGAAAAGGAACATTAAAATACAAATTGAATAGATAACAACCTGGTGGTGCTTTCCGTACGCCACCTGGACGTGGTAAGTCGCTAACTCCCGGCAAACGCAACGCGATGCCTACTACGGCACGACAGGAAACAAAGTGTTTGGGAAAATGGGCTGGTAGAAAATTAAAATTTAAAACATGCCATGACTGAAAGTAATTAAAAATGTGCCTCCAGTTTTGTCAGCCGGGAACCGGGGACGGTTTCGAATGTCTGTCCATATATTGGTGGAGTCTTTGGCTTCTTTGGAAAAAGGGGTTACCGAGGAGGGCGATGGGACGGTGGTAGAGAAGCGAGCCACCGTTGGTTTCATTCCTTTTGACGATGGTTTTACCTCGTTTTCGGGATCGGTCCTACCCGGGGTGTGATTTGTGTAACGAGCTTAACGAATGGCGATGAAATACTTTGCCACCTTTGGTAGTCTGACTTGTGTCCGCAGGATCGCGCTTAATTATGGCTCCCGGTGCTCGAACGCTAGCGTTTGCCATCGGTTTCCACTCGCTGCAGGAATGTAATAATGTTTCCACAGCAAGACAGCAAAAAAAAAAAACAATAACATTATCCAGGCGGAAGGTGTAGCACATTTGTCTGCGTCTTCGTTACAGCTGTAACTGTCTCTCCGTATGCGTTTCTATTGCGAAGGGTTTGCTACAACCAGCACCGAACGACAAATGGCTAACAGGAGCATGCTTCGCTATTGTGAACCGTTTCTGAAATGTATTCTTCATTTAAAAGGGATTGCAAGGAACGGAGATTTTTATTGTACCGAACAAAGAATGATGACGGGTCATAAATTTCGTAATGAAGAGATTAGCCAACCCTTGGGGTTTAGGGACGGATTAGGAGGGGGATTTTTGTTTCCTTTCTTGAGATGGTTTCCTAATTTTTAACGGTGCAATTTGCGAAAAAGCATGGCAACCGTGCCAGTAGCAAGCTGTTGGCAATAATACTCACCCACCGGGTTTTATTACGAGCGATTTCTTTGAGCATAATGGCACTGTGGTAAGTATATACTAATTCTTCGCTTCAAGTGGCTGCGTTTATAATGTATTGTTCATTGCTTAAGCGTATGTCAATGTGTTCTGTTACGGTAGCATTATTAGTTACGCTGTTAGTTATTGAACCACTTTAATTCCTCTTACTCTTCCATGAATCGGAGTCGTCTAAAGCAAGCGACTTCTTGAAAAGAAAGTCAATATCGTTTAAATTCGGTATGCATGAACATACCCGTGCACTTTCCTTAGTCTTTACACTGCAACTCGCTTTAGGTTAAGTAGATCATGCATACTTCATTAGTCCGTTTAGAGTAAAAGCGTGCTTAGTGTATAGTATCGTTACTGCGTCGATGACATCCACGTCGAAAAGTGTGGAATGGTCGCAGTAGCAGCAGCAGAACGCGTTCAGGTCTCAGGACATGCACTAGCAGCACATAAGCGAACGCATGCCAGTAGTATCATCGATACCGAACGACCATTTGGTGGCAACTTTTCCGCAGTGTCGCTGTGGGGAAGAATCCGGCGCTACAAGCTTTTATGTTCCCGTTCGGTGACATTTTCGTAATCTGCTGTTATGCAACCGAACGGTACGGGAAATTTCCCGTCCAAAATGGCCCGATTGGCGATAATGGAGAAGTTTAAAGTCTGTCGAGAGCAAGGTAGACCGAACGGGGGTTTTACTGTATGTTTAGCGCGTGGAGCTGTAAATTGATTGTCACGCTGTTCACGAGTGCTGCACGATTTTCAACTTAATTTGGGTTAAACTTTCCGAACGGCTACACCTCGGGATGGATCCATCGGAACGGAAAAGTGGCACTTTAAGTTCGCCTGTCAGCCGCCCTTTGTCCTGCCCTGTAACGGTTCTTGCAGCGTAGAGCACTCCCGGGAGGTAACCTGGATCGGTACGATGCCATTTGTCGATGGCACGCTTGGAAGGAAGGAGTTTTGTGTAAAGTTTTTCCACCATTCAATCTCTTTCGCATCCTTTCAATCGGTCACCGGGGCGTGGGGAAGGAAGCGCAGTTTGTAAATGGTGTGAAGCGGAAAGCACATTTGACAATTTCCTTCGGGCGTTGGTAAGCTTATCCATTTGCGCCTTGCCCTTACCCGTTCGCATGTGACAGTTGTCAAAAGTTTGTCTTGGCCACAAAATAGTTAATCCTTCGGCATTTAACGAATTGATCCTGATGTCGTATTCCATTTTTCTATCCACTTGTCTGATTGGGTCTCGAGACTCTCGGTGCATTCGATGCAGCGCAGATACGGATCCGGCCAGCAGGAATTGTTTTTGAACAAAACGCAAGACGCGGCTGGGTGGCGGGATCCTATTCTGACAAGCGTGTTGTGGTTTTCGGGGGATTTATTTTCATCTTCTTCTATTCTATCATTTTTATTTCTCCGACGCTCTCTTACGAACCAACGGCTACGGTGCGCTTGTTATGGGGGATTGCCGGCACGACTGAATCTTTCAAAGCGACAACTAGAAATGAAGCAAGCTGAGCTTCCGTGCTTCCGCACTGAGCGAAGCGAAGGACAAGTTGAGCTTCTTAGAGGTTCGTGGGAAGATACTTGCCATTATCCGGACACCACACAGAGACGATTTACGAAAGCCTGCAGATACGTTACATGCTTCGAAGTTTGGGAGGTGCAGAGAACCAACAAAAAAAAGAAAATAAAGCAAAATGTATGACGATAATAGGGGAGTCTATTTTCCGGTTGAGCAAATTTTATGCCACAACTATCACCTTGGCTAAAAGCGAAACAGTGTTTGCGTATGTGCGTCGTTCTGTTTCGTGAAATGTTTTTTACGCTGCCCTTGCGTAGAGTTGGAGGATGATACTGCTTTATTTCTAAAATGATCTTGCAGTTATCATTGAAATGTGAGGCAGTGTATCTGTCTTTTGGTAAATTTAAATCCTGTTAAATGAAATTGAAAGAATACATTCACCATACTTCTCACCTGTTGGTTTTTCGGGTAATAAATATGTGGACTGTGTGTATAGTAAGCTTTTAATAAAAGACCTGGTTAGAATAGCGGTCATATCCAGTATTTCATACGACCAAATATCATCCGAACCGTTCCTTCATATTCCAATCAAGACTTCCACGGTTTAAGTGTCTCATAGAAGAAAAGGAATTGGACTATAGTTTCCAATTCGAAAGTAAATTAATGGGGTTAATAATGTAACGTTTAAACATCAAAGTTCGTGGGCAAAGTCGGTTAATGAATCTATACCTAAAGGTTTCTACAAAGAAGAACAAATGAACTAACCAGTTTCTTTATGGTATGATTTGTTTACCATGTGTCCCATTAGCATGGGTTCACTACGCAGAAGAAACTTCTGCCCGCTGCAGTAGATTACACTTTAATCAAGATGATTCAATAAGAAATAAAAGTTACTCGCATGTCTTGAGTAAGCAAGATAGACCTCTCGCTGTACTTCAGCTTAGCTTCTCGTGATCACAGCATATTTTTTTCCTTTGCTTATCGCTCTTTCTCGCCGCTAGACTGTCGGTGAAGACAGATGATTTGAGGCACAAGGGAATGAGTATGTGCTTTGTACGAAGAAGCACGAAATGAAGGGAGTTCGGGTGATTGTGCCCATCGCGAAAGCGAGTAGCTTTCAAGCGCTTAACAAACAGTGTGACTTATACAATTTCGTTGGTAATTTTTGGTGCTAAAGAAACCGACCCCACATCCAACGGACCGCCCAACGGTGCATGATGAAGGGGGAGCAAATTTGTCTCATATTCATGCTCATCAATGATGAGCAGATCTAGCCAGTGCACACGATGGCACCAGGCACTGGGAGCAGTGTAAAGTTTCCCAACAGCGCCAGCGTGCCTGCGATGCGAACGACTGAAAGGGCAAACGCTTGGGACGTGGGAGCTGGTTAAAGCGAAAGGACGCAAGCAAAACTTAACGCCAATGGAGGCTAGTTTTTCACCGCAATCCCCTGGCGGATGCTCACTGCGACACTTTCGGTGCGGTTGGAGGACGGGTGACTGTGCTGTTGATAAAAATCGTCTAAAGTTTTTCAATTCATTACGTGTTATCTTATTATTTTTTAGCCAGTCATGGTAGTTTTACGCGTTGTTTTGTGTGCTGTAGTATGGGCCAACTTTCGGCGTTCGGTAACCGAGATGTGTGAAAGGTAGGACAAGGCATGAACACGAACCAAATCCAAATAGAAGCTGTTTTGGAGTAGCAAAAAAGTATGTTCTTTTGGAAAAGTATCAGAGGAAATGAAGTGATTGCCCGAATATGATAAGAACAATTGAGTTCTGACGTGTGTCCTACCCAATCGGACTAAGTAAGTCACAATGAGTAAACATGGATCGAGCTCAGTAGTTTCACATGCGCTATATTGTAACCACAATACACGAGAACAATCAAATAATAATCTTGCTTGCCTCCTGCTAGAACCGTTCTATTTCCGATGATTTGTGCATTGAACGAAACGAAACAAGATGTGAACGGAAGCAAACGTTGTGCTTGTTTGATAATAACGCTACAGCCGTTTAAAGAAATGTCTGATTAAGCATAAAAAAATCTAAAAACCACACTCGTTTCGTTCCAGTGCCTGCGTTGGTTCAACTTTTAAACGATAACCGCTTAACATTCTCTTGTCGAGGCGTGTTGATAACGATGAAGCAAAGCAAATGCTCCGAGCGTGCGATGTAAAGAACGCAGCTTGGGTGGAAGTCACATCGGCGGATCGAAACGCACAAGAAACTTTCCTTCACAGCTTCACAATGGCAAGTAGAAGAATCTCATTTCCGCTTGGTACGCCACAAAGGCGGAACTACAAAGGCGGAGGCTGTTTGTTCGATCGGATAGATGGTTGAATGGATGGATGGATGGCTCGTTTCGGAGGTTTTTTTTATGTTTTGTTTTTGTACCGATGTGTGAGCTCTTTTTTTCGAGTGGGCATTCAGCCGTAACATATAACGTTGGTAAGTTGATTTGGAGTTGGATTTTGGAGATTGTTCAGGGACATCTGGAGGCGCGTCCGTTATACCGGGTGACTTAAACGACATTGTTGACGCACGTGTTTCTGTGTGGACAACGCACTACAGTTTATTATGCTCGACTGGACCTGGGAAAGAAACGTACTAAACGTCTGATTCTCTATAAGACCGTGTGGCTACGGATTGTAAAAGAATGTGATTTAAAGTTATGGTCAAGGTGCTGGATTTCCTTCCTGTGCGGCTGCTGTCTTAATCAACGTCTCTGTCCATATTCTAAAGTTATAGAAAGAAGCAGCGAAAAATCAATAAGCGAATTAAATTGCAATACTCGGGTTGTTGTGGGTGAATCGATTCTACTTCTGCTTTGGGGTGTGTTGTGAAGAATCAAAATCCCGCAGGCCCAGCATCACCCTCGATTCTGAGCTTCTGACGGTGGGTGGAAAAGCTTCTTCTCTACCCCGATAGGCGAACACCCGGTAGCTAAACCTGCAGCAATTCCCTAATTTACCCATTTTTACGAGTTCCTTCTCGCACTAACAAGATAAATTTTATGAGTTTTAAGAAAACTTGCAGCAGTGCGGTACGCAGAGGGAAAGCGAAGGGGTTGTCGGAGTGAAGCATCCTTCTCAAAGGAATTACACTGTGCATGCTCCAGTTACCGTCGGGCCGCAGAACCGATCGTTTGATGAACATGAAATTAGTCGATTAATCTTGGCAATCTTCTTCGAGCATTATTACCATGGATGGGAAACAGCTTAACGGAGCCTGGAAAGTTCTTCCGTTTGAACACCGGGTTTTTTTTCTCTCCCTCGCCCATGACGGTGGCAGGAAGCTGCCGAGAGATTTGAGAACGACCCGAACCCGAAACCGGCAGCTTGTGTAAAGCCGAACACCGAGGTCCGGATCATTGGGTGCATTGCTTATGACAATGAGATCGTAAAAATTCATCCCTTGGTTAGGTTGGCTGATACCGCGTCGTGTGCAGGAGGTATTTTACGCTGCTAGGCTTGTTGGGTTTTCCGGATCTCTTCCGTCCCTGATAGGAAGCGTACCGATATTCCGAAGCAGTTATTTCGAAGCACAAACGACTTTTGCTGTCCCGATGGTTGGAAATCGCTACAGGCGCTAGCTTGTGGGCGAAGGTTTTTTTTTCCTCCCCGGAAATGCTTTTGTTTGTTCCAACCTTTCACAGCGTTCCTTAACAGGTCGTTATCCGGGAGGCTCATCGCGATCATGACCGACCGGAGTGTCGTGATGTGCCATCTGGCCACGGGAGCAGCACACGTATACACATGCATTATTTATGACCTTGCAAGCATTGGAAAATTTTATGCTAATACAAACACACAAAGGTGGCAGTTTCAATGCCGGAGCTGTCCTAAGGGATGTCGTAAGGTGTAGGAAAAGCAGGATATCAAACGATCGTTTGCCATCTAGCCGAACCGTTTCGTAATATTACGCTCTTGTATCCGCACAACTTATTCTTTCCTCTTCAACTTTCCCCTTATCCACTAACCCAAAAACATCGACATGAACGATCTTTACGATCATTTCTGTATTGTATGATATTATTGATTTCTGTTTCGCTTCGACCCACTCTAAAGGCGATCAGGACAGACGGTGACCCGATTATGGTTTTTCCCACTGCAAAATATTTGTTTCACGTTGCATCGCTATCTCTCAATGGTGTACATTGTGCACTGATTTGCGCAGTGAATCACTTCCCTGGCGCATGGATGCATCTGCAACGAATGTGAAGAAGATGTAAGACGAAGGAGCATGATAGTGCAACGTGACTGAGAGTATGTAATGAGAAAGAAGCGGATTGTTTCTGATTTGAGATAACTGTATGTGCGGCTAGATGTGATGATTATTGCAAATGACAATGAAAGAGAAGTATTTTAGTTTCTCAATTCCTTGTTTATGAATCACAGCCATTGTTAGATGAAATCGATGAGCAGTGCAGCCACCGTTATAAATGCGACTCGATTCTCATCGTCTCGGTATGTTGTCAAATTGTGCAATACAACGAACAACCATTTCGTTTGTATGTGACGTTAGTGTATTCTACCGATGAATCATCGACTGTATCGACTGGTGTTTACGCACGCTATGGTATACAACTGACAACTTCCCATTAATCGAAATATCAGTACGGCGAACGTGTTATTACGCGATAATCAATTACGCTGCATGTATAAACATGTATATGAACAGCATACGAAAATTATGTGGAATAAATATGGATCCCATTGAATTTAGTATAAAAGATCATCATTGCAGACACCTTCAGATCATTTGGTCTTTAACGAATATGTATACAACTCTATTAAAATTTCAAAGTTTAAGTAAACGAACTTATAGTAATTAGTTTGTTAAATTGTATAATTTAAAATTGTGTTTTAATGCCAACAGGTGTATTAGTTGTAATGTTCAGTCTTTTAGTTATCTTTTAGTTTAGGTTTTAAGGATGTTTGAAGTATAAACACTACTTTGCACAATAAATCCGAGACACAACTTAATTTAAAAAGGGTTTAAAACTAAAAAGCGAATGGAATGTTTCTTGGGACTAGCGCTAATTATGGTTTCTGATTCGTAAACTAGATAAGGTTGTTTTGTATAAAAAATGATGTATGACTTAGTTACCTCGACTTTCAGTTGAGGTTGCGGTCGTGGTCTGTTGCAGTGCTGCCGTCAACCGTCAATTATTATGAAGTTTCTGACAAACATCACCCCTGTTATCAGTACTTCGAGACGGCCTAAATAACCTCACGGGCTTAATCATATGTAGTCAATTTAATGGCATGGCAGGATCGATGGATTTTGCAATAGTCTGCATGATTGTGATTTTAATGTAGTAGTATTGTTATTCGTAGAGTTCATCATTGTAACACACAATTAAGGTAAACAAACCCAAATTATCATGTTTTCCACGAATTGATAATACGGCAAAAGCCTAGTCTATAAAACAAAAATGCATAAAATGTGGAAAAAAAATCGTAATTTGATTCAAACCGGTACATATGTTCAATGCAGCCCTAGCTACAATCGTCGTGATTTGTATTCGTATTTGCATTAGAGAGCTTATCGCCTATTGACGGCTACAACAGTTTCTTAAAGCTAAGTTTACAAAACAAAAACTAAACCAAGGAAATCAACGTTAGCAATGGCTAATAAGGATTCAGACTGGCGAAAATGGCACACTATAATCAACATTATCCGACAGGGTATTAAAGCTACGTACGATAGCACAAATGGGGTAGTTTGTTGTTGCAGGCGTAACGGGTACTATGGCGATCTTCTTTTGGCGAAAGGTTACAGGTGGAACTGACTGTAGAAGGATCATCACCTAAACATAAAATTCAAAAAAAGAACTCATTCAGTAATGAAAAAATATGTCTATGTGATTAAATTTATGCTCTTATTACATGCAAAACATTAATTTGTAAAATCACAATATAGAGTAATAATATTTTCTTCATCAGGTTTTGCAAACTGCCTTACCGAAACATCGTTGCCAGGTAAATCTCCAAACAAATGAGATAACGTAATGACGATAAACATAAACACCACAAACATTAGATAACTGTATAGTTGAAAGTTTATGTCTCACACTTCTTCCCTGGAAACTGTAAACCGGAAACGTTATTTTAAATTATCGTTTATACGCTGATGGATAAAAAAAACCTTTCTTACCTGTGTACATTGCGAAAGATTTCATAATTATAGCGGGTAATGTTTCTGAACGTAATGCCCTTAATGTTTCTGAACTTAATGAATTAGATAATGCCCTTACTGCAATAAATGATATACAAACTAAAACGGAAAATTTCGACATTTTCGAATTTTTACAGCAGATTTTTTTTAAAATATTTTTATCCTGGTGTCTCTAAAGTTTTTTTCCCCCAGTTTCTTTTTCATTGTCTTCTATATTTGTCTCTTTGTGTGATACGTTTGTTAGTGGAATGGATTGTAGGTTGGAGCTATCGGACAAAGCAGTACATGAAAAAAGATCTCCTTTGTGTGTAAATTTCGTTTCCTTCATACCTCTTCCTCTTTTATTTCGTGAATTATTAACTTAAGCTTTACATCAGTAACTTCTACTCCACTTGTCTGTTTTGCACATCCGATTAATTAACTTCTGTTCTTTTCCTCTTCGTTCAGACGATTCTTCAAGACGGGAAGCAAAATAATGATCTAACACATTTTGATCTATTTTACAAATTACAGATTCACCAAATTTATCCTTCCCGAAAATGTACGCGCCTTTTTCTAGAAGCAGCTTCTGCACGCGTTTTAGTTTATATATGGCTGCGTAATCTAAGGCTCGACGTCCTCTACCATCCACTTTGTCTACATCGATAAGGGATATGTTAAGGCAAAGCCTTAAGCATTTGAAAAAGGGACAATCTGGGTTGTTTTCATCAATATTATGAATTAACAACACAAGCAAGTTGCCTTCCACAAATCTTCCATACAGGCGTTTCTGTAGAAGATGTTTCAACTCATCTTCGGTTGAGTTTTGAAATAAATATTCAAGCACAGTGTAATTTCCAACTTTACAGCAGCATGTAAGTATCGACTTTGGTAAAATCTCTTCCAGGGGATCAATCATACAATCTGCAGATAGCTTTTCTTTATAATACCACGTTTTGTAATGTTCGATTAACTGCTTTGCTGCATTATCATTCTTCGTTTTGATTGCCCATTTCAATAACATTGGCACTTGGCTTATCGAAACATTTTCAGTTGAATTATCCCTTAGATACTTGAGAAACACGCCTACTAATACGAATTTATTCTCGATGTTTGGTCCAATCTTTTGTCGTTGTGTTTCATCAAACAAGGTACTGTAAATTTCTTGATAATTTGCTTGCATTGCTTGGCTTATTGATGTAGGAATTGTAGCTTTGTTTTTCAACAATTGCAATATACATTTTGCCACGTCTTTGCAATTGTCATTAGTTATACGATCACACAGTAATTCTAATGCAGTTAGACCATTCTTTGTCATTTGATCAATATTCACTTCTGGGTGTGACAGAACATTCTTCAGGGTTTTAACGTTACACGATCGTGCCGCATGATGTATCGGGTAGTCTCCTTCTTCCGTAACCTATAAGTAACACATACAAGATTGCGCTGAATATTTCGTTTCGTTATGTTTCTGGGTATACTGTTGCACCAACCATGTTAATACTAGCACGTTTTGATGTTCGCGATGTTTTGAGAATATGTATGAAGGCTGCGTAATTGTTGGCAACAACATATTGTTTCACTTCGGACTGGAACAAAAAACAATGCACACATATCAATATTGACACTTATTCACTTTAAATTTCGATCAATAAAACGTACTTCTAACACGATATCTGTTCATTTCTTATGAGATTCCATTTTAATGAATGATCTCACAGGAAACTCCTTGAAGAAGAACTACAGGCAGCACCATACGCAACGTTCCAATTGGACTGACTGACTGACTGACTGACTGACTGACGGTTTATGAAGCGCTGATCGCAAGGCGATTGATAAACCTCAACAAACACAAACAAACAAACTAACAACGATTTTATGATTGCCGTATTCCGGACATTAATCATATTCCCCATTACATATGCAACAAAACCTGGAGTTGAAAAGATCGAATATTAATCGAGTAGAATTAAGCAAAAAATACATATGTAATTTTTTGGCAAACTCCTTTAATATATTTTGTTTATTTAGGGAGATTTATAGAGATGACGAACGTTACAGTCTTGCGGTAGTTAATTAATCCGATTATGTAATTGTGAAGTTTTTCAACGTATATCAAGGAGTAACATCAGTAATTTATATTGTTTTTCTTCGTATACGTTTTCCCTGTTGTGGGTACTGTTTTTGTGATATGTATGCATATTTTCTAATAGTTATCACTGCAGCATTACTCACGCTGCTTCATTTTGATACTGATGACACTTGTAGAACGTGACTATTCAAGCATGTTCATCAGAATTATCAACAATTTCTTGTATTTATTCCGCAAATAAAAAAAAAAAAACAAAACACTATCTAGAATTCGATGAATCATTTGAGGCTAAATGGAATATGTGTGTATTGAGAGGAACTAAACAAAATGTAGGTATTGTGAGGGACATACTATACGAGAAATGTTCAAAATTTGCCGTCTATTTTTTCTCTACTAAACCGTATTTTTTAGTTTTTTTAACCGTATCACTACGCTACGTTGGCAGTAGTGATGGGCAATGCAGAATGAATTCATTCATTCACTCCGACGGAAGTTGAATCCGGAGGCGAATCATGAGTCGACGCCAACATTGAAGTCAACGCCATATTTGTAGTTTTAGCCGGAATGATTTTTTTAAATAGAATTTCGCCCCATTTTCTAATGATTAAGTAAATTCTTATGTCATCTTTTGAATATCATTGGGGATATCCAAAGTTTTCTTCGATGAATTTTATAGTTTGTAATGTTATAGTTATTGGGTTGCCACAGTTGGCGTTGAAATCTTCCACACTTCATCGTTGGTATTTCCGTATCGTACACTATTCGTTGGACCTGCACCTGCAATATTATTACCAGCATTTTTTTACTATTAGGTCCGCAAATAAATAACGGCCGTTTTTAAATCGATGGGGTCACTGTGGACTGTGGAGCGATTTTGACGTTTACAAACGTCATAAATCAAGTTCGGGAATGACATAATGAAACTGAGTAAACAGATTAGTGATTATTTCTTGCGAGTAAATGTTCCTAGTTCTTGAAAATGTCTGATTTTGAGCCGGATAAGCGCCATATGCGGGAGGTGTTTCTGTTTTTGTTTCGAGCGAAGAAAACGGCAGCCGAAGCGCATCGAGAGCTTTCGAGTGTTTACGGCGATGCTGCTCTAAGCGAAACAAGGTGTCGGGATTGGTTCTGACGCTTTCGAAGCGGTGATTTCGCCGTGCAGGATGCTCAACGTGAAGGAAGGCCCAAAACGTTCGCCGACGAAGAATTGACGGCTTTACTGGAGGAAAATCACTGCCAAACGCAAGAAGAGCTTGCAGCCTTGCTTGGTGTAATTCGTCAGGTCATATCATCACGGCTGAATGCGTTAGGCATGATACAGAAGGAGGGCAAATGGATACCACACGAGTTGAAGCCGCGGGATATTGAACGCAGACTCTGCATGTGTGAATTGCTGGTCCAGCGGCACAACAGAAAGGGGTTCATGCACAGAATCGTGACGGGAGACGAGAAGTGGATTTTGTTCAGCAATCCCAAGCGCAAAAAATCATAGGGATCCCCCGGTCATACCCCAACATCATCAGCTCGACCTAACATCCATAGCTCGAAAGTTATGCTGAATATTTGTTGCGACCAGCTCGGCGTCATCTACTACGAACTTCTGAAACCAGGAGAAACAATCACTGGTGAACGCTACCGGAAACAATTGATGAGTTTAAGCCGAGCACTGCGTGAAAAACGGCCAGAATACTCATCACGCCACGACAAAGTTATTCTGCTGCATGACAATGCTCGGCCACATGTTGCCCAACCTGTGAAAAACTACCTTAATACCCTCAAACGGGATGTTTTACCGCACCCGCCATATTCACCGGATCTGGCACCATCAGATTTCCATCTGTTCCGTTCCATGGCACATGGATTGGCTGACCAGCAGTTCTCCTCCTATGAACAGATCCAGAATTGGTAGGATACCTGGATTGCGTCGAAAACCGTATCATACCCGATAGGTAGAAGATAGTAATAATTAATAATGGCCAATACTTTGATTGACCCAATTTCTTCGAAGAAAAATGACAAGAGTTAAAATAAACATATGAAAAAACGGCCGTTATTTATTTGCGCACCTCATACATTCAGGGCATTTCTCATGCATTATCACTAATCTGAACATATAAAAACACTTTTTTGTTACAAGTCTGTATTAAGCTTCTTGTAGTCTTGTCTTCTTGTCTTGGACAAGTCTTCTTGTATTCTATTTTTATCGCTGTTTGTGCTTATTCGGTTAATTTCTCAATTTCGATAGATGTCAAAAAACCCAACCATCGAGTGTGATCTCACTAGTTGGCACACATTCATATCTCAACCAGTGAGGTATAATATTGGAGGTTGAACAAAAATTGTTAAATCATATGGTAAATGTTTTGAATGATAATAATAATCCTTTTGGAATTTATACATTCCCATTCACTACAATTTCGTTTGTATAACACGTAACGCGTTTTGCATAATGTTTGGCGCCAACGTCATTGAAACTTACGAGCTAGCTAACGGCGATTGAGAAAACAGGTAAACTAAAAACGGCATAGAGGTAAATGTGTAATAAATTTAGATTTTCACGTTAAAACTCGTTAAAATAGTTACTCGTCATGGATGTGGTTGGATGATTGTATAGCAATGGATTTTTCGTTGTTTCCTTATTATTGGTTCATTTTGTTTATTTTGTCCTTGCTACGGGGGATTGGTCTGGATGCGATTTTGGCCTGGTTCGTTCCGTGGCACGACAGGCGTCGCTACCATCATCGGTCACCCCCTCGATAATTTGATTATTTTGTTCAATACTCAAACACATCTTTGGCGCTATGCTGCAACTGTCCTATTATCCTGAATCGACGTAGCGTTTATGAGTGTTCTTGCAAATTCGGTTGAACAGAAGGAAAATTTAACGAGTTCCTTGCTTTTTCTGTACAGCGTTATTTCATTATTTATCGCTTTGTGGTCATTAACTGGTTTAATTACACTAAAAAACAAAATTGAGCACTGAACACTAAAAAAACCAAACTGAGAGCAAATACATGTGCAAATTGCACTGATAGCAAATACTTACATTTGAATGTTTTCTACATCATGATAGAAATTATTACATTGCGGTTGTTTGTCAATCCTAAACGTGGAACAGAAACAAATCCCTTGTGTATAAAAGTTCATATGATTAAAGTCATGCGCTTGTTCCATGCAAGATACTCACTTGTTCCATTTTTCTGTCAACCAGGAAGCAACTGGATATTCGCGCGAGAGAACTCGTTTAGTTTTGAGAACAATTTTTAAGCGGCTGGATTCCTTAAAGATGGCCTGAAACAAGAGTTGATCAGTGTCAGGTTTTAAGCTCTTATGTAATGCTTTCTTGATCAATTTTTGCAAAACCACTTACCAAAACATCACTGAAAACAAAAGCAATCAACAAATTAGATAACGTAATGGTGATAATCATAAACAGCACAAACATTAGATAACTGTATAGTTGAAATTGCATCTCTCCAGCTTCATACTCCCCTGGAAAGCGTAAACCGGAATGGTCACGTTAAATAACCGTTCAAACGATGATGGAATAAATAGAAATTCTTACCTATGTACATTACGAGAGTTTTCAAAAATGTAGCTAGCAATGTTTCTGATTTTAGTGTAATGTTTCCCCATTTGGTAGAATGTGTAGTTTGAATAGTGGTATCGTTTTTGTCGTGATTATGCAAACTTGATTCTCTGCTTTGATTGATAAAGTACATGTATTGTGCGTACGTTACAAGAATCCATGAATATACCGATAAATATTTGATCATTCGTACGGTAACTATGTCCAACATGTACATATATTTATCAAAGCAGTTGTAACTGGTCATAAATCTTCTCATTGACAAACCTACCATAATACTGGTACTGGTTATTAACAATTCGTCATTAGAGAATGCCTTGGCCAGGATCATAACTAATGTAAAAACAAATTGATAGAACAACATATTGGTGAGAAGTTTTGGGACACCTTTTCGAATAAATGAAGTGAATTGTTTGAAAATAAGTTTGAAAACGATTCTTAACGCATCACAACAATTGCTAAGCATTTCATATATCGTCAAAAGTATTAACGCACACGAAACAAATTCACTATCTATTGCAAAGAAGAATAATAAAAAAAATGGCACCGATCTTACTAGTCTCAAAAGGTATGTACGCCATCCTGGTTCTGGATCGCGTATGTTAAGCATTGTGGTAATAACCGGATGTTCAATGAGCCCTAGGCGTACCTCTCTGTCAGTATCGGAAGATTTTGATATTTTTGTTATATTTGTAAATTCTACAATAGCAGGTATAACGCTCTCTTCCCATTTTTTTTTATTTTTGGAATCAGAACAATCAGCTGCCTCTTGATTACTTCTATTTCTACTCCACTTGTCTGTTTTGTACGTTGGAGGAATTAAATTATTCCAATTCACCGCAATGTTATATTTTTCCATCTGATATTGATCCGCTTTATCAATACTGTAAATACAGGAATCAAAATGCTGTTTAAGCACATGTGGATCTATTTTACAAATTACAGATTCACCAAATTTATCCCTCCCGCCAATGTATGCGCCTTTTTCTAGAAGCAGCTTCTGCACGCGTTTTAGTTTATATATGGCTGCGTAATCTAAGGCCCGACGTCCTCTACCATCCATTTCGTCTACATCGATTAGGGATATGTTAAGGCAAAGCCTTAAGCATTTGAAAAAGGGACAATCTGGATTGTTTTCATCAATATTATGAACTAACAACACAAGCAAGTTGCCTTCCACAAATCTTCCATACAGGCGTTTCTGTAGAAGATGTTTCAACTCATCTTCGGTTGAGTTTTGAAATAAATATTCAAGCACAGTGTAATTTCCAACTTTACAGCAGCATGTAAGTATCGACTTTGGTAAAATCTCTTCCAGGGGATCTGCAGATAGATCCTTTTTCTGATAATACCACGTTTTGTAATGTTCGATTAACTGCTTTGCTGCATTATCATTCTTCGTTTTGATTGCCCATTTCAATAACATTGGCACTTGGCTTATCGAAACATCGTCAATGGAATTATCCCTTAGATACTTGAGAAACACGCCTACTAATACGAATTTATTCTCGATATTTGGTCCAATCTTTTCTCGTTGTGTTTCATCAAACAAGGTACTGTAAATGCCTTGATTATTTTCTTCCATTGCTTGGCTTATTGATGTAGGAATTGTAGCTTTGTTTTTCAACAATTGCAATATACATTTTGCCACGTCTTTGCAATTGTCATTAGTTATACGATCACACAGTAATTCTAATGCAGTTAGGCCTTTCTTTGTCATTTGATCAACATTCACTTCTGGGTGTGACAGAACTTTCTTCAGGGTTTTAACGTTACACGATCGTGCCGCATAATGTATCGGGTAGTCTCCTTCTTCTGTAACCTATAAGTAACACATACAAGATTGCGCTGAATATTTCGTTTCGTTATGTTTCTGGGTATACTGTTGCACCAACCATGTTAATACTAGCACCGTAGAATAAGCATGCTGTAGAAAATATGTTTCTTTCCGTTTCGTTCTCTAGAACATACCCAAACACTGATTGAATTATTGGATTGTAGCTATGTTCGAACATTGGATCATTTCGCGATGTTTTGAGAATATGTATGAAGGCTGCGTAATTGTTGGCAACAACATATTGTTTCACTTCGGACTGGAACAAAAAACAATGCACACATATCAATATTGACACTTATCCACTTTAAATTTCGATCAAGAAAACGTACTTCTAACACGATATCTGTTCTTTTCTTATGAGATTCCATTTTAATGAATGATCTCACAGGAAACTTCCTGACGAAGAACTACAGGCAGCACCATACGCAACGTTCTAAAATTTATACTGACCGTTCATGAAGTGCTGATCGCGAAACTTAAGGCATATGCAATTGATAAGGCTAAGCATGTGTTCGTACTGATTATGACAACAGTCAATGTAACAGTCCAAACAAGTTAAAAATAAAATTGCGCTGTTTTTTTAAGATTAATCGCAATCCCCATCCCCAATCAAAGAAGGAAAATGAGTTGTCCCACCGATTATTTGTTTATTTAAAACCGTAGTGATGGCTAACAGACGGCCTTGTTATTTATAGAACTAACTTAAAGGGCTAGGAGAAATAGAACAGACACAAGTATACAACAAACAAAAAACTTCCCTACGATTCCTCTTGAACCCAGAAAAAAATATCGAGAACTCCTTAATAAAAAAGGCAGAAAATGCAAAACATGCTTTTAACGTGCAAAACGTACTTCCTACGAACTATTATAAGTAAAATAAAAATCTATTTCAAGCAAGTTCATTTTGTATGAACACCCTTCCTGCCGCCCAGGAAAGATCCAGCACTAAACAGCGTGATTTCCGACAAGATCACTCAAATATTTTATTTTGGGTACAATTTTGGCCTAACTTAAACAACCAAAAATGTTTGTGTGTATCGATTTCTAACAAAAAAAAACCTCAAAGCATGTTTTTGAGGACTCCAACACACATTTTTACATCAATTTGATATCAGTTTTTGTTGCCAGTTTATGGTAGCGCAGACTTACCGGAATGGTGGAATCGCTGCACCCATGGGTTGGAGTCGTTTATGACAGCGTGCACCTACTAGAATCGTTGCATCTACTAAACCTACTTGTACCTACGGGTCAACCCGGAGAACCCCGCGCATCACTACTACTACTTACTGCCCAGCAGCATTATAAAAACCAATGCCAAGTATTTTTGAATTGCATACAATTTTTGGAATTGAAGACATTTTAAATGTTTATACCTTGGCAAGAGACCATCTGCAATCTACCATGAAATTTCCTTAAATTGCAACTGTCAAAAAAGTGAAATAAAAACGGCGCCACTGAAATCTCTTGAACAATGCTTGTTGTTTGTAAAATTAATCATAAAACAAACCCAAATCTATGTTAGTCATCAGTGCGCACATTAATCGCATGATGTTGCTGTTCAAAAGCACAAAGTAAAAGTCACTGATAATTCATAATACAAATAAAAATAAATAAAAATTCCGGTCCTCAATCAGTGAAGAAATAACACCGATACTATGAATTGAGTGAGTCATTTGCGGCTAAATAAGCAACTGAGCAAAATGTAATCAGTGTGACTCATACAAGAAACGTGGTTTCTTTCAATTCCTCTCCTTTCTCTTGCTTATGTGCTAAGCCAGTACTTATGCCAAGTGTTGTATAAATGGTTTGATAATAAACGAACAAGTGCAACGATTTAAAGCAAGTTAATCCATGCACTTATTGATTCTTGTTCTAAACCGTTACAACAACCTCAAAAGGTTGGACCTAGGGCCTAGGTCTGCTATTTCTGACTTTATTTAATTTTATTTAGCCACCTGCTGGATGGTCAGTCCTGCGTGCGGCGTTTGGGGTTCCGGATGGGATTTTGGACAGGTATTGTCGTGTGAGGACCTATCGCTATTTTCACCACTTTCAGGAAGTTTCTGTGTTGTGAAAAAATTTATATATGGTTAATGAAATATTTTACTAACCTATACGATACAATATAAAATAAGTGCAGAAGAATATTTCTATGCTAACTATGGCATTTAAATACAGAAGTAAATACTTATAACCGTTGAGTTTTCTTTTGTGCTACAAGCTAACGCATTGAAAATTCAATCGACAGAAACAAATCCTTATTTTAGGAAAAGAAAAAAACAATCTGTTGTAGAAAAAGGTGCGAATTTGCGAAATTCCATGATCCAACATTAACCTCGTTCGTTCGATACACACTACCCAACCCGATCATATTCCCTTAGAAGCGGCAAATCAAATGGATCGCCGTGAAAGCTCCAAGTGGGATTGAATTTGGCAAATCACTTCACGATTGGCACTTTCAGCGAGTGCATGAAAGGGGTTTTCCTCCTGGAACTACGAGACCGTACTGAAAGTAAATTGTGTGTAAATTGTTTTAAACCGTAGATTGCACCATCGTACAATTGCACGAATCGTTAGGTGAATGGAGACTTTCCTATTATGCCCGTCCGCATGGCCTGCCGGCTCTCTAGCACGAGAAGGCGTGTAGCAGAGGAACCACCTAACGGGTGACATTTGAATATTCAATGTAATCACAACTCTTACCGACAACGATCTCAAAGGAATTCAAAAATAATTCACTGTACTTGAAAAGATTACCCCTTGTCAGCTTAGGCTTTGTGGTTATCGCACTAGAGCTAGCATAAAGTAGGACACTGAGAGTACCAACAATAAAAAAAAATAACGAAAAGAAACAGGAACAGGAACGAATGTGTTTGGAACGCTTTCCAACCTAACCCTGCATTTGTAATGAAAACAGGCTTCATTAGAGCTAAATCGATAACAATGCCTATCTCACTTCTGGTGCCACTCATCAGCTTCGCTTTGCAAGTGGATTTGACGATCACTGGAACGGCATAACGATGAAACGTGCTGTTGATCCTTGTCGGATGCTGTTATGAAGGACAATGGACTTGATATTTAGACTTTCGGAATGCTAGCGCATTGGCTAGGCAAGCGACCGGATATGAAGATTGTACCGAGTGGTAGCATAGAAAAGCAACAGAAAAAAAAGAGAAAACAAACTGTATGTTTATGTATGAGCAGAACGAGAATTCATAAAACTTCATAAATAAACATACATTCTCGTTCCATTCTGCAGGCGCACATCATCATTGTCATCGTGTCTGGGGTGCGTAGATATACAACCATTTTTTTTTCTTCCGTTATTCGTACACAAGGTGTGCTCGCAGTAATGAACGGTGAACGGAGTCAGATCGTTACGGTATTTATCAATTTTCTCATTTTATTCATTTATTCAACCTAATAGTACCTTAAAACATCTTACCCACTTTACACATCTGCCCCATTTGCTATGTTGTATCGTCCATCTTGCTTCACTTTCGCCCATTTAGCGGAATCTGATTTCCTCTTCCTTTTTGCTGAATGTCATTTGTATTTACTAGTTTTTGCATATTTTCTTCATTATTATAAAAATGCTTACAACTTTCCTCAACCACATCCGGGCACTGCAAATTCGTGGTTTTTATTCTGCTTCTTCCCGGAGCATCCCTCGCTCTGGGTCCTTCTTTCTCACGCCTGGTGTAACTCTCTTTCTCTGCCTCTCTCTCTCTCTTTCTAACGATCGCTTTCTTCATTCCCTCCATGGCACACTTAGTTGTCTGTTAAAGTTCGTTTTATTTGTGATTTCTTCCCCACTGACGCAGGGTTTATGTTGCAAGTAGCCCTCATCCCTCTGTCGGTGTTGCTGTTGGTTGGGGTGTGGTATAGGATTTTGTATTTACAACGTTATTTACAGTGGGTCGACTGAAGGAGTTGGGATGTGCGGTGAAGGACGAGGAAAATATGGACTTCACCGAAAACGTAGAATCATTTTGCTCAAATGCTTTTGTATCGGGTGCGCTTCCTTTGTTGTACGTGGCAGTTGCGCCCTTTGCCCGTATGGGCGCTTTCCGGGAAAGCGGTGGTCGTGCGTAAGAAAAGTGCTTGTTGGTGCGACCGCAGCCGAATTCCTGTTAAATTCCATGTAGCTAGACCCTTTTTTGATGAAAGTTTCGAACGAACCAACCGGCAGAGGCCAGCGCAGCATCCGGCGCAACCCACAGCAGTCTTCCGATGTACCCTTTTTTTGGGTGTACTAATTCCTTTCGAAAGAAAATATCAGCCCCAACAGCACCAATCCAAAGACGCTTTCGAGCAGTTCGGCGCGTGCTGTTACGACTTTTATTATGGACTTTCTCAAAAGCTGCTTTCCGGTGCGTTACTGCTAGGTAAATAACGCATACGTTTCACCTCTCGCAGACTATGATTTATTCGCGTACGGTGATCGCGTGGCGTCCTGTAGCAGGGTAAGCCGATTTCAAACGCTACCCACCCAGTGTGGCAGCAGACTGGATGGGGCTGTTTTTTTTTTTTCATTGTACAACTTCCATTCCTCCCAGCTGCTCGCAGCAATGTACGTACGTACACGCGGCCACAATGTTTTTTGCACCGGTTTTGATTCATATCAGAACGGGCTAGAACGGGCCTTTTGTCGAACAAACGCCAGCACGCGAACTGCAAAACTTTTGCCACAATGCGCGAAAGAGTGATGTAAAAAGTTAGCGGCATTGATTTAAATTTATCGATCCTTATTTTAACTTTGTACAATCTATTCCCCCCACTGTATCTCCATTCCTGGGGGGACTCCGTGTGGGAATGGGAGTAGGGCGGGGGTGGGGCGAGGGACGGTGGAGAATCAAATTCCGTCGTAGGGTAGTGCAGTACTCATGCCGAATGAAGGAACGAAGGATTTGTGTTGTTAATGTTATGTTAAGCTATCCCGCACGGCACAAGCCACACAAAGTCGCGAGCGCTACCCGGGCACACCGGCATAAGCGAAATACCCATTAGGTGAGAAAACTTTCTCAGCACGGCGTTCGCTTCTCAGGAAGGATTTGGAAGCAGTCGGAAATTTGGAATTCCCCAAAGCTTTCGTCATACACGAGTATGATAAACTTTTGTCTGGAACTCTGGGCGGGCGCAGTGGGTGCGGGGCAGTATGGCAGGGATGGAGATCCCACCACCCGCAAAACCCCTTCTTGGGTGTATGAATGTACGAAAGCACTCGATGTCTCGGGTGAAATCAGCAAAGCTCGCGTACCGTTTCGTTGCGGCCGTGTAAGCTCGCGCAACAAATCTTTACTCTTTTCGCGTCTGCCTTCGTGATGCTGTGCACCATACGGTTCGCCGGTGTTGGGGGCTTGGGCGCACAAAACAACGAACGAATCGTACGTGATCGTGTAGCATGCTGTGTGCTACGATGTGGGGGGGCAGACAGGGACGTCCTTGCTTCACTGGCTTGAATCGAAACCCCAGTCTCCTAGCCGTTCGCATGCAGAGATGAAAAGGCCGTCCTTGAAGAGGAAGCGAACGCGCACTTGCCGAGCGTGTTCTCGCCTTTTTGCCAGCTTTGCCAAGCGACAAGGACACGTGAGCCAGCACTGTCAGTATGTCATATTCAGCAAAGCTTCAGCGGGCTGCTTCTTCAGGTGTTGTTTTCTTTTCATGTTTATCTTTTTATCAGGTCTGCAGGCGAAAGGATGCTTTCATCATTCTGGGTCGCTGCTGCCATGAGCCTTAGCAACCTCTCCGTCGAGGACACACTCACCCATGCGTCCCCAGCTAACCGGGGTGGTGGGTTACCTGCACGAAGGATATTATCTCAGCTTTGACACGGTGGAATTTAGTTATCTTTTCGCTCGATTCGATGACGCCCTACGCCCTGCGATACGGCGCCTGCCATGCTATTTTGTGTCGGTTTTTCTTTCACCCCAAAACGAGTCCCTAACTACATCCGGATGTCCTCGCGCGGTGTGGTGAGCACCTTTGCAAAATCTTATACACGGGTTCGTCTTTGTCAGCACGTTCGTTGGTTCATTCATCGGTCTGTTTGGAACTTCCCCTTGTCAAAGCCCCTTGTCTACCGCTCGGCAACGGCATATCCGGATGAAGATAGATTCTGTGTCATGCTAGGAAGAACCATCGGCACAAACACATTCTGCAATTGATGGCTTGCGGGAAAACGTCGTAGCCGGGAAGATCGGGAACCACCTTCGTAGCTGGGGCACTAATCCGCATGAGGTGGGTTAATGAGAGATGAAGGAGGCAGGCTGTCGCTTGATGTTACTGAATACTTTGTAGATGGTTTCATGTTTCTCGTAGCTTATCTGAAATTAAACGTAACGGAATAGAGCGATAAGTTTGTTCATTACGTGTCGTGCAGCGAGTCCTTCCAGCACATACACAGCACATTCTTCAATTCCGCCGAACGGTGGTGGCATTGATCGATGCATGAAAAGAATCTGCAAAGATTCATTAGCGAAAGCTGTAGATTGAAGGTGGATTGGTGAGCAACAGCGGCAGAATCGAGAGGAGCGTAATGCCTACGGTTACAATTGGCCCGGTAGGATTTCCGAAAAGAGCTCATTCACTCGTAGTATTGTGATTTTCTGGGTGTGCAATTGCTTGAAATAGGAAGTCGCCGCGTATCGAAACCATCCGGTGGAAAGCACAACCGCGCAATCGAATCATTCCAATTCAATACGCACTTAAAGCTCTCACGCGGCTTTAAGAGCGCTCGAAGCGTTTCGATTGAATTATCCACGATATACTGAGCGGACACGCACTCGCTTAACAATGCATATAGGCTTTATAATTAGTGGCTATTTTCACATTTTAAACAACCATGCTACCTTCCGGATGTAGCAGAACGTCCGGGTCATATAACATACAGCCTGGTTTCCTCTGCTAACGTCGTCGAGCTGATTGTGAACAGGCGAATCGAACGCACTTCGTCTTTAACCAATTTATTTTCTTCGACTCGAGTTCGGTTGTACAGCGCTGGTTAGAAAGGCAATTTATCTTGCCAACCCAACTCCACCGGGGATAGTTAAATTCCTACGGTTAATCAATCTTTAGCTAAACACAACTTTTTGCACTGGTTGGGTTTGTGCAAACGCTTCCGAAACGGATGCAGGTCAGCTTCTTCGTCGATTCGTAAACGGCGTAGAGTTTAAATAAATGAGTTTCCTCCGTTTTCTGCTGAATAGCGCGTTGTTTGGAAGGAAAACACACCGCTGCCGGTGTGTTTGTGTTGAAGCATTAGGAGCCTGCCCGCCTGTAGCACACTGGCAGCATCCGACTATGCTAGTCGCTTGTTGATATTAGCTCAGCAAAGCAACAAATCCAATAAGCCTCGGCAGCGTAGCCCGATCGAAGGCTCGAAGGCTCAGTTTCCGGTTCGATACTGTTGCAGTACCAGAGGCAACAGCACCCATATTTTCCTGCACTTTGCACGCCCGAACGGAATGGCTGCCTTGCGCTTCAACCATTTTGCCCCTTGCTAAATGGTCAATATATGTGACGCCACAGCTTAATTCGCACGCCAGCCACCGGCAAAGTACGGAACGTATAAGCGATAACCGATGTAAATTAATCACATTATGCGGACTATCCTCCTTCCCCGGGCCCGTGTTCGTACGGGGTAAAACTTACCTATCGCACAGCTGCACATGCTGGGGACGCACTCGATGGTGCCGGTGCAAGCAGAAGAAGCTTCAACCAGACCGATATGATCACCATAACTATCTGCTTTAGCACCGGATTTCATACCACGTTCCGGGTCCGGTTGAGCAGAGTTTAAAACCGGTTACCGTGTCCCCACAGGAGATCCAGGACAGCGTGGACGATGACGACGAAAAATGGTGGGTGCACGAGAGAAGAAGTAAAAAGGAAAGAGAGAGAGAGCGAGAGAACGAGAGGATTGATAATTTTAAAAAAAGTATGTCATTTAAACGCTACATGACATTTCTGCCATTTGACCCGGAGCGATCCGGTGTAGCCGGGGAAGGGATCGCGTAAGAAATAAATTAATTAAGTGACCCTCCACATCAGCGAAAGCCGCCCAGCAAGCACAGAGACTAGTGGAAGCAGCTTTGGAGCGGCGAAATATAGTCGTTTAGACTGATAATTACATATGTTGATGAATGAGCCACGTTAGCGCCATTTATTCCGTGTTGCATCGCGGCCGGATGCTCGCCTTTGATGACGTGAACCACAACGCTGGCCGAATCTGAAAGCAGGAAAACAGGGAAAGCATCAGTGTCAACGGGGCCAGCGAATGTACCGAACAGGAGGTTAAACAAGCGTTCCTAAACGCGCGGCCGTCCGGCTAGGTCGAAAGGGCTTTTCATTAATTATTATGTGCATACCATTAGTGCCATTAGCGTTTTCGGGCGGGTGAAAGTTTCACTCTCGTGCGGCACTTGGCCGATTTTTGGTGCCGCAGCATTTCAACGATTATGACTGCACAACCGGAATGGGAAAGATTTCCCATCATCAATGGGCGGCATTGCAACCGTGTCCGTTCAATCTCGCGTAATTCAAACGCTATCATTATGGCTGTATAATGGTGCGTTAATCTTGCGGTAAAGCGCGGTTTCGACGAAGAATTTGTCCACTGGAAATGCACGGTGGAAACTACGCGGTGGAAACCATGCACCATGCCAAGGATGCTTCACGGAACGATGTTGAAACAACTTCATTAAATTCATTGCCTCGTGGTGTATATAGTTTCTTGGCGCTCCCGGGGATTCTTTTGGCGTTTTATCACCTGCCCGAGCTTACGGTGGATTTAAAGCGCGCCACCCTCGTCAGCGCGGATCGTTTGATGTGGGGACACGGGCGTAAAGCAGAGTGCCCCCAAAAACTGCGCCATAAACTGCCGAACGGGGTTGGCGCACGGATGGCACGGTTCGTAATCTTTACGATCGGCCACTAGCTGGTGCAGCACGGAGAAAGCTGCAGCACGGATTGCACAGTAGTTCATATGGCAAGAAGATTATAGCCATTTGCTGCCAGCATGGTTATTTGCACACCGTCTGCACGTTGCTCTCTGGAGTGCTTTTTGGTTTCGTGGGGCGGAGACGTACGTTGGTTCTTATTTTCCATCTGCCGCCGGTTCATCAAGGAGCTGCGAGCGGTAAGCGGTCGTGCGGCGTTCTCGTGTGGTGCCGTTCCACGCCTCTCGGGAGGGCTGGAAATGATACGATAAATCGGGTTTGGCTCACTGGTTTCTTGATGCGATCGTTACCGTAGCCACACCGCACGGTCCTGGTCCACCCCGGTGGCCGAGTGTGCAGTCTATCCTCGGTGTCGTTTTGAAAGCAGAAATCATCGACAAATCCTTTCGCACAAGGAGCGTGCTGCTTGCTAACGCAACCATTTCCCCGGGTAGTGGTGACGTCGATATAAACTACATTTAATGTTGTGCATAAAATTTTTAAACGAACCGTTATGTATCCCCCAACTAACTCCGGTCTTGCGTTGTGGAAGGAAAGTGAATCCTAGTGTGCTAGTTTGCCATCGTGGGGAGTTTTGGGTGGAAACCCCCGAAGCTTGGGTGAGGTGATTATGGCATACAGAACGCTACACGTGCGTCCTTTTGTACCACACTCGATGAAGTTCTCCAGAGTGGTACGGTCACCGATCGTAGTAGCATTGTCGTTTGCACCGAACGCCGGGCTACTAGAACGCAAACGAAGCGAATTATGTCCTGTGTCACATGCATACACACACACACACACCGGATTGGGTTGGATTTTGATACGTTGCCAACAATTGACAATTGCATCGGTGTGCTACGACAACCGGTGCCACATACATGACCAAGTGCGTTGCACAAAAGGTGCGTTCAAAGCAACCCTGCCAACATGCCGCATGATGACGTTCATGCGCAAATTACAGCCGCACGGAATGGGACAGCCGGGGCCGCAACGCGAAGAATTTAAGCCCTAATCTGGGGCTTTCGCTTCTGACACGGCATTACTTACCGGAGTTACTCGGAGCGCAGGTATAATTGCCGGAGTCGGACGGAGAAGCTCGCGATATGACCAGCCGGCTGGTGCGGGTCTGTTGCTCCGTCAGCACACTAATGCCGCCGCGCTGTGAGTAGTTGATTACCCGGCCACCTTTGTACCAGTAGATGAACGAAGGTGGCTGTGGTGATTGTAGGGCCTCGCAGGTCAGGTTGATGTCGCTGCCGCTCTTAACGAACAGTTCCGAGTTGCCCAGGATGTTCGCTTTCGAAACTGCGTACGTTCGGTGCCGGGAATAAGAAGGTGGGTTTTGCATTAATTAGAATTGTGTGTACTTTCTCGTGCAAAATAAAAAACGTCACCTACCGACAACGTTCACGCGAAATGCTTGGCTGATCTTCGGTTCGGTTGACACCTGACACTCGTACACACCCGAATCGCGGGCCTGCGGTGAAGTTATTCGCAGCGTCCATTCATCGCTTCCGTCTGTGTGCAGCGACTGGAAGCGCTGGTCGTTGGTGTAGGTAAGAATCCCCACCGTCAGTATGTGTAGATCGCGCTTTCGTATCCATGATACCTGCGTAACGGATGAGACGAGCTGAGCACACGCATACACGCTCACCACAAACTTGCTCACACTTACCGCTCTGTCCCCGAGACTCTTCACGCGGCAATGTAGCTGGCAGGTTTGCCCAGCAATAGCCGTCACTTCGCGCTTGGTGGTGTTATCGAAGTACGGCTGCACCATGTGGTTTTCCCAGTACATTTGCATCTCCGGGCTGAGTGTGTCTGAAAAAGGCGAACGGGACGACCCAACGCGGTTAAACAGTGAACCCAGTGATGTGGACAAAGTTAGTGCTAGTGGATCATTGAGCAAGGACAATATCTGTTATTAACATTCATATGAGCTCGGGATGCCCTTAAGCCGTCCCCTGCCACCGGGTGTGGATTGTCGGTGGTAAAGGCGATTTGCGTTCTGCCGTGGCGTCCTTTACGACCATGGCCAACCTACTTTACAACATATTCCGACACTTGACTCGACAGTGTGTGTAGCGCGCGTGTGTGGGAATGGATGGTGCGCGAAGTGTGCAGTGAAGTGAGGGGACGCTAGCGTTATGAATTCGTTACGCAGTGCATCGGGACGGCGTTGCTATGCTTGACCAAGGTATCGGGGATTGCTTCATCCAAATGATTTGTTCGTGAAGAGCACATTAAGGTAAGTTTATTGCATATTTTTCAAGGAATCCAATGGGATTTGGGTATTTTTTATTATGCCGCTGTGGTGAATATTACCGGTGCCCTATGTTGGTACAGATCATTAAAGGAGGATTACAACCATCTCACGCATCGTCCGTGATGATTTGCGAGGCGGTCTCGTAACGCCAACACTTCGCTTGGTATTCTTTAAAAAAACAAACGCCATATGCAACACGGCGTACTTTACCACTTTGTTCTTGGTGCATGTTATTGCCTTTAAGAGTTCCAGCAGAATTTACGCCCCATGCCCCAGAATTTACGGGAATTTGGGAACCTGGTTTCTGAACAATTTAACCGACTTATTGGACACAACTTTATTGAATCCTAGTTGCCCGGATTTAGAATCTTATTGACTTTTTGTTTAGTTTATATATTTCTATATAATTTCTATATATTTCTGTATATTTATTTTTTATTATTATTCGAATTATCTAAAGATCTGTTATCTGCCTCTCTTTCTCTCTTCTTGGTGTAACGACCTTCTAGATCACGCCTGTCATTTCCGGATAGTCAGTCCTTGTTACAGGGATTGGTCCGGATAGGGCTTTGGACCGGTTCAATACATCACCGGCCACCCCCTGTTATATCTATCTGTTCCCCTGTTATAAGATTTGTTAAAAAGGTTCCATATAAACACAACTTGTAAAAGCGAATATAAAAAAAACCCATAAAAATCGAGTATTTTTAGATTTTTTTTTTTGAAAATTCGAACTCGTTGAACACCCTGTATGTTGGTAAACAATTTGATTGTTTAGTTCTAAATACTACAGTACAACATAGTAATTAATGTGTAGTACTCGACACCAAATAGTACCGAACAAGCTGATAAAAACAATAAGCCCTAGATCGAGCGACTTGTGGGGAGTCTTTAGCTATGGATTTTCTCTGTAACATACATTTTTTACTTTACACCCTATATAATATATTTTATAGAAATATATATATATATATATATATATATATATATATATATATATATAAAACAATAAAATATCGAAATAATAGTATTCACTCTCCAAAACATTTGGCCCCATTTTCGACCACTTACCTGCTAAACAAATGATGATAAAATTGATAAACGCTGCAATAAGCGGGAGACTTGCGTTCATGGTGTTGCATTTGCACTTCCGATGGGCTTTCCTAGCTACGACTCGAGTCATTCCACGCGTCACCGGCGATTGCAGCGTGGTTTTGCTAATTTCCGCCAACGGAAACTCCTTCCGGCCGGATCGGTACCGGTGTTTGCGAAAATTTATTCATTCACCGTCCACCAAAACCGTCCGGGGTCCCGGGTCCGGAACTGGTTCGAGAGGTTCCACAAACTAAACCACCACACCGCCCTATTCCGCCACTTCGTCACTTCTCGATGGGATTCAAAGTTTTCCACCGTTCAAGAGGAGATTGTCTTCCGGTGGGAAGGTTATTTTTTCCCGAAACCGGCTTGTTGTTGGCGTCGACCGTGGGCTGGTACCTCTTTCGAGTTCTCGTTTGACACTTAATGCTGCGTGCGCAGGTGACCCTTTGCGCTGTCACTGTTACGGTGAAGCGACACTTGCTCGCGCGGTAGGACGCGACTGGAATTTATTTTACAACGATTCACACTCTGCACTTCACAAACGGAAGGGACTTACTCGGTTTCCTGTGGTGGTTGATTAACGGTCAGTTTTCTACCTTACGCGACCATCCTCAGAAGGACTCGGAATTTGTTCACGGAAGGCGGCTTCCTTTTTTCTCATTTCGTCCTCACCGGACATCACTTTGATGTTTTTAAGCAGATTCACTTACAGCGGCGAAACGATGTTCGTTTTCACAACCTTCACGTTAGACACGATGCTCCGTTTGTAGTGTTCACTTTTACTATATAGGTGCCTTTCCGAAAAAACCCCTTTGTCCACTCGGGAAAGCATCGGGTTGATCCGAGTGCTGATAACACTAGAGCCACTTCACTGTAAATGTTGACCGTCTGGAAGCTGGAATTATTTATCGTTTCGGTTGTTTGGATTCATTTCCTTTCTCGCTTTTTCGTGTCCTTACTGCTGCACCGTCACAGTTGCTCATTTGGCCCGTGTTCGATCAGGGCGTGACCATGTGTTTCGTCTGCCCGGCGTCCGCACATGGCACGGGCGCTGCACAGTACGAACGGGGAACGGGCCCGCCAAACGAGAACTTCGATTGCATTATGGACCCAGCAGTGTGTGACCCAGCAGGTTTTTCAATTCGTCCACCAATAAATGTCAAATCAATTCTATCAGGATGCTGTAATTGAGTCACGTTCCTGCGGGAGGAACGTTACCAACCAGAAGGCGACGCGTTGGGTCGCAACTTACGTACGCGCGTGGGCACGTGGAACGATCGCCTCGCACGTCACTACCCGTGCGTGGGTCCTTGGAGGACATCCAGAAAATGTGCGTGTGTGTGTGTTTTTCCATGGTAACGAAATTCTTGAGAACGACCGTGGCGTTCTTTCCTGCTGCATTTGGGACGGTTATTGCGTACGGATGAAGGTCGTTTGGAAATTTTTGCTTCGCACACCGAGAACGCCGCACCGTTTGATTGGCAATCGGCACCGGCCCAAATGGGGGATTAGTGCCGTTGATGAGACTGTGTGCCATTCGTTTTGGGGCCCGGCCTATGATGTAATCTCTTGGTGAATGAGAAAAAGCGGACGCCAAATTTCAGGCGGACAGATCGAACAAACCGGATCGGACAAAACGATGCCACGTGGCAATGGGTGTGTGATGGTGTGGATGTGAATGGGTGGGGTGAAATGAACATGTATTTTGGACCTTGCAGCCCTCGCTGATGGACGCCAGCAATATTGGCAGGGAACGGAACGGCTTTTTGGTCTGCTTACATCAAGCACCGTCCTATTACGTGCCAGATATCGAATATCGCCTGTCAACATTTTATTACCGACACTCACACACTGATGGTCCCTCGATTCCGGCGTTCGGTGCTGGATATTATTTGACCGACGAATATCTACCACCTTCGCCCTTGCGCTATCGGGGCACTAGTATCGGACTAATTTTTCCACCCGCTCCGCCTCGTTCGCCCTTCTGGCCAAATCTTTGCTTTTATACGTTGTTTTAATGTGTTAATCCAGTGATTGATGGCCCTAACGTGTGAAACGTGGTTTTTTGCCCGCTCCCGAACCATGGTTCCAGCTGTACGAGGTGGATTGTTGCACCGTACCGGCGCGAGACGAAAGCCCGGAGAGTGTGTGTGTGTGTGTGTTATCAATCAGCGGTAATTTATGCCATCATAAAAAGGCGACGTGTTTGAGTTATCGATTGCGCTACACGCGCGCCCTCTAAGCCGACGAGAACGAACGCAGCTTGGAAGGTGTCTAGGATCGTTAGGGTCTCGTACCGTCCAGCTCAGGCCGTCAGGCAAGTTGAAATGTGCGAGCGAGTTTTCCCCGGATCGGATCGAGCGGGTGACGATGTCCTTTACCTTTGTTTATGGTACGAACTCGTTGGGGGGAGGCCAAATCCTATTTTGTTAATTAGAGTTTTTAGTACCGTTTCCCACGACCCAACCATTTTGGGTGTAGTGCATCCGTCAGGTTGACCTTTTGTTTCGGTTTCTTCCCATTTTGTCTTTCGGATTACTGTGCGTCACCCACACACAAACACACACCCCGGAACGATCGAAGCTGTCGATCCACGGTGAGATCTTTCAATTATTTCAGCTTTTGCTCCACTTGGGGGCCGGAGAACCATAACCGTCATCGAGCCAAGGCCTACGTAACGTATCGTGACGGGAACAAAATTGATCCGTTGATGTGCAATTAATTAGAGAGAAAGGTGGATGTCGGTCTGTGATTGTGGATTGTTGTGGGTCCTGAGATTCAGGTTCTAGCAATTCGGTGGAAATTGAACCAAAGCACTGGCCAGCGCTAGCATTCACCTTCCCAGAAGGAAAAGGGCGTGGCGCGTGTTGGTAACGTTCGTTATTTTTTTTTTGTGTTATTACGATGGGTACATTTTCTCATTGGGAAATTGGGATAACACAGGGCCCATCAATTGCTCGAGATGCTTTCGTGAAAACAGGCCTCGTGTTTTTTTTGTTTGCTTACATTTTGCTACTAAAGAATCCCTTTTCCAACTTCCCATTTTAGCTACTATCTCACTTTAACGAATCGGAAACCTTGTTGGTTTTTCGATGGACTGGAAAATGGGAAAGTAAAACAATCGCTGCCCAAATTTTTGCGTGCCCGAAGAGAAAAAAAAAGAGGCCGGTTGGTTTATTTTCGCCACGTTGTTTTTTTTTCTTTCCTAATTTTTCCTCCCTTCGTTTCCCACGGGGGGAAAGCAATGAATCTTACACCCGCAATGTACACGAAAAAGTGTCGACTGACGCGAAACACAATCACAATGGGCAAGGAAAGCAAGGAAGAACAAAAAAACACTGGCAAAGATTTAAATCGCAAGCAATTGGAGCTGTAATAAGGCACAGAAGGCTGTCCGCAATTCGAACCGGCCGGTGAGAAAGCACACGGGAACCGGTAGGAGGGGTGAAAAGGACTGCAAAATAATACATCAGCTGCAAAAGTAAACAATTTACACTTATTTTTTGTGTTGGTGTACCCGTTTCGCGTCAATTGGTCCCAGGAGGCTGGGCAGTTAATTAAAATCGCATACAATCACATTTGCAGCGATCGTTTGCAGTCGAGGAGCAGCGCGCTCCGGGGACACGGCGTACGAACCTGCCAAAATGGCACTTAAGGATAAGTACACGAAAGACCTTGGCTGCCAACCAAGCAATAGGCTGGGGAATAGGCAAAAGGGCGTATTCGGAAGACATCATTCAAAATCTAGAACTTGCTAGAAGAACTTTTCCCTACGTGACCCCGCAGGAAAACGTGGATGTCTTCTGTGCCGCACAAGTCTTTGTAGGGTTGGCGTTTTCCACCCGGCTGAAGCTGACGGAATCCTCTTCCACTCTTTCCCACTCGAACCACCCATCATCGTCCGTAATGTTGACGATAGGCTGGGACAAAGACGAGTCGCAGAACACATTTCGGAAATGGTGAGAAGTTTTGTTTTGCTGCCATTTTGCCTTGATGGCGCTCTTGTGCTAAATATCAACACACAAACACGCACACCCGCACACATACACTCGGCAGGATAGAAGAAGATTAATGTGTTCAGATGTGGCAATTGCTGTTTCGCCCAAAAAAAAAAATACCCTCTGTGAACACTTCCCCGTGGGATACTGATGGATCCATTGTCATAAAGTTTCCTGCCGTTCGCTGGATTGGAGCCGGGGGAAAACGGAGCTGCGAACAAAAATTCTCAGATTTCCATTTGGATACTACTATTACTGGACATTGGGATGGTTGGGCATCGTTGAAAGCAGCGTGAGAAAAGATTGTAGCAATCGGTGAAGGATGTAGCTGTTTTTTCCTCTTCTTCCATCCCCAAGAGATGTGTTGGATGTCAGCAGTACGGGAGAGCTACCGATCTTTTTTTTCCTACACTCGATCTATCTGGGCACGTCACTGCATACACATCCGCGTACACGTTCCGAAAATTCCGAGGTGCAACAACTTCCTCCCTCACCAAAAAAAAAAGGGACAATTGTGCATAGGAGAACGAAAAGTCCCTCGATTGTGTCTTACCCCAAAATCGGATAACACCGACTCCCAACGGATGCCGTGAAGTGGTCGTGTAAACGTGGTCAACGAAGCGACGGTAACTACAAAAAAGGACCCCAAAACAAGCACTTCGCACTAGGCATCCTGATTTTGTTTGGACGGGGTTTTTTGGGGTGTAGCAGTCGGTGGTACCAGCACCATCCCAGCAGCGTGCTCCCAGTGGTACACGAAACCAAAAAAAAAAAAAAGGAACGGAGGACCCGTTTGGTCGTACCGGCGAAAGTGCGAGTTTATGTTTGGTGATAATTGGAGACCCGGGAGACACGATAAGAGAATTTCCTCCAAAGCGCCCTGAATGGGACAGTAAATTTTAAGCCGATTTCAAGCACGGATGAAATTGATGTTTTCCTTTGCTATACGCAACACCGTCTCGATCATTAATCTTTGTCCGTTCAATTTCCTTCCACGCTAGGCCGGCCGGGCGGGGCCCATTCACGGTTCTAGACGATGGGCCCTTGGAAAGGCTTTTCCTTCTGGTTTTTTTTTCTTCTGGCAAACATACACCGGTGGCCGGTGGCTTCAAAGTTGGACTTCAAGGTCGAGGACACCGACCGAGCAATGCCGCTTTGTAAGGCGTGGCATCCGTTGGGGGGAAATAGAATTTCCCTCAGTGTGGAAAGGTGTGAAAATGGGGGAGGAAAAAAGCATTTCGCCCGATTTAATGGTGGCGAAAATTTCAATAGCAACTGGTCGAAATCGAACTCTCCGTCCATCGCTCATGAAAGGGATTTACCGTAAGGGATTATTTTTCGGAGAGGGCAAAAAAAAAACAGACGAAAGCCCCAGAACTTGTTACTGTGTTGGGCTGGGCTGTTGGGAATCCCTTTTTTCCGCATGGTTTAAAGTCGGATGCAAGCGCAAACGCCTGAAAGTGAAGGTGTTTCGGTGATCCGGTGATTAATTAAATAATGCAACGGTAAAAGTTCTTAATGAAGGATCAGATTCATTTCTACAAGTGCTGATGAATTTTTGATGGAAAAAGGTAGTCGAACATCGCTATGATTCTGATGTTGTTGTTTTTTTTCTTCCCAAAGATAAGAGTGTGTCTGTGAGTACTGAGTACATTTTAAAACAATTTCAAACTCATACTCTGCGTAAACACACAGTAACCGGTGTGGGTGTGTGTGTGTGTGTGTGTGTGTGTGTGTGTGTGTGTGTGTGTGTGTGTGTGTGTGTGTGTGTGTGTGTGTGTGTGTGTGTGTGTGTGTGTGTGTGTGTGTGTGTGTGTGTGTGTGTGTGTGTGTGTGTGTGTGTGTGTGTGTGTGTGTGTGTGTGTGTGTGTGTGTGTGTGTGTGTGTGTGTGTGTGTGTGTGTGTGTGTGTGTGTGTGTGTGTGTGTGTGTGTGTGTGAGAGGGTCTATTTCTTCTATGCCTTTGTACAACCGTGCTACCGTTAACGTGTCTATTTTCATCGAAAGGGCAGAGTGGAAAATGCCGGGAAACTGTAGAAACGCCCAAGAGGAGAGAGAGAGAGAGAAAAAAGCCGTCTTCAGAATAAAATACCATTTAAACATGCCCCCCCCCCCCCCCCCCCTTCACTGCTAATGGCCTGTTTCCAAACCGGTGGATTACGTTTGCCCTGGTATGCGAACCTTTCGGTTACGGGTGTACGGTGGCTTTTAGCCAAAAGTTGCTAACACAAGCCACGCCAGCAAAAACCGGAGAAGCCTTCGTACCGTGATGGATAGGAATGTGCACCGCAACAGTCAACAGAAAAACAGAGCAAGAGCGAAGGAAAAATGGCACGGTTTACCCAGTGCAAGCGTTCGAAAATGAACAAAGTGACCTCAACCAGCTGTGAAATTGGAGGAAACATTTCCAACGGCCGGTGGGACGGGTGGGAAAGAGCTGTTGGTTTGGTTGGCTTCTTCGCGGTGGTTGAGTGGCAAGCGACCAACTGAGGCGTTAAATAAGTCGAGCCGCTACTTCGGTTTGCACCGCGTAAAGTGAATCCATGCTAGTGCCAACGCGAACAAAGTCAGTGACTTGGCTTGTTGAAGAAAGTTTCAGCAAGAAGTAAAGAATGGAACAAAAATGTTGTACCCCGTTCCATTCGGGACTGCACCACGACGAAACTGGGCCACGCAGCAAAAGTGGGAAATCGTGGGCTAGTAGTTTTAATTGTTTCCAAAACGCACCACACTCCGGCTGGTTCCATTTGTCATCGACTTTTGCGTCCTTTTGGCGAAGTAACGATCCACCACGGCTCCCGGCACGGATCGACCGGACCGGAGCGTCAAATTCGTTAATTATTGAAAATTAATGGAGTGTGACGTTCATCATCGACAGTTTCATCGATTTCGTTTGGGCTTTCGTTCCGGAAAAAAGCAAACAGTCGGATTAAAACGGACCATATCGTTCGTTTCGCTTTTGGTAGCGTCGGTGAAAGACGCCGCTATTCCGGTTCCCATTTCCAGCAAGTTAATCCTTTTTCGTTCGCTTTTCGTGGCCATTTGCTAAATATCGCACGAACAGTTGCTCAGTAGGGTGAAGTGTTGCATTAAAGCTGAGCGTTAGCAGCACTGCTTTAAAGTCTCAGCTCCGGCGTAACAGGGTGTAGCATGTTGGTAGATAAATTTCTCCCATTCAATCACATCCGTACGACTCCGCTCGGACGAAGGGAACTTCATCCATTACTTCCACGGTGACTCATGTGTGACTTTAGTGTCAGTGGTCAGTGGCATCTGGTGGCTATGGCCATGGATTGAGCTGTATTTGTATGTGTGTCTGTGTGCCAGGGTGTGTGATTGTTTGATTAATGGTGTATGCCGTATGCTTTATGCAGCACCGTTTTCGACCATCCTTTGGTCGTCGGGATATGGGTGTCTTGCCCGTAGGATGTCCGATTTTCGTCGTCGTTTGGACATCAAGCAAGACCGACCGACAGACGTTCTGTTATAACAAATGGATCTGTTTACTGTTCTGTTTCGGCCGGGTTGATAAATTGGACGGTTAAATATATGCAAATTGCTCTTTCGCCTACATCGGTTGGCCAGCACGGGGTGGGTGGGTGATGTAAAAATAGCAGCCGCCTGTACCTCGTCCACCACTGGGGACGAGTTGCCGGGGACGATGTTTCATGTTGCAAAATTGTTTCTGTTGCTGGCCGGCGTCGTGCCGCCAGAAAATACAAGCCGTACTCTTATCCTTACGATTGATCGTGGCCTTGAAGGATACGGAAACGATTCAACCGCTCCGCTGTCGACATTTTCTGTGCCAGGCCAGCTCTGTCGATACCTGACGGGGGAGTACAAGTCCTCTCTCTGCCTCTCTCCTTTTCTCTCGCGTTCTCTTTGTGGCGAATAGCGGAAAGCTACTCGCAGCAAAATTGTCAAAACGAGCGGCGATTGTTGAGTGATCATCGTTACGAAATTTAAATTTAGATTGGTTTTTGATGGCCGTGCGATAAAGAAAAAGGTAAGGCCTGAGTTGCAGCAAACCACTCGACCTACTTTGTTTTATTAGTGGTTGCTACTTGAGGGCACTAATAGCATAGGTTGTGTTTAAGTTGTTCTCCGGATGAGTTTTTGGTTGATTGGTGAGTTATCGTGTACCACGTGTACATAAGTGTTGGGTTTTCGTACGCAAAAGTAGCTCCTGTAAGATCCCTATTTGACCCTATAGTTGACCTTGCGATGTTTGGTTTTTTTTTGCACCGTAAGATTTACGATTCTAATAAGCATGAAACCCAAAGAAATTGCGTGTGATTGCTTGTTATTGCCAATTTTAAGCCCCTTTAATAAGTACTTGGCAAACAAAATCGATAAGAAACCCGTTGAATGTCACTCACAATCCTTTTCAACAGTCCAAACATGTATTGTTTACCTTCCAGTTTGACCGATGTTGTACTGCGATCCGATTTCCATACATCTTTATGCTTACCTGGCGTACCGTCGAGCATCAGGATCAAACTCGAAACAATATCATCAATCATGGAAGGAATTTACATTTTCATTCGAAGGAACTTAGCCCTTCGGTTCTAGGTTAGGTTCGTCAGTTAGCTGTGGAGTTGTTGGACTTTAAGGTTCAACGGTGTGTCCAGTTCCACCGACAGCATAACTCAAGCTGTATAGGTAGACGAGGAGGATGATAAATTGTTGAACGTCAACTGCTCGGGACTAAGCTGGCCGCCATTGACCAGTGTTCGCCCCGCCACTGATCAAACGGATGGTGAGGGTGAAACCAGGTGTTGTTTCTACAGAGCGTCGCGCCATTCAATCTCAGTCAGCGGTAAACGGAACGACAGTCCATTGCGTTTCGTGCCGGTCGTTCCAGTTCCGCTTTGGCCGCATTAACACACCCAACGGTTTAGTTATGCTGCCGTACCGCGCCGAAAGCGAAGCTCCTGCCACAATGGGTGACGGTCCGGATGTACGTTGCAAGATTTTATTTGTTCCCAACCCGTGCGCTACTTCCACATTTTCGACTGATTTCCGGAACTTTTTCAATAACATTTGTTCATGCGCCGCGAGATTCTTGGCCGTGCTTGAATGGGGGTGAACGTAAAACGAGCGAAACATTCAGTCACGTAAGGCTCGAGAACTCAGCTCGGGAACCCCCTTTTTACCGGCCACCAGCCAGGGCCAGGAAGTTGGTGGAAAATTGTCGCAACAAAACAATGGCAAACCGTTCGGCGCTGTATGCGAACCCGGGGTCGAGTGTGTCGAGTACTGTTGTGTTGCGGACAATGTAGTACCACACCTTCCGGCTGGTTTGTGGACTGGTGCGGCCACTCGTTCCACACCCGCGCCGTACACCGGGTACAAAATAAAAGTCTGAAAGGGCTCGCGTGTTCCGTGCACGTTATCGTCGTGATGTTCGTGCTCGCGCGCAGATGTGGGAGGTGAGAAGGATGTTTCTTTCCCCCTGATCTTCGAAAAAAGGGAACGATTTGTGCGTTCACCGAACAAAGCATCTCGGAGGGTGACATTGTGTGGAGCAAAAATCAACAACACACACACCGTTAATGCAACTCATTGCACGCAACATCACCCTCCATCACACCGGCAAAGATCTCTTTTCGTTGGTGGGGAAATGAAAGACATTTGTTTGATTCGGGTTTTATGCTGCTTTCGATTCGAACAAAAGTTATGTACTTCAAATCGTACGATTATTGTTCCACCTTGAATGGAGACAAATAAAGGCAAAGCAGCCTTTATTTAGACGAGCAGTAAAACGGACGCACCTTTAAAGCGCTGGTACAAATTAAAACGAAGTCAGCATTTAGTGCGATTTACTCTAATGCGACTGTTCTTCTAATTTACCACTGGTGCTAGCGGTGCCTCCATCCACCATCCTCATCTCGCTGCGAAAAATAAAACCGAGCACCACAGCTGTAACGGATGGCTGTTTTTGGGGCGATGAAAACGGAAATAAAATTTGAGTGTCCGAATTAGCGTCCGTGGGACGTTCGCACTGCTGACGGACCGGGTGTCTTCCTTCGATGAGCATAGCGAAAGCCTAGCAGTGGGCAGTTGGCAGGAGGATAGCAAAAAAAAAACACCCTCATCCATCCAAGCCAACATCGGACAAGTGCTTAAATTTTATGTCCCACCAGGCAGGGTCCAACGTTTCGGCAGCTGTACCAGCCCAACGCAGCAACAGCAGCAGTCGGTGGTAATTTTTCTACGATTGCATTTTTCAAGCTTCTTCCGAGGCATCTCGTCTCGGCAGAGTATTTGCCTAATGCGCGCTTATAAATGCGGTGCGATAGAGGATAATGAAAGGGCCGAGCTATTGCGCTTATCTGGCACGGCGCAAAGCGTCAGTACGGCGGGCCTAGGCAAAGTCGAACGGCGCGCTGCTGTGAAAATGTAATTAAAAGTGGACACTGAAAATTAACTGAAAAATTGAGTCTAATTCACGGCTGCGCAAAAGGTGCCACAATCATTAGTGAAGGCGACTCGGTGGACCGGCACGCAAATGTCGTTTGAAGTCGGCGTACGGTACGAGAAGAATCGGCAAAGAGGAGGGGTTGAGAGTGCAGATAAAAAGAGCCCCAATCGTCACAATTTTTTAAGGATTATTCCTGCAAGGTTTCTTGCTGAAGTTTTTAATTTACCCTCGCCGGTTCTTGGGCCGATGAATGCGCAGCAGCATAAGCAACTTTTCTTCGCTGTGTGTGCGGGTGATGTAACAGAGATAATAGAAAGAAAACCAACACGTAGACACACTATGCTTCGATAAACATCGCCGGGCTTCAGTATCTTGCCTTTTGCACACCTTCATCAGCAGTTTTGTTGTTCTTTACCTCGTTCAGCTTGGCAGCGTGATGGAAAAATTGGAAAAATCTGTATTTCTAACGCCAGCATTTCCTCCATTCCCTCAATGACTTGCAACCATGCGAGGTCCTTGCTATTTGTATTTGCGCGCGTGCAAAAGACATCCGCCCCAAGACCCACTCCACATTGAACGGTTCCCCCCCCCCCCTCCATTTTCCTTCACTGGCGGCCCCTCGCCGGACTAATGATGCATCGTAGAGCGATGGAAATACCTCATACATAATTTATGAGTCAACGTCGGCGAAAAATATTGCCCCTGCCAAGTGTGCACCTTTTCCGATTTGCGAAAGCCCGACCGAATGAGCGTACCCCGTATATTGGGTGGGAGATTTTGTTGGTATCGTCGGATAAACTACATCGCAAGGCTTCGCGACTCCTGCTGCTGCTGGGTGCAGCAGTAGGAACTGTAGTGTTCATCGTTTTCCTGCATGCTGTTACCATCGGTATGTAGCGCTCTCCGGGATACCTGCCGTACCGAAAGGGAATAGACGGTGAAACGAGCAGGCAAAAAAAAGGGAAACCATTCATTCGACCGGCCGGGGTGAAAACACTCCTGTGCCCAATATCGACAACATTGTCATCGTTATCCTTGTGGAATGACGTGAAAAAGGTCTTTGCTTTCCGCCGACCAATTCCCCATACGTACACCCATACGTACGCTCCATTCAATCATCGTTTTTCTTACTTGGGTAGCTCCTTTTCGCATTCCTTTCTAATTTGTATTGCTCTCTCGGTCACTCACACGCACACACACACAGGAGATGGCTTAGTGGTTGTAAGGATAGGATGATTTTCTTTTGCCTTCCTCTTGCTTTTTTTGTTAGTTTCTTGGAATGTAAGCTCCAACGATGTAATGATAATGATCGACATCAATATTTTTTTTATCTTTCCACCTTGTCCATTCACATCGCCGTGCCAGGTATAAGTCTATACACTTCACCTGATTCAGCGGCACACGAGTACATAGCTGGTGCTCAGACCAGTCAGCACCAGATGCAGCGCTACGAATCCCAGCAGGCCACAACACGGTGCAGAGTGCTTTTGTTTCGCTCCATATATGCAGCAATTCCTGCATGGCTGAGCAAACGATAATTTCTTCCATTTCTAACAACCCCCGTCACAGTGGTTCAGCTCAAGGATACCGGGCGGACATCGTAATTTTTAGATAATAGACTTCGAACTTAGTTACGTCTTGGTAACTAAATGCATGCAACTTTTATATGATGAGGATAGTAAAAATATTCACGATGAGATATACTTTACTAACTAATTCGTTGAAGTCTTCGAAACTGTTTATATCAACAAAATAATGGCGTCTGATGGGAAGCTTTAGTTGCTATCACTCTGGTTTACCATCGGCATCATAAAGACACTTTTAATTGCAATTTTAAAATCGCAAGCAAATGGTCTTACTAACCACAAGACTAGTGCAGGATGATGCAAGAAAAAAATGCCTGGACTACAAACACAAATCATACAACGTCTGTCAGACTTGTTGGAACAATTTTGGTTATAAATCTATTAATGTTGATAGAAACATTATAATAATAGTATAGTTTTTAAAAAAGAAGACTAACATACTTTACATTAGCAGGTGTTACAACCGCTACTCGGTCTTAGCCTGCTGCACGAGGCCTCCTCTAAACCGATCATGGTTGAGAGTCGTCAGCCAAATTATCACTCCAACGCCAAATCTGCTGGATCAAGGAGCAGGATCTGAAGCCTATTAAAGATAACACAGGCTCTCGTACTAAAATACGTTCTACCGTTACCGAAATTTTACGTTAATTTCCATTTCAAATGGTGCTATCTATCAGATGAAAAGGGGCTTATTTAAGGATTATTGTTGATGAATTATTCTTATTTCAATATACATGCCTAGTTTTCCAATCCAAATATTTTTAATGTTCACCCCGATGTCCGGCTCCGTACCATAGTGCCCTGTGTCCTGGGGGCGGTGGAGTGGCATCGAATGTGGAATGCCTTATTTTAGAACGGTCGTACACTTACCGGCCTAATGGTGCTTTACCGACGCGAGTAACGATGCAACGTTGCACGAGCGAACAGCAACGGGCAAAAAAACATCAAGCATCAGACCTGCTGCTGTTGTCATTTTCTTCAAGCAGGACGATAAACAAATATCGGCGGCCGGCTATACAGTGCTTGACGGTTGCCTTCGAGGTAGAGACCGGATCATTTGTTGGGGTGGTTGGAGTGTTTTTTTTTTTTAATAACAGCGGGCGTACGGCCGTGATGGCGAGACGAGCCGACAACATTCATTGCCCTTAGAACGTGCTTCGATTTCGTCCAGAGTTCAACGCCGAGCAGAGCGCAGAGTTTTTACAGAAGAAAAATTGCTGTACGTGGGAGGTGGGAGTGTTGCCCCGTAACGACGGACGGCTCCTCACAAAATGGCTACCGGGTGGATCACCCAACACCCCAGCATCGTGAAAATGATGAGCGCTAATACAAGGTTTGTCGCGTTTAGAGGAAGCGTTTGGAAGCGAACGAAAGAAAAAAACGTTGAGGAAAATACCTAAACTTTGGGCATGGACGAACAATGAATGAAGTAAGATGAAATAAAACAAAAAAAACACAAAACTGCTGACGGGCATTTTAGCGCCGTGAGGAAAGGAACATCCGACCGTAAGGTAACTTTTGGCACCGGGTAGCAAGAAGAGGCAGCAGCCAAAAATGCCAAAGAAACAACATTTTGATGAGGACGAGCTGCGAAATTTGACACCCCGTCGGCCTCCGCATGCACAGCGTGTTATGGCACCGAGACCCACCCACCCCATCCTACACCGGTGGGTCATGATTTTCATGGCACGCATTTTCGTGCCGAAGATGGCGTGCGATGGATAAAAATGTCACCATTCCTTTCGCGGCGATCCTGGGGCAGTACGGTGACAGCGTGAATTTGGATGCCGCTTTAAATGAGGTGATGATAGATCTGGAGATAGAAACAATTTTTTTTTTCGTTGGTCGTCCCGTGCCATAATTTACTGGCCAGTTGTTCTGGCTGGGCGGTTCCATTGCTGCTGTCCGATTCCAACGATGCACGCCGGGAGACCAACACTGTCTATTAGCTGCTTATTGTGTTGCTAGCGCGTCAACGTGGTACGCGGGTTGTGTCTTTTTGGGGCGCTCAATGGGGAATGGGGAATTTGAAATAAAATTTTCATACGCTCGCATTTTGGCACGGTTCGTTTGTGCCCGGACTCACCGTGTCGGAATGATTGTAGCCGGAAGGAACAAAAATAACAACGAAAAAAAAAAATGCCACCGGAAGCCTTCGCTAAACTGACATTTGACAGTTGGTGAGCTTTTCTTACCATTTTTCCCTTCGTCCCGTGACGTTACCGACGTCGAAGTGATGTGGTTTAAATAAAAGAACAGATTTCATTCCGGCTTGAAGTTGGTACCTTCAGCGTTGGCCCTTAATTGAAAGCGCTCCATCAACGAAATGTCGAAAAATCATTTCCTAATGACTTAATGGCCGTATCCGATCCGAACTCGCGTCTTATGACAAAGAGGACACAAAACCCCTTTTTCATTAATTTGGTTCTGGCGTGCCTGCTTATGTGAACGCAGCCAGCTTGTGCGAAGCAAGAACCTTTTCCCGATGTAATTCAATTCCACCGCTAGTGAATTCTGCGTGGGATAATTTTGAGCAGTGAAATGTAACCTCCCCGAGACGAACGGGCCGCCTTTTTTTTGTTGTCAAAGTCTAATTCGAGCATTATTAATGAAGAATGTAGCAAAGTTGCTTACATAAGCAAGGACGAAAAAAAACAACAGCTTAGTTTGATGTTACACATTTTGACGAGTTTTCACAGAATCACTTTTACAAGTTCGCGCAAAGAATGCTGCGTACTTCAGGGCGCACATTTCGTAAATGATTGCAATAGCGCCGCACCGAGTTGTGATCCGTTCGGTTGGACAAGTGCATACATTGCTGGAAAGCTTTTAAACTCAAATATCACTTTCAATGCGAAACTGTATCTAAAGTTTTTGTGTGCTCCTGTTCGGTAAAGGGCATCGTGCCCCATTTCCCTGACCTGGTGCTATTTACACTCAGCCGAGACCTCTTGTGAGTGAGTGAGCATTAAATTACCATCAAAACCTCGAACCTCCCTTAGTGTTTTGCCGATTTTGGGGGGAAATTCTAGAAGGCAAACACTGCTAGAGACTTTTACTAACGTGGACATTAATTTTCCCATTTCGCCCTGAAGCGTTTGCTGGCGTGGGAGAAAAGCGATAAGCTGGCGCTCCTGGTCGGTTAGGCCCACACGTGGTGTCCCCCTCTTCGCTTATGATATGAACCACCCGTCGGTCGGTGGTCGAGTTTGGAGTGCTTTTTGTCTTCACCAACCGCACCAAGCAGTACTAGTTTTAATCCACTTAAGGCTCCACCGATGGCAGACCACCTTTGGGGTAACCTTTGGTTTACAAACACTCAACAATATCTAATAAAAGTTTTTCCGACTAGCTAGGCAGCTGAGCGGTTGCGATGGGAACGATTTCCACGATAAATTTTCCCGCCCGAGGTCGGCTGCACTGAAAGTGTGCGAAATATTACATCTTTAGGCTGAGCATTTCGCCAACATGCGGACAAAACGTGTACGACGGCCCAGTACACGTCGCGCAACGAAACGTGTTCCACTCCCTGTCGCCTTGTTGCACTTGCACTTGCCACATTCCGTACCAAGTTCACTTATTATAATCATTCATTTTCCTGGCGCACCAACTTTTACCACTGCTGCACGCTGCTGTACAGCTTCATGAATTATTCCACGTACACCGACGGGCCGCCGGCGACCAGCGACGGCAGATTATGATTATGGTGTCAGGTGAAACTTTTACCTTTTTCCAGACCCCACAACACCGTGGCGTGATCGTGCGAAAGGTTTCTAAAACGGCATATCCTTGAAGAGGGACCCACACAAGGGCAATGGGGGGCAAATAGTGCGTCGTAAAAATATTCTTAGCGTGAAATAAACCACAATCTACACACACACACACATACACGCACATATTCACACACGTACACTTGTCATTCGTTAATCCTTACAGGCACCATTCTTATGCTTCACATAATCCGGCAACGCACAACATCGCTTGGTTTGTCGCATATCAGTAGGGCCTTGTCCTTCACTTCATCCCTTTCGAAGAAGGCGAAACTGAAACGAGCTGAGGTGAGTGGGAGATGCCGGTGCGTAGGAGGCAGTCAACGAGAGTGTGGTCAACTGCTGGAAGGTCACCAGTAATAACCGTGGTCGCATGCATCCCACCATGCATGGAAAGGAAGCACACACGCCCAAACCACGCAAGGGCATTCACGAGCACTCGCACATCACAACCAATCACTTGCTGGGCGGCTGCGAGATACTATTTTTCCACTTACATTTCTGCACCTGTGTGTTCGGTTCGGTTTTTAGCGGTTCACTCGTAAAGGGCTTTCGCCGCGATTCAGCGCGATCCACCTGCGAAACAAAACAACGCACAACGTGGACGAGGCCAGTACCGCACCGTTACTAACCTTTGCCCGGGTGGAAAACTAGGGACGCACCGTCCCGTGTCGGTTGGTTCTGCTGGGGGTTGTCGGTACACCGACTGGAATTGACGACGCTGATGGAAGCATGTCGAACACAAGCGTACGCCCAGCGTACTCTGGGCTCTGTTGCTGCTGGCATGGGGGGAAGCACGATGCAGAGCGTGCCGGTCCTGCGCAACAGCAAAAGCAGCGCTACGAAGCCACTCACGGCGGGCACTCACAGCACTCACGCATAACTTCGTGGCTTATTCGTGGCCATTTCCCCGCTTTTTACCGCCACTGGAAGTGAGTGACCGCACAGGACGCATCCGATGCTGTGATGGGATCGCATTCGGCTTGCCGTTCGGAATTTTACGCGAAGTTCACTCATAACTTCCCTCGAATGCCGTCGGTGTGTTGTTGTGGCTGGTAGAAAGAAGATGGTCTTGCGATCGATCCACGTAGGCGAATCTTTGCGTGTGTTCGAATGGGATGCTGCAGGAACGCAAAGCTGGCCGAGCGGAAGAACCACCCTAGCGGGACAGGAAAGCCTTCGCGAAAGCCAAGGGTCGTAAAGAATGGGACGCGTTGTTCCGCGTTCCGATCGAAGCCAAGCAGCGAAAAACGAACACAAATGGGGTAGATCTAAAGCTTTGCTCCCACACGATGATGGGTTCCATCGTTCGTTTCGAGCAAACAAACAAAAAACACACAAAACAGCTACAGCAGGTCCCATTCCCATGGGCGCCCACACCATTCCGGAAGATGAGCCGTGAGTGTGTGTGCGGATACGTATTACCTTGGGGTTGTTGCGATGACGTGGTAGGTCAGTACCGTCAAGTGTTGCGCGCCCAACAAATTGGTGGCGGCACTCGGCTTACGAGACGCAGGTGGTACCAACGGTCCATATCCTTGATGCTTTCCTTTTTTTCCGTCGGGAATTCAGTCCCCCGCCAGTCCAGGAAATGGTGCAATTGTTTAGCCGGTACCGCTTTTAACCGCTGCTAGCCAAGTGGAAGCGGCGAAAGGAAACTAATTAAAATCGGATAACGTGACGATCATAATGGTATGTTCGTTTTGTTTGCCAAAGACAACATGGTTCGTCTCAACCAATTCCTGCAGCGAAAAGAACGCGACAGAAGAACACATTAACAGCGACACATTACGCTCCTCACGCCGTAAGCGATGTGGATTTCCGATGTCGCTTAGTCAACACCTAATTTTTAAATTTCGTTCATCCACAGCGCGCCCCGTGTGTCTCGATGGGACGCAACTTCGTGCAGGCATGAGCGTGTAAAAAGCAACATTTGCCGGACATTTATAAATGGCACCCAGTTTATCATGGCGCTGTGGTAATTGACATAATTAATTTTATTTATTTTCTTCAAAACCCTCGCACCCGTTCACGGCCGGCAGTGATCTTCCCAGCCCCGACTGTTCGGTTCCTTTAGCATCTGGTCACTGCACGGTGATAATGCTGGTCGCGGAACAATCGTTGCGCTTGGCAACCAATGGTTGCTGTTGCTGCCCCCAAACCGTACCAACCGTAAAGTTCTATAACAACTTTATCACTTTTCGCGCGAGCGCGTGTGTGAGGCTGAAACTATTTGCCGAGATGTGCACACAAACAACAAAAACCCAAGGCGACCAGTGCTCGGGCGCACGGGGGTGTTCCTTGAAGCGTTTCCTCCAAGCAGTGTGCTCTCTGCGTTCTTTTGCTTTACGCTCTGATTTTTCTTCCCCCTCTTACGCTCGGGGCGTAACAGTCATTGGCGTTCATTTTTCGTCGTTGTCATGATTGTTTCACGAATTGCTGACGCTGCACAGCGAGTGTCCCTTTTAGCGAGTGTCCATTAGCTTCGCAGCAAGCAACCACTAGAGCTGATGACAAGCTCCAACCCAACGGGATAAGGGAATCCTTTTGCAGGGAAGCCCGCAAGATTGTAAATTGTACAACGCTCGTGTGTGTGTTTTCTAATGGTGAAGTTGGCGCAGAATGAGATGTGATAAAAATGTGAGAAATTAATCCTCTCCAGTACCTGGATTGTACCAAGCAAGCACACAACGAGGGAAATTTGTACAAGACTGAGTGTATTTTTTTTGTTTGGTCCTTAAGAATACAATTTCTCACGAATGTGTGTGCTGGAGTTGAGCGAACGCAGATCCGCAGAAGGATTAGGTGAAAATTAGAGCAGAAAATGTTGTGCGCTGATTTAATTGAATTCAATTCAATTTCACTCTAAGCCTCGACTCGACTGTTGACAAAAACTGACGCGTCTGTTCGGCATTGGACACAAGAGTTAACGAAAAGAAGAAAAAAAAACTTCTCCCCGTACCAAACAAACATGGACGGCACGGCACTGTATGGCCAGGAACGAAGAACGATGGAAAAAAGTAAATATATATTCGCCCAGCACGAGTCAACAATCCCGACATACCGGTCCGAACACGCACATCCACCAAAACCGGTGCCAGGAATCGTGACGAACTCGATCGTCGGGATGAGACGAGAAGACACTAAAACTGCTCCCACACACACGCACACAAATCGCACTGAGCACTGTATAAATATCCATATTTTGCCGTCCCACCCCACAGCCAGTAGTGCGACCATTGTGCGAACGACCAGATTTTTGTTTTATTAAGCGTTGTGCCATAATTTCGCTGTTCCCTGTGCTCCGGTGCGAACATCATCAGGACACCTGACTAATGAAAGAAAATCATTCGGTAGAAAACTACAAAATGCGCTCATGCGAAACACCGCGTGTGGGGACGAGGGCTTATCGTTGGCAGATTTATTAAACTTTTCGGTTCAGGTAGCGATTTGGTGGATTTGCATAAAATGGTTACATTTTATTCCCGGCTGCCTTATTTTCTTCCCCTCTCTCTCTCTCTTTTTCTCTCTCTCCACATTCACTCACCCGCTCCGATTGTCGCTATTTCCAGTGCGCCACAAAAACATCACAATTTAGTCGCATCAAAACTGCTGACATATGCTTTTAAGGATGGTTTCCCATGGTGTATGGCGTGTTTTGGGTGCAGAAAATTAATTTCTAAATGTGGCTTGTAATTGGAAAGAATTATAGCCTGCCAGATGAGAACTCAACGGTCCGCATAATAAGTTGACCGTTGACTGTGGATCTGATCCCCGCCACGTGGACCGTGGGAGAGGTGTTCAGTGGTCCAGATCATACGATCCCACACCCAGCGCTTGCTAACGGACCTTGTTCTAATGCCATAAATTATGCTGATTACCTACCATTCACTGTTATTATTAGCCTGCCTTTTTTTGGGGACACATTTTTACGCTTACATTGTGCGAGTGTATTAGCCGAAATTATGGCTTCCGTAGTGAGATGCAATTTTTTTTTTTGGGAATTCTTGGTTAGGTTGGGTTTGTCCCGAAGAATTAAGAGCACATTTTTCACACATCTTAAAGTATCGTCGCATCGCTTTAAACGCGTCTCTTGAGGGTCTGTTTTTTTTTGTTTCTGCTATCCGTCCACGCCATGCATTCGCGCCCGTGTGAAGCAATTTCCTCCGATTCCGTCGCGCACAGCTGTGGCCAATCATAAACTAATTAACTTTTTCGATATTCATTATTTATTGTGTCGGGACAGGTTTCGCGCCGAGTTCATGGTGGCTCGCTCGTCCGATGTTTCGCACATGAAATTAACGTTCAAAAATGTGTCCCCCTGCATCCTGTGACCAATCCCACTCTCTCTCTTTCGCCCGCTGCTCCACGCACGCTACAGGTGCAGGGGGATGTGTGGCGCGGGTGGCCAAAAAGTGGAATTCATTTATGAGCCCAATCGTGCGAAGTTGTCCGGGTCCTCGTCGACGGTGCTGTCGTCGTTTATCGAACACCCATCGCGGACCTCGCGATGCATCAAATCGTAATCGATGACTTCCATTAATTTCACCCAGCGCATTGACAACCGGGTCGCCGTCCGGAAACCGGATACACTGCACACGGCATTGTACAGCGCGTTGAGGTGGTTTCCAGCTGCCGACACGCTCGCCATTCAAACCGGTCACCTTTTGTATTCCCGAAGATCCTGTGGCCAGCTAGGCTGGAGTATGCTGGATGAAATGAGATTATGTTTTGTTTCAGTTTTTTGTTTTCTGGTTCCGCTTCAGTTTTCATCTCTGCCTTCTAACGGTTCCTCGAGCGAGGACAGCTGGGTGTGAAAGCCAAATATGCGCTGGCCAAATTGCAATGGCCCAGCATGGCAAAACTGCACACAGGCTCAACACTAGAGAGCGAATTCAGAAAGTGGTAAATCTCTTCACTCTGGACAATTCCAACCCCAAAATAACGAGAGAAAAAAAATGGAAAGCTCACTTCACACTCAACACAAAGCACCCGGGATGTGAGCGAACGGGAAAAAGGCACAGAAAACAGCGCACAGCCTAGCGCGATATATGCTGGTTCCATGTCCCGTATGACATTCGCCAATATTAATTGCATCAATTTTGAACATCAGTCACACGTGGCCATCGGGTGACGTACCACCGGGAACGGACCATCCAGCCCGCTTTTATTGCCCCGGAACCGGTTCGACGATGATAATTAATGTAATTTTAATTAAATTTGCAAATTCGAAAATATACTGCCAAGGATAAATTTATTCATGAGATGCGATTGATATACATTTTTGAAGCGCGAACGAACGGTCCCCGCTTGGTGTCACCACGTGTATCCACGCTTCACTCTCCATGTTGAACCTTCCGAACTGGGGACTAAAGAAGAAATGGGATGTTTAATTTAAAAAACAGCCATCGTACACGGACGTTTCTTCGCGAGTGTTAGTGACCGAGGGCTTGCGCTTATCTCCGACGAACAAAAACCACAGTGACGAGCGAAACTGCTGCATTAATCGATGGTTTGGCAGGTGTCGTAGTCACTACAGCAGCCGCACCGCACTCGTAGCTACCTTGCTTCATTTATCAAAGTCCGTCTAAGTTGTCATTAATTTTTATCGATCAAAGTCCCGCCGGCGAGAACATCGTCATTGGCCGTGGCACAGAATATGATGGATAGTGTGGACAAGCTGGCAGCACTGAAGGGTCATTCTACGACAGCCAGACAACCGGTTCTGTTGTCCTGGTGCCTCTGCTGTGTGGTAGAACGGTGCCAAAAAGTGCTTGCTTTTGTTCTTCGTCTGCTGCGCAGCTACGCTGAACCGTTGGTTTACTGACCGCGGATGAAACCGTCTCACCAGGTGGAGGCGGGATTGTCATTGGTCGGAAGACAAACTAGCGCCCGAAGAAGTTTGATACGGGCAATGGGCAATGAATCATAAAAGGCTTGAAGCTTAGAAGAACAGTGTAAACTTGTTGAAAAAAAGATTTAAGCCAGTGTTGCTGCTAGTGAACGAATATTGCGGATGTAAACGCAATCTCTGTTTAATATTGAAAAACAATTTTTTTAAAACAATTTTGCAATAATCGATTCGTTCTATTATTTGAGTACTTAAAATCGATGACACTTGTATCAGACCCACTGCAGATGGAGGCGCCTAGTAGTTCTCATGCAGATGGAGGCGCCTAGTAGTTTTCATGCAGATGGAGGCGCCTAGTAGTTTTCACGCAGATGGAGGCGCCTATTAGTTCTCATGCAGATGGCGGCCTCCAGATGGAGGCGCCTAGTAGTTTTCATGCAGATGGAGGCGCCTAGTAGTTTTCATGCAGATGGAGGCGCCTAGCAGTTCTCATGCAGCTGGAGGCGCCTAGTAATTCTCATACAGATGGAGGCGCCTGGTAGGGTGTGGAATGATTTATTGATTTTCTCTAATTATGTAGCGGTAAATTTCATTTCTGGCCTGTTGATAACTTAATTATGTGATACGTCAAGCACTAAAAGGGAATGAGAACAAATGAAAAAAAAAAAAACAAAACTCCATGATGTATTTGGTGGCAATTGGACGCAACGGGTAGGATCGCTCGCTATCGACCTGGCACACAAGACAAACGGCTGACCTGACCTGATGCCGGTGGGAAAGGAAAGCCGACCGACTGTTGTGCCCTCACCCCGACCGCATCCATAACTCACCGCGGTGGTTTTATGGCGGTGGCCACACGTTCGACATTAAGGCCCGAAAGTCAGTGAATACCGCTGGCAGGAAGGATGTACTGCTGTCGTTCTTTTTCCCTATCCTCCGCTCTCACTCTCTCTCTCTTCTCTTTCTGTCGCGTGGCATGTCAACTGAGGTATCTCTAACGCATTACCCACGCAAAATGGCGACTGGGCGAAACGGTAACGTGCGCATAATAGGTTCATCCTGGCGGCATTCGGTCAAGCCTAGCAGAACAATCGATTTCGATTTCGTTCCAGACCGCTGAGATAAGGAAATTTATTGAATTTATCAATATAATTTTTACTGATCAAATTTATTACAGCCCATCCATTGTTTCGAGGAGACCCCTTCGAGTTGTGATGGTTGAAGGTTTGTTTTGGAGACAGGGAACTACCGAACCGAAAAAGGAAAAAAAGAAAGCAACAGTGAACGGTACCCACTATACAAGATAATAATGGTACGAGCCTTACGCTGTCGCTATCGCAATCAATTTTGCACAGGGGGCCCCCTGCAAAAATGGGGACAGTCGAAAAGTGTTCGAGAGTTGGTGCGTTGATACTCCCCCACCCGGCCACCGGCGTGTTGCCGAACCACCCCGAGCAGCGAAAGTTAAACAAAAACAAATTTTAATCGATATTAAATGTGAAAACTTTTTCGATCGTTGTTATTTTCGGGCTCGGTGGCCGATTTCGGCACTGTGGCCGACATGTTTTTATGTGGCACCCTCGACATAGACCTCTCTCCCTGCTTATCCGGAGGTGCTTTGGATTCGTTGTTCTCGGTTCTGTTTTACTCGTACGCACGCAACGGAATCGAGCGAGACATATATTTTTGTACAGCTTTGTTTGAATAGACTGGCAGCATTGCTTTTCTTCCGGTGTGTTTCGCCCACATTGCGTACTCATTCTTCCGGCTTTCCCGGGATTTCCTCATCCCGATCAGTGTGAGTTTACTCCCCTGCACCTCACCCGTCCTCCCCCTTATTATGCTGGTGTTGATGATTGTCATCTCTTGCTCGTGGCGGTGGGATGGAAAAGATAGCCCTTTCCAATGCCGGAAGTGTGCCGAGCGGCAAACTGCCATGACGCTAGGGGGAGGGCAATCGGGTGGCACGGTAGGAAGTACACAGCGTGAAAGAAAACAGCAAAGCAGAAATAAAACCATCGCCCTTAACTTACTTCCCCCACGGCAGGATGAGGTGGTCCCGTTCTGGCATCCCGCAAAGAGTTTGGCGCATAAATCAACATATCTGATCGAACAAATTTGACCAACATGAACGCCCAAACACAATCGAATATCGATGGATCGGAGTAGCGTTTTGGGGGGTAACGGGAGAAACAGTCTCGTTGAGGTAAACCCGGCTGGGAGGCTGGGGGTGCAGTACGAATAACACTGAAGTAAAACAAGAGCACTGGAGCATGAGCTAACGAGGAACAATTCACGAAAATACCTCGTTCTCGTGCGTGTGTGTGTGCATGGACATTGCTAATTCCTTTGTTTATCCATTCAACCGACTGGATTCTTTAAAGGGATAATACAGGCGCCGGTACAACACGGAAAGAGTAATTGGACATGCAGTTTTTGGTTTGTTTATTTTTAAACCAGGTTTCGACAAGGAAAATATTTTTTCTTCGATAATATGTTTTCGCTCGTGAGTGATTAAATTAATCAAATACTGGAAAGCTTTTTTTTGGTAATGTGAAAAACTATTTTGGGAGCAACTCATTTTTAAATACCTTTAAAGATTGTTTTACCACCATCAAAATGCATCTATTGTACATCACATTTAAACCATTCCCGCTCCATCCTCTTTCAATAACAACAATAAAAATTCACAATTGATGAAGACGAAGATTTGCACTATGTTCTACATGGCCACAACGCCGTATATCAATCACTCCAGCAATGATTGAGTAATGGGTTCATATTTAGCCTTCAACACGACTAAAGTGCATCCACCGTGCGCTGCCTGCAACGGTGCGGGAATCAATTCACCATTCGATGCCATTATTTCGTTCTTTCTTTTGTGCCCTCGAATCGGTGCAACGCTTCCGATTGTTGGAAAGTACATCAAAAATACATCAGATGCTTTAACCGAACGGATAATTTAGATTTGTTTTTTTTTTGTACGCTGCCTGTCTCGAAAGCGCTCCACTAACATTGTTGCTTGCCACATGTCATTTGAGGCTAATGGTGGCCGTCTGCGTTACAGCCTACTTTGCCGGACTACAGCGGTGGTGTAGAAAAACCAGGAAAAACAAAACAAAAAGGCCAGCTCGCACACCAGATAGCGAAGGTGTGCGCGTGAGGATTGGTGTGCAAGTCAATGGTAATTGGATTGAAAACGAGTCCGACAGCCGCCATGACGATGATTAATGCTTTTGTTGGTTGTTTTCGAATTGTACCGGCAGGTTCGATGTAACGCTGCGCTACTCGTTCCCCCATTCATGGGGCCCATTTGGGGCGGGTTGAAAACAGCCGCCAAAGCGATTCACAATCGTAATGCTCAGTCGGTTGGTTTTACGAAATGGCGTGTACGAACATCATGCTGACTGCAATTGGCGTGATTTTGTAATACATTAATGATAGGCCATTCGATTCGACGTCGATGATGGCCCCGGGCGCGTCGGGTTGTCGGGTTGCGGGTGCTCAATGCCCAACAAAGGCTACAATTGAGCAGCGTGAGTGGTTGCTCACGAGTAGCTCAGCAGCTGGAGCTTCTGCAGGAGCTGACCGACGTTCGATTGTAGCAGGGCTGGCGTTTTGGCCAGCACCTTGCGCGACGGTTCTTCCAGCCCATCCTTCAGCAGGCCGTAACAGTCCGCATTGTACTGTAGGGAAAAAGGACAGAGATGTGTATATAGCTGACGTACACGTGTTGGAATAAGACACCAGCCCATTATCACCCCCCTTGTCCATTCACTCACGCTTTGCTCCACTGGACGTGGATGGAACGCCAACAGGATTTCGTCCAGCGAATCCGAGCATAGCTCCTCCACTTCGACGTGCTGTGACTTAAGTGGCGTTATCATGACGGTACGAAATTCGGGCTCGTTCCGGCCCTCGATAAGCTCCCGGCCGAGTATGAGTGAAGTGCGCCGATTGGCGTACCGGTTCCACAGGCAGGACTGAAAGTTGTGCGTCATACAGAACACACCCAAACACCGCAAATTGTGCGTTTCCATTGAAGGATGCTTCGGACTGGCCGTTGACTCCAACCCGGGGACGTAAAAACAGGTATCCACTTGCGGAAATACGTGAACATTCATCCCGAGAAGGTAGCGTTCAAGCTCGTCCAGCGAAAAGGTTCCATCGGTGGGGTGTAACACAACCGGTGGAGCATCCTCGGACTTTTTCGATTGACGTTTAGCGTGCTCCTGCAACTCCACCCGATAGCCGTTCGAGGTGACGTAGAAAACGATCTGCAGTGCCTTGGTGGAGAGTGTAATGGCCGTCGTCAGATTGGCGCTGGAAGTAAACGCAAATTGAAACAGCGTGCCCCGTGAGCAAAGAAGGGGCTTTGTTTTACACCTCGCAGTCACTTACATCCGGCCGTGGCGACGAATGTCCCAGTGCACGATTGGAATGTTGAAGTACTTTCGCGCAGCTAACCCATAAACTCCCAACCGGTCAGTCCAGAAAGTGAGCACCCGTCGGTCCGGATCGTACGATTGGTTGCGTATTGGCATCGTTGACCATCGACCCGGCTCGTGTTCGATCAACGACAGAGCCTCCGCCTCCTCCTCCGCGCTGGGCTTTGTCTCGGGCAGTGTCTTCGCGTCCTGTGACGCTAAGTGCTCCTGCTGAGCCCTGGCACTATCGAGCGACTTTTTGCGTTTGCGTTTCTTTTTCTCCTCCAGCGACAATGCGGCCTCACTCATCCCGGACAGTGTTCGCGTTCGTTCGCCCAACCCGAGAGGATACTTTTTCGTCGTACGAATCTGAGGTCGCCTGGGTTGTTTGTCCCGATCCGGATGCTGGGTGGGCGCCGGATGTCCGGCTGTTTCATCCACGGCCGGTGGCAGCGGTGGAAAATGGGGCCGTTCCTTTTCCCGCAAATAATTGAGCAGCATCATAAAGGTGGAAAACGTTTCGCACAATCGCTCATTGGAATCATTGTCCAGCATTGCGTTGGGCGATTCCATGCTCCGCACGAGTGCCTCCATTTCCTGTTCGCCGGCGCTCGTTTCGGCACCATCGAACCGGCCGAATTCTAGCGGCTGATAGAGCAGAGCGGGAGGATGCAGGTATCTCGGCCCATCCGAAGGTGCCAATGAAAATTGTGGCAATTTTTCATCCATTTCCTGCAATCGCTCCGCATCGTCTGCCCGCACGGACGCGCTGGAACGCCTAGAGTTGGTGCCGGCTTCTTCGCCGATGTCAATATCGGAATCGATTGGGAGGCGCATTTCCGACAGCGCTAGCGATGGACCCCCGTGATGATGATGGCACTTGGTGAGAAATTGGTCGTACTTCTGCAACATCCCGTCCCGTGCCATCTGCTCACGGTCACGTGCTTTCCGGCGTTCGGCTCGCTCCGTCAGGATGGTGTACAAGCGCTTCAGCTCCACCCGGAATCGATAACCTTCCGGGACGCAAGGCAAAAGGTGCTCGCGGATGAGGTAGTGAAGTCGCAGCTCGAGCGGAATATCCACGAGGCTAAAGTCTTCAATGGTTTTCGGCTCGACAGCGAGCACCCGTAGGCGGCGAGGTTCTGGTGCGGCAAACAGGAGTGTCGCTTTGCGGGCCTCGATTTCGTCATAGTTGAGGTGAAACTGTTGAACTTCCGACGGTAGTTGGGTGAACTGGGCACCCTCCTCCCACGGTTCCCAGCAGCAGACGGTCGGCTCTTCCCACCAGTGGCAGTGGGCCGGGAGTTGGAGCTCAATTTTAATCAACTCTTCGCTCTCGAACGCACGATACCCTTTTTCTGTCAACTTCAAACCAACCGGAACGTTGGTGTAGATGAAATCGGGCCTCAGCTCCACCGGCTGCGGAAGCTTGTCGAAGCGTGCCAGCTCGAACACGCCACCGACGATGGCATACTCCCGCAGGTTTATGTAGCCCTGCCTGAGGGGTAGCGATTTGGGCGCTACAACGTCGAGGCTGTCCCAAAATCGATCGCTTTCCTGCCGCTCGAACTCAGCGTCAATGTCAACCTCGGTCTCATCCGTAATCACCGCTGGAACCGGCTCGTCGGCCGGTGCTTGTTTCGCCGCTTTCGCTCCCTTTTTGCCCGCCGACTTTGCGGCGGGTTTCGCATCCTTACCTGCGCCAGGGCCACCCTTTTGGGCTTCGAGTGCTTCCGCTTCGGCCTGTTTACGACGTTGTTCGCTTTCGTAATCTTCCCGTAGTTTCCGTAACGCTGTCAGACGCTTCCGTCTCACCTCTTGCCGCTCGTTCCACTCCGCTTCCTGTGCGGCGGACAGCTCCGGCACGGGCATCAGCTTGGGGATGGTGTGCGTGGGGTCCATATTGCTGTAGTGATCGAACACTTGCCAGAGTCCCCGGATTAGACAGTCCTTCAGCTCCAGCGCCGGGGGACGGTGTAGCACAAGCTGTAGCGGGACCATGTCGATAACTTTCATAAGCAGATTACTGTGCACGGGAAGAAATGTGGACGAAGACGAATTCACTTTCCTTACTGACGAATGTTAAACCGGAGCAAAAAGAGGCTTGGTGATGCTTACTAATCTGGCGCGAGTGGAACCGGACGAAAGGTCCAAAGATACATCGCAAGTACATCGTTCGCCGGGAAATGGAAGTCACTCATCACGGGATCCAGTGTCCTTTGGAAAGCACAAGAATAATGGTTTTTGCTTGCTTGATGAAAGGTACAGCCAAACCAAACGCCACTCACTCCATGTCCCGTGCAATGTTGCTCCCAATGCGAAAGGTCATCCTGTCCAGCGAATCGCTAATGAACTTCCGGATCTCGTCCCGTACCAGTGCGACTTCCACGGCCATTGGATGCTGCCCCCGGCCGGCATTAGCTTGGATCGATTCCAGCACGGCCAGTGCCTCACAAATCGTCGGCAAGTAAATTTCGCCAATGTTACGGAAGGTTTCCCTCAGATCTTTTCTCGTATTTCGCTTCCGGCCCGGGTCTTGCGTCAGCGGGCTCCGCTCGTCCGCTGCCAGCGTCCAGCTGACCGTACACTTTGCTAGCGCTTCCTGCTGAAAGACCCACCGGAACAGACACTCGCGCAGCTCGGGCGGGCTGGCGGGATCCGGGGTTGTGCGGCACGACAGGAAATCGGTCCACTCTTTCCGGTCCGCCAGCTGTCGTTCGTGGTCGTAAGCGGCCTTCTCGAGCCCTGTTAGCAAAATGATACCGCCGATTGGTCGCTCCCATCAGCGTTATTTGTTCGCATAAGGCATAAGGCCCCGGTTCTGCTGACCGTGGGATTTCTGCCATTAAAATAAGGTCCGCAACCATTCTACTCACTGCGAAAGAACTTAACGGTCTCGGCGAGCAGCATTCGGCGCTGGTTGTATTCCTTCTGCTCCAGGGCAACCTTCTCACGGAACCGCTCCTGCTCTTCGGCGCATCGTTCCGCTTCGGCTTGTCTCAGCGTTTCCCTTCACCCGCCACAGCCCACCGAATTGGAATTGGAAGAAAAAAGATGTAGTGATAATTCAAATCATAACAAACATGGCTGGCAGCCAAAAAGTATCGCGAGCGAAATAATTACAGCAATTCTTCCGGCGAGATTTTCGGACTTTTGGTTTTCTGAAGCGAAGCGAAGAAGTGAAAAAAGCGCCCCAACAAAAGGTCATAAAAGTATTTGGAAAGAAATGGCCGGCCCCTTGGATTAGGATTTATGATGCAAAGTTCGCACTCACCTTCGGCATTTTCGGCAACGAAAAAAAAAATAACACACACACACAGCAACGAAGCCACCAACCACTGAAAAAAGCTCCCCGTTTACTTTGATTGGAAGTAACAACAATGCGATGTAGATGGAGTGCCGAAAGTTCGCATTCTAATCTACTTGCCGCTCGGCTTGCTTGCATGGAATGGAATGGAAAACTCTCGGAAAATTCGATCACGGCAGATTGCTTGGATTGTGAAATAATTGAGAAGTTTGCGATAAGCGAAACAATTGACAGCTACATCGAGGTGGGGCACCTCGAGTCGTCCAGTGGAGTAGTTGGCAATGTTTTCATAAGGACCTTCTTTTTTTTCTCTTTCGCTCTAAAAGTAAGAGGAAAACTTGGATAAATTAGACATACAAATAATCGCACTGCCCTCGTTTGGCCATCGTTTCGCACTCGTCAATAACATCCGTTTCCGTTCGGACGTGACTTGATTGCCCAAACGCTGGGACGCACCCCCGGCACGTAAATGGAGAAAACGAGTTCGGGTCGGGATTGGGGTTTCGGAAGCGATTATAGCTGGAAACATGTGTGGTGGATACACTCCAAGCTAAGTTTCGGTACTATCGCGCGTGTAAGCGTGCCATTTGAAGTTAGCTCCGTAGCAATCTTACATTACCTTGTCCGTACCATGCCAGTTACCTGTTTAATGCGATCAATAAAGAGCCACTATCGGGTGAAACCAATTGCGTGTTTGAGACGGGGAAGAATCCTTCCGCAAATTGATGAACTTGATCCCCCTCGAGACATTTTGCCAGGGTTGGCCTCTTTTTCTCCTCCCGTTTTGACCTTATTCGCCCCCTTTCCAGCCATCAGCAGGGGTTCGAGTTCATGAAGGGTCCGCCAGGTTGAGTTTCAAACCCAACCGCACCAAAAATGTACTTTAGATCGAACCGAGTAATCCCTCCGTGGCAGCGAGTGTCTCGTTGCGAACCCACCGGTTTAGCCACGTGTGTGGCCAAGATGATTTCATAAATGATTCATCGAAAGCACATAAATATAATCCAATCAGTGTCCGCTCGCTCATCCCGGTACCGGACATATCGGTTTTGACCGGCATCCGTGCGTTTTTAGGTGGGGTTTTTTTTGCGGACAGCACCGTGAAGCGTCCAAGTGCGCCGGGCAGTCGGGCAACCGGGAACACATGGCGGCCAAACACGGCATAATTGCAAATAGATTGATTCCAGCATGATGTGGCGGTTCGGCATCACGAAATGGTGGTTGAATTTCTAAAAAGCGGATTATGATGCCATCATAGCCGGCATTCCCGGGGCATCAGTATTTTTGGGATTAATATTTAATTCGTTGCTCAAACGGTTTTGGCCGCTCCGACGGTCGCAGTTAGACGAAAACTCCTTTTAGACGAAAACAACATTTACTCCGGAGGTAGAAACAATTGGAAATTAACAATATTTTCTTCTCATCTCAAACAATCAACCGTTAACGAATCACCTTGCCACGTGCAATTCGTGAGCTTTTTGTTCTAAAATGGACATTAAACCAAAACGTGCTAGCACTCCTCCCAACTCTCATTCGGGGGAAAATTTTTGGGGATTGTTCTGATTTGACGCTTATGATATCCTTGTTCTGTTTTCACAACACACTCGAGAGCGGCATATAGATAACTTTTATTTGTTTTAACCACCACCTGAACGAGCGCTCCTGCAGCGCTTGGGAACCGTCCCGAAGCGGGCGAGTTTGCAGTAAGGCAGTAAGCAGCGGGAGATTTATTCCCATCCGAAAAGGCTTTTATCGAGCGTATAATTTTAGCAAGGCCATAAATTGAGCGTAAAACTCATGCAGCCTGCCGCCAAGAGGCGTCTCAATTCGTCCAGGGACACACGGGCAACGAAACCCAGTGCCAGATGGAGGGCGATAGTACCAAAGGAAAAAGGCATTGAGATAACTTCGGCACACGTACGTGTTCTGTGGGCAAGGATTTTAAATATACCTCTAGAATCTTCTTACATCTTAACGTGCCGATTTCCGTTGGAGTCGGTTTGGCTTTTGGCATGGTCTCATGGAAGCAGGCGGCTGCATTCCGTTGCATCACGGGAGCTTTACTGGAACGGATGTTAATTCCAGCTCTTCCTTAAGGGTCGATGTTTTTCCGCTCACACTTTGAAGTGCTTCAAAAATACAAAAACCAAAAGACGAACCGAGTTGCAGAATCATTTCAACCGCTCGGTGCGTTTGAGGGCGTCAAAGCAAACTGCTAGGTCCAATGGTAAATAATATAATTTCCACCCCCCGGCCCGGGATCCGGGGCCGGGTCCGAGATAGAATGAGACATTAGCTTGCATTTTGCGTTCGCTGCACAAACGTTGGGCGCTTAATGGATTTTGTTTGTTTTTTTTTGTTGTTGTGAGTGGCTGTTGTTTGCCTCGTTTCGTTGGTTCCATTTTGCGCACGAAATTTTCCTAAAACCCCGTTCGCACCAACGAACGGGGTTCAGCGTTTGCGGGTTGCTACGCGTCGCTGGCATTGGTTATTTATTGTACAATAAATTACTTCCAGTATGAAATAAATGAGAATTATAATCGAAAACAAGCGAATGCGAATTGTTTGTGGCAGGGGAAAAAAAAACCCTCGCCGCGTGTGGGGACAGGATGGCCGTGGTGGCTTTGCTGTGGTCATTTTACCACCGGCACCCAACCTTGGCGGCGGTTAGGCGCATTACTTTTATTTGTTGCGCCCGGCCAACGGTCCGGGTCCGGTTCCGTGTGCCGTTTAATTTGTGTTATGTTATCCTCAAAACAGTGCCGACCCACCCACCGGCTCGGTGAGAGCATCGGCCACCAGCAGCAAAAGTCAACAGCTAAAATTCATTTATTACAATCGCGCTGATTAGTGTCGTCGAACGGGGCTTTTTGTTTCTGTTTTCGTTTCGCTTTTGGGTTGTGCTCGGTTGTGGCAGGGCCGCGGCGAGCGTGCGGGGTGGGCCACTATACATGGAACACATTTATTTCCCTCGCCGTACGTTATTAATCACACCGCCATGAGGTTGTACAGGTTTGGGTCAGTTTGGTTTTTGCATTACGAGCAAATGAAAATATTCTCTCTAATGTGGTTTTGACGTAACTTCAATAACCGAACGACCTTTAAAAAAAAATTATGCATCCTCCCGGAACTTGTCCGCTGGAATTCTAAACTCGACCCCAATCAACATACTACAATTTAAACGAATTTCTGTGTAATTATTTTTTTTTAATAAAAACCAGGGAATACCATGCGGGAATTGGAAAACTATTTGAATTACATTTGAATTATATTTTCCACAACAATTTTTAATCGATTCGAGGAATTTGACCCGCAAATTGTGTTTCGTTGCAGTTGAACTATGCAGCTCATAGCAATTACCACCGTCAATATTTGCACAAACGACTGTTTGCGTAACTTTAGCGATGCACAATTCTTTTGTTTCTTTTTTATCAGATGATAACGATCCCTTTTTTGATAGCAACAACCAAGCCCTGTCTTAAATGCATTCAAATTGCAACTGCCTGCTCGTTAGTAAAACAAAGAGTGTAATACAGCGGCACACGGACAACATGCGCACGAAAGGAATGCAAAGGGTAGTGCGCAAAGGTTAGAGTGGAGAAAAAAAAACTGTTTCCACCAATACCTCAATTGCGTCATGCATTAAAAATGAAGCTGCCACATTGCAACCCACGACCGGTCGGTCCGAAATGGGCGGTGGCGAAACGGGGGCGAATGGGGCGAAGGTTTGCCGGAGCATTTCATCAATCAACCCGACCCGACCCGACCCGCTGCGGTCCGACGCAACCGTTCATCGGTACACCGAGATAAAAAAAAAACCAATCACCATCCTCATTGGCACACACATTTTGTTGCAACAAAGTGCACTTTGCACTCCATCGGCGTCCTTTTGCCCCTGCCCGCACGGGGTTATGGGAAAATATTTGGCCAATTTTTCCCCCCTATTCAGTTTCCGGATCGAAGCGAAACGGTTGCTGCTGACCAGCTGTGTGTTGGTCGACTAACCGGCTGACGGGAATGGGCAAGAACTGGAAATGGAATCAGCTTTTCATTTCCGAGTGAATGCCGCTGCTCGGCACTTGTGCCGGTTTTGTAAGGCGGGAATATGGCGCATATGTTTCGGTGTGGAAATAGCTGTTCGGGTTGTTGCTGCTTGCGCTTCCAGGGACGCCAACGGGACGTAACCGAAAACAACGTGGGTGGAAAGGACGAAATGTTACCCAGCGCAGCGTGGAAAACATATTTTCGTGGTCGATTACGTTCAGCGGTTCGTGTTTTGTTTGGTGGGATGGTGGCACCCGAAGGCCCTCCCGCCCGAGGGCCAAACGTTAGCACAACCACTTCGCTGCGGTGCATTTGTAGCAATTTGGCGTGAAATAATAAAATTACTCGCAACTAATCGGAAGCGGTGTTTGCCCGTTTCCGCCCGGTATCCCGCACGGCACGCAGGTCGCGCCCCGGATTCAGGTTACGAGTTCGGAAATTTCCCGATTGGTGGTTGGTCGAACTGAAGGTTGAATCGATCGACCGGTTTTGACCGACCGCCGGGCAAGCGATTTCCTTCAGGGGGTAGTTGTTTAAAGTGCCCAAGACATGGTTGATTGAGTTGACCATAAATTCAGCATCCCAGGAGGCGCTGAAAAGTGAATTGATGGTACACAAACAAGTGTTCACACATTCACACGATGATGGATGGGCACGTGGAACGAAGGTATGTCCGTAGGGCTCGAGCAAAGGATAGGTTTCGTTCCGATCAGACCCCCATCCGTATGTGTGTGCTTGTGTGTTCGCTTTGCTGAAAAATGGGCACCTTTCACGAGGAAACGAAATCAATCGTCCCGAGTTTGATGCTGTTTGGGTGCTGTTTCGCTCTAGTCTGGGTGTGTGGACTTGATCGCACCCCGGAGCCTTTACCACACCATTTTTCTCGCTGTAATCGTTCAAACTTTTCAGCCCGCTTCTCAGCGTTACGCGGCTCACCGAACTGGTGTTGAATTTATTCATCAAACTGTTGATAGCGAGTGCTCGGTCCGGGCACTGGATTGAACCCTTTTTTGCGCCGTGCGAATAATGGACGCGCCGAAAATTGGGAGAAGTGAGGAAAAAAAAACGCTCACTAACCCGACCCGCGTGATCGATGGGATGGTGGCACGATAGTATTACGCGGCGATAATGGGGCAGTGTGGCTCGCAGGATTAGCAAAAATTATGTTGTGATTAATGCATGAGCGGTTGGGATTGACTAAAACGCAAGGAATAGGCTGAATGGAGGGAGCGAGAGCGACGAAGTTGTGGATGAAAAAGTACGCAACTAATTGAAAGTGGCAGCGCGTCTGTACTGGAACATTATTTGAAAGATTTACAATATGGTATCGAAATCTACGCAGTAAATTTCAGTAAATTTGTATGCAATTTTTAGAAAGATTAAAAGCGTTTTTGTTACAGGAAGCCAACTTAATATCCTGAATTTGCCGGTGGACGCATCAACTCCATCACTCCTTTTCAATTTAGGCCTTCTAAGCCCTCCTTTGTCCAGCTGGGAAACCTAAAAGACCTTATGGGATATGGTTGTCCGGTTTCATTTTAATGACGTGACCAGACCACCGTGTCTCGCTGTACAGTTAAGAGCTCAACGTACAGTTTATGTATTTCTCGTTATTGTAGCAACTTCTCAATCGTCCTTACACTCACACATGGACAGCAAACAGCATGGATAAAGGGTGTCCCAGAAAGTATAAGCACGATTTAAAAGTTAGATTAAAAACAACCTGTTCCCGAAATTTAATGTTTGTTTGATAAATAGAATTTGTGGAGAGTTTTGTAATATTTCCAAAAAAAAAATTAAAAAAATTTAATCGTATACCAATAATAGCACTTTTGATCTGACGCCTTCCGAGCCTGGTACAGCTTCCGAGCCCGATATTTAACACATGCGGCCTGTTTTGTACTCCGCGTCGGTTTCTTTGGTTTCTTATACGTTTTTAAATTCAATCTTGCTTTAGCACATTGGATGTTTCTGTTTGATATGCCCAGTTTTTGAGCCACATCGCGAATGGAACTTTCCTTTCTTTGCTCGAACGCTTTTGCTATGTCCCGATCCAACTGTTGATCGACAGGACCAGGATTTCGGCCACTTTTCGGTGTATTCTCGAAGCTGGACTCCTCCCGAAACTTTTGAATGGCGGTTTGTACGGATCCGATACTCATACCTTCCGATTTCGCTAATTGACTTAGCGAAATGTTAGGTGTCGAGCACCATTTGTGCAGAATGCTTTTGCGCTTTTCAACGGAAATGCCTCACATTTCAACAGACGCTATTGAAAAAAATAGTTTTAATGCACTAGCTAGTAGCTCTGAATGTAAACAATCAAGCATTTCAAGAATCAGCTGTTTTACGTCATCCGGTTACTAGATACGTTATTTAGAAATCGTGCTTGTACTTTCGGGGACACCCTTTATTATATCGGAGATTCGACGTATTGATGTCTTGTCTGGTCCATAGTAGTCTATGAAACCCTTCTACAGATCCATCCATAGAACCTCCATCTGCTTCGAAATCGTAACGTAAATATCATGCATATTCTCGAGTGGATATACGTAATCAGGTTTAACTACAATATCAGCACCGGACAAATACGTAGTTGAAAATTTGTATTCCAACTTATTGAGCACACTGTAATGAATGATACTTGCATGAAGCAAAGCGATGGCCAAAGGTTTAACTATAACAACCAACAGATAAACAAGAAACACGTTTTGCTAGACGTTAAATCGGCCAACATAATGATTCAATGATCGTTCACAGCTGTTCATTATGTTATGCTCCTCACATTTCACCCGTCCTGCAATCGTTTGTGTCGAAGTTGTTTTTTTAAATGATTTCAATTTCAAACACAAACCGATTCCGAATGCCATCTCATCTATTTTTTTCGTTTTGTTTCGTTTGCTACACTCCAACAAACAACGGACGGCAAAAATGTAGCCATTAGAAAGATTGCCGGAGTTGTTCGAACAGCAACAACAACAACAGCGTACAGACAGCGTTCACAACTTATCTCATCATTCTCAATCACGGCCAGATTTCGAACCGATGTCGAGCGTGAACCAATCGCAAACTACCGCTCCGTTCGGTGTAGTGGGTTGAAGCGTATCATAATTTACATATCCCAGCCCATAACTCGTGACGTACGAACACACACACACCGGGTCTAATCCAGCCTAATCGAGCAAATCGAAAGTTTTCGGAGGCCGTTCGCGCGCACTGTTCGATAGCTATTGGGAGTCGCATAATTTATTTGCCCTTATAAATCCATCCGCAGGGCACCCGGCCACTGATCCAGTCTCGATGGAGTCGTTCCTTTGAGGGAGGGGGGCAGGGGGGGGGGGGGGGGTGAAGTTTGCCACTCGAAGCCAAAACATACCTACACCGCAAAAACGTATTCGGCCACGAAAGAATCCACGCGCTGGGTCGTGGGTTTTTTGATTTTCGCAAGGCAACAAACATCGCAACAACCAGTTCGAAAACCGGGAAGTGGGTTGAGCATTCGGGCCATAATTGTACTACAAATCTCCATCCATCTCCATCATTGGTCTTTTTGGTTCGTTTTTTATTTATTTTTCTATGAAAACAAAAAATAGGAGCACACATAGCGATCGGCCATGTGGGCTTGAAACTGTGGACAACTTGTGCGGCGGGGGTTGAACTAGCTCATGCCGTGTCGGGTGGACCACTGGGAAAGGTTTTCGAAGCGGGCTTTCGAAACAGTTCCGGTCCCCGGGACGTTCACACAAACAACACAGCTTTTTATTTACAACCCGTTCGTCCGTAGAGCTGCCAAAGTGGGGTTCCTGCTTCGGGGCATGTCAACGCAGACCACCGTAGGAAACTTTTTAATAAACCCATAACAGATCGATAAATCCTCCATCTCACTCGTACATCTACCGTTCGCTGGTTCGTTGACTTCAACACGGGGTGAACTCGGCAGGTTGATGAACGCATCAAAAGGAAGTACGTTTAGTATACTCCAAAATTTTGCACACATTGATCCACTAACCATAATTGGAACTACAGCAAAATATTTCTTAACAAATATTAAAACAAAAATATCATCTTCTCTTTTCCTCGTGTAAACTATTATAACTTTAGCAAACTTTCAATGAAAACCATCGAAAAATAAAGGGAGAAACATAGCAAGCAAACGGTTCTACCCATAGTTCTACTGCCCGCTCATGGATAAGATTTATTTTCATCGCTTTTCGGCGTTGTCACACACAACAACGACGACGCTTATCGTCGTCTCGAGGCCTTCGCACGAACGCTTCACTCTATTTTGTCGAGTTAAGGGCTGTTTTTTTGTTTCTTATAACATTGCCATTCTAGCGAGGGCATTTCACTCCATTCATACCAGCCATTTAGAGTGAAAGACCCACAAAGCCAGTGAACAATGACGGATGCACAGCGCTTCGGCGGCAATTCACAGGACACTCCGCCTCGCCGTAGGATTGATGGAGCACTAGTGAAGCCAGTGGGTAAGCACTAGTCGAAAATCTGCACGAAAAGTCAGTTGCAATTTGGTTGTCTTTGCTGTGCTTGGGGAAGGTAAAACGATCGCGCTGATACACAACCCGCCGCCAGGGGGTGTGGACCGTTGTGAACGACCATGCGTCTCCATTCGTTTCCGGGGGCCAAAAGCCGGCTTAGAAGGAATTGCCATGTAGGTGTCAAGTGTGTGGATTCATCATCTTGATTTTCCCATTCTATCGCTCTATCATCCACACACATACACACAAAAAACGGATGTGTGTTTGTGTAGCTATTGCACGTCGAACTACAATGACGCTTACTTACCGGAATACCGTCACGGTAGAGCGATAGGATTTAAGTGATTAAAATTGAGCACGTTGACGAGTTACGGTTCGGCGGAAGGAATCCTCTGTTGCCTGTTGAGTCGATTGATCGTGAACGATTAATGCTGAAATCGCTTAAACCACGTGTTACCGAACGAACAATTGAAGCCGGTTGTGCGCTTCCAGGCCGAGTACTGAGACCGCCAAATTAATGAAAATTGCTTTCTAACGGATTCTTATTCAATGCGCGCATTGTTGCGAAGGGTTGGCTTTAATGGGTCATTTCTGTACGCAAAATTCCGCATTGTATTTATATAATCGTAATCATGTTTTAACACGTTTTGTTCAGTGTCAAAAATCGCATAGCTTACTTGGGTTATTATATAGTACATCGCCTATTTTAGATTGATACAGTCAGGCGGTAACCATTGGCAACACTCAAATTCGGGTGATGGAGCGCTGAACGTGTTTAACATATGCTCCTATGATTATGAGAAGAGCTTCTAAAATAACAACTGTAACTTTATTCATTGCAACATGTGCACGATGAAAACCGAAAGCGGAAAATCCATTACGAGCTATAATTATCAGCGTTAGCATTGATGTATTGAACCGATCACATCGTAACTACCACTAATGTATCTCGCCCCTGAACTGAACCGGCAATAGTTCATGCCAGATTTCCAAGCCCATTTTTAATTCACGCTAATATGCGCTGTTGAACAATGTTGCAAATGCCAGTCGACGGTATCGCATTAAAAGCTGGCTGGAAATGCGCACAGCGGCGCGGACAACAAACCCCTAACAACAGTCGATAAATTGTTGCATTTGCGCCCTTGCATTCCACCACCACCCTGCATCCAAATGATCCGCCAGGTAGTAAAATTATTCAACTTCAGTTTATTATTGAATTGTACCGACGGAACGTGACCCAACGGGCGATTGGAAGTGTGAAACACCCGTACTGAAGTGCCCGCCGGTGTGTAGTACAGCACTGCTCAATGCGTTTTGTCGATTGCGCTGTGAGGGGCCGCAAACTCGATGCAGTTCGATGAGTTTCAAGTCGTAGACCACAATCCGTACCAGTGAAACGGGACGGCAGCAGCAGCAGCAGAGAGGAAAGGAAACGAGCGAACAATAGATTCCGGGCCCGACAGCCGCTCCGGAAAAAGTCTTGAAATGTGCCAACAATAACCGGAGTGCCTCGTTTCAGCCGGGGCTTTAAGGAAGGTACACCAAAAAGTGGGTAAAGGCCTACAAAACTTAAGCGTAATGGCAAACGATGCAGCGCACTTACCCCAGGTGCTTTTACGGTAGAAATATTTCTGCCCTTTATTCTACGGATGGTCCAGAAATATGACTACCTGTACGTAGAGCATAAAGGATGCACCAGCCGGGTCGCATGGTGGCCGAACAAACGGAGCAGAAAGGAATTTCCATTCGCCGGCGCACGTATTGCACGTCTCGCCCCGGGGCACACTTTTCCGTACACAGACATCGGTTTGGAAAAATGATGCAACAAAAAAAAATGGTGGAACGGCTAGCTGGAAGCCTAAAACATTCTACAATTTTTCCACCCGCTTCCCGTGTTTGTCGGCCCTACACTGCTTCAAACCGGCAGCCCGGTGTGGAATCTTGTCTGTTGTGCTACGCAGAACGGAGAAGGCAACTCCACAACACATCTTCCGCCCACGGCCGGAGAAGGAACAAAGTGCAAGTTGCATGCTTGTACACCGGTGTGCAGTTTATCCCGAAGACATGGTGTGAAGTATTATCGTACGATCGTATTCATTCACCGAGCATCTACTTCATCTTGGCCATCCCGCCCTCCCCGGTGTGCAGTCACACCGCCAGATGGAAAGTGCATTTAAGTTCAAGTGTTTCTTCGTACCTCACCAGGGACTTTGTGCCGCCTTTGTGCAATGAAAATGAATGATACATTGACGCATTTCGCTCTGTGCCGCATCGTTTCCCCTGAAACAGCCTACTCTGCTGTGTTGATCACGATCGAAACACAATGCATCGTCAATTCAATTGCTTGCTTCCGCTTCTTCCCACCATGGCCGAAAAGCCAATCGAGATGTGGGCTGCTGAAGGGTGCATAACTCCATTTAGCAAAGCAACTATTACCGGTGAAAGGGAGGATTTATTTTCTTTGCTTGCTTCCTCCAATCAATTTCTTCCCGAAACAAGTCAACATGGATTGAAATGCGAAATGGTACCGTGAGCCTTGGTTTTCTTGCCATCGTCAGCCATGTTTGCTGTAAGACAAGTCAATCGGAATAATTTAAACGTTATTTACCTTAAATGCAAAACAGCGGTTCAGTAACAACTTCATGGCATCGGCACGGAGCATGTCGGGAAAAGAATTTGCACACAAATCATGTACCGGTTTTGAAAACCGGTCACTAAACAATTAGTCATTCAGTGGGCTTCCGGTATGTTATGCAAATAGCACGGCTGTCAAGCGCGAAACAGTACAAGTCCTCATCCACGCTATGTCCTTTCCGCCGATCTAAATGCTCCGACCGTGTTTTTGGGGGCAAGGGAAACAGGCCGGAAAACGGAGACCGGAAGCATTGGAAATGCTGCCCGTTGACAGCCGCCCACAGAACAAACGAAATGCGGACGGGTAGATGGATGGGTTAGATCGATTGTGTGAGATGAGAGAAAAATCGCTCAACAAATTATCGCTATTAATGGCCCCTCCGAGTACCGCGCACACCGCACTCACTCACTCACTCTTTGTCACTCATAACCATAAATCAATCCCGTGGATTCTGTGGCCGTTTCGGTTTGAGGTTCATTCGGAACATTCCTCGGACACCACCACCACGCTCGTTCGTGTGGTCGTGGTCGATCACGGACACTGTACGAGCGAGAAACACTTTTGCTAATGACAGCGATGTCATCCAAAGTGTCCATAAATCGTATTTAATGAGCTCGAACATCACTCACTCTCGAAAGGCGACAACTTCCCGGTATATATGGACCATGGCGAACAGTGACAAATCAATAAACGGGAACGCGAGTTATGTTGCGAGAATCGTTCTTATCTCCGGACCAGCCTGGAAAGTCAGCCGGCAAGGGTAAAGGAGCCCGGTGGGGTGGTTGGTCGTCCTCGGAATCAAGTATCCATTTAGTAACGTTTCAAAAGATTCTCTTTCCCTTTATTTTCCCTCCCCCTGTGGGTGGATGTGACCGCATCATAAAACCAAGCAGGAAGGAAGCAAGCGGATCGTGCGGTGCGAGCATGCGTGTGCGTGTGTGGTTACGTTATAAAATCACTCAAACAATCGCTGCCGGAGGTTTTATCAATTATCAATCCCATTGACGCCATTGAGCACACGTTAGCTACCCGCTATGAGCAGCACCACAGCGTCCACGCTTTTAATGCTTGTCCAGAGCAAAAACGGACTAGCAAAGGGACGAAGGACTCGTACTGTAATTCACCCCGTTGAATGAGTCCGCAAACTCCGGTCCATAATCGCTTCGTGCTATCGATTTCCTTCGAGCCGTTCGACATCGTTCGGCATTGACCTTTTTCCCCCGATTGTAAACAGCATCGAACTGGGCGATTGCTGGGCGTTGTGGGACCCCCGTTAGTTAAATCCATGTTCACAGTCCAGCGGGCCAGAACCTGGTCGAACCCGTGTCGCATGGTGATCATGTAATTTGCATAATTAGCACACGACTAACTCATCGTGTCAAACAACTCCACCAGCTCCACGCTATTGCCGTGGGAAATACGAGCGATACGTTCCCGCAATGGTGGCGTCCCTCCGAGCCCGGTGTCCAGTGTCCCGACGGCGCTTCCGGACGATGCGAGTGTTAGCCTCGCACACCCACACGGCCGTAATCAATCCCTGCTTGTTGTCTCACGGCCCCAACCGAACCGTCACCGCGTGTCCGGTGTCGAGTGGCTCGAGTGTCAATATTCACGTCTCTCGAGGGAGATGAGCTGTCAGGTCGGACCCAAAACAAAAAAAGGACCAACAGCAGAGAGGAAAAAAAAAGCGGCAAAGGAAACGTTAAGCGAGAGCGACGGTGCGTGTCAAAAGCACCCACTGTCCAAACCTCGCGCCGGTTATAACACCTCCGTTGCCTTTTGATTAATTATGTTAAATCACTGCCATTACAGACACTGTCAGTCGTTTCGATGCTAATTAAAGATAGTGGTGCTATCGAACACATCATCCCCGATGTAATCTCCCACCGAGCCCTTCATCACTTCCCAGCAGGGTGTGAGCAGGGTAAGCAAGGACCAACAGCAATCCCCAACCTTGACAAGGTAAGTGCACACACACTCAATTCATTTACAGCCATACGGCATGTGCATGTGCGTTAAAATGAATATCCTTTCTGGGTCGTGGTTTTGATGTTGTACATTCTTCTGCGACCGCCATGCTCTTTGAACTTAAATCGTACAGCTACGTGTCAATCAACGGCAGCTCTCAAATATTGACAGTTGAGTTTCTAAAACAAGCCTACATGCGGCAACGTCAGCAACGTTTCCCGGGGTTTTTCTCGACCTGCCCAACCTTCAGCTATTTGCCGAGCGTCGTATGCATTTTGCTATCCAGACAGCTCGAACCCACTGTTGACGATTGCTCACAATCGTTCACATCTTAATTATGGATCAGTTGTTCAATTTGCTAATGACTGTCATTGGGACCGGCCGGATTGTGCCGGCACTGGCTGGCAACTGTCTAGTTAAGTGAGCAAACAAAGCGTAATTGTACCGTGAAGGACGGACAGCTGTCGGGGCCCGGTGTCTGGCGGTGTCAAACATCAAATTTGAAAGTCACCAGCAACAGCAAACGGCACACAAACAGCACAAGCCAGATCGGCCATTTAGTTTAACGGCCGTTTGAAAGGGGCCGGGGGGGAAGGATACATCTTGCGAAGGAATCAGCGTCGCCTCAAAAGCAGCCATCTTTCTGCATTTCGTCTTCACCGAACGAGACACGGTTGATGCAAAAACGATTGCCACGTCCCACAAACAGATGCTGTGTGTGTGTGTGGTGCGCACTTTGCATGTGACAGTGTCCAAAAGATGCAGAATACGGTACCACTCGCACAAGGAAGCCGCTTGGCGAAACTTCGCATAATTGCTTCCCTGCCACCGCCATACTCTTCCTTCTCTCGCTTCCCACGCGCCTATGGGCGGGTGGAAAGGGTGGATAGTACGAGCTTTTAAATGCGATCGATAGAAGCATCCCGGTAGAACTTGTCCCTTGTGCTTGCGCTTCCGGTACGATCGATGGCTTCTTTATCGGGAAAACAGGATTATCTTCTGTGCATAATAAGATTGAATTTGCTAAAGCTTCCACCCGATCTAAATCATCCAACTGGTGATACCTCTACCTTATATCACGCTTTTCAGCTCTTTTTAATCTGCGTTCCGCTGTTGCTTGGATGACTTTTTCTTCCGATGTTTTCCACCGACAACAGAAAGGTGTTCTACAGACGACATCAACATCACGACAACCCTGGCAGCTATTTCTTCTTAGCGCCAGCCTGAATGCAGTTTCGTGGGCATGTTGGCACTACAATCGATCTAATCCATGCTTATCCGCTGTCGGAATCCCCGGGTTCGGTTTCATCCTACGAAGGGGCTTTTCCGCGGAGCTTGTGATTTTTGTATCGCTGACAAGCAGGATCAGCCTGTCACTACGATGAACATGTCATTCAACCTTCTGCACACAAATGACGCGGCATGACCTCTGGGTCATTTTCTTTTTCTGCTTCTTTTTCTCGATTTTCCCATTTTTACATCGAAATGAGTTTGTGAGACCTTGACCGATTGATGCAAGAAACGATTGGTCCGTTATTTGTAATCCGAGTGTTAGTAATATTCCCTCTTTCTCCCTTTCTTTTACACACACACACACACATACAAACGTACAAAACGAGCAAAACCATCCTTACTTTTTCCGCATTATGTTAAACGATGCGGCTAGTTTTGGCACTGCTGGGAACACATTTTTCTCCAAAACCCCTTCCCATACCGTTTCGAAGCGGACAATCTGCACTGGATAAATTGCCTGCATTATTGGTGGGTAGATTTCGATTTATCACAGTTGCAAGGGGACTCCGCAAAACGGGACTCGCCTCGAATGGAGACTTTGCAGCAATCGAAATACGAACCATTATTGGGTGGGAATTGGTCATGGTACGGTAATCAATAATGGACCGAACCGGCCAAAAAAAAAATATGCTGGGAATAAAGTGAGGGGGTTTTGATTTATGTACCCCACTGGTTAGTGCCCTGCAAATGATGAACCAGCTGTAATTTGTGCGTGCCAGCCTTTTAACTGCAAAGTTACTTTAAAGTGTATAGCATGCTTCAAAACAACACCAAGTGATTAATGACATTCATATAGCATAATAGACATGTTATACACCGCTAAGCTTTACACTCCTTTTGCTCCAATTTTGTGGTCATTTGGGGTTGACAACACGGTGTTAATGAACCGTTCCTTATTTTTCACTTCCCTTGCACAAAGGTGAGAAATTTCTTTAGGCTACCGAAGAATTGCGTGCCGAAGTGCAATATGTTGAGAATCTGCCTCAAATGAATACATTATTTGTTGCATTACTTGGAAATGGGCGATGAAAGAAATGTTTTCAAATAATATTTGAAAGCTCATAACTTCGACGCAAAATTTCTCTTTCCGGAGAAAATTTGAAAACAATTGCGAGGAAAATGTTTGAACAAATTCAATTTGATTTGTTAGCATTTGTGTTCTCAGTATAAAATTGATTTCATCCCAATTTCAACTATAACCTTCACAATAATGACGTAAAAATGTTTTGCTTTTCACTTTTTGGAAATTAATTATTGCTTACATTCTCGGGAATTTGAAATCATATAAAATCATAACGCAAATTCCAGCACAGCAAATCAATACTTCGCAATATCACAAAAGGTTGCCGGGGAATCTGTTTCGTCAGTAAAATCGCGTTACACAATTTATGTATTTTATAATAACAATTTTCAGAAGAAAAAAAAACCTCCCATGTCCTGCATGAAAACTTCATTAGGTTCCATTGCATCTGGTAGCTACGGGTGTAGCGCTATGTTGCGCTATAGCAAAACAAGCTTTCCTAAAGCCCTTTGTTGTGCATCGGGCATCTACTGCAAACCCCCCCCTCCGTTTAAAGCTGCACTTTTTTCTGCAACATCCTATCGCATGCAGTATGCAATTTACCAGTGCAAACCATCAAGTCATCAAGATATGCAAATGCTTGCCAAAGTTCCCAGCCTAGCCGTCTCGGGAGTAGGTGCGCGCATGCGAGTGTGGCCAATGGCAGTTCCCTTTTCCTTTCATTTTGTATCTTTCACAATGGACATACGAGCGAACACATACACACACACACACACACACACAAACCGGGGTGAAAAGGGCTTGCACAAAAAAATATGAGTAACGATAGTGGGCTGCGAAATCTCTATGCAAAAAGGCAGGGTCAACTTTCACCCACCAGCGTCAAACCCAACCCATACCATGGACGGATTTTCCCACCCAGTTTTTGTTCCGTTTCTATTCGCTTCTTTTTTGTGGTTCTTTTTTTTGTTGAGCTACGGAGCAAAATATAGTCCATTTACTAAAAGCATCAAGGGTTTTGTGTACCCTGAATGTGGAGGGCAAAAGAAAAGGCAAAAACCAAATTTCGTTCAAAATATACAACAAACGGGAAAAGCATATACACACACACATACAAAAAGAGTGGAATACTTGTAAACCCCCCCCCCCCATTCCAGGCGTTTGAAATGCGTTCCCACGCGGTCACCACTTTGCCCTATCGCATACGAGCGTGGCGCGGGAGCGCGCGCAAATATATTGAATTGGTTCAATTTGCATAGGAACTCGGGGCTCAATAAAACTCAAATGAAATTTTCCATAATCTAGGCCAACAAAGACCGGCCCCGGTCGCACGAGCGGCTAAAAGCACATGATGAGCACAAGGTGAGGACCGTTTCCTTTCCGTTTTGCGTCCGCACTGATAAAATGCGTGAAATATATTTCTTCGAGTTCGGAACAGCAACGAAAAAGAAGCCGCACAAGAGGAACGCACTACCAACAAAAAAGGAGCATTTTTACCACTTTCGGGTTGAATGGTGCTTTTAAGCCACGGTGCACAAATGCGTGCGAAGGAAGGAAGGAAGAACACAGCCGATCGGGTCGGGTCAACATCATCTCACGGTCGGAAAATCCTCCGCTTTGGCGCGAACGTCGCTCGCTTAATCCCCGTGCCCGTGATAAGTGGTTATTGGTTGGTGAAGTCGATTTCTTAAGCTGTTCAGCGCACGAAGCAGGGATCCATAATCCTTACGATGGGAACCGTTTGCCTCTAATCTGTATTCGATCGACTGTCGGCTATTTATAATTACTTAATTACTATTTCCTACCGCGTTCTGCTTCCTTTGGTTAGATTCACTGAGTATTGTTGTACTGTATCTTGGCTACGGGCGCAAACTACCCGAACGCACAACACTCCGGGACTGAGTTCCACTGCACCCGCTGGTTGAATGCAGCCCGAGAAAGAATTGGAAAACACAATTTTGCGTGCCACCAGAAATAAGGAGCCATTTTGTTTTTTTTTTTTTACTTGCCGCTAGTTCAGTTATTCGTGGCGGAAAATTTATTGCTTTCCATTCATGTGGAATTGTATTAGCCCTCCCCCCAGAGAGGTACACGTGAGAGTGAGAATTTTCTTGAAAGGAAGCAACTTTTCACCAGTTTCGTAATCGGTTACGCGGCCATCCGGAAGCAATCCGGAGCAACGCCAATGACGAAGCGGTTGTTTATCCTTGCAAAGACGTTGAACGGGGGACGTATGAGTAATGAAACCTGTGGGCAAGGTGAAAGAAAAGACCACCACCCGGTTTTTGGTGGGTTTACATAGAGGAAAACCCCCACGCAAGACATTAGGCCAGGGAGTTCCAAAACAGGGCTTCCAACGGAAGCGAAGCAGTAATTATTCCCCCCTCTGGTTCCAACCCCCAAAAACTCGCTTTGTTCTGTGCGGAAGGCGTCAGTCAGAGCTAAAAACAAAAATGCCAAAGAATCATTTTTCATACGTTTCGTACGCCTCCACCTTTTATGTTGGGGTCGCTTTGCGCGAAGATTCTAACCTCGGAAAGTGTTTCCCCCAAAACGGTTTTCACCCAGCTGCGGTTGTTGCGGTGCAGTTTGGATATTCAAAAGGTACTCCATTTTCCCGTTTTTACGCTGCATTACAAGAGAACCTCACACACACACACATATGCGTTCTCCTTTTAAGACATGAAAGAAGGAAAATGCCTTTTGAAAACGTCTTTGCTCTACTGTTGCTGCTCGATAAAAGTGCACCAAATCGGCGAACAGGGCGGCGGCGAGTGTGTCAGCGAAGCTTCTCCAAGCGGGAAAACAATGCCTGGGTCTTGCGGGGGTGGTTTTCCCACCCCTTCTTTATGCGACCACGGTTTTGGGAAGAAAGTGCGACCTTGTGACCCGGTTGAGTGCAATATTTGGATGGTGGCTTCCCGGCAGTGTGCGACAAAAGGACAAAGCCTCGAGCGGGCGCTCACGATTATTGGTGAAATATTTTGCCCCTTTGTTCGAAACTTTGCCCAAAAACTCCCCGGTTAAGCTGCGAGCGAATAAAGCACACACACACATACAAACATCCCCAGTTCTTTGGCAGTGTATTTTATGAATGGCCTCTTTTCTTTAGGCTTGCGTTTGGGCAAGAAATTCGGAATCTTTGTTAGCGGGTGCACTAAAATTCGTAAGTTTGCGGATATTAATTTTTCCCAACCTGCAATCCCTTTCCCCGCGACGGGTACAATTTTGCCATTGGACTTTTCAATAAGTAAGCATCGGAAGAAAATTATAGCTATATGCAGCTATTGAATTCTGTTTTCGTGCATTCATTGAAGCTAGTTAAAGAAATGGTTTTCTAGCAAAGGTATTGCAACACAACACAAGAAAAAAAAACCATTACCATTGGAAATCCAATAGAAAATTCCACCACCTATGCTGAGGGATGCTAAGAAGGAATTCACCCTAGTTGATGGCTAACCCGAATCAAAATGACCTCAAGTGCCCACACTAACAAGGTTGCGTGCGGATATGTGCCATTGCTTCACAGCATTTCAACGTTTTTACTTAATCTTCAAGCTTTTATTGCAAACGAGATATTTTATAGACGGATCACTGGCACATTCGTCCCCGGGTGCCCGGGGGTCTTGCTATTCATCGAAAATTGATGCGAGCCCCATTGCGTTCCAGTGCGCACCATGTACGTACCGGGATTGACTTGCGACAGCCCTCCCTCCCCCCAGGTTAGGAAATGAAAGAAATCATTCAATCGGAATTCATTCACGCTGCCTGCCGAGCACACGAACTTGATTTGGCTTGATGCTGTGCACAGAAAGCAGTAGTAGCACTACCGATAAACCGTCGTCTTTCGGTAGGGGAAAGGAAGGAAACAACCGTCGGGCACGGAGCAAATCACATGCCCCAAGTACGTTAGACTAATAAAACCCGGGCCACACATCCGTCTACCAGTCGCTGTCGCTGCATGCCCGGGAGAAGAAATCAAAAGACGGACCAAACCTTCAGTTCCACCTTCGGGACAGGTAAAACCCCATCCACACTGTGGTGGGACGAGAAGACTCCCGACACACACACACACACCGTTTGGCGCCTGACGGCTCAAACAGAGAGAGAGAGCGCCGAGAGGTACCGAAATCGAAAGTTTTCAATCAAACACAGGATTCATTTCCTTATAATCCCATCGTGCCATTTTTCATTTCCCTCCGCTCCGCCGTTCACCGCCATCACCGGCACAACAGGGGAGAGGGTGCTTTAACGATAACGATTGACCGGAAGCCGTGGAGCAGCCGGAAAGATGTTTTGCCCGCAAGACGCCGCAAAAATTGGGAAGAGGGGGGAAGAAAAAAAAGACAGGCCCGCTGCCACTGCACAGCAACCAAACAACACACTCGCAGCAACCGATTCCGAGTTTGGTTGATCGGGTGAAAAAATACCATAAAAACCCCTTTGATTTTGCAGATCCGGTCTGTTCGACATTTTGGACGGGGGGTTTTTTTTTCGGCCGCCCCGAAGCGTGATGCTGCTGTGGTGGAAAACACGGGTGGGGAGAGGTCGGGGTTTTGAAGGGCGCGCACGGGAAGGAAAATCGAAATTCAATCATTTTACAGGACGAACCGTGCACCGGTCGGTCGGTCGGTATCGTACGGACGGTATCGTTTTCATTTCCTGCCGTGCCGTTCGCATCCCTGCCCGGCTTCATTGAAGCACAACACAATCAGCTGCCTGTGTGCGCCCCCCCCCGGGGGGCGTCAAGATCAGCCGCGCTAAAACGTAAAGAATTTGTGGCTTGTTTCCAAGAAAAACCACCTGGTCGTCTAATCTTTATACAACACCGCGCCCTTTGCGTCGTGGGGTCGTAAAGATGGCAGGCAGTGTACACCGTCGTGCTGTGAACTTCACGCCATTACTATAACGCTACAAGTCAACCGTGCCAACAGTGGTTGTTTTTAAAATCGGTAGAAAAATGATCATTTTCATATCAGGCACAAACGTTGCTGGGACGTGCAGCTGTAGAGAAACGTCATTACAACCGACGGAAATCGCGCAACGACTTCATCGTTGCTGCAACGCACACCTTTCGTGCACGAAACTCTCGGCCGCTCGCCGTAAGACATTCCGTTTGATATCCGTATCGGCACGAATCGCCTTCCACACATGACGGTTTGCGCTTTGCACCTTGTTGTGCTTCTTCAAAAAGTTCATTCCTGCCAAACCCCTTTCGGAAGCGGACCCTCCTCCCCCTCCCTCGCACAAACGGCACAAACGTGCAAAACCGACACCGGAAACAGGTCCCTGTGTGCAAGCACAAAAGTCAAACCGGGGACCGGGTCAAAGATCGAACAAACGACCCAAACCATAAGCGAGCATTGATGCTCTCGAAGCGCTTTTCGGTACGGTTCGGTTGTCTATTTTTTTTTGTTTGGTACCTCGTCGCCATGTCAAAGCCCATGTCGAGCTGATGTGGAAAAAGGTAATAAGGAACAGAATCGGTGCTAACGATCCTTGAAATGGAAGCCATGAACCTAATAGACACTTGAATTTCGTCTGCCGCCGGAACCCGGCCGAGAAATGGACGAATAAAACTAAACTATCAACACTTTACAGCAGTTGCATTGTACGGATTTTGTTGCAAAAGTAAAGCATAAATAGCTGTTCGAAACAAGCTTTTACAAATAACTTTACAGTAGCAAAGTGTATCGCTGGTGGACATCAATAGATTTGGGAACCTGTTTTAGAGCACATGCGGATATCAGATGGACGAATTATGTCTAGACTCAATCATGCCCATCACATGTGTCCGTCGTGCAGTATCGTAAAATCGGAACGACTTCAAATTGCTCTGAATCGTTTTAGCTTAGCACATGGCACTTTGATCAAATCATGGCATACTGTACAAGCGGTTAACAAAATGGCAGCATTTTTGTAGCTTTTCTTCGCAATCATTAGGCTACTTAGATGGTTTCGATATGGCTGCTTCCTTATGTTGGCTGCCATGTTTTGCCGATCGCGAGACAGTCGAGTTTAATTCCAGTAAAAGCCACTCGTCATGCGTTTATCCATCGTGTAACGCTAACGCATGGGTGTGTTTGTGCGTTTGTGGGGAGGGAGGAGAGGAAGGGGAGAGTTGCACAAGTGAAAGTACTCTAAATACAGAGCATAAACGCCGAGCAGTGCCTGAATGGTACACGCATAAAATATGGGATGATGGTGATCGTAAAAGTAATCATAATACATTATCATTATCGTAATTTTAAATCTTACACGACTCGAACTCGGGTGGAAAAATAACAACATCCCCCCATACACAGTGCAGGGGCCACTCACACCAGCAGACCCAACGCCACAGCTCTCCCAACGCCATTTTGTGCCCAGGAGGCCACGCGTTCGTGCGCCGTATACCAAAAGCTCGTAAAGCCGCGTTTTGGTCGTACCGAAAGTGGCAATGATTATGGTCGTGGTACGGTTTGTGTGCACCATTCTTTTCCCCCTTTACTTTTCGGGTGCGCCGCGTATGAGTGCCGGTTGGCCGAAAAGGTTGCAGCCGAAATGCGTGAAGAAAGTGCGTGCGTATTGTGCTGGGTACCGTTTTTTGGCCGGGGCCAGGTTTTGTGCACCGGCTGGCTGAGATGATGGTTAAAAGCACCTCACCTAGGAACGCAGATGCAAACGCTGAAAGAAACGGGTTTACGCACCCGTCATCCACTCGAACGCCGACGCCATTTTGCGCGCCATCACGTTACCATGGCGGGGGGAACCAGTAATGACACGAAATAAGCGTTCGCATTGCGAAGTGACACATTTCTGGTGATGGCGTGACTGGCAGGGCGTAACGCGTGGGCGAAGGCAACAATGTCCAATAACGAGGATGACAACCGGAACGAACGCTACCAGAAACACCGGCGGCCGATGTAGTTGGAAGCTCAAAAAGAGGGAGAGTGTGAGAGAAAGTCTTTCAAAAGCAACAACCGTGCCGAAATTGCCCTCGCAAACGGCCGCTCGCTGCCAGATTCGATACGGCGAAGTACATTGCCGAAGTACTGATAAGGGCTCACTGCATTAGGAGACTTTATGAGGTGCTTCTCGAATTTCCAGGGTCGACTACACTTCTACCCCGTTCATTTTACTTTCACACAAGATCCACCCCAGATCGTCCCGTCCATTACGGTGTGAAGCGGAGAGTTTTGCTAATAGTTTCAAATTAACGCCTGCTTGGTCTTGACGATGGAAAGGTTCTAAAGCTCCGCGTGGAAGCTTGATGAGTAGGTGTATTTGTTTTGAAACTGTTTCAACCCCCTACGCTTGCGTAATTTCGATTAATGCCGGATTAATGAAAATATCTGACAGCGACAGCAGCAAAAGTCCAGCACTCTGTCACCATTGTCACCTGTTTATTACCTCAGTGAAGCCCTTTTCTTCGCGGCTAGTGTTTCAATGAGCCGCATTCTTCACGGGAACGCTACCTGACCGCCATGGGAACCGTATCCGATCAAAGAAATGCGATTATCGGGATGTCTTTTCATCTCTCCAGAGCTTATTCGACGCTATTGAGTATCGTTGTTTGTTTCCCCCTGCGATTGTTTTATCCCCACCCATCTCAGCCAACCCGCAAGCTGAAGTTTATCATTCGCCGCCGAAGTGAATCGAACCGAAATCAATGATACGGACTGTACTCAATTGATCCGAATATTCAATAAACAGACGCCACACAATCACGTTCCCCACCCAGAGGTATTTTGTTTCGCCCGGTTCCCATTTGCCACCGTTTAGCGGGAGCTGTAAGACCGCCGAGCATTTTACCGAAAAGCCAGCGATTCTATCCTTTGGTGCGCTTCACGTTACACATTCGATAAGCACCTGCCGTTCGAAGGTACGCTGGCAATACAGCGCGGGGGGGATTTTTCCCTTTCATCATACCGAGCACGCGAAATCAGATCGACCGCAGCTAATCGCGCGCATCGCATTTCCTTTCGCACAGGGTACGAAGCGCAAACATGGCACCTTGCTAAAGCGGCTTTTCTGGGACTTTGTGGCACAGGGCATAACCCTGTGGAACCGCTTGGCTGTTTTGTCCCGGCGATGTGGTTGCCACACCCCACCACACAGCTCACGATGCTCAAGAGTGAGATAGAGAAGAAAAAAAACGAAAATACTTCGTTTATTATCTTCTCAAATAAATGGCATTGACTTGTGCTCATCTCCGGGGTGGATCTGGTTCTGCTGCTGCTGCTGCTTTCCCACTATTGCTACGCCGTTCGGACAACATTCCCCCCGGATGGCGTTTTCTCGCGGTTGTCCCAACTTCATCGCCACCATCGCTGTACCGCACTGTGCCATGACTGACGGAATATTAATTTAAAGAGCTTAAATAAACTTTTACCACCCACGTCACCCGGATTCCTGCCCGTATGCTATGCCGCTATGGAAATCCACGGCAAAATCGTATTCTTCCTCGCGCTTTTTTTGCCCTGCCCTCCGGGAAAGACCGGGAGCTTTTCTGGGGTGTTTTTTTTTTCTTTCCTTTGCTTCTTAGAGGCATTTCTTTGCCTTCCATCTTGTTATACGATTTCATCTACCGCAGCTTCAGATACTCCGTCTCGTCCCGTGCGCCATAGTGGGAAGCTGTGACAATCAAAGCATAAGAAAAAGGACAGATAGTAGTAGTAGAGGGAGAGAGAGAGGGGCGAGCGAGTGCGCAAAAAGAATACACAAAAAAACTTCAAGAATTTAATCAAATTCCTACCAAACGGCAACCCCGAACGGTTTTTTTCCGCCTGCTTGCCTGCCTGTCCAACCCCGCAACAAGAACCATTTCGTCATGCAACCAAAAGGCATGTGGCACACGGTCCCCCCCGGTATTAGTAGTAGTAGTAGTGGGTAGCAGTAGTAGTGGTAGTAGCGATTCCCCCATTTCCCACGGGGCGGTCTCTATTCGCTTGGAGCGTGCAAAACGGTCAAACGGTTGATACGGTACAGGCTGTCTGAGTCGTTGATGATGGCCCGAGAAGCGAGTACATTAAAAGCAGTTCTCGCACGGTTCGGGAAAACGGCCTAACTCAATTAGTAGTGAAAACTGTAAGGAACGTATTTCCCGGTGACTACCGATCCAACCTAAAAAAAGAGAAAAAAAAAAACAGCAGGCCAACACCCAGTTTCTCGTACCGATGCAGGTGCGTTGGTGCTACCGGGTGGATTAAAGAATGGTTCCTCATTATGCTAAGCAGCAGCAGCGGGTCTACCTGTGCGGGCAATGATTGCTTCGAAGAATTCATATTTTGAAACGTAATTTTGCTTCTATATTTTAATTTCCGTGTAACAATGCAACATAATCCCGGGCCACGGTCCGGGAGCAAATCGGATTGCCTTCGCCCGAAACCCTAATCCACTTTGTGTTAATGAAAAATTATAAACAGTTCGCCGCTCGGTCAATATTTCCTAGCACGTTTCAGCGATCTTGCCGCTCAAGATCGTTTGGAAATTCAAGCTCAAACAGTCGGCAGAAAACCAACGCTCATTCTCCGTACGCCATCGCTCAAACCGGCACACGTTTCGATCAGCTTGAAAGTCGGAAAACTCGCACATGGTAGTACGTGCAACCGATTTTACTTTTTTTTTTTTTCAATGAAACAGGTTCAACTTCCTGCCCACAAAAAGCCAATGACGACGCTGGAGTGGCAAAGTTGCCTGTTTATCTTTCCACTCTACCGCCGAAATCAAACGTCAACCAGTTGCCACTGTCGGAATCGAAATGTACGAAAATAAAAAAAAATTGCACTCTAGCAAGATCGGAATGGCAAACCGGTGGAACCAACCGCCAACCCAACAACCACCCACACAGACACAGACAGAAACGGCAAGCTGAACTAACTGCAGCCAAATGGTAGTCAGCCAGCCGTGTTCTGGCCGCTGGTGTCAGTGTCTGAAAAGTTGCAAAGCAGTTCCACGAGTTCTAGCGGTAGCATTCGGCAAATCGTGGGCTGCATTTACATGAAAAGCGTCAAACTAACTTTTGCTTTTTGGCTTGTTTTCGAGCCGCGCCACTCACACGCCGCTCCCGGCAAGTCCACTCCCTTTCGGCGCGGGTGACTTCTGTCGGCGAAGGCTTTCTGTTCACCGGCTAGAAGTTGTGTGCGGATGTGTTTTGCTAATTGAAATCGATCCAAAACCCATTGAATGCCAGCAGTCGAACTGCCGGATGTGAATAAGTAAAGTCACAACCGGGGTGGGGCAATTCGCGCCCACCCTAATGAGAGGGAGGGAAGCAATTATTGCGGTACCGCTGCGGGACAACTTTATCAAAGTTCAACGTTTTGTCGCCTTTCCAACCACCCCAACCCAACTGTCAACTTTACGCCGAATGATTGTCGCTGAGTGAATGATCGGCGGCTTCACGGCGGAAGTATCCGTTCTGACAAATCCGTTCTAATCACCGTTACACCGTTATTGCGCAAGGCTTCCTCGGCCACTAAGTAGCAACATATGGCGAACAGCTGGGTTTGTGGGGTGGGAGTCCGTTGTTTGTTGGAGCATGTTTTTCGATGGATACGATTTCAATCGACCTTCCGGGCCCCCGAAGATGGAGAAGTCAGCAAGATTCGCTTTCGGACGGGTGGGATGGGCCATTGGCGTCGTAATCGACAGGTTGCAAGAGTATTTACATTTCATCCCCTCCCCTAACCAAACCAAGGATACGTGCGGCTCTGTTTGTCAGACGTGCTGTTGTTCCTCCCGTTCCGATTAAGCGGCGAGACCCTTAAAACGCGTACGGAACAATGTGACAAATAACGCACTGGAGGGCGGCGAATGGATCGCAAGGACACGATCCTTTCAAGTCGGTCCCGTTCGTTCACCGTAAGGACGTAGCGATGACAGTCGATTTTCATAACGAGCGCAAATGTGTAAAATAAAACTCAATAGGGGTTGGTGTGCGTTCCTTCTGTGCCAGCCGACTGGCGTAGGAGTACTTATCCCGTTCGCCTCGTCCCCGTGTTTCATATGCGGCTCACGTGTTTTGTCATCGTTCGTTGAAGGATCAAAACACCTCCGTTGCGTCCTCCAGCACTAGTTCCCACTTACCACGGGGAAAAAGGCAAAACCTGAATCCTGCTGGAAACAACCCAAGCTGGAAAAAAGATTCGGAAGCAACAACGGTAACCGGTGGTGTACACGATGCGCTGGAGTACTTCACGGTTTTCTCCTGCAGCCGCACAATGTATGGATAAGTGCACGAAATTTATCGAACCCTGATGCCCTGATGCGATAGCCCTCTATAGTCGTCAGTCTCGAGCCGTGGACGTAAAAAATCTCGCCAGTTTTGAGCAGAGTTTGCTTGCTACTAGCTTGGGTGATATTTGTGAGCAAGGCTTATGGAGAACAAGAAGGAGGAGCAGATATCTTGACGGTGTCTTAGACACGAAGCATAGAGGAGCACATCGAACTCGTTGACTGAATCACGTTGAGCTATACCTTTCGGAGATTACATGAACCCGAGGATGAAGGAGAGCATCTTTCACCGAGTTTTCTGGAAACCGATAGGTGACCTAACCATATCAGCAAGACGTTCTCTACTATGAACATTATAATTCACACGGATTCAATGACTTCAACAATGACAAATCGTTTTATGGATTATCCCTATCCATATTTCACATTAATTTCTTCCATTTAAAAGAGTATATCAAAATTATAGCGTTACTAGCTGTCATGATTCATTACCATTGTGCGACAACCAATCTGTCAAAATAAAAGCGCGAATTTCAAAAAGCTCCTAAAAGTGTCCAAATTCGCCACATGTAGATGAACGGTAAGCAGCGAAAAACTTACTCGCACTCCACACCCCAACATCCTTTTGAAAGCGAACATATTTGTTTTGCTCGCCAAAACTGAGGAAAGTTTCCTACCAGGCAATGGGAAGAAGCGATTGGGGGGGATGGTGAGAATGGAATGGAATACCTTTGACTAACCCCCAACCCGATACATCCAGGGCAGAAGTGTCGTGTTTTTCTGGTAAGTGTTTGTCATCACTACCCCGTAGCTGATCGCTTTCCCATACTGCGTCGATTTGGGATTGTGAAAAATCCACCCACCCGAAAACGTCCGTCGGGGTCGGGGAAGCTTTCGGGAGTGTATGTTTTTATTTCGACCGAATTTTGCCCCAACCCGGGGCTCCCAATCCGTCTCCACACACAAAAAAAGAGCTGGCTGTGCTCTGCCCCGCATCCGGTGGTTCTCGAATATGGAACGCTCGGTACGCTGCTCTTGGATGGGAATGGCACAGTTTTATCTCCCGGGTCGTTAAGACAGCACTCACACCGAAGTGTTGCAGCGAGCGCACGGGGTGGCCGGGATGACGATACGATTCCATCAACTTGCTACGGGGTTAGTTATATGGGAGGACCCGTTTGCCAGCATCAAACCACCCCCCCCCCCACCACGAACATCGATCGGATGTTTCGGGTACCCACCGGTGTTGATATTGCTGAATATTGAAAACGATAGATGTGGAACGATGTTTTTGTTTGTCACACGCTTCAACCCTTTTCCGAACGGGGTTTTGCAATATTGCGGACGGCACACTAACACGTGCCCCACCCTTGCGTTACCGGAACAGGATCACGCACGCCGGAAGGTGGTTTATATTCCCCGGTTGGGCGGGCTCGCGCTTCATAAACGCGCACAACCAGCGCAAGTATGAGCTTTATGAACGCGGCAACACTAATCCACCAAAGTGGTATGTGTGTGCAGGAGGGTGGCTAGCATTGTGGGTGCCCTTCAATTGAATTAACGTAATGGCAACCGTGCTAGTTCTGATGGCGGGGAGCTACAGAGACACACACACAGAAACACAAAGCAAAACATTCGTCGCGAGCTATTGTTTGCCGGTCGGTTGACTTTGGTGCTCGAAAAAATTGTCTCCAAATCTGATAAGCCTCGTTAAACGACAAACTATCGCCAATTACGCCATTTTTTGTTTTGTTTCGGCATACTCGGTTGCCCCAGAGCTTCACACAGCTACGACGAATAAATCCAATTTCGACACAAGTGTGCAATTGACTTGATATTTGCTACTTTCGCTCTACGAACACGTTGAGTGTTGGAGGGAATTTTGTACGTTAATGAAATTGAAACGAATCCAGCTTGGATGGGAATGGTGAAAAGCTCCGGTGAGGGTGTTGCCCGGGAAACGATCTAGCAACAGCGACACGATTGAGCTTATGCACAATGTCCGTCTGCTACAGTGATAAGTTATTGTAACATTGAGAGATTGTTTTTATTAGCAAACCACTGTGAGCGCGTAGCGCATTGGCATAAGTGTTTAATTTTCCGCTTTTAATTGCATGGAAACGGACTTAATTAAACATTTTAAAGAGATTATTATGCTTTTTCTAGCATGCTTTCTGTACTGCCGTTGTGTGCCAGCTTCCATTCGACAGCATTTGATGAACTTTATCTTAATTAGATACTCCAGCACACACAGCCGTGTTGCACAGCGACCGGTTTCTTGAAACAATTACACCATCGTGGTACGGCGAATGAAATTCCGAACAGACGGATGAGCGATGCTGGTGTACACTCCGGGCAGACCGTTCCCACACTCGATGGCGCCCCACGACACGATTCCGTACTGCAGCCCATCCTGTACCGCCGGTCCGCCGCTGTCACCCGCGCATGCATCGACACCCGGACCACCGGCACAAATCATGCTGCAACGAGAAGCGATGCGAGGTGATAAGCATGTGGCGATTAGATAAGACGTCTTTCCGCACGCACTCGTCCGTAATGTAGCCGGTCCAGCTCTGGTTGCAAATCTCCCGCGGAACAACATCCAGCCGAACCATCTGCAAGCTATCGACGACCTTGCCGGAGGATGCCAAGTAACCCCAACCGGCCACCGTAACACGCTGCGCCATCGACCACTCGGGCAACGGTGACAGCGGAATGGGCGCTCTAGCCGGGTCAGTCACCATGGGCGATCGGACGCGTATTGTGGCTACGTCCCACTGAAACTCCTCCATGTCGTAGTGCTCGTGCAGGTGATAGTAAAATACCGCATGCAGCGATCCACCCGTCGATTGATAGGTGCTCCCGGAACGGACTGAAATCTGGCGAAAAACGGACATCAGCGCATGAGACAATGGCACGTCCGGTTGGGCTTGGGGGGGGGCGCGACTGACTTCATCATTGTTGGGATACCAATCTAGGCAGTGGGCTGCCGTCAGTACCCACGAGTGAGATATGATGGATCCACCGCAGATGTGATTATTGAAATACCGGAGCGAAACCTGATAAGGAACGTCCTCGATCGTTGTCTTACTTCCACCGATGATTCGTGCCGTCCGGACGCCATCTGCCGGCGGCAAGGAAACTGTGTGTGGCACACGATTCACCCGCGCGATGACGGTCTCGAGAGGCAGCGGGGCTGCAATGTTGGGATAAAACCAGCGTTAAGGAGAAAGTCAAACACTCGTAAAGAGTGTATCGTCGATCCACACTTGGCAGAACGGGCATCGCAAACGTTCACTCGAAACTCACAATAAGCGAAAATTGAATCTGCGCAACAGATGGCACAGACCATCACCACTTGAAGACTACCGACGGTGCATCGCATTCTGACCGCTGACCGAACGTTGTTACACCGCGGACGTGCTGGATAGTGACACTGCCTCGAATTGTACCACGCGCGGCTACGACGAGATGTTTTCCAGCAGTATCTCGAGCGCACGAATTAAATCTCTGAGCCAGCTCGGCACTGAGAATTAATTGTCTAAGCAAATTTTCGTTCGTCTGGTTTATCGGATGTTATCTTTATGGAACGTCCGAAAAAAGCGTCGCATTTTACGAGTGGGCGAAAATGATAACCAGATTATGAGATAATACTGAAGTATCATTGAATTGAGTTGGGCAGTTTCATGGACGAGTGTAGTTTTTGCCCAAAGAATGTGACAAAGAGACGTTTAGAGTATTTGCCTACTTTCAGGCAAATTAGTAGAGCAACAAGTTAAAACGCCTGAAGGTATGCAATACGTTTTACAAACGATAAATTATTGCTTTGTTGGCATTTAATAACAGTACTTTTTGCTGTATTAAATCTATTTTTATCATATTCTAGCGGCAAATGCTAACGTATAAACCATTCTGTTTGTAAACTCCAGTAAGTTCCAGCCGAAACTCCGCTAAAACAATTTCTACCTATCCTAATCGAGGCAAACAAGGCTACAAATCTACACGCAACATATCCTGCCGGGCGGTTCCGTACTACATCCGCGCGGTTTACTACCACCCAAACGGCTCATTTAACACTGTTTGTTCGTGTTGAGCCTGCGGTGCGGTCGGTTGAGCCGAGCTAGGAATTAAATTTCACGCCGCAGTAGATGCGAATCAGCAACCTCCAGCAACCTTCGATAAAAAGTGCCAACTACACCGTAATGAGATAATTGCGCAATTTTGTGCTCCAATATTTTTCACCATCCCCGGACCCCGAAGCTATCCACACCGCACGCGGCCAATGCACGTCCGGTGCAACTTATCACGAGCGTACGAGCGAGTTTCTTTCGAGCATGGGCAGAATGCCGTACCGTGCAGTACCGATGCGAATGCAGACTGCCAATGGTGTTGGAGGCAATGGTTCTAAAACTCAATTACACCGACGTCGAGCGCGGTGGGTCGGTCGTACGAACGTGTGCGGAAATGAGAGAGTGTGCAGGTTTTTTCACGAAAAGCGTCCCACCGTCGTGCGGATTAGCAGACGTGTAAGCACACTGGCCTGGTAGTGATTCCGGGACCCTGGCCGGTTTCTAAATATGCGCTCGTTTGAACCCGGGAAACCCGTAAGCCTTTCTTAAGCCCGTACAGACGCAGCGACTGCAGTTCGCTTAAACCCTCGCGGCACGATTCCAGAGGTCTCGGCAGTAATGAGGAAAATTTTAATGAAGAAACTAGATGCGTTACGGGAAATTGATGGTAATTAGGCAAGGGATAGCAATCAGCGCGCGTTACCTTTAGGAACAGCAGACAGGTATTCTAGCTCAGCGTGAAAAACGGAATCGAATAAACGGAACCCTTCTCTCCGGTTACCTGCACTAATAGCAGTCGCTTATGATGCTAACGGCTGATGCGTGAAGATATCGTGCTTATGCGGGTGGTTTTACATACATGCGAGGATTTGCGTAAAACTCCACTCGCACATGATGGATCTAACAACGGCGGGATGCTATTCTAATTGGTCGATAAACTTTACCATTATGCAACTCATTTCATGATTAGCTGCAACAACATGTTATCGTTACTGCGATAACATGATGCAAGAGTTAGGCTAACATGCGCTCCCAAAACAAGGTGCGGTAATGAAGCTTTTTATCGCCATTCGCCAACCACTTTGTTGTTACACTGATAAGAAAACATATTATGAACGCTGGTCCATGAATTATTAACAACTTTACGCCGCTTCCTAACCGAGCTTTGCTTTGCTTGGCCACAACAGTTAAAACACACACACAACCACATAGCCGCTCGCTGTCGTTGAACTTCACAACTAATTCCTTGTCCACACGCAATTGAACGAGTTCATCGTGGAAAGTGCACTGGTTAGAAGCCACTACCGTAATACCTCAACAACAATGAGCTTTGCACTGTGGCGAGCAAAGCACACAAAAAGCACAACACACACGTTCAAAAGTATATTTTTCCCCCATTTTTTTATTTTTGCATGCTGTCGAAAGGATTCACTCTTTACACCGAATGGCTTTCCACTGCCAGCAGAAGGAACAAACAAACGAAAATGAGTGACACAACAAAAAACCCAGCAAACAAACAAACAAAAAATGGCCAGCACCAGAAAAGCATTAGCATCCCCCAAGCTTCTCCAGCATCGCCACCGTCGGGGATGGTGCGGTTTTAAATTAACTTTCCACCCGTAGAAGCGTGCCAGAGTGGAAGTGCCGCATGGCCGGCGGACACTCCATCATCACCGCTAGCCAATGTTGACAAGCCTCAGACGGATGGATGGGTTGAGTTCGTGCTGTGCGGTTGCGAGAGCGCAAATCTTAACATCTATCCGGTTAGCCTTTTATTACCCAGCTCTGCCGGTCCTGTCCTGTCGCAGCTGTGAAGTTGTGTGGCCCGGGTACCGTGGCAACGAGAGTGAACTTAAGAAGTCCTTTCGGCCATCGGGTTTCCTCCGGGATGCAAGTCACGAAGTGAAGTTGGCCCTGCCGGGGCCACGAACAACGAACGGTGGCGTAAACGCAGAAAGCACTTTACGCAGTGCAGAAACACTTCTTGTGCGGTACGGTTCGAGCCCGTACACTGCTAGCTGAGCTAGCTGAGTATCTGAAGAACTGTGGCCACTTCCGGTTGGGGCTTTATTCTTTCATCTTTTCCAAAGTGTCACAGTTTTACATCGGCGCTGGTAGAGAGAAGAACGGGAATCGTTTATTCTCGGGACAGGAATTACGCTTGGTGCGTTGCACTTCCTTCGAGTGGACAACAACAGTTGGACGTTCGGTACAGCGTTCGCATAGCCCACAGGGCGGAAGGTCGTACGAGAAAGTCCGCAAAAAAGGGTGTAACAGGGGAAGGTGCTATTTATCAGTAACAATGCCCAACACAATGCTGGAGTCGGGGGTTTGTTGTGGAACCAATTTAGGACACTTCCACATACCACTCCAACGCCTGCTCAGCTCTGGAGAATGAAAAACTCTCCGGTGGATTGAGGATGAATTATTAACCCCTGGGAATTTGGGATGGCTTAAACAAATAACAAATGATGTAATCAAAAGCGCTTGCCGTCGAAAAGCTCAGTCCTGCAAAGGATCATCGCCCGTTGTACGTTGCAATATGAAGATTGCCCAAGGTCGATGACTAGAAATTATTAATTTTCCCTGCTGCTAGTTTTCCCTGCTAGCCCTTCCTCAATATTAGTGGAATTGACGAGAAAAATCGACATTTCATACCCAGGTTTAACTTTGTGACCCCAGCTTGCGTGTTCATCATCGGCGTCCCACAAAACAGTCCACAGCTGGCAAACATTAGCCGTAATTAGCTTGATTGAAGTGTTGCGAATGCGAAAGTAAAACCGTCCAGTCAGTCCGCAACACACGGAAGATTCCAGGCATTGTCACACGAAGCGTCCCGACACGATGTGGGACGGAAAAACACAGCGTACATATTTTCCCATAAATAATGTCGACATGTCGTCGATGGTGCGCTTCCACGCGCAGGCACGTTCCGGGATGCAGTTGTCGGCAGCACATGCACCACACAGAAAGCGCATCATGTCACCGTCAACGATCGCTAATGAAAATTGTTCCCATCAAACGCACATCGACCGGATGATGACATGGAGCTCGTAATTGTACGGGAATTGAGCTTTTTCGAATGGAAACATGTGCACCGGAGGTTTTCCCGGGCACTTCGTTTAAGGTGTCGGCCACGAGCACCAGCACTGGTGCTGCCCTCTGCTGGGGCAAACGAACAAAAGTTTAATTGAATTAAATTGATTTAAAATTAAACATAAATTTTCACTCTCTACGCTACCACCGGCACACGTATGTGCGCGTGTGTGTGTGTGTGCGTGTCTGTTGGGGAATGTCCAAAGCGTTGGTACGTCTGGGTCAGATGGTGATAGTCAGACATATTACCGGTCGGTGCCGCAATGGACTCGTCCAACCCCCAAAACTCCTTTATGCCATTCGCACCGGACGACGGATGTCCATGGAAATGACATTTTCAGGAACAGTATCCGAAATTTCACGTCCAGATCGTAGGCCGACCGTCGCCGGTGCCGGTGCGAGATAGTTCTGGGTATTATGGGGATCCTCATCACAGCACGAATGGCAGCTGGCGAACAACGATGACACAAAGGCGCACACAAACGCATGCCACATAACTCCCTCGCATGTGTTTGATGCTTGCGAGCACGGACGGAAGCACGGCGGAGAGGTCACACATTCTGTCGTTGGCATAAGGTTCGATTCCCGCTTCTGCACCTCGTCCGCGTCAACCTTCCCCAGCCAATTCGGGTACCTATACGTCATCGGAGCAAATCATCAGTCACCGGGACGGGACACGGAAAAGAACGATCTGCGGGCGATGGCACCAGCAGCAACACGACCTGGCTGCGACATGGTGATGAATTCTCTTTAATGCTCTCCACAAACAAGCTGCCTCATTTTGCCGGCAGGACCGTCCGACCGGTCGTCAGGTGAAACGCAACGTGTACGAAAAGAGAATTCATGATGTGAAAGATCCCTCCGCCCGGCATGTTTCGGTGTATGTCTATTTGAGTTGGAATCAACCTTCACTGCCCGAACGTCCCGACTCCACGCTGGTGATAAATATGGAGCATTTTTGGGGAGACATTTTACCGAAAAATATAGACGAAGTGAGGTAAAAATAGGCACCATGCCATAAGTCATCCCCCGAAGCATTCGCTATTCGGATTCGGACCGAAATTCTTTCGACACGCTGGATCCTCTGGTGGCCCAATATTCGAATCACGTTGACACCTAAACAATGTCCCTGACGCCCGTCCCCATCCGGGCGAACGCGTGCAGAAAAAGCGTATAGTTAACCGCATGTTTTATAGCTATTTTTATCTGCAGTCATTATTTAGTAACATGTTTAGCACAATTATTGCACAAAAATAGCAACAAAACGGTCGACAGTCGAGATGGTCGAGATGGAAATATAACGTGCAACGAGATACTCGTTTGATGTCAGTAAAGTATGTACAAAAAAGCATGCTATTAAAACGTGTCAATTTACATTTGCTCATAACGCTTGTTATTAGATGTAACAATGGTATACAGTCATTTCCCGAGTTTCGCGACACTCGAATTCGAGATACGCGAATCTCAAAAATTTGACAGTTCGTGTAAATTTGTATGTGAAATTGACGTTTTTATTTGTGAAATTTTAAATTTTCCCAAAAATACGTTAAATTTTTTATATTAGAATAATAATAATTTCGGCTACAATTTACTCGAATTGTCGAAATAAATGTCAAAACATCAATTGTTAATGAGCTTCCTAACGTAGTCGATCCCAGAATTTTAAATATAAACGATATTATAGAGGCAATTCGAGTTACGCGAAAATTTAAGTTTCGAGAATTTCTCCGGCACGCATTATTCGCGTAACTCGGTAAAAGACTGAACAGTGGTCGACCAAATAAAGTGCCTACTACATATTTTTCACATTTTTCTTCATTTTGTGGATCACATCCAAGTAAACAGGAAGGAATTCTTACCAATAGTGAGCTTTTTTTAATGAAAATGTCTAGACCATAAACAATAAAGGGGTGAACATTAAAGAAAATCGATTACTTCACACGATTTATCAACTGATTACATTATTTGTTCTCTGTAAATCTTTGAAGGATATTGTTTTTATTTTATATTAGCAAAACCCTTTGGGTTTCAGTAAACTGTTAATGAAACTACAAAAATATATGAAAACAATTCAAAACAATACAGAGAAATTTGATAAAAAAGGAGGTGGAAGCTTTATGTTGCCTTCCACTGTACATTACGTATAGAATATTAATCATAATCAGCATGTTTGCAGGCCGATTACATCGAACTTACGCGAACTCTGCATGCTTGATTATCGTACTAAAACTTTAATTTCAATCATTATTCGCTTAAACGCTTCACTTTTCCGCTGCCGTCCTAGAATAGAATACCACTTCAAAGCGAAGCATGGCCTGTAATTGATCGGCTAAACCAGCCGTATGGTAAGCATGTTAGTGCGAAGAGACTCACAAAAAAGTTGAGTAATGCAGTGGTGAAATTTTAATTGCATCACATAGATCACGCGCGTACAGCTGGGAGCCCCGCTGCACATCGAGCGATACAACAGCTGAAAACATTTTCGAAACAACTTAACCAGCCACCCATCACTCTTTCCCATCATAAACGACCAGCGAATGCCTTTGATCCTAAATTTTGCCCCCTCCCCGGTCCCGAACCCGGCCGGTCCCGATCCGCCATGCCAAGCTGCGATGGAAGAATTCAATTCCTAGCCAAACAACACGCTGTCGCGCTCTCGACTCCGTTGTGACACGGCCAGCGATGGGTTTTCCACCCTGTTTGTTGATGCGCGCGTACGTGAGCATTGAACCGTGGCACTAAATTAGTGCATGCTCGGTACGTGTCCACCAAACCAGCAGGAGACGAGCGTCATTGTCATTATACGTTGCGTTCGGTCCGTCCATTCGTTCGGTCGCGCTTGGTGCTTTCATGTGGTTTCCAAACACAATACGCGCCAAACATGCGCCGGAAGAGTTGCCTCCCGGTGGAAAATTGCGCCACGTGCAACCATTTCTCGTGGACGTAGTTTTAATAGCAGTGATTTTGCTGGTCACACAACCGAAAGAATTTCCATTGTGTGTTATTTCATGGTGTTTTTTTTATATCCTTTTTGTCTCTTTTGCGACTGAAATCACTCCTTCGCTTCTGTGGGGAATAATAAAAAAAGAGGTTTCTTAAATACCAGCACCACCGTTCATTGCACCGTTCCGTCTTGGTGGATTGGTGACTGTATGGTTGATTATTTTTTAAATACCACGCTTTATGTCCATTAAATCCTCTTGGTTCAGTGCACCGTTTATTCACAATGATCTTACCGAGAGTCGCTCGAATCCTTCATACCTGCACAATGCCACCGCTGGTGAACGACTCTTTCGGCGAGCCGTACATTTGCCTATCCAGTCTGCTCACAACCACTGGAAGGCAGCAGCTGGTCTTGTAAACTGGCCATCCGACACACAAAACCGCGCCATTAGCCACCGTGCATGCAACGAGTTTTGCAGCGGTGGTGTTGTTTTTCCGGCCAAGCTTTTCACACCAACGTCGCCGGGGAGATGGCATGCAGCATGAAATTGATAATCATGATAAATGGGGATTAGGCTTGGCTCTGCAGTGGCCATTTAACGCGTGGGACGTAGTACGCGGGCGAGAGCACAGCGTGGGGAGCGAGCCGCAACTTAGATGATCCTTCCGAAGCCTTGTACAGCAGTAAATAAAATCTTAAATCCCGCTTCATGTACTGGCGCTGGTGTGCATGCCTCGAGTGTCCGAACCGAACCGCACTGCACATAACGTACATGGACGTATATTTTTATGTCCATTTTCTTTTTCCGGCCCCGGCCTCGCATGATGGGAGGGGATAGGCACATAGTGCAACAATGGCGCTGCGTGGTTTTGCATCTTAAGTTGTCCACTTACGACCATTTTCTAATGCAGCAGAAACACGTCGTCATGCTATCGGGTCTAATCGGTAGTAATCAGTTAAGTGCTGTGGATTTATTAACCTTTATCGTCCACTCTCGATCTGAGAAACGCTCGATGAACACTTGCAGCAAGAGCAGTACCAACAAAATCACCAAACGACGAACACCGAGGAAGTGTTCAATAAATTGCTAGATTAAGGGTTTCATTCCATCGTCTGAAAAGTTGTACAAGTTGTTTGAAAGCTTCAATTGTTCCAATTGCACGAGCTGGGCTGCCTCTCTACAAACGGTGTCGATTATTCGTTAAATTTTGTTTTCCTTCAACCAAAAAAAAAAAAAAAACAAAAACCCCAAAATTTGGACCCCTTTTTTGCGATAAGGTGCGATCGAATATTCTATTCCAATGCAATCACCGATGGCCACCGAATACCAAATGAGCCATGGTGCAATATATTCGCATTTCACCAGCCATTAAAAACTTTGCTCCGAAGACCTCGGGACATCGGGGCGGGAAAACATCCACCTGTCCCCGCTTCCCTCGTTTCACCCACCCTTCTCCCTTTCATGTTTCTTTTCTCTGAGTACTCAGTATTGTTCCTGTCCAAGATGGTGCACACCAAGGGGGAGTAGGGGACGGCATCTGAATATGGTGTGTTGGAGTGCAAAAAAGGACCTTCTCCAATGCCACTAAGGTAAAGTGGAGAAACTTAAACTTTTTGCATGAAAATTGGACTCATTTCGAGTAGAATCGGGTCCAGGGATAGGGCTACCAAGCAAAAAAAAAACAGGGGGAAATTGAATATCTTGCCTCCCCGGTTTCATGCTTACACGGCCAGCGCAACGGAATGGATATTCGTATCACCTGATCATCCCTCTCTGTCGCGCTCTCCACGAACACGTGACTGCCCTTTATACCGTGCGCTGGAAGGGAAAATCGAGTTCCCATGCAAGAAGAAATAGCCGTTCTTTCACCGATCCAACAAACGCTTTTTGGAACAATTTCTTGGTGATGCTGAACGCCCCACCAAAGGCGGAACGGAAAGAATCAAAGGAATAGGGGTAGAAAAAATTATGCCGGAAGTTGGAGTAAATATATGACCATTCTGGCACGTCGTCGTCGTCGTCGCCGTCGTTCGCTTTTTTTTTTGGTTGCCACATAACACATAAAGGGGGGAAAAAAGTATTCGCACTGGGGCAAAATCTAGATGAATGCTCTCCATTTTCTCACCACGCTCTGCTACACCCTTAAAAGGCATGGTACACGGCACCTACAGTACACTCCCACCCATTCGCTCGTATGCATCAAAAGAAAATCCTTCCTATTTATTATGTCAACTTGTACAGTGAATACGAAATTAGTTCTCGTGTCGGAGTTTTTCGCTCCGACATCAAAACCGAACCATACATACACGGCATGCTCGGATGGATGGAAAAACATTCGCTCGGTATGAGCGAACCCCGTTCAATTCCCGGGCCGGCCCCTCCGGCCACAGATATCGATTGCGGCAATCCGACGGTGCCAGCGCCGTGTTGACCACGTGCGGATATAATGTGAGGATGATTGGAAAAGCATATCATTTATCCTTTAATTGACCTGTGGCATCCGGGGTTTCGGGTGAAAGATATGTTTGAATCTTAACCGGAATTATGTATCGGATTAAGCGAACACCGTACGCACAAGGAAAAACACACCGATATATAGCGCACATATATCCGGCTTAACAAAAGACCCCGGCTCTGTGCGGGGAAATTGATTTCCCAATTTCTTCAATAACCACCAAAATGAATGCAAATACGCATTAAGAGAAAAACACACACACACACACACACACACACACATAGAAACGCTCATCAATTGGAAATCCACAGCGAAATGGTCCGTGTCGTGGAGCTTTAAATTGCGATACAACCTCGAATTTCCCTCTCCGAACACCCAATCATCGAACGTACAACTGATCCGGTTGGAAAAAAATACAATAAAAATCGGCTCTTTTTAAGCGCTCGCTACGGAAATACTGTGAAATTGCTACTTTACTTTATGCGCAACTTTTGGCTGCGTGGAGAAAAATGTTCGCTTTACCGGTGACCGTTAAACCGGCATTGCCATTCATAGCATCGCCGCGAACGGTCGTCACAAGCAAATAGGGCAACGCACGAATGACGCACAAGAAACACATGCTATTGAATGGAATTAATTAAACGCGCGGCACACAACATGCAAATTACCTCAGTAATGCCTCAAAAGACAACGGTTCTAGGGTGGAAAATTCTCCGAAAAAATGGGGGCAAAAAATATTGCAACATTCAACTATCTCTTCAAAACAAACAATTCGTACGAATTGGCCAATCAAAACAGCGCGAAAAAGCATTGCAAGCTTGTTTTAATTAAAGATCTTTTTTTTCCACCGGCTGTTCCGCGATAAATCGCGAACAGGAACAAGAATTTGATTTTTCGTTCGCTTTTAAACAGTGAACCGTACCGGCCATGTAAATGGTGCTCAAGCACCTCATTCACGTCACCTGAGGAACGCTGCTATTGGCTCAGCTGTCACGAACCGGGCGCGATGCTGTCGATTCTCTGCCTCGCAGAGGCCACTTAGTGTCCAGCGCTTTTATTGCTCGTCTGTGAAGGGAATTCCATTACCCGGCCGATATAAAATTGTCCATTTGGCTTTTGTTTTTCGCATTCACACAGCCGGGTGCTCTCGCTGCCAGAAACAACGGTGGCAAAGTGTCGTCCGCATGTAAATGGCAATGTGTTGAACCGCATTGTACCCGAAAGCATCGTGCTGGCGCTTGTGTACAATTGAGTGCATTAAACAAGGTCCTTTGATGCATCGGAACATTGTCTGCCCCCTTGAGTGTTCCGATCGTGCGTGGTTGTTTCAATAGCCGCGTCATCAGTGCGTTTTGTTCCTGCCTTTTGTGCATTCGGACAGTTCGATTGAATGGTAATTGTAACTGTGTTTCCTATAAAACGGCAATGTTGCGCAAAACAATCGGTTCCACCATTGGTAAACAATCAACATAGTCAAGCGCTTTAAAAGCATATGCATTTTTTATCGTAAGCCTATTTTACATCAGCATAACAAATCAGTTAATCTTTGTGATTATTTTATGATGCGATAATTCAAAACTCAATTGAGTTGCTTTGATTCGTTGCCTAGAATTAATTACACTGAATTTGTTGAATAATTGTATGCCTTTTGGGCGCACGTTCATGTTAAAGCTCGCTCCATTTATTGCACTCCCGACCAAAAGGTCTTACAATCACTGACCCCCGGTGAATTTACGCCACGATTTAAGCGTCGAGCAAAATCATTAATACCGTATCAATTGTTCCATCCACGATTCCCATCGGCTGACAGCTGCAGACACGATAAATAGTTCCCGCTCTGTCCCGGGCATCGTTAGAGCGAAAGCTCGTTTTATAATCGTTCATAGCAGGTGCTTCCCGTAAGGCATAATACGAATAATCGTGCAAAGACAGTGCGCCGAAAACCAGACCATCAGAGATGGCGAAACGGAATGTGTCGTTATTAATACTTAAACTTTATCCCGATCGACATATTTGACCGCACCGGTCCTGTCCACCTCCCCCCGGAAAGATCGCATCTTGGTTCGCTTTCTTTTTGCAAAATTTTGACCCCGGTTTGAAAATGTTCCGGCCCAACTGCGAACTATCACCCGGACGTGGGAGGTAGAGTGGGAAGAATTGGGGCGTCCTAGGGCGAAGGTTTCACACCATTAAAAGCACTTAGTCAAAATCAATTGAGCAGTGTACTTCCCACCGAAGTGGCTCTTTATCATTTTGTCGGAAAATTAATTGAAACTATAGATCACTATACTCGGCACAAGGTTCGTTATTCTCGCCGTACATGCTTCACGTAGGAAAAAAAGCCCTCCCACCTACCTTCGATGGCCACAACCACATTCCCGGGGTTAAAGAGGTGGACTACTTTTCCTCCCGAGGCCGCTCGTGTAATCGCCAACAGGTTATAACTCTACCGGATGACCCCTCTTTATCGATGCTCGATCGGTTCGGAACGTCAGTGCACATGTACCGACTCCACTTAATCTCACCATCTGCTCCACGCCTGAGTCTCCGCTGGGAATGGCAACCCAAAGCGACAATCCCTCTGACAAAGCTGTGTGTCTGTGTGTTGTGCATTTTTCCGAGATGGGGTCTAAAAATTTATGAGCCTTCGTATGAACTTTATAATCGATGCTTCGCCTTACCTTGCATAATACATCCCACGCATACCATCGCAAACGGGTGGATCCATCTTTCCCCCTGTGCCCTTCCCTTCGAGCGAATTGTTTGCCGAAGCAGCGTCTAATGTTAAAACGGTTCTCCGGATGCCGAAACGAACCGAAACAGCACAGACATTCCACCGATAAGCGGATGAGATTTCCTGTCCCAACCAACCAATCCTTCCGCAGTGTGTGAGTGTTGCTGCTGCTGCGTTTGTATTATTCGTTCCTATGCCGATTCTGATGAAGAGCTGTTGTGGTTTCAAGGGAAGGTTTGTTTTTCTTGAGCATTTTGCCAGCGGGGCCAAAAAAACACGAAAGCGAACGAGGCAGATGTATTAAAAAAATTATGGGAAATAATTAAAAATTTATAGCATCACAACAACTACTAGCCTCGCCCCTGTCTACCTACCTACTTATCAGGCGGCACAACCGTCAGGCACGGTCGAGAGCCACCGTCAGCCAATCTCGCCCGTGTCTAAAGGTCGAAAAAATGCTTCACATTTCGAAATTTCGTATTTTTTCTTTATTTCTTGTTTTTTTTTGTTTTTTGCTCCCAAGCAATGGAAACAATCTTCAAGTTCCGACCGACAAACGGGCGCTTTACTGCGAGTTTGAATGCTTCAAACGGTTTCCGTACGGAGAATCGCGATTGCTTTACTTTTATTTCATCTTCAAGAATGCTCGCTTCAGATTTGGTGAAGTAAACAAGATCAGGCATTTGGCAAGATCCTCCGTCGAAGGGCTGGGGCTCTATTTAAGCTTTTCGGGCCGTGTAATGAGGTTGAAGTGCTGTGCAGCAACTAAAAGCAGCAGTCAAAGTTTTCAGATTTGGTGCAGTTCCTGGTACCATAAACAGGGTCACGAATGAAATAAAACAGCCACCTAGACTATGTTCAGATTCTTCCTTCACCGAGTTTTATGATTCCCGGAAGCTAAACCCGTAAATGACGATTTTTCACTCACGGCACAAACGAATTTAGCTCGCCTTCAGCTTTTCGGCCGAACGGATACGGGTGTCACGGGAAGGGACATTCACTACGGTTCCACTACGGTCATCACAGAAAATGACCGCGACATCCGCGTGCAACGCGACGAAATGCGCAAAGTTCGCTTTGCGTTGCCAAAACCGCACATACCGGGCGGTCGTGGACATCAACTTTCGGAGCAACTTTCTCGCTACGCCATCTCGTTCGCCAGCCACTGGATCTGGATGTTCCGTTTGTTCTTGAGAAAATAATTAATGCAAAAGCCACACTATAGTCGCTTTATCGATAGTTTGCATGAGACATCATTCGCGCAAGAAAATCTCCAACCGGTGCCGACCTCGCCGCTCGTGCTGCCGATTTGAGCGCCAAGCAGGGCGGTGGGTGGGTGTTGTGTGGGGTGCTACCACTTCCCTTCCTTTCACCGGGTTCATGCACCGTCGAAAAGGCTCGACTCATTTCAACCGGAATGTGCAGCCTTTCAATTCGCAAAGAGAACAAGGATAAACAACCCCATTACCATAATCATAATGGAATGTCAAACAACACAAAAGTGCCCCGTGAGTTCTCCGTTCCCGAGGTCGCGCGTCATTGCCAGAAAACCGCTTGCCCTAAAACCGTGGGCCTGCCCCAGCATCTTCCCGGCCTGTTATCGGGAGGATTTTTTTTGTGGGGGTTAGGGAACAACGCCATTCTACGTGGTAGGGCGTGTTGCAAAAGGACAAGTTTTGTGCCATTTCGGTTCTGTTTCCGTCTACCGGGCCGGCACACTGCTTCCGGCCACTGCTTCAGGCCAACGCGTGTGCAGCAGTAGTAGTAATTTGAAATTTTAATTTATTTCTTAATTAGCGGCCAATTCTAAATCTGACAACGTGTTTGACGGTTTCCGAGAAACTCTCATGAATTGCATATTTGTACGGGTGTTTAGCGACCGATTTGCAGTTCGAGTTGGAGTTGTTTGTTTTCATTCCTACTCAATTATGCTTGCTTTATTGATTTTTTTTTATGTTGGTTTTGTTAACCAATCCACCTATTTAATTGTAGCAACGCTGCACACTGTGAATTACACCCGACAGAGGGTAGCACGAGCAACAACTTCAATGCTCACGAAAACATTTGCTCATTAAATGTTCATAGTTGTGAAGTTGTTTTGCAATGTTTGGATGACAGATTAAATGGATAAATTAAATACATAGTATGTACATACAGTTACACAAGGTTTACTATTGCATGTGAAGTTCAAGTGTCCAAATGTCAAGCACTTTGCCCGTCCCCCTAGACATTTCGAGTAGTTTTTCACACGTTCCTCAACCCGCGCACCTCTCTTGGTCCACACATTTCTGGTTGCACACAAGATTTCGTATTGACCTCTCTTTCTCGAATATGTCGGTCCTACTCTAAAGACGACCAACGACCAGTTTCGATCCACCCGAACGTGTCTGTACACAGTGATTTCACATGTATGATTGTGTTGGTGCATATGAAACGCGAGTTGTTGAAATTTTGACAAGTCCAAGGAAGCCGGTAAGCAAAACAATAACAACCGCGAATCCGAACTTATATTTTATATCTTTTTAGCAAAACAATTGTTCTGCACGGATTAAAATGTAAGTCGGAACCATCCCAGCATCTGCGCCGTCGCCAATGGATAAAGAAACGCCGCGAAACTCAACGCATTGGCGTGTTTCGGTACAGTTTCAGTGCCGGTATAGACGGAGAAGATCTTTGGTAAGTAAAATCGTTTTTATATGGTAAATATAGTGAATTAATTAGCGGAAATGTTATAAAATGTGTTGTAGAATGTGTTGTGCATAGTTTTAAGCTATTGTGGGTGGAAAAGTGGGGTTATCGAGATCCTTGTGCTGCAAACGCGCACTCGCACACACAGAAGATGAACCCCCTAATTTTGCCCAGTCCATACAAAAATCCCCTAATTTGTATCTGGTTCTATTTTGATACCAGCATCGCTGAAAATAGTGTAACATCAAGTGCGAAGTGATTTACTAGTGTTATATCAACACAGTTGTGCATTCATTTACGGGTTTAACCGCAATAAACCAATTATATGCTCAACGCATAATTTGGTGTTGTGGGTGAGAAGTGAGGTTAGGTGAACCACTCCTCGAGTGAAATGATTCTGATTCGGGAACCAAAACGGATTTGCAACTTTTCCCTGGCCATTCGGAATGAAAGACAAGACACTGTTCTTAGTTATTATTGTGTGAATAGTGCGTTTCCGTGACCCGAGGATGAGCTTACGACATGTTTGTGGTGTTATGTTCGCTTTCCGGGTCGCTATCCGCGACGTTCCGTCTTAAGAATTCGGATTGCGTTTCCGTCGTGTGTGATCTGGGGTTAAACCTATTTTAAGCTTGGGTTGATTATCGTTCAATCCGTTGCAAAATGTCCTTTTGGTTTACTATAATCTGCAAAAGCACTGTAGTGCTAATTGTACGTGGCATCCACCGTGTGATGGAATGCGACTAATGTATAGTTTTTTGTTGTTAGCGTTGATAAGTAAATTTATAATTTGATTATTATTTCTACCAATAACACAATTCGATCTCATCTTTCGATGGCAGATGTTCATCATGCGCTCACCGTTGTCCGACCGACTCTTCCAAGGAGATACTACACAGTTGTGTGATCATACTGAGATTTGCAAACGAATGTGCAATACCGGAATATGAAGCTCGTCTCGTCAAACAGGAGTAAGTATATAATAATGAATATTTTATTCAATTATCGATACCAGACTAATTTAGGTTTATAGGTCTGTCGAGATGTTTATCAAGGAAGCATCCGTCTGCTGACGTTGCGGAACATTGGGTTATGAAATTGTTGTTCTAGTGTCTCATGTCCACAGGATCGTGTTGTAGTCTGGCATGGCGTTGCATAATTCTATATTATTTCATTCCAATATTAAATTGGCATTGTTTTCCTACCATGTCAATTAAATGTATCATTTTATCCTATTTACAGAATACGGATTCAACTTGCTCTGCGCTCAACTTCCTTTGTTCATCTGGAGGGTCTCACGCTGACGGCTTGGTAACTTTCAAACCTAGAGTATCCACTCCATCCTGTATTGTCAAGTGACACAATCCGCCCGAGTGTTTCGGACTACCTCATACACCCACGCTTGGACATACGGTGACAACAGCTTCTACTACGCACAACGAGGACGTGACGGAATAGGAGATGAGTAGCAGAGCCTGTGGGGCCGTCAATATATTCGAATCCAGACCCCATTGCAGAGCAGTGTAAGTATTTATCGTTTAATTTTATTTGATATCTAAGAAATGTCCTTTTAACAATTATCAATTAAATTAATCCATCTCATCCTATTTATAGAACGCGGGATCGATCCATCGATCTAATACAACGGATAATTTCATCGTTGCAGATTGTAAAAGGTAAATGTGATAACAACGTAAATCATTGTAACACAGTGCTTGAAAGGGTTTGTATAGAATTTATCTTTTTTCCCGTCGCACAGTTATCCGATAATTGTAGTATTTTTTTTATTCAAAACGAACGGCCAGGTCGTATTACTTGGTAGTTACAGTATTATAATTATGCAATTCGTTTCACCATTGAAACCTTTTCTTACCATTCTATACATTACGATTTCATGCGTCGTTGCAATGATAGCACATAATTTATCACATTCGTTGTGCTAATATATTACGATGTTTTCTTCTCTATTTTAGTGAAACCATCCTGGGCTGAAGAACAACGAATCGTAATAATTTAAGAAGAATGTTTCTCGTTGAAGATAGGTTCAGATAGGATTCAACTTCGTTTTATTTAGGCTAGGAGATCAGTGCAGATCGTGATCTAGGGTTTAATTAAGAAGATTATTGTACAGAATTAATAATGCAAATTTCAGCTAGGAATAACATCCATATTCTTGCCTTTAACATTCAAAACAATCGTCTGTACTACATTAGGGTAGAATATTAAATCAAAATTGAAACAGTAACGAAAGCTTAAGATTGTTGCCTTACATCAAATCAATAGCCTTTTGTGGTAAAATAGGCACGTTACCATTATATTACCATTATTTTCATGAGGAATAGGTTGTGCGTAATTGTATCCTTTGCAGCATTGCAGGATACTATTGTAATATTTTTTTCAATATTTTTTATCTCACATGTTTGTAAAAACGAAATGTAAAAATGTAGTCAATAAAAAATAATCATTTTTTTTATTAAACTGACAAATAAAATTTAATCAGCTGGGCGAAAGAAAACGAAAATCACCACTACATACACATTCCGAGCGATCTCACACACACACATGCATACCCCTGGGCTGCAAACGCTCACTCACACACCCTCAGGAGCACGTAGCAGAATCCCCTAATTTTCCCCTAATTTCATATAACGAATCCCCTAATTTTGCAAGAGGCTGAAGCCATGTGAACCGAAATTAGGGGGTTGCATACAGGTTCGAGCGCTTGTTTGACCAGGGGGGTTGCTAACATTTAACCAATGTGTATGAAGAGCAACCCAGTCAGGCAACGCACCCTTAATTTACCCATTCAAGCAGTTTGCTTCGTCAGGCTGCATCATTCACTCGTGTGTTGTGTAGGCAGTTTGATGGCGTCCCAGAATGCATCAAATCAAACAGTGTTTTTCACGCTTTTATGCATTTAAAAGGGGTTTTCGAACGTTTCACAACATTTACTTTACCCGCGGTGCATGCTTATCGAAACATTTTCCCTTAATTTACCGTTTAATTACGCGATAAATTACAGGGAAACTAACATGCCTCAAAGACCCAATGTCAACATCTACTCGAAAGGGTAAATTAAGGACTGTTAAATTTCCCTTAATTTACCCTTAAATTACCCAGCAAATTAGGGGTGACTTAAGGGTAATTTAACGAAATTTGGCTCACTGACCGAAGACCGATTCGTTGCGTTTATACTACTAGTTATCGAGTTCATTTGTTTCACCCACGAAAAGACCACGAAAAGACGTCTTTTCATGTGACGTTTGGAGCTTGGGCAATTTACATGGGATGAATACACCTGGTACTTTGCATACACTTTGCATTTAACTTTCCAGCAAGCCTTTTTCTTCATTTGACACATACACTTATGCCTTTAACAGGGCATAAAATATGATTAACAACGAAACCTTTTTATCCGCCATTTTCTCCATATCAATTTGATGGAGGCAAAAATATTGCTTTCGGGGAAAAAAAACTCTTCTTTGCGCGGTGTACAAACGAATTAAAATGAAATAGAAAACTTTATCTCTTCAGACCCAGCAGTACTAGTAGTAGTAGTAGTAGTAGTAGTAGTAGTAGTAGCAGGCAACAACCATGGCCCACTGCGTTCCAGTGAGCATCTTGATCAAATTTCAAAGATAACAGAACATGCGAAACCGTCACGGACAAGGGAGAGAAAAAATGAAAGGCATCGAGAAGTTTGATGCGCAAATCTTTTCAACGCCATCCGTCCCGCAAAAAAATATAAATTGAAGAACCAACGCCAACCAAATGGTTCCCTTCATTTGTGAGAGCATTTGAATGTAACCAGTGAGTAGTTTGGGGATGGTAATGTTTGTCTGCCCCTTCGTTTCCGCGCTGGGAAAGCATTTATTCCCATCCGAATGCTCAAATTTTCTTCAGCCTTCAATCCGATCAGAGGAAAAATGATGTTTCGTGCTAGCGTTTTGGTTCGTTTTTTTTTTGTTTGTTGCGTTGTATTTCTCGCTTCTTTCGCACACCAATGCGACCCTCGTCCCGTGAGAGCTAAAGTTTTGCGAACCGTACGATTGTGGCAGAACGGGGAAAAGCAACGACAAAAAAAAGACGAACCATCCCTAACCGCTTCCGCTTTCGTTCTATGGGGTAAGTTCAACTGATAAGGGCAAGTATCATGCAGTCGTGGCAGGGGATGCCCTCAAAGGATGCTCATTACCGGGGCAGGGTAAAGCATTTTCAACACGCATTTCTTCACCCAAACCCGGACCAATCGGTTGCCGGCTTCGGATCGGAAGCATCGGAAGATTAAAGTGAAAACGTTGTAAAGCGTCTGGAGAGCAAAAAAAAAGGGAAAATATCTCCTTTCCCTTTCAGACATGTATCCCTCCGTCGCAGGAGGGGGTGGTGGTCGGGGAAACCACCCGGCGGGGGGAAATCTTTTTTTAAGAGCAGAATTCTCCGGAACCAAATTTTGGGGCAAAGTGGACGCTAAAGTTGCGATAATTTGTGCGATAGAGAAAAAAAAACCGGTGTGTGTGTGTCTGTGTAGTGAGACCCCTTTTTTCCTTGATTGGTTGACTACCCTTTTCGTTATCGCATTGGGAAAAGGCTTAAATTGTTGCTTACAGCACTCGCTTTTTGCTAGAGTGTTTGACTGGGAGGCAGGCGGTGGTGATGGTGAGGGCGATGTAAGTAATATCCGTCCAGCGGCCGCATCGCTCATCGTATCGAATTCAATTAGCGAGCAGCAAAAGTAAGATACGCCACAAAACAAATTCGAATCACCCGAGGTACGTCGGCAGAACGTTTACCCTGAATGTCTAGTACGGAAAATGACAATCCGTACCATGATGACAATCTAAAACCCTCCCCCCGTTCCGGGGCTAAAAATCTTAATTTTGACTTTATCACATTTGATGATGAGCAATAAATAGGAAACCAGACCGTAAATAGTCCGACAGGGCAGATTTTGCTACTTCGTTGCCACTTACCGGGGCAGCTTATCATTAATCTATGTTCAGCCTTCCGAGAAGCACCATTAACTGAGGCACACTTCACATTTTGTTACACAACATCGCATCGTCCAGCAGCAGCCACGCTCTCAAGCACGAACTCGACATCATTGCTCAATTGTGTTTGCCTTCCCCCTGGCCGTAGGATGTCCTTTCAAACCGACGGTCCAATTCAACCACATGCGGGGTGTGTCCGCATATGGTAGTGATGGTGATGGTTTGAGAGCACCGGAGGCTGTATTTTTTTTTTCTCTTCACCGCGTGGAACCGAAATTTGAGCCTGGATCGACAGCGAAAGGAAGGAAGTGCTCAGCCTCGAACGCGTCCGGCTACGGGGCAGCTGTCAGCTGACGCGTTCGTTTCATTACTGTGGTCATGTTGACTGCATCCTGTCTAACCGGCAATCACGGTAAATCTCTTCAAGTCGGGCCAATGTCGGGCAAATCTCGGCATTCGTCAACATCAGTGCCCGACACACAGCACTTCATCATGCAAATCCCTTCTGATATGGTTTTACCTAAAACACAAATTGTCAGTTACTGGGGCTGTCTGTGCGGTCTCTTCCCGTCGCGCAGCTTTATTACATTCCTTCCATTATCCTTTTCAGCGTACCGATTAAGGATGAATAAAATCAACAGATAAATTCTGCCCCACGCTCCATCGCAAAGTCAAAAGCCATCGCCAGCTGGGTAAAGTACCACCACCGCTGCGAGAACCGTCTACCTGTTAGGCATTAAATTATAACACAACATTCAAAAATTAATGAACCGCACGTTTATTTTATTTCTCCGCTAATTTCCATGCGGCCCCCGTTCGATGGAGGGCCTTTTCCTTTTTTTTTGCTTTTGGCGGGCATGCATTGGTATTGGTGGAAAAATCCGTCCCAAACACCAGTCTATATCAGCTGGTCGATCCTTGTGCTACTTTTGCCGTGGTAGTGGTGGGCGAAAGCAAACAAACACAGCCGCGCAAACTTGTTAGCCAATGGGTACTGTGGGCTAAAAAGGCCTACTTTTGGAACCGGTTCAACACAACCGGTTCGGCACGGTCGAACCGTTTTCCCCAACTATTCGCTTTCGGCCCAAGCGAAGGGAAGGAAAATTCGTCTTCGCACCATAACCCGGGGGGGCCCAGTGCGCATGCCCTGCCCGAAGATGGGAACTCACTCGCTTGCACCAGCAGTGCTGCCGAACAAATGGCCGGAAGGCGCGCGTGTGTTCGCCATCGGCGAACGCTTGCCAGAAACGTCAGTTTGGTGGAGATTCTCACGCGAGTCAAACCAAATTCGAAGAAAGGGAATCCGAATAATCCGAGCGTACCACCATCGCCAACCGAAATAATCCATCGGGACAATCGGTCCGCACGTCCGCAGTTCGTGCAATGTGCAATCGTGTGCAATTATGCAAATGGTGCAACGGTGCAGAGCATTGACAGCGAGTGTGAGCCGCGTGGCGTGTGTGAATCATGCATGAAATATCAAGCAAATGTAACAGAATTAAGCGCAAATGTGGTGTAAACAAACGGAAAGAGCTACCAAAAACGCAGTTCCGCGTTCGACACCGCCTGTCCCCAGTGCTTAAATGGTGTGCAAAACCTCCACAGCCCGAAACACAGCGTGAAACCGTGCGAACGTAAAATGTTTCCATTTCGGCAACGATCCACCGGGAACCGGTGTAATTAAGTTGAATAAACCATCCCAGCCGTGCTTCATCGCGCCCACACACCTGCCCTGTCTGGTGTGTTATTGTTGTTGTTCAGGTGGCATCGCACCGCGACACCGACCGAAGGAAATAATTTATCGGGAAAGGTGAAAAGGGTGCCGACAAAAGGATCTGACAATTTGACACGCGTTTATTTACGCTGCAGGGCGGAAAGGAGAAGGGGGAGGTGTTAGAAAAGTGAAAATTGTTCCGTTTTCCTTTTTTTTTGCTTTGCTTTTCTTTGCACGACTTTGTCGCTCTTCGGGGGGATGTTTTGATTCCCCAAACCCAGCCGTGTGACACCCCGACGCGCTGAACCAGTGTCAACAGCGGGAACGATTAAATTAATTTTTATATTTAGCTTATATCTTAGCACGGTGGCGCACGGCCAGACAACGACACCGTAACAGGATTAGGCTTACGGCTTACGGGCGACAGTTATTTAGTTGACGAGTTGGGTGGACGAGTTGGCAATAAAAAAAAAAAAGACTTAGGCATTCTACCGCAACTCGACGATGATGAACTGACAGGCCGTCGGTACGGACCCTGCTAACCGCTGCCGTACACTGCAGCAGCTGGCTCGTATGATAGCGTCAAAAAAAGTGTGCAAAAAAGAAAGAAAGAATGGAACCATAACATCAACCCTGACTGCATCCCGATCCGCAGGGCAACCGGATCCGCTTGACGCGATACATACTAATGATTTAATAATGCGGGCGCGTATGCAAATGAAGGCTGCTGACGATGGCATATTCTGCCCGGGACACGGTCCCAGTCTTCTTGCGGCGGCATCTCGATCGTGCTGGTGAAAAGCATCTCTCGCAGCGCCCGGCCGGTGGGGTGGTCAGGGTGGCTAAAAACAAACGACCAAACCCTTCATCAGCACCGCCATCGGTACGGTAGAGCGCGGCCTATCCGCTTGGACAACACACGCGCGCGCCCCTGCACTGTGTGACGGACGATCACCCACTCGCCCTGCAAATCCAAACACTGCTGAATCATTTAGTCGTTGGCGGGTTCGGAACCGGACCCGCTGCTTTGATTTTCAACCGTGCAAACGCTAAAAAAAATTGCTCTCAAACCGACCGTCCGAGGAAGGGGAAAAAGAAATCCACTGTGCGTGCGCTGCGCTGCAAAAAGTGCGAAATGTGTCCCGCGCTGGAGATACGCGTAACGTGCGCGGCTAGTGCAGTGAAGTGATTGATGAATAATTTAAAATGTGCTGACTGACGGTGGGCAAACCCTCGGTACAGGCGGTAGTGTTTCTGTCGGTCTGCCCGGCATACGGCCAGCACTTTGAAGTGGGTATCATAAATTAATCCACCACCGGTGCGATAGCACACTCGCTTGTGGTGTGAGAAAAACCAACCGAGAGGTAACCGACGCCGAAGTGTAAACGCGAAAGAGTTGCCTGAACGCAGAGGGAAATTTCTTGCGCGTCGTGTAAACCCCGTGGTGTGCAGTGATGGTGTTAGAATAAGTGGCCATTGTTTCACTTGCGTGCAGGGTCAGTCCAAGACGAGGGCCCGATCGAGTACACTTTGCAACGAAATACTTTTCCATCTGCCCGTCGGCTATTACGCGACGGTGGGCTATTCAATTTCCATCCCGTCGTAGTGTGCCAAGCCACAACAGCCAGCAGAACTGCTTCCTGAACTGCAGCGCGGCAATTCCCGCGAATAGAAAAATCAACATGGAAACACGAATAGGATTATTAGGATTATTTTTCTATTACTTCGTCGTGATTGCTACGGGTAAGTGAGTACAGCGAGGAATCCCAATTATCATTCCAATCGGATCCGCTAGGCGGGCGGGATTTGAATAATTTTTCCTTTATCGATTTGCTGGAGTGAGCAGGAACAGAGCCCCAGAAATCTCAATAGTCCCCCGGACCAAGCAAAACACAAAAACGTGAGCCCGCTCTAATGAATTGCCCTGACCGTGGGAGGAATGCTGCGAGCGCACCTTTGACCCCGAGCGCCCCAACCGCTCGAATAAATTTCATGCGCAAAGCAGCATTCTGACGAACTTGCTGCTGCCGGAACGTAGGCCTTAACGGATGTAATTCAATTATATATCCCATGGTTACGTTGCGTCGCTAGGAGCAGGCTCCCGCGATAGCTCCGGGAAAGCCGAACAGGATTGCATGCAAATTTAATTTTCATCACTTGAGATCACTCATTCCCGCGACATCTACCCATCGCTTCGTGAACATTTTGCTGCGAAATTGTGATATCAAAATTCTTCGAAACGCTAATGTGTTTTTCGCTGTCATACGCTTTACCATCACTCACGCACAATTAATCGCGCACCGCGGGAGGCGCACAAGCTGGCCTGCCTTACGCTAACCATTTTTTTACCAGCTCAAGAATTTTCTCCTTGGCGGCCCGCATTTCCGCCGAATCGGCAGCGGAGATGGAGCTCAAATCGGCACAGTGGGCAGCTCCTACGATTGGAGAGAAAAGGCATTGGTTCACCTTCTCTTTTCACCACGCGAGCACGATTCACTTACCCGGAATTACTACGCCCGGTGACTGGTCGTTGAGGTCCGCCTGAATTCCCATTGCACGCCAGGGATCCAGCTGTCCCTGGGTGAAGAACACGTTGGTCACTTCCGGATTCCAGCCGCCATAGATGACGTTAGTCCTTTCGGCGTTGCCTTGCATTCTCCCTTCATCGAAGCTACCGATTCAAAGGATCATTAGCGAATGATTAACACTCAAAAAAAAAAAGCACACAACTTACTGTCCATCATACATGTCGCCGCACAGCTTTACGAACAGCTCGACCGGGAAGCTGGAACCGAAGATCTGGTTGGGTGATCCCGAAATCTGGTACCAGCCGTATTCGGCACAGGTCTGGTACATCCACTGGCGCACTGTGTTAACGAGAGCGGAGAATTGAATGACGGTGGTCGACCGGTGCCCTCTCATTGCTGTACCTACTTGAGCTTTGCGCAGCACCATGCTCCCAGGCAGTATTTTTGTAGTAATCAATCATAGCCTTGTAACCGTAGCTGTTACAGCTGGTCGACGCCAAACCTTGGGTGACAATCTTAGCCAGCGCCTGCATATCGTCCGCAATGGAGGCATCTTCAACGATCTGGCACAAACCCTCAATGTCGCCCGTCGAGTGGTACTGTACCACACCGGCGAACTCGTCCGACAGACTGCTGAAGAAGTTCATGCTATCGAGCGACTTGGAAAGGTCCACATCGCTGCACAGCCTAAACTCCTGGGCGACGCGGCTATACTCACCATTGGCCAACAGTTGTTCCGTCTGTTTGATGGCACGCTCAATCCGATCGGCACAGTTTCGTCCACCGACCGACCGAATACTTTCCGACACAATTTCCTTGTACTCTGGGTGGAAAAGCAGAAGCACATTCAAGATAAATCCATCGAGCTGGCCATTGGTTCGATGCGTCAATTACCAGTAAATTCCACCTTGGCAAATACCGGCGCACTTGAGGCCCACGCTCCGTTAACGAGGTGAGGATACTTCTGCCGGAACCAGGACACCATGGTGGCGGAGTACGAGCCACCGATCATGATGACGCCTGCATTCTCCGCCCCCGGAATGGTCTTGCGCATTTGCACGACAAAGTGGGCTAAATCCGCCAGCGCCTGATCGATGTTCAGGTACTTCAGTTTATCAGTTCGTAAGTCGCTGAAAATTCAACACGCGGAGATAAACCACGACCGATAAGTGACCGTTCGAATGGTTAGGGGTGTTGTGGATGGCTTACACCGTGGGATGGCTCTTGCCGTAGTAACGATGCTCGGTGTAGAACAGGTAACCCTTCAGCTGGCTCGCCATATCGTACACGTGACCGCGGGAGATGCTCGACTCGGAAATTTCCCATTCACCACCGACGTAGATGAACAGCGGTCCGCCCGGTGCATAATGTTCACCGTTTTCCATGTAACGCTTGAATAGTCCACAACCCCGATTAAACGTATCGCCTGCAGTGCGTACCCAACCCGCCACTCACCATCGACCAGGTGTTGACATTTTGCGGGTCAAAATGATCCAAGCGCTGCATGATGTACTTCGTTGTCACTGGGCCAGCCTTCCTCGAACCACCGCGTATCGGGGGCTCCCGATGTAGCCGCTCGAATGCGGTTCGGGCACGGAACAGCCGCTGGGTGGCATTCGGCTGCTCCAGCCCAAACGCACCCAGGACGCCCAAAAGACACACCAAACCCAGCGCGCACTTCATCACGAATCAGCGTTTGTGACACACAACCGCACAACCGACAACCGTTTTGTCGCATTCGCGACGCTATTGGGCCGCGGTATTTATAGTTTGCGGCCCATCCGCAAGTCCATCTTTGCTAGTCGGTTGTAATCTTATCTGCGGATTTCACTCCCTGGCACAGTGATTTAATCCCATCCCATTCTTCACCTGAACTGCACCAATGGGGCGCGTCATATATCGCGCTGATCGAACAGAAAACACACACGTATTGGAGGAAATCGGCGAATTTATTTGTGTCCCATCTTCATTCATCATAATCGAGATCGAGCGACCGATGATGGGGGGCCGTAATAGGCACAGAGATAGCGAGTTTTGTTAAAGATAGGAAAACACACAGCGTCATAAATTGCCACGAGCTGATTGCAATTGTGAGTTTATCGCTACCGGTGAACAATATCAAGAGTGGAGTGTTCAATGGGATCAATACAGCGCAACAGTTGTTTTGATAACATTAATTCCGACCAAGTGCCCTCAACAATTCACCACTCAAATACCACCGAACTTCCCATCCGTTTTATCAGGAGCCACTATTGAAGGATTATTATAATTCAATGAAAACGCTTGCCCCATCGGGCAATAGTGCAAATTCCGGTAGTGGATTGGTGCGTTACTCTTCAAATTACCATATTAGCGAGGAAATCACTATTAATGCACTCATTCGTGAGGTCGCCATCATCAATTAGCTCCAACGGCAGTAAAAACAAAAATGGCATAAGCGTCACCACATTGGAATGGAATGTTTGTTTGTGTTTGTTTTATCATACACTCAGACATATACACACACACAGAAAATCTTTTAAAGTGGTCGTTTAAAAGTGCATAAACAAAACTAATTACACGTTCGAGGCACGGGCGCGGTTTCAACCACTTTTGACAAAACATTCCAATTGTCGTGCTCACCCGGCGGACTGGCGGTTAGCCACTCGGAAGGAAAATCGTTTATGCTTGCACGAGCATAACCATCACCAGCGACGCTGTCGAATGCTCGTTACTCCTATCCAATTACCGCCCAGTGTGCTGCTACTGCTGCTGCCACCGGACCTAAATCCGCTTCCGTTGGAGTCTAATTATGGAATTAATTCGTTAATTTTCTTATCTCTTTAACGATCTGAAGACACGGCCACGAAATGAGGAGCCGACAAAACAGGCCGCGCAACCGTTTACTCCTGCCACCAAATGCCGCTCCGCATTCTGGTGAAACTGGCAAACGCTGGCACACAAAACGCTTGATTTGCATCGAAAGCTTTCCTGCCGAGCAAACGATAAGACACGGAAACCGAAAAGGCACCACAGCGAAGAGTGGCATTCTCCCCCCTTCAAAGCAGCACAAAGGAAAGCCCCATTTGTGAAGCTTCACTGAGCGGATCTCGTTGTGCTGCCACGCACCGTTTTAGTAATGGGATAAAGAATATTTGCAGATGGGCCGCTGGATGTCGTTGCGCTGCCGAATGCTCGGGATTGCAAAGCGGAAAAACAAGAAACCCACGCAGAAGACAGAAGGTCGGGCAGGGTTTGGATTGAATTTTTCACGTGAAAATGCGCGCACTGAAACGCGTTCGAACCGTGAAGCCGAAGATGATGCGTGCAGCAACGTGTATTCGCTTGATGTCAGGGTCATGGGAAACCGTTGCCTCGGCAAAAAAACCCCTCCCGAAACGCTTCATTCGTCGTAAGGTTTCCCATGGAGTAACGCAAAAAACACACACGCACAAAACGAAGTTGGAAAAGTGAAAAACACAAGAACAACGTTATCGTTACATAATGTTTTGCATAAAACATAGCGAAGAGCCAGGCCCTGCTTCGTTGGGTGCCGTTCGAGTGAGTGCCGTGAAAAGTGCCCGTTTCCCTTGTCAAGCGCAATGCATGGGCGAGTGTGTGTTTAGGGCCGCGTGTGTAGGGGCTAAGTGATGGCAGACATTCACTTGGCATTGGTTTGAAAGTGCCAGTGACGCGGTAAGCGGGGAGTAAGGAGGGGCAAGTTGGAGCCACGGACCAAGAGTATCTTTATTTTGGTTTTCAGCCTTCCTCGCAAGGATAACAATGACAAAGAGGACCTGGCGATGGCAGGAATGGTTGAGAGCAGGGCACGCTATCGAGCATTAAAAATGTACTACGCTCGGCGAGTGTACGTCACATCCACAAGATGCCGGGCGAAACTCTTCCACCCGGACAGGCAATGTGAGGAAAAAGCGACAACCCACCACGATTGACATGTTCACGAGGACGGAGACGATGTGTCTGCCATGGGAACGAAATCATTGCCTTACAACGCTCCCGGACCATCAAGAGATGTTGACAAATGTTTGGGAAAGACAACCGAAACACACACACACACGGCGCAGGATTGGTGAATCTTTCTGTGGCATTTAAAATATGGATGCATTTCCCAAGGAAATCGAACAGAGATTGTCCTTCCATTTCAGAAGGACACGGACGGTGGACATATTGTCGCGTGCAGTATTGTCCCCCACCGTCAGCTGTGATCGGGGTTTTGCTTCAATGTTGTTTCATGCCCTAGAATTTAGCTAAACAGCTAAGCTCTCATCCAGAGCGTCCAGCGACATAATCCCGCATCGTCTGCCATGATATGATCCCTCCTTCAATTCGCTTTTAAACCCATTGCGTAAATATTGAACGAATTCCTTTGTTATTCCTGGAGGATAATCTGCCCGTAATCACTTCCACTTTCTGCCGGACCGAACCAATCTGCCACTCACCGATCAAAGGTTGTTAAGTAAGCAGACGCTGGGCACGTTGTAGCTCGTTTGTTGTCAAAGAATACAGGCCCTCGTGGTCCGCCGGTTGGGCTGGGGTCCCAACTGGGTACGTAAGAGGTTTACCGATGCCTCCTCCTTGTGCGCCCACTGTGCACAGCGGGCTTAAGTATGATGTTTCACGAGCGTACGAACAAATACAAACACACAGCCACACAGCGAGACCCGTGCATTCGCAACCGATCTTCAATGGAAAGCTCAAACATGTTCATGCTTACATGTACATGGAGATTACGTGCCATCCATCTCCATGACAAACATCATAAATTGGGCCGTTTAAGATTTGTGTATTTTCAATCGATACACTCGATGCGCTCGGGCTGTGCACACATTACGGCAGCCTTTGCTCCATTATTCAAGTACCTGTCAGTCTGTCTTTGGCTGACATGGGAATCACAACCGACTGGGCGTCTCCATTACTTGAAGGAAGCTATTTGGATGAAAGTATTGCTTATTCCATTTGAGGCGACGTACGATCTACGCACGGCTCGTTCAGCATTCGTTAAGCGTGCTCCACTATTGAGATGGCTGCGTACAACACAACAGCCCTGATCCACCCTTCCGATGGGCGGGAGGGTGGTTTTGCAGCTGACGGGAAACTGTTACTCTCTTACCCACGGCAGGGAAACCGCCGCATTGCATGCTGACTAGCACTTCAGCACACCCGCTTTTTACGACCAACAACGACCCAACATCGTCAGGAATCATGTCAGGTTCAAGAATAGATGTGGTCGCCGTCGAAACTTTGCTGACGGTGGCCAACGTACAGCGGGTGCGCGCTTCGACCACGCTTCGAAAACACAAGCAGAATCATCGAAATCCATCGTGGATTAGAGATAGAGTAAGAGAGAGAGAGAGAGAGAGAGAGAGAGAGAGAGAGCGAGAGAGAAGTTTAGCAACTACTTGCCTTTAGCGGGTGCTTTTATACCGACCACCGGTCCACAAACCATCGCTGGAGATCGAATTTTAGCGCAAGGGCTGGTGGGTGAAAATTTAAATTCCCATCGTGTGCCTGTTCAGCCGCCGATCCGCCCCGGAAAAGGTGACGTTTCTCGGGAGCGGCAAACCAAACAGTTTGCATCATCATCCATCCGACTTTCTCCATCAACGATCGATGACCGCCCGTTCGCCCGGCAGCGGTAAAACTTTGTCGAAATCGAAAGAGCCGGCCCCGAAAAGCGGACCACCTTTCCTTCGGTTAGAATCTCGCCACTTCCTACCCCGTCGGGAAGCAATGCAAACAAGTACTTGCTGCAAATGCTGTTTATTGACATCGTCGATAAATTTTGTGTACATATTTGCAAACATGGAAATTTGCATTTGCGCAAGCGAACGTTCCTAGCCCGTGCTTGCTTAGTGCTTGGCGAGCGCCCGTACTTGCATTGCTTTGATCACGGCAATTACATGGCCTCGGTTGATTAAATGCTATTGCTCACTATCATCACCGCACAAGACCGGAGCCGGCTCGATGCGAAAGCGACGACCGCGCGAGAAGTTTCACTTCAAACACAAACTTTCAAGCATGGGCAAACACAATCTAATCTAACATATGAAGTGGCAAGTTCGTGTGTACAATCAGATAATCGAAGCATCGATATTGCACACAGCAATGGCAACCCGGTGATTACCGTAATCATCGGCACCGGTCCAAACATTTTGCCGCCGTGATAGTTTGGTTTCATTTATCATACCAACCATTAACAACCCATTTGCTTTACCACATCGATTGCCGTTCAAATATTTCATCCATTTTGTGCCGCAAGTAATGTCGTCCGAATAAAGAAGCCCCGCTGATCAATGGTCTGTCCATTAATCAATAATGTGTGGAACCCTTTTACGATGGTCTTCTAGCGCCAACAGGCACCAACATCAAAATCCCGGCTTAGTCGTTATCGCCCCAGAATGTCCCATGCACAAAAAGAGCCATTCTGCAAGCGGTTCTAGCCGGACCGGCCGGGCCGTTGAAAACTTTACCAGTCTGCAAACAAATGCTAATCACTAGCGCTGATAGTCGTTGGGTGGCCGGGTTTAAGAAAGTGATGCCATTTTATCCAATATTTACTGTAGAAGCATAAAAATTCAAATCTACTTTAGAAAACCACCACCACCGTCGCCAACAATTTAAGCCTATCACTTTTCGAAATTTCCCGCTCTCTCGCGCGCTCGTTCGTGCAGAATGGAATCCGGTAGGTCAATATTGACCCGGCAAATAACGTCTATTCATCAACGGCATTCCAAGGCCGCGACCGGGCGTACTGACGGACGTGAACAGACGGGGCCCGAAACCGAAACGACTCAATCAGGGGCCAGTTTTTCCGCAGTGGGCTAGGCCTTTTCAGTCCGCCACGGACGGGACACGAGCGGTGGCTTAAGTGAGCGGTTTTCCCCCCCAGCCCCATGGTTATGCTTCTCGGTGCACGCCGCACACTTCACGAAGAAGCACTCTATGAATAACCAATTTTCTGCTACCGTCCCCTGACGATTCCTCCAGCCCAAGACTTCGCTGTTCATTCGCTGTCTGTATGCTCGTACGCTCCGTTTCGGTAGCGTTACAAAGTTAACTCTTTGCGATCCAATCCTATCGGTCGTACGGTATCGGCCACTGCTCAAGAGGCGATGATAAAGTACGTCAACTTTTAAATAAACTAATAAATTGCAATTTCAATTCCCTCACTCGCTTCGTAAACTGATAAATTTTATGAATACATAATATATTAGACTGATTTCTGCCGTTCCCACCGTCCTTCACCAGTGGACGGTACGTTCCAAACGGGGCCACCGTACCGCATACCAGCACTGGCTGGAAAAATGCCAGAAACATCACCAAACCCGCCACGCGCACGACAACGGCTTCAACCATCGTCTTCCCGATGCAACGATATTGGCTTTTCCTTGCATAATTGAATTGTGCGCTCGGTTCGTTTCTTGCCAGCAGAAGCGTCCCCGGTCGGTGTGTTGTTGTGTGCGACCGAACGACCGAACGATGTTTCGGTATCGATGCAGTATTTTTGAAACTCCTTATTTCAATGACTGATAGACATTTTCCACCCGCGTTGTCCGCACTCGCACCCGAACAACCCCCCCGCGGAAACGCTTTTCCTGCCAATGCATGATGGGCGGTAAGGGAAAGTTTGGATGCTTTTCATTTTTGCATATCGCAGTCTGACAACGACAAAAAAAACGGCGTACCATTCTCTTCGCCATGCTGGAAAAGAAAGTGCAGCACTATAAGGATAAAAGTTGGTACCGAAAGAAACGGGACCACCGCTAGTACTCCGCTTTTTGCAAGGCAGTCACAAGCGGTTGCTAGAGCACGACAGAATAGACTTAGTCCGGGGCGATACGTACCACATCTGATTGCACTCGGGGAAAGTTGTTCTCCGATACGATCAACGTCAACACAAACACCAATGATAAATAGCGTGTAAGATGAATGCACGGAAAGATTCGTCGCTTTGAACTTGTGCTGCTTCTTTCCAACAAACAAACAAACAAACAAACAAACAAAAACAACACCGTAACGGGTCACAGATCACGATAAACTAATAAAGAGATTAAGTCAGTTTGAAGTATTATCGTTACTGATTTTACAGCGAAGATGTAAAAATGTTTCAACTCGCATAGCATCAGAAGCAAACGAACCACCAAAGTGGAACCCGGTCATGAAGAGTTCCAACGGAATGGGTTTTAGTATTTAAACTTTATTACACAACCAACGACGCAGGGTGAACTGATATAAGCATTTAAAAAGCTAACCTTTTTGGTGACGACATGCAGCATGATGACGGTGAACAGTGTTGCCAGCAACGGGTACCCATTTGGCCCATCGCCTGTCACGCACAGCATTGCCTGCATTTAGGGGCACCCATAGCTGCCAAACTGAAAGACCGTTGGAGGTTCCAGGGTTGAGGGGAAAGCTAAACACTAGTCACTGTTTGAAGAACATTTAATTAAACAAATTTCTTCGGGCATTACAGTGAGTCCGGTTGATGTGGTTACACATTTGCAACTACTATCATGAAATCCTTTTTCCGGGAAATTCTCAAAATTCAAAACCTATTAGAAACGTTCATCCGAACCCAAACAACCCTCCCGTTGGTGTAGCAGGTATTGTAAGGGTTCTCTCCAATGCTTTTTTACGAAAGTTGATGAAAACAATCTGTTGCGGGCTTTGGGCATTTTTTTTTTACCCATTTTTAAGCGGATCGTTTGCTCACAGCGTGTACAGCAACTATTGCTCGTCACTTTAATTATTCTTTGCGCTAGAGTTGTCAGAGCTAAAATGACAATCTATCAAACAATTACAGCAAGTTTCAAAACACGTTTACCAGCTCGAAATGAAAGATCTTTTGCAGCTCTCTCTAAGCTGATAACACCCCAGACACTCACACACACTAGAGGCTCCTAAGACTAAAGAACCTCCAAATTTGGATGGTTCCATTCCGGTATCTTGGACTCGTTAGGGTCTTTAGAGACCATTGTACACCTTTTTCTTCAATCTGACAAGCAACTTAAATTCCTTGTAAACGATTCTTAGCGAACGGTAATGTTCAAAACGAAAAATTGTTGATTCTGCTCCCTGCTCTCTCGTTGCGCTTGTTGTTACTGTTGCTGTATGATTAAAAAGGTACTAACAAAACAAATACAAACTAGAGTGGAAAATGCTTGCCACCTCCCGAAAAAAGGACACGACTTTGTTGGGTGGAAAAGTTTTTCATTTTCCATCGTTTTGCCTTTGCCACTGTGTGCCGTTAATCGTGTGTCCTTTCGGTCGTGTCGTGTCGCATTTTCCCTCTTGCCGTGCCTCTTTCGTGTTTTTCACGTGTCAGCGCAGGTGTGAACTGGAAGCTAAAGGCTAACGCCATGCCAAATCCTGTCCGAGAGTGTCCGGGTGGGTCAACGTGCTGTTTCTTTTTTGTTTGGTTTGAGTTTAAAAATGGTTCAGTCGCAAGACGACACACCCGTTCTGCACCCTTGCGCGGGTTCCATTCGTTTGAGCGACACAGGTAAAAATGGACGAGAAAAAAGCTCGATTATCCTCCTTTTCTTTACATTTTGCTACGGAGAAGCGGGCAGAAAAAACAACGTAAATCCGCCTTCTTAAAGCTGAAAATTTACCAAAACCTTCCTTACCCCGTTCTGACCGATGGCCTCTATGCCTTCGTTCATTTTTGTCCTTCAGGTTCAATGGCTCGTGTTTCGCTTTCCCGCAATACTAACAGGTTTTTGTTTTTTTTTTTGCTATTCCTGCCCACTGCAACACTCTTGTAAAGTTTGTAATTTGTTCGCTCATTCGTTTTTACGCTCAATAGTCAACGTTTTATCGTCGACGGTGTGTTGGGTGGTGACAGTCCCTATTTTTTTTTGAAACTATATTACTTTTTTTGCCTCTGCTGGGTACACGCTCTAATTGGGAAACGAGTGCGCGTTCTTCCAGCCGTAAAATGCAAAACTGCCGAACCCCCGGGGGCCGAAGTTTACCAGGAGCATCATCAAACACCATCGGCCGCTGTGGACCGGGGTGGGGTGAAATCGATTTCAATTCAGGGCCGGCCCCCGGTGTCAGTGGCCGGTTAAATTAATTTTGCTCGTCCTCGTAAACTTCAACCACACTGCGGAGGAACGGTTGTTGGGTTCTTGGGAAGGTGCCTAGCATTGCGTATGGTTGAGTAGTAAAATTGTCATTTTATTCCAAACCATCTGACCGGGCGCACAAACCCACAGGACTAGAGCACTGCTTTACATACATACGTCGCTTTGCTGGTGGGCAATAAAATCCCTTGACCACTCAAATTTTGCTTTGGCACAATATCATAAACCACTACCCATATTTTGCTTCCCGTTTTTCCCGTGAACCTATTTATTTGGGTTTATCACTCAAACATCGTTGTGCTGTTGCCTGCTGTTGCTTATCGTAAATATTCGCAACACAAAAGGGATTGTAACAAAGTGCACAAAATATTGTTTTGAGTAAAAATAAATATATCGGCGATATTATTGTTTGATACCTTCAACACAAATTGACACATCCAAAAAAATTGGGTTGATTTAATTTAATTCTCCAAATTATTTCTATGGAACAAAAGATTTGATTTTTTCCCAAACTGCGCTGATTGAAACATCACGGGTAACTAATAAATTCACAATTTTAAGAACGTTACTCAAACCTTTCCATGCCAATCGCAATGACACCGAGTGTGACAGTTACAGACAGCGTCGGACAGCTATTCTTGGACTTGGGCAATAGGAAAAGACAAAACTTTCATCATCCTCAGTGGTAAAATTATCCCGCATTATCGTAATTTCCCTGCTGACTTTGGACAAGATTTGTGGGCCTCGGTCCAATGCTACATTACGTCTGTAAAACAAAAGCCCCACCAACGCTGCTGGTGGCTTATCGTTTCGGAACAATTTCATCAATCATTTATGATCCACGCGCTGTTCGGTCCGTCCAGCAACCAACCAAAAAAAAATTTTAAAATTCATTTCTGCAAACAACGCAATCCATCCGTGACCATTTGTGTTCCGCAGTTTCCGATGCCTCGGTCAGAAAAATCGTCCTACGACAACTTGTCCACCGTCTTATTATTATCCTCCTGAGAGGCACCCCGGCCACATTCGAACAAGGTGCCGACTGACGACGATGGATGGACGGAGGTTTTCACCGGATGGGGTTTTGGGGACCAAATGAAGAAAACCAAATCCACCCGAAATCCGCTTTTACGAGCGAACGGCTCCCAACGACAGCAGCTGGATTTTTACGACACTCTGGAGAATAATTATGCTTTGGTTCACAACCGGGCAGCATAACAAAACCGGTTGGTCACTAGCGCAGATGTGCGACCCCTTGCGTGTTTCGTCCACCTGCCACCCCTCCCCCTCCTGATGTCGCCCCCATGTGGGAACTCCGTGTTTCATTTTACATTTTCCAATCACACCGTGAATGGCGTGTGCACTGCCGGAGAAGCAATCCTTTCGGTTATTTGTTTTCCTACCCCGTTGGCTGGCGCAATAAAAAAAAACCCCCACGAAGAAGAAGCAAAAGATGAATGAAGCAGCACGAAAAAAGTGAAGAACAAAATCAACCCAAACGGTCCGTATCTCATCAAATAAGCAATGGTTCCCGTTCTGGTCGTGTATGTTTCTCGTTGGGGAAAACAATCCTTGGGTTAAATGGTAAGGGCACCGGCACGCTATTCCCCAGAGAAAGAAAGAGAAGGAGCCTGAGAAAAGGCCACCAGGCTCCTGTTTGTTGATTCAAACAAGTAGTGCAAACAAATGTGCCCGCTTCTTTGTTGAGTGTACGGAAAAATATTGCACCGTATGCAGAAACCGAGATTCGGTGTGCATCGTCCTCTAGCCAGCGCACAGTGCCACAGTACCGACGGCAGATGCCAGCGTTGTGTTTTCCCTGAATTCGTTTCGCTTTATGTGCCACACAGCGCGATGTAGCGCGATTTTCTATTGCAAAAGTATGACGTTACAAATTGGCTCACGGCAACCGTTCCTATCGATTATTTCCTTTCGGCAGTGTCACACACCCACACATTCATTGTCTGCGGTAATAACTTATTGATTTTCCCATCTTCATCATTCATTACTCCGGCGATGAAAAGAAACGAACGCTTTGTCGTATTGGTTTTTGTTTGTTTCCGTTTTTGTGGTGGTTTTTTTTTTGCTTCGTTTCTTTTGAACTGTCAGTGTGCTTTCGCAGTAAATCCCGTGAAAGCTCCTCAAGCTTTTTTTTCTGCGTTTCTCCCCATACTGACAGATTTATTGAAACATGCCATCACTGGGGAATTGGGAACGAAACAACTGGTGGAACGAAAAAAAAAATATTCCACTTTGCCACGAGTGATGAATGAAACGGAACGGTTGAAAGACAAACAGAGTGAACCAAACCAAACCACACACACCAAAAAAACACATCATTTCTCACTAGTGTTCACATTTTCCCAGCGGGATACTTTGCTGTACGGAACGACACCAAAGGGATTTATTGGACGATGAATTATATTTGCTCACCGGATTCCGGCCCGTAACACGGTCCCTGTGTAATCGGCCATAAACGTTGTTCCGGTTTTAATTTCGTGCAACATTATTAATCGATAAAAAGCTTTGCGGAGCGACACAAAAAAAACAAGCTCCATGCCCCATGACTCTCGGGGGACCGGTGGCAGATTTTTGGACGAATGGCAGCTAAAACATTCTATTCAAACGATCGTGTGACGCAAGTGGTCGGAATTTGCTTACAATTTACGTACTGGCAGATGAAAAAAAAATACACACACAACACAGCATTTACCAATCAGAGGGCCTAAAAGATCAATATTTAATAGCAACAGCTTCGATCGGAACGCACGGTACACGAAATAAGACGGAGACGTATCCACTGCTAAAGTTAATCCTGTTTCCGGTTCGCCCGGTAAAGCGTTCCTTTATCTGCCAATCTTTGCTACAGCGCATACAGGCAAGACACAAATTCGATTAGTGGCAAAGCGATACAACAAATCCCCATTCAGAAAGCTTACCCCTACGCATGGAACGGATCGAGAGCACGGGTGCGGCAAAAAACCAGGCTGAAGCACCTATCGTCACGATATCTATTTACAGCCACCGATGCGAACACCACCAATGTACAGCCGTTACTTAGAGCAAAACTTCACCATTTACCGCCCCACGTAAATATCCTTCACACCCTTTAACGAGTGTGCTCCCTCCCCACTTTTTCCACCAACCCTGCGCAATGCGCTTTATCCCTCCCCCACCGAGCTTCGCGAACAGGCACGAACATGATCTGGGTTGTGATTCTTCGAAGGTGTAACCCTTTGCACCGAGCTGTGGTGGTAAGAAATTTACGATCTACCTACTGCCGCGGCCCGTACCACGAAAGCAGCATGCCGTGTTAAGGGATCTAACCTTCCAGTGAAAGGTTGTAAAACCTTCCCACAAAAGCCCCCCTCCCGGGCCATGCCCAACCGCTCCCGCAATCAACAATTTCGCGGATTCTTTCCGATCCCAAGCTAACCCGCTACGCTTCCCAATTTCCTGGCTGATGACAGGAAGATCCTCAACTTTCACAGCCGGCATTAGTGTTATATGCCCTTTTGAATGGAGGCATCAAACTCCTTGCCATCTGTACCCATTCTCATGGTGTGTTCTTCAGGTATAAGCCATGTCAGACAATAGGACATCTTCGGACAGATGAGGTACATGTTCATCTTTTCTTCAAATATCCAGAATACGTCTTCATCGTACAAATTTCTTCACTTTTGCTCCAAAAACAAGTGAAACATAAATTGATTTAAACTTACTTTAACACTGATTCCCATCTCAGATGGCTTCCCATAAAAATGCTAAAGCAGGAAAATTGGAAATTGAAGAATTCCTGAGGTTGCTGAGCTGTTCTAAAAAACCATCTAATCAATCATCTTACCATCAATCAGAGAACTCCCAAGCTGTTTCCATTTTATTGTTTGCCCGTCACATGTTCCTGCTTGTCACCATTTGAGATCGTTTTGTTGCGCTTCTTGCGGGTTTTGGAGCGTTTTTTCCCCCCGCACGCACCCAGCCAAATGTGTGTTAGGCGTTGCTTTAAATCCTAACGACAATCAAGCAATTAACTTTTCCCCAAATCGCAAATTACGCCCACCGTCCCATCGTTGGGGCTCATCCATCACCAAACTCTGAACGATTATTCGGTTCACATGACGCCGTGCCTGTCGAACGTTCCTATGCATGCAGCCACATGTCGTCCCTTCTGACATGAGAATGCCATTCGCTTTGGGGTAGTCCAACGGCAACAGCAGCACAAAAAAAACCATTTCACAACCGGCCACAAGCACATTCTGTCATTCGTGCATGGTTGCTTCAAGCCTTCCATGTGCCATGGTACGGATAAGTAAACATTGGTGTGGGTGTGAAAATATGATGGCTTATCACCGAAACATCATCCCTTAGCATGCCTCTCAATCACGGACACCGTGACGGATCTCGGCTCGGCTTCCTTGGGGGAAGAATCTCGATGTAACTCGGTCTACGACCGTGTAGCGCCATAAGCTTTCGCCCAGCAGCGTTCGTCGCTTCGTCTATCGTCGTCCTTAAGAAACTGACGATGATATTGCGTTTTTGGCACATACCGTACACCATCGATGAGTGTGCGTCTCGTCCCGACTCGGGTGTGGAAAATTCGCCGTCACATTTTCCCATTTTCTTACCACCACCGGCACCACCATCATCATCATCATTCATAACGAAATAATGATGAACAACTCCCGCGCAATGTGAGTTACGACGAGTCGGGGCCATTTCCCGTGGAGAGCATGTGTTACACTCTGGCCAAGAAATTGACTTGCAGCACTCACCAGCTGGCGAAGCTTCCGAAATGCTAGACTACTCTCCTCATCAATGTTCGTCCCATCATCATCATCATCATCGTATCAGCCAAAGCGATCATCGTTATGACGACAACGAAGCACTCGAGAGGTCCGCACTTTTTGTGGCCTTTTTTATAACCACTTCAGTGGAAATGTATTCTTTCACAAAGGAAGGACCCCCGTAATACTGTCCCCGGGGGTGAAGGTTGTGGGAAAGCTGATGCAAAAGGGTGTGAAAAATCAGCAATTCCACTGTGACTCTAACAAGACACTCAAACCGTACGCCGGTGGAATGCCGGTCCTTTGTGTGCAGCCGGTGGGGCCAGAACGCGTCTCTTAACGTTCGGAGGCTAAATTTCATTACACCTGCCATGGGATGAAATGCTTCCAAAGGCTTAACCGTTCGGGTCTCTGAATCCGAATGCCCGTCGCCCCTTTAGATGTGCGACACGAGGGAAAATTTTCGCAGCCATGCCATCCAGACCGCGTGTGATGAAGAGCTTTGCCATTTCGCCTCAAAGCGCTGTGGTGAGTGGAGTTTATTAAATTAATGAAGAATTACTGTCACAACATGCCGCTAAATCATCCTTAGATCGTCTCCGTCCCATCCAGGGAGTTCGGTACGAAATGACTCAGACAGCTCAGGAACTTGCCCCCGGGGTTTCTACGGGGTGGGCTACGGCAAGCAAGAATGCAAAGCGCCCCTCATCCACTACAGCCGTATGTAGTGTGTAATGAGATAAGTTCTAGCCGCCGTTGGCACCGGCGAAAGGACGCGAGTAATTAGAGATATCCTTCCTTAAGGCAAGGATCTAGACGAACCCCCTTTACGCTACATGTGCTACAGACTTTCATGCCAATTTGTACTGCAGCACTGAATCAAAAGGTTTGTGCCATTACGAAATCATCAGACGTACAGTTCCAATCCGAGCCTCATTAGTCATAGTAATTGACGATGGCGCAAATAGAAAAGGTTGGGCGTTCATTTAATTTCCTTTCAAACACACACACACACAAACAGGCTTTGTCGTCTAATGATTCTTGCGTGGAAAAGTTTCTTCGAAGGTTTGTTAAACATCTTTTAAAATGTCTGTTCGCCGATACTTTGACTCTTTCAATGGATTTGAGTCGCTTTTCACCAAGCTGTGCCGCACCGAAAGCACAGAACCGTGACGGAAGAAAGGCACATTTGTGCACAATGGTGCTAGGAAGTGATGAAAATTTCATTTCATTCCCGCGCGGAACTTGTATTGCCTCGTAAAACATCGCAAAACCACCAACCTGTTTCATTCGTGCACCTTCACTGCTGCCAACCCCGGTACAACAAAAGCGATCGAGCTTCATTAGAATTGAGAAACCTCAAATAAACGTTACTCAACATCAGCAGCACAACAAAAGTACACGCCTGTTTGCTTAAAGTATGCTTCTTGACGGAATGGTTCTGAAAAACACCTTCAAAGGCGTTTCACCCTTCATATAAAAACGTTCTTTTTTCAATACTTTCCACCTTGAAGTAAGGTGGCGCTTGGTCGGGAATGTTATAAGCGGAATGTAGCTAAATCGCACTCGGAGGAAACCTTTCGCCTTAACGCCTTATTCCAGCCGTTTGACATGTTCTGGAAGTCAAACCATTTTCCAGCAGGAATGTGTAACGAACGAATCCATACAAATGAAAGGCACGTGAAGTTTTCAACTGCGCAGCAAAGGAAACCTGCACAAATGCTACTTGGACCCCCCGTTTTTGCAATGTTGCTCTCGTTGGTTTTATTTCCACCGCTTCCACTCAATTTCATCTCACAATGGCACAATGACAATGACGGCGAATGACAGTCCCAATAAATCAGCCCTACCATCGGGTGGGAACGAACTTTCCACCTGGCAAAAGCGACATATACATGCAATCAGGCATAACAGTTGCGATTTCCGTTGGCAAACGTTAGCCTGCTGGCCGTACATCATCATTTTTCAACGGGCTTCAAGTTTTTCATAAAACTTTTCCCTCGATTTTCCACCCGAACAAACATCCAACAATGCGATGCGATGGGATAGGGCAACGTTGTAAATCCCACGGTAAGGGGTTCGTAACGCTTCGTTATCGAATCTCGTCTGCCTCGACAACTTTTCGTACCACCGCTCCGAGACACGATTGTCTTTATTGACTCTCTCTCTCTCTCTCTCTCTCTCTCTCTCTCTCTCTCTCTCTATCGCTCTGGCCCATTTAATAGACATTCTATAGAACAGACACATCTCAGCGCTGACGTGAAGATCGGTTTTATGGTTTTGATTTATTTTCCACTCCATTGGGTACGAGCGAAATGGCGCTCTGTAGTCATAGGCAGTGCTCGAGCGTTGTAAGCAGCGGCCCACAATCACTCAACCCGAATCGCACACTCGCCAACGGGCAATTAACCTTGAAGTGGTTGCCAGTATTGATTGTGCCTGACAGACAGGGAACCGCACGCAGCCCGAGTACCGTTATGTCCTTCGATCGATCGCTACAGGGTGCGACCACTGTGCGCGGTAAAGGGATTTCTCAAAATCGACCCAGTTGACGGTGGTTCAAAAACTGCTAGAGGGGAGACCCTAACGGGAAAATAATACCCTTTCCGGTGAGCCACTATTCCAAGCCCACCGGGTGGAACCAGTTGGCAACAATCAACTCGTGCCGTTCCCGGCACGAGAACGAAAACATAATAAATCACCTTTTTAATGCTTTATTATTGAGCCATTAAACCAAGCGGTCGCGAATTCGGGCGAGTGCAGGCACGTACCGGCGCGGGAAGGGCGTCAGAAATCCTGTAAGGACCCCCCCGCCATTTGTGAATGGCAAGTTGGGTGCTCCAATTTTTCGGGAACACTCACCCCATTGGGCCCATACCTTGTAAGGTCAACGAACGGTGCTGTTTGAGTTCAACAGGAAAAGCACGATGATGGTCGGTTTTATGCAGTTAGCACAACAGTCAGCACAACACATATTCAACACAAAGGCAGCATAATGCATACTCAGCATAAAACATAGCGCAACGTATATTCCTACAGCCATGATCGCACTTCATAAACAGATCGCGTTTCGTAAACAGATTGCGCCGCAGCGTAAACAAATTCCCGTGCAGCGTTACATCGAACAAAGAGCATAATCGCGTTGACACCAAGAGAGCTGACAACGCGCATTCAACATAAACATCCGTTCCCAAGATCAACCGGCATCCACGCAAAACAAAGCAAAGGCAACATAGTTCCAGTTGAGCATTCAGACGAAGAAGTTCTAGTTAGACAGCCGAGCAGAGCAGTTCCAATTAGGAACTCAATAGTGTTAAGACTTAGTTTTAAGTTTTAGTTAATAAAAACATATTTTTTTATGGCCAAACCGGCCATGTAAAAATTAACTGGCGCCCGAATAGGGACGACCTCTAGTGAAGTATAGTACAGTGCATGTAGTTTTCATGTGAGAGTGTAAAACACAGTGTCGCAAGTACCGAGTAGTGATCACGTTAGAGTGTTAATCACACCGCGTCGCGACAACATCTTTCCCGATCGCAAATTGCAGCCGTGTGCACAGGTGCCCGAGTAGCCGGAAGCAGCTAACAACTCGTTCCCGGAGGAAAAGGATCACACCAACACACCGAGAAGGAAGGAGTCACTGGAAATCTCTGGAGGTCAGAACGAAGAAATCAGCCCCGTAAGAGGAGGTGAAGAAATCAACCCCGTAAGAGGAGGTGAAGAAATCAACCCCGTAAGAGGAGGTGAAGACAAACCAGCCCCGTAAGAGGAGGTGAAGATAAAACAACCCCATCACAGGAGGGAAATATGCATCTATTAATGTAAGTACAAAAGCTATAAAGGTGAGAAAAACACAAAAATTATTTCGTTTAAAAGTGAGTGAAATTAATTCGTGAAAAAGTTTAATTCGGTATTCGATTTATAACTCCGATATTGTGAAAAAAAATATCAAACTGGAGGATTTAATGACATCCCTACATCGGTTTTCCGCCAGAATAGAATCGGCAGAACGTAAAAAGAAAAAGTCCAAGTTAGAAAAAAGTGAATCGGAAAATTCCAATATCGAAATGGAAGTTTTAACTAGCAGAATCGCAGCCCTAGAGGCACGCCTAAGTGAAAACAATGTGACGGATGATTTTAAAGACCCGCCACTCTTTTTTATCAAGCAAGATGGTAGTGCAGTGAATCCAGAATCTTTTGAAAAGATTCCAGGAGTCGTAAAAGATCTCCCTGTTTTTTGTGGTGATCCAAGTGAATTAAATAGTTGGATCAATGATGTAGATGGTTTGATAAAATTGTATCAAACAACACCTATCCATACAGTGGAACAACAGAACAAGTTCCATATGATTTGCAAATTCGTTCGTCGAAAAATAAGAGGCGAAGCCAACGATGCGTTAGTCGCATCAAATGTCGGAATTAATTGGAACATGATTAAACGAACATTGATTACATACTATGGAGAAAAGAGAGATCTAGAGACACTAGATTTTCAATTGATGAGCGTCCAACAAAGAGGACGATCTTTAGAGATATTCTATGATGAAGTGAACAGACTTCTCTCGTTGATTGCAAACCAAATAAAAACAGATGAAAGATTTGTACATCCAGAAGCTTCAAAAGCTCTGATAGAAACATACAATAAAAAGGCAATAGATTCCTTCATCAGAGGTCTTGATGGAGATGTGCACAAGTTTATAAGAAATTATGAACCAACATCTTTAGCAGCAGCTTATAGTTACTGCATCTCATTCCAAAATGTAGAATGTCGTAAAATGTGGACTAAACCAAGATTGGTCAATACTCCCACAGCACCGCGAAATTTGATACCATTACCAGCTCCACCTTTGCCACCAAGAGCACATAACAATTGGCAACGACCAATGATGACACATAAATTTCGACCACAATTTGGAAACTCGTATCAACCGAGACCACAATTTTTACCGCGTCCCGCTTGGAATAATCAACCGAGACAACAATTTTTCTCGCGTCCTGTTTGGAATCAACAAAACAGAAATCCATTCCAACCGAATAAGCCAGAGCCAATGGAAGTCGATCCATCAATCAGATCGCAACAAGTGAATTATTCTAACCGACCGCAAAATTCCGGTAATGTTCGACCACTTAAAAGACAAAGATTTTTCAACATGGAAACAAATACTACCCATGACAACGACGAATCATACGAAAGATATTTGAAAACTATAGAAAAACAAGAAAAATCCAACGGAACTCACGAAGCCGAACTTAATTTTTTAGAATGAAATCAGCTTTGCCATATTTTATATACAATGGTAAAGCAGGACAACAAATAAGAATACTAATTGATACAGGATCCAATAAAAATTTCATTAACCCAAAACATGCGAAAATTTCACACGAAGTAACTAAACCATTTTTTGTTTCATCAGTAGGAGGAGATTTACTTATCACCAAATATTCACAAGCGAAAATATTTGCCCCTTATTCCGATGTAAATGCCAAATTTTATCATCTACAGGAATTAAAAACATTTGATGCCATAGTTGGCTATGACACCATCAAAGAAATTGGAGCACTCATCGATACTAACAGAGATAATCTGATAATTAACGACAACATAATACCTCTTTCTCTTTACCCATTACAAGAAGTTAATAGGATTGAAATAAGAGATACACATCTCAACTGTAAAGAAAAAGAAAAATTACATTCATTTCTCAACAAGTTTCAAGATTTATTTCAGCCACCTGACGAGAAGTTGCCATTTACAACAAAAATCGAAGCAACTATATCAACGAATGACGACGAACCTGTCTACTGTAAGTCGTACCCATACCCCTTGTCTCTTAAACATGAAGTGGAAAAACAAATTAAAAAACTATTAGATAATGGCATAATTCAACCATCCAGATCACCATATAATTCACCTGTCTGGATAGTACCCAAAAAAGCTGATGCATCTAACGAAAAAAAATATCGACTTGTGATCGATTATAGGAAACTGAATCTTAAAACAAAGAGCGATAGGTACCCTATCCCTGACACTTCGACAGTTCTTGCCAATCTAGGTAACAATAAATATTATACAACACTTGATCTAGCATCTGGATTTCACCAGATTCGTTTAACAGAAAAAGATATAGAAAAAACCGCTTTCTCAATAAATAATGGAAAATATGAATTTTTAAGACTACCTTTTGGTCTAAAAAACGCACCTTCAATTTTTCAGAGGGTCATGGATGATGTTCTTAGAGAACATATTGGAAAAATTTGTCATGTGTACATTGACGATATAATAGTTTTTGGAAAAACATTTGATGAACATATGAAAAATTTAGAAACTGTTTTGAACACGTTACGTGAAGCCAATTTTAAAATACAACCTGATAAATCTGAATTTTTGAAAACAGAAGTTGAATTCTTAGGATTCATTGTTTCTGAACATGGATTAAAACCAAATGAGAAAAAAATTGAAAGTATCCAAAAATACCCCGAACCTAAAACTATCCGAGAACTTCGAGCATTTTTAGGACTTTCCGGTTATTATAGAAGATTTGTTAAAAATTACGCAGCCTTAGCAAAACCTCTAACAAAACTCCTAAGAGGGGAGGATGGCCAAGGCCACTGCAAAATAACAAAAAATCAATCGAAAAATTTTCCGATAAAATTTGATGAAGACGCAAAATCAGCTTTCAGAACTCTTAAAGAAATTTTATCATCTGAAGACGTTTTAGCTTACCCCGATTTCAATCAAGATTTTATTTTGACTACAGACGCATCCGACAAAGCACTCGGAGCTGTCCTGTCACAGAAATTCAATGATGTTGAAAAACCAATAACATTTATATCCAGAACTTTATCAAAAACCGAAGAAAACTATGCTACTAATGAAAAAGAAATGCTTGCTATAGTTTGGGCTTTACATTCCCTACGAAATTACATCTATGGTGCAAAAATAATAATACTAACCGATCATCAACCCCTAACATACGCAATGTCGCCAAGGAATAACAATGCAAAACTTAAACGATGGAAAGCGTTCATAGAGGAACATAATTATGAACTACGCTACAAACCTGGAAAAACTAACATCGTAGCAGATGCATTATCTAGAATCCAAATTAACTCGCTAACACCAACACAGCATTCCGCTGATGATGATGACAGTACATACATACTATCTACTGAAGCCCCTATTAACGTTTATCGTAATCAATTAATTTTCAAAATATCTAACAATTCATCGTATGAACTAATCACACCGTTCCCAAAATTTAAAAGACATATTTTCTACGAATCAGATTTCACTAATGAATTCTTAACAGACAAACTAAAAAGATTCCTAAATCCTAACATCATTAACGGTATACTAACCGATGAAGTAACTATGAATCGTATTCAAGAAGTGTATAAAAAATTATTCAATCCAAAAACAATGAAATGCCGATACTCTCAAGTACAATTACAAGATCTAACAGGAGAAGAAAGACAATTAGAAGAAATAAAAAATATTCACAATTTTGCTCATAGAAATGCAAAAGAAAATTCATTACAACTTATTAAAAAGTTTTATTTTCCTACAATGAGAAAATTAACAGAGTCGTATGTTAAAAATTGCGAAATTTGTAAAACAGAAAAATATGATAGGAAACCTCAAAAGTTTATTGCTGTTAAAACACCAATACCCACGTATCCAGGAGAAATAATTCATATTGATATTTTTGCTTATAATGCAAGTTTTCTGTTTATTTCTTCATTAGACAAATTTTCAAAATACTTGAAAATGAGGCCAATAAAATCAAAGTCAATAGCAGACATAAAGGAAGTTTTAATACAATTGTTGTATAATTGGGATATACCCGCCACCATTGTAATGGATAATGAAAGTTCATTTGTTTCAAATATAGTTGAACAAACAATATTAAATCTAGGAATTAAAATTTTTAAAACACCAGTAAATCGGTCAGAAACGAACGGACAAGTGGAAAGAGCTCACTCTACAATTCGAGAATTAGCAAGATGTATTAAAGCAACGAAACCAGATATAAGTGTGCAGACATTGATACAAGAGGCAACGTATAAGTATAATAATTCAATACATAGTGTGATTAAGAATACGCCGAAAAATATATATACAGGAGAGAATAATGAAGATATGAGTTTCGAAGAACGAACTAAACAAAGAAACGAAAATGATAAAATGATTGCCGAAATATATGAAAAGCAACAAGAGAAGATTAAAGAAGAAAAATATCAAGATTATATGCCGAATGAAATGGCTTATGAAAAAACTAAAACAAATAACAAAAGAGCTAGGAGATTTGAGATAATCAGAATCAAGGAAAATCATCCTACCTACGTAATCGATATTAACGATCGAAAAATTCATAAAGTGAACTTAAGAAAAACAAATAATTAATCATGTATTAATCTATATCGTTTCAGATACATTTTTATATTATTAAGCAACGTAATGGCAAGGATCTACATACACGATGTATCAAACAATCCTTTAGCGATTATACCATTAGGAGAAGCCAAAATACGAATGGGATACGTAAGAGTAATCCACCCGATAAACTTGATAGATATAAGTAACATGATTGAAGAAACCATTGAATTAATACCCACAGAAGTACATACAGAATCTTTAGAAAAGTTAATTCAGATTAAAGCTATGAAGTTACAAGAAACATTCAAGAAGGTAAAACCATTTAAGAGACAAAAAAGATGGAACACTATAGGGAAAGTTTGGAAATGGATAGCAGGCAACCCTGATGCCGATGATCTTGAAATAATCAACAGTACGCTGAACTCTCTCATCGAAGAAAACAATCACCAAGTAATGATTAACGAAGCTTTGAATGGAAGACTACGAGAAGTAACCGATATTGCTAACAAAGTGCTAACAAACGAAGCCAAACGATATGAAACATATGCAACAGAAACAAGACAGCTAATAATACTATCTAATTTGGATATTTTGCAAGACCAGATTGAAACTATCGAAGAAGCCATTATATCAGCCAAACACGGAATACCGAACAGCAAATTATTGTCCACCGAAGACTTACAAACGATTAACGAATTCCTGAAGAAGAACGGTTTTGATTATAATACAGCAGAAGAACTTCTTGCTCAATCAGTAGCGCAATTCATGATGAATACGACACATGTTCTGTATATGCTAAAATTCCCAAGAATATCCTCACAAATCTACGAGTATGATTTCATTGAACCAATAGTAAAAAATGGGAAACGAATAATGTTAAAACAGAACTTCATCATAAGAAACGAAACACACGTATTCGAAGTCATTAAACCATGCCAAGAAGAAAGTATTCATTATCTATGTGAAGGAAGCAACCTTCAACATCCTACGCAATGTGTATACCAACTTATGCAAGGAGAAAATTCCGAATGCCAATATGAAAAAGTATATTCAGCTAAATTGATCACACAGATAAATGATGCAAATATTCTGATCAATAATGCATGGGCTGAAATTACATCAAACTGCAGCAACTCAAAGCAATCTTTAAATGGTTCATTTATAATACAGTTCGAGAATTGCAGTATAAAAATTAATGACGAGATATTTTCCAATACAGAAGTCATCATCCCTAGAAGATCTCATCATTCAACATTGGGATTGATAGTCAACGAGACCAGCCTTGAAGATAATCCACCTACAGAGTTCTTGAACAACATTACATTAGAAAACCGCAGAATATTGCAAACCATTAATCTACAAAATGAGTCGCTGGAATTCAAATTGCATTTATTCGGATCGATAGGAACAACAACGATCGTAATTGTAACTGGCATTGGCATATTGTACGTGCTTCTTAAATGTCGTAAACAAAAAATAGAAGTTCAAATACCAGGCACAAGAAGTCTCACAGATAAAAACCTGCATAAAGAAATACCATTGAGTTTTCACGCGATGCACAAACTTTGAGGACAAAGTAATTAAGAGGGGAGGAGTTAGCACAACAGTCAGCACAACACATATTCAACACAAAGGCAGCATAATGCATACTCAGCATAAAACATAGCGCAACGTATATTCCTACAGCCATGATCGCACTTCATAAACAGATCGCGTTTCGTAAACAGATTGCGCCGCAGCGTAAACAAATTCCCGTGCAGCGTTACATCGAACAAAGAGCATAATCGCGTTGACACCAAGAGAGCTGACAACGCGCATTCAACATAAACATCCGTTCCCAAGATCAACCGGCATCCACGCAAAACAAAGCAAAGGCAACATAGTTCCAGTTGAGCATTCAGACGAAGAAGTTCTAGTTAGACAGCCGAGCAGAGCAGTTCCAATTAGGAACTCAATAGTGTTAAGACTTAGTTTTAAGTTTTAGTTAATAAAAACATATTTTTTTATGGCCAAACCGGCCATGTAAAAATTAACTATGCTTTATGATTTGCCCTTTTCACATAACACATCGTTAACCCGACCGGTGCCTGATCACTGCAGCGATATGTCGTGCTTTACTCGTGCCCGTTTTTGATTTTGGACCACAATTGGCCACAACCGCCCATACATTAAACGCTCCACAATAGAAGGAAAACCTCCCCCCGGCCGGGGTGGTGCCACAACGCTGTGTAATTTCATCAAATACAATGCCACAACGTCAATTGAGCAACGGGTATTCCCCCCCCCCGGCACACCCGGCCGGAATCCCATCCGGAAGCGGACGCAATCAAACGGATCATCAATTCTAACCTCAACCTGTAACCATTTCGGCCGCATTGTCACAATGCCGGAAAACTCCCAATGTCCCGAGTCCCGGGTTTTCCCGCACACGCTCCAACCGATAATGCAGGCTGACAGGATGGCGATTATTGACTCGACTGATTTTCCCGCAGCATAACGATCTATGCATTTTCTTCGTCATTTCATCAATCATGGATGCCGATTGGCACTGTGTTCGTGGTTTTGGGGTGAGGTGAATTTCATCGACACATGCATGTTCCATATCCGTTCTTTGCGTATGTCTGTGTCTGTGTGCGTGTGTGTGTGCCGTTGCAATCCACGTGACTTTGACGTAGCACATAGCCGATGGGGAAGGCACATAAACGCACACTGGCCTGCAGCATTGCAGCATGTGTGGTGCATTAGGAAAAGAAGATGGTGCAGTCTCTCTGCCATTCTGTGCATTCCGTCCAGCTCACCGATGGAGTGTGATTGAAAGACCGTGCCATTGTGGAGTGCAATCACGTGCTTCAAAGATGCAATCTGATCCACGTATGTGAATGTCAGAAAGGAAACCATCCGAAGGAAAATGGGTTCTTTTTTTCTCGTTTCAAGCTTGTGCTGGAAATTCTGTTTACAATAGAGAGCGTAAAGAACCCGCTTACTATCTGCAGGACGTGAAGTGGAAGCGATTGGGAAGTTAATGCGATCTCAAACAGCTGCACCAAAAGTCCGTACTGTGTGATTGATGATGCAGTGAAGACGGATATGTGTGCACAAGGAATCAAGCGATTAGCGAAGCTTCTTTCTTTCGATTTATCATCAAATTACATGCGTACTGATAAAACCAATCTTTTCTCCCGATTGGAGCACTTCGATGGAGACGCCTGGTCATTCACGCAACTTGATGGAGACGCCTGGTCATTCACGCAACTTGATGGAGACGCCTGGTCATTCACGCAACTTGATGGAGACGCATGGTCATTCACGAAATCATCATATTGCAATGGAAGTAAAACGAAGCTGACTGCATTAGACGGCAGAAACCCGTCTGTATGGAGCATACATTACAAAAGTTGTCATTTTAATAGAAAGGAAAAAAACAACAACGCTTCATTACCGAGACAACATTCTGTTGCTGGTATCATGCACACGCTTAGCGACACAAATCTCTAATGGATATTAGCTAATTATCTCGCCCCAAATTGTCATATCCTCTTTACCATGGCGTTGTGCTAACGTAAGCCCACGTGTCCATTTCTGACCACTTTCCGTGTTTCCGTTCGTTCCAGTGCTTAACATCATCAGTGGCGAAGTGCAATCCTACTGGGAGCAACCCTTTGCGCAGCCTTACTTCGACAATAGCACAAAGCGGGAGGTTACCGCCACCGTGGGTCAATCCGCATTACTGCACTGCAGAGTCCGGAATCTGGGCGACCGAGCGGTAAGTGTTTGGGCACCCGTCGTGCCAGTCACCAAACGATCCACCACGCCCCTGGCTAACGCGCCGGATGCCGTTTCTCCGCAGGTGTCCTGGATACGGAAACGTGACTTACATATCCTCACCGTGGGCATTCTCACCTACACCAACGACCAGCGCTTCCAGTCGCTTCACACCGAGGGCAGCGACGAGTGGACGTTGCGCATCACCTCACCGCAGCCCCGGGATTCCGGCACCTACGAGTGTCAGGTATCGACGGAGCCAAAAATTTCCCAAGCCTTCCGACTGAACGTAGTGGGTAAGTACATTATATCCCGTGTCTCGCGTGTTGTCTCACTTGCACCGGCCACCTCCATGCTGCGCTCACCACCATAGGCGGTTGCCTTTTACTTAAATGGCTGAAGAATGCCGTCCACTGGGCATCCATTCATTGAGATTCGCATCTGAATTCGCGTCCACAAACATCGCCATGTAGCTCTGTGTGTGTGTGTGTGTGTGTGTCTGCCCTTTTCCGAAACAAGTACCATCCAAGGCACTCACCAGCACGCACGAGAGAAGGCAGGAAAGCGGACATCGGTTTAATTATGTGTCAGCTTTCACTTCATCAACTTACCACCGGTCGTCCACCGGGTTTGTCCGTTATTGCAGGCACGACACTACACGGGCTATCACTGTTTTTCGCAGCCACCCGACGGGTGGTCCTGAGAATCGCCAGATTTCGACCCAGGTGGTCCGCATTGTGCCCGGATCCAGCACGCCATTGTCCATGGGTAAGCCTTCGGAAGGCGAGCGCTTCGTGTGCATGTGCGTGACAGTGTATTCGACTCAATGCCGAATGATAATTTAAACAAAACCCCCAATGCATTACCCGCCTTAACCATGTTGGATTGTACACCCGTTTATTGTGGTATCCAGCTGCTCGGCAAAACCCTGCATAGGACGTCGCTAGCACGGACCGTATACATTGCGCATAGATAAAGGCCGACTCCGGCTTCCGACACTTCAATAGTCTCCAGCGGGGGTTTGTGGCGCTGATATGCGACGACGAGGCTTAGTATCATCTCGAAGCGGCCAAACACACTGGCCGGAGCCGGAGTTGATAATGGGATAATTTAATTAAGATAACTTTTGCGAGAACTTTGCTCAAACAATTACCCACTTGCTGGGTGACGTTTGGTACATTGGTACCCAAACCGACACCATGCCGATGCACTAACGACTTTAAGCTGTTTTCTAGCCGGGTCTTGGAACATCTGTTCGAATGCTTGTTTCGTACTCGTTCGGAACCTGCCTGGAACGCTGGATGATTCTATTTACCCTCTTTTGCCCTGAAACAAAACATATCAAAACACCGATTGTTCATTTAAAATGTGTAGAGGGCACCGATTTAATGTATGTCTTCCAGGAACGGTAGCACAATTAAGCTGAAGTGAAATATACCGTCTTGTCCGATACGGTTGTGTGATTGTCCGTTAGAATGGAAATGGTTTATGAAAACAACTCTTTACCAATCAATTGAAAATCAATCAACGGTTGCAGCGCGTTGGACGCTTGCCGTACCCGTACTTCGAACGCTTGATGCGATTGTTGAATCAATAATGCACAGACGAGCCGTTGTGTGTTTTACATCTGCAACTATTGGTAATGGCACGTACCACCCGTTTAATGGGGGGCACTTTGGTAGGCTAAGAACGGCGTACAATTTGCAGGTCTACAACGAATAATTAGCCATGAAGTGTTGTCTCGGTTCCGGGCTGCTATTTGCGTCCAGCGTTGTAAGAGTGTTCGAACGTCGGAGAAGCTTTCGCACGGAATCGTTGAACGTGCAAATCGTTTGCATAAGTACATGAAGAGTGTAGTAACGTCACACCGGCCCGCTCGAACGACGGATGAATGTTGATGTTTAGACCAGTGCCCGTCGACACAGGTCCGTCGAACTTTGCGCGTATCGGCATGAATACCAATTTCTTGTCGGATTTGGATGCGAAGGGTAGCAACAGCCATGCGTTCTTTTTTTAGTCTCCTTTTTTGCCCAGCCATCCAGGCAGGTGTTGAATTGACCTGCTCTCTTTAATGCGAGCGTCACCTTCGAATGGAGCGAGTGTCTGGGAATCGGGACCTTTTTTGCATACAATCGCCATTTGTGCGACATGCGATCAATAACAACGGCCCATGAATAAGGTACCGTTTAAATGCATAAAGAGGGGCACACGTTTACTAAGCTTTCGCCATAGACAAGCTCAAGCGGATGGCTTTCCACTGCAAAGCCGTTGACAATGTTCAACCGTTGGGGGATGGGTTTAATTGGTTGACCTTGGCACGAACCGGCAATTACATTGATCTCGGTACAATCACGGCCAACCCCGAAGGATCGCAGAGACCGGGCGGATCCCCAGAATCGAATTGGATCAAGCGTAATGTGATGTATACAACCCCGCTGGTAAATGTGACCTTTTCCTTAGTGCGCACCCGAAAGCACTCCGAGAGGGAGGGAGGGAAATGAAGCTTATCCGAGTGACTAATGCCGGGAAAGGTTTTTCGTTCTGATATAAATAAAACAGCTCCGGAGCATCTTCCGGTGAAAGGATTTCTGATCCTGGTGCGCTCATGCCTGCAAGGGTGAAGCTGGATGTGAAGCGACGTCGTACGCATGCTGACATCGCTTGTCCGACGAGCATCCAATTTGAATTCAATCAGACGCACTCCACCGGAACGGAAACATCAAGGCATCGCTTTTAAAAACGCCGGCAACCTCAGCAAACCGGTCGACGGGTTTTTTTGCGGAATTGCGATGCGGTGGAGTCTCTTTCCCAATAAAATGATGATGATGCAGTGACAGGCAAATCCGATAATAGAGGAATTGAAGGTTCGGTTTTGATCCTTCCTTCTGCCCCCCTCCACCTTAGCATCGTAACGAATCACGGAAAACGGAACAAATCCTTTTTCGTGTATTTGCCGAAAACATTCGCATTCAATCTTTGGTCCCATCTCTGATTTTTCCACCCCCGAAACACTTTTACTCAATCAAAAATTGTTCCACCCACTACACAATTGGGCGATTGTTTAATGAAGAATAAAAAAAACCCCGGACCCGAGGGGGGAGAAGGTTGTGGCAAGCTCTCATGGCTTCTTCTCGGTGCTAGATGACTTGTTGCCACCAGACCAGCACACGAACGAGACACTCTGATTCACGCATTCAGCTCCCGAGGCGATGAAAGGCACTAATTTATAACGGAAACAATTTCCACGGCTCGAGCCTTCCCTGGTCCCCCGAATGACACGCCAAACGCGACCGAGCGGAACAATTCCGACTGCATCCTGTGCGACATTCAACGAGCCTAAACAAGGTTCTCAAGACGGCGAAAAGCCGGCTGGCAGCCGGGACCGACGGAGGACACGCTCACCCGGTACGAGCTTAAATCAGCGTCACGAACAACCATAACAAGCTGTTCCAAGCGCGGTGCTAGGGCGTGTGGCTCCGGGTGCTATTAGCTGCAGTCGCATTGTCATCATCGCGGTCCCGTTTTTTCTTCCGCATTTTCATTCCAACGGTCGGCGTGTACCGCGCCGGTGGCGGTATAACGAGATATTGATTTAATAATTTGTCCGCAATCATCGCCAGTTGCATGCAGTTAATTATCCATCCGAAATGCATTTTGTTCACCGACAAGCAACATTAAGCCGCCGGTTTCGTTGTCGTGACTATGGTTTTTGCTTTTGTTTTCCCGCACCAGCCCTGCGGAGGCCACCGCGTACAGCTGTCGATGAGCTGTGATGAGGCATCGTCCTGCTGAGCTTCCCGTCCCGTTGAGCTTCCCGTTTGTTTAGTGATGGCAAAAAGGCCCAACAAAATGGTGTGGAAAATTTTGTTTAATGTCATAATATTCCTATTTTTTCTAGTGATTTAGAGGTAAATAATTATTGTGTAAACAGTTGTCACCTCGCTTCAATGCAACAATCAACAACGCCTGTAAAGCAAACCCCTGGAACATTTCGCTTTTAAAGTTTTGCTCGTTAAGGTAAATCCATTAATGATGAAAAATCGCATTTCCCAGCACGATCGGGAACAGAACATCGTACAAATTGCATCGGAATGAGCTTGCCTATAGAGGAAGAAGGAGAGAGAGAGGGAGGGAGTCCAATGGCTGAGCTGTCACTGCAAATAACCGGCCACGGGGAAAGAAAAATGGTCAACGTACTTTGCGTAATAAATTCTGACAGTAATAAAGTTACCATGTGCTGGGAGTGTGGCGAAACCAAAGCCGGAAAAAGGATGGGTGTGTGAACGAACTCTGCCACGTCTGACCGTTGCCGTTACCCCCATGGACACCTCGTCCACCCACCTTTGGAGGGGTTTTTGATGTAGTAAAGTTTTGTGTTCAAAGCTGCGGTTGAAATTTAATTCTCCACCCTACATTAACTTTACATCAGCGTACAACACGAAGCGTTTAGTGCGAAGCACACGGACGAACGGTGGCTGAGGTTAGAAGGAGCGAGAGGAACCACGGTTCACGTTCCTGGTAGTGAAGTTGGTAAACTGCATTCAGCTCGTTTCACGTGTAGCGATGCTTTCCATTCCATTTACCGGCTCAAATTGCCAGCATTCGGTAACGCTTGGCATGCATACCACGGTGCAGCCCAACATTTCTGCCCTTTGCTGCCGAAACTGGCACGCCATCAACAATGCACAGCGCAGCGAATTCTTGTCGAATTGCTACGCTCAATAGTGCAGCGCGCAGCATTCGTATTGTATGACATTTAGAAGGAGCAAACTGGACATAATCTCTTTACCGTTTCGGTGCGCTACTCACCACTGGTTTTTTTGTCCTTCCCTTCTCTCTCTCTCTCTCTCTCTCTCTCTCTCTCTCTCTCTCTCTCTCTCTCTCTCTCTCTCTCTCTCTCTCACTCCCGGAACAAAACACATCTCTAAATCCAATCCGACAGCAGTGGTTAAGCTGGAGCAACCGATGGAAGCCTCATTTAGCCAGGATTTGCACTCATCGAGCTCGTGCTCGTGCTTTACGGTGCTGCTCCGACTCATGTTTCTTCAACTTTCCGGACACGTAACCGTCATAAATATAAACAAGTAATGAAAGTAATCCTCAAGACTGATACCCTTGATACCATCGGTGTACGAGCGTGTGTACCCTTTTCGGGAGACCGGTTACAGTCCACATGTCGACCGTCGTTGACACGGTATCACTTTCACAGCTTGAGCTTTGCTGTGTGTCATAAGCATCGAAGGACCCTCTCTGTCGGTCACCATTTGGAAGGGGGGGCACTGATCGGAAACGGTCCATCCAGTCGGACGGGGATTGCTGCATGTTGTCAGAAGCACCCTAAACAAGCACCCTTTTACCGTGCTCCCGCCCGTCGACGTTGCCTTTGCCTAGGCTCTTAGGACTTTACCTTTCACTTTCTTTTTATCTTTTTACATACCACCGCACACCGACGACAAACGCTGGTGCAGCAGAGTCACAGCTAGGGGAAACGTGCGTGGTCCGAGAAGGGACACGCACATACATAACATCCTTGTTATCTCGGTCACACGGCCGCAGGCGCATACACGCAATGTCGTGGTAGTCCATGTTTGTTCTTCGCTTCATGATAGGGTACGACATGGGCCCGCACACTCCGGCAAAGGGTTACACAGGTCGGGTAACAAGCAAAAGTAATTAGTACAATTCCCCTCCGCCACTTGTGCCGGTTCGCTTGTGACCGGCCCCGCCTTCAACCCTTGAAACACCGCCCAACCGAGGGCACTAAGGGGCCGAAGTTCAACAGCAACTTATCTATCAACTAGCACTTGCCAGACACCTGCACCAGTGCCTCGGAGGAAAGGGAAGAAAAAAAATCCACCCGGCAGAGTGACTCTACACGATGCTCATGCACTGATTGCCAATCTCGGTGCTTCTGTTCCATCGGTTTCGGTGGTGATACCACTTGGTGGTGATTTCATTTTCAACTATTTGTTGTTGATTTTTTTTCTGTTTTGCACTGCCTATCGGGCTTTGCTTTTAATTTCCTTCTAACTCGCTAAACGTTCCGTTTTCGGCAGCATTAACTGAGCAGCAAAATGGGAGGGCTCCAAAAATTCTACAATGCCCTTTTTTATCACGATCATGATAATTGCCTATTAAACGCAGACACTTTTTTGTCGACAAAACAAAGTTTCATCCAGCAATCATTGATTTAATCAAAATTTAAATCGAATCTAGTCAACTCTAGCGTTGAGCAGGGCGGTTACATGACCACGCACCGCAATTGAGGCATTTTCTCAGAACATTAATGAATTTTATCGTCCCCGACAGTACAACGACGCAAAATGGAGACGCATGGTAGCTCAAGTCAAACGTCCAATATTCATCATTCCGGAACCTAAGGAATCCCTGTCCGGAGTTCGTCTCTTTGCAAGGGCTACGCAAAGGTCGTAATTATTTATAACAAGCTAAGCAATCAAGGTGTACCACCGGGGGTGCAGCAGTCTTCTACTCGCAATGTCCTTCCCGTGAAGAGCACCACGAGCAACCTTGGAGCAAAGCTCCACCTACGCACCGGGCCACAGAGATAGCAGCAAACCGAATCGCTTCACGAGAGATTACGATCAGCGCAAATATTAATAAATCAGAAGCAGCTTAAACTTCACTCCATAAACGGAACCCGTACGCCGTAAAGCTTCGGCTTTTGAAGGGCCCGATCTCTGTGTCTGCGAAACGCTTGTCTCTACGGTACGGTGCGGCCGTAAACCATTTTATTATTTATTTCAACCGAAAACTCTTCAACCGCGCGCTGGGAAACGGCGCACCTTCCAACGGCCACTGTGAAGGCTATGAAATCTCGCGGTTTTGCGCGGTCCTAGCAGGCCCGGCCAGCCCGTGGCCCGTGGCGGCTGAAGGCTTGAAGGTGGATTGAAATTGTCAGTTTTCCGAATGGCTGAAGCCATCAAAAAGTTTTCCCTTCTGCCAACCAACGGTCGAAACCGCAGCACACAACTGTACCAAAATATATACTCGCTCGCACACAACTCTTTGCGCCCAGAGAGAAAAAAGGTTCTTCGCTAAAGTTTTGCGTTAAATTCGCATCAAATGCGTTTGCTTCAATGCTTCATTCGTTCTGAGGTAAAGGCAAAGGGGTATCGCAAACAGTTGCGAACTGGCAAGAATTAGTGAAACAAACAAACGAAAAAAAAGCCACCCCAAACGGGGACCGACATCATAACTTTAGTGCAAAAGGTGGAACCGCTCTTCAATTGTTGGTTGTGATCGTGCGGCAAAACATTGCACCGCAGTCACCGCACCGAGCGACCGCACTCGATCATCCCCAAAGCAATGTTGGTGCGTTAGCGTGTTTGTGTAGAAAAATCGAACCAAAATTACCCATTCCGAGACCCAGCGCCCACTGGGTCGGTTCGGGCATCGAATGATCGGGGCTGTGGTCACGTTGACCATCACCGTTGCCATCAACAGCATGATAGTGGCCAATGAAGCAAAACTCGGCCCCGAAAAACCGAAACGGTCAAACCACCATGGCTGTCGGTGGCACTGAAAAAGCCAATCCAAATTTGACCAAACATTGCCGGCCCCAAACCTACCGGGACCGGGACCCCCGTCCGTTCGACAGGTGCCGGTGCTCCATCGCCAATGCTATTTTTTACGTGCCACCGCCGTTTGCCATCGTGTACGTGTGCGGTTTGCAGTGGTTCAAACTGACAATCAGTGTGCGGCAGACTCTCCCCCGGACGGACGGACGGACGGGCCGGGCAAAAACCACAATCCTTCAACAAACTAGCAACAGGAATTCGTCATTCGAATGCATCGTTCCGGGCTCGTCATTCGCTTGCTAACCGGCTGCGGTCATGCCGGACTGCTCTGCTCGTGACATATCGACGCAAAAAACATTAGCCCCACAGAAAAATTGGAACCTCAATTTTCCATTTCCAACCGAACGGGAAGCCAATCATTATGGAAGGTATTCAAAAATAGTTTCATTAAAAGTGGTTTCTCTCGCTGCAAGGGTGGCCATTTAGCCCCCGGGAGCCATGCACCGAGAAGAACGGCACATAATTTTGGAGGCGTACTGTTTGAAAGACGAGGAAACTGCACTGCACTCCAACCTGATGAACTTCACTTAAGTTTTTGAGCTTTAGACAGAGAAGCGCTGAATAATTATTGAATTACTGTTGTTGGATTGTTAGACAAGTCACAAGAATATTAATCCCACACTAATAAAAATAGAATGAGATTATAACTTTGAAACGCAACGCATGCACGCTATTAAAGAGGCATTTCTTTTCTCACCATTGCGTCAAGCTGTTGTGTTTAAAAATATCAATACATCTTGACGTAACACTCACAGGGTGGCACGACATTTAAGGCTTTCTTCCTCCACCCCTTACGAAGATGTACGGCATCGCATTCAATTTTAATGATCTACTCCGCCATTAATGATCATGTGGTGATGTACCATTAGCGTGCCGTTCAACCTCTTCGGTCATTACTTCGGTGTGACCTTCAACTTTCCTTTCGTCTAATAATAGCTCGTTGAAATGGAGATTAACGCACAGTGTAAATGTAAACAAAGCGAGGAGTCGCATTTCACCGTAAATGTATGTTGATGCTTTAATTCCAACTGTCTTGCAATCATTTCATCCTGAAAAATATCAATTCGCCCCAGTCGGCTGTGTGACAGAATGTAGCAACTTGGACAAAATAAATACCCACCCTCAAGAATTCATCGTTTTTTCTGCTTTCCAACCAACAATTAGTGATCCTTCTCAGCCAACTCTTCAGCAGAATGACCAAACGAATGTCCAGCAAGACTTTTACCGGCATCCTTTAGCGTTTTGATGTCGTCTTTCCTGGTGATCGAACTTGGGTCTTTGATCACAGGCCGTACGAATCTGAAATTACGCCAAGCAAGCGTACGCTTCCGGTGACTTTCGATATTTGATCTTGAGGAAGCTTTTCAACCGGGCACGTCCGATTGCTCGCTTGTTTTTCTCGGTCCGCAATCTCCAAACCGAAGCGCTCAATTTCCTCTTCCGCGTCTGTTTGCACGTGTATGCTGTGATGTGCGGCATGCGACATGCATCTTGTTCACTTTGTGTGCGCACATCTTGCCCGGGCCAGTTCGGAATGAGTTTATCTGTTTGTCTGGTCATTGCTCAGTTTGAGTCGTGCATGTCTGCGGGATTTGTTGTTTTTTTTGTCCCCCTCTCCCGGAACAGTATTTACCCTTCATTCTTCTTGCACTCAAACAGTGCAATCGTCCTCCTACGGATGCACGAGTAATTCGATGTGCCACAGGAAAATCGAAACCTTTCCGTTTCGTCCCGTTTCGTCCACCTACACACGTTCACGCTCAACTTACCACACCGTACGTGTGGCGCTGTGTTGGATGGCCATCGGTGTGGTCAAAGTTCAACACGCTTCCGTTCCAAACGGACAACTTTTCATGTTTACATTTATCGGACTGAAGTGCTCCGATCGGGAGCGGTATCCGTATCGGGGCTACGAACGCTCAGGAGACCGATCGAACCGAAACTGCATGAAAATGAAAATCGACCGACTGCCTGTGTGTGTGGGGAAAGTTTTCTTTTTGCCGTGCAGCACATGCCACCTCCCCCGGAAAGCTATTGTCATCTCGTTCGGAGATGAAATTTCCATATCGGACAACAAACAAACAGGAGTGAAAAAAAAACTGAAGGAAGGAGAACAAACACAAACCAACAACGAGCAACCGTAACAAGTGAGCTAGATTGTAGTAGCAATGCGAAGAATAAAAAACTCTTCCGCTTTGCCGGAAGAAAAGAGAATGCCAGTTTTGGTCTGGATCGGATCGGAAAACGACAATAATCATTGTAAAGTGCATAGGGAAAAATGAAGGGGCTGGGGGGTGTTCTTTCCTGCCCGAGTGCCTGCATTTGCTAGGAATGCCAATCAGGGCTATTCTCGTAAAAAGCACGCACAAAAAAAAGGCGAAGAACAATAGTGAATTGTAACTTGCTTCATGCAGAACACACAATGAACCTGCTTTCGTACTGGTTCGTCACAGTTTTTGCCTTACTTTTATCAAATAATCCAATAATAAACCGTTGTAATGATGCTACAGACATGCGAAATATGAAGAAAATCGATACTTTTGCATTGTTTCACGAAACCTGAGTGCTCAACGTCGCTGTGTGCGCTTTATTATTACATGCATTATTCAACTCCCTGTCTCTCGCTTGCCAGTTGAAAAAAGAAACAACTTTCAACCGAACAAACTCCCCAAAGACCAAAGTTTGCGCAAACAAGGGAAGAAACCAGTCTTCGCTGGTGCACGTTCGACGTTTAGCTAATCCCAACGCCGTTGGCCCAGTTTGCTGCCAGCATAAGGTACCAGTACGGCAAGTTTTGCGTCCATTAGTGGTAGCGACCTCGTGGGTTCAATGTCTCGATACACTGATTGCTATTTACGAGCCACAAAACGCTCGTCATCTACCAATCATAAATCCGTTAAATCATCTTTCGCTCGTAGCCATTGCGCACACCGCCCCGGAACGCGCTGAATCAGCACCTGAAGGAAATCAAGTACGGAACGCTGACGATTCTGGCTGACGGGGACGATATTGCGCCGCGTGTTGCAAACAGAACGAACGCAAACGAAACGAACAAATGAACGATCCATCATGCGGGCAAAGGAAAAGGTCAAACAGAACAACGCCCGACCGGCTTAAAGGCTCACAATCATTCAGCTTTCTCCTAATTCGTACGTTGCACTTGCATCCGGCCGATGACAGCCGCCGGCACTGACACAGAACGTAGCACGCAGCGGTGCAGCGTAAACCATCCACTGACCACAAAGAAAACAACAGACCTGCGGCGTGGCGATTTTCCTCCGGCCAGCAGCGCCGCCATTTCGAACGAATCATTGTGCGGATGGAATTAAACTTTTCTCCTAGATAAACCGAACCCCGTGCTCCGGGTGATAGAAATTGAAATTGAATTGCAGGGAAAACAAACACACTCACTCGCACATTGTGACGCTGCAGAAAATGTGGCACTGTGGCGAAGAAAAATTAACTCCGTACGATGATTCGTTTCTTCGAACTCCTCGCTCCTCGCTCGGTGGAAGCATTCGGAAGGAGCGCCATTTCTCGCCAAGCGAACGATAAGCCTCCCTTCACGCCTTCCGACGGGGAAGACTATAAAAGCAACAATCTGAACAGTGGGGTCTAACCAATCGCAAAAAAAAAATTCCTTCCATTTCCAGCCCGACACTCAAAATCCGCTTCCGAATTAGGATTCTGTCTGAATATGAAAAATGATCAAAACCCCAAAATCTGGTATGTTCAACCGAACCCCAGCCATGCACGGAACCCGGAAAACCGGCAACCGGATAACAGAAGGTCCATTCGGTAGTGCCATTTTTATCTCTCCACTTCCGGCCCCCCCTCTAGCCACCCCTAGCCGACGCCATTCTATTCATTTGCACCATCCCAATGCTGCCTTTTCGTATGCTATGTGCACCGGTATTCATCATCCATTTTCATTCGTGTTCGTATTTGCTCATCCTTTTTTTCTCCCTCCCCGTTCTTTCGTTGCAGTTTCGAAGGCAAAAATACTCGGCAACTCGGAGCTATTTATCAAAAGCGGAAGCGATATCAATCTAACATGTGTTGCACTGCAGTCACCGGCGCCACCATCGTTCATCTACTGGTACAAGGGCGGCCGGGTCGTTAATTACTCGCAGCGCGGCGGCATCAGCGTCCTGACGGAGCGACAAACCAAGACCAGTAAATTAGTGATTGCACGCGCCATGCCGTCAGACTCCGGCAACTACACCTGTTCGCCGAGCAGCTCCGGTGAGTCAGCCGGTGGAACTTGATGAATGATAAATGAGCATAAATTTTCAGCCATTTTCCCCCCCCCTTTTCGACGACCAATCGATGCGTTTTTTTTACGTTTATCCGTTTTTGCTTTGGTTTTTTCGTGGTTTCGTATCGTTTGCCACTCGCCCGTTCGAGTGGTGCATCCAATTAATTCCTCGGAATCCACTGCGAGTAATTTGCGTATCGGTTAAGGATTAACGATTTCGGGAATAAACGATCAGCCCATTATCAGCAAAAGCTCATTTTAATGTCATCGCCACTAAAGCCCCTCTCGTTGAAATCAATTTTCATCGAAAGTTAACCGCTTTATGAAAAACTACACCCTCCCGTTCTGTACTCGTACAGGTTCCAGGGAGATTTAGTCGAGCATTGAGCGCTCCACATGCGGCTGTATTCAATCAAGCACTGGCGACTCCACAGAATCGTGGTCAAGTTTACCGTGTTTTTAAATTTAACTGACAAACTCAATTCAAATTCAAATTTCAAATTTCAATTTAAATGCAATAGACAATAGTTGGAGTCTTTTTCGGATTCGTTTAAAGTTAAACTGAGCAGTGTTGTTATTGATGTGGAATCCCTCTCACTCCCAGCATCTAGTTCAAGGCTAAGTTGATTCTTTGCCAAACTTACCCGACTGACATATATCTGAAAACCATGCGTTATCATATTCAACTTTCGAAGGTTCTGGATTTACAGAGTGGTATACATTTCTTGAATCACGTCAAGTTGAGCTGCAATGTAAAATCCTTCCCATTTTCGGAATCTTTTACATTATTTTTTATTCTGAAGGGACGGTCAGGCCGTATTGCTTCAAACTAGTGGAAACTTATAACTAGAGGCTTAATCTAATGTACAATTTACATTTATTTGAAGGCATTTCTTCCTCCAAACAGTGAAAGATCAACTTATCCCGGGTGAACTCGGCTCGTCTTTTACGTTACTGATTCTTTACAAAGCATTCCCGACTGACGTATCTGAAAGCTGTGAGGAATCTTATTGATCTTTACAAACTCATGTCGAGTTGCATTGAAATATGTTGAAATAGATGTACAATCATTCCCATTATCTGAATCATGTTCGAAAGGCACTTGATTCTTCACAAAGCTTTCTCGGTTAACATATATGAAGGCTCTTAGTAATACTATCCATGTTACAGGGGCATTGAAGTTCAAGCGAGTTGCCACCCAATCTGGATTCTTTTCAAGTGTAGCTTGAATTAGATGATGTAGATGTAGAATGCTTCCTATTCAAGGGGGTCAAACAATTTCACCCTGCTTAAACTTGACAAAGGATGATTATTTCTATAAATTACTGCTCAACTGTAACGAAATCCAGAATCGGCCTCAACAAGAAAAAATTAAACTCAAAAACCTTGCAAAGATGATATCAATTTCATTAGAAATTGTGCTCGTGTCCCAAGCAAGAAAGTAAATCAATTTGCAGAACAAGATTTTAATGATTTAATTGCATCATTATTACAATGAACAGAACTGGCTGAAATTCAGTTTTGCTGTGCCATCCTTCACAATGATTTCCCGGAACGAAGCAACAAACTTAACACGAAGAATTACACCACACTGGCCAGCTAACTAGCTAACCTGAAACCAAAAACCCAAACTCTACGAAACATGCGGTCGGTAGGATAATTGGAGAGCAATGTGTAAAGTTAATTAGCATGTTCGACGAAAATACGAAAGCCTCACTGTTTGGTTGTTAGGTCCAATCTGTACCACTGTATCTTTCGCCAGCTGGCGGTATGCGGTCAGCCTGGGCACCGACACCGGAACGGTTCTCGGCATCCTTTAAGGATGTTTTCCGTGATTTCCGGCCAATCTCTGCCACAAAGCGAAAACACTGACTGACTTTGCGATTGAGAAAGTTTTGCGTTTCTTCCCCGTTCTCCTCCCGAGTGCTGATGACTCGGAGCTCAACCCCGCAGCAGCTCCTCTCGACAACAACGGCGGAAAAAGCACATTCCCGGTAGATGTACAGTACGGCCTTCCCCGGGCCACGTAAGGTGTTGCCCGCCGATGAAAAGATAAACTCGCTTCATGAACCAACCCACATGTGTTGCGAGCACCGGCAAACGTAACAGCCAAACCTTTGGGGGTGAAAAGTTTAATCACGTAGTTGCTCCTTTTAATCACTTTCTAAAAATTGCTCATCTGCTAAATCGAACGACTCGAAGGTCGAGCTAACCGCATCATCGCTACCCGACATCCCGGCACACACGTTGTGCCGTGCGTCTAACGGCAAACTGTTCCGTTTCCTTGAAAACTCAAATAGGGGTTGTTCCTAGGAAAAAAAAGAACATTAAAGGACACGAGACGAAACGTCCTGGTAAAACGAGTAGCAAATCCCAAAACCCCTTACTTCTGCTCACTTAACTTACTTGCCGGGAAGTTGGTTGGCTGAATGTAAAATTTTAATGCCAACACACGTACGCTCTCCGATCGTACGCTTGGGTAAGTTGGGCTGGGGAAGGAGAAAAGGAAACAAAACACCCGTTGCAATGTTTTTATCCTGTAAAAATAAAAACACCACTCAAAAGGCGCTGAAATAAACTGTCAAGCATTTGCGAAGCACACGATGAAAAGCGATGAACGGCAGTGGGAATGGGCGCACAAAAGCATAAAACAAGTACAATTGTTTCATGCCAAAAAACGAAACAATAACAACAACAGCCAACCTATTAAAGGGCGAGTGAGTGAGGGGGGGGGCAACAATGCGTAACTAGTTGCACAAAAAGTAGCAACACATAAACGAGCCGACACACAACAATAAAAGGCCAACACATCGATTGAATGGTAAAATATGTTTAATCTAATTTGTGTGTTATCATACCCGTACCATTCCCTTGCACCTCTGAAGGCACATTGTCGAGGCGTAAGGAAAAATAAAGCTCATTCTTACCTACCGTGCCAATACGTCCTTCCCAGGGGGTGTTTGAACTAGGAGAGTGGAATTGTAATAAAAGTTTATAGACCGAAACGAAAGCGAACCTAAATTCGTTCGCTTCTTCTGCGTTTTCTCACAAGCCTACAGTGTGCGCGGGCCGGGCATGTGGTATGGCTTTTTTTTCCTTCTGTTCGCCTTGCGCCACCTCACCTTCTCACATCAATAATAGCACTTGGTCACGAAACGTTAAGCAGAAGGCTGGTTCTGGTCCGCGCGAACGACGCCATTCACGCGCGCTTACCCTCCGCCCCAAAGTGTCCTTCAGCCATCGGGGAGGGGGGCTCCAATTTGGGCGGGAAATAAATAATGGGTGAATAGCAGGGAAAGCGGATCACACTCGCCCGCCAACGATGGCACACGCGCGGATGAACGGTAAAATTGAACAGCAAGCCCTCGGTTTTGGACGAAACAAAGCCGGCATTTGCGACACTTCATCGACGATCTGTTAATTGGCGAGATGCGACCAAAGCTGCCCGGGCCACCCAGCTCATGTCGCAAACTTTAGGAATTCGTTCAGTAGTTTTTTTCTTCCTCTAACAACGCTGATAATGATGAGCAGTTTGAAATTTGTTACTGATCGTCGAACCATCTCAAGCCTTTTCAATAGCGCTGACGGTGGCGCCCTCTTTGAGCAAAACGATAGAAACTCCCTTCTTCGCTACACACAAAAAGTCCCCCATTTCGCTCATTTTACCGGGCTTGTTAGCGAAACAGACCTTACGCAAGCTGATCGATTGATGTAAGGCTCTTGCTTTAAAGGACACAGCTCATGCACGACTCGTTTATTATCTTCCTTCGCTGCGGAAAAGCACAAAACAAACTCCCCCTTGCAGGAGAACTTCCCAGCAACAGCTCCCTGACTTCCGAAACCTTGGACAGAATTGAAAAATGTTCCCCCAAAAAGTGGAAAGCAATTAATTTCCCGCTTATCAACGGGCTGCAATCGAAAAGGAAAAGCTCGTCACTCCCCAACGCCGACAGGTGGTGGTAGAGGGGAAGGATGATTTTTCCACAGTGTGCGGTTTGATTCTCGGAGCGCCCGGAAATGAATCCGGTAAACTGCCTTCAGGGCCACGGTACGAACCAACAGCAACGTACATTGCACGATTCGCGGCGGCTTGCGTACCGAGACCATAAATTGCACAATAGCTTCGAAAGGAACTCATTTTCAGCACGATTAGTACGATACGAGGCACCAACTTCCGGGGTCCGTCGAAAACCAGACCGGGGCTCGCGCCCACACGTAACTGCGGCGTGTACGATCGAACGACCGGAAGGACGCTAAAAACCATCAATCGTACGCGCCGTTTGCCCGTACGAGGCCAATGCGAGGGTGTAGTGCTCGGGAATTGCCAGGATATGTTTCACCATGTCCGATACCGATCAAGGCACACACACATCTGCACCAGCACAATGTAAAAGCGTTTGCGAATGTGATTTAAAATTAACCGAACCCTTACAAATTGCCCCTCGCCGGTAGCGGGGCGTGTTGTAATTTCATTTTGCAACAAATAAACCACCCGCACAGTGGGTCCCGTAAAGTGGATTTTAATTCCCCACGGGAATGCATGCATTAGCATGCGGGGTAAAATATTTGCATCGTGCCGGCCAGGTAGAGCCAGCCAGGAGTGAGCTGTTGTTTCGGGGGTTCGGTTACATGGTCAAATCGATACACACGGTGCATTTGCGCGGTACGATTAGAAACGAATTAATTCTATCCCATCGGAACGAACCAAACAGTTTCATTGCTGCAGAACCCTACGCTAATGGTTCCGCGATAAAAGTTGCATTAAAAAAAACCGCACACAGATGCAAATGAAAAAAAACACCCTCCGAATGGTCCATAATTTATGCTCTCCCGATTAGGCCGGCCTGATATGGTTCCAGCAATGGAGTTGGCATCCAGCGGGAAAGAGGGACATTCATTTTACGCTACATAAATTTCACCGATTTTGCCGAATGTCTAACTTCACTAGTTAAAGGCCCCGAGTTAGTTCCATTTACCACAAGAGCGTTTAAAATATGCACAAGCCCTTCAACAAAAAAAAACAAACACACACATACAATAAAACGCAACAACACCCTCGCGCGTTTGGGACCAATCTTTGCCCAACCAAACCCACCCCGGTTCGCTTAAATGGCATAAATTTTCTTTTTATTATTCATTCATTTGCCTGCTATTACTGTTGCTGTTACTGGCAAAAAGATCGAATCGCACCGTCTTATCAACAATGAGCTCGACGCTTTCGTCGCGCAAGTCGCCTTTCGCGCACCGCCAAAATAAAAGCCCTTTATCGTGGTACGTGTTTTAGCACTTTTGTCCCATAAAACCGCGAGAAAGCTAAAAAAGAAATACTTCCATCAACATAAACACACACACACTGCGGCGGGAACGTTGGCCATGGATGAAGACACAGTTTTTCGTTCGAGCGCGCACGCCCCTGTCCAAAAACTGTGCGTTCCCGTACATGGCGGCCGTGGCAAAGAAGATAAGCTTCCGTCATCCACCAAAAACCGCACGGGGTAACGTTTTTGCTGGCGGTTGGCTTGTGATGAATAATTATTACAACATTTCGTAACACTTTCATCCCCCGCTGGGAGGGAAATTATTTTAAGATTCTTAACCACCGCACTCATACACACTTGAATGGAAGTCCCCCCTGAGTACACCAAACAACAACCCCGACTGCTTCAGCTGCAGATAGTGTGAAAGATAAAACCCGCCCTTCGCTAATTCCCTTGCGCCGTTTTGCTACGTGCCTCCGCCTCTGTGGACGGTGTGGATAAAGCCGGTACGCAAACACCAAACCCCAAACTCTGTCGACAGTTTCCCGAATGTTAGTGTTTGTCAGATTTTGATAACAAAAGCCACACATACTCTAACACGCGGGAGCAAACTGGGGCCCTGCTCAATGCGCCCGCGATGTTATATAGTCTTGTCCTTTTTAATGAGCAAATAGGTAGCACTGACAAGGTGGATAAAGAGGGGAAGCATGCAGGGGGGGGGGGGGGGGTGTATGCGTGGGTGAAAGTGGTGAAATATATTTGCTCAGGAAATTATTCAAATTAATTTTACCACCTGCGCGTTTGAACCGCCTCCCCTACGTGGTTCCCCCTCGAGCAGCATTCGACTGCGTCTTGGCTACAATCTTAGTGCAGCACTTTTCTTGAACTACCGCAGCCGTTTATAAAACTACACCACGGCGATTATAACTCACTCTCGCACACACGGTTTGCACAGGGCAAAACTTTCCATTTGAGTTTCCGCTTAGTAAAGCTAGCGTTGTTTAATAACCGGTGCGCCACCGGTGCAAGCACAGGTTTGGCGGGCTTGCACCTGATGACAGTGGCTAAAGGGTGTCCCACATCAAACTGCATCACGGTTGAAATAGGCTTTAGAAAATTACCTGTTGTGTATTTTATTTTAAAATAATGAGTAAAAGTACTTTAGAGTGTATTATTTACAATGTTTTTTGATCGATGCCAGTTTTTCAAAAATTGGGAGAAATGAATTCGTTACCTTGAACTAACATCGCGTATAGAGTTTGTGCAAACAAGTAGCAAATTGCCTCAGCTGTAGATGCCGGCAGAACCTCATTGTCGCATCATGGATCATGGGCTACTGTGTTTCATCTCCAAGAATCTTACAAAGTTAACCAAGAAAAACATGATTTGACAACTCATGACATTTGACATTTGACACTCATGTGCTCCATCAAAGTAGTCCCCAAGGAATGTGTACAGATGAAAGACACTACGGAACCATCCCGGATAAGGTCAAATTTAGTCCTACATAGTCAGTAATAATCAGTAATACGTACGGAAGATTGGTCTGGATGGGATTTTGGACCGATCTTGTGGCGTGATGACCATTGCAGCTATCAAACACACCACCGACCGGCCCCAAAACTAAGTTTAAGTGCAGACAACAACTGCAAGCAGATGCTGTACCGATCCTGAGGAGCGGTGTTAAACGCAAAGTGCAAGAGCATATGGTACAGAAGATAAATGAGATAAATTTGCCCAAAAGCTTGTTCAAGAGTTTTATGTTATTGCCTAAAAGTTTGAAAAGGATCGGTCAACTAGTTAATTTCGTAAAGCGTTTCCACCGTGATGCAATTTGATGTGGGACACCCTTTACAGCAACCAATCAACTTGGATTGGCTTTACGCACCACGAAACTGCGAGCAAAAAAGCTTGCAAACACGATCCTCAACATTGATGGGAGGCAGTGAAATGTATACTCACCCCGGAAAACCCTCCAGCCATACCCATCATCCCGTCATCGAAAAACATCTCGATCGCGATCTCATCACCATCGCTCGGTTCGGCCCAAAAATTGTCGTTTTGTAGTGTGCGAAAATGGAAAGTTTTATTCCATTAAATTCAATTTGCAATGTTCCAACCATCCGCCGTGAGTGGTGAAGGGGGACGAATAAAGGACACCTAATACACCATCATGGAAATGAGGAAAAAGGACAGTGCAAAGCATAAACTACACAGCGAAGTTCGAGCTCGGAGGTAGAAAGCAATTTTTTCCTCCGTTTCAAAGTTTTCGATAAATTCAATTATCGTGCCACACAGGGAACGCATCCATCGTATCGTTATAATCAAGTCGTTGCTAGTTTGTTTTTCCATATTTTCACGCGACCGGGGGCATACCGTAAGGGTGTCAGTATTGAATCCCAAATCCAGCCACTTTCGACTGGGAAGGGGTGTGTGTTTTTTTTCTGCATTTGAACTATAATTAAGTTATGAGTTACCTGCAGTAGCTTCCCGAAACTAGATCCGAAAGCTTTCACCAGTTTGCCGAACAGCGTGTTTGCTGTGTTTGCCAATGGTCGTTTGAAATTTTCAACTTTTCCCATCCAATGCAACAACACCCAAAGCTTTCAAGAACGGCGGATTATTATATTGTGCACAGAAAAGGACGCTGCCTGGACGGGGCCGCGCGGTCCCCACTTTGTAGCTGAAACGGGCGGAAGCGAAAAGTGCGCTTCCCTCGCTCGTGGAGTTTATGTTAATGTTGGAAAATTCATACCAAACTTTATCCACGGAAATGAAGGCGATATTTTATTCGCTTTTACCAACAATCCGGCACACTGCGGTTGGTGCCGTTAATGGGAAGAATTATCGAAATGAATTCAATTCCGACCAAAGTCCGCCCACTACAGCTGTTCCGCGAAGGACACGATGGAAGATGGGCCGGTTTGGCCGCAAATACCGAGCCAAACAGTTTCATCTATTATGGCAGGTTTTTGATGGATGTACACCATTTGTTACGCTATCGATCCGTCATAATTGGGCGACGGCAACTCGCAACACGAAACAAGTGTTCCCGCTCGATGACAACGATCTAAAAGTTAATCATTTAAATGATGGAACGTCTCATTATGGGCGCGCAAATAATGGAACAACATTTTCCTTCACGGAAAAAAAACAAATGCTTTAAACCTTGAAAAACAATGTCTTTGCGTTTTTGTGTATGTCAGAAAACATGCATTGGAAGCATAAAGACAGCACAAACACAAAGGATCCCTTTGTGACCTCGTTTTATCGAAGCCTTCCTCCACACACCAAACGGACACAAAACATCAAAGCCTTCCGGGTACGAAAAAAACATTACCATGAATGCACTCACACCCACCGGCAGGAGATAGTGTTTGGGCAACAGTAATTCCCTACCGCTGCTGCCACCATACGAAGAGTGACCGTTACGTTGCGTTACCGTTACCTCCTCCTATTTTTTTTTTGGAGGCCATCTTCCACAAAAAAAGACCACACTTCCGGCAGATCGGTGGAACAAAAGATCGTCCAATGTTCTTCCATCATTACTTTGTTTCCATTCTAGCGTCTGAAATATTAGCGAAACGTGAGGTTGAATATTTGGTAGAACCGGTCTCTACGCGGTGACGCACACGGTTCGAAGGGCCCCACCGAATGTGGTGCCATCTAGACCGGGGGCTGTTCCTGCCGGCCCATCTCACGTAAATGGAGCTAAACTTTCGACACTAATGGAGGTCGGAGCGGAACGGTGCACAAAAGCTGGAACGTCCCTGGTGGATATGGCCCGGGATGCCGAAACCTTGGGTCGGCCCCGAGAACCCGGTGGTTATTCAAATGAGACACACAGATTTCAAAGCCCAAAGCCTTCGAGCAAATCCATGCATGCGTTGCGACGCGGTGCCAAAGAACCGGGGCCAAAGATAAAAGGCCTGCGGGAAGATGAAGCCGCACCCGACCGTCCCGGTCCCGTCCCGGCCTTCCTAACACCCGCTGTGCAAAGATACACCGCCGGGATGCACGGATATTTGTTCCCTGGCGTTCGCAGCTGTTTGCTGCTGTCCCTGAGGCGAGATGGCCACACATGGCACCGACCTTCAAGTGTGTGTTACGCTTTTTTTCCTATCTTCTGACTGGCGAACTACTGCCTCAATGTACGCTGCACTTCAGTGATGCTCCCATTTACAATGTTTGCCCTGGCTGCTTCCCTTTTACCCCCAAAACGACACCTGGTGCCATTCCTGTTCGCGCGTGCGGAGAAATAAGTCCACAAAAAAAGTTCGCTTTTATTTTCTTCCTTTACTATATCGCCGTTTTTTTTTTCTATCCCACCTTTTTGAGGCTATGCGAAGGTACTGTGGATGGACCACACCTGGAACGGGCCGACCGGATCAGTCGACCCGGAACGGCGCACGGTACTATCAGCTTTCATTATTCATATCACTCCTTCCCGTGGGCACACGAGCACATTGCTTACACGAGCCGCACCCATACACACACACACACGCCCAACTAAACTAAGCGGGCCGGGTGGGGGAGGGAGTGGGCAAGGGCCGACCCGGACGCACGTTCCCACGTACGCATGGTGGACACACGGCGCACAAAGTGCCGAGTGTCACGTTCTGCAGAATGTTTAATTTAAAACTGGAGTATAAACGATGAATATTAATTCCCTTGCATCTTCTGGCTCTCGGGTTCCTTTTTCGGCGTGGAGGGTTCCAGTTTTCCAGGCATAGGGGAAGGAGCGCTCTCTTAGCGAACAAAACTCCCCAGTGAAAAGGTGACCATGAAGAAGAACGCGTCGACACGGCCACGACAACCGCAGTGACAATTGCGAAAAAGGATGCTGGCTGCGCGCCTAGTCCACTCACCGTATTGTTATGTGGGGGGGGGGGGGTCGTTGAGTAGAAAAAGGGGTGTAGTAACATGATCACCCCTTCCCGCGCTGGTAAAAGTTCCGAAGAGTTCAGCTCTAACGCACCATCACCGGTACTCGGCCCAATGACCGTTCTGACGTGGAATAATTAAGAGTGCGGCACATAAAAAAGAAAATGAACACACACAGATAAAAGGTGGCTAATTCTGCGTTTTTATTCATCATTCTACCCCCTTGTGAATGGGGGGTGGGAAGGGGGGTGGGGGGTGGGGTAGAAAAAGGGATAGTTCAAATACGCCCCTGATGGCGGTGAGTGGTGAGTTGTTTGCATCACGAACGTGACGCTTATGTCGATGTGTCTCGAATAGGTGTGAGTGGTTGCATTCAGCCGGTCGGTTGGACGGCATGCATGTAAAGTAGTACACTACCACAGGCACGCGCCACCACCATCATCGAGGCATCTCTCAAAACCCCCCCTTTCCCCCCAGAGCATAATCGACCCGAGTACGAAGATAGCTAATTAGAATGTAAATGAAACGAAATGAAAATGAAATTGATAAGCGAAATGAGTGCGATTCGTATGAATACGCTTACCGTACGGAACAGTGAACATGGAGGCGCCCAGTGTTTTCTACTGGAGCGAAGCTTTTACCGAACTGTTGCTTAGCAACGGTTTTGCAATCGCTTTGTTGAAATATTTTCGTCGGTTTTTTTTTAAACGCTCGCAAATACACCCCCATTGTCTCGTTAGCCTATCTAATTGCGTCTAATTGCGAGTGGAACGTGGTGCGAAAGAATTCTTTCCCCGCGTTCTTACCGGTAGTGACATGTGACCGGGGTTTGGCAAAGCTCACCGCTTAAGCGTCGTCGTTCGCGTAGGAACCATTCGCTATGGAAACACCTGTAATGGGTAGGGTATGGGGACCTATTTTCTCCGCGCACAAAAATGCTCCCGGAGGCGTATCAGACCGAAAAAGGGCGGCCTTTGGTTCCATTAAGCAAAAAACGCTAAACCTTCCTTCCCGAAATCGGCCCACAAAAAAAAAATACCTTCAACTTCACCGTATCTATTTTATTTTAAGAAGTGAAACGATTTTTTTTTTGCTGCTGTATGGTAAGATGCAAGAAAACATATTTTTGTGGGTGCGAGAGACCGATATCCGCACGCATTGCTATGACGACCCCGGATCGACCGGTATGCACCTTTATAATCCCACCGGCAATTGGGTGCGAGAATAGTAATGGACTTTTAAGGGGCGGATGGGTAGCGTTTTCCCTTTTTTTATGGCCACTGCGTTGTTTTCTCCCTTTTATTTTTGGCCTCCATGTTGGGGTCGTTTTTTTTCTTATTTGCCACGCATAACAACAGCGCGTGTCAGCTGGCATCATCGTAAAGCTCCACAACTCAACCTCGGTGGATCATTTCGCAATCAGTGTGTGTGTGTGTGCGCGTCCCTTGCCGGAGGAGAAGTGCTTGTTTTTTTTAATCGGTTTTCCATCTTTGCCCCTTTTAGTCTACGTTTCTTCTGAAATGGGACAAAGGGTGAATGGTGCGTGCGTCCGATTTGCCAACGGTGATTTGTCCGATGCGCATTTATTCCGTTGCCCCCGACTCCCTTTTCGAAGGAGGGGGGGGGGAGGGGGAGAAGTTTTACACTGACCACGCCACTATGGAAACCAGTAGAAGATATTTTTTTGCTTTCGTTGTTGCAAAGCTCGCCTCCATTTTCTTTTCGCTTAGTTTTTTGTTGCGAGCAAATAAACTCGTCCGAATTCTAAATTGCCGATGAACGAATGCAAATGCAAATATGCTGTCCAAGGGAAGAGCATGGGGAGAAAGAACAAGATAGATGGCTGACTGGTAAAGGGTAAGAAGTACCCACAAGTCTGCAAGTCCATCTATTCGCCTTTGCCTTTGCCTAGTGCATTTGAATTTGAAGCTCATGAATAAAACACTTGCACGATGCTCTTTTAGTTTCGATCCGTTCGTACGGCAAATGGAAGCAGTAGCTTTTTTTTTCTATCTGGTTCATCCTCCACGATGTATCGTTTCTCTGCAGCACCCCGGGACAAGTATTTGCAAGAGTGAGTGCATTTGGCGTATCGCTTTTTGCTGTGATTAAATTACTCACCACCAGCCACGGGTAGTGTGCTAAAGGCAATAGTTAAAAAAACATTCGCTCCGGTGCTCCACATTTATCCAATGCTACCCCATTTAATCTATAGCTCCATGAACATGTTAAGTCCGATAACAATTAGTATGTTAATGTGGCATAAATCGTCCAGCCGTCGTGATGGGAATCAACGAGCTCAACGATACGCGAGCGATAGCGAATGTCCCGTGCTGCGACTTGCTGGGGCAATAATGAGTATTGAATGTTAGCCACCATCACCATCGCTCCCTGTCTCAACAACCCTCAATCTAACCCTCGAAGGGGGAATGATTATTAAATTTTCCGTTTCATTCGAGCGTTCCGAGCGATTTGTCAACCAATTTACACTCCAAAATACCTTAAAATTTGATTCATATTGAGTTCAAACCCCCCAAACCACTACCAAATAAAACCACCGAAAACCACGGTCTCTTCTTACGGTATTGCGAGTTATTAGTAACGCTTCATTTGTTCGAACGAATTTGTTACCGGTGGCACATTAATAACACTTTATCTTTCTGCCCCGTTTTTTCCAACACCCCCCCAAACCCCATCCCGTTTTTCACAGACTCCGCCAGCGTTGTGGTGCACGTCATCAACGGTGAGCAGCCAGCCGCAATGCAGCACGGCAATAGCAGCGCTAATAGCGTTTTAATAAATAATCGCAGCTTTAGCCACCGTGGCCACGGGCCACTAGACCGCTGGCTGGCCTACATGGGTGGGAGTAAAAATTTAATATTATCATTAGCATCGTCCGGGCTGTGCTGGCTGGTAAAATCGATCAGCCCGTTCGGTGGTCACGGCAGGTGATTTACGGCGTAAAAACCTCACCGAGATAGTGAACCGCGGAGGAGGCAGCGGGAGGGGGAGCTACCGTGAGCTGGATGAAGGAGGAATGTCCAACCGGAATGTGGATATCATCATGTGAATATTTATAGTTAGACAAAATCTAGTTTTTAAGAACGTCCACAAAACTCCACGGTGGTTGAAACCCGCACAAGTGGCTGGCTGCGTTAACGTCTTCGGAGTTCACCGGTTTCCTTGGACACCAAACCACCGCACACCCCCCATTAACAACAACTACCGCAGGTTAGCATGGGCGTGTTGCAGAGCATAAATATGCTATTAGCGAAAGTGCAGTTCGAACGAATCGAACGATCGACATGTGCCACGGATCCATTTGCATTACAAAACCTAACCGGCACACGGTTAAACATGGCCGTCAAACACACACACACAACAATGCACCGGAATGTCAGCATTCAACAACCCCCCCTCCACGAATGTGCTGATCTTCGATACCGTTCCAAAACTCGAAAATCCGCAAATGTAAATAATCCATTAGCCGTCACACAAACTATGGCACACATAAATGGAACATACCGGTGAAAGCTCGATCGTCATACATCTTTCATGTTACAATCTGCATAGCAACCACCACCCCGCACAGATCAAAAGCTCACTACCACCGCAGCCTACTACTATGCCAAAGACAACACACTCACACACATCCCCCACCTCCTGTTGTGTACACCTGTTGTTTCCTTTCCATCCCACACATACACATGCTTATCTCCCGCGGGTAACCAAAGAGAGTTGTTCGTACCCATTGTATATAGATAGTAAGATGGCTGGCTGTCCGGTATGCAGCCACAATGCAGGATACTCCACAAGTTTAGCAAGGCAACAAAAGGAACGGAGATCGAAAGTGTGGTTCGAGGGAAGTTCACTGACTCCCACGAAGCACGGGCGTAGTATAAGACTTGTTATCATTAGCTGAAATTCACCCTCCCGCACCCATTCCTGTCCATCCCTACCACATGCAGAGTGGGCTATACCACCTAAGAAGTGGTAATCTTATCATTTTCCAACCGACAACCCATTCCTGTCCCGTTTATGTACACAGTGTATCGTCTTTCTCGCAAAAAAAAAATCCCACCCTGTAGCTGTACATTCATCATAGGATTTTTGTTTCGTCCCCATGTTTGCGAGTCTTCCCGTGCAAGGTAACAAAACAAAACGAGAGCAAAAACATTCAACCGAAACGGTAGTAGATTGCAGCTCTCCGAAGGGAAGCACACATCTTCTTTACACATTTACACTTCCTTCCGACCCAGCCGCAATCATCATCGGCATCATCATCATCACCATCCTTCTGCAATACCTATATACGATTTTACTGTACGTAATGATGTTGCATAGACGCAAATAAATTGATGATTTCTTTTCTACGAAGCGGTGCGTTTTGGAGTTCTTTTCTCTTTAGTTTTAACTTTTTCTTTTTCTTTAAGCATTCGGTTGTGGTTCTTTGCTGTGATTTTTCCATTCTTCAAACCGAAAAAGGCGCGCACTGCTGTGGAAACCGTAAAGTCGAAAGAAATGAACTGCTGTGAAGGTAAGCAGGTGAGTGACTCGTTAAAATGCTGAGATTTTAATTAGTTTTTGCTGGGTTCGTTAAGCTTGTGTAAAAAGATCGTCTCATCGCACAAGACAAATTGAAAGAAAACAACAACGACAAAAACATTAATAAACTTCACAAACGTTCAGCGAGAATCAATTTTGAGTTGGTGCCCAGTAGAAGCTGTCATAGTCATGGTTCTGCAAAGGTTCAAAAAAGGGTTCAAGTTTCTTTGCTTCATCTAGCTGATAAGAATTCTGACATAAAGAAAATATCAAAAATTAACAAATCGCATGCTATATAAAGAATAACAGTTTAATCGGTTACTTTGCGCCTTCTATTCCGTTGAACTGAGAAAAAACATATTTTAAATAAAAAAATTGTTCTGTAGAGCTTGACAAGTGCCCGACAAAACTGTTTTCGGATTGCATTCGGATTCCTAACGGACTGCATTCCGGGATGCCATCGGACTCTTAACGGACTCTTCTCAAACTTCAAACGGAAACTCGAACTTTATCGAACTTAATCAAATGTTATTCGTGCTTTGTTCGATTTTTATTAGACTGTCATCAGATGTTTATTGCACTCTTCTTAGGCTACTGTCGGGCTCTCATCGATACTTATTGAACTCGAACTCAACCCAAATGAAAATTGTCCTATAGGACGTATATAGGACTGCTTCTCACTTCCTTAGGACTTCGATAGTACTATTCAGATCAGCGGCGGATCAAACGGTAGGCGGAGTAGGCGGTCGCCTAGGGCCTCGCCGTGTTGGGGGCCCCAAACAACTTGTGCCGATTGTGCGATTTTTGGAAATTTTGCAGCAGAGTTAATTTATAGCAAAAAATCTAATTAAAAGGGTAAAAATTTGATCGAAAATATCCTTAGATTTTATATATCCTTGGTTAGATAATTTTTTTTTTATTTGATTAGCTATATCGGCCCGGTTACACGGCTACGCAAGAGAAGTAACACTTCATCATATCCCCTTGTAGAATACTGTTCAAACTACATTGTTGTAATCTCGGTAACATTTGTATCGTTGTTAGACTGAAATTGTTCTAAAATTTCCAATTCTACATCCATACGGTTGAAGATCATCACTGCGAAATCGTTCATCTAAATAAAAAAAAAGAACATGAAAAAAGGTACTTCAAGTATGCATTGATATAAAAACGATGTCTTCAGTGAAGAACCTATCATAGTAGTCTTGCTAAAACATTGTCGTGCGTGCTGAAAGCGGTCTCGTTTTTTGCATTGAAAACTCAGTTTGTTTGAGAAAAATTAGTGAGTGCTTTGTAGTGTTGTATCCCTATAATTTGCTACTGACTATCAAATTGTGCCTGAGGAGCACATAGTGTGTTTCATACTGATGTAAATGTGCAAGTTTAAATGTGACAAAATGATCGCAAGTGTCTTCACAATGACCGAAGAGATCGGCCCAGAAATTCTTGGATTTCTTGACGCACGGATAACCGACCTAAAATTGGAGCATCAAACTTCATACGCGAACGAACAAAATTCACATTAATAGGTGCAGGCCCACGAAAGTTGACAAATTTATCCAATGACCAAATCAACTGGTCAACTGTGAAAACCACAATACCGTAGCCGCGCACACAATTGTTTTCAGATTTCCGATGCCAGGAGAGCATGTTTTGCCAGAGGTGACATCTGTAGCTTGGGACAAATTTGCCCATCACAATTGCTATTGCATGCTATCAAACACGTGAGAACGATCGTTAATGTAAGGAAGATCAATAAAACGGAAAGCATACTTTCCGTCGGCTGGTACGATATTCCATACAAAACCAGCTGTTTCCGATTTCCGATACCAGGAAAGCATCCACGGAAGAGGTAGCACCTTGTACAGCAATTTTGGTCGAAAACCGCCGAAAGGTATGCAATATTTAAAAACTTACTTTCCCGTTGGTCGAGTAAAATTTTGCAGCAATTTTGCTCAAAAACCGCCGAAAGTTATGCAATGTTTAAACACTAACTTTCCCGTTTTTCGTGAAAAATTTCTTTGAAAACTACCAGTTTTTGAATGTATAGTACCAGGAGAGCATGCACGGAAGAGGTAGCTCCTGGTACTGCGCCGGAAGGTATGCAATCAACTTGCAATGCAATGCGCCGTAAGGTATGCAATGTTTATACATTAACTTTGCAACCAATTTTCCGCCGTAAAGTATGCAATACACTAACTTTTCATACAAACCAGCTGTTTTCAAATTTCCGATACCAGGAGAGCATGTCTCTCAAGAGGTAACATCTTCCTTCCCCCTCCCCCCGCTACCCACACCATCGGGCGATGGCGGCCAAGATGGCGGACAAGATGGCGGAAAAGATGGCGGCCAAGATGGCGGCCAAGATGGCGGACAACATGGCGGCCAAGATGGCGGCCAAGATGGCGGCCAAGATGGCGGATAAGATGGCGGACAACATGGCGGCCAAGATGGCGGACAAGATGGCGGACAAGATGGCGGACAACATGGCGGCCAAGATGGCGGACAAGATGGCGGACAAGATGGCGGACAAGATGGCGGCCAAGATGGCGGACAAGATGGCGGACAAGATGGCGGCCAAGATGGCGGACAAGATGGCGGACAAGATGGCGGACAAGATAGCGACAACATGGCGGACAAGATGGCGGACAAGATGGCGGATAAGATGGCGGCCAAGATGGCGGACAACATGGCGGCCAAGATGGCGGACACAAAATGGCGGACACAAGATGGCGGACAAGATGGCGTACAAGATGGCGGCCAAGATGGCGGCCAAGATGGCGGACAACATGGCGGCCAAGATGGCGGACACAAGATGGCGGACAAGATGGCGGACAAGATGGCGGACACAAAATGGCGGACAAGATGGCGGACAAGATGGAGGACAAGATGGCGGACCCAAGATGGCGGACACAAAATGGCGGACAAGATGGCGGCCAAGATGGCGGACAAGATGGCGGACAAGATGGCGGCCAAGATGGCGGCCAAGATGGCGGACAAGATGGCTGCCAAGATGGCGGCCAAGATGGCGGACAAGATGGCGGACAAGATGGCGGACAAGATGGCGGACAAGATGGCGGACCCAAGATGGCGGACACAAAATGGCGGACAAGATGGCGGACAAGATGGCGGCCAAGATGATGTACACAAAATGGCGGACAAGATGGCGGCCAAGATGGCGGACAAGATGGCGGCCAAGATGGCGGACAAGATGGCGGCCAAGATGGCGGACAAGATGGCGGACAAGATGGCGGACACAAAATGGCGGACACAAGATGGCGGACAAAATGGCGGACAAGATGGCGGACACAAAATGGCGGACAAGATGGCGGACACAAAATGGCGGACAAGATGGCGGACAAGATGGCGGACAAGATGGCGGACAAGATGGCGTACACAAAATGGCGGACAAGATGGCGGCCAAGATGGCGGCCAAGATGGCGGACAAGATAGCGGCCAAGATGGCGGACAAGATGGCGGACACAAAATGGCGGACACAAGATGGCGGACAAGATGGCGGACACAAAATGGCGGACAAGATGGCGGACAAGATGGCGGCCAAGATGGCGGACAAGATGGCGGATAAGATGGCGGACAAGATGGCGGACAAGATGGCGGACAAGATGGCGGACAAGATGGCGGACAAGATGACGGCCAAGATGGCGGCCAAGATGGCGGAAAAGATGGCGGCCAAGATGGCGGACAAGATGGCGGACAAGATGGCGGCAAAGATGGCGGACAAGATGGCGGACAAGATGGCGGCCAAGATGGCGGACAAGATGGCGGCCAAGATGGCGGACAAGATGGCGGACAAGATGGCGGACACAAAATGGCGGACAAGATGGCGGACAAGATGGCGGACAAGATGGCGGACACAAGATGGCGGACAAGATAGCGGACAAGATGGCGGACAAGAAAGCGGCCAAGATGACGGCCAAGATGGCGGACAAGATGGCGGACAAGATGGCGGCCAAGATGGCGGACAAGATGGCGGACAAGATGGCGGCCAAGATGGCGGACACAAAATTGCGGACAAGATGGCGGCCAAGATGGCGGACATAAAATGGCGGACAAGATGGCGGACATAAAATTTTCGAACAAGATGGCGGACACAAAATGGCGGACAAGATGGCGGCCAAGATGGCGGACAAGATGGCGGCCAATATTGCGGACAAGATGGCGGACACAAAATGGCCGACAAGATGGCGGACAAGATGGCGGCCAAGATGGTGGACACAAAATGGCGGACAAGATGGCGGACAAGATGGCGGCCAAGATGGCGGACACAAAATGGCGGACAAGATGGCGGACAAGATTGTGGGCACAAAATGGCGGACAAGATGGCGGACAAGATTGCGGACACAAAATGGCGGACAAGATGGCGGACAAGATGGCGGACAAGATGGCGGACACAGAATTGCGGCCAAGATGGTGGCCAAGATGGCGGACCAGATGGCGGACAAGATGGCGGACACAAAATGGCGGACAAGATGGCGGACAAGATGGCGGTCAAGATGGCGGGCAAGATGGCGGACAAGATGGCGGACAAGATGGCGGACAAGATGGCGGACATAAAATGGCGGAACAGATGGCGGCCAAGATGGCGGACAAGATGGCGGACAAGATGGCGGACATAAAATGGCGGACAAGATGGCGGCCAAGATGGCGGACAAGATGGCGGACAAGATGGCGCCAAGATGGTGGACACAAAATGGTGGACAAGATGGCGGACAACATGGCGGCCAAGATGGCGGACAAGATGGCGGCCAAGATGGCGGACAAGATGGCGGACACAAAATGGCGGACAAGATGGCGGACAAGATGGCGGACACAAAATGGCGGACAAGATGGCGGACAAGATGGCGGACAAGATGGCGGACACAAAATGGCGGACAAGATTGCGGACACAAAATGGCGGACAAGATGGCGGACAAGATGGCGGACAATATTGCGGACAAGATGGCGGACAAGATGGCGGACACAAAATGGCCGACAAGATGGCGGACAAGATGGCGGCCAAGATGGTGGACACAAAATGGCGGACAAGATGGCGGACAAGATGGCGGACAAGATGGCGGCCAAGATGGCGGACACAAAATGGCGGACAAGATGGCGGCCAAGATTGTGGGCACAAAATGGCGGCCAAGATGGCGGACAAGATGGCGGACAAGATGGCGGACAAGATGGTGGACACAGAATTGCGGCCAAGATGGTGGACAAGATGGCGGACCAGATGGCGGACAAGATGGCGGCCAAGATGGCGGACACAAAATGGCGGACAAGATGGCGGCCAAGATGGCGGTCAAGATGGCGGCCAAGATGGCGGACAAGATGGCGGACATAAAATGGCGGAACAGATGGCGGACAAGATGGCGGACAAGATGGCGGACATAAAATGGCGGACAAGATGGCGAACAAGATGGCGGACAAGATGGCGGACAAGATGGCGGACAAGATGGCGGACTCAAAATGGCGGACAAGATGGCGGCCAAGATGGCGCCAAGATGGCGGACAAGATGGCGGACAAGATGGCGGCCAAGATGGCGGACAAAAAATGGCGGACAAGATGGCGGCCAAGATGGCGTACACAAAATGGCGGACAAGATGGCGGACACAAATTGGCGGACAAGATGGCGGCCAAGATGGCGGACAAGATGGCGGCCAAGATGGCGGACAAGATGGCGGACAAGATGGCAGACACAAAATGGCGGACACAAGATGGCGGACAAGATGGCGGACACAAAATGGCGGACAAGATGGCGGACAAGATGGCGGCCAAGATGGCGGACACAAAATGGCAGACAAGATGGCGGACAAGATGGCTGCCAAGATGGCGGACATAAAATTGCGGCCAAGATGGCGGACAATATGGCGGACAAGATGGCGGACACAAAATGGCGGACCAGATGGCGGACAAGATGGCGGCCAAGATGGCGGCCAAGATGGCGGACACAAAATGGCGGAGAAGATGGCGGACAAGATGGCGGACAAGATGGCGGCCAAGATGGCGGACACAAAATGGCGGACAAGATGGCGGACAAGATGGCGGACAAGATGGCGGCCAAGATAGCGTACACAAAATGGCGGACAAGATGGCGGACACAAATTGGCGGACAAGATGGCGGCCAAGATGGCGGACAAGATGGCGGACAAGATGGCGGACAAGATGGCGGACAAGATGGCGGACATAAAATGGCGGACAAGATGGCGGCCAAGATGGCGGACAAGATGGCGGACAAGATGGCGCCAAGATGGTGGACACAAAATGGTGGACAAGATGGCGGACAACATGGCGGCCAAGATGGCGGACAAGATGGCGGCCAAGATGGCGGACAAGATGGCGGACACAAAATGGCGGACAAGATGGCGGACACAAAATGGCGTACAAGATGGCGGCCAAGATGGCGGACAAGATGGCGGTCAAGATGGCGGGCAAGATGGCGGACAAGATGGCGGACAAGATGGCGGACAAGATGGCGGCCAAGATGGCGGCCAAGATGGCGGACAAGATGGCGGACAAGATGGCGGACAAGATGGCGGACATAAAATGGCGGACAAGATGGCGGCCAAGATGGCGGACAAGATGGCGGACAAGATGGCGCCAAGATGGTGGACACAAAATGGTGGACAAGATGGCGGACAACATGGCGGCCAAGATGGCGGACAAGATGGCGGCCAAGATGGCGGACAAGATGGCGGACACAAAATGGCGGACAAGATGGCGGACAAGATGGCGGACACAAAATGGCGGACAAGATGGCGGACCAGATGGCGGACAAGATGGCGGACACAAAATGGCGGACAAGATTGCGGACACAAAATGGCGGACAAGATGGCGGACAAGATGGCGGACAATATTGCGGACAAGATGGCGGACAAGATGGCGGACACAAAATGGCCGACAAGATGGCGGACAAGATGGCGGCCAAGATGGTGGACACAAAATGGCGGACAAGATGGCGGACAAGATGGCGGACAAGATGGCGGCCAAGATGGCGGACACAAAATGGCGGACAAGATGGCGGCCAAGATTGTGGGCACAAAATGGCGGCCAAGATGGCGGACAAGATGGCGGACAAGATTGCGGACACAAAATGGCGGACAAGATGGCGGACAAGATGGCGGACAAGATGGCGGACAAGATGGTGGACACAGAATTGCGGCCAAGATGGTGGCCAAGATGGCGGACCAGATGGCGGACAAGATGGCGGCCAAGATGGCGGACACAAAATGGCGGACAAGATGGCGGCCAAGATGGCGGTCAAGATGGCGGCCAAGATGGCGGACAAGATGGCGGACACAAAATGGCGGACAAGATGGCGGACAAGATGGCGGACAAGATGGCGGACATAAAATGGCGGACAAGATGGCGGCCAAGATGGCGGACAAGATGGCGGACAAGATGGCGGACAAGATGGCGCCAAGATGGTGGACCCAAAATGGTGGACAAGATGGCGGACAAGATGGCGGCCAAGATGGCGGACAAGATGGCGGACACAAAATGGCGGACAAGATGGCGGACAAGATGGCGGACACAAAATGGCGGACAAGATGGCGGACCAGATGGCGGACAAGATGGCGGACCAGATGGCGGACAAGATGGCGGACACAAAATGGCAGACAAGATTGCGGACACAAAATGGCGGACAAGATGGCGGCCAAGATGGCGGACACAAAATGGCGGCCAAGATGGCGGACAAGATGGCGGACACCAAATGGCGGACAAAATGGCGGACAAGATGGCGGCCAAGATGGCGGCCAAGATGGCGGACAAGATGGCGGACAAGATGGCTGCCAAGATGGCGGACAAGATGGCGGCCAAGATGGCGGACAAGATGGCGGACACAAAATGGCGGACAAGATGGCGGACACAAAATGGCGGACAAGATGGCGGACAAGATGGCGGACAAGATGGCGGCCAAGATGGCGGACACAAAATGGCGGACACAAGATGGCGGACAAGATGGCGGACAAGATGGCGGACACAAAATGGCGGACAAGATGGCGGACAAGATGGAGGACAAGATGGCGGACCCAAGATGGCGGACACAAAATGGCGGACAAGATGGCGGCCAAGATGGCGAACAAGATGGCGGCCAAGATGGCGGACAAGATGGCTGCCAAGATGGCGGACAAGATGGCGGACAAGATGGCGGACAAGATGGCGGCCAAGATGGCGGACCCAAGATGGCGGACACAAAATGGCGGACAAGATGGCGGACAAGATGGCGGCCAAGATGATGTACACAAAATGGCGGACAAGATGGCGGCCAAGATGGCCAAGATTGTCCGCCATCTTGTCCGCCATCTTGTCCGCCATCTTTTCCGCCATCTTGGCCGCCATCTTGGCCGCCATCTTGTCCGCCATCTGGTCCGACATCTTGTCCGCCATCTTGTCCGCCATCTTGGCCGCCATCTTGTCCGCCGTCTTGTCCGCCATTTTGTGTCCGCCATCTTGTCCGCCATCTTGGCCGCCATCTTGTCCGCCATCTTGGCAGCCATCTTGTCCGCCATCTCGTCCGCCATCTTGTCCGCCATTTTGTGTCCGCCATCTTGTCCACCATTTTGGCCGCCATCTTGTCCGCCATTTTGTGTCCGCCATCTTGTCCGCCATCTTGTGTCCGCCATTTTGTGTCCGCCATCTTGTCCGCCATCTTGTCCGCCATCTTGGCAGCCATCTTGTCCGCCATCTTGGCCGCCATCTTGTTCGCCATCTTGGCCGCCATCTTGTCCGCCATCTTGTCCGCCATTTTTTGTCCGCCATCTTGGCCGCCATCTTGTCCGCCATCTTGTCCGCCATCTTGTCCGCCATTTTGTGTCCGCCATCTTGTCCGCCATCTTGTGTCCGCCATTTTGTGTCCGCCATCTTGTCCGCCATCTTGTCCGCCATCTTGTCCGCCATCTTGTGTCCGCCATTTTGTGTCCGCCATCTTGTCCGCCATCTTGTCCGCCATCTTGGCCGCCATCTTGTGTCCGCCATCTTGGCCGCCATCTTGTCCGCCATTTTGTGTCCGCCATTTTGTGTCCGCCATCTTGTCCGCCATCTTGTCCGCCATTTTGTGTCCGCCATCTTGTCCGCCATCTTGGCCGCCATTTTGTTTCCGCCATCTTGGCCGCCATCTTTTCCGCCATCTTGTCCGCCATCTTGTCCGCCATTTTGTGTCCGCCATCTTGTCCGCCATCTTGTCCGCCATCTTGGCCGCCATCTTGTCCGCCATCTTGTCCGCCATCTTGGCCGCCATCTTGTCCGCCATCTTGCCCGCCATCTTGTCCGCCATCTTGGCCGACATCTTTTCCGCCATCTTGGCCGCCATCTTGGCCGCCATCTTGTCCGCCATCTTGGCCGCCATCTTTTCCGCCATCTTGTTCGCCATCTTGTTCGCCATTTTGTGTCCGCCATCTTGTCCGCCATCTTGTCCGCCATCTTGGCCGCCATCTTGTCCGCCATCTTGTCCGCCATCTTGGCCGCCATCTTGTCCGCCATCTTGTCCGCCATCTTGTCCGCCATCTTGGCCGCCATCTTTTCCGCCATCTTGGCCGCCATCTTGTCCGCCATCTTGGCCGCCATCTTTTCCGCCATCTTGTTCGCCATCTTGTTCGCCATTTTGTGTCCGCCATCTTGGCCGCCATCTTGTCCGCCATCTTGGCAGCCATCTTGTCCGCCATTTTGTGTCCGCCATCTTGTCCGCCATCTTGTCCGCCATTTTGTGTCCGCCATCTTGTCCGCCATCTTGGCCGCCATTTTGTTTCCGCCATCTTGGCCGCCATCTTGTCCGTCATTTTGTCCGCCATCTTGTCCGCCATTTTGTGTCCGCCATCTTGTCCGCCATCTTGTCCGCCATCTTTTCCGCCATCTTGTCCGCCATCTTGTCCGCCATCTTGGCCGCCATCTTGGCCGCCATCTTGTCCGCCATCTTGGCCGCCATCTTGTCCACCATTTTGAGTCCGCCATCTTGTCCGCCATCTTGGCCGCCGTCTTGTCCGCCATCTTGTCCGCCATCTTGTCCGCCATCTTGGCCGCCATCTTGGCCGCCATCTTGGCCGCCATCTTGTCCGCCATCTTGTCCACCATCTTTTCCGCCATCTTGTCCGCCATCTTGTCCGCCATCTGGTCCGCCATCTTGTCCGCCATCTTGTCCGCCATCTTGTCCGCCATTTTGTGTCCGCCATCTTGTCCGCCATCTTGTCCGCCATCTTGTCCGCCATCTTGGCCGCCATCTTGTCCGCCATCTTGTCCGCCATCTTGTCCGCCATCTTGTCCGCCATCTTGTGTCCGCCATTTTGTGTCCGCCATCTTGTCCGCCATCTTGGCCGCCATCTTGGCCGCCATTTTGTGTCCGCCATCTTGGCCGCCATCTTGTCCGCCATCTTGTCCGCCATTTTGTGTCCGCCATCTTGTCCGCCATCTTGTCCGCCATCTTGGCCGCCATCTTGTCCGCCATCTTGTCCGCCATTTTGTGTCCGCCATCTTGTCCGCCATCTTGTCCGCCATCTTGGCCGCCATCTTGTCCGCCATCTTGGCCGCCATCTTGTCCGCCATCTTGTCCGCCATCTTGGCCGCCATCTTGGCCGCCATCTTTTCCGCCATCTTGGCCGCCATCTTGTCCGCCATCTTGTCCGCCATCTTGGCCGCCATCTTTTCCGCCATCTTGTTCGCCATCTTGTTCGCCATTTTGTGTCCGCCATCTTGGCCGCCATCTTGTCCGCCATTTTGTGTCCGCCATCTTGTCCGCCATCTTGTCCGCCATCTTGGCCGCCATCTTGTCCGCCATCTTGTCCGCCATCTTGGCCGCCATCTTGTCCGCCATCTTGTCCGCCATCTTGTCCGCCATCTTGGCCGCCATCTTTTCCGCCATCTTGGCCGCCATCTTGGCCGCCATCTTGTCCGCCATCTTGGCCGCCATCTTTTCCGCCATCTTGTTCGCCATCTTGTTCGCCATTTTGTGTCCGCCATCTTGGCCGCCATCTTGTCCGCCATCTTGGCAGCCATCTTGTCCGCCATTTTGTGTCCGCCATCTTGTCCGCCATCTTGTCCGCCATCTTGTCCGCCATTTTGTGTCCGCCATCTTGTCCGCCATCTTGGCCGCCATTTTGTTTCCGCCATCTTGGCCGCCATCTTGTCCGCCATTTTGTCCGCCATCTTGTCCGCCATTTTGTGTCCGCCATCTTGTCCGCCATCTTGTCCGCCATCTTTTCCGCCATCTTGTCCGCCATCTTGTCCGCCATCTTGGCCGCCATCTTGGCCGCCATCTTGTCCGCCATCTTGGCCGCCATCTTGTCCACCATTTTGAGTCCGCCATCTTGTCCGCCATCTTGGCCGCCATCTTGGCCGCCACCTTGGCCGCCATCTTGGCCGCCATCTTGTCCGCCATCTTGTCCACCATCTTGTCCGCCATCTTGTCCGCCATCTTGTCCGCTATCTGGTCCGCCATCTTGTCCGCCATCTTGTCCGCCATCTTGTCCGCCATTTTGTGTCCGCCATCTTGTCCGCCATCTTGTCCGCCATCTTGGCCGCCATCTTGTCCGCCATCTTGTCCGCCATTTTGTGTCCGCCATCTTGTCCGCCATCTTGTCCGCCATCTTGGCCGCCATCTTGTCCGCCATCTTGGCCGCCATCTTGTCCGCCATCTTGTCCGCCATCTTGGCCGCCATCTTGGCCGCCATCTTTTCCGCCATCTTGGCCGCCATCTTGTCCGCCATCTTGTCCGCCATCTTGGCCGCCATCTTTTCCGCCATCTTGTTCGCCATCTTGTTCGCCATTTTGTGTCCGCCATCTTGGCCGCCATCTTGTCCGCCATCTTGGCAGCCATCTTGTCCGCCATTTTGTGTCCGCCATCTTGTCCGCCATCTTGTCCGCCATCTTGTCCGCCATTTTGTGTCCGCCATCTTGTCCGCCATCTTGGCCGCCATTTTGTTTCCGCCATCTTGGCCGCCATCTTGTCCGCCATTTTGTCCGCCATCTTGTCCGCCATTTTGTGTCCGCCATCTTGTCCGCCATCTTGTCCGCCATCTTTTCCGCCATCTTGTCCGCCATCTTGTCCGCCATCTTGTCCGCCATCTTGTCCACCATTTTGAGTCCGCCATCTTGGCCGCCATCTTGTCCGCCATCTTGTCCACCATTTTGAGTCCGCCATCTTGGCCGCCATCTTGGCCGCCATCTTGGCCGCCATCTTGGCCGCCATCTTGGCCGCCATCTTGGCCGCCATCTTGGCCGCCATCTTGTCCGCCATCTTGTCCGCCATCTTGTCCGCCATCTTGTCCGCCATCTTGTCCGCCATCTGATCCGCCATCTTGTCCGCCATCTTGTCCGCCATCTTGTCCGCCATTTTGTGTCCGCCATCTTGTCCGCCATCTTGTCCGCCATCTTGTCCGCCATCTTGACCGCCATCTTGTCCGCCATCTTGTCCGCCATTTTGTGTCCGCCATCTTGTCCGCCATCTTGTCCGCCATCTTGGCCGCCATCTTGTCCGCCATCTTGGCAGCCATCTTGTCCGCCATCTTGGCCGCCATCTTGTCCGCCATTTTGTGTCCGCCATCTTGGCCGCCATCTTGGCCACCAATTTGTGTCCGCCATCTTGTCCGCCATCTTGGCCGCCATCTTGTCCGCCATCTTGTCCGCCATTTTGTGTCCGCCATCTTGGCCGCCATCTTGGCCGCCATCTTGTCCGCCATCTTGGCCGCCATCTTTTCCGCCATCTTGTCCGCAATCTTGGCCGCCATCTTGTCCGCCATTTTGTGTCCGCCATCTTGGCCGCCATCTTGTCCTCCATCTTGTCCGCCATTTTGTGTCCGCCATTTTGGCCGCCATCTTGGCCGCCATCTTGTCCGCCATCTTGGCCGCCATTTTGTGTCCGCCATCTTGGCCGCCATCTTATCCGCCATTTTGTGTCCGCCATCTTGTCCGCCATCTTGTCCGCCATCTTGTCCGCCATTTTGTGTCCGCCATCTTGTCCGCCATCTTGGCCGCCATCTTGTCCGCCATCTTGTCCGCCATCTTGTGTCCGCCATTTTGTGTCCGCCATCTTGTCCGCCATCTTGGCCGCCATCTTGGCCGCCATCTTGTCCGCCATCTTGTCCGCCATCTTGTCCGCCATTTTGTGTCCGCCATCTTGGCCGCCATCTTGGCCGCCATCTTGTCCGCCATCTTGTCCGCCATCTTGGCAGCCATCTTGGCCGCCATCTTGGCCGCCATCATGTCCGCCATCTTGGCCGCCATCTTGTCCGCCATCTTGTCCGCCATCTTGTCCGCCATCTTGGCCGCCATCTTGTCCGCCAATTTGTGTCCGCCATCTTGTCCGCCATCTTGTCCGCCATTTTGTGTACGCTATCTTGGCCGCCATCTTGTCCGCCATCTTGTCCGCCATCTTGTCCGCCATTTTGTGTCCGCCATCTTGGCCGCCATCTTGTCCGCCATCTTGTCCGCCATCTTGTCCGCCATTTTGTGTCCGCCATCTTGGCCGCCATCTTGTCCGCCATCTGGTCCGCCATTTTGTGTCCGCCATCTTGTCCGCCATATTGTCCGCCATCTTGGCCGCCATTTTATGTCCGCCATCTTGGCAGCCATCTTGTCCGCCATCTTGTCTGCCATTTTGTGTCCGCCATCTTGGCCGCCATCTTGTCCGCCATTTTGTGTCCGCCATCTTGTCCGCCATCTTGTGTCCGCCATTTTGTGTCTGCCATCTTGTCCGCCATCTTGTCCGCCATCTTGGCCGCCATCTTGTCCGCCATCTTGGCCGCCATCTTGTCCGCCAATTTGTGTCCGCCATCTTGTCCGCCATTTTGTGTACGCCATCTTGGCCGCCATCTTGTCCGCCATTTTGTGTCCGCCATCTTGTCCGCCATTTTGTGTCCGCCATCTTGTCCGCCATTTTGTGTCCGCCATCTTGGCCGCCATCTTGTCCGACATCTTGTCCGCCATCTTGTCCGCCATCTTGTCCGCCATCTTGTCCGCCATCTTGTCCGCCGTCTTGTCCGCCATTTTGTGTCCGCCATCTTGTCCGCCATCTTGGCCGCAATCTTGTCCGCCATCTTGGCAGCCATCTTGTCCGCCATCTCGTCCGCCATCTTGTCCGCCATTTTGTGTCCGCCATCTTGTCCACCATTTTGGCCGCCATCTTGTCCGCCATTTTGTGTCCGCCATCTTGTCCGCCATCTTGTCCGCCATCTTGTCCGCCATCTTGGCCGCCATCTTTTCCGCCATCTTGGCCGCCATCTTGGCCGCCATCTTGTCCGCCATCTTGGCCGCCATCTTTTCCGCCATCTTGTTCGCCATTTTGTGTCCGCCATCTTGGCCGCCATCTTGTCCGCCATCTTGGCAGCCATCTTGTCCGCCATTTTGTGTCCGCCATCTTGTCCGCCATCTTGTCCGCCATCTTGTCCGCCATTTTGTGTCCGCCATCTTGTCCGCCATCTTGGCCGCCATTTTGTTTCCGCCATCTTGGCCGCCATCTTGTCCGCCATTTTGTCCGCCATCTTGTCCGCCATTTTGTGTCCGCCATCTTGTCCGCCATCTTGTCCGCCATCTTTTCCGCCATCTTGTCCGCCATCTTGTCCGCCATCTTGGCCGCCATCTTGGCCGCCATCTTGTCCGCCATCTTGGCCGCCATCTTGTCCACCATTTTGAGTCCGCCATCTTGTCCGCCATCTTGGCCGCCATCTTGGCCGCCACCTTGGCCGCCATCTTGGCCGCCATCTTGTCCGCCATCTTGTCCACCATCTTGTCCGCCATCTTGTCCGCCATCTTGTCCGCTATCTGGTCCGCCATCTTGTCCGCCATCTTGTCCGCCATCTTGTCCGCCATTTTGTGTCCGCCATCTTGTCCGCCATCTTGTCCGCCATCTTGGCCGCCATCTTGTCCGCCATCTTGTCCGCCATTTTGTGTCCGCCATCTTGTCCGCCATCTTGTCCGCCATCTTGGCCGCCATCTTGGCCGCCATCTTGTCCGCCATCTTGGCCGCCATCTTGTCCGCCATCTTGTCCGCCATCTTGGCCGCCATCTTGGCCGCCATCTTTTCCGCCATCTTGGCCGCCATCTTGTCCGCCATCTTGTCCGCCATCTTGGCCGCCATCTTTTCCGCCATCTTGTTCGCCATCTTGTTCGCCATTTTGTGTCCGCCATCTTGGCCGCCATCTTGTCCGCCATCTTGGCAGCCATCTTGTCCGCCATTTTGTGTCCGCCATCTTGTCCGCCATCTTGTCCGCCATCTTGTCCGCCATTTTGTGTCCGCCATCTTGTCCGCCATCTTGGCCGCCATTTTGTTTCCGCCATCTTGGCCGCCATCTTGTCCGCCATTTTGTCCGCCATCTTGTCCGCCATTTTGTGTCCGCCATCTTGTCCGCCATCTTGTCCGCCATCTTTTCCGCCATCTTGTCCGCCATCTTGTCCGCCATCTTGGCCGCCATCTTGGCCGCCATCTTGTCCGCCATCTTGTCCACCATTTTGAGTCCGCCATCTTGTCCGCCATCTTGGCCGCCATCTTGTCCGCCATCTTGGCCGCCATCTTGGCCGCCATCTTGGCCGCCATCTTGGCCGCCATCTTGTCCGCCATCTTGTCCGCCATCTTGTCCGCCATCTTGTCCGCCATCTTGTCCGCCATCTGATCCGCCATCTTGTCCGCCATCTTGTCCGCCATCTTGTCCGCCATTTTGTGTCCGCCATCTTGTCCGCCATCTTGTCCGCCATCTTGTCCGCCATCTTGACCGCCATCTTGTCCGCCATCTTGTCCGCCATTTTGTGTCCGCCATCTTGTCCGCCATCTTGTCCGCCATCTTGGCCGCCATCTTGTCCGCCATCTTGGCAGCCATCTTGTCCGCCATCTTGGCCGCCATCTTGTCCGCCATTTTGTGTCCGCCATCTTGGCCGCCATCTTGGCCACCAATTTGTGTCCGCCATCTTGTCCGCCATCTTGGCCGCCATCTTGTCCGCCATCTTGTCCGCCATTTTGTGTCCGCCATCTTGGCCGCCATCTTGGCCGCCATCTTGTCCGCCATCTTGGCCGCCATCTTTTCCGCCATCTTGTCCGCAATCTTGGCCGCCATCTTGTCCGCCATTTTGTGTCCGCCATCTTGGCCGCCATCTTGTCCTCCATCTTGTCCGCCATTTTGTGTCCGCCATTTTGGCCGCCATCTTGGCCGCCATCTTGTCCGCCATCTTGGCCGCCATTTTGTGTCCGCCATCTTGGCCGCCATCTTATCCGCCATTTTGTGTCCGCCATCTTGTCCGCCATCTTGTCCGCCATCTTGTCCGCCATTTTGTGTCCGCCATCTTGTCCGCCATCTTGGCCGCCATCTTGTCCGCCATCTTGTCCGCCATCTTGTGTCCGCCATTTTGTGTCCGCCATCTTGTCCGCCATCTTGGCCGCCATCTTGGCCGCCATCTTGTCCGCCATCTTGGCCGCCATCTTGTCCGCCATCTTGGCCGCCATCTTGGCCGCCATCTTGTCCGCCATCTTGTCCGCCATCTTGTCCGCCATTTTGTGTCCGCCATCTTGGCCGCCATCTTGGCCGCCATCTTGTCCGCCATCTTGGCAGCCATCTTGGCCGCCATCTTGGCCGCCATCATGTCCGCCATCTTGGCCGCCATCTTGTCCGCCATCTTGTCCGCCATCTTGTCCGCCATCTTGGCCGCCATCTTGTCCGCCAATTTGTGTCCGCCATCTTGTCCGCCATCTTGTCCGCCATTTTGTGTACGCTATCTTGGCCGCCATCTTGTCCGCCATCTTGTCCGCCATTTTGTGTCCGCCATCTTGGCCGCCATCTTGTCCGCCATCTTGTCCGCCATCTTGTCCGCCATTTTGTGTCCGCCATCTTGGCCGCCATCTTGTCCGCCATCTGGTCCGCCATTTTGTGTCCGCCATCTTGTCCGCCATATTGTCCGCCATCTTGGCCGCCATTTTATGTCCGCCATCTTGGCAGCCATCTTGTCCGCCATCTTGTCTGCCATTTTGTGTCCGCCATCTTGGCCGCCATCTTGTCCGCCATTTTGTGTCCGCCATCTTGTCCGCCATCTTGTGTCCGCCATTTTGTGTCTGCCATCTTGTCCGCCATCTTGTCCGCCATCTTGGCCGCCATCTTGTCCGCCATCTTGGCCGCCATCTTGTCCGCCAATTTGTGTCCGCCATCTTGTCCGCCATTTTGTGTACGCCATCTTGGCCGCCATCTTGTCCGCCATTTTGTGTCCGCCATCTTGTCCGCCATTTTGTGTCCGCCATCTTGTCCGCCATTTTGTGTCCGCCATCTTGGCCGCCATCTTGTCCGCCATCTTGTCCGACATCTTGTCCGCCATCTTGTCCGCCATCTTGTCCGCCATCTTGTCCGCCATCTTGTCCGCCGTCTTGTCCGCCATTTTGTGTCCGCCATCTTGTCCGCCATCTTGGCCGCAATCTTGTCCGCCATCTTGGCAGCCATCTTGTCCGCCATCTCGTCCGCCATCTTGTCCGCCATTTTGTGTCCGCCATCTTGTCCACCATTTTGGCCGCCATCTTGTCCGCCATTTTGTGTCCGCCATCTTGTCCGCCATCTTGTGTCCGCCATTTTGTGTCCGCCATCTTGTCCGCCATCTTGTCCGCCATCTTGGCCGCCATCTTGGCCGCCATTTTGTTTCCGCCATCTTGGCCGCCATCTTGTCCGTCATTTTGTCCGCCATCTTGTCCGCCAATTTGTGTCCGCCATCTTGTCCGCCATCTTGTCCGCCATCTTGTCCGCCATCTTTTCCGCCATCTTGTCCGCCATCTTGTCCGCCATCTTGGCCGCCATCTTGTCCGCCATCTTGGCCGCCATCTTGTCCACCATTTTGAGTCCGCCATCTTGTCCGCCATCTTGGCCGCCATCTTGTCCGCCATCTTGTCCGCCATCTTGGCCGCCATCTTGGCCGCCATCTTGGCCGCCATCTTGGCCGCCATCTTGTCCACCATCTTGTCCGCCATCTTGTCCGCCATCTTGTCCACCATCTGGTCCGCCATCTTGTCCGCCATCTTGTCCGCCATCTTGTCCGCCATTTTGTGTCCGCCATCTTGTCCGCCATCTTGTCCGCCATCTTGTCCGCCATCTTGGCCGCCATCTTGTCCGCCATCTTGTCCGCCATCTTGTCCGCCATCTTGTCCGCCATCTTGTGTCCGCCATTTTGTGTCCGCCATCTTGTCCGCCATCTTGGCCGCCATTTTGTGTCCGCCATCTTGGCCGCCATCTTGTCCGCCATTTTGTGTCCGCCATTTTGTGTCCGCCATCTTGTCCGCCATTTTGTGTCCGCCATCTTGTCCGCCATTTTGTGTCCGCCATCTTGTCCACCACCTTGTCCGCCATCTGGTCCGCCATTTTGTGTCCGCCATCTTGTCCGCCATCTTGTCCGCCATCTTGGCCGCCATCTTGTCCGCCATCTTGTCCGCCATCTTGTCCGCCATCTTGGCCGCCATCTTGGCCGCCATCTTGTCCGCCATCTTGTCCGCCATCTTGGCCGCCATCTTGTCCGCCATCTTGGCCACCATCTTGTCCGCCATCTTGTCCGCCATCTTGGCCGCCATCTTGTCCGCCATCTTGGCCGCCATCTTGTCCGCCATCTTGTCCGCCATTTTGTGTCCGCCATCTTGTCCGCCATCTTGTCCGCCATCTTGGCCGCCATCTTGTCCGCCATCTTGTCCGCCATCTTGGCAGCCATCTTGTCCGCCATCTTGTCCGCCATCTTGTCCGCCATCTTGGCCGCCATCTTTTCCGCCGTCTTGGCCGCCATCTTGGCCGCCATCTTGTCCGCCATCTTGGCCGCCATCTTTTCCGCCATCTTGTTCGCCATCTTGTTCGCCATTTTGTGTCCGCCATCTTGGCCGCCATCTTGTCCGCCATCTTGGCAGCCATCTTGTCCGCCATTTTGTGTCCGCCATCTTGTCCGCCATCTTGTCCGCCATCTTGTCCGCCATTTTGTGTCCGCCATCTTGTCCGCCATCTTGGCCGCCATTTTGTTTCCGCCATCTTGGCCGCCATCTTGTCCGCCATCTTGTCCGCCATTTTGTGTCCGCCAGCTTGTCCGCCATCTTGTCCGCCATCTTTTCCGCCATCTTGTCCGCCATCTTGTCCGCCATCTTGGCCGCCATCTTGGCCGCCATCTTGTCCGCCATCTTGGCCGCCATCTTGTCCACCATTTTGAGTCCGCCATCTTGTCCGCCATCTTGGCCGCCATCTTGTCCGCCATCTTGTCCGCCATCTTGGCCGCCATCTTGGCCGCCATCTTGGCCGCCATCTTGGCCGCCATCTTGGCCGCCATCTTGTCCGCCATCTTGTCCACCATCTTGTCCGCCATCTTGTCCGCCATCTTGTCCGCCATCTGGTCCGCCATCTTGTCCGCCATCTTGTCCGCCATCTTGTCCGCCATTTTGTGTCCGCCATCTTGTCCGCCATCTTGTCCGCCATCTTGGCCGCCATCTTGTCCGCCATCTTGTCCGCCATTTTGTGTCCGCCATCTTGTCCGCCATCTTGTCCGCCATCTTGTCCGCCATCTTGGCCGCCATCTTGTCCGCCATCTTGTCCGCCATCTTGTCCGCCATCTTGGCCGCCATCTTTTCCGCCATCTTGGCCGCCATCTTGTCCGCCATCTTGTCCGCCATCTTGGCCGCCATCTTTTCCGCCATCTTGTTCGCCATCTTGTTCGCCATTTTGTGTCCGCCATCTTGGCCGCCATCTTGTCCGCCATCTTGGCAGCCATCTTGTCCGCCATTTTGTGTCCGCCATCTTGTCCGCCATCTTGTCCGCCATCTTGTCCGCCATTTTGTGTCCGCCATCTTGTCCGCCATCTTGGCCGCCATTTTGTTTCCGCCATCTTGGCCGCCATCTTGTCCGCCATTTTGTCCGCCATCTTGTCCGCCATTTTGTGTCCGCCATCTTGTCCGCCATCTTGTCCGCCATCTTTTCCGCCATCTTGTCCGCCATCTTGTCCGCCATCTTGTCCGCCATCTTGGCCGCCATCTTGGCCGCCATCTTGTCCGCCATCTTGTCCACCATTTTGAGTCCGCCATCTTGGCCGCCATCTTGTCCGCCATCTTGGCCGCCATCTTGGCCGCCATCTTGGCCGCCATCTTGGCCGCCATCTTGGCCGCCATCTTGGCCGCCATCTTGTCCGCCATCTTGTCCGCCATCTTGTCCGCCATCTTGTCCGCCATCTGATCCGCCATCTTGTCCGCCATCTTGTCCGCCATCTTGTCCGCCATTTTGTGTCCGCCATCTTGTCCGCCATCTTGTCCGCCATCTTGTCCGCCATCTTGACCGCCATCTTGTCCGCCATCTTGTCCGCCATTTTGTGTCCGCCATCTTGTCCGCCATCTTGTCCGCCATCTTGGCCGCCATCTTGTCCGCCATCTTGGCAGCCATCTTGTCCGCCATCTTGGCCGCCATCTTGTCCGCCATTTTGTGTCCGCCATCTTGGCCGCCATCTTGGCCGCCATCTTGGCCGCCATCTTGGCCACCAATTTGTGTCCGCCATCTTGTCCGCCATCTTGTCCGCCATCTTGTCCGCCATTTTGTGTCCGCCATCTTGGCCGCCATCTTGGCCGCCATCTTGGCCGCCATCTTTTCCGCCATCTTGTCCGCCATCTTGGCCGCCATCTTGTCCGCCATTTTGTGTCCGCCATCTTGTCCGCCATCTTGTCCGCCATCTTTTCCGCCATCTTGTCCGCCATCTTGTCCGCCATCTTGGCCGCCATCTTGGCCGCCATCTTGTCCGCCATCTTGTCCACCATTTTGAGTCCGCCATCTTGTCCGCCATCTTGGCCACCATCTTGTCCGCCATCTTGGCCGCCATCTTGGCCGCCATCTTGGCCGCCATCTTGGCCGCCATCTTGTCCGCCATCTTGTCCGCCATCTTGTCCGCCATCTTGTCCGCCATCTTGTCCGCCATCTGATCCGCCATCTTGTCCGCCATCTTGTCCGCCATTTTGTGTCCGCCATTTTGTGTCCGCCATCTTGTCCGCCATCTTGTCCGCCATCTTGTCCGCCATCTTGACCGCCATCTTGTCCGCCATCTTGTCCGCCATTTTGTGTCCGCCATCTTGTCCGCCATCTTGTCCGCCATCTTGGCCGCCATCTTGTCCGCCATCTTGTCCGCCATCTTGGCCGCCATCTTGTCCGCCATTTTGTGTCCGCCATCTTGGCCACCAATTTGTGTCCGCCATCTTGTCCGCCATCTTGGCCGCCATCTTGTCCGCCATCTTGTCCGCCATCTTGGCCGCCATCTTGTCCGCCATCTTGCCCGCCATCTTGTCCGCCATCTTGGCCGCCATCTTTTCCGCCATCTTGGCCGCCATCTTGGCCGCCATCTTGGCCGCCATCTTGTCCGCCATCTTGGCCGCCATCTTGGCCGCCATCTTGTCCGCCATCTTGTCCACCATCTTGTCCGCCATCTTGTCCGCCATCTTGTCCGCCATCTGGTCCGCCATCTTGTCCGCCATCTTGTCCGCCATCTTGTCCGCCATTTTGTGTCCGCCATCTTGTCCGCCATCTTGTCCGCCATCTTGGCCGCCATCTTGTCCGCCATCTTGTCCGCCATTTTGTGTCCGCCATCTTGTCCGCCATCTTGTCCGCCATCTTGGCCGCCATCTTGTTCGCCATCTTGTTCGCCATTTTGTGTCCGCCATCTTGGCCGCCATCTTGTCCGCCATCTTGGCAGCCATCTTGTCCGCCATTTTGTGTCCGCCATCTTGTCCGCCATCTTGTCCGCCATCTTGTCTGCCATTTTGTGTCCGCCATCTTGTCCGCCATCTTGGCCGCCATTTTGTTTCCGCCATCTTGGCCGCCATCTTGTCCGTCATTTTGTCCGCCATCTTGTCCGCCATTTTGTGTCCGCCATCTTGTCCGCCATCTTGTCCGCCATCTTTTCCGCCATCTTGTCCGCCATCTTGTCCGCCATCTTGGCCGCCATCTTGTCCGCCATCTTGGCCGCCATCTTGGCCGCCATCTTGTCCACCATTTTGAGTCCGCCATCTTGTCCGCCATCTTGGCCGCCATCTTGTCCGCCATCTTGTCCGCCATCTTGGCCGCCATCTTGGCCGCCATCTTGGCCGCCATCTTGTCCGCCATCTTGTCCACCATCTTGTCCGCCATCTTGGCCGCCATCTTGTCCGCCATCTGGTCCGCCATCTTGTCCGCCATCTTGTCCGCCATCTTGTCCGCCATTTTGTGTCCGCCATCTTGTCCGCCATCTTGTCCACCATCTTGTCCGCCATCTTGTCCACCATCTTGTCCGCCATCTTGTCCGCCATCTTGGCCGCCATCTTGTCCGCCATCTTGTCCGCCATCTTGTCCGCCATCTTGTCCGCCATCTTGTGTCCGCCATTTTGTGTCCGCCATCTTGTCCGCCATCTTGGCCGCCATCTTGGCCGCCATTTTGTGTCCGCCATCTTGGCCGCCATCTTGTCCGCCATTTTGTGTCCGCCATTTTGTGTCCGCCATCTTGTCCGCCATTTTGTGTCCGCCATCTTGTCCACCACCTTGTCCGCCATCTGGTCCGCCATTTTGTGTCCGCCATCTTGTCCGCCATCTTGTCCGCCATCTTGGCCGCCATCTTGTCCGCCATCTTGTCCGCCATCTTGGCCGCCATCTTGGCCGCCATCTTGGCCGCCATCTTGTCCGCCATCTTGTCCGCCATCTTGGCCGCCATCTTGTCCGCCATCTTGTCCGCCATCTTGGCCGCCATCTTGTCCGCCATCTTGGCCGCCATCTTGTCCGCCATCTTGGCCGCCATCTTGTCCGCCATCTTGTCCGCCATTTTGTGTCCGCCATCTTGTCCGCCATCTTGGCCGCCATCTTGTCCGCCATCTTGTCCGCCATCTTGTCCGCCATCTTGGCCGCCATCTTTTCCGCCATCTTGGCCGCCATCTTGGCCGCCATCTTGTCCGCCATCTTGGCCGCCATCTTTTCCGCCATCTTGTTCGCCATCTTGTTCGCCATTTTGTGTCCGCCATCTTGGCCGCCATCTTGTCCGCCATCTTGTCCGCCATTTTGTGTCCGCCATCTTGTCCGCCATCTTGTCCGCCATCTTGTCCGCCATTTTGTGTCCGCCATCTTGTCCGCCATCTTGGCCGCCATTTTGTTTCCGCCATCTTGGCCGCCATCTTGTCCGCCATTTTGTCCGCCATCTTGTCCGCCATTTTGTGTCCGCCATCTTGTCCGCCATCTTGTCCGCCATCTTTTCCGCCATCTTGTCCGCCATCTTGTCCGCCATCTTGGCCGCCATCTTGGCCGCCATCTTGGCCGCCATCTTGTCCACCATTTTGAGTCCGCCATCTTGTCCGCCATCTTGGCCGCCATCTTGTCCGCCATCTTGTCCGCCATCTTGGCCGCCATCTTGGCCGCCATCTTGGCCGCCATCTTGGCCGCCATCTTGTCCGCCATCTTGTCCACCATCTTGTCCGCCATCTTGTCCGCCATCTTGTCCGCCATCTGGTCCGCCATCTTGTCCGCCATCTTGTCCGCCATCTTGTCCGCCATTTTGTGTCCGCCATCTTGTCCGCCATCTTGTCCGCCATCTTGGCCGCCATCTTGTCCGCCATCTTGTCCGCCATTTTGTGTCCGCCATCTTGTCCGCCATCTTGTCCGCCATCTTGGCCGCCATCTTGTCCGCCATCTTGGCCGCCATCTTGTCCGCCATCTTGTCCGCCATCTTGTCCGCCATCTTGGCCGCCATCTTTTCCGCCATCTTGGCCGCCATCTTGTCCGCCATCTTGTCCGCCATCTTGGCCGCCATCTTTTCCGCCATCTTGTTCGCCATCTTGTTCGCCATTTTGTGTCCGCCATCTTGGCCGCCATCTTGTCCGCCATCTTGGCAGCCATCTTGTCCGCCATCTTGTCCGCCATCTTGTCCGCCATCTTGTCCGCCATTTTGTGTCCGCCATCTTGTCCGCCATCTTGGCCGCCATTTTGTTTCCGCCATCTTGGCCGCCATCTTGTCCGCCATTTTGTCCGCCATCTTGTCCGCCATTTTGTGTCCGCCATCTTGTCCGCCATCTTGTCCGCCATCTTTTCCGCCATCTTGTCCGCCATCTTGTCCGCCATCTTGGCCGCCATCTTGGCCGCCATCTTGTCCGCCATCTTGTCCACCATTTTGAGTCCGCCATCTTGTCCGCCATCTTGGCCGCCATCTTGGCCGCCATCTTGGCCGCCATCTTGGCCGCCATCTTGGCCGCCATCTTGGCCGCCATCTTGGCCGCCATCTTGGCCGCCATCTTGGCCGCCATCTTGGCCGCCATCTTGTCCGCCATCTTGTCCGCCATCTTGTCCGCCATCTTGTCCGCCATCTGATCCGCCATCTTGTCCGCCATCTTGTCCGCCATCTTGTGTCCGCCATCTTGTCCGCCATCTTGTCCGCCATCTTGTCCGCCATCTTGACCGCCATCTTGTCCGCCATCTTGTCCGCCATCTTGTCCGCCATCTTGGCCGCCATCTTGTCCGCCATCTTGGCCGCCATCTTTTCCGCCATCTTGTCCGCAATCTTGGCCGCCATCTTGTCCGCCATCTTGGCCGCCATCTTGTCCTCCATCTTGTCCGCCATTTTGTGTCCGCCATTTTGGCCGCCATCTTGGCCGCCATCTTGTCCGCCATCTTGGCCGCCATTTTGTGTCCGCCATCTTGGCCGCCATCTTATCCGCCATTTTGTGTCCGCCATCTTGTCCGCCATCTTGTCCGCCATCTTGTCCGCCATTTTGTGTCCGCCATCTTGTCCGCCATCTTGGCCGCCATCTTGTCCGCCATCTTGTCCGCCATCTTGTGTCCGCCATTTTGTGTCCGCCATCTTGTCCGCCATCTTGGCCGCCATCTTGGCCACCATCTTGTCCGCCATCTTGTCCGCCATCTTGGCCGCCATCTTGTCCGCCATCTTGGCCGCCATCTTGGCCGCCATCTTGTCCGCCATCTTGTCCGCCATCTTGTCCGCCATTTTGTGTCCGCCATCTTGGCCGCCATCTTGGCCGCCATCTTGTCCGCCATCTGGTCCGCCATCTTGGCAGCCATCTTGGCCGCCATCTTGGCCGCCATCATGTCCGCCATCTTGGCCGCCATCTTGTCCGCCATCTTGTCCGCCATCTTGTCCGCCATCTTGGCCGCCATCTTGTCCGCCAATTTGTGTCCGCCATCTTGTCCGCCATTTTGTGTACGCTATCTTGGCCGCCATCTTGTCCGCCATCTTGTCCGCCATCTTGTCCGCCATTTTGTGTCCGCCATCTTGGCCGCCATCTTGTCCGCCATCTTGTCCGCCATCTTGTCCGCCATTTTGTGTCCGCCATCTTGGCCGCCATCTTGTCCGCCATCTGGTCCGCCATTTTGTGTCCGCCATCTTGTCCGCCATATTGTCCGCCATCTTGGCCGCCATTTCATGTCCGCCATCTTGGCAGCCATCTTGTCCGCCATCTTGTCTGCCATTTTGTGTCCGCCATCTTGGCCGCCATCTTGTCCGCCATTTTGTGTCCGCCATCTTGTCCGCCATCTTGTGTCCGCCATTTTGTGTCTGCCATCTTGTCCGCCATCTTGTCCGCCATCTTGGCCGCCATCTTGTCCGCCATCTTGGCCGCCATCTTGTCCGCCAATTTGTGTCCGCCATCTTGTCCGCCATTTTGTGTACGCCATCTTGGCCGCCATCTTGTCCGCCATTTTGTGTCCGCCATCTTGTCCGCCATTTTGTGTCCGCCATCTTGGCCGCCATCTTGTCCGCCATCTTGTCCGACATCTTGTCCGCCATCTTGTCCGCCATCTTGGCCGCCATCTTGTCCGCCGTCTTGTCCGCCATTTTGTGTCCGCCATCTTGGCCGCCATCTTGGCCGCCATCTTGTCCGCCATCTTGGCAGCCATCTTGTCCGCCATCTCGTCCGCCATCTTGTCCGCCATTTTGTGTCCGCCATCTTGTCCACCATTTTGGCCGCCATCTTGTCCGCCATTTTGTGTCCGCCATCTTGTCCGCCATCTTGTGTCCGCCATTTTGTGTCCGCCATCTTGTCCGCCATCTTGTCCGCCATCTTGGCCGCCATCTTGGCCGCCATCTTGGCCGCCATCTTGTCCGCCATCTTGGCAGCCATCTTGTCCGCCATCTTGTCCGCCATTTTTTGTCCGCCATCTTGGCCGCCATCTTGTCCGCCATCTTGTCCGCCATCTTGTCCGCCATTTTGTGTCCGCCATCTTGTCCGCCATCTTGTGTCCGCCATTTTGTGTCCGCCATCTTGTCCGCCATCTTGTCCGCCATCTTGTGTCCGCCATTTTGTGTCCGCAATTTTGTGTCCGCCATCTTGTCCGCCATCTTGTCCGCCATCTTGGCCGCCATCTTGTGTCCGCCATCTTGGCCGCCATCTTGTCCGCCATTTTGTGTCCGCCATTTTGTGTCCGCCATCTTGTCCGCCATCTTGTCCGCCATTTTGTGTCCGCCATCTTGTCCGCCATCTTGGCCGCCATTTTGTTTCCGCCATCTTGGCCGCCATCTTTTCCGCCATCTTGTCCGCCAATCTTGTCCGCCATTTTGTGTCCGCCATCTTGTCCGCCATCTTGTCCGCCATCTTGGCCGCCATCTTGTCCGCCATCTTGTCCGCCATCTTGGCCGCCATCTTGTCCGCCATCTTGCCCGCCATCTTGTCCGCCATCTTGGCCGCCATCTTTTCCGCCATCTTGGCCGCCATCTTGGCCGCCATCTTGTCCGCCATCTTGGCCGCCATCTTTTCCGCCATCTTGTTCGCCATCTTGTTCGCCATTTTGTGTCCGCCATCTTGTCCGCCATCTTGTCCGCCATCTTGGCCGCCATCTTGTCCGCCATCTTGTCCGCCATCTTAGCCGCCATCTTGTCCGCCATCTTGTCCGCCATCTTGTCCGCCATCTTGGCCGCCATCTTTTCCGCCATCTTGGCCGCCATCTTGGCCGCCATCTTGTCCGCCATCTTGGCCGCCATCTTTTCCGCCATCTTGTTCGCCATCTTGTTCGCCATTTTGTGTCCGCCATCTTGGCCGCCATCTTGTCCGCCATCTTGGCAGCCATCTTGTCCGCCATTTTGTGTCCGCCATCTTGTCCGCCATCTTGTCCGCCATCTTGTCCGCCATTTTGTGTCCGCCATCTTGTCCGCCATCTTGGCCGCCATTTTGTTTCCGCCATCTTGGCCGCCATCTTGTCCGTCATTTTGTCCGCCATCTTGTCCGCCATTTTGTGTCCGCCATCTTGTCCGCCATCTTGTCCGCCATCTTTTCCGCCATCTTGTCCGCCATCTTGTCCGCCATCTTGTCCGCCATCTTGGCCGCCATCTTGTCCGCCATCTTGGCCGCCATCTTGTCCGCCATCTTGTCCGCCATCTTGGCCGCCATCTTGTCCGCCATCTTGTCCGCCATCTTGTCCGCCATCTTGGCCGCCATCTTTTCCGCCATCTTGGCCGCCATCTTGGCCGCCATCTTGTCCGCCATCTTGGCCGCCATCTTTTCCGCCATCTTGTTCGCCATCTTGTTCGCCATTTTGTGTCCGCCATCTTGGCCGCCATCTTGGCCGCCATCTTGTCCGCCATCTTGGCAGCCATCTTGTCCGCCATTTTGTGTCCGCCATCTTGTCCGCCATCTTGTCCGCCATCTTGTCCGCCATTTTGTGTCCGCCATCTTGTCCGCCATCTTGGCCGCCATTTTGTTTCCGCCATCTTGGCCGCCATCTTGTCCGCCATTTTGTCCGCCATCTTGTCCGCCATTTTGTGTCCGCCATCTTGTCCGCCATCTTGTCCGCCATCTTTTCCGCCATCTTGTCCGCCATCTTGTCCGCCATCTTGGCCGCCATCTTGGCCGCCATCTTGTCCGCCATCTTGGCCGCCATCTTGTCCACCATTTTGAGTCCGCCATCTTGTCCGCCATCTTGGCCGCCATCTTGTCCGCCATCTTGTCCGCCATCTTGGCCGCCATCTTGGCCGCCATCTTGGCCGCCATCTTGGCCGCCATCTTGGCCGCCATCTTGTCCGCCATCTTGTCCACCATCTTGTCCGCCATCTTGTCCGCCATCTTGTCCGCCATCTGGTCCGCCATCTTGTCCGCCATCTTGTCCGCCATCTTGTCCGCCATTTTGTGTCCGCCATCTTGTCCGCCATCTTGTCCGCCATCTTGGCCGCCATCTTGTCCGCCATCTTGTCCGCCATTTTGTGTCCGCCATCTTGTCCGCCATCTTGTCCGCCATCTTGGCCGCCATCTTGTCCGCCATCTTGGCCGCCATCTTGTCCGCCATCTTGTCCGCCATCTTGGCCGCCATCTTTTCCGCCATCTTGGCCGCCATCTTGTCCGCCATCTTGTCCGCCATCTTGGCCGCCATCTTTTCCGCCATCTTGTTCGCCATCTTGTTCGCCATTTTGTGTCCGCCATCTTGGCCGCCATCTTGTTCGCCATCTTGTCCGCCATTTTGTGTCCGCCATCTTGTCCGCCATCTTGTCCGCCATTTTGTGTTCGCCATCTTGTCCGCCATCTTGGCCGCCATTTTGTTTCCGCCATCTTGGCCGCCATCTTGTCCGCCATTTTGTCCGCCATCTTGTCCGCCATTTTGTGTCCGCCATCTTGTCCGCCATCTTGTCCGCCATCTTTTCCGCCATCTTGTCCGCCATCTTGTCCGCCATCTTGGCCGCCATCTTGGCCGCCATCTTGTCCGCCATCTTGTCCACCATTTTGAGTCCGCCATCTTGTCCGCCATCTTGGCCGCCATCTTGTCCGCCATCTTGGCCGCCATCTTGGCCGCCATCTTGGCCGCCATCTTGGCCGCCATCTTGTCCGCCATCTTGTCCGCCATCTTGTCCGCCATCTTGTCCGCCATCTTGTCCGCCATCTGATCCGCCATCTTGTCCGCCATCTTGTCCGCCATCTTGTCCGCCATTTTGTGTCCGCCATCTTGTCCGCCATCTTGTCCGCCATCTTGTCCGCCATCTTGACCGCCATCTTGTCCGCCATCTTGTCCGCCATTTTGTGTCCGCCATCTTGTCCGCCATCTTGTCCGCCATCTTGGCCGCCATCTTGTCCGCCATCTTGGCAGCCATCTTGTCCGCCATCTTGGCCGCCATCTTGTCCGCCATTTTGTGTCCGCCATCTTGGCCGCCATCTTGGCCACCAATTTGTGTCCGCCATCTTGTCCGCCATCTTGGCCGCCATCTTGTCCGCCATCTTGTCCGCCATTTTGTGTCCGCCATCTTGGCCGCCATCTTGTCCGCCATCTTGGCCGCCATCTTTTCCGCCATCTTGTCCGCCATCTTGGCCGCCATCTTGTCCGCCATTTTGTGTCCGCCATCTTGGCCGCCATCTTGTCCTCCATCTTGTCCGCCATTTTGTGTCCGCCATTTTGGCCGCCATCTTGGCCGCCATCTTGGCCGCCATCTTGTCCGCCATCTTGGCCGCCATCTTGTCCGCCATCTTGTCCGCCATCTTGTCCGCCATCTTGTCCGCCATTTTGTGTCCGCCATCTTGTCCGCCATCTTGGCCGCCAATTTGTGTCCGCCATCTTGGCCGCCATCTTATCCGCCATTTTGTGTCCGCCATCTTGTCCGCCATCTTGTCCGCCATCTTGTCCGCCATTTTGTGTCCGCCATCTTGTCCGCCATCTTGGCCGCCATCTTGTCCGCCATCTTGTCCACCATCTTGTGTCCGCCATTTTGTGTCCGCCATCTTGTCCGCCATCTTGGCCGCCATCTTGGCCGCCATCTTGTCCGCCATCTTGTCCGCCATCTTGGCCGCCATCTTGTCCGCCATCTTGGCCGCCATCTTGTCCGCCATCTTGTCCGCCATCTTGGCCGCCATCTTGTCCGCCATTTTGTGTCCGCCATCTTGTCCGCCATCTTGTGTCCGCCATTTTGTGTCTGCCATCTTGTCCGCCATCTTGTCCGCCATCTTGGCCGCCATCTTGTCCGCCATCTTGGCCGCCATCTTGTCCGCCAATTTGTGTCCGCCATCTTGTCCGCCATTTTGTGTACGCCATCTTGGCCGCCATCTTGTCCGCCATTTTGTGTCCGCCATCTTGTCCGCCATTTTGTGTCCGCCATCTTGTCCGCCATCTTGTCCGCCATCTTGGCCGCCATCTTGTCCGCAATATTGTCCGCCATCTTGTCCGCCATCTTGTCCGCCATTTTGTGTCCGCCATCTTGTCCGCCATCTTGTCCGCCATCTTGGCCGCCATCTTGTCCGCAATATTGTCCGCCATCTTGTCCGCCATCTTGTCCGCCATCTTGTCCGCCATCTTGGCCGCCATCTTTTCCGCCATCTTGGCCGCCATCTTGGCCGCCATCTTGTCCGCCATCTTGGCCGCCATCTTTTCCGCCATCTTGTTCGCCATTTTGTGTCCGCCATCTTGGCCGCCATCTTGTCCGCCATCTTGGCCGCCATCTTGTCCGCCATCTTGTCCGCCATTTTGTGTCCGCCATCTTGGCCGCCATCTTGGCCGCCATCTTGTCCGCCATCTTGGCCGCCATCTTGTCCGCCATCTTGGCCGCCATCTTGGCCGCCATCTTGTCCGCCATCTTGTCCGCCATCTTGTCCGCCATTTTGTGTCCGCCATCTTGTCCGCCACCTTGTCCGCCATCTGGTCCGCCATTTTGTGTCCGCCATCTTGTCCGCCATCTTGGCCGCCATTTTGTTTCCGCCATCTTGGCCGCCATCTTGTCCGCCATTTTGTCCGCCATCTTGTCCGCCATTTTGTGTCCGCCATCTTGTCCGCCATCTTGTCCGCCATCTTGGCCGCCATCTTGTCCGCCATCTTGGCCGCCATCTTGTCCACCATTTTGAGTCCGCCATCTTGTCCGCCATCTTGGCCGCCATCTTGTCCGCCATCTTGTCCGCCATCTTGGCCGCCATCTTGGCCGCCATCTTGGCCGCCATCTTGGCCGCCATCTTGGCCGCCATCTTGGCCGCCATCTTGGCCGCCATCTTGTCCGCCATCTTGTCCACCATCTTGTCCGCCATCTTGTCCGCCATCTTGTCCGCCATCTGGTCCGCCATCTTGTCCGCCATCTTGTCCGCCATCTTGTCCGCCATTTTGTGTCCGCCATCTTGTCCGTCATCTTGTCCGCCATCTTGTCCGCCATCTTGGCCGCCATCTTGTCCGCCATCTTGTCCGCCATTTTGTGTCCGCCATCTTGGCCGCCATCTTGTCCGCCATCTTGTCCGCCATCTTGGCCGCCATCTTGGCCGCCATCTTGGCCGCCATCTTGGCCGCCATCTTGGCCGCCATCTTGTCCGCCATCTTGTCCGCCATCTTGTCCGCCATCTGATCCGCCATCTTGTCCGCCATCTTGTCCGCCATCTTGTCCGCCATTTTGTGTCCGCCATCTTGTCCGCCATCTTGTCCGCCATCTTGTCCGCCATCTTGGCCGCCATCTTGTCCGCCATCTTGTCCGCCATTTTGTGTCCGCCATCTTGTCCGCCATCTTGTCCGCCATCTTGGCCGCCATCTTGTCCGCAATATTGTCCGCCATCTTGTCCGCCATCTTGTCCGCCATCTTGTCCGCCATCTTGGCCGCCATCTTTTCCGCCATCTTGGCCGCCATCTTGGCCGCCATCTTGTCCGCCATCTTGGCCGCCATCTTTTCCGCCATCTTGTTCGCCATCTTGTTCGCCATTTTGTGTCCGCCATCTTGGCCGCCATCTTGTCCGCCATCTTGGCAGCCATCTTGTCCGCCATTTTGTGTCCGCCATCTTGTCCGCCATCTTGTCCGCCATCTTGTCCGCCATTTTGTGTCCGCCATCTTGTCCGCCATCTTGGCCGCCATTTTGTTTCCGCCATCTTGGCCGCCATCTTGTCCGCCATTTTGTCCGCCATCTTGTCCGCCATTTTGTGTCCGCCATCTTGTCCGCCATCTTGTCCGCCATCTTGGCCGCCATCTTGTCCGCCATCTTGGCCGCCATCTTGTCCACCATTTTGAGTCCGCCATCTTGTCCGCCATCTTGGCCGCCATCTTGTCCGCCATCTTGTCCGCCATCTTGGCCGCCATCTTGGCCGCCATCTTGGCCGCCATCTTGGCCGCCATCTTGTCCGCCATCTTGTCCACCATCTTGTCCGCCATCTTGTCCGCCATCTTGTCCGCCATCTGGTCAGCCATCTTGTCCGCCATCTTGTCCGCCATCTTGTCCGCCATTTTGTGTCCGCCATCTTGTCCGCCATCTTGTCCGCCATGTTGTCCGCCATCTTGGCCGCCATCTTGGCCGCCATCTTGTCCGCCATCTTGTCCGCCATCTTGTCCGCCATTTTGTGTCCGCCATCTTGTCCGCCATCTTGTCCGCCATCTTGGCCGCCATCTTGTCCGCCATCTTGGCCGCCATCTTGTCCGCCATCTTGTCCGCCATCTTGTCCGCCATCTTGGCCGCCATCTTTTCCGCCATCTTGGCCGCCATCTTGTCCGCCATCTTGTCCGCCATCTTGGCCGCCATCTTTTCCGCCATCTTGTTCGCCATCTTGTTCGCCATTTTGTGTCCGCCATCTTGGCCGCCATCTTGTCCGCCATCTTGGCAGCCATCTTGTCCGCCATTTTGTGTCCGCCATCTTGTCCGCCATCTTGTCCGCCATCTTGTCCGCCATTTTGTGTCCGCCATCTTGTCCGCCATCTTGGCCGCCATTTTGTTTCCGCCATCTTGGCCGCCATCTTGTCCGCCATTTTGTCCGCCATCTTGTCCGCCATTTTGTGTCCGCCATCTTGTCCGCCATCTTTTCCGCCATCTTGTCCGCCATCTTGGCCGCCATCTTGGCCGCCATCTTGTCCGCCATCTTGGCCGCCATCTTGTCCACCATTTTGAGTCCGCCATCTTGTCCGCCATCTTGGCCGCCATCTTGTCCGCCATCTTGGCCGCCATCTTGGCCGCCATCTTGGCCGCCATCTTGTCCGCCATCTTGTCCGCCATCTTGTCCGCCATCTGGTCCGCCATCTTGTCCGCCATCTTGTCCGCCATCTTGGCCGCCATCGCCCGATGGTGAGGGTAGGGGGGAGGGGGAAGAAAGATGTTACCTCTTGAGAGACATGCTCTCCTGGTATCGGAAATTTGAAAACAGCTGGTTTGTATGAAAAGTTAGTGTATAAACATTGCATACCTTACGGCGGAAAATTGATTGCAAAGTTAGTGTATAAACATTGCATACCTTACGGCGGAAAATTGTTTGCAAAGTTAGTGTATACACATTGCATACCTTACGGCGCAGTACCAGGAGCTACCTCTTCCGTGGATGCTCTCCTGGTATTATACATTCAAAAACTGGTAGTTTTCGAAGAAATTTTTCACGACCAACGGGAAAGTTAGTGTTTAAACATTGCATAACTTTCGGCGGTTTTCGACCAAAATTGCTGTAAAATTTTACTCGACCAACGGGAAAGTTAGTGTTTAAATATTGCATACCTTTCGCCGGTTTTCGAGCAAAATTGCTGCACTAGGTGCTACCTCTTCCGTGGATGCTTTCCTGGTATCGGAAATCTGAAAACAGCTGGTTTGTGTGGAATTTCGTACCAGTCGACGGGAAGTTTGAGCGAGATGAAGGATGCTTTCCGTTTCATGCTATCAATGCTAGCTATTTCGTAGTACACTGACAGATTGTGTCGGTTATAACATCATTACCGGCTTGCAAACTTGCAGAAATTGTGACAATCGAAATACTAAACACAACACTCCACCACAATACTGTTTCGAAACACGTAGGCTGGACATTTTCACGGTTCAATCGGGGAGAGAAAACAATACCACACCACGAGTATCGCAATGGCAATAGCTTGCGAATATTGCGGAAGTGAAAACAAGCATGATTTCTATTCTAGCATCTAACGATAGGATCATTTACGAACAGATGAAAAAATCCCGTTCAAGAAATAGAATACATGAATAGGCTGAAGTAAAAGGACATATAAGGGTTCACGGGGCGGCCAGATGGTGTATTGGTAGCGCAGTCGGTCTGTACAAGACAGGACCACGGAAAAATTTCATTTGGACCACCAAACCTCCGTACGCAGCACTGACTATCCTACGGGTAAATAAAGTACCAATAAAACTAGAAATGGTAGGCATAAACATCCTGAAGATGTCGTGCCGATAAAGAAGAAGGAGTTTGAGTACATTGCATACTTCTCTTGCGTAGCCGTGTAACCGGGCCGATATAGCTAATCAAATAAAAAATAATTATCTAACCAAGGATATATAAAATCTAAGGATATTTTCGATCAAATTTTTACCTTTTTAATTACATTTTGTGCTATAAATTAACTCTGCTGCTAAATTTCCAAAAATTGCACAATTGGCACAAGTTGTTTGGGGCCCCCAACACGGCGAGGCCCTAGGCGACCGCCTACTCCGCCTACCGTTTGAACCGCCGCTGCGCCCTGGGCCTCCAAGGGGATTGATCCTCCACTGATTCAGATTCAGGCTCAACCTACATCAATAGCTAACAATTATTTACAGACAATCTGGGTAAGATCAATCTGGGGAGTAAAGCCATGCAGATTATGAAACATGTAGCTCTTGCATGCTAATAACAACCCGCAATGCCCGTCGAACTTCTGCAGTTGGATCAAGATCGCTGAGGTGAGTTTCTATTTCAATACCTAACGGCAAAGCACTAAACACACTATTTAATCAGCATGTTATTATAATCGTTACTTGTGAATTCGAGATAGAATCTTATTATCCATATTTGCTACGACCTTGAATAAAAACGAACAAACGAACCGAATCCCCAACAGAGGATCGATAAGCTCTACTCCCGCGAAGCATTTTTATCCTTCTTCGATTGAACTGGCCTGGTTTGCCATGCCGCCCGGACCTCGTTTGATTAGCTTGCATAATACGGTATGTAGTTAGTTTCGCTTTGATCGGGGGATTATTACTAAAGCCCGCACTCATTATGCTTGATATCCACCACCTGCTCTGTGGGTCAATGTGCACATGTACTTTCGAACGATTAATGCAAATTATTACAATTATTCTATGAGCACATTCCACCCTTCGGTTTCCCCTTTGCACAAAAAAGCACCCTTCATCCCTCCCCCGGCGGAATGTAACGTAAATGCATTCGAGCGATGTAGAAAATTACCCAAAATTCGACAGAAATGTAGTCCCCCACCAAAATGGTCCCCTAATGACCGTTTTGGGCAAAGTTTGGGGTAGCCGGCGATGTAGGGAATACGACCGTGGGTGGCACATACCAATAAAACAACGAATAATATAAATTGATGTGGACAAAAAATTAGAGCACCAGCACCAGAGTAATCAGACGGCCTCCCCTCTCCGTATGCATAAATTATGCTGGCAGAAATTGAAAATTTCCCATCCCCCCGGTTTGGACGGGACGGGCGAGAACGGGACTCAGAAAAAGGTAACAACCGAATTAAATTCGTAACAAGCTAATTTGATGTTCATTTTCCAATGCCCAATCCCGGGGGCTCATCATCGGATTACGGGCAACACCGTACGCACCACGGTGAAATACCGGCACACGCTCACACGCCCGGTGACCACTGCAATTAGGGGTTTGCGTTTGGGTTCCATTGCGCGATTTGCACGTTTGATGCACGTCCTTCGATGATCGTCCCAACCGGCCCGGGTACCGGTACGAAATGCGTTATTCATAGTGCAATGAAACAGTAATGATCATTTCGAATGCGGAGTAGGCCACGGATCATGATGTCGAATGCCGAATGCATCAAATTCACCCAGCAAGAATGGTTTTGGGGCTTGCTCGTGAATGGTACTCAAATACACTTACAGGATCCATTTTATTGTAATAAATAGTTTATAAATGCCCTGGAAGTAGACAGCATACCTAAATTAACGCACAAAAAAACATATAGCAAATGCCGGTTTCAATCTCACACCGACTAACCGACTAGCCAAAGGGACCTGTTGGGCGAAAAGGGAACGGAGCTCAAATAATTATGCTTTACGCGACATAAATTATTGGTAATATTAATGAACAGTTATTCCATCATGCCAAACCGAAGCACACACACTGGCATTGGTGTTACCAATTAAGGGCGAGTGTTTGGAGTGTGGCATAATGATGATGGAATAATTTAGCACATTTGCGATTTCCATTGCACTGATGCAAAAGTGCCCCGATGTCTCATTTTATCAATTCGAAAGATGGTGGAATGTTTGTTCCCCGTTGCAATTACGAAGCATAATGTGTGTGTTTTTCTGTTTTTGTTCAACCAACATTTTATGTTTGTCCCCCTCGTGCTCGCTTTCATCCGCCTATCGTGGGGAGGGCGCATAATTATTTCAAATCAATTCCACGATATCCAATTGCATACATCCATTTGAAACGGGCATTGATATGGGCCCAGCATGGTTTTGGAATCAATCGTAGCTAGATGATTGTGAACGGTGAATGGTCTGCAATCAGCAGAGAAGTTGGCAATCGTAACGCACCGCAAAATCCATGCTCATCGTTACCATAGCTACGAACCGATCACCGAGTGGTGTGGTGCGTTAATTAATTAAATGAATATGGTACAGCCTCGTCCTTACACCCGTTACAAGATTAGAATATTGATTCAGTGCGAAAATCGACGACCAGATCTGTCGCTTGTAGGTTGTATGAATCCAATCCCGATATCGGTGATAACCCTGCCCGTGCATTTGTCATTCCATTTTACAGTAATCGAAAGTGCGTTCCTTCACAGAAATGGGTGCATTAGAACGAGCATAATTCGGATGTGTGTTCATTAGCATGCGAGGAAAATTGTATTTTTTCCACAGTTAAAAAAGTGCTGCTGTCACCACAGCGGCGGATCAAACGGTATGCGGAGTAGGCGGTCGCACAGGGACTTGCCGTATTGGGGGCCCCAACAAATTTGTGCCGATTGTGCGATTGTTGGAAATTTAACAGCAGAGTTACTTTATAGCACAAAATGTAATTAAAAAGGTACTAAATTGATCGAAAATATCCTTGGATTTTATATATCCTTGGTTACGTAAAACATTTGTTTCTATTTGACTAATCATATCGGCTCGGTTACACGGCTACGCCAGAGGAGTATGCAGTGTACTTAAACTCCTTCTTCTTTATCGGCACGACATCCTCAGGATCTTTTTTATTAAATCATAAAATAATGTCATAATCATTAGAACTCTCTCTTCTGTTTGATATTACAACCACATGGTTCTTGGAATACCATTACTGTATTTTTTGATTATTACTTATTCAAAGTTGGATTATAGGTCCAGTTTATGGACCTAATATTTTCGCAAAACTGGAGCGAAATACATTTAAATCCATGAGAAACTGTTAAAAAACTTTATGATATCCCCGTGTAGAATACTGTTCAAACTACATTGTTGTAATCCCGGAAACATTTGCAACGTTGTTAGACTGAAATTGTTCTAAAATCCATACGATTTAATGAGATCCTTACCGCGAAATCTATACTAAATACAACATAAAAAACATAAAGAACATAAAAAAGATACTTGAAGAAATAAAGTATGCATTGATGTAAAAACGATGTATTCAGTGAAGAACCTATCATAGTAGTTCGTGCTAAAACATTGTTGGCGATATCGTGCGTGCATTGCTTCAAACCCGTGAGAGCGATCGCTAGTGCAAGTGAGATAGATGACACGCATTCGTTCCTTAAGGTTCTCCATGTACTGATAAGCATGTACATGTACTACGTTTTTAATAATACTAGTGCAGGAATACAAGTTTTATTGGCTAATAACACCACTAAAGAGCGGATGATTTTTTATCCTCAACCATGTAGACCCCACATGAACGTGATCTTTCTTACTTATATTTAATGTTTAGTTATAAAAATAAAACAAAAATATGTTAAAAAATAACAAATCTTCTTTTGCACGATTTTTCAAACCAGTCAGTGTTGAGACAATTTTCAAAACAGTAAATAATCTTAAAATTTAAATAAAACCACACTAATAGAACCACAGACATTATGAGCATTCATTAATCAATTTACCGGCAGCTAATAGCAACCGCATTATAGTTTACAAACATGCAACAAACAATACAATTTGTTTCACTCTATTTCGCTAAATTTCCCCTTAAAATCCCCACAAAAATTATAATGCATATTTTTGAAATCGTGCTAATATTTGTTTCCAATTACCCTGTAGTGGATGATCATTCGGGTAAAAATTATCTCCTGATTTTCAGGAGCTGACATCAATTCCCCTCAACCCAAAGAGAACAATTAGACTTCCAACGGCCAAAATTAAAGAGTGCTCTTTCTAACCGCTGTTGCTCTCCTGCTTGCTCTCTCGCCGAATCGAAAGCTCGCTCGATGACTGAACGATATTCTCATGCTGTTTGCTTCTTCGGCGTCATGCGGTCTCGCTCGTGCTCATTATTTCATATTGCGCACACACATGTGCATTTTCTTCGTCAAATTTGCCGTGTGAAGGATTACATTTTTGCACCGGTTTTTGATATGAGGAACTGGATGATTTTGCAAGCGCGCTGATGTTTCGGATGAAAATCCTGTCATAAGTTATATGGCACGATATGTAGAAGAAGGTTTAATGTATAATTTTTACTATTCCAAACATTTATGCTTGTAACACTAAACGGTGCCATTATTACAACGAGGTCATTATGGCAACGAACGGTACCGCCATGTATATCACAAAAGGATCGGTTGCTTTAAATTGAAGGATCTGTATTTTGCATCATCCGAAAAAACAAGACACTACACAAGCAACCAACTCCAGTGATTACATCGCAAGTGTTCAAACGATTTTATTTTATCAACATGAGTGATTTGAACCGCAACGCCGGTCAAAATTTTTACAAAAACTTTTTTTTTCTTTAAACGCCTGTAACTTCTTTATTTCGCGTCCTAGACCCTTCAAAGTTTGACCTGATTTCAATAGAAAACCATACAATTTTCGGACTTTTTTCAAGTTTTTAAAGTCAAAATTTTTACAAAAATGTTTTTTTTTCTTTAAACGCCTGTAACTTCTTTATTTCGCGTCCTAGACCCTTCAAAGTTTGACCTGATTTCAATAGAAAACCATACAATTTTCGGACTTTTTTCAAGTTTTTAGAGTCAAAATTTTTACAAAAATGTTTTTTTTTCTTTAAACGCCTGTAACTTCTTTATTTCGCGTCGTAGACCCTTGAAAGTTTGACCTGATTTCAATAGAAAACCATACAATTTTCGGACTTTTTTCAAGTTTTTAGTAGCTGCGGTCTGTCTCGGATGGCACGGATGGTATATGACACGAACAATATGCCCCGTACATATCCGTACGTATCCGATGCCTCCCTACTCCATTCGTTTCAGAATGCTGGGAATTGAAGATCTAAAATCACTCCTCTCACATGCGCAAGCTATTTTCATCGCTAAGATTCTCCTCAACAAAATATATGCCCCATCCTTACTATCTATATTCATTCCGGCGGGCCTTACCCTATACGGCCAAAATTATCCTTTTCTGCGAGCTATGAAATCATTTAACTGCTTTTTTATCATTTCGATTGTAACATCTCCATATCTGCTTTTCGAGTCCGACTAATTAATGACTCCTTATAATCCTCTATGTTTGTTTCCTCCTCTGACGCGTTATTAGATTTAAGATTAGACTATAAGATTCCTTTTGTGAAGCCTTCTGAGCGGACAAATTATTTTCCGTATATGTCTGCACAAATTATTTCCTCTTAACACTATACAATCATTGTATATCGAGCAAAGGATAAACCCGTGACCTGTCGAACGGTGCTGATCTTCTGTGTTTGACCAGTTTACTTTTGTGTCACTGCTTCACACTGTTCAGGACGACTGAAGGGACGTCCTCAGTCTGGTAGTTGGCGGTCAACTGCAGTGGCGGAAATAACATTGGAATCTTACGTATTTTCTGGCCAAACATAACATGTTACTTTGCGCACAAATATGTACACATTTAAATTAGCTGGACACCACAGCAATAATTTTGTGAACGCACCATTTATCTGTTGCTACATTGTAATATCTAGAACATAATAAAACTATCTTTGAGATTGTCTGAAATATCTTAAACCACAACAACTACAAAATGCAATTGTTTTTTGTTCAAGTTCCCATAGCTGGGGTTTGTTAAATAAATGATAGAGTTCAGTTATGGGTTGTTTTCTGAAAAATGGTTTGCTGAACAACAAATCGACCGCCTGATGCAGATCAGTAGAATATCGTGCCATAGATGTCGTTATGTAGCCTCGCGCTTCGTATTATTATACCTTCCAAGGATTATTAAGTCTGCGCGAAGAATTTACCGGCGCAAAAACTTCTCTACTTGTGGCTTGTACTCCGAATTTACATTTAGGCCTTGATCAAAATTCTCTAGCTGTTCCTCCGTTTCTAGCCGTGCTAATTCAAAATCCGAACGAGGGAGAAGCCCTTCATCTGGCCTGGTTGATGTTGCAAATTCTTCATTCGCCTGTCTTTGCGAGCAGCGCCTCTTTTAATACGGTTGTTCTAGAAACGATCCATCTTCCACAATAATCCACGGAACGCCGTTGACAAAAACAGTTTTTATTTCCATTTCGACAATTTCACAACAGAACACAACCAACTCGAAACTCAAGGAATACACTAAAAAAAGACAACAATTGAAAAAACCACAATAAAACAATATCATTTGACTAACTACAAAATCGCAACATATTATTGCGCACACACATTACGCAACATTTTGATGCATCCTCGAACCAAAACCATGACTTCAACGCAGCGGATTAAGATTAAAGTTTCACGCGCTGCGCGTAGAATAAAACGCACTAGTTAGTAACTCTCTGACACGCTATCGCCGTAGCATCATCTTCAGACGAGCGCCGCAACACTCATGGTAAGAATCCGTTCAATTCCGCTTTCTCTTCAGAAGTTTCCTTACAGAAATACAGACCTGAGCAGGTTGGCAAATATCACAATAATGTCTTCCCTTCACTTTCCCCACACACAGCTGATATGTGATAGCAGTAGCAGGACGATAGAACAGCACATTCCAAGCCAAGGAATAAATGCTAGGGCGAAGAGTAGAGTAAAAAGGACAAATAGTACTGATAGACACGTGTACCACCTCCACCACCTTAATTTATTTTTTTGCTTTTCGCTAAATTTCCGTTCGTTAAATTTTGCAAAAGCTAAAAAAAAGCGCTTTAGCCAAGCCACACACCTCAAAACGCGACCGAGTTGAGGTCAAACCTGCTTCCTTTGGAACATAATCAAGACCGAAACGCGACGTCTAAAAACGGTCACGATTAGTTCCAAGTTTTGGGTCGCGCGACTCTTTGGGCAAGTGTGCGTATAGCTAAATTTGAGAACTAGATAGCACTCATAAACCTAGTGCAATGATCATCCCGAATTAGAGCACTAGATGGCACTCATGATCATCACAAATTTGAGCACTAGATGGCGCTCATGATCATTACGAATTGGAGCGCTAAGTGGCGCTAATGATCATTATGAATTTGACCACTAGGTGGCGCTAATGATCATTGCGAATTTGACCACTAGATAGCGCTCATGATCATCACGAATTTGAGCACTAGATGGCGCTAATGATCATTACGAATTTGAGCACTAGATGGCGCTCATGATCGTCACGAATTTGAGCGCTAGATGGCGCTAATAAATCTAGCGCCATGATCGTCACGAATTTGAGTACTAGATTGCGCTCATAAATAAATCGTTTCACCAAATTGAACACCGGGTGGCTCTCACAAATCGGTTATCATCCTCTTCTGCGCATGCTCTCTTGTTACTTAGGATCACAAAATCGATCGATTTGAGCAGTTTCATCGGAACTAATCGTGCGCTCTCTGGTAAGCATGCTCTTCTGATACTTTGTAGGTGGTTGCATTATACGTTTTTGTTTTTAAAAAATGGTCTCGCAGTGATAGAAATAAATATTGACGAAATCAAGTACAATGTGGTATGCAGAAGAACATTAAAAATAAATTATTACAAAGTGTTAATTAGAGCTTATTTTATTATGTATTGAGATAAAATTCGAAAATCTTTTCACAAACTTTGTAGAATTAAATCAAAATCCGTATGAGAACTAAACTAACTTCGACAAAGTTTGCACATAAACCCAAAACAGTCGCCCAACATTCGGAACTTTCTCCTCCCCCCCCCCCTCCTCCTTTTCCTCCTCCTCCTCCTTCCCATCTTATCTGGGACGGCCAAATAAACACAAATTTCATATGATTTGCTGCAATACGCTGGTACAGATCTTGATAATAATGCTGTTATAGTGCTGGCCACCAGCACCGTCAACCGCGCCCTGCGAAGAAAATTCCGCGAGCGAAGGAAAAAAAGCTCTCCAGAACCACGGCACCACGGCAAAGCGCAAAACCAAAACACCAAAATCATTCATCAAGATGATGTATGAAGCAATTAAAAATTTAATCGTTTTACCCACGTTCCGCCTTGCTCATTGGCCGGGGGTACACGTTCTTACAACGGGCTGCTGTTGTCCTTTTGTCATGCCAAACCCGCTCATCGACCATCCGCCTTTTCCGACACACACTCAGGTCACCAGTTCCATTCGTTGTCCAGGTTTGGACCATTTGCAAACTAAAAATCTAATTCCAAAACCTCCCCCAACCCGAGAAATGCAGTGCAGTGCACGGTGTCGCGCAGCCGGGCCCGGTGCCCGGTGAGGTGAAATTTATTCAAAACAGTTTAAAACGACATGATTTATCGGGAAGTAAAGGAGTTGGCGGGCAGCAAAGCAGCAAACGAAGTAAAACAACCAAATAAAGCACGAGTTTTCAACTCGACCGTTTCGGTTTCGTTTGAAGAAACACAAATAGAGTCGGTGTGTTTGATTAGCGACCGCTTTTGCTCATTTGCTCACCAGGCAGCACGGCACAAAATAAAAATAAAAGCAAAGAAACAACGAAAGCAAGCAAAACATTTGCCCAAAGTACCAAAGCAAAGCAAACAGAACAGGTCCTCGAAATGATTGTGGTCCGCCAGCCCATAACGGTGTGCTGAAAACCGGAGCTTGTCCAGCAGTTTTCCAAACATTTGGAAAGAAATGGGACAAAAAACACTCACACACACACATACGGTCGACATACCTGTAAAATGGCGGAATTGCACAAAAAGCCCGAAGCGTACTTTATGTAGCTTACGATTGCAATTATCCAGCAGAAGAATTAATGATGCCGTGCTGGGAATGCTGGCAGCATTACGGCAGCACTCGAGCGGCCAACGACCGGGAAACCGGGAACGTCGAAGGTAGCTGACACCGGCTGCAACCGGGAGACTGAGATGTGTTGACAGCACCGGATGCTGCTTTCCAGTGCTCTGGCTGGTGGCCGTTCCATTCATCCATTGCAACTCTCAAGACGCAAGGTTGTTTCAAGGGCTTCTGGGCATCAAAACAACTCCCCCCTTTTACTGGTACGGGGCAGAAGACACCGTGACCGTGCGTCCACGGTCAGCAAATCCATACCCTGTCGCTGCTGCTTTCCGTTCCGTTATCCAGGTGTTCGTCACCCGCTGGTAGGGGGTTTAGTCCGTTTAGGGCGAAAGACCCTACCGTACAATGTTGCATCTTCCAAACGAGCACAAGCGAACCAAGTAGGGACAACATCACCACCCAAATTGGCGTGTTCACGAATGATGCGATTGCCGTTTATTTGCTTAGCCCGTGTGTTTACTTGCCTTGGTTGGTTTTGGGGTGACGGTTCGGGACGGTTGCACGGTATTTAAAAAGATGCGATAAAACACCTCTTACCACCGGTCTAGAACCGTATATTCAGCGTATCTTTTTCCTCGTGTTTCGGTGCGGGATGATGCCGGACCACACTACAAGGTCGCACTGTTGCCTGGAACAGCATTAAAGCGTTCTCAACTACGCCGATCCCGTGGGTAGGCAGGCATCTCACCTTCTAAAGGAACAAGGCTGAATGAAGCTTTACCGTAATCAGTTAATGGAACGCGAAAACTTGCTACTCATTGCCGGAATTGCCTTACCAGAGGCCAAGAATTTGCTCGGCCGTAAAAACTTTTGATCAATTTCGCTCCCGAAATTCGCCGTACACACTCGCAACGCCATTTCATCCGACTCTGCCGCTAAAACACGAAATAGAATGTTAAACGATTCGTCGACCAGTTTGAGCAATTTGCAACATAAAAACATATTTTTACTTACCAGAGAAACGCGTTCCTGCCGGTAGAGGAACGATTTGATTTCTTTCGGTGTAAAATAATTCGTAACGCAACCGAGCTCCTTTTTTTGTTTGTTTGTTTGTTTGCTCATGTACTTGCTCTTTACCAAACCTCGGTCTGGCACAATCCACAAAATATTCCAACTGCGACAAAAGGGCTCTAATTTTACCTTCCAATACCAACGGGGTACGTGTGTGTATGTGCTTAAAGCATCTGCGTCTCTAGTTCTAGCACAAGATTGTTCTCATTCTCAGCTGCTCAATCTAACTGCTCCACCGGGTTGTGGCTAGTAATAATATCCTTTTTCCGCTTTGGCTGTTTGTTCAGCGTGAATTTTGTGAGCTAACAAGAGGAACATCTTCTTTGAATCAAACACCATCGATCGGTGTGATGCCGATCGTGTCTACTGCGAATAGAAACGGATTGTTTTTTGTTTTTACTTTCGATATGACAGGCAGGCGCCAAGTACAGGCTGTTCTCGAGATACGCGGTTTCAGAAATAAGCGATGTTTGGAAATTTAACAGCAGAGTTAATTTATAGCAATCGCAAATAGCAAAATCTAATGAAAAAGGTAAAAAATGGATCCAAAATATGTTAAACGAAATTGCACCAGGATTTCCGAATGTATAGTACCTCATCCACGGAAGAGGTAGCACCTAGTACAGCAATTTTGCTCGAAACCCGCCGAAAAGTATGCAATGTTTAAACACCAACTTTCCCGTTGGTCGAGAAAAATTTCTTGGAAAACTAACAGTTTCTGAATGTATAATACCAGGAGAGCATCCACGGAAGAGGTAGCGCCTGGTACAGCAATTTTGCTCGAAATCCGCCGAAAGGTATGCAAAAATTTCATGGAAAACTACCAGTTTCCGAATGTATAATACCAGGAGAGCATGCACGGAAGAGGTAGCGCCTGGTTTTTGCATGAAATATTTCATGAAATATTTTATAAAATATTTCACGAAATGTTTCATGAAATATTTCATGAAAAGTTTCATGAAATTTTCATGAAAAGTTTCATGAAATATTTCATGAAATTTCATGAAAAGTTTCAAGAAATATTTCACAAAATATTTCATAATATATTTCACAAAATATTTCATGAAATTTTGCTTGGCTGGTACCAGGTGTCACCTCTTGAAAAACATGCTCTCCTGGTATCGGCAATCTGAAAACAGCTGGTTTGTATGGAATTTCGTACCAGCCGACGGAAATTTTGAAATATAAATGAAATGTTCCATGAAATGTTTCCTGGTATCGGAAATCTGAGAACAATTGTGTGCCCGGCAACGGTATAGTGGTTTTTCGCAGTTGACAAGCTGATCAACTCGCGTGGCCTTGCACCTAATGGATCGAAGAATGCTATAAAGCATGGTCAATTGTAGAAAAAGTTCAGTAAGTAAAAGCTCACCACAATTGCTGTACAACCGTTGCGTTATTGAGATTGAGATTGATCTCTTTTATATGTCCGCCCTTAATCTGTTCGTCGCCCCACCGTTCATGCTGTACAAACGTACACAGCCATCCAACACTCAGCCTACATACAACATACACCCAATTGCATGCACACCACGCTACGTACAGAACATACGGGGAGTGTCCTTTTCCTTGACGCGCTTCTACGCGCCTTGAGCCTTAAAAGATTGGCGCCGGAAGTGGTGTGAGTTGCGCTTACGATAAGGTTATTAAACATTATTAAACTTTTCTTGATATATACTCCAAATATATGAACGATTGTATTTGCATAGGATTCAATTTTCCATTCCAATAAACACCCTGTCCGGCTCACCTTACACCATCATATGGCTCTCGCTCTCGGAGGCCTATAAATCTGCCCACCTCCTTTGTGTCCATCCTTTCCAAGTGATCAAGCCGTGCACTCGGAACAAGAGTGCCACTGCGGGGACGTGCTGGTAGCCTCCAACAAGTAGAGAATCATGTAACAGTTACAGTTAATTAGTGGTTTCTCCGTGGACTTCCTGATCAACGGTCACGCGAAAGAGTTCTGATCTGTTTTGCGCAGGCCGCATTTACAAATAGGAAAGTTGAATGAATGCATAGTGCTGCTATAAATACGTAAGATTAACAAGTAACCATCATCATAATCATCATCATCAGTCAGGTGGAGAGGCAACGTCTAGGGACGAAACAATGTGTGCGAAGCGGTCCTTACCTCCCCCCCACCCCATCCCTGTTCCGTTTCCCAGTTTGGCAAAGCAAAACCTTCGGTTTGCAAAAATCCATTGCCCACGTTTAACCATCCAACCCTCACTGACCGCTTCGCAATAGATACATCACAATCGATTTCCCTCGGGGTTTGTTAAAGAGAGTGCGGTCGCGCCAAGCAAATCTGCTTCACTGCAAAACGGTGACTACGGCCCCAAAAGCTGGTCGATCGATCGTGGAAATGCCTGTTGGCACTGTTGTTGGGCACAAGGGCTGATTCTCGTTCTTATCCTATTGCCCTCTTGATTACTGCTCCATTAGGCAAATTAATTTAACTCCGCTGCCGCGAAACAGGGACCGAATGCCTCCTTCCCTCTCGACAAAACCCCCACACACACGTCGTGGGTAAACAGTTCCCCGCCCGATACGATTGGTTAATTTGGGCATAGTTTATCACAACTTTCGCCCTGCTCCCATCCGTCTATAGGGGGAGGAAAAAGCGAAACTGAAACAGAGAAGTCCTTCACCCGATAAGATGGGTTTCATAAGTAAACGAAAGCAAACACTATAGAGAGGGTCTGTCCACCGTTCTGCAGTCGAAGCCGACCGACCGACCGCGTTCTCCGATCCGGGGCAGGAGATATGTAACATTGATTTTAATTAGTGATTGAGTAAAGAATCTCTTCTAGACCTCCGACCTCTTCGTTCACACACCGCGCGCGCGTGCACCTTAAACCTTTGCTTGCAAATGGCAACAAAAAAGCTCGCTAGATCCCTTTATCCCGCGGATAGTTTCATTAATCTACGGGGCCCATCCCGTGGTCTCCCGCAGTAACATTTACAGGTGGGGAGGGATGGATGAGGGGAAAAGGGGGGAAGGGGAGTTATTTCTATGTTCTTCCAAGGGGCTAGATGTACGGGGGGAGACAACGATACTACGTCTTTGGCTACGATTCCCGCTCACACCGCGCGTTTAATCGATACGCAAAAGTTATGACCAGCATAACCCCGAATAAATGGTAATATTTCTAAATGTTAAATGTGTGTAATGTGTTCTCTGTTTGTTTTGCTTGTAATTCTTCCTATACATAGTACGATTTTGTTCTTACTTCATGCACACAGGGGGATGTGTTTTGCTTGACGCCTGGCTTTCCGCTAGTATAATTTAATGCGTGTTTTTGTTTTATAACTTCAAGACGGGAGCAAACTACGCACTTTGGCTTGATTTTGCACCTCTCCGCAACGAGAGAGATCGGATAAAAAGGATTTCTTAACATGAAGGCAGATAACTGTGTGTTTTGTATTGTAAAAAGGTATGCGAGCGCGTCGTGTAGTTGTTGCTGAATCTGGAATTATGTTACTTTGCTTCGAACAAACGTTATAAATTGGGGTTTTAAGTAGGCGACCACCAAATAGATGTCCGTGCCATAACTGTCATAATTTGTTATGTTGCTGTAATGCAGATCCTGGAAAATGGATCCCCTAGTATTCCGCTAAGCTAACTTTTGCACCTCTTACATCCTCTCTTCTTCCAAAGGTAGTTATTCGATTTGTCAATTCCGCAATAAATATATATCCATTCTACTCGTCACATTCAAGCGCGCGTATCCCATCGTTGTGGCATTCGTCGGCGCGCGCCATACACCCTTTCTTCTTGTACTTCGATTCCGTTTGAAAATTTTGTTATATACTCATTTTGCTCATGTTTGCTAGGACATTGGAACACACATGCAGTGTGTGATTTTCTTCGATGCGCGTCGCCTATCATAAGACAAAAGCTCGGCTTTAAAACTGAACGACGACGCGTTCCATGATTGACCGTTTTGATGCTACACTACACTGGTTCTGTGCTTGATTGCGTCGATACACTCACATGCTACACTTCCTCTTTCGCGCAACTTTTAAAAGCGCTAACTGTAAATTTACATTATGATACCTTATAACTGGCCATTACTGGGCTCGGATCCGATTCAGACAGCAGTCCTTGTGGAAATTCCAATCTGCCTGCGATCGCTGGACGGTGGTGGAAATGTGTCCCTGTGTAAGATAATGGAAAAGGAAACATTAACAGATAAGGGAAAAGGAATCAGGGAAAAAAGCACATAAATTTTCTTCGCACGAGGTTATATGGCCACTGCCGTGATCACACACTAGGAAGACTTCACTTCCGAAGGGGGCCGCCTTTGGAAACATGAGATCACTCCTGATGGGAACACGGGGTGCATTAGGTCGAAACGGACATTCTCACGTTAAGTAAAGGCGAACAAGGCATGCAAAGTTTCTTTCATCGTTCGTTCACGAAGCTTAACACAATATGATTACATTTAAGTACGTACATTCCTACGTACAACGTTGGTTAGTTTATTTTCCGCAAGAAAATATTTCCGTAGTGATAATATCACACCTAGCATACTTCTACTATGCTTCAAAAGCCAAAGGGGATGTATCATGATTTTAGGAGCTCATGAGATGTGTCTATCCCTTAGCACTAAGGCTGCAGCTTACGTTCATTAGTTAATAGTATCAGTGGTTATTAACGAGTATTTTGAAAGAAATTTAAGTGGTTGTTTAATTATGGGGAGCGCGTCCACCATTGTTGTGCCAGAGGTGGCTCCGACGGTTTTCAACTGGCAAACAACTTATGCGTTTAGGTCGCGCACTGAAGGAATAAAAACTCCAGCCGTACGCGACCAGGCATATCTGATATCTGAGTTCGAATTACTTCAGTTCATGATGACTTATACAAAAATAATTTAACGGCCAAATGTAGGGCCTGTATGATATTACAAGCTCAAGATGGGCTGTATTATCTCATCATGCGAACATCTGATGACAGGGTCGCAAAAATTTAGGGTATAGAAAATATTGAGAAATTTAAGTGGTTGTTGTTTTCTTTGCTGTTTCGACAGTAGTCGATAACATTAGATTGGGACATTGCTGTTGTTCAAGACTAACGTCATGAAGATCTATAAAGACCTACGTATCAGAGATTATAGCAGCAAGTCAAATATCGTAATTGCAATTTACGTAAGTTTTGAAAGAAATCCAAGTGGTCGTTAAATTCTAACCCTCGCGGCTAACTGCACTAAAACATGTTCCACTACTGCTGCCGCATGCATCCGTACACGGGCGGCACTGAGCATGCGCAGGCACGCATACATATGCACGCGCACTTCTGCACACGTCCCACGATGATAGTCGGCAACAATCGATTCTAGGCTGAATGTAGGCGCTAATTTTCCTTTGCGATGGCAGCAGCAGATGATGGGAAGAGAACGCCACGAGAGATAGGTAGGACTGATGTTCCGATGATAGCAGCATTCATCAAATCAGCAACGCGCTTCGGCCGGAACATCCCCGAAAGTGAGGTTAGGATCGAGCATGTGTGCACCCAATCGTCACCTAATGTGTGTCATCGAGCACCAATACTACGAGACAGCTTAGCGGAACTGGAAATTAAAAAAAGAAAACAGTTAATATCATTCCTAACCATGTCATTCGATTAACACTGTAGGCAATTAAAGCAAGACAACTTACTTCACAGTTCAATAACTGGTATCCGCAGTTTGGAACGTGTGTGATGCCCGAACCACGTGCCTCCCTGGTGGACACGCGGCAGCTTACACACGCCCAACATGACGCCATTTTGGAAGCCGCGATGTGGAACTGCACCACGATGGCACAGCGTGGGTACAGCAGCAGCAGAGCACGGGTTTCGAATCTTCCAGCGCACCCTGAACAGGGGAGGAGGAACAGCACTTTTTCAGCACACTTTTGCCATACTGATGTCACTGGTTTCCTACATGCGGTCGATTCACACTGCACTAAAGCGCTCCGACTTTGCTTCACTGCTCACAGACGCCATCTTGCTGCCACCAACGATGAAGACCGAGCAGCGCGGTCACGACACTTGCACGTTCCACGGCAGACGTCCCAAAACTGACAGCGCTCTCCGAAAATCCTGCACGTTTATTTATACGCTACCGTCTCGCACCTCATTTTAACACACACACACTCTCTCACACTGGTGTACGATAGAAGCCGCTTCGACGACCGCTTCGAACGCAGGTACGGTTTATTTCCATTTCCCAATTCCACATTCTATCTTTCCATCAATAATTGTTTTTGCAGCATCACACACTCCGTCGATTTTACGATTTTATCAACCGTGAACTGTAAAATATGTTGTGAGAGCGTTTCATTTCATTCGCCGCCTATTGCTGTGTTGGTGTGCGTGAAATCTTTAACGTCTGGTTTAATCTCACGCACACTCTCTCAATGCCGGCGTTCAACGGCTGGCTGTGACGCCAAGGTTTGCCGCTCTTTTGAATGATGTTCTTAGGAATATTTCTTTCCCTTATAGGATTGGCTTTACAAATCACCGAAAAATGCAGTACGTACGTATCATTACGTAGTAACAAAAATTGGGGTAGATGAGTGCTATTGCAACATCAATACCATGTGGTTTTCTAATGCAACGAAACAATATTTTAGTCTAAATTGACCAAAGAAACGAGATAAGAAGCTCAAAGTCTAGAGAAGAATCAACGGTAGCTTCGACATCTAAAAACATGCCTTCGAATGGTCATATTTTATATAAACCTAATATAGTGAATTATTTATATGATATTTTCGGCACGCCAAACTCGTTTGGACGCTACGGATGTGTGAAAAGATAATCACTGTATGTGTATGCGTGAGATTGTGTTTCATTTTCGCTGATGACTTGATGGAGCGGACATCGCACACACACCATCCCATACCGGCGTTTCAGCCACACAAGCAAGCCAGTATGGACCGTGTTTTGTCAAGCAAATTCCAATTGGATTTGGTTTGATGAATTGTGTTTTGGATTCATTACACAAGTATGCTTAATATACTTAAGTATAAGTTAGAGACATCATAATGAAAAACAATAAAAGAATATTTGATTATTCATCCAAAAATATCGTGTTGAAAATTGGTCCCCGGAAAGGGGTAGCGTTTGTTTGCTTGACAAAATTTACTTGTGTTTTATTTTCTATGATAACATGTGTTTTTCAACATGTGACACACGCGCCGGGGGATTTTGTCGAAGGCCCAGCAAGCGACAAATTCTTCCAATTTTGGAGTTATGTTTTCGTGATTTGTATCTACAAATTGCCGCAAAATGTCAATGGCAATCATACCGATCGATGACGGAATATTATTTTCCGAACCAAACTATCCATGTTTGAAGTTCGAAAATGTATAATTCCGCCGTGCTGTAGAATGTACAGTACTGCTAGAGGAAAAGATTATTCAAACAACGCCTGATGTACTGAAACTTTTGCTGCTTTTATTCACATTGCTTTCTTCTACTCTTAATCTTTGATTCCAGTGCACGAAACTTACAGTTTTCTACCTGTTTTTTTTTTTTGCGGAACGTGTACCATTGTTAGCTGCAGTTCGAATATTGCCGCAGGTACTGCGCGAATGCAATTTTACGACCTCTTTTCGAAGTACGCTTTATGCGGTTGGCAATTTGTACGAACCGGATAATATACTGGAGAACCGGCTGAAAGCGACACAAACGACGATTTCAAGGGTAAAAGTTTGCTCCTATTTCTACCGATGGCGTTAGGAAATGGTACTTCTGGGAAGGCACGTGTGTACGTGCATCGTAAAGGTAAGAAATTGTACTTTAAAAGAACTTTAAATTACCAACGCTATGTTACAGGTACGCTCCAATTCGATGCAAAGGAAGATCCAGACAAAAAAAAACCTTTTAAATTCTACGTGGTCGCAAGGGGAGGACAAGTTTTCCCACCAAGGTATGTGCCAAAATTTGGTACTTATGTGATTTAGGTTAAAGTGCGAAAACTGAAACCAACTAATATAACATGTCTATGATAAATACTTCTCGAAGGACATCCTAAATAGTCGTACGGTTTATCCTTTGAAAAATAATCTTTCATTTGGTAATCCAAGGTTTACGGTCTACGGTTTACGGTGGAAGCTAATGAATACACCTGAACTTCATCAAACATTTCCATAAAGGTCATTAGGATATGTTGGGCCTTCTTAGCGTTAAGCGTGTATAGAGAAAACCGCTTAAAGTTCCATCAGAAACTTAATTATCATCAGCCACTGAACGACCCTTTGTTTTGACCTGCACAGGACCTTTGCTTGCAGCTGCCTGTTTGCGTTACATTCTCCGGCCTGGATATTGCCAGTCTTCATTTCGTTTCGTCTACCTAGGTGTACAAAACGGTACAAATTGCTTGCCCAGCGAGTACCCTTCGTACGGAACATTCGGGTGAGATAGTTGTGCTTACAAGATGAATTGGCCTGGCCTGGGAGCTGCTATACAACGTAACTTTCTCGATACGCAAATACCATAAATGAAATCTTCATTCTGCTACCAGGAGGCGAACATCATTCGGGATCTGCTACATGCTACCCAACTACCTGGATATTCAGGACTTCTGGCAGAGTTCCTACCTGCCGTGTATGTTTGCTCCTGTCCGCTCTGGTGTTACCGTAAATAGTGTCGCCAGATGAGCAGAAAGCGACACAAAATTGTCCATAAAAACGTTGTTACACCCATCGCACGCCATAAATAACACGCGGGGATGGGAAATATTTAAACGAACGGAATCATTGTTGTATTCATCGAATAAAACACGGTGCGAAGTGGGTACGGCAAATCGGCAAGGCAAAAGCACCGTCACGGATACGATGAGATTAAATTTTTCCTCTTCATTTCCAGCGGCAATTTAAATATTTTGATTTCGTTTACCACTCTCCTAACCGTGGGGAGCCGTTTTTCCCCACCAGCTTGTACTCGCGGAAGCAAAAGACCGAAAACATCCAGTACACATGCTCCTCGCCATCAACGCACCATCCTTTGGCGTAGGTGAAGGTGCCGTTTGTCGTCTTTCTGTGATAATGCAGCACCAGATAGTAGCGACAGAAGCTAGACGATATCTGAAAGGTGTCACGTACTTTACCCGGGTCGACATTCTTCAGCATCCCATCTGAAAGGGAGAAGTTTGTGCTCGGCCCGGCAGCCGTACCCACGGAGACACGACAGACCGTAGCTTAGCATATACTCTTCCCCGCTTGCGGAACTATGGTGAAAAAAGTTTGGTTTGGTTTATACCGTTTAAATGAATCCTTTTGGGAGGTTGTTGTCTCCGGCAGACGCAGAATCTTGCGAAAGACCAGCACGGAGCACTTTAAAGCCAAAAAGCATATGCCCAACCAGGGCCGTATCGTTTTCATTTCACTGTTCATTCGGGGTCGAGCTTAAAGATGCGAATATTCTGATTCGAATGTGCGGAAAGCTTCTTGTTCCGTGTGAACGGGCTGGGTTTTTGGTAGGCAGCAGAAACAATTGTCAGTGGAAACAAAAAAGCTACCCCGTAAAAGGGTTTGCGAGGATCGAAGTAAAACAGCTATTACTATCCATTTTCATGCTTTGCCCTGCTGTGAAGGGTCCTCTCTGGTTCTGTCTACCCTTTCGGAAGGCTTTGTAATGATAAGGAATTTAACGGAGAATGTTTCACCGAATGCGAATTGTTCTTAAATGGGAAAATATTTCCAAATTGTCCGTAGCATACTGGCACCATCGCCGGGAAGGTTTGAAGATGGTATCGAAGATGCAAAACAGGCAAGAAACTTGTCTTGCAGCTTCCGTTCGCTGTGTCCCGCCAGGGGATGATGTCGACCCTAGCCACATACATGCCCAGTTACGGTTTCGGCCGTACAATAAAGTTTCAACCGTGTTTTGGTGAATGTGAATGCTGAGGGAATATTATCTGATAAGCTATTTGTTCAAATCCTTGACCGTGGGGGAATCATATTTTTTTTATATAAGCCAAGTTACATGCATCGTTTGTTGAAAATTATGGAATTAGACCTGATTTAAACAACAATCGCATTTGAAAGGATAGATATTCACTATAAGCTTTTTTGGTGAGTGTAGGCCCCAATAGGATTTCTACAACTTTCGTATTATGCACATTTGTTACTAAAAGAAAAAGCATAAGAGCAATATTTTCCATTAGAATTGCTTGTTTGCACGCAAGGACACAACCGATTCGCTACGGTTAATGAAACAAAAGCGTCCTATGCTATCGCATAATTACCCATATTACCATCCGGTCTATCAGCATCATTGAGTTTTGTACTTCTAATTTATATATGGCCACCAGTACCAACCAGCATGAACATTTTTGCATCGTCATATCGCGTTATCCCTAGGTAGAATCTCGAACTCGTTTTGTCCACATCGTCTACCACCACAGCATGAATCTCTCCCACATGTGCATTCATATGGGAGCTAATTTTTCACTGACCTTTCACACATTTTCACGCATATATCCACGCATCACGCTCGCTTTGCTAATGCCAATCGTCGTTCAACACCATCTTTAGCGCGTTCCTTCCTGCCGTTTGCTGGTTTGCCGATTTCTCCAACGTAGCAGGCAAGAACAGTTTCCCGATTGTGAACAGTCCATTTCTTCGATCAACGGCAAGACTGCTTCCCGACCGTCAATAGCTGGCAACCAGGATTATAGCCGCTGATTATGGTTATCAGTCAGACAGGATCAGCGTTCCTTCTTTTTTCGTTCTCATCTCCCCGCCCAATCCGACCATCCGGGCGGTGTGAATTGCTGTGATATGAAGCGAATAAAGCGGTAAACAACCTCGAGCCACTAATTATGTGATTGTTTGCTAGCAAGCAAACCGAGTAACGCAATATCGCCAAACGTTTGCCGGTGGGTTCCATCGATTAGTAGAAGGCGACTAGTGCGAGCGCCTTGCTGGTAGGAAAAAGATTCCATCATCAACTTTGGCAATGGAAGCATCGAGCTGCGCGGGAAGGATTTCGGGCTTTGCCACCGATTGACCCTGGGGTTGTAGCCATTGTTGCAGTGTGGTGGCGATAATCAGACAGTACAGCATGCTGTCTTCGCCGGGCGTGAATCAACTTGCCCTAACGACGACCCCACGACCTGCGATGATAAACCATGCGTCGTCTGCCACCTGAAGTATGTCGAACGTCCAATGATTGGTTTGCAGCGCTGGGTAGGATTATAATCAGCACCACTGCCACTAGCATGAAGACACGTTAATTCCGACAAATCTTGGCATCGACAACAGAAATTAACCATCGTCGGTGATAGAAATCGTCAGTGAGATTCAATTTAGCATAGTTCAGAGTTGATTAGTAGTGGGTGTTGTTACTCATCAAAGCTTACGCCCAACGTACGCTAATGGTTGGAAAGAGCTAACGGAAGCTTTATCCGTTACTAAGTTGGTACGAGACGAACATGTTCCGTGGGTGTTTTCCTACCCAATTAGGCTACACACGAAATAATAATCATAAAAGTTATCGCTCATTTCTCACCCGTGATAAGACACATTACGATTTCAATTAGCAGCTGATAAACGGTTTGCTTCATTCGATATTGAGACATTCGCCACATTTCGAAATTAGCCATACCTACCGGCTCAACACCACGACGACCATTCCTGTCCGTATCGTTGCCATAAATTCTCAAAAGTTGTTCAGCAAAAGCACGATAGCACGTTACGGATTAAATGCTTCCAACCGCATACACCGACCCACTGAATAGAACTATATTGCTCAATCTTTAAGTAATTCCGTGTGTGCTTTAGTTGACCACAAAAGAACGGTCCACTGAGCGTGAGGGAATCGGGCGATCCTCCCTCCCGGTATGTCCGATAAAATTCCTAATTGAATTAGAACATAAAATCTAATACATGTGAAAGCGTCCTGCAAAGCACCATCTTCGGAGTGTGTGAAAAGAAATCTTACACCCTGGGCGAAGGGCACTTGGATGCGAGACGGTTTGCGTGCTTCAAGGATTATTCGACTTTTTAAGAACTTCTTTCAAGTAGCTCTAGCGCGGGGACAATAACGAACCATCGCCTGGAAGTGATTTGTCTGTCTCGTGTTCTAGTTTCGGGCGAATTCATTATCTCCGTCTTGTGGAGTGTCGTGTGGAGTGTCACATTCAGGACTAAAAGCATTTGTGGCACCACAAGATGTTGGCTTTTTTTTGCACGAAATATCAAACCAAATGCTTTCCCAAACAAAACAAAACCTACACAAGCTCGCTCAAATTCGGTTGACATCAAAAAATGATTTCATTTTCTTTTAAGACAAGTATTAGCGGCTAATTGGGAATATCCATCGCAATTTACCCACCTTGGCAGCTCCTTTCTTACAGCGCTTAATCAAAGGCTTTGTAGTTGCGTGGCAGTGGCAAAATAGCGTAAGAAAGCTAAGTTTTCCTTCGCAAAAACCCCCATCACACACACACATCAACCGTTTTGTTTGGGAAGCCAAAATTCTTATGTGCTTTTTTTTCTGCCGCAGGAGCGCAGCACAAAGCTGGAAAACTTTTCCCAGACCGGAAGGAACAAAATCGAAAGGAAGAACACTCTCGCGCAAACAGAGAATCGTATAAATGGTGCAATTTTTTCTCCGCCTTTTTCCAGGGCACTCGTAAATTGTTCTCCATATTGAAATAAACGATGGCCGTGCTACGGTAGCGGCGATAAAGAAGAAAAACCTCCAGTTCAACAAGGATTGGGATGCTGCAGCAGTGGTAGCATACGTGCCCTGGTACGCTTTGCGCTTGGGTGTAAAAATTCGATAACACTCCTGGTGGAGTGGTATGGCGGAGAGAAAGGCAGGTGAAACACACACACACACACATAAAAAAAGAAAACAATTTCTGCCACCAAAGCAATTTTACAGATGAAAGGAAGATATGCTGGGCGAGAAGAAAAAAAAAACCCCATCCCCGAACAAAAATACGATGGACCATACATGCCACAGCACACATTAGTAAGCTACGTACAGAAAGCCCTCGCTGCCAATGTGAAAAATCTGCCAGCTTTAATTTCCAGCTCCATCCTCCGCCCGGCTGTAAAGGCAGACACGGTTTTATTTCTGTTTTAAAAGCTTTTCTGCTTTCGCTGGACAAAAAAAAAATAACATGGAAGCTCCCTGGCCCTTGCACGAAGCGAAGCGAACACTGGCAATTGGAAAAGGTAGAAGCTTTCATCTTTCCTTTGGCAAGGATCGTACCATCAAGGCTACACACAACTATCGGGGCTCCTCAGTCAAGGAAGCAAGCGCACATCATCGTTGTCGCAATCGCCGTCATTCTGCTCCATCTCACCGGCTCACAAAAAAAGCCTGCTGGCCCGTTTTCCACCGGTTTGCTGGCCGCCCGACCATGTTCGGGACCGGCACAACGTCCTTTTGGACGCTGAAACAGCACAACCGGTCGTTACAAGGACGAAGCGCAAGGATCATAAATAAGGTTGTTATAAAGTTTAGTGAGCTCGATGCCATCAAAACCCGAAAAGTACTCCGCTTGCGTGTACGTGTGTATGTACGTTGGTCCAGCGATGCAATCTGCACTGTAGAGAACCAGCGACCAGGGTGAGCTGCGCCCGGGCGGACACAGGATTCATTGTCTCAAGTTATTCGGGAGGGTTTTTGCTATGCTCCCCCCGAACGTTCCTTCGGTATAAGCATTCTGGTGCACATGTAAAAACGATTATAGGAAAAACCCCAACTATAATTTATGTCCCTGTATAATGTCGACCCAGAGCACCGGTTGCTGAGCGGGCAGGGGAACTCGTGCCGGAAGCTCGTATCTTGTACGCATTGAGTACGCCAATAGAGTGGCAGGCTCGGTTACCGGTGTCGTTCTCTTGCCGCAGCAAGTGGTTGAATGAATGAGCTGACGCTTGCTAAGAATCAAGAACCATCTCCGATAATTTATGAATTTGACACTAACACACAGCCGGAACCCCGGAGTGTGACCGGGAACCGAAGCAACCGACCGGGAGGAGAGAGAGAGACAGAGAGGAGGGGAAAACATTGAAACAATGATAAAAAGTCGAGAAGCTTCATTGAAAAACTGCAGCACGAAAAAGTTGAAGTTGAGCACGAAAAAGTGCGACTAAATAGAAAAGTTGTTCTACATTGGAGGCGGATGTGTTTTACACAAGCATTAAGTGAAAATTAGGAATGCATTTTGCTCGGAAGCTACGCTTTGTCTTGAGTTCAGCACCACCCAGCACGCTCACCGTGTTCCAGGTTGATTGAATCATCTGGCGCCCCCATTTCTGGAGGCTTCGAACGGTTGGCGGTGTGCGCTTATTGCCATAAAAATGAAAGACTGCTTGCAATGGAGGAAATAATTTATGAACCCTATCAGGCGACGCGAGCGCTAAAGGAAAAGTTTTGAAATAGATTTGGAAAAGTTTCATTAAACTAATTCCTCGAGTGCAGGGGCTGCCGGTTTATGTGCATTTTAGTGGAAAATTTCTCTCCCAAATCGGCCCGGTGATACGGTGAATAATTGTACGTATTCTTCATATTTCCAACTATTTTCAACAGGCTCGGTGTGTTGCTCATTAAATGAGATGTGTCTTTGCCACACGGAACTAATTATATTCCCTTTCGCACGTTTGAATTCGCACGCTTTTTACGGGTTAAATTAGCAACAAAAAAAGAACAACTAACAACAAATTCATTTATTATGTTTTTATTTTCTCTTTTTTTAAGGTGGGAGGCTTTTATCAAGCATTTAAAGCGCCCAGCGTGTTACTGGCTAATGAGCTGCCGTACATAATGCTGCCCGATTTTGTATTTCTTTTCCGTTTTCCGACGCCAAATAGTTTTAGCGTGCGGGTGTGCTTCACAAAACCACAACGTAAACAAGCGTTAAGCACCATTTTCTCATTAGAAATAAACTACATACACATCCGCTTGCGGTGCTCTGGTGCCCGTTGTGCCCGCTGCACAATGCCCTGGGCCCTGTTTGGCCGAGGAATGACGTCCTCAGCACTGGACGAACCTGGTGTGTAAAGCAGTACAACATGTGTAGTTTTAACCGAACAAAAGTGAAATACCATTGCCCTAGGAAGGGAGGACGGCTGATTCGCGGCCTCCGCTCCGATACTCGCCTTTTGTGTGCCAGCAATAATGGTTCGCCCGGTAACTAACTATCCTTTCATGGCTCGATTATGCTAAAACCTAGTCTAGCTCAACATTCTGCTGCGAGGGGTTTTGTAAGCTCGGATTGTAGTCAACCCTTGTCTGCACTGTGGTGTGCCTGGTAGCGGATCGGTACTTTTGCAACATTTTGGGCAACAGCATGTCATACAGCGTAGTGGTAGTCGCAGTTGCACAATAAAAGCGAATGTAATAAGGTGCTTGAAAGCTCAAAAGGCTATCACTGTTAGCCACAATGTACAACACTAGCCGATGGTGTGTTGGAGCCAATTTAAAGTTCTTGTTTCCTGGCATTCGGCAATGCGATGCACTGACCGCGCGTAGTTAATACATGCCATGAACATATAAATGCATTGATTCTCTGCATAAAATAAATGCATTGGTCTCTGTTACGAGGAGCAAAACTCCCGTACCAGCGGCGGATCAAACGGTAGGCGGAGTAGGCGGTCGCCTAGGGCCTCGCTGTGTTGGGGGCCCCAAACAACTTGTGCCGATTGTGCGATTTTTGGAAATTTTACAGCAAAGTTAATTTATAGCACAAAATCTAATTAAAAAGGTAGAAAATTGATCGAAAATATCCTTAGATTTTATATATCCTTGGTTAGATAATTTTTTTTATTTCATTGGCTATATCGGCCCGGTTACACGGCTACGCAAGAGAAGTATGCAATTTACTCAAACTCTTTCTTCTTTATCGGCACGACATCTTCAGGATGTTTATGCCTACCATTTCTATTTTTATTTGTACTTTATTTACCCGTAGGATAGTCAGTGCTGCGTACGGAGGTTTGGTGGTCCAAATGATTTTTTTCCGTGGTCCTGTCTTGTACAGACCGACTGCGCTACCAATACACCATCTGGCCGCCCCGTGAACCCTTATATGTCCTTTTACTTCAACCTTTTAATGTATTCTATTTCTTGAACGGGATTTTTTCATCTGTTCGTAAATGATCCTATCGTTAGATGCTAGAATAGAAACCATGCTTGTTTTCACTTCCGCAATATTTGCAAGCTATTGCCATTGCGATACTCGTGGTGTGGTATTGTTTTCTCTCCCCGATTGAACCGTGAAAATGTCCAGCCTACGTGTTTCGAAATTGTATTGTGTTGGAGTATTGTGTTTAGTATTTCGATTGTCACAATTTCTGCAAGTTTGCAAGCCGGTAATGATGTTATAACCGACACAATCTGTCAGTGTACTACGAAATAGCTAGCATTGATAGCATGAAACGGAAAGCATCCTTCATCTCGCTCAAACTTCCCGTCGGTTGGTACGAAATTCCATACAAAACCAGCTATTTTCAGATTCCCGATACCAGGAAAGCATCCACGGAAGAGGTAGCACCTTGTACAGCAATTTTGGTAGAAAACCGCCGAAAGGTATGCAATATTTAAACACTAACTTTCCCGTTGGTCGAGAAAAATTTCTTCGAAAACTACCAGTTTCCGAATTTAAAGTACCAGGAGAGCATGCACGGAAGAGGTAGCTCCTGGTACTGCGCCGTAAGGTATGCAATGTTTATACACTAACTTTGCAACCAACTTGCAACGCAATGCGCCGTAAGGTATGCAATGTTGATACACTAACTTTGCAACCAACTTGCAACGCAAGTTGTACCGGCCGAGCAAAATGGCGCGCAAGATGGCGCCCAACGTCGAACTTGCATGCAACGAACTTGCATGCAAACTTGCATGCAAGTTTTTGCATGCAATTTCTTGTATGCAAACTTGCATGCAAGTTCTTGCATGCAAGTTCTTGCATGCAAGTTCTTGCATGCAAGTTCTTGCATGCAAGTTCTTGCATGCAAGTTTGTATGCAAGTTCTCGCATGCAAGTTTCTTGCATGCAAACTTGCATGCAAGTTTGTTGCATGCAAGTTCGAAGTTGGGCGCCATCTTGGCCGCCAAGGGGGGGGGGGAGGGGGAAGGAAGATGTCACCTCTTGAGAGACATGCTCTCCTGGTATCGGAAATTTGAAAACAGCTGGTTTGTATGAAAAGTTAGTGTATAAACATTGCATACCTTACGGCGCATTGCATTGCAAGTTGATTGCATAACTTCTGGCGCAGTATCAGGAGCTACCTCTTCCGTGCATGCTCTCCTGGTACTTTAAATTCGGAAACTGGTAGTTTTCGAAGAAATTTTTCACGACCAACGGGAAAGTTAGTGTTTAAACAGTGCATACCTTTCGGCGGTTTTCTACCAAAATTGTTGTACTAGGTGCTACCTCTTCCGTGGATGCTCTCCTGGTACTATACACTCGGAAACTGGAGTTTTCGAAGAAATTGTACTGCGAGAGAACCAATTCGATGGCAAAGTGCTCCTTGGATGCTGTAGTTGTAAATTCCACCACGTGCTGCTTCTCGAAATTGGCGCACGTATGATTGTAGCTCCATTTAGAAGAGTACAGATACAGTGGTAACTGGTGTTGGTGGTGATATAACCGGTTCCGTTATTGTATTCGAAGATGGTGATGGCCCTGGCGGACCTTTCTTACTGCGCTTTTCGCCTTGTCTCATTTTAAGTCCTCTCAATGTTCCCCTTCCCTCCTGAATCGTTTTTGAAATTAGAGGCCCCAACTATAATTCCGCCCTGGGCCTCCAAGGGGATTGATCCTCCTCTGTCCCGTACAACAATGAAAGCTTTCAGCTGGCTGCGGGAACATGTGTGCGTGGCTTTGGGTAGTGTAGACAACAATGGTATTATTTAATATGATGGTCGTTACAACTTGTTGGTGATTTTGGAAGGATTTTGGTCCGTAAGCATAATACACACCATTTAAACAAATTCATACGAAACAAACCATCCCGACCCAGTAGCCATTGAGCAGCGAATAGGTGCGTGTAAAGATATCCAAACTCTTTCTTCACAACCCTCCACCTCCATTTTACTTTTACGGCTGTCAAACAAACAGAAACATTTGTCCAGCAGCCCCACCGAGCATGCCAAACCGCTCCATTGCCATTCCTTCACGCACGCACACATTAGTTGGGATATTATAAACATCATAAACATTTTCATAATCGGGCACGTGTTTTTCGGAGGGTGAATGTTCGGGTCAACCCCAAACCATATGCTCCGGTGGCATAATTAATTCGCAAACATGCAAATAATGATGACGCTATCCAAATAGGCAGCTTCTACGCACAGTCACACGCATGGTAAAATCGTTACCTGTGTTCCTGGGCAGTAGGACCCTTTATATCTCACACTTTATGGCACTGTGTGTTTGAAGGGCGATAATTGTCCTTTTTAGCCGTGATGCTGTGTTGTGTCGGCAGCTGCCTTGCATCCCATTTTGCTGCGACAGAATTCCAATTTCTAAGGCTGGCGAAAGCCCCCCACAGGGGGTGCGCCCCCGTCGTAAAGTTTGATCTTTTATGGCACGGTACAGGGATTTTCGTGCGGCACAAAGTCGTGCGATTAACGACAATCTTTACCGAACTTAAAGGCGTGTAGATATTTGTTCGCTTCGGTCGATAAACTATCCATTCCGGTTCACTGATTTGCTGAGCTGAGCTGAAAATTAAACCTCACTTTTAGATGCCTTTCACGAGGATGGCGCAATAGTAAGTGTCCCATAAACAACTCACCGACAAGACCTTGGCAAAATCTCACTATTTAGTTAGCAGATGCTCACACGCACCATTTTCAACACTGCCCCTGGCGGCCATGTGCGGTGGCCAAGTCGGATAAATTAACTCAATCATCCGTCCCTTTCGACACGGACGTAGGAAAGCGTTCGAGATGGTGGAAGTTTCCATCTCCCTTTACTGTATCAGTACAATTTCAGTTTCAGTTTCTACCAGAGCTCCACCGAGAGGCACATCAATCTTCTAAGCAACCACCCGTTAAACGGGAGATACTTTGCTCGTCAAATGAGCTAGCCCCCGTACAGCCGGACGCTGGGCCACTGAGCGAAGGTCATCAATGGGGTGTCCGATGCATGGTCGCTCGCTAATAAATCCATCATCGTCCAACTAGCAACTAACGATGCAGAATCGCTTCGGACGGCATGGATGCAGGCTGCAACACAGCGGCCCCTGTGGGGTTCCATACCTGCAAACAGTTCCGAGCTCATGCAAACTTCTGGCACGTCGTGCTGGAGCGATCTGGCAAAGAGAATTGAGGGAAGCTTCCGGGATTCTTGGAACCGGGAATAGACGAATGATATTGACGTAGATTTATTGCAGCGATAGAAATCCCACGCGGCCCGGGATGGGTAGTTCTTGATTATCCGAGCACATCAGCCGAACACCGGGATGAAAAAATTATATGGAAATAGAATTTAGTACTACAACAACGGGCCGAGTACTATTAAGTAATAGTAACTTAACTTAAGTATGTTAAGTAATAGTTTTGTACGAAATCTTCTAAACTATTGCAACAAATATTCTCTAATCATGAATACTTCTGCCCACAAGGGGGGATTCGATATGGACGTTGCAAACTCCGGACCAAAATACACAAACAAACACACATCACGGCGGCTGAACAAACATGAACATGTTTCACGGACACGAGACCTAAACCGGGAATCGGAATCGTCTTTAGAACGGACAGAGCGTAATACAAATAAGGTTTTCCGACACATTCGCGTTGATAAAATAGACAGAGAATCTTATTTTGCAACCTTCTGTACTTACCGAAGCCAAAAGCTGCACGTCCATCCGTCACAGAATTAAGATGATTGACCGGCATCCTACAGAAGCTACACGTTCTCCACGCTACGTTCATAAGAATTGGCGCAAAGGCCGGGCAGGACAAATGTGTGCGTAAATTGAGCGAAGTGTGCGTGATGGAAGCGGGGAGGGGGGGGTGGGACGGGAAGGTGTTTTGTTGGGGCTCCATCCAGAGGGCCGGTTCCAGAGGATTAAACGTTGGCCGTGTTCGGTGCACTGAGCCGCGAACTTCTCGGTTCGATCTGCAGTGATTTGTGGTACAATTCGTCGTCGTCCAGCAGCAACGATGTATCCAGGAGGTAGGATGTAACTTTCGGTATGTGATCAATTTTGTACGGCGTCTGTTGGAAGTGGCGTATCTCACGTATCACGTGGGCAATCTGAAATTAAACAATCCGCAAACACCCACCCCGACCCGATCGATTAGGCGTCCGGTTTGTGCGATTCCGATCCGACCCGACTTACCATACGCATTTTGGAGAAGTTCAGCAATCCATCCGGTGTAAAGTCTGGCGTGCCCTCCTCGATGAAGGACAGGTCGGTCAGATACATGCCCAGGTACGGAATGCAGGGCGGATCGCACCGGTGCAGGGCCTCGCGCATCACACGAAACCTGCCATCCGAGCATACCACGGCCTGCAGTTTAGTGATTGTCGATTTGATCTAGCAGGCCAAACAAAAAAAAAACGGGGGTTACCATTAGCCGTTACCGAATCACACCGTACGATCGTCCACTACCCCGAAATGTGTCATGCTGTATAAATACGGTGTTCGCAAACAATGAGACAGTTTTCGTGACAGATTTTCCACAATTGCGGCCATAAAACATCAGCAACACACGACCCGAGGCCGTATGGGAGGCCGGCCAAGCAGTTGGGCAGTTTCCAGTGAAAACAAAATAGCTTCGAGTCCAAGCGATCTAGTACGCCGTTTGGCGTGGTGTGGTGTAAAACCCTCCGACAATCCACTCGAAAGTGGGCGAAAGCAGCAACAAAACTGCCCATCATTTCATTACGCCGAGTGTAGTAAAGGCCATCGAGTTTCGTTTGCAAATGAATTAAGCAAATAGGGAAGTTGTTCCGGCTGGCGATATTTATTTTTATGACCAGCAGGATATTCATCGACGCACACGAACCGCACCGGATCGCTTGCACACAAACTGCGCCATGGAGGAACACAACAACAAACAAAAAAAAAAGCGGTACACAAAACAGGGATGTTTGATCCACAGACCCCCGTGCACCCGGGGTACCGTATAGCTGCGAGCGCGATAAACAGGGTGTGGTGATTTTTATTGGCCACTTGGACGAACTTCTTCTGACCTTTCCGCTTCCGGATACGGCAGGAAATGTTTTTTGGGGCGGAAACCGGTGGCCGATTTCACGCCGCCTTTTGTTACGTTCCGCCAGTCTGTGTGTCTGCGGGCCAAAGTTCATCATAATAAAAACAAATAGAACAATGGCGCAATTGGTTATGCGAAACAATGCAAAAACGACTGCCACGGTGCCGGAGCTAACCATTTTGGCTAACTTCGGAAACGCCCGGTCAACAAGGGCCGACACATTTCTGGAATCGGTCCAACCCCGGAGTTGGAAAATGTGTGGCAAAACTGTTGTGGTACTGTCGAGGAACGATGAAATTACGAGCGATCTCAATGAAATGGGAAGTAATACCCATTGTTTCGCAAATAATTCGCATTTAAAAACGAAATGCCCGCTTCCTGGCCGGTGTGGGGTGTTGGGAATTTGGAAATTTTCCTTTACCAAGATGGGTGGACGGGTACGAGCGCAAGGAGCTGTCGTTGTCATTGGAAGATAATAAATTACAATTGGAAAACTTTCTGCTCTTCTGCATGGGCACGGGCCAACAGCAGGACAAAAATGGCATTTTCATGCTTGTTTGGGTGCCCATTCAAGGAACGCCGCACAAACAGAGGCTTCTAAACTGCGCACTCCCCACACATATGAGTTATTAAAACCTGTTCCCCGCACACTCGCAAAAGAAACAACAATAAAGCAGTGGAAAGCTTCTCATCATCATCCGTCTGCGGCGGGGGATTAGCACAACAAAATTTACAAAGCAATTTAACTTCCTCTCCGATGGGTAAATAATTCACCGACGAGTGTCCCAGTTATAGATCCCTGTTTGGAAAACTCTTTCACCATTTCTCTAACCACACACACACACACACGTTGCCGCCGGTTGGGTGATTTTGTTTTTTGATAATTTTTAATGGAAAGTCAACTTATCTTCCGTCTTCCGGGCCCCGCAAAGAAACATGTAAAACGCGTTCCCACCGACCGTTCCTCGGTGAGTCAAAAACCACGGCGCCACACTGGCGCAGGGCTTTCGCTTGCGGGCATTCGCAGTGTGTGTGGAAAAAGAAGCCCACGTACAAAACTCCTCCTGGGGGAATCTCGCACCAGCGCACCGTGTCGGCAGTGTTGTGCTTACGCTAATTGAAATAACGACAATGTAATTCTCCAGCGTCAGGGAAAAACAGTTTCACATCTGTAAACAAACATATGTAGCGCGTACCCGGCGTACCGGCATCACCTGCGTTGTACTGCCGTTGCGACAACACGGACACACCATCCCATGGCAAACACAACCGCTCGGCGATGAGATGAGTTCCATGTTCACCGCTGGGAACTGTGTCGCGTTGTAGCAAAGAAAGCTACAGTCCCCCCCCCCAACAAACCGCCTCCGTTGGAAAGTTTGTTCACGGCGATGAAGTCGAGAAAAACGATGATATACGGGAGAAAAATTGCGAGGAAAAATTGCGGGAAGAGCGAGCAGGAGAGCATGAGTGGCACAGGTGGCCCCGTGTGTTGTAGACTCGTGTTTTATAAAGCGAATTTTTAAACAACACAAGGCACACATGCTGCAATCCACACTCATCCGTCCTTCAGGGTGGGTTAACAGTCGTATCGGTGGTTGCCGCTGGTGGCGCTGTTGGGAATAGCTCGGGTGGATTAGCAATAGTCCTATCCCTTGCCTGTGCTGGCAGCTTACAATACTTTGTACAAAAATAATAATTTCTTCAGCGAATCAAACACAGCTCTCATTGCACTTACTGTTCTAGGTACTTTGTCCCAGGTCTTCTTCAGTCGGTACACAGCCGCATTCGTGAAGGCAGCACAGATCTGCAGCACCCCGTTGAAGTTGTGCAAGCAACGACAAATGTCCGCCACGGCTGTCCACTTTTCGATGGCCGCTACCCGTGCCGCCATATTGCTCCTGTGTGTGTTTTTTTTTGGAGACGGACAAAGTAGGACAGTTATAGGACATGCGGCTCGGACTCCCTTACCGAGGTGACCCTCCCTTACCTTGACACTATTTCCGAACAAACTAACCGTGAGCCGTCGTTGAAACGTTTCGTCATAAGAATGATATGTTCTGCACGCGACTTTTTGTCCGATTTCATCCAGGCCTGTCCAAGGAACTCTCTGTGTGTGTGGGAAGTATTGCACAAACTCAGTTAGAAAGTTCTCCAACATCACTTTAGCAGGTCATCACTTACTCGCTACGAATGGCCAGGAATATCTGATGATCCAAGTACGTCATCTGTTCCGCGATCTCCAGCGCTGACAGCGTCTCGATGCTCTCCTTGCTCGGTGTCTGCCCACGGGCGTGAGAAGGAGAAGTGTGAATAGAGCATCGACCATTAAACGCCAAACCACCAATGGGTACCCACCTGCGGTGGCGTTAGAAGAATTTCGAGCTGTTGCTTCCCGCTATCGATATCGTCACGGCAGAGCAGCCGCAGCAGTTGCGATGCAGCTCGGTGCTCAGTGGGCAATAGGTTCGGACTGCAGGTGATGTCGTCCAGGAAGGCTATCGTCTGACTGCGCAGAGCTGCATCCTGCTCGAAGTCCTGGAAGTGCTTCGACACCCAGTGTCGCAGCACGTTCAGCACGCGCATCGTGGCCGGCGAGCTGACGACGGATTCCTTTCGGTTCCTAGCTTCCACCTCGGGGGGCTCGTCCCGGGGATTGCTGGAAGCTGAGGTAGCGATCGCGAATGCCGCCGCTGCCGTCGATGTGCTACTCCTGTGCGGGATTAGAACACGCGGGACGAAGGAGGACGACCGCAACGATCGCGTAGTGTTGCGTGGCAAGTGGGATGCGTTGCGCCATGGGGTTTGAGGTGAGGGTTTAGTGTTACGTTTTAGTTTGTTTTTATTTCCCGAAAGGGGTCACACGTGTTCAAAGGGCAGATGGTTGCGATAGCAGTGTGATGTGAAGGTTTGGCGTGTGGAAAGCGTGATGATGGTTAACGATGAAAGCATGATTGTGCACTGCAACACGGACATGAAGATCGATCGAGTGTGATGGGGAAATCGGTTTGAGGTGTCGGAAAGAGTGGAAGCTTTACCGGAAAAACGACTTCATCGCGCCCAGGATGCAGCCACTAGGATATAGAAATAATTTGCCAGGAAAAGTGCTCGCATCCTGCAATCAACGGCAGCTAGCTGTTAAAGTGAGATTCCGGCCCTGTTACGCACCTTTCATGGCAGCGTTAACCGAGACGTTCGTATCGCCGCGCTCTCCCACGGGAACACGGGGAAGGTTGATTTATTCTCACAGGTGATTACGCGCCGAAAGAACAACCACCAACCGGGGCCGCATCGGAGGCGCAAACCGTCGGATATAAATCATTCCCACTGCCGGTCGCAGTATCGGGATAAGATTCTGTCGCTGACATCGCCACACGCACCTGCTTCATTACTATTCGTGTCAGTAGGGGGATTGCTCGGAAATTGCTTTCACCTTCCGCAACCCACCCACCCACCAAACCAACGCCCTGCCAGGGCACGGACACGCGAAAGCTTGTAAATAAAACATCTTGGCGGGTGGCTTGTTATGACACCACGACCGCAAAGCGCTCTCTTCACGTTGAGCCCTGCCCTTGAGCTCCGGGCGACCGAAGCCCTGTCGTCTTGAGATACATATACATTATTTATCTCGTAAACTTTCGTTCGCCACCACACGGGCGTGTTGTCGTTGTCGTTGCAAAACCGGCGAGGAACGCTCCATTTCGTTCAGTGGTTCAAATGGTAATTTGAAATTTGATCCTACTCTGTTCAATTAGTGTCTCGATTACATATTAATTGGCGAATCTCTTCTCGTGCGTTTCAATTTTATGATGAACTGGCCTGGTTTGCATAAAGTTCAAATGATCTTAAAACCCCACATTTCCTTGGGCACGTCCGGCGAAAAGTAATTCATCGGCCGACAAACGACGACTCTCGTTGAACCCATTACATCCCAAGGGGTACGGAATCTTAATCCAAATGACATGAAACTTTGTAGTCCTTTAAGAGATTTCCTTAAACGAGCAGGGGGAGGGTCAGGACATTATGTTCATCTGGCGGTATTCAGAATTCAAGGTATTAATATTCAAGATTTTAAATTAATTTAATGAAGACTCTGTTCAAAAAGAGCATTTTTGTACTTTTGTGATAATTTCTTTTGAGAATCCATTTTTCCAGAACTTTCTCACGTTAAAAATCACAACAAACAACAATGACAAAAATTGTTCAACAAAGTGTTTCTGGCACAGAAGGCACTCAGACATTTTCATCCCTATGTCATTAACAACAAGCTGGGTCATCTGGGTTTGCCGATGGAATAAAATTCGCTGGGATGTAATGGGTTAACCCACTGCAAGTATAAAAGGCAGCAAGCACACACCTATATTCGGTGGCGTCCTGCTAGGGCTTCCTTTATTTCCACATGCTCAACTCATGCAGCTTTAAGCATACTTTCCGCAATCGAACCGATCACTCCAAAAGCGGGACGGAGGTGGGTGGGCTCATATTAATAATGGAAAGCGCGTGTTTCTACCATTGACTTACCAAAGCGGGTCCGGTCCCATGCTGTGGGCGTACAAATTCAAGCGAACACAAGCGAAGCGACGAAATTTATCCAACATGCATAAGGACCACCCCGAGACGTACAACAACAAGAAAAAAAAACGCCGGTGTCCGGTGCAACATTCACGGAAACGAGAACCACCACCGAGTTATTATTCCCCGGTTTCAATTGGACGTCATCAATTTCATCGTTTGGAAAATTGATAATAAAACCGAAATCCCCATCCCCGCAGCACCGGGGCAGCCAATATGTGGAAATGCAGACACACACACACGCGGCACGGGTTTTCAACGGGCCCGACCGAGTCCGAAAGCGTGCAGCATCACGGGATTCAATGGGCGTTCGATGGCAAAGGGGCGATGGTCGAGGAGACGACGACGTCATGAAGATGATGTTTTATTATAGGCAAGACGGGAATACAAGGGAAGAACCCGGGAACACGTATGCGAGCAATAGCAGGAAGCAAAATCCGTTCATAAAACCCGAATCACCCGAGAATGAAAGAATGGAGGGGGGTTATTTTTTTTTTGCCCCACCGATGAGATGAATGAGAAAAGGGCCATTGGAACCCGTGGTGAATTCACATTCCCGCAGGGCAGCATCATCCCCCCGGGGAGGCAACCATCGTGACCAGGTGGATATGAGCACACGATCAGGTGGGGGTTTTTTTTTTGTTATCCCCAGACCCGGTAGCCATTTTATGGTATTCCGAATAGTGACCCGACGATAGTGTGTGTATGTGTGAGTGTTTGCATTACATATTAGTGTGGGTCAGTTTTGGAGGGTTTGTTACGAATGAGTTATCGCCATCGTGTCGAAAGAAGGGCGAAATGAACGAGTCCACCGGAATGAGTGTGTGTGCGGACGGCAATAAAACCCAACATTCCAGATCGCCCAAAGGCCAGCAACGGTACGGCAAGTTTGCCGCAATGTGGGGGCAGGATGAAAGATTTGTCGGATCAGGGCCATCAAATCCAACCCCCACAAAAAGAGCCCCATTGTCGGAAAGGTGTTTTAATACCATGTCCACAATACCATGATGGAAATGGACATTTAGGTCCACAAACATGGTTAGGTTACCGGGAGGGGATATAAGTAGATGCAGCATGGATGTATGTGTGTGCCGCACGAATGGGATATATTTCACATTTCGGTGCATTTGTTATCAAACATCCCAAGGCCCACAGCATATAATAAGTCGCGTCGGTGGAGGTTTCCCGTTCCGAGGTACCCACCGAAGCAGGTTGTATTTTTCAACCATCGCGTTATGTTCACGTGTTGAATCAACGTTAATAAAAAGGATGAACGGGGGATGTATTATTTGATTTTGTGGTACGGTTTTCCAGATTGCATTTTGCCGCATGGTGCAGCAAAGTTTAATGTGGAAGGGAGCGAATAAGAAAAAAAGAAAGGAAGTGTGTCGCACAAGCCACAAAGGCAACCCCGAAGCGCGCAATGTAATCATTGGATTGCGTGTGTGTGTGTATGCGTGTTTTTATGTGAACAAACACACACCACACCGAACAGGATTGGCCGGTTTTTATGAAGAAATAAAAATGGTGAAATTTTTCGCAGATTGTGGAGGGAAAAAAATGCACAAGTTCCCACACGATCGAACGAATCGTTATCGCAAACGATGTGAAAACGTGCCAAAATAATATTGGTATTTTTGGGGCGGGGGGGATCGGGTGGGTTTTAGTAAGTGAAAACCGTAGTTACGAATGTTAAAAAGGGCGAAACAGGTGAACAGGTTATCGATAAAACGGGAATATCGAACCGAAAGCGTCGATGGAAGATCAATGAAATTATTTGAAGTTTGATTGATTTTTTGTTTTGTTTTTTTACGATAAAAGGTTCGTTTAAAGTTGGAGTTCGTCAGAAATATATTATCAAGGGGGTAGGTTTTGATTTTGTCGGTAGCAGGTGTAATGAACGGTAGATCCAACAGCAATGTAAGGATGGTTCGAATGGTGGAACAAAAAATGAAAAATAACACGACAAAAACAGATAGAGATTATGGTTGAATAGTTGCCATCAATGCATCCAAACGAGGACCGACACGAAAAATGGATAGACACACCGGTTCATACGCCACGATCAATCAAACCAAGGACCAGTTCGGTCACATTTGGACGGACGACGTCAAACAGGCATTCGACGACAGACAGACAGAGCCACAAAAGAGTGAGGCACAGTACACACAGACAGCACACAGCACAGCCACAGCCACAGACAGCCAAAAACAGATAGACAGATAGTGAGATAGATTGATAGAGGGGAGCAGAGAGCGTTTTGGGATTGCGATGAACAAGGATACCCAACGCGGGCAGGACGAAAGTTTGGGAGACGGTGATGGAGATGGAGTTCACCCAACGGGTCGGTAAAGCCCGGCCACAAAGATTGGGGCAGATGGGGAGACAAATAAAAATACAGTCCCACGATTTAGTTTGTCACATGGAAGCAACAAGAGAGATCAAACCGGGGTTGATTGATGGAGCGATGTGAGTGTTTGTTGTATGTGTGACATTGAGAGTGGAGAATATTTCCAGTGTTGTTGGGCAGTGTTTTCCACCAATCGCCCATTGCCAGACGAATTTTCCAAAGCGTGAGGATTTGTGCAAATGTAGCGTAGGTTGATAGATTGGGAAGTGATAAGATTGTTAGTGGAGCAAATTTATATCGAGCACCACCGGCAGTGAAGGAGATCATGCCCATCGTGCCATGGCCAGCATGATACAGCGAGCAAAGGGGGGATTTTTTTGTTGTTTGGTTTTGTTTTTCCGGTGGCAAAGAAAGCATGTGATTATGGTGCAGGATGAAAATGAGCCCGGGAGAGGGATGGTATTGTTTTATGTTTTATGCGTCCATTAAGGCGTTTGTTTATATTTATAGGCAACAATGTTATGATGTTGTTGAGCACATATATGTGTTATCCGTCCGATGGTGCGTTGAGTGGGATTTGATAAGATGTATTTTGTTTTGTTTTTGGTTGTTGCAGAATCACGATTGGAGGTTGGTTTTTTTTTTGTTTGGTTGGTACAGTTGGTACACAATGCACACAAGAAACAGACGTAAATATAAACATCCATGAACACGATCACACACGGTATCAGAGCAAGTGAGAGCAATACATTCAGAGAGAGAGAGAGAAAGAGATAAAAGAGAAAGAGAGATCAAGAAAAACATAGTGTAAGAAGAGTACGAAACGACAAGTAAACGGTAAGTAACAAATTAACTTAAGGTAATACATTGCATGAAAAAAAAACATACACGCACACACAGTTATGGGTTTTGTTGTTTTCTGATGTATTTCAGTTCGGATGAGTTGCAGAGTTGCAGCGACACGAGACAGGTAAGTAAGATAAAAAAAATCGGATAAATACAGAGAGAGAGAGACAGACAGACAGAGAGCAGGAAAAACTAAAGAAAAACACACGAAAAACGTTCGTTCCTTGTATGAACAAAGATTGAGCGGTGGGGCACCTTGTCTATATTGCTAATAAGAAACTTTCTAAAATTTAAAAGCCTCTTTGGGAATTAATTTTCCACTAGCCTATGTTTTGAATTTTACCGGTACAGCGCAATGGAGACGCCCAGTAACTCAACGTTCCTCCAGATCGACTACCTGTCTTGTATTCACCTCGGCACATTTTTCTTCCAACTATTGAGAAATATCCAAAAGAATGTAAAACATCCCTTAAGAGGCATATAAACATGTCTTAATGGCTTGAAAGGCTCGTCTCCCAAAATGTATTCATTCCTATTATGTAGAAAGTTTCATTTTTAGGAATATTAAGGATTACATTAGCGATGGGCTCCTCCCTGATACACCCTGTTCTGTGCGTCTGATACTATGTTAAGAAAACGGCACTCTAATTGCTACAAATCACAGCAAATTCATGTAAATTCTCTCCACTTAACGATCCTAGCTCCACCAAACGCTAACAATCGGCAGAACAATTTGATACAAAATCCCATTTAGTCATTCGTGATGGCTTTAGAATAACCTTTTTCTTGGGCGCGCGTGGTCTGACGCTTTTTTCCCCCCGGAAAGGAACCACATCACGCAGAACCATCATGAGCAAGAACGGGTTGCTGCCGGTCCGACTAAACAGTAACAGGAAGTTCATACATCACCCTTGGAAATACATTAGCTCTAAATCTTCATCAATCTCCGATAGTGTCCGATGCTCCGTTGCCCTGCACTTGCCCTTGTTTTCACTCTCAATGACTTACACACATATTCGCCGCCGTCCTCGAAAAACCCCTTCGCCCACCGTTCCGGTCGTGCCCGGTGCCGGTTTTGTTGGCCATGTTGTGATTGGCCCTCTTTAAGAGCTTCTGCCCGTAAACCTACTCGCGCCCATGTACGAAGAAGCCTGAGCACAGGACGACTGTATTTCGATGGGGAGGAAAACAAGATTTATGTAGCAAAATACGTTTTCATCGTTCCAATTGCTATAAATCTTCTGCCAAAACGATGGCAAACCAGCACCACCACCATCACCGTCCTCCTCCATCCCGCCTCCCCTGTTTGGACGGGTGTGACGCGTCTTCGTTTGCGGTAAACCATAAGGCTCACCGGAACATAACCGGGAACCATGAAGAAAATGGCAGAAAACTAGCAACTAGCAGCAAGAAAATTCACACTTCTTCCGTTTTGCGCTCGCCAGAGTGCCGGTGTGCGGGATCTTACGGTTGCCGTGGCTGAGTGGCAAAGGATGCAAACATTATCCTTTTTATCGCTTAGTTTTGAATCTTTTCTTCCACTGCTTCCATTTGCCTGCGGGGCGGGCTGCTGGTTATGCATGTTTCCATTTTGCTGGTGCCATCGTTGGCAGAGATTTGAGGCTGTTGGCTGTAAAACTATACAGCTGTGGACGAACGAGAAATGCTGCACGAATTGTATATTGCAATAAAAACGTATTTTCCCATCTGTGCTACAGCTCAGCCGATTCTTCTGGACGGTGCTAGTTTATGATTTGCACTGTCTTTATTTTATTATCCACCGTTTTCGTGTCCTGAGCTCAGGAGAAACAGCGGGATTCACTGTTTGCATGCTGAGATTATTAAGAACTGTTGGAAGGAACATATTACGGCGGTGACTTCCGGCGATAGGCGATATTCTTATTCAACTTCCGACTCCGACTGTTATCTCCGTCATGTCCAATTTGTTCCAACTTTTGTTCTTCCTTCGATGCTAGCAGATGAAGTTCTAGTTTTACAATAATTTTCCTAACAAAAACTACGCTCTTGGTGCGATTTTATTTCCGACAAGCACGCCAGCGAGGACCGTTGTTGATGGAGAAGTAAAAACATTAAGCTCCGTTTCGAAAAAACAAACGCCAGTTGCCAGTGCGGAGCAAATGTATAGCCAAAGCTCTCGATTGAATACTTGCGGTCTGTGGTGGTGTGCGCCGTACGACCGGGATAGTCACGTCGATAAAGCTGATAGCTCGAGCAAGAAATCCACTTAGGTAGATATTTCCCAGAAGATATCCACTAAATTCACCACTCTACTTGGAGTGTTGTGGCGAGGAGTCATTTTCTATCCTCGGTATGGAAGCGGGAATTGGGAGTTCTTTTTTTGTTTTTGGCTCTTTGTTTCTCCCTCGCTTTGCTTCCCACCCTCCCGGGGGAGAGTTTCCTCGGAGAGGTTTCGGACGATCGGTTTGGGGTCGCTCGATAGCGTACCATCGCATGTTTAACATCTTCGTGCGGATAAGATGCAATAAATCATAAATTGTCGGAAACAGGACTACGTAAACAATGTTCACAACAGGCAGACACTCACCTCGCACACGCCACAATCGTGTAAAAGGTTCGCATTCGTTCCTTCGGCTTGTTGCCGACCTGCTGTTGGCAGTTGTTTTTGCCCGCTGATGGTTGCTGATCCTTTCCCTAGCTCTAGCTCTAGTGTGTAGCTTCCTTGGTACGAAGAATGTCTAACTCCCTGACGACACACTGCGCAACGATGTATAAAACACATCCGAGAGCATGTGTTTGCATACACACAGCCGGTCGTCCGTCGTAATCCAGGAACTTTGTTTGGTTACGTTCCATTTTTTTGTCTTTCCCTTTGCTTGCTCCAACTAACGCTCCACCGACGTTTGCCTGTGTGAAAACATGTCAGATACGATTGTCTTCTCACTTTAGAATTTAATACAGCCCGCAAGGAAAAGGATTGGCGAGCGTGCAGATGTTGCCGCTGCTGGTGCTGCTTCGACATGTGCCGTAGCTTTATTTGACTGTCGACGTTAATACTCGAGTGGCAGCGAGACAGGCAAGAGCAAGTAAAGCTGTACAGAAAAGACATCTCTGCTGACATATTTCAAGATTAAACTCGTGTACTGTTCCTTCCGTAGCCGGGAAGGGAAGGAGACCGGGAGGTCCGTACCATGACAATTGCTGTGATTAGTTACGCTGACCTTAATCCGATTCTCATACGGGGACATCTTGCCATTTGAAGAGTCTCATTTGTGCGTTTCATCCGACCATCCCGACACAAGACCTCAGCCCAGCAGCTTTTAATTTTAAAAGATTGAATTAATGCACTAAACCCTGAGAGTGGAATTTAAGGGGCGTTGTGGTTTAATTAAAAAAAGCAAATGTGCACAATTTCCCTTTTGAGCCTTCTTTAACATCCTGCCGTAAAACGTTTCACCGTTGGCGATGACCTCGCCAATATGAACCGCCACATTATTTATTGTTTTAATCGATTTTTATCTTCCGATTCGAAAATACACCATCCACGTGTAATTTCGGAAATGCTTGGAGGGTTTTAACATCGATTTTAACGAGCCTTACAACGAGCTATCGATACAGTAACAAACCGATAGGAGGGTGTTGCGGTACCAGGAAACGTTGTGATTAAGCAATTAAAAGGATTTATTTTAACCCCATTTAACCCCTTTTACACGTTCTAACCTAGCCGATAAAACCGGATAAAAGAATTTCTTCCATCCTAACCCTTGTTGAAGTTTGTTTTGATTTCTATCCCCTTTTTTTGGCTTGCGTTTAAACCCCAATAATCCCCACCGTTCAATCTTTGAACGGGAAGCGAACGCATTATTATTTTTTTGCATTTTCTATCGTATACAGATCAATGAACTGAGAGAGAATACAAAAGAAAACAAGAAACGAATTGGTAGGCACAAATATTTCTCAACGAAATTAAGCATTCCAACATTCGGTCGTGGGTCATAACATAAATCGACAATGATCAATAACACGGCGTGGAGAGCGGGAAAAAGCCAGAAACACTTCGGGCTCATTCCCAAATAGCAAACGTTAGAGCAATCGGTTAAAACGGGCAAAAATAATTAAAGAAGACAGCATTTCAAAACAACGAAAAAAAAACGGAACAGATCAAACACAAACAGATCAACGGAAAACAAAACCGAAACAGCTCGCAGTGGGTGTGTTGAAGAATCGAGCGAACACATCCGTTAGCAAAATGCCATAAAAAAACAGAGTCTAAAACTGGAACACAGTTAAACACAACAGTATGCAAATGGGGTTTTGGGGGGTGAACCGAAGATCCTGATCCTGCAAATGGGGCGCACGATACCGATCATGCGTATGATGTACGCGGAACGAAAGGAAATGAAGAGCTTGGTTTGGGGCAAATAACCACCGCCACGTTCATAGCGTGGGCCACCCTTTCGGAAGAACATCTGACGGTAGTGAATAGGGGGTTGTGGGGGGTAGGTGGGCGGGGGTGTTTAAGGGTCAGTGTAGAGGGTAGGTTTTGGGTAGTGTTTACCTGCGTTGCGACTGGCGGTAGGAAGTGATTACTACGCCTACTTTGCTGGAGCAGTGAGGAACATGATCGTGCTGCATGGAAGCTCGGGACGAAATGGTGTTCAGCGATACACCACCAAGCGATCCGCGTGGTGTGGTGAAGATCGACGTGGCCATGTCGTCGTCGCTTTCGGAAAATCGGCGCGTGCTGAGAACGAACGGTGAAGAGAAACAGATAGAAAGAAGGACAGATAGAGAGCGGGGGAGAGAGAGGGAGAGAGAGAGAGAGCAAACACACACAAAGGACCATGGGGTTGTGTATTGGTGGGTGCATTTCGACGGATGTGCATAGGGAAGGTATGCATATCCGGTTAAAATCTGGTTGAGTAAGAGAAGGGGTTCAAGCGGGAAATGGAGTGGTCTCTAGCAGTCACTGTATTGGAGGATGTGCCGTACAGAATGCTTCAGTGTTGCACGAATATATACATCATTTGACACAACTTCGGAAGAGTAGGCTCAATTATGGCTACAGTAACAGTTATGGCAATAGAATATTATTAAAGCATGTTGCCAAAACGATTGTTTGTGTTTTAAAGAATGTTCCCCAGTATAACATTTTCTATGTCGATAACATATTATAGCCACAATTGGGTTACTTACCCCAGCTTAACCTGATCGCCAGTCACATCACGACCGTCGATAAGGTTCCCGTCTGGGAATCACATGTACACTATCGCCAAGCTCATTCTCTATTTACAGGTCATGTATTTTACTAAAAACGCATCAGCGAACACAAATCATTTGCATCGTATGGGCGCGGTTAAACAGACCGGAGGAATTGTGGGACACCGGAGTTAAAACAAACAAATGTTCTGCTGCGTTGTCACAACCAGGCAAACGTTTGACGCATTGGGCGTTTTGGGCATCAAAAACCGACCTTGGAATGGAGTTTGGCTACACAAACATCCCGAGCGTCCCGGCCAGCGGGCCCAAACGGGAAGCGTTTTTGCAAAAGGACGGGCGGTTGTCTACTTGAGCTCGTAAATTAGTGAACAATTAATCATTCCACTGCGCGCCCGTGTAACGATGTTGACGCATGCATCTTTCGCCAGTGTGTCCAACAGGGCCAAAGAGGGCGAAACGTGGAAAGGAGATGATTTATTCGGCGAAATAATTGTACGACGAATGGACATTTCTAATGCGCGGTCCGCTTTCGTGTTGAGTGTACGACGAGGCATTCACTCGTACGGCAGGACGAAACTTCGAAACAAACTATGAAGGACGATTGAAGCCAACACAGAAGCTTGGACACATCAGCATCAGCAACACCGAAGGCAATACGGGAAAAAGGCAGCGCAGCAACATTCAATTAAGGATGCCGCAAACGTGTGTGGACGTGTGTGGCGAAGATGCGTCTCCTTCTTCTCCTGGACACACACACGCGCACGCACACATTCACACCGGGGTCATACATACCTGGATGAATCACGATCTCTCTGGGGCGTTCCAAACAAACTTTTGCGCTGCCGTTCCGGTGTCTTTGGGGCGGAAAATTTCCTGGTCGTCAATCGGGGGCTGCTGCTCGTTTTTTCACTCTGCAAAATAAACGCGCACAACATGGCGCATAATGGCGAATAGGTTTTTGGTAAAATGTATGTCCATCTCCAACAAAACATCGCTTGATTGGAAATAAAAAGGGGAAGGGCATCCATACAAAAAAAAAACGGGAAGGAACTTCTCGTAACAGTGTTAATGGTTTTTGCTAATCATAAAAGAAACTCAACACACAACACGGATGTATGGTTTTGGTGTAACTAACGAGTCCAATTTTCCCTTCCCAACCGTGGTTTGCCCCAAAAGGAAAGTAACCCTAACACGGTGTGTACCCGGGGCCGTCAGTACACGACGGAGCACGTTGTAGTACGAGCTTAAGCCGTAACAGTAATTTAATGGTAAAGGTCACCCGGTGTAAGTGGTTCGGGGTCGTCGTGTAGAGCCTCTCCGGCCAAACTCCGGCCGAGTGCGTGCCGGCAACGGCGAGGATGATTTCTAATCCCTTGCGCAAAACGGAAACGGAGGTGGTACGTACCTTGTTGAAGAGACTGCCGTCCCCGTTCAGCTGCAGGCTGTGCCGATGTTGACAGAGGGCCGCATGCGGTATGGCAATGTTGTGGCCAACGCTCGGCCGTCGGTCCATCGGCAGCAGATGAGGCGGCGAAATGCTTTTTGTGGACGTGGCCGTTGTCGTCGTCGTTATCGTAACCGTCGTTGTAGTCGTGGTCGTCAGATAAGGTTGAGTTACGATTTTCGGCCCTCCAATCTCGAGCCGTCCCTGCACGATGGTGGCTTGTTCCGGTTTGAGCGGAAGTGATTGGTGCTGCTGTACCTGCTGGTGCAGCGGTGCGGCCCCATTCGGGGGCTGCCCGTTCGAAGGGCTGTAGCATGGGGTGGTGGTTACGGTTGGGGGTGTCGGAGGTGTTTTAATTTGTTGCTGCTGATGTTGTGGCGAATGATGCTGCTGCTGCTGCTGGAGATGATCCTGCGAAGCTGGCGGTTGTTTGTCCGGCGTTCTTGATGTCTGCCCGGACGCGTCCTCCGTTTGGCTCGTATCCGTAGTACAGATGGTGGGCGTCGGGGGTGTCGTGGTCGGGGGGTGTGTGGGGAGTTTGTGTGCCTTCGGATTAACACGCTCCGGCAATGGGCTGGTGGGTGCTTTGCCGTACTTAAATGTTCCCTCGGTCGGTGTGTCGTCTGATTTATCCTGGCCCCCGGAACCGGTTGATCCTACCAGTGTGACGCTGCTGAGATTGGACGGGGAGGAAGGACCGCTCATGGCCGTCTCTGAAAGATGTACAATGCACGACAAAGGGGATTAGTATGCGAGTGGACAGCAATGGGAAAGTGCGCGCGTGTAATGTATCATAAACATTGCCTAATCACCTGTTAAAGTATCGGAGCTACTCGAACCGGGCATCGTTTTTGGTATCACCAGGTAGGAATCGTCCTGTGGCTGTTGGTGAAGCTGATGCTGAGATTTGCTCTGCAAATGTGCCGGCCCGGTCACCGGTTCGATTGGCTTTTCCTCCGCGACCTTCTCGTTCAGATGGTGCGTGCTGTGGATTATTACCGGACCGACTTGCTCCGGTATCCAGGACAGTGTTTCCTGCTCGGAGCTTTGGTGATTTTGATAACCCCTTCGTGAGCCTCGAAAGCGTAGACCTGTTGAGTCACCGCTCATCGAGCGATCTCGGTCGGCTCCCTCGGAGCAGTAGCCTAGCGTTGGGAGAATAAAGCCATTCCGTTCAATGTTCGACACGTCGGTGAAACTAATGACCTGCACAACAACAACCCACCTGAAACGGAGCTCGCCCCCGATGTGCGGCGCGGTGAGGCACGCCCGTCTTGATACGGCAGCTCCAGGAAATCTGTCTGATGCTCACAATCGCACGATGGCTCCACCGGAGGATCATAGAAAACGCTTTTCAACGCGTTCAGCACCGTTTCACCGTCGGTAAAGACGCGGTACGTTAGCAGGAACGTGTTCAAGAAGTCTATCGACAGGAACCTCAGATCTGTGAGACGTTGTAGCAAACGCTCCGGTGTAGCGTACCGCACCTGCGGCAGCTTGCACGAGTTCAATGTTCTTGAGAAACGGATATCCACATCGTCTTTAAATAGCCGTGGATCGGCCCGTAGCGCTTGATGGCCTGCAAGAAGAGATGCTTCAGGGGTTTTTTTGTTTTTCAACACCAACAATGGCCAGCCGCCCAAACGGAGAGGGGTTGACGGAAAGCATGCAAATACAAGGAAGGATAACGCAAGAACATCCAGTTTCCATCGAGGACAAGTAACATACAGTGTGCGATGGGAAGAGAAAAATAGATAAAGACCGGATCAGGATTTCACCAGGAACGACGCACATACAACGGATATCTTGCGAGATTGCACTACACTCAACATTCACCGGGTCATTCGCTGATCTCGCTGGGTTACATACCTCCCGAAGATCCCCCAATTCCCGGCGACAGCAACGAGTGCATGTGAATGTTATCCAAACACTGTGAGATATCGCTTATCCACGCTTCCTTGTCTTGGATGGTGGGTGCCACCAGATGAATACCATGACGGGCGCCGGATTTCGATTCAACAAATATCTTGAAATCCCTGTTGCCTGCATTGACCGACTCGGTGACGCTCAGCGTACTGCCACGGGTCGATGCGGAACACACGGATGCATCCTCATCATCGTGCTGTACCTCACTCGGATCCTCGACGAGCGTCGCATCGGCTAAGGGAATTTTTCCCACATCCGGTAGCAGATGTAAACGGCCTCCCGATGTTCTGAAAAATAATCAGCATTTTATAGACATTTTATTGTCAAACTTAATAAAAGCGTATTCTTAAATCACGAAATACTCTTCTTCACACTCTTCATTCAATTCAGAAAGCAATGAAAGCTCTCAAATGTCCTGAAACGCATCCTGAAATCGTGGCTCCATGGTAAGCGTGAAAGATTTCACAATTCTCGAGCGACGAAAAGTTTCGTGAAATATTTCACTGTGAGAGCGAAAGCTTTGGGCAGGGTTGCTTACCTCGTTGCTATAATCATGTGGTTCGAGAAAAGGAAACATTGCCGAACGGCATCACGTTCGCTCTTGAAGGACGCGAGGCGGCTGCGTATTCGTCCCCGACCAGGCGGTACTTGCACCAAGCTACCTGTGAACGAAAATTTGACAGCATATACAGTGGAAGGCTGACAGCATACGCCAGCAAAAAAGCTGTAACTTCTTCAATGCTTCAAGCTTTTTCCGTCCCTTAGGGCTCACCTTGCCTCACAAACACCTGATTGACGTCGAGTAAAATGTCGCAACCCTCGACTATCATCCGCTCGACCGCAAGGTTCTTGCGGAGGTTTTCCGTTTCCGACACCTCGTCGTGCATCTGGCGCGACAGATCTTCGAGCTGCTGGCGCGCATTTTGCAGGCTCTTCCGCTCGACATGGTCGTGGGGCGTGTGGGCCAAGAGCTCGTGCAGCGTGATGATGTACCGCGGGATCTGATGCATCGGGTAGGTCAGGAACGTTTCGAGGCTTCGCCCCTGGCAGGATGGTTTCGCTTCCAGGCGCTTCAGCACCGTGGCAAAGTTGGTGTTGCTCTTGCACTCGGTCAGCACCTGTAGACTGTAATGGTGATTGCGTACATACTCCTGGTAGATGCTCAGCATGGGGAGCAGCATGTCGAACAGATCGCCTAGAAATGTATTCGGAAAATTAAAGCTAATTTTATACAAAATGATGTATGGGCAGAAAGGGGACGTGTAGACGTGCAGGTCGCAAGAAGCGCGTTTGGTAAGTGAGCATAGAGGGCGAACAACATCACGGTACTGTTCTGACCCCAGTTTGGTCCACGGAGTAGAAGCAATCTTACCAAGCACTAGCGTCGGCCAGGACTCCAGTCGTGAGGTCAATCCCTTCAGGAATATCTGGTGCAGGAACAGTACCGTCTCGGAGTTGAGGAAGATCGAGTTGACGTCCTCGTGCGAGCAGGGCGGCCGCTTCGAGCTGGCGGCCATCTTGAACGGGCGCAGAAAGCACGCCACTAACACCTCCAGCTGCTCGAGGTACTCCTCCTCCGCCTCGACCATGCTGAACACGAGATGGTTCCGCTTGCGCATACTTTCCGCGTGCGGCGACCGGATGTACTCTTCGACGATCTGCTTCCAGCGTCGTCTGCATAGCCAGCCGCGGAAGAAGCTCTGCACCTTCTTGATCTTGCGCAGCTCAATCGAGTCCTGGACCGAGGCGCACAGTCCCGGCAGCGAACCGTGATCGTCCTGCGCGTCGCCCGGCACGCTGAAGCTGCCCCGCCCGACCGGTGTGGCCGAATAGCTCGAACGGGTCTCCTTTCGCAGCACACAAATCTAGCCAGCCGCCGCGAAAGCGGGGAAAGAGGCCCGATCGCAGGAAATATTGTGAAAACGAAATGTCGACACGCGCCCCAAAAACCGGAAACGAGGAAAGTCAAAACAATAATTAGTTCTTAAGTGTGTTGCTTGCCGCCTTGCCATCGTACAAACAACCCGCACCCTGCAGGCGAGCTCTGCCACCTCACGTCCTTCAGCCACCACCAACGGGCTTCTCCGAAACCACTGAATGCTTCCGGAAAAGCTTCCGGCCAATGTCGTTGAAGTGAAGTGAAGCGAAAGGCAAGCAACAACTGAGGACGATTAATAACGTTCTGCGCCGTACGGTCGTCCCACGGGAATACAAACACGCACACAAACAATCCTCTCCCTCTGGCCAAACCCCTTCTCCTTTCCACGCCCTCCCATCCCAAACAAATCACAAACACACATACAGCTTACCTCGGCACGAAGCTTTCGTATTTCCGATGCCAGCTCCTCGCACTGTTGGGTGTACTGCCATTTGGCCGTTTTCTCGCTTTCGACCACTTGCAACAGATGGACATGCTTCTGCTCGAGTTCCTCCTTCTGGAGCAGCAGTTTGTTGAAGCTGGTTGTGTTTGTTCACGAGAGTTCGAAGATGCACAAGAAATACATATATTTATATGAAAAACCATTGGCGACCACGTGGAGCATGGGACATTGGCAAAGGGCAAAACGCAACCAGCAGTTTCCCACGCTGCAAAAGCACAGTAGCAAGTGCACCTAACTAGAGAGGGAGCCTTCAAAGCCGACAAGTGTACTAATTAAAATGCAATCAGCTGAAGAGCGTTTGGAAGCCGAGTGGCTGGCTGCTACTCTTGGCTTCTCACTTGGCAATGAATATGTATGAGCGTTGAAGGGAAGAATTTAAATAAAGAACCGGGCACGTGTGCCCGTGGGAAAGTGGGCAAAACTTGAATGGGGGAGTGGTAGATTTATTACACTGTCTTCAATGGGAACTCATTTCCCGGGCTCCCGAAAAATGGAGGGAAGGGGCAACGAAAAAACACATTCATTAAACATGGAAAATTATGCAACAACTATTGCTTGCGTTGCAAACGGCCACAATTCATCCACAACTTTGCCATCATTAAACAGAGGCAGAGGGTTTTTCTTTTTTCATGCTAGAAGTGTTTGAGGTCCGTTAGATAGTGTCCGCTCTCTTACCTAGCCTCGCGTATGGCAATGATCCAGGCTGAGCACTCGGATTCCGTGGCCGCGCGCAGTTCATACTGTCTTTGGTTTTCTCGTCGGTAGCAAATAGTGAAGCAATGCTGTGAAGGAAAAACAATTCAACGATAGAAATAGAAGGTTAAGATAACAATGATACAACGGTATATCATACAGATATAAAGCAAAATGCAAATGGTTTTTGGTTCTGGATTTAAAATATCCAACCCAATACCAAGTGCGTTAAAATTTTACTTAAAAGTGTATCTACACTTAAATCTTATTACTGATTCATAAAAATGTTGAAATAGATTCTAAGCATTGTTGTTCCTGTAACAGGCCCAACTTGAGCGAACATTGAGAAAATATCTATTGCCTTCAGTTGTCTCGATTACTCGGTTAGGCCAATGAAACCATAAGGTTGGTAAGAAATTACTCTTTCTTGAGACATCTTCGAATGTAATGCACAATATAATCCGGTTTTTTTTCCTACATTAATCTCAGCAGTGGAGAATCAATCCCCTTGGAGGCCCAGCGCGGAATTATAGTTGGGGTCTCTAATTTTAAAAACGATGCAGGAGGGAAGGGGGACATTGAGGGGACTTGAAATGAGGCAGGGCGAAAAGCGCAGTAAGAAGGGGTCTACACCGCCTACCGTTTGAACCGCCGCTGAATCTCAGTACCTTCTTTCATATGTTAACATTTAAAAATTCATGCCATGTGAATCTTTAATATATTTGGTTCCTCACTTTGAGAAGCTTGCCGATCACTGCCCTAGTATATTATTTAGATTCGCCTGATTGTGCATTTACTTTGACTTTCTAATGTAGCAATAGTGCACTGGAGGTCTAATGAAATATTACATCCCAGATCGTGGTAGCATTCCGGACAGATCGGATTTATGAATCTATAAATGCGGAGCCCGAGTTTGTGTGATGATGGTACAGCCTTTTCCGTTCCGTCCCGTGTTACTGAGAGACTTTTCCTTTCAGACGCTACGGAAAAACCACGACCGAAGAAGGGATTGTAATCAAATTTCCTTCCGTTCCGTGCTGGGGTCTTGGGTTGCATTGCTGGTGCCGCATTGTTGCAAACCCCTTTATCTGCATTCATATCCAGCGGCAATCGTACCGCTCTTCACAGCAAGAGATGACCACAGCAAGAATGGAACGAACTGTATCATACTCGATGCTCCCGTGTACGCCCTATATATGGCGCTTCCCTGTGGACCACGGTTCGTTTGAGATTCCGCCTTCATATAACAAACCAAAAAAAAAGCCCACCGTGTAGGATACAAAACCTTCCAAGAAAGCGCAACGGAAACGTGCACGGTTCGTTGAAAAATTCATCCAACACAAACACACTAACGCAGGTTGGGGAAAGAACCCGGCAAGTTCGTTGAAAGTCCCACAAGTAAATCTTCCGAATGGAGCGCAAGTGTACCGAAAGCGTGCTTCTTGTGCCAGTTTACGGCACATGTTTGGTCGATTAATTTTTAAGCACCCAGGAATGCTTTATTTACGTAACTTATTTGTGCGCTAGATGAAGCCAACAAATTTGATTAAATTGTTTTGATGCCAGTGCAAAACATCTTAGAGAAACACACAAACGCATCTCATCGAGCACCCTCCCACCGGTGTGCAGCAAGTAGTTGCATTCGTCTATGGGGAAAGTTCGCGCTCAGAAAGCCAGCAGAAAGCTCGTTTCCATTCGACCGACGCCGAAGCATTTTCATCATCCCATTTTCCTAATGGCAATGTGGTGCAAAACACTTCGAGCTGTTTGCCTCGCTCTGCAAACCCGCCGCACGCCGGCCGCCGTTCCAGGACCAAAGGCAGAAAACTCATTACACAACCGAAACCGAACCGAGGGTTCGAATTAAATTCCTTCCACCCTGTCGCGGGTGCAGCACCCAACTTCAATGTTCGCCGCTCGGAGGGCTGCTGGAAAAGTGTGATTTGGCCATAATTGCCAGCAGCAGCTGTGACGGAAGAGCGGGATTAATTATTCGCACCATAAACGACCGACCTGCCAAACGGGCGGGAAACGGGTGTGCCACTTTAGATGCTGGTGGTGGGGATGAACAATATCACCCGAAAGGGCCATCATCACCAGCGCATTATGTTTGTATGTTTGCATGTTTGAAGTGAATTAGCTTCGCCGTAAACAGCTTTCGTAAGCACTTGTGATGTACCCGCTTGCCGAGGACACTTCTGGAGCGTACGCGATCCGAATGGGGTCGTATTTATTATTTGTCGGGTGTTTTTGGCGAGTGTCACGACCTGACAAGTGTTGCGATGTTGAAAGTGTTTAAAAATAAATTTCCACCAATTCAGTCAACTGCCAAACAGTACGTTCTACAGACAATGTTGTTCAATTTCAATAGTTCTGAAAGCAGAGTCAGGTTCATGAGGAGAAGATTTCGATCCATATATGTCAACGGATATGGGACAGTTAGGAGAAGAAAGATTTTTTAATCTAAGCAATCAGATAGCAGAAGAAGAGACAGACAAAAATCAGTATGAATCTTTTGCTCGTGAAGGATAAGTCGTAAGCGATTTGGTGGCGGCGATATTGTAATTAAAAACATAGAAAAAATCAACCGAAGGAGTTTGATTGTTTTTTAAAACTAAAAAACACAACGTGCGGCGTATTTCCCGTCAAAAGACGAGATGATTATGTCTATTTCCTAACACTCCTCCCAAGTAGAGCCTCGCATACTTATAATGATCTATTCATCAGCATAATGAATTAATCATGATGTAACAAAATCGTAACTGAAATCGAGACACCAGTTCGTTACCCATTCAAAAGCCAACGATGGTTAAGGCATAAAATTGTTATAATTTTGTTTGATTGGTTTTGGCTAAGGGTGGACAAAGGGAGATCGGTAGATGAATGCAAAAAAAAACATCACCGCCCACCTCCATCCACCGATCCACCCCCCACGGAGCGCTTCCAATTCTTCGAAACGGATCAATCGGTTTGTGACAAGCAAACAAAACCTTTCCTCTCCCGTACATGCCGGTGCCTAGCGCTACTGGCAAAGTAAACGATAAATTTTCGATCCAGGCAGATAAGCGGCCAAAAGAAAAGTTTTCGATTTTAACGACAAACAACGCACCGTCTCCCTTCCGTCCCAAACACCTTCTTCGTGTGCGTGGAGCACTGGGATCAGACGATGGGGGTTGGTTTTTCGATACTTCTACCCGGGGGTTTTTTTTGCGCACCCTTCGGGGGCTACAAAAGGACATTCTTCCGTTGGAGAAAGAATTTAAACATTGGGAAAAGCTACATGGGTAGGTAAGTCGTCGGAAATGACGAACTACAAGCAGAGCGGGAAATTCTTATTTGGTTTTTCTAACCAATACACACACCCAGGATGCTCACGGAACAAAGGAGATTAAAAATTATGTCCGCACTAACAACCCCCGTGACCCCGTGATTGGTAAAACAAGTTTCAAAATGGCCGACACGTCACTGACCTCCGCAGGAGCAGAACTTTCACTTCCGCATGGAGCACCCGGTTGTGGAAACGTTGTCCTTCAACAGCGGGATTTGCTCATACAAAATGGTACCGTTCAGCACCGACACAGATGCCAGCGAGCAGACAATGGGTCGGTGGTACTGACTTCTGAAGCGTATGTTTTATTCATGCGGCTTTCTTATTATGTTATCAAGCAGCAGCAGCAGCCACGCGTACGGACGGCACTAGTGAACTCGCTAACCTACTGAATGGTTTTTGATCTCGCACGCCTTCACGTCTTAATTTCATCGTTCTTCAACCTCATCTCAGGTTGTTCATGAATATCTGATTACCTGTGCCGCCTGTTGCTTGGATCCGTTTTTATCCCGACCTTCTCGGCTCGACCGGCCGCGTCATCCATTCTCTGCTTCACTTCACGAAGATGTTGTTTTTCGGTAGCAGCTTTTTGTCGGACGGGCGGTTTACTTTTTTTTAATTCGCTTTACGGTTTGCTGCGCCAGCTTCCCGAAGCGGCAGAAACTTTTCGCATTTACAAACAGCGTGTGCCACATTTGGGTAGGGAACGTTTGGTCGACAAACTTTTCTCCACGATAGGCAAAAAAAGCTTGCCAGGAGCGATACAATCGCAAAACAATTCAATGCCTAACATGATCTTCAACCTTTTTATCCTTTTTTTTATTCAATTCCAGCTTTCAATGTAGGCACTTTGGACCTCCTTCTAATCGATAGGTACCAGGCAAACAAAAAAAGCTTTGTTTCTCTTAGCAATAGGTGATGATTTATAGACGCATATATTTGTGCTTCCATGCCCCGTTTGGTTACAAGCCTTCCTCATCCGGTGGCTAGTGTTGTTCCTCCTCGGTGTCTGTTTTATGTCGTTTACATCAGCAAAAAGTGTAATCAAACACCTGCCGCGCGAGTGCATAAACGCCGTGCAACAATGATTGTCACACATTTTGCTTGGCGCGCGTTCAACGTCGACGGCAACCCATAAAAAAAGTGGCCCGAAACGAATCGTTTCACGTGCCGGCAATAAACTGCGTATGTGATAAATTGGTCTCATATATTAATTTTTCTTCCAATCTCTTTGCTATGCCGTCGTTTCTGCCGTCGGCTTTTCGACCGCGATTATTCCCAACCCTCGCCCAGCCTCCCACCCAAAGAAGGGATATGGGGCAGGGGGAAGCATAAGCGCCATAGCCAAAACCCCAATCAAAACGATGACACTTTTCTCGGTTGCGATCCAGGATATCTGGGCATCTGGGCGCATGAAACACGAGACCGGACGGAACTAGCGGAGGTGTTGGTGTACGCCGCGTACGCCTGTAGCAAGTTCAAGGGCGAAAGAGCTTAGCCGAAGAAGACAAGCAGCTCGTAAACGATAGCAAAATTGATTTTGCTTCCGTGCACTTCGTCCTGGACGGGGTGTGGGATTTATTTTGGTTCGGAACTATACATATAGGCTGTTAAAGTACCTGTAATTTTTCTTCCTTAATAATTTTCGATGCCTGCCCGGTGCTGGTTGATATGGGGGGTCCTGATATCGAGGGGGCTGAAACAAGCCGCTCACAGTAGCAACCCTCCAGGAAGATGAGTCCGGAGGGTCGCGACGATTGTTCGGATTCGTAGTAGAAGAGTAAATTCTAGCGAGAAGAATAAATACAACCGCAATTAGTGCAAATATTCCCAAAATGATGATGTGACGGTGTTGAGGGTGCGCCATCGTGACGATTACGGCACTTACCTGATAGAGCACAAACCAACGCATCTGCCATTTGTTATTATCGGAGGTGCGTTTGTGTAGATGTCCGTGCTGAAAGTGAAGGAAACGGAAGCAAGATTAATTGATGTGCTGGGTGTATTAAAGGTACGACGAAAACTTTACGGAGCCATTCATATTCTTATGGACGTTTTTTTGTGTGTGTACGTGAGCGTTTCCCTTCCAGTGTGCTACGGTACTCGCAGCGGCGGATTAAACGGTAGGCAGAGTGGGCGGTCGCCTAGGGCCTCGCCGTGTTGAGGGCCCCAACAAATTTGTGCCGATTGTGTGTTTTTTTAAAATTATACAGCAGAGTTAATTTATAGCAAAAAAAAATAATTTAAAAGATAAAAAATTGATCAAAAATATCTTCCTTGGTTATATAAAACATTTGTTTCTATGTGATAAATTAAATGCAGAGAAGAATATCGACTTTGTGACTTTAAAGTATAAACAAAATTGCACCAGGACCAGGACACTAATTTTCCCGTTAATCGAGAAAAATTTCTTCAAAAACTACCAGTTTCCGAATGTATAGTACCAGGAGAGCATGCACGGAAGAGGTAGCTCCTGGTAATTTTGCCCGCCTAAAGGTATGCAATGTTTAAACACTAACTTTCCCGTTGGTCGAGAAAAATTTCTTTGAAAACTACCAGTTTTTGAATGTATAATACCAGGAGAGCATGCACAGAAGAGGTAGCACCTAGTACTGCGCCGTAAGGTATGCAATGTTTATACACTAACTTTGCAACCAACTTGCAATGTAATGCGCCGTAAGGTATGCAATGTTTATACACTAACTTTGCAACCAACTTGCAATGCAAGTTGTACCGGCCGAGCAAAATGGCGCGCAAGATGGCGTCCAACGTCGAACTTGCATGCAACGAACTTGCATGCAAACTTGCATGCAAGTTTTTGCATGCAATTTCTTGTATGCAAACTTGCATGCAAGTTCTTGCATGCAAGTTCTTGCATGCAAACTTGCATGCAAGTTTGTTGCATGCAAGTTCGAAGTTGGGCGCCATCTTGCGCGCCATCTTGGCCGCCATCTTGGCCGCCAAGAGGGGGGGGGGGGGGGAGGGGGAAGGAAGATGTCACCTCTTGAAAAACATGCTCTCCTGATATCGGAAATCTGAAAACAGCTGGTTTGTATGAAAATTTAGTGTATAAACATTGCATACCTTACGGCGCATTGCATTGCAAGTTGATTGCATAACTTCTGGCGCAGTATCAGGAGCTACCTCTTCCGTGCATGCTCTCCTGGTATTATACATTCAAAAACTGGTAGTTTTTGAAGAAATTTTTCTCGACCAACGGGAAAGTTAGTGTTTAAACATTGCATACCTTTCGGCGGTTTTCGAGCAAAATTGCTGTACAAGGTGCTACCTCTTCCGTGAATGCTCTCCTGGTATCGGCAATCGGAAAACAGCTGGTTTCGTATGGAATTTCGTACCAACCGACGGGAAGTTTGAACGAGATGAAGGATGCTTTCCGTTTCATCCATCTTCCTTACACTAGCGATCGCTCTCACGGATTAGATAGTATGCAATGCAATAGTGATGGGTAAATTTATTGCACACTGCAGGTGTCACCTCTTGAAAAACATGTTTTTCTGGTATCGAAAATCTGCAAACAATTGTGTTGTTCATGGTCTTAAACATCAACATGAGCGAAACAGGTTTCTATGAAATTTCTCTGATTGTTACCGTAATGTAAACCGATTGAAAACTGTACCTTGGGCGAAAAATCGTAGAAGGCGTTGGACTAATCAGGAATCGTAAATGTACGTAAATCGTAGAAAATGTTCTCCTTAGCGCATACAAACGTTTATATATAGACTAGCTTATTAGGCCCGTTTACAGGGCTACGCAAAAGAACTCTAAGGTGTACGCAAGGGAGCTTTCTTTCCGAGACTTTGCTGGTGTTGTTAAATCATGTTTGAAGTACACCTCCCTAACACCGATAATGTCGTAGCATGATTATAGGCCCCCCTTTAAAAATTCCACCCTGGGCCTCCAAGGGGATTGATCCTCCACTGGCTGTACTGTAAATTGATATTGGTTTAACCCGGCGTCGTTGGCGTAGCCAAGCAACAAACACATGGGACGACAGCTCCGACATGGTGCGGGCATCCAGCAACACAACGATATGACGATGCTCAATTAGAGGAAAATATGTGTACAGCCCCGGCAAGTGGTAAATAACTGTTACGACCAAACTTTCCCAGCAGCGTAGCTCTCCAACAACACAGCAGACCCCGAAATGTGAAAGGATGGGATATGGGAAGGAACGGGATTACTATACCCCAGTGTGGTGAAGTGTTTTGTCGCAAGCTGGCCCACGCTGGTACTTCGTACCGCCATGTTGTTGGGATGCAAAACCATGCAAATACCATCTGCGGACACAAAAACATCGTCGTTCTGTACATGAACAAAAGAGCTGGTGTTCGTGTGTGTGTGTGAGAGAGCATTTTTCGGAACATGGGGTCGAATTTAAATAAAAGATGTTAACGAAAAACAACAACACACTGGGTTGTTGTTAGCTATCATACATGGTTGAGACTTTACACTCTCCTGCACACGTATTCACTTACCATTGAATGATCATACTGTGCCCGATCGGACAGCATAATCAGCTGGTTCTCGTTTACCCGCACGGAACGCTGCATTTTGGGGCTGAGCATTGATGCAACGGGTGGGTGTTGTTTTCTTCTTTTCGTTAAGGAATTAAGCACTCGCTCTCCCAAGGAGACACAGTGGAAGTTTTCGCGATTTCACACCACTAGGACGTGCACACTCAACACACTCTTTCAGTATTAGTTAGCAAAATCACACGGACACACACTCACACACGGACTCACTCGATTCACTCGGGTTCTGGAGTTGGTTCACCGCAGCGAACGGAATACACGCATCGCACTGACTGGCCGGCAACCGGGCCACCGGTAAATGTTTGACGCTGTCTGGTGGATGCCACCGGTACTGTGATCGCTGTCATCTTCGCACCGTTTCACAACTCTCTCCAACCACAAACACCCGGCCGACGGTAGTTGGGTTGGGATGTGAAGACACATTCAATACGGCCACTTTATCGCATCGCCCGAAGACGGCATGCCTTCGATTGTCATAATATTGAGCCACACGTATCTCGATCGCGATTCGATTCCCACAAAGCAGTGCATTGTTTGACTACTTGTCACACGTCCCGTCACGGCACAGCGTGCCGTCAATGTTCTTCCTCGTGGCGGGTGGGTGGGTGTTGTTGAACGAGCTTCCTTCGTCCTCGGCTGCAACACCGACCGACCGACCGACCTCCAGCCAAGATCCAGTTGCGGGGCAGCGTACGGGTTTGTTTGTTCAGGTTTGCACTCTTTCGCCCGCGCTCGTCACCGGCCCCGGTTGGGCCCGGTCGCAGTAGCAATGAGAAAACGTCATTGTGCCCCGTGTTTCAGCCCCCTCGTCGGCGCGCCGCTAAAGCGTCCCCTGTGTGCGGGAAGTTGTCTCGGCTCGCTGCGAATACGCCCGCGCCCAAAGCAGCAGAAGCTGTGCGGGCCGAACGCCGGGTTGAGCTCGCTGTGAAGACGATGAAGTCTGATGTGGCCCTCAGAAATTCATTATTTACCGAGGGCTTTGCTGATGAGCTCTACGCCTGTCTCTGTACTGTCTCTGGTCCCGCTGTGCTCCCTAGTCCATGCTAATCATGACTCGAGCCAGCTGGCAACGAGGGAGAGAGATAGGGAGAGAGAGAGTGAAGAAAAAGGGCAGATGAATAATAGCAGCTTATCAGTTTGCTGTTTTCCAGCTACGCTTGTCACAGCCTTCCAACGCTTCTTCTCCATCCCCGTTGGAAAGCGCCAACGAAACAAACGTGCCAGGTCGTGCTGAAAATTATATTTATCCACACTTGCGAATAATGTTATTAACTATGCGCCGAAAGAAAAGAATTCCCATCAGTGACGCATAAACACCAGCTATTTATCGGTGCGGAGGATGGGAAGCATTCGTTGGGCCCAATTATTTCGTGGAAAATGCGATTCATGCGGTTTTTCCGCGGTGTTTGCGTCAAGGTTGGCTTCGAGTTAATCTGTGCTCGCGCGCGCCTTGTAGGCGCATAAATCACGCCCGGAACAGCAGAAGGCACAGGGAGCAGGAAAGAAATCTAAACACCCATAACGATAATCCATTTACACTCGATCAACCTGGCCACCGTGGCAGAAGGTTTCAATTCTCCCCCGCGTTCGGTTCCGTTTGATCTCCGTGGCACGATTGGTGTTAAATTACCAGATTTATGGCACCATTTAGACGAGACCAGCAGTACTCGGTACAGAATCGGCAACACACCAGTCGTTTGTGGTCGTGGCCTGCCCAGCATCTCGTACCGCGGCTTTTGCCGGGTGGATCTGCTGCAGATAATCTTGAACCACCGCCCAGCGTATAACCAGCTTCAGAACGAAGAATCTTTACCAGTGCCAGTTCTTACCAAGGAGCTGATAGAAGCCACTAATGGAGACAAATGAACCTTTTGCACGCTAGCGCACACGCGGGTTCGGACGAACGGGGAACGGCACCCGTCTCCACGACGGCACCGAACCGAAAGTGTGCACCTCAAGGGTTGACAAAGAGAGGGGCGCTGGCAAAAGGGTGGAGGCGGGGACCTACTCTACGGTCGTTCCACTTGCAAAAACCCTTTGAAGAGGAATTTCCAACAAAATTATGTGCTTCTGATGGACGTGATGACGTTAACGGGTTTTGTGGGGCTTCGGTACCGAACTTTGGGCCGCCCAGCTTGACGATACGCAAAAGTTTCTTCACACCAGAACGGACCCCAACGGTTACGATGGGCGACAGACGGTGTAGATTAAAAGTAAAAGCAAAGCTTCAATAGAGAAGAAAAAAAAGAACGAGAATAAACGGAAACTTTTACGACTGACCTTATGCGCATCCGAAGGTTTGTATGATGTGGTCAACACCCTTACATCACTATTTTCATCTATTCCCTCACTGTTTCACTCCATTCTCTCGGACACAGGTTCATTGTGTGAGTTGAATTTGAAGCCCTTTTTGTGCCGGGGGGGTACGTTCGCATAAAAGACGGAAACTTTCTCACATTATGTTCAAAAAGCATTGGAGTTACCTCAGTTCCGACAAGGTCTTGTAACAGGATTTCAAATGGGAAAGTTTAAATTAATCCTCAATACGATCGATTGCGATAGTATAAGGGTCAATTATCTATCTTTTTCTCTCTCTTTCACACACACACATTTGTCTCTTATCACACAGAGACGCACGTGACGAATGAAATTTGATTAGAAAAACAAATCCCCAACGGAAGTGGAGGAACCAAACGAAGGATAATTTAGCGAAGAGTAATACAAAACCTATTACCATTCGACCAATCGTAGCGATAAAGCGAGTGCGAGTGGTATAAAAACTCGATGCTTCCCTGCTTCGTATTACCACGTCCTATCGCGCTTATCCTCGCTCCAAACCCCCGTCGGAAAACTCGAATGTACCGACAGGCTTGCGCCTGTCTTCCTAGTTTTCCACAATGAAACACACGCTGCTCTCCCGTATCAGGGGGATAATATTTCAATGCGCTTCAATCGATAACCAATAATAGCGGAGCAAAAGTGAAAGAAGGAAGAAAAAAAATACATACAGCCTGCACAACTCCTTTTTATGCTCCAGTCTTTCCATGTTTTTTTTTTCTTCTTTGCTTGATCCCATTTTCATCACCACACAAGCGCCAGATGGAGACGCCTGGTGCTCGATGAAAATGACATTTTGCGTAGCGTATTGCGCTACGGTACGCGCACACCCTTCGTAGTACAAGCGGCTAATGTAATCCAGCGTCGAGATGATCGATTTTTCGTGAGTTCAATATTTAAATTGCTTCGTTTGCGACGGCGGGGAGGGCGCCCAAGGCAACCCGAGTGTCTGCATGTCCGGCCAACCCGGTAGAATTACCCAAGCATTGGAATAAATGGAGGTAAATATTCAATCAGCTTGATGGACGCTATTTTCCTGCTGCCGATCATCACGTCCCTTCCGTGTGTCAACCCATCCGGCCGTGAGTGCTGTACGTAAATAGTATGTCTACTCAGTGGTTAAGAGGCTTTTGCCATTGAAGAGACGATTTCTGCATCGGCTTCATGTCCAAGCCAAGCCGTAAAATGTCAACAAATAATAGCAAATCGGTGGTAAAGGTTTGTCATTTCCTGTTTTGATTCTGCAAAGCGCACGGAAAACCAGGCACCACCGTGTACCATTGCCATTGCCAAGTCAACATCCTGTCAGCACGCTAGTCGCACCGGTTGACGACCGTCGACGATGGGGACAATGCACCTTGGTGCTACTCTTCTGCCCGTCTGCCATTGCGCTAAGAGCATTATCGTACTCAACTTCTCATTATATCCTGCTCGAGATGCACTTTTCAAAACCTTCACCAGCATCATCATCATCATCATCATCAGCAGCAGCAGCGGCGGCATCGTTTGTGCTTTGCGCACCGCATCGTGTAGCTGTGATTTTTTTTCCTCCCCATTCAACGTACCGACATTGATGCGGAAGTTCGTCGTCACCCGTCACCCGTCGGTCGTGGTAGGAAAAGTTCCGACAATGTTACTGACAATTGAAAGACAATCGCGAAGCAAAGTCACTCATTTAGTGGCACACTGCTGACACTGTAAAACACTGTGTGTGGTAGTTACGTGAGCTCGGTTAGGCGCACACAATGCGCTGCCGTTGGAATTATTCATTTTGTTAATCGAATCAAAAAGGAAACCTTAAAATATGTACAACGACTATTAACTGGCTGAATGTTGCAAAATCGACCGAATTCCACCAGGGGGCCAGTTTGCATGTTTTTACCCCACTCGGATCGGGCAGCTTCAGCGGGTTTTTTTCCATTCTCCCGGTGGATCGTTAATAAAATGGTCCGTTTTATTGGTATGCATTAAAATAATATTTATGCTTCCCTCGATGATGGTTTTCTGCCATTTCGTTCGACCCATGTGTTCGTGTCGGTTATGTGTGGTTGTGGCGTTGTTGTCCGTGGGAACTTTCGCTCCTCTCCTCGCTTTCCGGTGCTTTCCGCCAAACCTGCCGACATTGTGTATCCCTCCAACAACGTGCTCTTCGACACGAAGTCCCGCACAGTCGACAACTTTTGGCAACCACAACTGCTTGGAAGAAAAGTTTGCAATACTCGGTTTTGTTCTTTTTTTCTTTGTTTTTTTTTTTGGGTGGGGGGGTTTACGATACGAATCCTACCCGCCGCCATCCACCGTCGCTAAATCTTCGTCACTGCGCGCCGAGAAGTGTTGGTTGCACCGTGCTTTAAGTTGTGCTTTGAAACGTCACGTACCGTGCCTTGCTGTTGAGGAAGGCAACCGTGCACTCGGGGTTGGCTTTTACAAGCCCATTAAAGCGGTTTATGGTCGCGAATCACGGTAGTAAATGTAGCGTTGCGGTGGTGGTCGGTGCTATCGAGCGCTATCGAGTGCTTCCTAAGTTAGAGTCAATCGAGCGGCATTAAGAAACTCCTCCAGGAAGCGTTTGTTGAGATCGGCGGCAAAACCTCCCCCACCCCGGGCACAAGTTCGTTAGCCCTGGGCCACAAAATGATAGTATGGTGATCCGATGGAGCCGATGGAGTAGGCAATAGAATTAATGTACCTCCGTTACTTATACTTTGGCTTTAGCAGGGTTAAACCATATTCGTGAGGGAATAGATTTGTGGCCTTAGATTAACATTTTGAACGCCGTCAAACAAGACACATGAAATACTCCATAAGCGTTCTACGTGGGGATGTGTACTCAAAACTGGGCCAAAACATGATAATGTAACGTCTGATTTCGCGCCCCAACCTGTCCATTTGCGGGGATGTTTTTATTTTCATCTTTCATTTGCAGATAAACGATAAACGAGGAGTGCAATCGAACACCTATTGGCTTGGTGGAATCCGCCAGAAGCTGTTAAAATCCCCTAAATCCCTTTGCCTAAAAAAATCAACAGTTCCTCAGGAGTTAGTGGAGTCGTTTAATTGGAAGTTGCTGGCTTACCCCACTTACTCACTAGACTTTCAGGTGCTTTCAGACTGGTGCTTGGACTTGGTGCTTCGATGATGTTAATAAAACATTGCACAATTTAGTATGTGTGGTCAAAGAGAGGTGGCGCTGGTCTTAATAGGACAAGATCCGTCCAAAATTCCATTCGGACCAATGAAGTAAAAAAAATCCAGCCAATCCAGAAGAAAGAAGCTGACCAAAGACGAAGAAATTGTTTTGACTAAGGATTTGATACAGTTTCAGTAAGAAGGTTAACAGGTGTTTAAAATTGAAGAAAAACACATCCGTACTGAAGATACTACATTCCAAAACACACCGAAGCATCTCAAAGCTAGTAACTTCAAACCAAGCATGGGAAAAGCAATGGCCGATCGTCCGTAGCACGGTTTGTGCTTCATCAACTGCTTGCGATTCTTCCACCAATCGGAAGCTTTTAAAACGTAAGTCCCACATACCTACGCAAATTCACACACTCACATACAGACAAATACCGTCGTTCCGTAGAGAAAATCCCGTACCTTAAACCCGTACCGAACCCATGACAGACGGAGGTTTATTTTTAGTACTCGAATCAGTCCCCAGCATCGGTGTAATCTTCTGCCAAGGCTAAGCACAACAGGAGAGCAAGTGCAGAAATCCTTCCCCGGCCCGTTCCCCCCCCCCCTCCCCCCGTCCTCCCCTATCAACCCGTTTCCTCCCGGTTCTCCAAATGTAGGTATCCGTGGCATTGGGCGGAAAGTCGATGAAAATCATTCTAAATACCCCCCAAAACGGTGAGGTGCCGGCGAGAACGGTACTGGTGGCACTGGTATCCGTTTTCCGAGAGCGTTTTTTTGTCGAGAGGGATCTCCTCGGAGCCGCAGTGTAATGACCCAGGAACGGTTGCTAAACGGTAAGCAAGGTAAATGCGACGTGGCTGTAGTTCGTCGACGTCATCGACCCATCCCCGGCTGCTTGTTGAATGTCGATTTCAGGAAGGATGGTAACTCAACCGGGGAATATTTGTTGCGCCTAAAAACAGCCTCTCGGAGCGTGATCAAGACGCATCCAAGGGGGAGACGGGAGGTCCCGGCCGTGGGTTGGTGTAATGTAAGATACATTTCAATTAAATTCGCATCCACCGAGCGAAAAGATGAAAATAAACTTTCCCTTTTTCCTAGGCTTTTTGGGGGCCCAAAAGTGCCCAAAAATTTCTGCGAGTACAGCAACGGCGTGGGTTGGTAGGCGGTATTTAAAAATGAGCGATTTTGCTCTTTTTTTTCCTGCCTGGTGGGTGGTTGTTTTTGTTGGGCTACCCAGAAAAGTAACATCAGAAAATGATTAAGTAGTTCAAATTGAATGCTAAACAATGAAGAACGATCCTTTTTGGCTTGTTTTTTTTTAACAACAGCTCATCCCTCAATGGCTTCAATTCGTTTTCGCTTAGCACCGTAAAGGGGGTACCGTTTGGGAGTTGGGAAAAGTGTCACTTACCGGAAAAAGAAGAGTACCCGGTACGCCCGAAACCCCGAAAGGACAAATTGACGAAGCGGCGACCCGCATTGGTGAGTGGCTTTTGTTGGTTTTATTTTTCTACTCACCGTATTTCCGCCCCGTAACTAGGAAACATCTTGCCTATCGATTAATGCATGCTTCTTGACTGGCCACAAATGGCCACCACTCGAACCAGAGCACGTGGCAGATGAACACGCAATCAGTGGCAAAATCAATCCACTTTCTCTCTCTCCCTCATCCTCTCCCGATGTTGATGATGTTTGACCACCGCTTGCCACCGATTTTCCATCACATCCGGCCGAACGAGTCAAAGAGTTCGCCGAATGCTATAAATAAACCCGCATCACCCCCGTCCGGTCTTTACCCGAAACTAAAGCTCTTACTGGTACAAATTAAATCATCGTTCGGCAAACGGCTTGGCAAAACCTCATTCCATCATCATCCTCCTCATCGTCCTGTAAAGCGAAAGGCTTCCGGTTCGTTCAATAGACTTTCACTCTTTCGGTGCGCTTGTGAGACCAGCCGGTCCTGCGATTGTCTTACGCCCCCTCACATCTTCTTGACTCGCTGTCCCGATCCTGACACGTCCTGAGCGGCGATGATTAATGGCGATATGCCCCGAAAAAAAAAAACAAAAAACGCTCGCTAGGCGAGTGTCTTCCACGCCAAAGATTCGTGAACGAGACCAAGGAAGAAGGCAGTCGATCATGTTTGTTAGATGAAGTGCGCGTTGATAGCGGGAGCTTCAGTACCGAACTCAAGTACGTCACACGCATCGGCTGGTGGGGGGAAAGAATCAGTGTGAGCTGTTGAACTCCCAGTTATCGGGAAAGATTCCCCACGCCACATGTCATCTGGCATCGATCATGCGAACAGATCATCCGTGTGGGCGGCTTCGACGACTGGAACAAATGAAATGCCGCGGGGGGTGGATCCGAAGGTGGGCAAATAGTCGACGAAATGTACGCGAAAATGTGCTATCAAATTATGTGCGTTTCGCCCCCCTCCTTAATAAGCTTTCATCGCGCTTATGCTAATGCGATGCGGGGAAGCGCGATAAGTGTCGTCAAACGCACAGCACTCCACTGGGAGGATATCAGTGGATCGGTTTTTTTTTTTAATAATCATAATAAAGTAAATTAGTCCATTAGCAGTACCATCATAGAAATTGGCCACGCCGTACCGTGGAAATGTGGATATTAAAATTCACGCATTATATGTGTGCCCGTTGCGGTGCATGGGTATCTCATTGCCCCATTGGGTGGGCAGAAGGCAAAGTTTTCCCATCTTTTCAATAGACGGAAAAGTTTGCGAGGCCATTGTACTCGGCGCAAATTATCATGTGAATGCTTAAGCTTACTCATGCTTGTGCAGGGAAAATGGCTTTATGGCTATGTTATCAGGCTGCGGCGTAGTCATCGGTGGAGTCAGTATCCCGCACTATATTGGTTGCCGCACTAAATCTCGGCCAAATCTCGCCAAAGCTTTCAACTAAATAGATAATGTTTAACAACTTCGAGATGGTCGTCCTTGGAGTGGATGCGCTACGCTCACACTATACTCTCAAGGACGGTGCAACATTAACCGTGTCGGTTTCGACCTGTTGTTCCGGAGTCTATCTGGAGTGACCTTGCTGCATATCGTGCACCGAAGAAAATAGGCCACCGGGAGAGCCGGGACAAGGTTACAGCACACCCTCCGCCTCCCATTCCAGGGCTCGATCCCATGTCCGGATGTCCTTGGTCTCGTGGGCTCAACAGGGGCCATCCACACGAAACACCCTGGGCAAACATCAAAGCTGCGCATTGTTTCGCATGCACAAAAAATGCTAACACGAATGCTTCGATCATGCTCGGTGTGTGTGTGTGTGTGTTTTTCAGACATTTTTTATGCAAAAGTTATGCCTCGAAAATGTTGCCTCCCTTTTTTGCGATGTGCGTTTAGACACACGTTACTGTGAATGCGCGCAATCTTACGCATATTCCGGGAATGCTTGTAGAACAGCATGCGTGAAGGAAGATTCCAAGCACTTTTGAAGCGTTGGTGGGTTGGTTTTATCTAGAACCAAAGGCCCATCTCTCCAATTCTAATCACATTCTTCCCGTGCTGCTTCAAGGTCTGCCGTTAACCCAACTCATCGTGTGAAGGAATTAAGGAGTGGTTGCTAGTGCTGGTGTGTGGCAAGCACCATGTTGCAGGAATGGAAATATCAAACTTCACATTATGTTGTTCCTGAGCGCGATAAATCATACCCATAATTATCACCTTCATCTCAGCGATCAACGGACAGCACTGCCCAGGATTTCCACCTACCGATGGGAAGCGTTGTTAATTGTGCGCAATTGTAATAAAGTCGGTGTGGCGCGGTGTCCATTCGACACGACCGGCCGCGATGTGATTATTGACAAATGAGAGAATTTAATTTCAAACTGCAATCGACAGGTGGTTCCCGTTTGAGTGCAGTGCAGTCGATTGTTTGTTGGCACCGTTCCCATCCACCGTGTACCGTGCAAGTGTTGCGCGCAACAGTGTCCAGTGACTCGCAGCTATATTACCGCACGCGTTAAAAAAGAAAAATGGTGATTCGAGGACTCCGTCTCGTCGACTCACTTTACGACCAGGTGTCGTGCGCTAATGAATTCCAGCAATGGGGACTGGACCACGCCGTACATGAAAGCACAAATTACCCTTACACACTCACACACTCGCACGCAAAGCCGTACTGTTTGATGGGAAAGTTACCCTCCAGTCGAGGCGGAGGGGGTGCGATGGGGGGGGACAACTAATGGAGTTCCATCTTCTTCGGCCGGGGCTTCGCTCGCGCTCGCTTCACCTCACACTAATCAATGTTACCTTAGGCGCGTGCCTGCCCACAGTGCAACACCCGAAATGTTCTTTCTAGCGACACTAAACACACGCTTTCACCGCACTTTGCGTTTGGAGCAATTGAAATGAATGCTTCACGACCGCCATCACCATCACCACCACCAGCGGTGACCATGCAGCCACTGCAGACTCAGACCAGAGGACTCAGAGGCACCCCGAACACCCGTACCACTGGGCGCACACCGTGCACTGTGTGCTGATGCGCTCGAAGGATGACTTACGACTGGTACTGGAGGAAAATTTTCACTTTCCTCCACGAGCAAAACCATGAACCGACCGATCCGGCATCGGGTGTTCGGTCGTGGCGATGCTCTCGCGCGATCCTAAGCTCCTTTCGGCAATCCGGTATCCGGTTTTGCTCTCGCTCGGGTTCTGAAGCTATGCTCTCGCATCGCTGACGGAGTCCGTGCCACGCGATACGATGGCACATTACATATTTATGTTTTATGCTATCCATCCAACACGGTACGGCCGTACGGGAACAATGCCGTCACCGTTATGCTAGGGGGGTTTAGCCGTGGTCACCGTGTTCAAGCACTCGGCAAGGTTAGGAGGATATGGCATAGGTCTCTACCTTTTTTTGCTCACACCTCACTGTTGACACTAGCGGTAACCACTGAAGTAGCCAGAGAAAAGTCAGCTGTTACTAGGATTGCTTTATGATTTAACAACAAAAAATCCCTCCTCAACCTGAAGCTCTCATTGAAAGCTCCAAAAAAAGCACGTTAGTTTTAGGCAAGAGTTCGGGAGTTTTGATAAGTTTACCTCAAATATTGTGCTCTGTTTGGAACATCACAACAAACTAATTAAAGTTCCACCACTGTCCACCTGCATTGATGACTTCTGCTCGATCGATTATCACAGTCTTTTTTGCGCGTGAATTTGCATCCGCGTCCTTGGGTTTGGTCCTTGTCATTTACGATTTATCTGCGAGTATCGGAGGCAGCACCAAGCAGCCAGCCAGCAGCAGCTGTTCGCTCGCTCGTGCCTCGTTTGCTCAATCTCAACAAGCACCCGGCGAAAACCCCGTTTGGCACAGCGTGGCCAGCCGTTGCCGAAACCCTGCTCGGTTGTACACTGTTCGGGTTTTTGGCCAATGCTAACTGTTGCTTCGCCTGTTGCTGTGGCCATGCGATGCCCAAACCGATGGCAGGGCAAGGACGGTGCGCGAACGGAACGACCACACAACCACTTCACAGGTTATTCGCTTCGGGTCGGCATGTTGCCGCGCTGGAGCAGTGCGAGGGAAGTTCTGTTCTGCATCGCTACGGTCCCAAATGTTGCGGTACCACGAGGACGAAAATAGAATTTCCTCGAGCTCGCAACAGTTTACAAAGCTTCGGGCCGCCAAAGCTCCCGGAGAACAGTACGGGAGAGTACTGTGGTCGGAGTGTGATCCTGCCCTGCACTGCACTGGGTTGTGCTTTTCTTATCAAACCACGAGAGAGCACCGGAGAGTCGCAACATAAATGTGTAGGAGAGGAATCCTTTCGTCAGATCCGGCCGACGGTTCACTAAAACCAAACTGCCGCATCTAACCAAAACCCGTCCAGATCCGTCGCTTTCGGGAGCGAGCAACAGTTTACCGCATTTTGCGCCAACTTGCTTTCCTTTTTCTTCTGCCGTTTTCCAGTAAAAACTCTTTCGATTTAATCGTTAAAAGTTTGTACAAGATTCAACAGCCTAAAAGAAGCCACAAGAATCGTTGAAAAAAAAACGGATAAGGATAAGGGCTCTATCAAGTTTTAGCTTAGACTTGGGATGTTAACTTCAATTTCTTAGGATTTAAAGATGACTTCCGACTGAAAACATCACCAAACGAGCACGCTGTCGAGCTGGAGCTCGTTTTCGACAGGAGAATCAATATGAGGAACGTTCTTGTGCTTGAGGCTTACATAAGCACACCAAATTAGAGCCAATTTATGATTAGATCCGGCCCCGCAGTTGCTCAGCAAAACCATCGAATTTCGCATCGCATTTCGAACGAAAAAAAAAACCCACCGTAACGTGACGTGGCGTGTGTACGCGGTAAAATCAACATAAATCATACGGGCATCATGTCTGTCGGTATTGATGATTGATGTAAGGTGAGAATGTTCATTTCAGCCCCCCCCCCCCCCCCCCTGTGTGGTATTGGTATGTTTGAATTGATTGAAAGATTTCCTTCCTTACGTTTGGTACCTTCGGCTTCGGCCGTGTCGGGTCGGTTTTCCGCAATCTCCACTTTGATGAATTCATGCGTAAACCTTAACTGCCAAAAAGAATGAAATCGATACCCGCGAAACGAGACGATCGTACTCCCGAAGGATTTCACCAGATGACGTCAATGGCACGAGACGCGCTGGTGAGTAGATGAGAATGATGGTGAAATTATCACACCGGAAAATAATGACAAAATCCCCATTTCGCCCACTTTGTTGGATCGTTTCCATAAATTTTTGGTTTTCTATTTTGTGCTAAAATGTTATAAATTAAGGAGTTATAAAAACAAAAGCATAAAGTTAGATATTCTGTTGGCTGATACACAGGTATGCAAGCAGCCGAATCATGTCGAATTAAAATCACAAGCAATGTCTAAATTATGGAAGTCCCTGTCACGTGTCAACCTCCATTAGCAGCACATTAAATACACGCAACGTCCACCAATCTTATCCATTCCCGTTCCCAAATTAGTCTGCTCCGCTTGCTCTAATCAGCCTCCTTTACTTCGCTTGCTGCTGACAACACTGCAAAGTCTTCGTCGATCCCATTCTCCATTACTGCTGTCGTTGTTCTTGGCAAGATTAGCTCCAACAGTGGACACATTTCGTTTAAAATTTAACTAATTTATACGTGATTACGCTGCTTCGTGCTATTCACCGTGTACAATCGCGCTGGATATAGCATTATCTCAAGGTATCTCCGCGGCACCAGTAGTTTGGAAACATCCCCAAAGCAATGTGATAGCTTCCACGAGATTGGTCCGGATCCGGTTCATCGCAAACAACTTCCAATCATCAACCTCATTAAGCCAACCTTTAAAACATGTTCAAACCGTACTCGGGGTTTTGCTTTGTGTTGCCAGAGCACGTGGGCAGCAATCTGAGAGGGGAGAAGCTGTTACAGAATCACGAACGGAACACATTCCTTGCTGCGTAAAATCATCTCCATCCGCTGCTTCGTTACTGCCACCTGTCACAAAATAAAGACGGAATGTGTTCGCCAATGTGATTCCCATGAAACACACGCGTAAATACACACATACACACGCACGTGTGCATGCTGTAAAGAATCCCTGGGAGTAATCCGGGAGTATACAGGTATCATCAATCCCACCAATCATCGACGGATGATGGTGGAAAATTCGTTACTCTCACACGAGAAGATCGTTGTTCGAGTCGCCATTACCATAGTCACGGTTACTACCGTTGTCAAGTGATGCGGTGGGAGGGGATGTGCGTTACTTCCAGGACTAGGACGAACAAAACACAGTTAGCGCAGGACGAAGCGCCGAAGCAAGCAGGATCAAGGTCGCACTGACAGGTAGAACGCACACACAAGAGCAGGTGAGAAGCTGAAAAACGCAGGCCTACTACGATGATGCTCCACACAGAGCCGACCAGCTGTGTTTCTCCCGCGCGTGTTCGTATTTCGGAGCGGGCAAACATTGCCCAGGAAGGTAAAAGGACTCAGGTGAGGGATGAGTAAAATGTGCTCGTACTACAGAACGTGTGCTCTACAACAGGCTGGAAAAAGGATACGGGATTATAATGGACATTTGAACAGTGCGCCAGAAAGGAAGGAAGAGCGGCAGAGAGAGAGAAAGAGAGAGAGAGAAAGACAGCGAGTAAATGGAATCTGCTATTGCCCAGATGGAGACGCCCGGTTCTGCACGCGGGGGGTTTTCGTTACATTGACCCAATTTTAGGCGTTGCGCTCCCGTTGGCATTGGAAACGGGACATCGTAGGCTTTTCGCCACTTTACAATCGTTTTCCAACAAGGGTACCCGTTATTTTTTTTGCAGGGAAGTAAATTTGTGGCCTGTGGTTCTTTTGTGTCCCGAGAACTAACACGGTCCATCTCTAAATTCAAATCAACTAACAAGATATCGCATCGTTATCGCCACATGATGACGCCCCGTTGGGGTTGGTCGTCGTCACAACTTGCTCGCAAAACCTTAGATCCAGCGGTTCCTTCAGCTGAAACGGTTTGTGCGTATAGCAATGTATATCGGCTCACCTGGGGTGCGTACGCGCGAATGCGACACACCTGCACTGACGCAAAAGGTGGTCTATCGCCAGCGCCATGTTTATAAATAGCACAATTATCTACTTTTGGGGCTAGTCTCCAACAAAAAAAAAAATACGCACCCGTGCGATGTTCTCTGGATGGGCCCAAAAATGAAATCAATTGGTGTTCAGGTTCTTTTTTATTATCTCTTGGTTCCGCTCTCTATTTTCCTCGAACTCCCTTTACCACTGCAACAAGTAGCAAGAAGTCCGTAAATAGGACCGATGATAGGCGTTATTCTATTCACAGAGCGTCCATGGGACACCATTTGCATTCGCATTTGTATGGAGATGAGAAGGAAACTTTTGTTTGTATAATAATTCTCTGAAGCTCAATTGATACGCAGTGCTTTGCACATCAATAAATTCTGTTCTGTGTTCTGACCATGGTGCAATAAAAAAAACAGATACAGATTTTCGTGCCTTTCAAGGCCAAAGCGTTTAAAATATTCAACCATTATCATCGCACTCAATGCGGTTTGTTGCAGCAGAATTAACCCTCCCATTAACGCGTTGGGAATTCCTTGCGAGCTGAGCAGCGTATCTGTGTCCCCTGACGAGCTGGCTATTAGCAGCAACAAGCTGACGCGCGTCTCGTTGTCAGTTCTCCGGCTCGTTGGAAATTATAATGCCCATTTGTTATCACTTTAACACGCTCATTTTTCGGTTAACGGTTTGCCCAAAATGATGTTGCGCATTTTGTTGGAACATGTTTTTCCAACTGCTTTCCGACTGTTGACCTTTTTTTTCAACGCACGTTAAGACAACATCTCTCTGGTGGGGGACATTTTTGATGGTGGCTTAATGGATGGTTTTGACTGCATGTTTACAAACAATTTGGTTAGAAAATCACAAAACACACACGCCCCGTTTAGTAGGTGCCTTGCGTGCAAAGGGTTTTTTTTCAGTTCTGGACGATGAGTTCGTTGTAAACTGCTATTTGTTATTCGTGTATTTTTTCTTCTTAATAATGAGGTCAAAAATTTTATACAATTCATCAATTATTCATGTTTTTATTGTAACTTTCGTTGCTATTCTCTTGTTCGTTTTTTGCTTAACGACCTTGTAGGTCATGCGTGACATGTGCGACACTCCTGAAGAGGTTTGTTGCACTACCTCCAATGTGACGATTTGATTGTATTGCTTATATGCTAATATTACATTATATACAATTCGTATTGGTTGAGAGACAGTTCCTTCTTCATACCGTTCAACGATTCTTTATGGTGCTCGGCCGATACTCTTACCAGAGTTATACTATCGTTCCCATTTAAACTAAACAATTGTGCACAAGAAAAGGGATATGTAGATTTTGTAGATATGAGAATTTTCCAATCATATATTCCATTATTTCTATAAATTTTTCTTTTCCCGGAGATAATTTTAGCTCTGATCCATTGGACAATCGTTTCAACGTTCAAGCAGCGAATTGTTTGAAACCTTTGAGATTTCATTGAAATCTTTCACATCCGTTTATAATAGCGGGCTTGATACTTCACCATCCCGATATGTCAGGGTGTCTGCATCTTGACTTTGTTTACAAAACAATTCGTTTGCTGTGTCGATCGTCGTCTTGTCCGCGGGATTGTTGTAAGATTTAGCTGCGTTTAGTGACTCATCTATCTCTGTGAATCACGTCCCTTTACAAAATGATGAACCAAATGGGGATGATGATGCAGCAGCAGGGTGTCGGTGTTCCCGGTGGTCCGGGCGGTGTGGGTGGCGTTGGTATGCCCGGGCCTGGCGGAGTTGGAGTATCGCCCGGGATGATGCAGTCTCCTCAAATGCAGCAAGTGCAGCAACAGCAAGTCCAGCAGCAACAGGTCCAGCAACAACAGCAGCAGCAGCAGCAACAAGTGCAACAACAGCAGGTTCAGCAGCAAGCGCAGCCGCAACAACACAGCCAATCCGCTCAGCAGCAAGCACAACAAACCGAGAAGGTGGACAACATTTCTAAGGTCAAGGTGTTGGTTGGTCCGCTCCGGGATGCCTTGTCAACTACGATCAAAACTGCTGCCCAGCTGATACAACAAAACACGCTCGCCGACGCAGGATCGTAAGTTTCATACCTTTTCAATGAATGCGTTCCGATTTTGTTAACACTTTCCCTTCCGTTGTGCAGCAAAACGGTTGATCTCAATAATGCACCCCGCTTTGATAAGCATCTGGAAGAGTTTTATTCAATTTGCGATCAAATAGAGCTGAACTTGGTAAGTAACGTTAGAAAGTAAGCAACTTGCATTGAACAATTCAATTTACTGTTGTCCTCTCCGTGCTTGATCAGAAAACGGCCAAGCTTTGTATGCAGCAGTGCACCTCGTCACAACAGTATCTTCCGATTCCGGTTGCCACGAGCCAGCCGCCGTTGACAGAAACAAATGCGTTAACGTACAACCAATACCTGGAGGTGGTTAAGCTACAGATTGGCTACGCAAAGGACATCCACGACACGCTAATTTGTGCCGCCCAAAACATTTCTCCCAGTGAATGATAGACCAGGCAGCAGAAGGCGATGCGGGTTGGTTGGAGAAGAATAATGATTTAGTTTATTTGTTCTTTATGGCATACACAGAGAAATGAGCATGAGCGAATGGTCGGCGAACGTGATGTGAGTTCCTCATGCGGCCCAGTCTGACTTGTGGTTCGGTCTTATCGATCCGGTCTAAGAAATAAAATTAAGCTTACAACTAGTACAGTAATTAGGATCGGTTTACGGTTATTTATCGCCCTCCGTAAAGACGACGTTATCTATGCCCTGCTTTTCCATCGCCTTCTCGGCCAGGTTCGATACGACGGCCACCATCTCTTCGTCGCGGTTTCGTCGCGGAATGTAGATATCGGTGAGTTTACGCTTGTTGTCCGAGAAGTACAGCTCGATGTCTTCCAGGGTGCGTTTCTCCGTTTCGGGCAGTAAGAAATACACGAACCCGAGTCCGATAATGCCCATCACGCCGTAGAACAGGATCACACCGGGTAGTGAGAATGCGCTCTCGAGATTAAAGTACGTCTTCGTCGTCACGAACGACATGACATAGTGCAGGGCCGCAGTAATACCGCACGCCAAACTTCGGTTTCTGTAAGCATACAACAGTCGGCAATATAGAGCAAGGTGCTTTTCAACATAACTGCGACTGTCGATTGTCACCTGAATGGAAAGACTTCGCTGAGTAAAATCCAGGGCACAGGCAGCACGCCAACGCTGGTGAAGAATGCTAACATGAAGAACAGAACCATCGGAATGTAGCCCAGCGATGTGACGTGGCTCGTGCCCGGGTGGTTGTCGAACGACGTCCATCCGGGTGGGAATGTGTTGAACGCGTAAATTGAAAGGGAAATGCAGGATAGAGCGGTAACCGCCATCGATGTAATGGCGAGCCTTCGTTTGCCCACGAACTTAATGCTAACCATGCACACAATGTTGGCGATTAGTCCTAGCAGTCCGGTCGAAACGGTAGCCCAGTTAGCATCCAGTGGCACACCGTACGCTTGAAAGATCTGCACCAGATACGGTCTCATGCCGGTCAATCCGCTCAGCTGACCGAACACGAAAAACAGCATCACAAGCACGAATGGGCGCAGGTTGCGCTTTCGCGTAAGTTCCTTCAACTTTGTCCACTCCGTCAGTGGCGGGTGCTGGCAGGTGGTTGCACCACTTTTCTGACAGATGGCACACTTCGCCGACTGCAGGCTGTAGCGTTTCATCTCCTGGAACTCTTGCTCCACGGCTTTCGGCGATACCCAGCCCCGCAACCATTGAAGTGATTTGAGCGCATCGTCGGCACGATTCTTCGACAGCAACCACATCGGAGTTTCCGGCACGAAACAGATCGCGATCATCGTAGCGATGGGAATGGAGGCACAGATGGCCGCTGTAGTACGCCACGTGGTAACCGTTCCCAATAGATAAACCATGAAGAATCCCAACATTACCGCCACTCCGGCACAAGAGGTAAGAATTCCCCGTATCGAAGGTTGGCTGGAAAGAATCAATGCACAAGCGATACGTGTAAAGTGAGGTGCTCTGGAGCGAATGTTCAAGAAGGACTTGGTTCTTACCAAATTTCCCCAACATAGGTTACAATTGGAGCCTCCATAAAGCCGACGCCCAGCCCGAGCAGGATCGCCGCTGTGTACATTTCCTCGAGCGATCCAGCAAAGTGCAACATAAACCATCCGATAATGTGCGGTATGTTGACCAGAATCATTGAACGCTTTCGTCCGAGCGGTTCGAGAATGATGCCGGACAGGACACTTCCCACCGGTTGGCAAATGTACGCGATGCTGCCTAAAACGGAAGATCAAGCCGAAAGAGTTAGGAGAAACGTTCTGCGAAACCAAAGCGGGTAACGACGATGCACTTACCGAACCAAGACGCCTGCTGGGGCGTAAAGTGAAGAAACTCATCCGGTGCACGGTTTTTTATGCCCCTCAGTGCCGGAATGACGATCGTCGGAAATGCGACCGCCATGCCCAGATCGAGGAGAAGGAAATTTTTTGCGGTGCTAGCCAGTATCTGGGGCAAGATGCGACGGAACGTACTCACTTCCTGTCGCTCCTTATCGTCCTCGCGGTGTACCTTTTTGTCATCCCGTCCGTTGGTGGTCCCATTCGTCCCCGAACCATTAATAGTGTACGCCGTTTTACTGAAATCAGCGGAGGAGGAAGCGGAAACGTCAAACGGTTAGAAGCGCACGTGCAGTGACAAGGTTTTGTGTGAGAATTACAAGTTTTTGATAAGCGAAGGGTTTCGGGGAGGTTTTTTTATTCTTCATTTCGATCTGTCACTTCCGACTACTTACCCCATGATGGAACCCGCTTTCGTTGATCAGATACGCGGATCAATTCTTCAAGTACGCACGCACGATCTTCTCCCGGGACCAGTAGTACCGACCGAGCGCGCGGTGCCGTGTGATTGATAATGGGTTTCGCTGGTTCGCTGTGGGCGAGAACGGTTACTCTACCGACATTTTCCACCGTAGTCACTGTGGTCAGGTCTCGCAGAGCTTCTAATACGGCAAAGTAGAGGGAGAGAGATTGGAAAAAAGGTTGATTAAAAAGAGGTCACTCGGTAAGAGACCAGATCATCATCGTTTTTTTTTTTGTGGATTGAAGTTTGTTGTGACTGATAAGCTGAAGGACACGCGATCTCATTCTCGGCTCCCACAAATAACCCTTCCTTGATCATGCCCCTGGCAGAGGCCTCCGTTCAAGCGGTAATAGTAAAACGATTGCGTTCGGTTTAACCCGTATGTTTTCGATTCGTCTAGCGGCAGAAAAGAAATCATTATGTCTAACAACATGTTTTGATTTGTCTTGTGGCTTCTGGGAACGATGCAGCTGCTGCTGTGCGCACGAGGAATGGCGGGTTGTTTCTTTAAAGCGCCATAGCGCTGACCCAATCGAACCGGTTAGACCGAATTGTTGGCAGCACCTGAATGGAAGTTGGAGACGGAACCAAACAATTCCTCACAAACCAACCACCCTTACGTTTACGCCGGTATGTTATGCAATGGCCACAACCGTTGAGTTTGTCCACCGTGTCACAACGTGTTTCGCAGCCACAACTACCCTTTTTCAACTACTGCTACGACTCGTCACACTAGAACGAAGCATGAATGGATCGTGCGCAGTCAGCTGCAACTCTGCTGCCCTCGCGTACCAACAGAGCCACCATCATGTTAGACCACGATCCATTACGGGCCCATGGTCTTAGCCGTAATGGCGACAGATTTCGAAAGCTATCAGAACGCTTTAAAAGGGCCACAAGGCGAAAAAGATGCAAGCGTGTATTGGAGCCGAGTGCACGAGGTACACAGCACGAGGTGTGACCAATTTTGCGCCAAGGTTTCGTGGCCATGAGGTGCAATGGTCGTAAAATCGTAAAACACCCTGCGACGGATCAGTCGACTCGCGATCAGGCTGTCCAGTGCCAGAGTGCCAGTCAGGATTGTGGAGGCACGCGCAGCATCGCTCATTATGCATGGCTTGGTCTCAAAGTTAGCAAAAGTACCTCACAGCACTTGCAGCGTCCAGAGGGGTGGTTTGCCTTTCACTTTCTTTCGGTGTTTGTGATCGTGCGCGAGCGCGCACAGTACTGCTAATACAGGACAGATCAACATCACAAACCGAACCGAAGCTTTCCGCGTACAGATAAACTTCCTCTGGGCAAATAGTCGTGTGTAAATAAGGGAAAAAAGTTCCTATTAAGATCCATTACCGTGTACCTTTCCAGCCCCCGGGGGGAGTTCTCAAGTCCAACGTTCAAGGTTTGTTTATGAAACCCGTGTATGATTCTGACGATCATTTCCCACTACGCCGGTGTCGAACAAACCTCCCCAAACACGATCTCGTATTGCCGGTTCTCGCCTGACGACAGTGTGCGATGATCGATGATGATGACGGCTGGCAAACGGTGACTTTTCTCCAGATTAACGTGCACCGATGATGAAGTCGTACTGCCGCTTTAAACGCCCCAACAGTCGCGAGGTAATAAGTTGCGATCGTTTAGACCAGGGGTTGACAATTGGCGGCCCCGTGGGCCAAATCCGGCCCGCGAATAGACGGCCCGATACAAAAGTTTTTATAGACCTCACCTAAACAACACAAGATCTCTTCACCACGACACTAACATTGCATATACGTGTGAGATATCATCGTAGGTCAAATGCGTCCATGAAGAATCTTCAAAGATCCGTGAATCATCAAAGATTCTTGAATCCTGTGATCAAAGTTTCAAAGAGTGATGCATTATACAAGATCTATCACTTCCATGGGGCTTGTCCGTTATGTACCAATCCAATCCTCAAGGGACTTGATTCGAGGATTCATGAATCTTTCGGGAGTCGATTCCTGATGTGAATGACTCCTCACTTCGCCGATTCATATGAATCACTCTTCTCAAAAGATCGGTTCGCAGCTTCAGAACTGTTCTGAAATGTGTGCCGATCCCTGGGTTGGACGCTTGTCGATAAATGTGTAATTCTAATGAGCTACAATTGTGCAGCGGTGCATTCGGCGTTGGAGGCTCGAACGATCGCTTCCCTTCGCTTACGCTGCGCAGTAGATCGGCCGCAAAGCCACATGATCGCGACGATCACCATCAAGCTGAATGGATGGAATGGTTTGGTTTTGGTGGGGAACCGCAACCACGAGAGCACAGGTCCCGGTCAAGGCTACACCACGCGATCTTCTGCTCGGTTAGAGTGATGAGCGCCATTTTCGGGAAGTGACGAGTGGCCCTTAAGTTCAATTTGCGCTTGGCGCGCACAGGCTACCGTGCCTCCGGGCCTGTAGAACCAGTGGACCAATGTAAATGACGTGTAATTCGGTCGCGTCGGGGGTGCTCTAATCACGGTACGGTGCACACAATAGACACGCGTTTATAGATTCCAGGTCGTCTAATTCCAGCCAGCCATCTGTGTGGGACTGTCAAATGGAAAGGTGGCGAGGAATGGCGAGAATCTTATCCACTCGCGGCGAATTTGTAAGGTGTAACAATTGCTAAGGGACACAATTCGTGCTTAGAGCGCTTCATCGCTCCCACGGCCTATCAAATGATCGATCGCACCCGACACGACGCCGGAACCATGTGTGTAAGGTTTATTTGAGCCAGTCACGGTTCGTGTGGGTTTTAGCGTCGATCTCACTCATGCGACGATCGATCGTGGATGTTAATACGGGGTGTCCCAGCAACAGCATCCAGGCGAAATTGAATACCGCTTCTCATTCCCCACAGTACATACGCCGAATGTATCAGTGCTTCGTAGACGATTGGGTTAATCCCCGTAGATTGAAAAGCTACGGGTCGACACCGGTCGCCAAACTGTTTTGGGAGATTGATGTGGAGGGCAGATCGCTGCTTTCGAACAGGTTGAGCATAATTTTCTTGTCTTCGCAAATCGGGTTCTCCTTCCATTCGATCATGAACAGAAAAAAACACCAAAGAGACATCTAGCAGAAGACCCGAACTATCTGGAAATTGTTCACGTCCTTGAATGATGAATGAGTCTCGGAGAGGCAAGCAATAATTCACCGTTGATAGGTCAACCCACTGCCGTAAAGCCATGACCAGGCGAATATTTTCAACCCACAGCAAAAACAAACAAACAAAACAAAACCAACCCCACCAACCAACGAAGCCTCCAACCGGTGTGTTTTGAATTTTGGGATAGGGTAGTTTGAACGCGTCATCTAATTGCAGCTCAATCTCGATAAACACGAAACCCCATCATTTCCGCATGCTCCAAAATCAGAATAAACAGCACCGAATGTTACATTTCGTGTATTTTCCATCCATCCAACCGGCCCCACATAAACCCGTTCCGACAAACGGCAAAATCTGCAGGATGAGCGCTTCGAAAACAGTGCCACCGGGCGGAAGGCAAAACAACAAACCGAAATCAAACCGGCTCCAAAAACCGGTGTGTCCGAACCAAGCGGGGGCAAAGCAAAAATTAAACCTATCGCGAACTAAATCCATCTCCGTGGCGGTCGTCGAGGGAAGTGGTACACAGAGGACACATCTAGCGTGCGGGCACAGGAGAAATTAGTTGCACAACATGTTTCGCTTTGCGGCGCTGGAAGAAAGTCATAGGTGATCGTGCGGAGCAGGGAGCATGTGTTAATAGCGCGAGGGACATACGAGGGACAGGTTTTGCATGCACAATGCGAAGATGCGTAGGTGTCGTGGATGGCCATGTACCTCCGCCTTCAGTGCACTTACCCTAGGTAAGTAGAGGCAGTGTACAGCGCATCAAACGGTGAATGAAGTACGATCGTTTAGAAAGGCTTTCTACTGACTCTGGCTCTGGCTTGATGAGAAAAAACACACGGGGGAAGAAGAGTAATTTGATTGCATATTAAAACGAACGGTACATGCGCAAGACCAGTTGTCGCCAGGCACTGTTGGATAAATAATATCAGCTGAGCTTATAAACAACACCATTGTTAGTTCATCGAGTTAGAATGCAACCATCATTTTCATTACTCACTCCCTTTTTACTCGTTAGAATTCTGCTAAATTATACTAACCGTATCACTTTTATGTGTTTTCTGAGGTTTCTTACACACTTTGGATTACTTTTTTCCTTATTTTATCCAAATACACAACACTCAAACGACGGGTTAGTAAACACAACAATGATCTTCACTTTACACAACACCTTAGCGCACTGCACCACTTTTCGTATGCACATCCAACAAATAGGAACTTTAGCCCAAAATCTTCCTCGTGTTCACTGAACCAACCTGTCCCTTTTGCTTTGTAACGGAATAATTTAGACACACTTTTACTTTTGCAACTTGCAAATATATCACCGGTGAACGCGTGACGGTAGTGCCCGTGAATGGAAACCAATATGGAGCCGTGGTCCGAAGCTGCTACTATCCACACCGTGTGTGTGCGCCGTTCGATGGTGTAATTCAAACTGAACAGCAGCAGCACAGCGCCAATGTCCCGAAGGCTGTCGCACAGTACGAACGAACGATCGACGACAAATCGGGTCTCACGATAAAGCAGAACGCGGAGGGTTAGGGCGGTTGGGTGACCAACAGCATCAGCGGCACATCTAAACGATCTCAGCGCGTCAGATGCGCGCAGCATAATACACCGGCATGGAAAGAAAAGTCTAGCGGGTTTTGTGCTTATTCCCCACATTGCATGCACCAGCAGAATGGCACGGGTCAGATGGCAACGGTTGGGGCATTATTTCGCAACTACCTCGATGCGACCTTGCACGGAATGCAGTGCATTGACAGTGCACTGTTGCTGTGAGTGTGGAACAAATGCCTCTTCTAATGCCCACGGTAAACATAGAACGGGTCCGAACGGTGGAAATGGAAACGATGATTGATAAGAAAGGAGGGAAAATGGAAATGAGTTGCGTTTCTGTATGCATCCGCGTTGCTTCCGATCCATTTGAGCTGTATTATGGGTGGGATTATCACCGATGATGATGATGCGCTCCATCGAGATTTTCCACTCTCACTTATCATTTAACTGCAGTAAGATGGACAGCACAAACACGCGCCGATAATCGCATCCTTTCTATTAGATAAGCATTTCATTATCTACCAACAGTAACCATGTTTATAGATGTTACGATTATACAAATGTGTACAGTACATTTTGTCACGCAGTTTTCAAAAAGAAATATGGCGCCCAACATGGCGCACCGAACACGTGGTTGCCTTTATTACATCAACGGTATTGATCCATTCATGGATGACAAACAATCGAGGTAGGCGATTAACCATTATTGCAGAGAAAAATTATATTCGATGGTATTTTAGTAAGAGAATAAATAAATAAGTTTATTTAATTGAGCACAATTCAAATCTCTTCGATGTCAGCAATTCGATGAATTCAAAATCAAAAATATTTCAGATGGAAGTTTAAATCCAACACTCTCCTTATGTTAATTGTGTGTTTTATATACATATACAAATGTAGTAGAACTAATAACATATTTTTAAATACAAAACCAGTAGCTGCTATTATCGTAACGATTTATTTAAAAATTACACGAAACGATGTGAAACATTTCAAATTTGTCATCGTGACCACTCGTCCACCCAGTGTCAGTAATGTTTGACAGCTACCAATGACATAAACAAAGCGATACAGGGTGAAACGTAAACAGAGCCGTCGTGCGCACGAAAACATTAGTTTTGCAGATAAAACCGTACAAAAAAGGACACAAACTGTGAATTTTTAGCAAGTTTTTGAGTTTAGCCTATTGTTTTAAGCCAGCTCGAAACATGGTTAACTAGAAATCGTTCGATTAATTAACGGAGAAGCTAAAATCTGCTCCTGAAGGGTGCGCCAAACACGATCGGATAGGAATGGTTTAAATAGCAGCAGTCGATCGAACCAGACAACAAATCGTTCCGTGCGATCGAGCGCGAGAGGATCGGGTCCGTTGTCCGTAGAGCGTGCAGTGCGTGAAAGTGCGTGAAAATAGTGATTGAGATTCAGCGCCAGAAAGGAAAAGTTCTTCACGATGGCTGTGTTTATGCCTAAATATCGATTGTAAGTTTTAGGCACGCAATGGCAAGAGCCACCATCGAAACGGATCTGTTCTAAGACATTCGGATCAATTTAACAAGTGGGGTCTACATCAATTGACCTATCCGGACTGAGGGGAAGCATTATGTAGAGTCACGAACAAAGAAACATGAATGATTTCCATAGTTACGGTCCCTCCTTTGCTCGATCATATGTTCTGTGCCCTGAATGAAAAAATGAGATGGCACTCGTTAATGGATGTTGTGAAGATCGTAACGATCCCCCCAAGAACGTTGATCGGGGAAACTTTCTCTTTTTAGGTGGTTCCTAAATATTTCGGTTTAGCTTTCAATGTTCGGCTATCTCGTCTGTGGCGGACACTCGGTCACGCAGGAGCGACACAAGCCGTTCAAAAGGTTGATTATACAACCATTCACCCCGCTCGTAATCTGTTTCTAATCTAGAAACTTCACGTCCGCGTGGCCTAACATCAGTCCTACGCGTTTTCTTCTCCCGAGGGAACCCGTGGCGTTAAAGCCATGTGCTTGCCGATGAGTTTTTATTTATGTGTGAGCGTGTGGGTCAGTCGCGCACATGAACATATGATTAGCGCAGGTCACCTGAGGGCCGGTTCGTTGGTTGGGTAGGAATGTATGTTACGTTACGGTCTTGCCCGCGCTAAACGCTATCAGCTGGGCGGCATAGCTTTCCATCTCCGGGGGTCAACAAACTGGAATACTATCCCCGGCTGTTCGGAATACAATTTGAACAACTATTAATATGGTGTATGTTTTGATCAATTGTGGAATTAAGATCATTATTACAACTCTTTCCCTGGACATAGGATTTTGCACCGCTAACTATGTTTACAGTCGATTGATTGGTTCAAGTTCAAGGCCAATTAACTTACGACGATGGTATTAGCAACTATGAAAGTAAAAGTACAGCTGGTGCCAATTCTATGCAATGAGTAATAGGGATCGCAATTGTTGGATGTGTTGAGACAATTACAAATTCCATTTCAACAAAAATGAGAGTTTAAATTTGGGAGGGACTTCCTGCGAGCTTGCAACACGCTTCCGCTATGAGCAATTCGGTTATTGCTTAAATGTTAACCGCAAGTAATTAAATTAGGCATTGACTCGTACCATCGTATTGGCAAGTTACGTGCGTATGGAGATATGAAACAGCGATCAATTTGGTGTTTTGTCGATAAGCCTGTCGACTGTGTATCTCAACGTATGATTTTGCCCTCGCTTTATGTCCCTTTTGCACATATGTTTTCCCACCAATGGCATTATCTTTATAAAGGCTAGCGGTGCTATCGCAGAACAACAATAAAACATTATCTAAACTCAACTCAACTGTAGATGACTTAATGTCAATACTAGGTCTAAAACTCTAGCATATCTCTGAGTATGCAGCGTGCAAATCCCCAGAACGCTGCTCCGGAGCCATGTTTCCCTTATTTTTTGGAAAACAATATCATTTCCCCTCTGCCTGTGGTAGATGGACCTTGGGACCTCAGGAAAGGTCGATATTGTGTTTCGGCTATAGCAAACACCACCACCAACCAACAGGTGCCGTCGTATCGCAGGAAATCCACTGTGCATACTACGATTAGTCACCGATATCTGGATCGCGATAGTGGGGCACGTTTGATTTTAGGCCCAGTGACTGGATGCTTTATAACCCCAGAACCGGGGGTAGATAAGATGGGCTAATATCGCCAAAAAATTTAACCACTTGCCATTTCTTCCACCGTTACGAACAGTTGATTGATTGTCGTCTTTCGCGAAGGTCTGCTGCTCTTGGGCACACACAATTTGGTGGCCAAATTAGCAGTAAACTTCGGAGCTGGAGGGGAAGTGTATACAACCGGAAGTTGTCCATTGTTTACACTGTGAGTAAATTGAGAGAATTACTGTTGCGGTGTGTGTTCTGTGAAGATTTGTGTTCTTTTGAAAATGATCATCACTTAAACGATCTGGAATGTGCCTGGTTAGACTCAGCATCGGTTCTCAACAGCGTTCTTCTTTCCCGCCATCACCAACGGATGGCTTCTTTTAATCGTTATCATTGCTATCCGATATTGAACTTCGGTAAACTTTACTTCATTGGCCAACGATAAGGATCGTGACGTGATGTGCCCAGCGGAGACAGAAGCCACACTAGGGCACCTCGTGGGTGGTGTCCCCAAACAGTAACTCACACCGCCCAACACAAAGCCACCCCTGTCTCTGTCTCTCGCACTTCGGGACTAAAATCGATAAAATGTGCTCTAGGCACTATTCCCAGGTGCTTCCGTTTGTCTATTTTAGCACGAAGTGCAAGTGCATGCAGTACACCCAGGGTCACGCGAATAGTGCGAGAGCCGGGAAGAAGATAGTACTGTACTGGCCAAACAGCATGACTGGAAGCACGTGCTGTTGGTACAAATTGTTCGTCCACGTAGCAGGTAACGTCACTGGAACAGGCACGCCGGATGGAATGATTCGGGGACTCAAACGATAGTAGCAACACGTGATATTGGTCGCTAGCTGTGCATGTGCACAGGCTTTCGGTGGGATTTTATTTTTGTCCCTCAGCCACGGCACACAACCGCTGCGAAGTATCGCGCAATTTACAATGTCTGACGACCAGTCCTCGGGCGTACGTCGCGCGATGGACTTGAGTAGCATCAACTGCTAGCCCGGAGTATCCAGCGCTCTGTAGGGATCGCCGTAGTGTTGTGAATTGATTAGATTTTCGCGTTTCGCGTACAGCTCGCAAACAAAAACGGATCACAAACTGGCTAGTTCGTGTGTGTCCTCGTGCGTCCATGCATGTGTGTGTGTGTGTATCTTGCCAATCGTTATGCTTGATATTAAATTAACCAATTGAGAGGCGCGCGAGAGATCGCTCGATCGAGCCAGCAACAAGGGGACGGGTCAGCAGGACAAGACGAAGTTCGTTGGGGATGGTCTGATCCGAGTGAGTCCGAATCTCCACAGTGTGTGCTCAATTGTTTCTGGGGGCGTGTAGTTGAACGTGCCAAATCTGGGGGAAACGCATCGCAGTCCCACCCTGGCCAGTGGCGAAAGATGCAGAACATGGCGATCCTCGCGTACCGCAGGAAACTGATTTTCAACCTTTGTTTCGCTGTTTCTTGGTTTCTTTTCGCCTGTGCCAGGTTCTCGAAGGCGGTCAACCTGAAGCCGAACCCTAGACAGTGGACTGCGCGATGGACTATTGTGCAGCGGTCAATCTATGGTAGCAGACAGCTTCAGCAGCAGCCGAATACATCCTCCACAAACCACCACAATCACCATAACCACCACCAGCAGCAGCAGCAGCAGCAGCATCAGCAGCAGTTCCACCATCAGTCGACGACAGGTAAATCCCGTAGCAAAGTTTACAGAAAGTGGAGTTGGAAGGCCGGTGCAGGTTGGACTATATTATCGGTTTTGGATTGGTGGTTACTAGCAGCCGGCGGTTGGCTGACTTGGCGCGGTGTATTTCTTCGTTGGACACCGATCGGTATCTGTATGGTGGTGGCAGCAAAGTGGCACCTTCACAATCGTGAACTCGATAAGAAGGGCCTACCGAGGACCGCCGCAAAATGGCAGGTAAGTTGGACCACCGGCTAGAACGATGCGCTCCAGGGTTAATGCACGCTTTTGTAATGCAGGCGAAAATGTACTGCTCACTGCCACTGCGCGTCATGAGCCGGGCCTGGGGGTGGATGGCCGATCGAAAGGTTCCCAAACCGGTACGACCCATGGTCTATGGTCTCTACTCGACAACGTTCGGTGTAAAGATGGAGGAAGCCGCCACAGACAACTTCAAGTAAGTACGATGTGCTTGTGGGAATGTGTTTCTCTTCCGTAAGGATGGCCCCACCAAACTGTTCCAAACTTTATCCTTTAACGTATATCCCAAACGGTATGTTAAATCATACTGTTCCAAGTTAGCGTTGTTTGGTACAACATGCAGATAAAGTATTACTGTTAGAGCAAGAAAAGGTAATGTGTTTCTGTTTGATATAAGCACCACTTCTCGACAGCCTGAATGAAAAGTCTATTGGAAGACTGTAGAAAGGAACCTGAACTCTGTCTCTCTATTTTTTCCTCTTTGTGTGTCTCTCTGTGTGATTGTTTATTGGTGCCGGTGGGTCTTTGTTCAAAGAATGCGCAATGAATACTTGCTGCTTTTATATGCTTTTGAATGCTTTTTAAAGTGCTTCTGTGTAGACGTGTCCTTTGCCTGCCTACTCACTATTCGCTTTTATTGATCTTTTATTGCGATCAGCTTTCAATGCGCGTCCCTCTTTTGGTGTGCCAATGGTGTTTCTTTTCGTACCTAAACTCTATCTGTAAATGTCTTTCACTGTTTCCGTTTGCTTCTGCATACATTTTAATTGTATCCCTTTCATTTTTGATTCACTTCTCCGTCAACGCAGAGAGTATCGTAGTTTAGGAGAGTTTTTCACCCGCCCGCTCAAGGAAGATGCTCGTCCAATCGATCCTAATACCAGTTTTGTGTCACCATGTGATGGGAGAATTCTCCACTTCGGTACCGCCAGCACTAGTCAAATCGAGCAGGTACGTTACAAATAGTAAAACAATCGAACTATTACGAACATTATGCAATATAATTGCCATTTTTTTCGCTTCCTTAGGTCAAAGGAGTGTCTTACAGTTTAGAGGCCTTCCTAGGACCTCCGACATGGACCAAAAAGGAAGCCCCGGAAATGGTGGAAAAGGTGAAGAAAAAGCCCTCACCCGACAGTGTGCTGTATCAGTGCGTCATCTACCTAGCACCGGGAGACTACCATCGATTCCACTCACCCACGTTATGGAAACCGGAGCTACGGAGACACTTTTCCGGTGAGCTGTTGTCGGTTAGTCCAAAAATTGCAGGCTGGATTCCGGGGCTGTTCTGTCTCAATGAAAGGGCCGTCTACATCGGCAAGTGGAAACACGGGTTCTTCAGTTACACCGCTGTGGGTAAGTAGGAAATGGAGCTTTTTTTTTGTTGTTCTTCTCCCGGATCCAAACTTCCACTGACCAGCAATCAGCGCTTGGTTTGCTTATCAATTTGTCGAATGTTAAGTGAGAAACCATCTCACTGCCGGTAAGGTGTGGGAAACGAGATGATAAGGGATTCAACTACCGTACGATGCTGTAATCATTATCAATTGTTTCACTTTACCGGATCCGGGACCTTTCTTCCCGTTTGGCACAGGATCTTTTCAGTCGTACGATCGTACGATGGATGATACTCTGCTGAACCATGAATGAAGCGATTGATAAGCGGTAATCGTGGCTCGGGTTTGATCTTGGGTTAGCGTGGCGTGAGAACTAAAGATCCGGGTCGTGGGATAGTTGCAATCACTTACCTTTTTCTTTCTTTTCCATCCGTTGCTTGCAGGAGCTACCAATGTTGGCTCGGTGGAGATTTTCATGGATGAAAAGCTGAAAACTAACAAATGGGTCGGATTAGCATGTGGCAGTCACAAAAAGAAGGAGTACGACGAGTTGGAAATGCCTAATGATAAGTACCTGGATAAGGGTGAACTGGTTGGTCAGTTCCGGATGGGAAGCACCATTGTGTTGATCTTCGAAGCGCCTAAAGAATTTAAGTAAGTGTATAGAGTTCTTAATCCATGGTCGTAAGGGTGGTATTAATTGGTTATTGATTTGGTTGCAGATTTAATCTCTTTCCCGGTCAACGTGTGAAAGTCGGAGAGCGGTTAGGAACGTTCGAAGGTACGGAGGAAACGACGGAAGATCCAGCAGAAGTGAAACGCGTGATCGAAACTTTAGACGTTACGGAATCGACACAATTATAAAAAAGTATTCACCAATCGCTTCACGACGGTTTGTGACAACCGGCACGCGTCTCAGTGTAGTGTCTCAGGATAGAAATAGTTTTTAAGTTAACAACACCTATTCCTTTACCGTTTTATCCATAGCCAGACCCAAGCCTAAGTACAACAGTGATTCAACTAGCGTCGGGTGCGAAAGTTGTGTGAGAGGTTGTTAATTCTAGATAATGTGCTAAGTTAACGTGCAAATACGAATCAGTCCATCGGTAAAACATTTGTTCATCTAGTTGCCGCCAAGAGTACCGACGGTGGCGCATGCACGACGCACACATTTTCCCGAACAGCAGGAACAGGTGCGTAGCGTTAGTGGAAAATAACCGTAAGAGTAGTGCATATTGTACACGATTGGATTGATTCATGTGCTATTTAATTTCCTGACCTTGCGTCATAAAGATTAGGCGGCAACATCGATGCAAAGACAGAACACCGGTATAAAGACTTGTAGATTTAAACGAACTGCTACAACAATACGTTTTTGGGGGGAAAGGGATTCTGCACGATCGTGATTTTAATGTGATCCCAATACCGTTAACAATCCCGCGGCTTGATTGTTACACGAGCTATTACCGTCACACGCGTATACATGACACCTTACCAGTTGTATAGAAAAACAAACCCATTGTTGACCTCAATTACCAAAGGGTTCGGAGTCGAACCTTGTGTATAGGTGATTTTTAATTACTAGCAATATACAACCATTAACGAAAATCCCCTGTTAGCAAAACGAATTGTTCCTGCCGAAGTGTTTCATTTAAAGAATATATTTTTATGTTAATATTACCATTAATAATAATTGATTTACTTGCGTTTCTTTTCTTTCGATTCCGTCAATCACTCGTCGTGTCGTTCGTGTATTATTCGGTCTTCTGTATTATTCCGTTCATATCATTGCTCGTTAAGATCATTGCTCCGGTGCACTATTCTGCAGGTTTACCAGAATCCTTCACCTTTCGCAAACACTTGTTGCGCTCCATCTTTTTCACTGACCGGAGCAGGCACCACTTCGAATTGTATGTTGTACTGTTGATCCAGCCCTATATAGCCATCGGAAAGCAGGTACACTGTGTATATACAACGTCCTGTGTCGATATGAAAAGCAAAAATGATGAATTAGCCACGTTGAGGACAAAACCCGCAAGCATCACTGAATCTTACCAACACGCGAAGGGGCATAAAAGCACAGCTGATGAGTACTACGATTGCTGCGGTACACACATCGTTTCAGGGCTATTAGTTCTCCCTCCGCTTGATGACCCAGCGTTAGGAACCAACCCTCATCTTTACCCTTCGGGAACTTGGGACAGTTTATGCGGAGCGCATCGAACGAACCCAATCGTATTAGCTGCACGCAAACGACATACTCCTGATCGGCATACAGCTCCATCCATTGATCACGGTGCGTGGGTTGCTGGACTGGCCGGTCCACATCTCCCTCCGTACCGTACGGTCCGCGTACCGAAATCTGAACGTTCAGTGAGGGCAACTCACTTATCACCTTGTAAATCTGCTCAATTTCCGGTTCCTCAAACTCCTGCCGTAACGGTGCAGCTAGGTTTTCGTACTTTCGGTTACAATTTTCTTTCAAAGCCGGAAGCGTCAGGAATGGTAAACTGAAGTGGTAGATGGTAGATAAATTAATAACAGCACTATCAAAGTAATCTCCCACCATTTTCAATTTGAGGAATTTACAAAAGTTGCTTACTCTGTTTTTATCTGGCTGAAGATAGCCGCATTGTGCGATTCGACGTTGGGGAGCGTCATGACAACGGGATCATCTAGCCAGCGTGCTTGGATTATACACTGCATCAGCTGTTGTATCCGTAGCGTTGTCGCAAGCCAACCACTTTCCGCGCTGATATCGACCATGGCCTGAAAAATGCACAGGCGTGGAAATGAAATAATCTTCCACTAAGGGATGAATGAAAGGCAGACAGCATACCTGAAGAATTCGTATCGATTGATCGAGCACCGATTTCGTGTCCGTTCCGTAATCGGAATTTGGTAAGGGAAGCCGCGATAAGTGAGCTTGCAAAAGCAGGAATACTTTCGTGTGCGGATTGTCGACAGATAGCGAATCCACCTTTAGTGGGCATAGTTTCGCCAAATCACTGCAAAAGGGAAGCAAACAAATGAACGACACAACCAATTAGTACATACACACTGAAGATGCACTTCACTGTTAACGTACGCGTTATATAAATCTTCATTATGGCGGACAGGATGCTCTTCGAATTCCGCCGCGTCTGCCATCGCACGTAGTAGCTCTTCCATGCTCATATCGTATCGCAGCGTATCAGCAAAGTGACGCATGGTGATGTGCGATAGATAGTAATAGGAAGAAATGCGCCCCATCGAGGTGGCTATGAGGGATCTGTTATCTTCCTCCACTATCACACATCCGGCCCGTATAAGCTTATCGAGCATTTTCTCGATTAGTTCCGAAAGGAAGCAGTTCACATTGTCCATTTCCGTGTTCTCCAGCCCGTAGTAGGTGGGATTGCGTAGCAATCGACGGTAGAAGTACGTCCAGGTAAGATAATCCAGGATGCTCTGCTTCGTTCGTAACGTTCCCGACACGATCTCGGCGTTTATGTGATCCGGCAACACGGCCAGTAGGCTGGATTCCACCGGGAATGGATCGTACAGGAACTTTTTGTAAAAGTTCTTTCGCGTGTCCTGAACGAACACGCAGGCAATACCCTCATTGCCGAACTGTGGTCGTCCAGCACGACCCATCATCTGCAGCACGTCAGTGATAGGCATATCTACATATCGTTTCAGCTTGCCATCGTAAAACTCCGTTCCCTTGATGATCACCAGATGGGCGGGAAGATTGACTCCCCACGCTAAGGTGGCCGTTGCGATGAGAATTTGAATTTTTCTGTTCAAAAACAGCTCCTCCGCCGTCTTGCGATCGCGCTCGTGTAACCCTGCATGGTGCATACCGATGCCAAACGCTAACGTCAGCCGAAGGTTACTGTCGCGAACGTTTTGCAGTATCTGCTCCATCTCTTCTTCGGACGTGTGTAGGAACTGTTTGGAGTTGTCTTCGCTTGCCAGGAACGTGATCAGGTCCAGCGCCGTAAGACGAGTTTGTCTACGAGACGCTACAAAAATAAGCGCCGGAGTGCATGGTGAATACTGCCGAATAGCCTGGTACGCGGGACGATTCATGGTGGCCATTCGCGGGCAGTAATGCCTTCCCGGGAATCCCTGGATGTGCACCGACAGCGGTACCGGACGGACGGACGGTTTGAAGTTGTACAAACCCATCGTATCGATCCCGAGCCAGTTTGCCAGATCACGTGCGTTTGCCAATGCCGTCGAAAGTCCAACGATCCGCACCGTTCGTTCCGTATGCGACGAAATGAAGTTCATTCGCGACACAATCACCTCCAGCACTGGACCACGATCTTCACCCAAGAGGTGGATTTCGTCAATCACGATCAATGCAACATCTCGCACATAATCACGCGTTTGCCACGATCGACTAATGCCGTCCCATTTCTCGGGCGTGGTAACGATCACCGACGATTCCTTAATCGCCCGAACGTCCGGTGTAACGTCTCCGGTCAGTTCTACCACCTTTTTGCCCAACTTTTGTTCGAGCCGCACCTTCCAGTCGTCCATTCGTTCCTTTACCAGCGCCTTCAGCGGTGCAATGTACACTACCTTGCCCGCTGGGAGCAAACGAAACACGCGAAACATTGCCATTTCGGCAGCGATTGTTTTACCGGATCCGGTAGGTGCTCCGAGCAGTACGTTGTTGTCCGTGTGGTAAAGACAGTGGAAGATCTGCGTCTGAATGGGGTTGTAATGGGTGAAGCTGTACAATGATTCGTACTTTCGATTATTTAACACCGTCACAGGCAGAGGTTGCAGGGGCAACAGCTCCGTATGCGGGGGATGTACTTCCGGCAGAATGAGATGCTTGAAGGAAAGTGGTACCAGATTGTTACTACCTAACCAGGTGTCACTGGCAACTCGTATGTAGTACTGGGGAGGCAAGGGATCCTTCAATGGAATGATCATGATCAGTTCCTGATCTTCCTGTCGCATTGTCTGCCGTTTCGTAATCTGGAAGTACTCCGAATGATAGATGTAGTTGCTCTCCGGATCCTCTATCCATATCCAGAACGATTCTGCCGTTTTGCCGTGCACACGATCGTTCCACCGGAACGAAGCCCGTATAAACACCCTTATTCGCAGTACCGTTCTAGTGATCGGTTGAAGTGTAGCTTCGATTTCAAGCATCGGAAACTCCTCCGCGCATCGTTTTACCATCTTCGCATACCGATGGTTCCGCAGAAAGTCTCCAATCTCCTTCTCCTCCATATCCCGGAGAGCGAGTACACTTAGACCACGCTTCTCTATCTTATCCACAACGTCCAACGGAAGTAGGTTGAACTGGTACATTGGTGTCTGAAACTCCCACATCTGTTTCTCGAACATCTTGCTCACGTTCAGCATTCGTCCGGCCAGGATGGGATTGTTGGCGCGCAGCACCATCGTGAAGAGGGCCCGAGCGATTCGTACCGCGTTCTGCGTAATGTACGACATGTCGGACATTAGCGAGAACGAACGTACCATACCCTTCGACAGGTACGTCTGCATGAGGATGTTCACTTTGCCGTGGATGTTTTCGCTGCCACCACGGACCGGCACCTCGCAACAGATGTGCGTCAGTTCGTCCAGTTCATCCATCTCGTCGTCACGCACCTTCAGCTGCTGGAACTCGTGCGCGTTTGACATCATCTGCAAAATGTCCGCATCGGTCATGATCGGTTTCAGCATTTCGTTGAACACTTCCACCGTGTCGTACTTGATGTAGAAATGTGACGCCGTCCGACCGAGATCCGTTACATTCAAATCGCCAGTACGATCGTTGTATCGCAACATACGCGCCTTGTCCAGGGACATCGCTGCCGTATGGATCAACTGTCGGCGTTTCTGTTCCAGCGATGGATCTTCGCGCAGATCGTCGTAGTTTAGTCCGTAGCACTGTGGATTCATTCGCATACGCACGAAAAGATACGTGTAGCTTAGCCAAACGATCGCTTCGTCAATGTTGCTGATTGTACCTAGGGTCACCTCGGCATTCAGGTTATCCGCCAAACACTGGATGAAGTTTGACTCGATCGGGAACTGATTGGTCAATAGTGAAAGGTAGTGGTTTAGCTTATCGTGCGTGGTAATGATCGTACCAACGCCGCTCTTGTCGTACTGCGGACGTCCCGCTCGACCGAATATCTGAAGCACATCCAGTATTCCCAAATCCACGAACGTACCGTGCTTCGAGTCGTAAATTTCCGTTCCCTTGATAATGACCGCATGCGCCGGCAAGTTAACACCCCAAGCAAGCGTCGCCGTACACACCAACACCTTAATCATTCCATCGGCAAAGTATTTCTCGACCAAATTTCTATCCTGGCGCAACATGCCTGCGTGGTGCATTGCCAGTCCGTTTTGAAACAGTTCCACAAACTGTTTGTTGCGGCTCTTCGACACTGTTTTTAGTGCACTTCCATACTCGGGGTTGCTTTCCGGTAGGAGCAGATTGATGTGGCCTTTTTGCTGCGCAAGATCTTTGATCAAAGTGGCCGTACGTACTGTAGCGTTGCGCGCATGCACAAACACCATCACTTGGTGACCCTGGCGTACCATATCAATGCAGCGCTCGTAACAAATCATGTCCATGTCCGAAAGCTGCTTCAGCGCATTCAGCGCTTTCACGCCTATAAAGTTGGTGCTTAGCGGAACCGGTCGGAAGCGGGAATCAAAGAAGAATAGTCCGATCATTGGGTTAACGCGCAAAAACCGTGCCACGTCAATGTAGTTGGGAAGTGTGGCCGATAAACCAACGATTCGAATCATGCTTTGGGAAGATTCTACCAGGCGGAGAGTTCGAGCTACGAGCGCCTCCACCACGGGTCCACGTTCGCCGTGCAGCAGGTGTACCTCGTCGATGATGAGCAGTTTCACCAAACTGATGAACGTAACGTCGCCGGCACCCTTGCGTGTTACAACGTCCCACTTTTCGGGCGTGGTAACGATCATTTGCGTCTGCTGAAGCTCAGCCTTCGATAGCTGCATATCACCGGTGAGTTCTCGCACAGAAATGCCCAACGGTTGCAACCGCCGGCCGAAGTTGCTCGTCATTTCTGCTGCCAGTGCCTTCATCGGCGCCACATACACAATCTTGAACTGATCACGATGTATCACGCCTTGATCGACGAACTGTCTGATAGTGTATACAATCGTCAACATGGCTACATTGGTCTTACCCGCTCCAGTCGGGGCGCATACAAGCAAATTTTCGTTGCTATTATATGCTGCCGGATACACGACACTTTGAATCCGATTCAACTCTTCGCATCCCTTGAACGCAATCTGCCCGATTTCATCCAAAGAGCTGGTTTTGATCCTTTCGCTACCGATCGACAAAGGCGGTGGATCGGTGGCAGGAATTTTAACCTCTTCGTACAGCTTGTTATCCGTTCGCTCGACATTCTCCGGAAGAACAATCTTATTGCCCGCTATGAATCCGACGTGGCTGCGAGCTTCACTGTACGAGTCGTACACGTTCGGATACTTCACCTGCTTTGTGGGTGGCTTCGATATTGGCAGCACGCCTCTCTTCGCTTTAATTTTTTCCAACAGCATTTGGGGCATTTGTGCAGCAAGCATTAAACTTTTCTGATAATTCTGACGTAACTGAATTGGATCGATCTCAACACAGTCTCCCTTCTTGTCGACCGCCGTCTCGTTAAGGAACTTTTTCAGTTTTTTCTGCTCTTTGTTCACCTGCTTGCGCATCTGCTTCTGTGATTCCGTTTGTATTGTCACCGGCATCAGGTAGGACGGGGCGTGTTGCATGGCTTCCATGTCTTGCTGTATCTTTTTCATCACTTTAATTTGCTTCAATGCTTTCACTGACTCGATCAGATGCTTCCGGTTTTGTAGCATTTCCGGTATGACGTCCAAGTACTCCACCCCCAGAAAGTCAAACAAATCCATCTGCAGCTCGTCATTCGTTTTGGCCGACTTGAGTAATTCCATCAGATTGTCCACCAAATCCGGTGGAACTTGCTGGGCCAGCCAGCTGCGAGTATATTTTTCCGGTTGCTGCTTGGTGGCCGAGATTCCGGAACATCCCGCTACCGGTTCGGCAGTTTTTTGAATAGCATCGTAGTTCATCGAAAACCTTTGTGCCACCTGGCTATCCAATGGGTTCGCGGGAGAAAGATCCATCAGCTTGCTGTGGTCGTGCGTTTCCCGTTCCAGCGACAAATTGCACTCGATGTCTTCACCAAAGCCTTCTACCGCATGCCCGTTTTCGTTTATCTCTTGCTCTTCGAGATATGTCCGACATTCTGGGTTTAAATTACTGCTGATATCAAACACCAACTAAAATTGAAAGGTAAGAATTAACAATCCATCCCTGCCCATATCATGGTTTTTCTAACATACCGTACACATTTTGTTGATTAAAGCGTTTGGAACTTGGCCAAACATTTTCTTCAGCTTAGATAAGTGCTTCATCATTACAACCTTCTGATCTAGGAATAACCTCAACACTAGTATAGCCGCTTCATCGACCAGCTCAGCATTTTCTTCCGAGCCTACCATCTCTCGGCTCATTTCCCACAGGTCTCGCAGCTGTTTCGCTAGAACACCGCCAATTTTTGGATCTACATTGCTGTTAATGAACAGTTTCAGTTCCTTCCACGATACACCACTAGGGAAAAATTTTACAAATTAGTCAACACAATTCGGTTCCATTTTCTGCTAGTATCTTACCTCGTAACTTCCTTTTTGCGGAACAGCTGTATAGCGGCTCGTTCCTTGGGATCAAGGGTAAGATTTCGTTGCACATCCAGGTCAGTGTTGGCTCGCATAGCCCGGGACAGTCTCGGTAACTCCGTCATGTTTTTACAGTTTTGGCCTCCGGTGGTTACAATTGTTTCACTGACTATAATTCTATGTTTTCGGTGCTAGTACCCTAAAACCGATGTGGCACTTCGTAAGGTCGTGCTTGCTTACCGACTTACGCTTAAAGTAATACAAAATATCTACTCAATTCCGGCAGCTCCTATTCACCCGCTAACACCGTATTTAATCACCAGTGCAGATATTGAATAAATATTTCCAACCTGGCGAAATAGCTAGGATCTTCTTCCACAATTGCAAACGTTGTCGCAAGAGGAATTTGGCCTGCCTTGTCCCGAGAACTGTCAGCCGGTTTTCACGGCAATTTTGCATGCCCCAGGTGGCATAATACAGTGGAGAATCTGCGAACGTGCTCCTTGTGCATGGTGCGCCGATTATTCACTTGTTGCGATGCAAAAATAAGCATAAAATACCGTTTTGATTGCAATCTTTATACTTATCACACTAAAGCTCAAAGTTATGAAAGGATATAGGCAGAAATAATTTAAGATAATTGTGCTGATATGCCTGTGTAACGGTTTTGAAGACAAATTCAAATTTGAAACGTCATGCGAACCGGGGTTTGTTATTGTTGTGATTGCTCATGTTTTGCAAAGCGCAACAATTCATTCGCGAGCCCATTGCCGATAAAGTTCCGCTGCGAGTTTCTTGTTTTTGCGAGATGGAATCCAAAGACGACGATTATTGGAATGATTCGGCGAGCAAATCGTTCAACTTCGACGAAGACGATGTAAGTAAACGGATGAGAATTCTCTGCGGAGTATCAGCTGATAACTTCAACAAGTAACACAAGCACTTCTCGTGCCTAACAGGTGGCTGTCCTCGAGATTGCAAGCAATAACAACAAACGAAGCCTATTTGGTGATGATACCGCATCAGAATCAAACTATTCCAGTGGCCAGCGGGAACTTCCGCTGCACACCATTATCTCGGACGAAAATCTTGAAATCATATTGCAAGAACAGTCGCGCAATGAAATGACCATTCCAAAGGGAATATCGCTCGAGGAGGAAGTAAAACTGTTGCGAAAGAAGATACAAGAGTTTAACTACGCTCCGTCGGCAGCATCGGTCATCCGGAAGCTGATACTCGGTAAACCCTGTTCGCTGGAAATGTTTCGATCGATGGCCGAAAAAGAACAACTGCTTGATGAAGCGATCGCTTCCGGGTGTGGTAATGCGATTCTGAAAGTTACCCTGTTTCTGGACCAAACGCTAAAAAAGAAACTTTTCTACACGTTGCTACAAACTCGCCCCGAGGCCGTTCATCATTACGTGAACTATCTATCTCTTCGGCTGAAGGTGACGGAATGTACCGATTTGCTGGTGTAAGTTGTAGCAAATTCTCTTTCGTTACAAAGCAATTTTTCAAGCTGTTTTACTTACAGATTTTTAGGAAGGCACCATGACGCGAGTGTGAGTAAACGCAATTGAAGATTATTTATTCTGGTTCTGATTATTTTTATTCCGTTCCCTCTTTTAGTTATTACAATTCTCAATATTTGTATGCAGCACATCGAATCTCGATATAAAGCGACAAAGGTTGAAAAAGATTTACAGCGACTATTTTTCTCAGCCGGGTGCAAACACTTTCTACACGCAATTGGTGATCAACTATTTGAATCTCTTAGGTACGTAGCACTACCCTGGAGACCATCACCGGTGGGAGAATGAATACGATGTTTTACCACTTCAGAATATCAAACCGGGGAACTTCATTCATCGGGAGGAAGCAGCAAAGCGCTGGCCATCCAGGACAAATCAGTACTGGAAACGCTGAATTACGTTTGTGGGAAGTACAAATGGGGTGACACTTCGCTGCAAACGAACGACAATCCATTCAAGCTAGCGGAATACCATCAAGTATCGCAGGCCCAGTTCGAGTGGGTCGCGTTGAATGAACGTGCGAGACAACAGGCGTGGCTAGACTTTGATCACATTTTCGAACGAAAAGCATGGCTGAAGTTGAAACAAAAATCGTTCAAAATTAACATTCCCATAGATCGCACGATCCTGCGACTGTATTCACTGCACGCACCCGATCCGGTGCTGAATACGTTTCTCGCCAAATTGGAAGATCCGCACAGGCGATTGGCTTTAGCGAGGAAGGTTAATTCGAAGCACGGTATCGTGGATGCGCTTGTTCTCTTGAAGGATCGTGCAGAACTGGAAAACTATCGAAATTCGCTTGATACCGGCACAGAGGAACGGCTTTATGCGGAAAATGCTCTTAAATCTTTGGTAAGCATTATTTTTCTATATGAATTGTGGCAATTTTCCTCACCCCATATTTTCGATACCTTCCAGAATAATAAATGGAAAAGTGATGCTATGAAGCTTATCAAGTAATAATAAAGTAGATAAACACGAATTGTTATTTGACTGAATTCAAAATACGAAACTCCCACCCATCACGGTCGCGAGATGCCGGACGTCGGAAGCTTTTGATTAGAAGTTTATTTGAGAAGGCTAAAACATCAACTACAACTCGATAATCTACTGGAACTAGTTCTGTTCACTGCTACTATGCTGGCTAATCACAATAACTACGTGCATTAAGATATAATGGGGCTGTATGAATATGCGCCGCAGCGCATTATTCCAGCGGTCAGAGAGATACACAATTTTACATTGAAATTCTTTGCAGTCGCTTTAGTCGATGTGCTGACGCACTGGAAATGTAAACATGGGTTTCCACGGGTAGTCACAGCCAAACCCAGGAGTACCATGAATCGCCAGCAATGTTGAAAGCAACAAGCACCACCTATGCTATTTGAACTTTTTCTCTCCATCTCGCTGAATCAGATCGGTAACGACGTTGTCCAGCTTGGTACTGAATGCCTCGAACGAAAACCTTTGCTGCACTCGCTTCCGTCCCATGGCTCCCATTCGTTCGCAGTGCTTATCATCTTTCACCAGCTTTGCCATCGCGGTCGCAAATTCCTTCGGGACGGGCTCGCATAAGAATCCCGTCTGCTCGTGGATGATGGTCTCCAGCGGACCACCACTGTTAGCTGCAATGATTGGTTTCGAGAGGTACATTCCCTCCAGCGGAACGATTCCGAAATGCTCGAATTCTGGCGTGTAAACCAGGGCCTGTGCGCGGTGCAACAGGGACAGCTTTTGGCGATCGGTGGGAGACTTTAGAAGACGTACTTTGGCACGTATCTGCATATCTTCAGCCAGCTCCTCCAGCTCGTCGTAATGCTCCACATTCTCCATCACCCGATCGTCGTATCCGCCGGCCATAATGAGACACACCTTGTGCCACTCAGCCGGGGATACCAACTCCTGCAGCGCCTTGAAAGCGTGCAAAGCTAGCGAAAGGTTCTTTTTGCGCTCGTAACGATTTATGGAGAGAAACACGAAAGCATCATTCGACAGCTTGACCACCTGGTCCGACTCATCGATGTGAGATTCGTCGAAGAATCGGGTGTTTAGCGAAGGATACAGCACATCCGGATCGGTTGCAATTCGTTTGAACGTTTCCTTAAATACTCGACTGGTAAACTTACTGTTCACCAGGATGCCATCTGCTTGCGCCGTTGTTACTTCCTCGAGGTAATTGAGCGGCATGCGATAGTACTGCTTCAGAAGGCTTCCCGGTTTGGACAGCAGCTGGTCTGGATAGTGGCAGTAGAACAGTATTTTAGGGTTGGGACGTGCCAGCCGAAATATGGGAATTCCCAGCGAGATCAGATCACAGAAAACCACATCCACCGGTTCTTTTTTGGACAGGAAAAGACTGTAGTAGAAGGCGGCGTACATCATGCGTATGTAGGCGCACACGGCATAGAACTTGCCAAAGATATCTCTCGGGAGCCAATCACCGACCGTCATCACCGGCAAGCGTCCATCTTTCGTCTCGTCGAAGCAGTGGTTGGGGTCATGATGGTTGGTTAGAAAGCTGACCGAGTGGCCCTTGCTTTGCAAAGCTAGCGCCGCATCCACTACTAGCCGTTCGGCACCGCCAATGCCCAGATCCGGATGAACGAACAAGATACGCACCATGCCTGCACGTGGCGATCGAGACAGTCTTACTTAACAGGGTCGCAAATTGAAATACAGCAAAAACAAAACGAACATTGCTTACCTCTGAAAAAAGAATGCCCGAGTCTCCTGCAAAAACCGCAAATACGTGTTGTCTGCCAGCAAAACAGCAAAAAGTGCAGCTAAAGAGAAGAACTGTCAAACTATTGTCACGCAAAAACAAAACATACTCTGCGAACGCGTTCCACAATCAGCTGATGGACGCGCCAGGACTGTCATAGTGAAACATAAATTCACAACAAAACAAAGCAACCATGAACGATCCAAACCGTAAAATAGAAATTGATAAATCTTCGGTAAGTATGCTGCTACATGGCGTTTATATTAAATAGCCTACTAGAGTACTAATTGATCGTTTCATTTAGTTACTCAGTTTGAAAGCGGAGCTGCTTCGCAAACAGGAAGAAGTAGGACGAGCCAAGGCGTCAACATCGATTGAAGATTTCGTACCAAAAAGAGTCCCAAAACCGGAGAAGGATGAATCCACAGCACGAAAGGAACGTCGTGCGAAGAAGGAAAAGCCTATTGTCACGGAACTGGAAGATTCCGCGCAGCTCGCGAGGTCGAAACAAATGCTGCAAGCGAAGGCCAAATATTACGACCGGATGGTTGCGGCCGGTGGTTCGCTCAACAGTGATGAAAATAGTTTGGTGATGTTCAACAAAAAGAAGCAGGACGTTAAACCAGCTTACAACGTATCCGACGAATCTGCCCCAGAAAGCAGTGCTAGCTCTAGCTCGTCCGAGAGTGAAGCAGATGAAAGTGGAGACAACAAATGGTAAGGAGCTGGGTTTCGTAACATTACAAGTAGGGTGATTGGGTTTTAAAAATGGTTAAATATTGATGTCTTGTTGCAGGGTTGAATACACGGATTGCTTGGGACGTACGAGAAAGTGTCTAAAGGAAGATTTGAAAGCATGTCTAGCCCGGGATAAAGAGCTTGCAAAATCGATGGGTCCGCGCGATGGGCAGCGTAGAGAAGACATGCAGGGTGGACCGTCTACTGAAAACACGCCAGCAGCAAAGGCTCCCCTTGAAAGCACCAAGCACGACAAAATCGTCAATGATCATCAAGACGACCTGGAGGAGAAGGAGGATGGAGAAATTGTTGGTCCAATGCCTCCTGCGATGGGTCTACCCGGTTGCACAGATATTGGTGAACGGTTCCGTGAGATGAAAGAGCAATGGATACAACAGGAGGAAGCTAATCTGGAGAAGGATTCCATACACTACCAGGATGTATTGTTTGATGGTAAGTGGCAAAAATGTACTTATATGGCTTTCAGGGAGGCAAGTTATTGATCTTTTCTAAATCTTGTTAATATATCAATTTGAAGCAGAGTTTAACGAATGTGTTAGTTAAACAGATTGTCCTGGTGGATTCACCGCAGCAATTGATGTGCTAATGGGCTAACTAGCCCCATTGGCTTCCTAATGACAATCTTTGTCGGTTAGTACTTAAACGGTAATCTCAAGAGAATTCACGCACGGGTCCAAGCTGGAGTTGAAATTAACCGGAAAGCTCGATTGAGGTTCGCTCCAATCTCTGCTAGAATTATCCCAATGGAATATAATTTGCGCCGCCGTGGAGACTAATGTATCACACGCTTGTAGCCGAAGCGATCCATGTCTCACAAGCGCGTCCATTTTTCCACCGAGCGGATGGTGGATGTGTAAACTCATCCGGGACGGTATTGTTAAATCTGGCCCGATTGAGCTACACCGCTTTCGTGTGTAGTATTCACGAGGAAACGCGAGTTAAAAACGCTTGTCAGAGGCGGCAAATACGCACTTCCGAAAGTTGTTATGCAAATTTGCATTTCCCCCTACTAGGTCGACGCGTTAGTTGTTAGTGATAATTTGCAGATCCACTTATTGCGGAACGCATAATGCCGCTGTCGGAAATAGCACCGGCGATTCCGTACCTTTCAATGTGGGTATGTGTGCTTTGCTACTCACCTTCCCAATGAACGGGATAGACGCGTTACCCGTAAACTTTCTCTATGTGATATTATGCACGCTACAAGTCGTCCAAACGAATCCTGCATTGGTAGAGCATCCCGTCATTTGTTCAACTACATTTTCACATTATTCCGGGGGATTTTATTTTCGGTTCGATCCGATGAATCGATCTGTAATTTGCGGGACATTTTTAATCGATACAAACCGGGCTAGTTCTAACATCTAATACAACACATGCTTGCATTCTTCAGCCAACGTATCCGTTTTACGCCCTTTGCTGGTTTTCCCTTCGGAAAGGGGAAAGTATATTAATGGTTCTCTGGTTCTCTACTACATTTTAATTGTGCAGGTGAAATTCGAACATCGCTTACATGCATATGTATGTTTTCCCTCGTTTTAAATTCCTAGCCGTTTTATTTATTTGTTTTTTCGCTTAGAGTATTAATCATTTTCTCGTTCCTTTTATATTGCAATACTGTCCGTGTATATCTTATTGCCATCCCATGGTAGAGCCGATTTAATGTTAGCTGTTCTGTTTGTTTTAAGATTAATAAGAACGACAACGATCGTACGCTAATCGTCAGATTCGTAGCTGTGGAAGAATGTTGGGATGGTTGAGCAAAAATAAAACAAAACCCCTGGTCCATCGAGCTGAGCTCCCTATGGGTTACCCAGTGGGGTGAGAAGGGGTTTTCTTTCGAGGTGGGACGATACACAAAACTACACTTCCTACTACTTGCAGATTAGTCAATTTCCTTCCTTCTCTGGTCGTCGTCCCTTTCGCACTTTCGTCTTCTATTATTCTCTACATATTGCATTTTCTTTTAGCTGGGGGATGGAATGAGAAGAAGTAATTTACGATAGAATACATGATAGATTTGCTTCGTTTACGGTGTCGAAGCGCAAGAGTGACCATTAGTAGTGTAGCTTCAGTGGCTTTTTCACTATTTACAATTATGTACAATCCTTATCAAGCCTTCTGCAACGGATGGGAGAAGGGAAGGAAACCGGAGGAGGACTAGTGGCACAACAGGTCGAACCAAATACGACAGCTTTTTGACGATGCGTTCAACTAACATGGCACCAGAATGACTGTGCATCCGTGCGTCGTGTGGTGCAACAAAGGTGTCGATCTGCTGCTGGTTTCCCTCCAGCACATATTGCGATGGTGAAACATATTTATTAATTTACTAATCGATCAAAAGCACCACCGCGACGCGGGACTAACGGGAGGGGAAGGGAGTCCACTACTCGTTCTACTTACTACTACGCACCGAAAGGAAAATTCGAAATAACCATTAGCTATGGTTATGCATTTTCATTTCGCGTCCAAATTTCAGATTCTTTGGGATCGACGATGGCGACGCATGGCATCACCAATGCCAATCCAAATCACTTTCGTGCCGGCACCAGTGCCTAGTTGTGTGGCCGGTGTTGCTTCATTCTTGGAATGCAGTCGTGTACACGGCGTTTGCAAAACATTTTCCGAATCACATCTATCCACAGGGATGTGTTTATGGTGTTTTTTTTTTATTTTCACACGGACCCACCGGTTTAGTACGGTAGTAGTGGGTGCTGCAACGTGACAAGCAGCAGAACGGAACAACTGACAACGAACGATCCCAGCCGCACCGAGGACGGCGAGCTGCTAGTGCTGGGAATGGCATTGGCTTCTCTGCTTCGATCGGATGCGGTCGTATTGGAGTCACTGGTGGCACTGTTATCCTTGTTTCGCCGATCGGCCGCAGTCGCTACTGGTTTGAGCGTAACATTGATTTGCGTCGTAGCATCCCGATGGCCCGGCGCAACGATGGCACCACCATTGTGTAGCATATCGCGATGGTGCGGTTGCTGGTGCTGCGTGGACGAACGCGACGACGAGATAGTACGATGCGTCTCGCTGCGATCACCGTCCATACCAGACGATTCGGCCATATCCTCATCGTCACTGTTGTTCGGTGGCGGTTGATGATGCATCCCGACACCACCGAGCCGGTTCCGATGGTGCGCATGCATTAGGGAGGTTTCGATCGAACGGCGGATCTCGGTACGGGTCAGCTGGTTGCATAGGTCCGTGCTGCAGTAGCAGTAGTCGATGCTGTTCGCGCTCTTGCAATCGTTAATCGCCAAACTTTCGCCACACGTTCGTATCTCGATTTCACCTGGTGGGGGGAAACAGAAACGAGAAGATAAAAGTTAAACTATACAATCAAAAAAGAGAATATTAGGCTAACAAATGACAAATCAGTTGATGTCTTAATGCTCATAACGATACGCCACTTCCCCATTAGTCATTCCTGCACGCGGAGGCGTTCCGAACAGAAATACAAACGGTACAATTAGACGGCAATAAATTGCCCTTACCTTCGGTCATGACTAATGCAGTAATCTCCAGGCACGGTAAGGGTAGTGTGTAAGGGTGGTAGAGCTTTTGTTTTTTTTGTTTCACGTAAAATAGCAAGGACGTCAATAAATCAACTTCTGTAGGAGGGAACGCGAGCTGGTTGCTTGCCGCAGAAATTTACATGTGAAATTATAATTCAACTGCTGACTTTGAATTTTACTGCCAATTGGCAGAAAACGGCACGTGCGTTTTCCACCCGTTTGTAGTGAAAAAATGAAGGATTTTCTTTGCAAAAAAACGAACGTCGGTTGTGAATGATTTTATTGCATGATTTCATGCAAGGGAAAACGGTTTTCAACACGAAATGTATTTTTGCTGAGTATAAATTCGTTAGAGGGTGGAAAACACAGGTGCTCACAGATTGTGGTTACTTTTTGTAGCGCGGTTGGTTAATTGATTATTATACGTTTTATTTTGTATATACTTTCTCTCTTGTTTAAAGGATTTAACCAAGCCTTTTCGGCACACATTTCTCAACATTTGGTACTTTTAATCATTATTTTGAAAGGGTTTTAATTTTTAAACAATTTCAGCTCTTTGGAGTTTGCACATGAAACTCATGCCCACTTCCCCTTGCGTGAAACCTTCACCAAAGTCCATAAAACCGCCGAACGTTTCCGGTAGATGAAACACGCACACGCACAAATACGGTCGGCCATTCCCTTCCGGTTGTGTTGATTCATCCCGGATCGGGGATGCGTATAGAACTAATAAACTTTCAATCTTCATTAAAAATGAATCCTGTCATCGAGCACGGGAACGAGCCTCAGGACCGGTGCTGGTCGGGCCTCTATGCGCACGCTACACGCCAACAGGCACCGGAGGGGAAGCAGTAGGGCATGCAGTAGGGGGGTGAATTTTAGAATCACACTGGCTGATGAGCGGCAGTGAAACGTTCTGGAGCACATACGCGAAATGTCCCAGGCATAAATCCACTGCGAGAGTGGTGCAAGTGAAAGGAAGGAGTGCGCGCCGAAGGAGGAACCGAAGACAAGCGAGGTCCATTAAGATGTCATACCATTTGCGCGATTTTCAATGTGTCACATCGAACGCAGGAATCGTCCCCGTTTCGCCAGCTGCTTTTTGCGCTCCCGCTTTCCTCAAAGAGCCCAAAGTGTGTGGTGTTAACGCTGCCGGTAAAGGTTTCCTCTTTGACGTTGTAAGAAGTTGTTATGATGGGGCCTTATTTATTTTTTTTGAAAGGAATATCATTAAAATTAAATTTGCTTTTCTCGTTTTTTCCCTTATTGCGGGTACCGGGTGTTTAGTGTGAGCTTTTTATGTAGCACAGCCACAGACACACGCCCATCATCCGGCACGTGTATGGGGTATGTGATTATTGAGATTGTACGCTTTCCCCGAGAAGCAGCATCAAAGTCTGTTGTTGATAATGATTTGTTTGAAGCATCCAGAAAGCACACGAGCGATGCAAAAGAAGGAAAGTAACACCCAGATCTCAGATAGGAAGTCTTTGGAGCAGCACCATCCTGTTCCTCCGTCAAGGTAAGGGAAATGGCATCCTCAGCAATAGGCTTTGCGAACCTTTTGGCAGTAACACCGCGCGGGTTTTGCGCGGACGTTTTTAGGCATTTGATTCTGGTGCGCTATTTGTTCACCTCGCGCTTTCGTGCGACTTCGTGGCCTGTCACAAACTTCACCCGTCTACCCCGGCTTGGTCCGTCCTCCCGGTTGTGTTAATGAAAGCGGTTTGTCTTACCGATAAGCAAACCCGGCAAAAACGAACTCCAGACGCGCCCTGATAGACACCGTCCCTGCAAGAGGTATGAGTGTCATGCCTATGCCTAAATGGGGGCGAAAAGTTTTCCCCGTGGACGAAGTTTTCCAGTGCGAGATAGAAGCGCATCATAAGCAGTGGCATATCGTTACACGGGTATGGTTGTGGAACTCAAAGAGCCTCACATCTTCACGGTTCCTGGCAAAGGTGATTGCAAACTTTTTCTCTGTCCATACGGACCGAAACACAGCAGCGATGTACGATGATGCTGGTGGTTGTGTTACAAAACCGCTTTTGGGCGTACTGTTTTTATTGTACGCTTTCTTTTGCCAACGATCCTGAGCGTAGATAGTGGGAGTTCTTTTCTTATCTAAAGAAAGCAAGCATAAACCAAATGATAAAGGAGTTAACGTACAAAGTTGCATGCAGCAGGGCAAAAGCTCAAAAAAGAAAGGGACCATTTTTCATCAAAAACTAAACCACAAAACAAAAACATTATTGGATAATCGACATGACGCAAATTGGATTGGAAAGTTGTGAAAATAGCAAAACAACTGGCACCGATGGGGACGCACCGCCCCCAGCTGGGCACGACTGGTGGTCAAACATTGCAGTCACATTCAGTGACAATAATCGGCGATTAAAAGTGGAAATAAAATGCTGGGACTTGCCGAATGAAAACCCATTTAATCGCGTGCCGTTTGCTGGCCGTCTCGCGTATTTAACCCTTGTAAAACATCACGGTTATTGCAACATGCTGTGTGTCGCCTGTCGATGATGGCAAACAGAAACAATATAATGTAATAAATGTGGTTCCCCATTCCCTGTGTGTCCCTCCCGTTGTATCGCTTTTGCGCTGCGTTCTACTATATGGTGTGGTTCAAACTAATTTTCACTCTCGCATCCCAATTTCTCACCCACTGCTGCTACTGACCAGCTGTGGCAAGGATTGCAATTTTCAAACCCGTGGCCGAACGCTACACACCGAACTCGCCCCCTGGCACTAGTGCTCGAGAGCTTGGAAACGAACAAAGATTTAACTGCCCAAAAGGAGAAAGCCCTGCCAGCTGAAGGTGACGCGGCAACGACGGAAGGGTGTGATAAGGAGTAATTTAATTAAAAACTTCCACACAAAAAAATCTCTGCCGGTGCGGAATCTTTTGGCATCGCTTGGATAATTGTGTAGCTGAGGGAATACTCTCCGAAAAAGGAAAGCAAGGCATCATTGGCCATTTTGTGCTATCGGTTGAATATATCCGCAACCGGACTGTGAATGTAACATTATTTACATTAATATTCATATTTAGGACGAAAAGAAACGGCGAGAGACCCAATTTAGTTAAAACATAATGCTTTTCACTTACTAGAACAGACTACTCCGCATGATTATGAGTCGTTTTATTCCCCTTCGAACGGGAAACCCGCACAGAATTGCTTGTTACAATTAATAATTGGTCTTTATCCGTTCTCCAACCCTCTAGAGGCACGATTGCATGGCGTCGGATACTATGCATTTTCCACCGACCAGCAAGAACGTAACCGGCAACGGGACGAGCTGGATTCGATACGTGAGTCAACGCTCGAGGCACAAAAGGAACGGGAAACGTTGCGAAACGCACGTGACAAACTTATCGCCGATCGGGTAAAAGCTGCCCGTGCCCGTCAACGGGCACGCCAGGGACTGCCGCCAGTGGACGAAGACGGGGATGAAAATCAGACGGACAAAAACTCCACCGATCAGCTGTTCGATCAGGCGGAGGAAAAGCGTGCACGCAAGGCCGAAGAAAAACAGCGCAAAAAGAAGGAGAAGGAAGAACGGCGCAGAGAGCGCGAGCGGGCGGACCATGTCAGACCGTGGGATGAGGGAAAGGAGCAGAATGCGGATGATAAGGAATGGGTCCCGGCAAAGGAACGGTTCATTCTGTCCCAGCACGAATGGAACGATCTGAAGCGCAACGAACGGATAGCCGAATTTGCTCCACCACCTGTCGCGCATACCGGTAGAACTGATCGAACTCCGTGGAAACCTTCACAGCCCGCGACCCACTCCGATGTGGACAGCAGTGACGCCTCCAATGCGAGTGACAGCGAGGAAATAATTGTTGGACCAATGCCACCGATGATGATGCCCGAGGAGGAGAGTACGCCGAACGATCCTTCTTCTAGCGCGCTGCTGGAGGACATTCCACTTCCAGAACAGGAAGACCCCGCAGGAAGGTCTCTGTTTTTTACCACGAAAAAAAATCCCCCCAAGAAGGAGCTGAAGCGGCGTAATTTGAACGTAGTTGAAATGGTAACGCCAGCGAAACAACCTGCACCCGTGCCTATTGTTAACGAACTAAGCGACACGGAAGAAGCAGCTGATTCGGGCAGGCAGGAAACCGACTTGCCGAAAAGGAGAGGGGCCGAAATAGAGCCTCCACCGACGTACGATTACTACGGACCTTCGGATGCTGCTGGAATGCATCGCAATCGTACCGGAGGACGGCAGAAAGCGGGCAGTTCGGAAAGCAGAACCAATCTGGAAGCTTCCATCGAGGCGGGATTGAAGTTTTTAAGAAACCAGTCGGACAAATCGAGCGGTCCAGGAACTAAAAATCGCTGGTCTTCGAATGCGGACTATTGAGGATGTAAATAAATGGTAAATATTAACTGGAAGATTGTACTTCTTTAAATTCCGTACATTCCACTGTCGTAGCGAAGATTATATCGCCCTGTCCTCATTTCGACATATTAATGTGTCTTATTTAAAGGTAAGTACCTTAAATACTGTACCTTGAAACACCAACAACGTAGTGGACATAATATCATTTCATCCGTAGTACGGCGATGCGAACGAAAGGACAAACCAATATGAATAGCTGTGCTTCGTGACCATAAAACGCACACAGGGGCTTATGGTTTTCGGGGTTTTTCTCTTCCTTGTGACACTTGCCAGACACCAGGCGAGAGCTATGTGTTTTAATGAGCAGCTAAAAAGGCCATCCTCGCGTAAAAAGACCGCACTGTGTGGAACGTTCGGTCGGAGGTTAAACGCGAATGGTAGCATACCTTCAGCCGGAGTGACGTGCATGTGTACCGATGCGACAAGGCATAACACTCGAGTGCACTTGTCATTTGTATCTTTTCTCGAGTGGCTCTCTCGCTCCAATGTTAGTCGGGAATAATCTCTTATCATCATCATCATCATCGTCATCGTCACCATCAACCGATAGTTAGTTGGTCCCGTAGTGTCATGATCATTATCGTTTTTGTCACCATCATAATCGTAACGCAGCATCTTGTCCAACGTTGCCCCAAAAGAAAGAAGGGCCATCGGCTCTCTAGCTCTGCCGTCGAGAGTTCGGGTGTCGGGGGTACACATCATAAGCACATGAACCGATTTAAAAATCTGCTTTACGATTATGTTTGTGATGATAAAACCCTCAGTTGCTTTGGGGTGTCCAATGTTAACTTGGAATATTGGTCGCCGCAGTTAGTCGGTTGCTTAAAAGTGTTTGTCAAGTTTTGTCTCATTAGCCAACGGGTCATGTGAACTAACTTACCATCAACCTGCGTCAAACAGCTCGTGTACGTTGGCGGACAGTCGAAAGCATACTTTTCCTCCGGTCGAAAGTCTTCGCAGGTGCCTTCGACGGTTGGCACACTGCTCTGTCCGTGATGCGTCGGAAGCGTCCGGAACGGTCCATCAGCTCCTTCGCCACAAATGTAACACTTCCGAGCATCGGCCAACTGCACCAACCACACGCTCATGCATAGGCAAGCTGTAAATAGATAATAAAGCATGTTATAAGTGATGTCTTCCAGGAGCTTTTATCAGAAAAGAGCTTTAAGTTTTAGCTCAAGACGAATAGAGTTCGAGGTTTAAATAAGTACGATCCATGTAGTACCTAACGTTTGACGCATTCTAGTGTTCTATTTAATACTAGAAATTAAGATTGTTTTCAAAGTATTAAACAACCATCACTCAGTAGGGCAAAAAGCATCACCAGTATCACCCGGCATAGGGTTACGCCTTAACTATCTATCAATTTGCTACTCAATATGGAAAGTTAAACGAATTCTTTGTAATTTTCAGCCATTTAAACCATCACATCGGATGCCGTACCGAACAGTGGGAGGGGGGGTATGTTTTTATTACGCATGGCATATGTTTCAGCATAAAGGAACACCACCGAACCGTTCCTTGAAAGCAGACACAAACGGGGGCACACGTCGTCAGCAGGCACAGCATCATTTAATTACGGGAAATGAAAATGAAATCCTCTTCTGGGTGTCTGAGGTGGGCAAAAAAAAAGATCCTCTCTCTTCCTCTTTCTCTCCATATCCCTTCGGTCCCTCTCCTGGTCCCACCTGAAAGTGTGGAAATATGAAGCGCAAAGAAGCGGAGAACGAAAAAAAAACACACACACACAGCGCAATAATAAAAACCTTTCGTTCGCGGGCTGTGTTCGGGCTCAAGTTCGAAGAAATGTTTTGATAGCATACATCATACAACATATCATAGAACGAGCTGACTATGGTGCAAAAACCACGGGCAAGCACCGGGCAATGACTAAACCAACGGTTGTTGATGCACGCTCCAGCATCCTAAATTTCATTGTCCCGTGGTAACCCGTACCGTACACCGTTGTTGGCGCAGTGCTTAAAGGAAACAACGCATGAAAGATACATTAAAGCCAATTTTCCTGCTAAAAAGCTTCTTCAATGGAATCGTGTTAATAGCGCTCCGGCCATCGTTCGGCGGGAGGGGAGAGTTTCAGAAGCCCTCTGATGCCACGCCACATGCCACATTCAAATGTTGTATGCAAAATCTTCTAGGAATTTCACTAATTTCCATTTAATGCTTCCCCTTTGTTTAGGGGAGAGTTTGGGTACCGCAGCACCGGGGAACCACAAAATGTGCACCGACGAAAGCCGCCGCATGCAATCCATTACATTTGCATTTGGTGTGCAGCATCTTCGACAGTTCATCTGTTGTGGTCGGTGTGGGTAGAATTTAAAGAAATAAAAATCGCACTTTAAACAAGCCAGTGGCACCCTGGTGGATCCTTCAGACGCCCCACCATCAGATGGGAACGAATGAATGAATGAATGAAAAATGACGAAATGATTGAGCAATAATCGCGCGTCCGTCCGTGTATGTTCGTTTCGATGGACGCAGATTCCCGTCCCATACACTCCACGGCACCGGTAATTGGGGAGGGTGATCTCGGGTTGTCCCGGGAGAGCTCCGACGGGGGCGTGGACCAACCAAACGAAGGCAAAACGATGAAACGTGAGAAGCTATTTACCGTGGTCCCCGTGTCGTCGTAATTGAGATTTATTTAAGAGGTTCCCGTTTCGTCTTCGATGGACCCCCCCCCCCGGTTCGGTCCGTTCGGTCAGTTCCCGAGTTCGATATCTCGAGAGTGCTCAGCAAGCTCAGCATAACATCTCCCTTCCGTATCACTGTCGCCGCGAACCGCATCACGAACGGGCGTGGATCCAATTGAAGGGCAGAAAAGGTCCCCTGCACCTTTCTAGCACAGAGCCGCAGCACACATGGTTCAGTGAATTGCCGATGCGGTTGAACGTTCTTAAGGAAAGTCGTTCTGGCAAAACCCAACTCTGGGCCCCCTTGTTCCGTACAACCGAGCACAAGATAGGGGTTTTTTATCCGAATCATTCCTTTTCCAACCCCCCAGCAGAAGAAAAAAATGCTGGAGCAGGTGAAACCGACTTTCCTGAGAAACTCCTCGAACGTGTCGGCATTGTTACATGTACACGGACTCCGGGCGGGACCATTGTCGAGAAAGCGACCTCGTACGCTCAGAAGTCAGAAGGCAGGCAGGCACCCCGGCACTGGCACCGAAGGATGAAAGGCACTCTGATGGCACTTTCAATTGAGCCCGGCTTCCGGTTCGTCCTGTGAGCTGCTCGTTGGAATCTCTATTACCTTGGAACTCCCCAATCCCACTCCATGTTTTTTTTTTGTTCCATTCATTTCCATCCATCCATTTTCATTTCTCGATCGATTTCGAGCGCACAGCACATTACATTGGGTGGCCATACTTATTCTCTCTTCTGGCACGGGGTAGAAAACCTGTTCCCAACCGTAGAAGGTCGCGGTGGTAATAAAACACATTTTTGTTACTTTAAATTTTGACACCCATCGTCCGGCCGGTCGTCCGGTTGGATGGACAAGTGGAAATAATGTTACATTTGCGTAACGTCCATACATATCACACCCGTTGTCCTGGGCAATATAATGGCACTGAGTGCTTCCTTTTCGAAGATTCAACCTTCCGGCGGCTTTCCCTTTTGTCGCTACCATCTTTCATCCAATTTCGGCTTTATCCGGCGGCCATTCATCTCTGATCCCCGGCGAAACTTGCCTTGCGCCTTCGTTAGTCTATCTTTCAAGAGCTTTAGGCATTCGGTTCTAGGCACGTGCACCGTGTTTCGTACGACGGTTCTTACCGTTATTGTAGTAGCTATTATTATTATTAGTAATAACATTACGATTCACCGCTCCACCGTCAAGTAGTCTTCCCGCTCCCGTCGACGGCTTCGATGTCCCGGGCCATCATCAATGGCGTGTGGATCTTTGATTCCGGGGCGCACGTTTTTATTTGATTACCTTTCATGCTTACCGCCGGCAAAGAAATGCTTTCCCCGGTTAGGCCGCGGCCGGATTTCGAGTTTGCCGATTTGCCTCCGGGTCGTCTTCACGACCCCCCCCCATCACCGGATCCGGGTGTGTCTCGCCTGGCAGATCTCCCCGCTAAGCTGTGTTTTGTTTTGCGTGTGTCGTATGCGCCCTCTCGCAAAGGAACGAAGCTTTAACTCCACGCGCAACACCGGCACCCGGGAAACTCGGGATAAATATTCGCAATCTTATGAAAGCTTCCCATTTCCGACGGGATTTCTTCGATTTCCTGCCCTAGTTAGTTGGCCCGCGGGGAACACAGCCACCGTTTCGCCTATTCATACCACGGCACTAAGCCGACGCGCTGAGCGCGTGTACGCGAAGCCAACGCGATATTACGCCATGTCGCAAGAATTCGCGACAAATAGATAATGCTGCACAAAATCGTAGTCAGTGGTAAGGGTGGTAAGGGCTTCACCGTCACAGAGTCACTCGGCCACACGAACTACAGAGTGTGTCACGGCGTACTGTCGTAAATCAATTTATAACAATTTACCCTCGCTGCTGACGGTGATGGGGCCACACTTCTTTTCCAGGCATCTTTTCTTGGCAACTGGGGCTGCACTGACATCTTCAGCGTAGCACGGTCAATCCTCGCTGTCATCAATGCCATTATGCATTCCATCCAAAAGCCACACACCTCCGCACACCGCACCGCGCGAGAACCGGGAACCTTTTGATGCAATTAGTCAACGTGTGTTCGGCGAAGGGATGCACCGTTGATGATAACGGCTTGCAAAAGAGTTTCAAGTTATGTCGCACTCGACGCCACGGCTCTGTGTGTGTGTGTGTGAGATGCAATGTAGCACACGACCGGGATTGAAAGTTACCGAAGCGAATAAATCTTTCTTCCACGAGCTTCCACGGTTTCCGTGTACGGCTACCCCATCGGGGACAAAACGATGTAAGATTCGGTGATGCTGAAAATTCCCACACCTACACCTGCAAACACCTCCCTCTGTGGACCTCATCCATCACCAGCACCAATTTGCTAAATCGTTGTGTAAGGGGGGGTAGCGAAGTACTTTCGTCGGATGTCCTTCCTGTTTTTGGCCGGGTCTAAGCTAGTCCAACACGGCACGGACTCCCCGGGTAACTTTATCGGTACAATGTCAAACATAAAACACCAACGGACCAAACGGACTGACCGACGCTATCTACGGAGTCGTAGACCCGGAATCCGGTCCCCCAAAACCCATTGGTCGAAGTGAATCATCATGTCACCGGCAGCAAGTGTCATTAGATTGTATTTTGAACTTCATTTCCTTTTAACTTCCCGCAACGGGCGGACAGCACCACAGTACCGTGTCCAGGGAATGGATCATTGACGACCTGGACCGGGACCCGAACTTGGAGTTCCAACCAACCGAGAAAAGCTCATCCAACCCTTTAAATTCCCATCGTCACTAGGGGCTCCAAGGATCTCGCAATCTCGCTCGGCGCATAGCAACGCCCGGACCGTGTACTACAACCGGGTGTGTCCACCCCGGGGACAGCAAATAAGACTTTCCCCGTGGCAGCTATTCGGGCAAAGAGTGAAAATCGCTTTTCGGTCCAGTTCAAAAATCGAAGTTCACTCAGGTGTGAGAAGCACTCCGGGAGCCTGGACCGGGACGAAGGGTGGCCCCGTGGCCGTGGGAAGGAAACGGGGGCGTCGCTTCGGTAGGGAGTAATAGTGGTCTGCCACTTGACAAACAACAAAGCGGAAGTTCTTCATCAAATACACCCAACCCAACACAAGTCACATCGCTCCCCCTGATAGACCCCGCTTCTCATCCGCTTCGGGTCGATGGACGCCCGACTGTGGCCGCCCGAATGTCTGAGGTACGTTGCATTTGCACGGAGCCAAAAGGTTCCGGGGACAGAGTTTTCTCCAGCAGTGGGCGCGTGTAAAATTAACATACAACATTCATTTAGCAGACGGGTGCGAACGGACCGACCGTGAGCTCACGCTCATTTGGGGGGGGGGGCTGGTGTGAGAACCGGAGTCGGACAAGATGCGCCCCAAGTCCACTCGAAAAATTAATTTTAAGTGACATTTTGTCTGCTTCATTCGCCCCGAAGCACATCATCACACACCCGGGGGGCATGCCGAGGCGCGGACGGTTTTTCTTCGCAAAGCTGGGTCGTTGCACGTTGAATTCCCTTGGGTAAAATTCACACCCGACCCGTGGCTCCACTCCGGCCAATGTGTAGCGTGTCTTGTGAGGGGTGTTGAATTGCAAGGGATGGGGATGAAACGCCCAGCTCTTTTATTCTGTTGTGTGCCCGCACACGAGCCGAATGTTTGAAGAACGGGTCGAAAAACAAACAATCGCAGCGAAATGGGGAGGACAAAAAATGGACGATGAAAGAGTGTTTCCGGTTCGATAAAGCAGAACCCAACCGCTGCAACCGGTGACAATGAAGGATTTACCACCACAATACAGTGTTGCGCCCGTATTCTAGCTAATGAGCCCTAGCTTTTGAAGGAACTGGCATGAAGTTAGATGTAGCATTTTGGATTTAATTTAAAAGAAGGAAAAACCTTGGAGAATGATCGACTGGGGTGTGATCCTCGCGTAGATCAAATAGAACGATTTTGACTTATATCACCATTTGTTTAAACCTCAGCCAGTTGAAATGCGAAAACTCTTCCAGGATAATGGAGTTTTCGCCTTAATTTTATCCTTTAACAAGAGAGCATCCTAGTAGAGGAGGTAGCATTGATCCTCATCCAACATCAATCATTTTGGTATATTATGTCGCGGTATCGTTGATCGTGATAGAAGATCTCTTAGCATTTCAATATTCCATTACCATGAAAGCGATCAATAGTGTACATATATCGAAAGAGGCAGAAAGTATGCTTAAGAACGTCCTTCTATCGTAAAAACTACTCGTCATCAAGTGACAAATTTCCTTTGAAAATAATATTTCTTTCAAATTTTTTAACTCCAGAGAGCATCCTCGAGGAAGGTAGCACTTATTCCTATAGTATATAGTATATAGCTGTTCCACTTTCCGTTCTGAGTGATATTCTACTAAATTATCCCGATCAAACACAGGATCCAGAGTGCAAGCAAGATGGACAAATCGTAGAGTACCTGTTGCCACTTTTGTACAGTTTTTTTTTAATAATATTGATAAAATAATGTGATGACTACTTATAAGTATACGAGGATCAATGGAAGAATGGAGAAGATGTATGATGTACTAGAACTTCGGTGGAGAGAATTAGTGTTACCTCATGATTTGAATACTCTCTTGGTGTTTGAAGTAGTTTAAAGACAAAAACAGGATCGTTTCTATAACAGTTTCAAAAACAGGATCTCGTGGTGTTAGATGTCTTAAATCGTCACCCTTTTTACCTCAACTGAGAGGGATTTTTTATGGCATTATTGTTATTGTTATTCAATTCTCCCGCGTAAACTATTACTAAGTAAGCACTAAGCACTGGCAAGCAGGCATTACGAACAGGAAGCTTATACACAGGAAGCAGCATAACTGGGCTGCTGGAAAACTAAAGATAAGGATGTTGTCTATTTATTGTGTTCCAAAAGGTATCTCGCACAGGTGAGAATAGAGAGCACTCACATTAGCTTCTTCACACATTAATACCCTACTTTCTTATCACATGTTAATGCAAACAGTGCACATAACAAACTTCCCAAATCCTTTCCACAGAAGAAAAAATTAAAGAAAATACAGGATGCCCAACGATATTCGAAAACGTTTCTTTTTTCTGCGTGTGTCAGCTAATGCTTATGATACAATAAAAGGCAAGCAACAAAACTACAGCACACAACACGCTCCACTATTAAAACGTGCGGACAAATTATAAAAATCATAAACAACCGACTTTTTAGGAAATGATAGCACACAATTAAACTTCCCGCTCATTTTCCCTCCTAGTTTTCCTTTTCTCAACCCAATGACCACCAGCACGACGACGACAACGACGACTGTGACCGGAAAAAGCTGTAGTTCCGCTGAGCTTACCGAGTCGTGATGAGGGTGGCCGCATGGGCACACGATTTTTGAACCAAAACTTTACCCATCGTTCTCCGTTATCTAACTTTCGCCAGACTGCACCCAAACCGAACCGAACAAACTGAAGCGAAGCGAAACGACAAAAAGCCACGAAACCACCGGAGCAAACGGCACCGAGCGACGGCCAGCCAGCCAGCCAGCCAGCCAGCCAACTATTCAAAAAGAGAGCCTACCGTAACTGCCATGGGAAAAAGGACACGCTTTATCCGTGCAACACTCGACACAAGGAGGGGGATGGGGTTTGTGGACAGGGAACTCGGGTACTGGGAAAGGGGTCAACCACTGGAAAATTTTCCCACAATCGCGGTAACCTGTGGTCCGTGCAAATTTTCCCTCCCCGAAACTGTTCCATTTCATTCGCATTTCGGGGTGCCCCAGTGGGCACGCGGCGCACGTAAGTGTGCGTGTGGATTCGGCATTACAGCAGCCACAGTCGGTGTGTGCTTGTTGCATTCCCGGGGAACAATGGTACTTTGGTTTTTGCGAGTAGGTCACCCAACATGTCTAATGACTTCCAAATGATGGAATCCCCCGCCCGTCCCCGAGATGGCGATGGTGGTGGTGGTGGTGCGTGTAATCCAGCAACGTTTAGCATACGCCGGTGCACACAGCAACATGATTGAGCAGCAGACTGGGAGCCAACCAATTCAATGCTGTAAATGATCGCCTCAAGTGGTTTTTCTGGGAGCTCCGTGCGTTGCGCCACTACAACGGACGGAGACAGTATGGCGTTAGCATAACATTTTCAGCGCTCTGCGATGGGGAATTACCGACCGCACCGAACACGGACACGACGAACCAGACCAACTTTGATTCTAAACTGACCCCAAATCTACATCGAAACTAACTGCCCTCGCTAACACACCATTTAGAAGCCTCCAAGCCACAACATTCGGGGTGGCATTATACTACACCGCTCACGTCTACCGAGTTTCTGGAACCAGAGTTGCAGAACCAGCAAAAGGACAACTATTCGCCATGTCATGGGGATTCAAACTCCGGACACACTCACACACACACACACCGGGTGACCCTGAAACCGCGACAAACACACAACTTCACACCGGAAAGCATCGGTGGTCCCACGGAGAGCGCGTGGCGCAAGGATGTTGGAACTCCGGTTTCCGGAGAGATGAGGTGAGACAGGCAAAAAGGCAGGATTTGTCGCGTAATGAAGATATATCTCTACAGTAAAAATGCTTAATGGGCGTTATTTATGGAAGGATGCAAAAGGTACGCATACACACACACACACATAGAGCGAATCCACCCCAAAATCTGTGTATCATTTCCGAGCGGGCACTGAATTATGGAGCTCAATTTAGTTACCTTCTTTCGGGTGGCCAACAACAAAAAAAGGCAAGCAAAAGGACATGCAATACCCAGAGCAACAAACAAACGGACACGGACAAGTTTGATGGGGAAATAGAAAATATTACTTCGACGGTTGTGATAGCCAGCTGCCAGCGGGGCCGTGTGATGTCATCCGAACGCATTTGGCAGAGCATCGCACGAAAAATGGGATGGAGATCGCGATCGCTTTTCCTTTGTGACGACAAGATGCAACCCTATTCCTTCGATAAGGGCGGAGTGGGGAGGGGGGAGGGGGGGCATTTATCGGGGCGGAAAAGGCACGGAAAGGATATTATTATTTCATCCACCGGAATCGGTTACTTCTGCTGCTGTGACTGTGAAAGCCAGACAGTTTGGGGCGAGGAGTTTTCCATTCTCTCGCAATTACGTCTCTTCCCGAGACAAACAAACGGACCGGATACCGGGAGAAAAACGATACTTCATAACAGCATAGCAGCAAGCCGGTGTTGTGCTTGCGTAGCTTTCCTTTTAAAATGTGCGCATTACACAGCACAAAGACGGCACACAGATTCTTCACAAAAAAAAAAAAAACAAAAACGAAAGAACGACCGCTTTTCCGTTTTGTTTTTCCATCGATGATTCGATGAAAATCCGGGGAGGGAGGTGAGGTTATCATTCTCATTTTGTTTTGCGTGTTTTTTTGGTGTCAATTTCATACAACTTCCCAAAGACGGAGAGAGCTTGGGCGGGGGCTCACAAATCAAGCAAGCAAGCAAACGAAGGAGACCCACACTTTGTACCGAGCAATTTGTTTGTTTTCCACGGAAAAGCGTCTCCATTACAGCTGCGGGGCCCGGCCCCATCTAACGATTCTCGGCGTGCGTTCATCACCCACGGTTCAAATCAGTCCTCAGTTATTGGGAAAATGTGGTAATGAAACATAACGAAGTCAATTACCACGCACACACACAAAAATGGTTCACCTGACTTTCTTGGCTGTGTGTATGCGAGCGACCGGTTCATTTGAATAATTCGGCACAGTTTTTCACCACCATCGACCATCGACACACTTTGTCACACGCGCGTGTCGCGTGTACTACCACCGCGTGTTGCGCAAAAATGTTGCGCTAAAAGTCAATAAATCCCATTTACTACGGAGCATGCCCGTACCTTAAGCTCGGGTGGCCAAAAATTCAAATTTCACCCGCGCGTCCCTTGTCCTCAAAACACACCCCGAACCGATGACGTCGACGACGGCGACAATGCGGGCAAAAAAAACCCCTGTGTAAAGGTGTGATATATTGTTGTGCGTCGTTTCAAGCGAATAAAACTTTTTCCTCATAATTGCATTTCATTTCGATGCAAATTTTGCACACTTCCCCATCCCGGTCCCTGTTATCCCGGTGAAGCAACACAACACGGGATAAGCTCAATTCGGCGTGTGTTATTAGCGTCCTGCTGAGAAGGGGGGCCTCGAAAAAAACAAGCCTCGAGTCCTGTAAAATCGCTTAGTATTTAATGCAAATTACTCTTCGCCGTGTGGTTGTTTGGGTGGCACCTTCAGGCAGGACATCTAGGCAGAAAAAAGCCACAATGTACGGAGAGGACAAAAAGCACTCAATAAACGGTCGAATTACTGGAGGAACGGCTTGCGATGCCACGCGTATGGAAAGTGCTACATCACCGAACCCCCGAAGTGAGCGGAACAAAAACAATGCCGCCGGATTGCTGGCTCAGGCCATTCATTTGTGTGTTCGTGTGTGTGCTTTTTTCCCGGTCAAATCCGATCCTTCGGTCTACATTTTGGCTAGTTGCATATTCTCAGCCAACTTCGTCCCACCAGTTTGCGAGAAGCGAAGTATAGACAAAGTTTAAATATTCATGATCCATACGACAGCGACACCAAATGCAAACAAGTTAATTCCAAACTACGGGAACAACCCGGGACGCCTATGAATATTCCACCACCTGAAGGCAGCCGGATAGTAGCAGCAGGACCACCACAACCTACATTGCTGCTGCGATAGTCCCCAGCCATGTCGAACATTCGCCCGGTTTGTCACGGCAATTTTTGCCCGGCCCGACTCGGACACTTTTTCATGTCACATGTTGTACATCGCCATCGAGCATTGGCGTTGCGATGTACTCTACCAAGTGCAAGACCGTGTGTTAATGCTTTGTTTCGATCGTGATTCTAAACTGTGATTAATATTCGACCACTCTTACGCGACGGACGGAGCTTTTTGCCGGGTGAACCGGTGGACACAAAAAGGCAACGTTTTCTGCTTTGAATGAACAGAACCCCAGCCCCCTTTCTGGGAGCAACATAAACACAAACTTCTTCTTGCACCTCTCGCGGTCTCGCGGGACATATGGTGGCGGTGGTGGTCCCTTTGGAGGTCAACTTTACGAGGCAATTATTCAGCCACTATTTTATCGCTTTTGATCCACCTCCGCAAGCTGCGTAGTGCTTGTTCGGTTCCGCATCTCACCAGCAAACCGCAAAAAAACCGTGTTTTTGCAAGCTGCGATAAATTAATTGATTCTGTTTCCGGCCAAGCGAAACGGTGTGTCCCCGCCGCTCTAGCCACCAAAGGCAGCAAGAGGCTTAAGCTATTTTCATTTGTACTAGCGCCAGCTTTCTACCCGCTGAACAACCAGGGACCTATTTTGGGTTCAGTACGAAAACATTCCTCAAGAAAGACATCCACCCCGGGGGGGACTACTATCACAAGATGACTACAAAATAAGAAATATTTCACGAATTCGTTACATTTCGCTGAAATGATTGAATCGATGTGGTTTGAAACCATGAACCCTCCATCCGGTACGTGCTCCAATAGTCCCACTGGGGGGAAAAAAGAAACAAACGAACGAGAGCAAGCACACGGTACGGTTAATAATCGGATCGAATTAACATAAAAACACCGACTTAGGTAAATGAATTTTGGTTGCGAAATTTTCCCCAAACGAAAGCAATTTTTTGTGCTGCCGAAACGAAGTAGGCGCAGAAAGAGTGAACCAGCGAAACAATTAACTGTACGCGGCTTAGTGCTTGCCCCCGGGGGACATACCCCCGCCAGATCGCACAACATTCACCCATTTTTGGGGTGGATCCAGATAATTAGGATCCCTTTTTTTGTTTCCCGAAAACATGGGGGGTTAAAAATGCCGCTGGCGGAATCGGAATCGGGTGGTGGCGGTAAGGGGTAACTAAATTCTTCCATTCTGAACCCTTCACGATTCAATTTCTAGGAAGATAAATCACGATTCCATCGACCGAAAGTTCCTTAAATTCAATTTTCACTAATTACAAATGTAAACTAATCGTGCGGCCTGTCGCGTGGACGGTGTCTTGGGAATGGTTTTGCCGTTAAAATTCGTCTATGTTTAAGCCTTGCTACAAACGCACCGAAAACCGATAGATTCCCATTTCGATGCGATGAAGATCATTATTTACGAAGAAAAAAAAACACCCTTCCCCATTCCAATAGCATCGTAACCCGAACCCATATTCCTTCCCGGTGGCATTCGGCGTGGGGCACACAATCGGTATGCTGCCCGGTCTTAATTTATGCGCATAGATTAATCGGAACACACTCCCAATCCCGATCGTCGATCTGGATGTAAATGATTTGCATTATCACGGCCACGAGATTGTAAGATGGCAACTTGGCCATGTCCAGTGGAATGTAGAAGTTCAAAACAGTTGCGTGTTTTGCTGTTATGGAACATGTGGGACTGTTGCCGTGTTTTTGTGTGACGATTTAATTTCGTAGTCCATTAAGCGAAACAACGCGGCCACTAAGCAACTCTAGCAGCACTATACCATTAAACCTCCTTTAATATCTGCCAATTCTCTTTGGTGGTCTTTTAAAATATTCTACCATTTTGGTGAATATATTGATAGTTACATCCTGTTGGACAGTGTCATCAAATCACACAACCCGTCCGCTAGGGGAGATTTGGCAGTGTGAATCTAACACACACCAAACAAAAAAACACCATCACCCTTCTCCTTCTCGACCAGAAGCGTTTGATGGGTTGATGATTTTCTCCCACACCATTTTAAGCCCGGTCCCGACAGACGCGCGTTAGTATGGCCTCCTGTGGCCGAATGTCATCCCGAACATGGCTCATCAACTTCGCACCGAAATAGCAGCGCTGTCCAATGAACTGGTCCTCCTGGCTGCAACGACCGTTTGTGCACTGCCCTTCCAAAACGAATCCAAAAAGTCAGGCCTAGAACGGTTGGTTGCCGGTGGGGAACACGCTTCGGGGAACCATTCCGCCGGTCAGCATCAGCTCCAAAAACGCGACGGACGTCGTTGGTCGTTGGTGACATCGCACCAAATGTCAAAGTATTTCCTGTCAGCGCGCCACTGCCTCGTGTTGATCATCCTTTCCTTTTTTTGTTTGGATGCTAGTCTCTGGACTGGTTTTAATTCGTCTATTCTTCATCTCCCGTCCGTGCGGAGGTTGTGCGAATATTCAAAGTCACTAGAACTCGTCACTATTAAATGCTGCGAAGCTCCAAAACACGAAAAACATGGAACAGGTTTGCACTCCCCTTTTGCGCATGGATTGGAGAGCAGTAGTGACACGTTGTTGAAAACTAAATATTCTCGCCGCTCGCCGGACTCGGAAGTTAATTTAATTCTAACGGCCTAATTGGCAGCCACTTCATCGAGAGTAATTCTCTTTGCCTCTATCACGTGTGATCTTTCAAAAATCTATTTTTTTTGTTACTCCCCAAAATTCTAATCCCGATTCGTTGTTATTTTCACTGCAATCAATTTTAATGATGCGAAAAATAACATGAACAAGTCTCATGGGACACTCGGGGGTCCGGGTGGCACAGTTAGTATGGATGGAATCCCAAACATGTGCGCCCTAAGCCGCCGTACGCTAACGATGCATCCGGGGAAGCGCGATGGAGAAAGATGATGATCCGTACACGTACGGATCGATCCGGAATAAACAAACTACTCCCATCCGAACGAATCGGGCATCAGTCTACGTTACGGGCGAATGTTTGGAAAACTGTCCATCTGTTTGGTGTTCGGGGTCTGTGTGCGGATGTCCAAGTACGCAAACAAGTTCAAACGGAGTTTGGCAGTCAGTGCGCTCTAATCTTTAAGCTCTGTTGATGGATCTCCATCAAACTCAACTGTTTAACGTGTTCCAAATCAATCAATCCCTCTAAACGTTTAAAGGAAAACTCTCCCACAAACTCGCGCAGTGTAGAAAAGTTTTCAAATCCCATCAGGTAACTGTGGATAACACGAAAAGAAAAAAAACGCAAACTAATCCTGTATTTGGGCGCTCCTCTCATCACATCAGCTTAATCTAAAGTAATAGTATGTTTCATTAACCCTCACTAGCCGTGCCGTGCCGGTAAAATGGTGTGTATCGTAAAAATTGATCTAACCTCCGCCAGGCCCATTACACACTCCAGCGAAGTTAAGATCCTGCGACGACGACGATGATGATGATGATGACGACGGCGATGATGAGTTTCATTTTCATTTTCACATTTCCCAAGTGAATTCTTACCCTCCCCTTTCAGGCCTCCACCCCCTTCTCCCCCATGCCACATATTTACATGATCAACTACCTTGACATTGATTTCCTTAGGCGACCGAGCCTTGGAACACCGCGTGCAATACGGGAACTGGGTAGAATGTGTTTGTGTCCCATCAGACGATAAGCGACGCAGTGTAGACGTTGTCGTTACGGGTAGGGGGGGAGTTAAAATGCCATCGTAAAATACAAACGACGTGATAAAAAGGGAAGCAGCACACTTAGCATTCTGCCGCTGCTGCACTGCGCGCTGCTGAGCGTGGCACACTAAAAGGAACTTCCGGCATGGTCATTAAAACACACACACACACACATACAACTTCTATTGCCGTGGCATCGTTTGAAATTGGTACCGGTAATTTTGGCCGTTGGTAAACGACGCTGATAAACATGTGCGATAGGGGCAATGGCAAAACGGTGAGATGATCGTGTTCGTGGTGTTGTTTTGTCAGTCGGGTCGGGTTGAGTCACGCGATCAGAACAATGAGGGCACCTAGCATCCGAAAGGGTGACTCCAATTTCAAACCCAATAAGCCCCCGAAACTAATTCCACGCTAAAGCGTAAAAGGGTAAACAATTTGTATTTAACTAATTTCAAAACTTTGATCCCTGCTGCATGTTTGGGAAGTGCAGTGCCCAATTATAGGATAAAAGGGTCACACACAAACACACCGGTTCGTGCCGGGTTGATTTGTACTAATCAACGTGAAGAGGTGTGCATAATTTTCCGGTGTTAAACTCGGTGCTTTAATTGCACAAAACGGTGCAGCCGTGTACCCCGTTGTGGGCCCGTTTGTTTGCTTACACCGACCGGCCTGTCTCCCCCCAAAACGGATGGGCCGCACATATTGCATCCGGACGCATTTCCACGCGGCCCGGCCGGCAGATGCTTTATAGGTGCTAATGAATCGCCTCATTAAGCACGGATATTGGTTGGTAATATTTGACCCGGTACCATCGATACATTCTCTATCAAGTGATGCAGCTCGGCTCTCCCTCCGTTCGCGGAACGTTCTCCAAATATTCACGTAACGTGGCGTAAATGTCGATCCAATAAATACTACCAAATTATTGCAATATTGTGTACCGCAGCGTGTCGGCTCGCATCGCATCGTGGCGCCAGTTCCTCTCGCAAAGCTCTCGCTTATCGAACTGCCTACCGCCGCGTACCGAAAATTAATGAAATGCGTTACAATCATGGTATGGTAATTCTGTAATGATGATTTTAATCAGGTGGTTATTTGCCCTGCCAGAATGTTGCAGGTGGGGGCGCGTGTGGGTTTTTGGTTACGGTGGTTAGTGAACTCTCCCCGGGACTCCCCGGTACGGAGAGCGCGGATCATTTCTGTGCCAATTATGTGGAGATGTTCGGCGTTTGTTGCCATGCCCTAGCGCAACAAGCACACGCAGTACTGCCCAGCGTTGTATCACTTTTAACGAACTTTAACGGCCCAACTGTTTACTTTAAACCATCCTTCGCCACTTGTCAATGTTTGAAACTGAGCACCAAGAAAAACGGAAAACTCCCTCACGCACGCAATGCACAAAAGCGTTCAAGTCAAGCACAGCCTCCGCAATTACGTGAATGTTGCATTTTGCAAATTCCATCCCCATGATTTGGCCGTACCATGGCCGTGCGTGGTGGTGGCCTTCAATGGATGGTTTGGAATCTGCTGGATCGCTGGAAACACTACATTCCAATTCCGCATACGAAAACGCCCACCGCTTTTCCCCGGGGGGTGTGGAAGAAAATTTGAAGCATTTTCCTCCCCCCCAGCTCACTAATGTTTCTAAATAAAACCACCCCAAGCAGGGCAGTCACGGGCACAGGGAACTGCATTCCTTTGGCCGAATTTACATGCGCGTTTTAAGATGCGCTGGCAGGGTGGAAAAACTGGCAATAAAAACAATTGGCCATTGAAATTGTTTTCCGGCTTCTAATACAAAGTATGCTTCGGTGCAACTTGTAGCGACTGTTCTGCACCGGCTATTATTAGGCTTGGTTGAATAAAAACGCAAAAACCACCTCCACAACACGAAACCGCCATCAATTGCCTGCTGGCCGAATGCGAGTTATTTTGATGGATGAAAAATAAAATGTAACAAGAAAAACGACAAAAAAACACACACAAGATGAAGGGCCACATTCCGCGCGAACGTTCCCTCGATCGCTACATCGATCGCTTGATGATTGATGACCCGAAATCACCGACCACCGACGGGGAGAATGGGTCGCGGTACAGGAAGTCCGTAATCCATTTCGGGAGGGGGGGGAGAATTGGACCATTGGAATTGGGTAGAGCTAGAGCCCACCCACGGCACGCAAATGGAAAATGCAAACTGTGATGGATGGATGGGCACACGAAAGCCCCAGTGTTGCACGCACGTTCCAGCGAGAAACATTTGCTGAAGGCCGTCCAGCCATTCGGCAACCCTGACCTGGCACACCAGATTTGCCAGATTTTGCCCGGAGTGCGTGACTTCCCTCCCGGTTTCCCGAAATGGAAAGAAAATTCAATTGGACTGAAGCAGTGGAAGCGCCACAAACCTTCCAAACGAATACTACCACTGCTTCGGTCCAAAAAAAAAGAGTACGCTTTTGCATCAAAATATTCATTCAATTTCCACTGGCTTTATGGTGTATCGGGCATTTTATTACATTGCTTACCAAGGAAACGTCCCCAGTGCGTCTTGCATATGTGGAGTGGTCCCTTTCACAAGTTATTGAACAACTTTTCCCTAACCACTTTCTTCCATGCTCGGGGATGAAAGTAGAAACGATATGCATTTTTATTGTATCGATTCTAGGAATAATGATTTACCTTTTACGAAGGTACAGGATGCACATTGGAGTTCGCTTTACCACTTCATCAGCGTCCTCTGCACACGCAAACACACATACACACAAGAGGCACTTAATCGTGTTTTGTGTCGCTACAGCACATACGCCACCACCGACGTGCCTCAACTCGGGAGAGCAATTTCCTGCACCGTCTGCATACATCGAAGCATATTGTTTAAAGCGTCTCCGTGTTGCTGCGCTCGTTGCGAATGATGTATTCATAAGCATAAACTATGTCCAACAACATCATCAGCCGCCCGAAAACCACCGAGTACCGAGAACGAACGGACCCAGTGCATGCATGCATGCATGCACACGATGGTGGTGTGTGCAGTTTTTGGTGCATAATGCGCTAGTACTGCCAGCTGACATCCTGGCTGAAGCAGCTGCGTAAACGAGCGCAGTACACAAAATGCAATCCCCCTTCATTGTGCCCCCCCAGGACACACATCGCGACACTTACGGACACTCCACTCCAGTGTGCAAATAAATTCTGAACCAAATTCACCCTTCCCACGTGCGCCAAAGGTGGCAGCAAATAGTAGCGCTCGGCCGAACATCACAAGCATCGTCAGTCGTTCGATGGTTTTCGATGAAACGTCGTACGGCGCGTAGTAAAGTCACGAAGACATGGCCAAGCATACACTCCTCGCACAACACGGGTCTTGGAGCATGTAACGAATTAAGAAGCGATCGCTTCCACTAAACTTCCAAACAATTTGATTTATGTTTTGCCTCCCGCCTGCATTCGCGCACGGAGGGTGCCGCCATTCTATATATGACATGTGTTGGCAGATTTTATGGCCGTTCTGGGTCGTTCTGCTTCCCCTTCACCGCGGCTGGGATGCGATGCTGTATTTATATTATCGGGCAGCACAATATCGGGCAGCACACCCTTGCGGATGCATGTTGACGCGTTCGCTTTCCACTGCAGACGGTGAAGTGTATCGGAGCATCGGAAAATTATTACTTTTCCTCGCTTCGGCATCTTCACGGCCGGATGGGGCGGGAAGGTGATCAAGCTAACCCGTTTTTCGAGCACCCAACAACAAGTGTAACGGAGTCGAGATGCGCACAGCACTAATTTAATGTGTGTAATCAAAAAGGGGTTTATTGTGTCGTGTTTTATGAGCAGCCACATTGCACCAGAAACGATAACAACGTTTTACCGCCGGCAACTGTTTTATCGGTCTCGCAGTCGTTGGTTGGTGAGTTAAAAAAAAACAGGGAAAAGGTACGTATGTTTATCTTTTGCCGTTTTATTCTCTCGTTTGCCCGCCTTCTAGCGCGTACGGTGCAGCGCAACAGGATCTTGGTAATTGTAGCTGCATAATTGAATAGAGACAACCGGTGTCCCTAAACGATTGCGATCGTATTACATTTACATAATCGATGTCACCCTCCTACCTGATCACGGTGATCACTTTTTGATCTCTCGTTCAATCACAAACACACTCAAGATCGCGAACAGTGGTCGACGATGGTGGTGATGGCTCTTGATCAAGTACACCACAAACCTCAATCGAACCGCCCGGTGTTCGTTCCCACCCCACTGGTCTGCAATTAAAATTTCAATATCTACTTAATAGCTCCGTTGCCTCCGGGCCGCGTTGCCCTGTGCACCGTGGACCACGCACTCAAGAGCCATCAGAGTGAAAGAGCTCAAGCGGTGACACTCAAATTATGTCCTCGACGTTCGCCTGCACCATTGCTGCTGCTGCGAACTGCTAGGAATGGTTCGTGTTCGTGTCGATACCGTTTTTATCCCTAATTGACAGCAATTATGATAATATTCCGAACCGATGTTCGTCGCACCATTCACCCCCGGGGTCATGGATTGTGCCCTTTCAAAAGCAGGAAAAATGGCAAAACAAATAATCAGTACTTTTAGCGATCTCGCCCAAGACAACGACGGAGTATTTAATGCGGCACGGAATTACTTGAGTTCGAATTATTTTTGTTTTTCCTGCAAATTGCAATATACTACAGTTCCGTTTCCTTCCCGCGAAGGCTACACAACAAGCCTTCGCAATGGCGTCGAGGTTAATTGGCGCTCGATGAACAACACGCAAACTGTTTCAGGAAGAATCGCTTCCAGCATCGCAGTAAGAAGCCAAAAGCTGAGCCCGCTGAGGTGGAATTACTATTTCTTGAACACTGTAATTGATAAGGAACACTTCAGAATCGTTATCATCGTCTCCTTCGCGACGTTTCGCAACCGGATCGCTTTTCACAAATCCTCCTCCCGGCGTCTGATGCCGTTTCGAACCTGGAACGGCGTCGCTTCCGAGTGGTTCCATTGGCAAATTAATTTGCCTTCACGCGCTTTCGTAGTTGAAAAACTTTATTAATTAAATAGCAAACCTTCCTTTGCGCGGCGTCGTAGCGTCGTTGCGAAACGTACGAGCAAGCTCACAAACTACTTTCTCACTAATCAATCTTGTGCCATCTCGCTTCACGCACCGCTGAGATGGTGACACTTGGCGCGTAAGGATTCCTTCTCGGGGAATGGAATGGTAGTAGTTCGCACCCGCTCAACTGTCGAAAAAGTACTCCGTCATTGCTTTGCTAAGAGACAAGCCATCACACCCCATCGCACTGTTGCGGTGACGGGGCTATTGGCGAATTTTTCCCATCCTGCGAGCGTTCAAGCAGCAAAGCTGTGAGTGAACTGGAAAACTGGAAAATTGGATCAAATAATACTGACCGTGTTTGGGCACAACGAAGTAAATTCGTTGTGTCACCTTCTAAGGGATGGTGACCGCTTCATTTGAACGGAAAAAAGACACAAGAATTCTAAGAGACTGACTATTTACTCTTGCCCATTCACCGTATCGATTCCCCACGAAACGTCACTGGGGTAAGATTGAGTGGCCTCAGTTGTGCGACAGTACACTATACGCTTGGTTTGCACAGATCGAACCAGAGATCGATCCGTTTCGGAAACCGACGGTCTCCAACGCGATAGAGACGCATCATGACGAATTTCGGAGTAAGACATCCGTTTGTCCAAGTGTTCTCAGGAATGTGTTGCACATTCCTTGGCAGCTGTCACGAAGCTACCCGGTGCTAGGTGAAGATTAATCGAACATTCCCACCGTAAACGACCGGTACGGTTGGTTCAAGTGTGGATCATATTCGAAACCACGTTTTGACACATTTTCGATACCTTCCATCATATCGAGAGTGGGAAACGGGGTGGAGATTAGTTAGTAGGCAGCAGCGTAAAGCGCAATGATGCGCAAAGCATGCTCAAGCATCGCTATCGGAATCGGGCGAGAAGAATTAACGAAATGGTCCAACCGTACATCGTCCGGACTATCGGACGTGTGCTGTTGCGACCGAAACGGTCCACACATTCCGGTAGGCGGAACATAATCATCATCAGTCATTATACGGACCCATCGGCAATGTGTGAAGATGTCTGTGTGGCCAGGTCGGAAAATCCCGAGATGAAACTATTCAAACCCCCGCAACAGAGCTGGAGCTGAGCTTGTGGTGTGGCGGAACAATCGTGCTCCCCACCACGATAATGACTCCCGGGTGCCACGATACGAAACGATGCACCACAACTGGCCACAAAAAGCCGCGACAGAAACTCCTGCGTAACTCTCTGCGGTAAGCGTTCCCTCCCGGTGCCGAATTTCCCAAGACCGGGCCCACGGACTAATCTATTGTATTCCAATCAGGTGTACCCGGGGAGGTCGTTGAAGGTGATACACATACACCCCTTCCCCTCCGACCGTAGGACGCATTTACACCGGTTTTCAATTAAAACCCAAAGTCCTTGTCACGTCCTTTGCTAACACGCTCGCTAACAATGAGCCCATCGCCCCGATCATCCAGCGATTCCGCGACGAGATGGGTTGCAGTTGTGCCATTGCCATTGCTCTATCTGGGTCACATAGTCACGGTGAAATCTTCAACCAATTGTTAAGCTTCTCACGGATGTGCCACGTTTTGGATGTGTGCGGGGATTTGTTGCGGGGAGTTCGGGAGGATCCTTTTGCAAAGAATTTCTAATTTTCATCCCGGAATTTTCCAACCCACCTTTATGGCCCTACCAACGGGGACGTTGATTGTATCAGCTAGTGGTGAGGGTGGGAGTTACAACAGCAACGAAAAAAAAACCGACACGAACAAGAAACCCTTTTAAACAGCTGGCATGACTTCTGGCTGGGATGGGATGAACAGCGAAATCGGTGCGTAAAGCTGCAATTGTAATGGCTGTATTGCGTACAAGCAATTAAGTAATCTTCACTTCAGTACGGTGAAGGAGTCACTGCTGCGCACAGATCATTCAACATTGGTCGTCTCTTCGCGGACAGACAGAGATCCATCAGCCGGTCATGGATCCGTGCATGGTTGCATGCGCGGTCCCAGAGAAACACTGGGTGGTCCCACTGTAAATGCCGACTGCTGAGTGTGTTGAGTAAACAAGCACCATTTATGAGACCGCAGTTAAATCAGCATTACTTCGTCGCTGCCACAAGCTAAACAAAACTCCCGGACACTGGCTCGATGTGATTTTCATTTTCACAACCTGCTAGTGACACGATCTGCCATCGTCCAAACTGCGCCACCCTGTTGTCGTACAAGTTGTTGAGACACAACGTTACGTGTTGTGTTGTAGAAGCAACGAACCATACCTTCCGACCATGTTAATGAGCGTGTTCCGCTTCCCGTGTAAAATCCCCAAACCGTCGCTGCCGAAACTACCAGACGGCGCTCCAAATACATGAATGAACCAATGTCCGGACGGATGGGCAGGGAGGGGTGGATCGCAGACAACTGGAGCTTCTGAGTTTTCGTTAGCGGAGAGAACGCCACCACTATGGCATCGGAACGTACAAATTTACGAGCATGCGATGCTACGAATGGTGGAAAATTCCGGCAAAAGGTGATGAAATGTTGATGGTACTATCACGGCAGTCGAAACACTCGAAACGGAACGCGCGGAAATGGGTGCAGCAGCAGAAGCAAGTCGGATTTTTTAATTTGCATTCCCAGCAGCCCAAGTTCCCATGGAAAACGGGGCAGCTTGCATAAATTTACCACACTTTAAATTGATCCAGGCACTTAATTTGACCACAGTGATGATGATGTTAGTCATACACATAAAGTTCACTTAAAATTAAATGCTCTTGTGCACTTACAACTTTTACAGCACACTAACACTAATCGGCCACCACCCGATGCCAGATGCAAAGTGCAGCAAAAATCGTAAAAGTTTGCCACTCATGCCAATATGTGTGTGTGTTCTAAAATGCACACTCAGTAGTGCCAGCATAAATCAAAATTAGCTCGGCACAATAAAAAGGACCTCGCGCCAACACAACACACGCGACCGCTCCGCGTGATGGTGATCGAAGAAATCGTTAAACCGTCGATAATAATGCGATACTCCAATCACATCGCTACATCGTGTCTGCTAAACGCTGCTGCTCCAGCAGCAAACGCAAAACACATAAACCTATTCGAAAAGCATAATTAAATGGCACAATCCGCTGGTGGATAAAAGGCGGCATTGGCGCTGTTCCAATGCAAACACACATGATACAGACGGCACACACCAAACCAGAACCACAACGGCGCAATACATTGTTTGAAAATCGAAAATAAACTATTCGTGACGGAGGCTCGGGAATGGCACGAGTTTATTATCCGTCCGGCGCGTCCGCCGCCGGGTGGGGGAACAATATTTTCAACGGTCCCGCAACCGGGAAGCAGCGCCTGAAGACATACACGCCAAACTTCAAGCTGGTCATTTAAGAACGCCCCCTTACCGAGTGCACAAATGACGTGAATTTATGAACATTGAATTTATGGTGTGTCGTCATTTTAAAAAATGCTCACCAAAGAGGACAAAGCCGAATCGTCTGGTGTGTGTGTCCGTATGTGTGTTTGAAGCGGATCGTACGCTGCATAAAGTGGGAATGTATAGCCTACATGCCCAGTTTGGTCAGTTGGAGATTAAGTTCTTGGCCGCCTAGGAGGTTCGCTCCCAAAGCATTCCCAGCCGGACGATACCGATCCAAGACTTAATAAAGAGCACGAATCGGACGCTTGATGGTGCCGCCACATGCTCGGCCCGTGGTCCGTTTCCGTCCCCGCTGCTGCAATTAACATAACATATATAATTAATTCGGTGCGTACTTTAGCGACCGAGTCCTAACAGCCGATTCGAAAACAAACCCCAAACACCAGCGCATCGTAACGGAGCATCTGCTTTGTGCGAACCCAGCCAACGGAGGAACTCCGGACCATGAAAGGGGGAACCCATTGAATTCAATCAATGTTTGATCCGCCCCTTGCCGAAACGGACGCAGAAAGCCTCGGGCAAGCCTTTTTGCTCTTATCACTTAACACCTCGTCGGCCGGAGAACGCCCGCAGGTTCCGGTTGCTCGTCTTACACGCTGCAGCAATGCGTGCACGTGCAACGCGACAAGCGAAGCGAACACACTCCGCCGCAGTCCACGGGCCGGGCAGGCACGGCAGGGCACAAAATAAATACTAATCTTAATTGGAAATCACGATAAGACGTCCATCTTTATCTTTCGACCAGACCGGTTCGTCCATTAGGCGCGATCAGCGGACATTCTACAGCGCGCATATCTCACACTCCCAATAAACCCAACAACGGCCCTGTGAACTGTCCGTCGTCGTTAGCGTTTCGTGTGGAAATTCAATTAACTGACTGCATCTCGGGCGATCGTCGGGATCCGCACGGAAAGAACCCGCCTGAGAGTGCTTCGTATGCCTTGCCGAAAATGGAATTATGGTGGAACGGGAGATGCCGGCAGGAGGATAATTTGCCGGAAGCCGCCGACGGCCAAAATTTAAACAGGGCTACGTCTGAGTCTCAAAAGCCACTCAGGCACGGTACCGGTGCGATGATCGTTTCGAAGGGATACCCGCCAGCCACCCGATCAGGGCGCGTCCATTCCGCCATGTCCATCCGTTTGCACATCTGTTGAAAACGGTCCGATCCAAACGATTGTCCTATGCATGCGTTATTATCATTTCCCACTGATTGCCCGCAGCCGAACGGCCGAACAGCGTTCGATCGATAGAGCGTTGGTGAGTTCCGAGAGTTTCCACAAATCGTTGCATTTATTTGGCCTTCCTTTCCCGAACCGTACTGCTGTGTGTCCCTTGCACAAAACGGTAGTTATGCATTTTTATCGCCTCGTTCCTATCCATCATCAGTTCGCTCTAATTTAATGTTATTACTTTCCACCCATCCGAAACAGCGCGCGGCGGCGGCTTCCCGAGTGCGGCTGGGTCGAAAGATAAAAACATTCGAATTTAAACACGTGTTGACAGATAGGACTGTGCAGGCTATGCCGACTGGGTTGCCGGGGGCAGAATGGTGATGATATTAAACCGAGCCAAAAAGTGGCACCGCTTTCGGACCCGTGCTTATGGGGCGGAGAAGCATTATGCTGATGATGTCTTCATACTGGGCCGGGCAGTGATCGTCGCTCGATGCAAACAAATCGATGCTTCCAACCTTCCGATTCGATTCGAATACCTGATGATGGTGTGCAACAAAACATTTTAATTGGATGCATATATGCTAATTCTGCTGATGCGATGCTGCATGCGTAGCTCCCTGAGAGCACACCCCTGGGGTAGGGTGTCCATTGTTATTGCTACCTGATAAACCGGCCGAAACGATAAAGATTAAGATGATCACTTTCGGAAGTTTATCAATAAACCATTAAAGAAGCATCAACAAGCAGAGAAAGGCGTGGCAACATGAAGATGTCACGTGTAGAAATCTGGCTGGTGCAGTGGTCGGCAAAGTACGACTCGTCACTCTTTGGCATCCACCACTAAACTAAAAATTTGGTAAAATGTTACAATTAATGTTACTGCATTTAATGCATTTAAAGCTCATTGATAAATTCTAGGATTTTTCTGAAATATTTTCCTTGAGAGCCCTTGAGATCTTTACATATTCGATATCGTTGTCTCGATTACTTCAGGTTTGTGTCATAAGGACACTGCGTCCCAAAATGGTACCCTTTAAGCTTTTACTACTTTTGGCCAAGTTGATGGTTGGCCAAGTGCTTGATGAATCTTTTGTGTATGAATCTTTAGCGAGGAATCTTTCAAATCGGTTATTTACTCTCAACTTTTCATTTTTAAAAATACTGGAAATAAAATAAATCGGGAAGAAAGAACGAAAGAAACTGTCCCAAAAAGATAGCCTCAAATATAGAATAATTGTTAATAAACAGCTGTCTTAAAACACTAATCAATGGTAACAGAATCATTTAGTAATCAGATGTACAAATCGACATCTTACATGTCCATTTGAAGCTTATTTTGGCTCTTCTCAAATTCCCTTTTCATTAATATCCTGCCTTCTTGACATCTTTATAACAGTTGGCTTCAAGAAGTTTGCCGACCACTGGAGCTAGCAGTACGAAATCATTCATCACATCATATAAGAAGTATAATCTGAGTTATACAACCATACTCCACTCCATACTAAAAAAAGGATATAAAACCCCCTCAGCGATGGAGTTAACTCTCTAACGTCCTTTTCAATAGCAATCAGTTCTGTTGGTTTTAAGTCACCCCCATTCCCTCATCACAACTTGCAACGTTGAAACGCGTCGTAATAAAATTTATGATAATCGCCTACGCCGCGCGCTTAGGCAAAAGCAAACTGTGGAAGCTGGGGCATGTTAACTTTGCAATTAACTTCAGCGCAAATTATTATAAAACAAAAACGCAAAACGAAACACGAAACTCCCCACGAACCCACACCGAACGGCACCACACAGAAACCGCAGTGAAAAAATGCAAACTTTTCACCTCAAAATTACGGTTGAATAAATCAGCGCACCGAGGCTTACCGCGGGGTTTTACCGATCACACGGCGCTAGAGTAATTGCGAAGCGTTGTTCAAAACCCCGGCGTTCTGCACTTACGCGTGCTATTCTTTCGCGTTCGGTACGCGCTTCTGTCTTTCGAGTGCTTAATTAAAATTATCATAAACTTTGCTCCGCCTAACGCACTCTTCGGGCCGGTAAAATGCAATCGACAAATACGACGGAACCGCGTGCGTGTGCTGCATTAAGCGCTCTCTTTGTGGCAGAAACTGTCGCGCCCTGGTGGGAAAGCTGGTGGTCGACACACCACCATGGGAAGAGGTGGGTATCGGGGGTCATACAATTTTATCATTCATCCATCTATCGAACGAGATTACATTTTCCCGTGAGCCGGGGGTTAAGATGAAAAACCCCGTGGCCCGTTCTTCCCAGTATCCCTTCGCTTCCACATGGCGTAATACAGGTGCACGAGCGCGAAGCCGAGGGTAAGAAAATATTCAAACTCCCCTGGGACAACTTGAGGATGAAGGTGGGCACGCGAACCCAACCAAGTTTCCCCAGACTCCTGTGTACAATACGATAGAGTTTGCAGTTTTGTAATAACAGGTACAACTTTCGACGGCGTCTCGCGCGCACTGGGTGTGATAAAGAAAATGGAAAGCATTGCCGCCTTTCCCGAGGAAACAAAGCTCGGCCGATACGACGACGACATGGAGAAACAACTATGATGAAAATAACCGAGACAAAACGTACTGACATTCCTGTCATTTTCATCGCCATTTTGGATCCCACTAGCTGTGTGCGGGGGGCGCCACCATGCCATCGTTACTGTCACCGAGTCGCTCAGACGTCCCTCAGCATGAAGATAGGGATGTGGAGTGTAACAGAAAAAAATAAGGAAAATAAAGACCCCGGCAACTGACATCTACGGCCACCACGGCAGGATCGGCAACAAAAAGTTGACATTGTTGAAGTGGAAACACGCCAACATCGAGTAAAATGGGAGCAGGAAAAAAAAATGATGGGAAAACACGCGAAAGACTCAGTCGCCACGAGGAGGTTTGCTCCCTCGAGCCGCCATTTGAAGACATTCCGAGATGGAGGCGGCAAAAGTTCACCGCCTTTGCTACACTTCCAACCAACCCATCCGTCCCGGGTACGCCCCCCCCACCTTATGGCCTCCCGTATGGTTTCAGTGAAAAATGTTTCCTCGCATCGCAAGCCGGTGGTAGGAACCATCCCACGTCCCACAGTGAGCGGAACTTGTTGGAACGTCGGAAGCAGTGGGAAAACCGAAGGAGCAAAAAAAAAAGGAAACACACCCCCGGAAAATCCACTGCCAGGGAACTAGTTTTTCTTGTCGTCATTTTCCAGGTCGGCACCTTTAGCGGACAGTTTTGTTGCCGCTACCACAGAGTTGGGTGTTTTCCATCGAGCTCTTCCGTCCACGGGTCCACGTGGTGTTACACGCTGTGTTATCATTTGTCTGTCCAACGGTTCGTGCCGGTGGTGGAGCGAACTGATCATACGGAGAAAAATGTAATTTATTTCCACAGCGTTCACCGGCGCTTTCGGCAGCGTTGATCGAGATGAAACTAAAACAAAAGACGAGATGAGATGAGGAAAACGCACGACAAGTTTTTCCTACCTTTTGCGGCACACGACCGAAGTTTTGGTGCCCGGGGGCCTCGGGGGAATTTTCCGTATCGCTTGCTTGTCTGTTGACTAGTCGCGGCACTAAATGTTGTTAAAGATTTATAGGACAAGTAGCAAAACTAGCCATACTTTGTGGGGATTCTACGGTTACGAAATACAGGTAACGCGCTGATCTACATCGCTATTAGCTACAGCATCACTCACTAAACGTCACAATGTTTATAAAGCGAGTTTTCCACACAATTCCTCCCTATTTATTATTTCCCCCAATGGCGAATGGCGTGTGTGGAAGGTTTGGAAAAAAAACTTCTTCATCCGCATCCGTACTTCAACAAGCAGCACATTGACCAAAAATTTTCCTGATTTTCCACATTCTTTTCCATTGCCCTCCGCCTTTCTTGCCCGCAGCAGCACCACCTAAACGATATAAGCGGATTCATTTTTTATTCAATTGTTTACACCATCCCCAAAAGTTCGCGTCGGCACACATACGAATGGCAAACAATTTTCGAAACAATTTGCCGAACAAACGCAAAAACCTTCCAAGTACTCTTGAACAACAGCATTTCAGTATTTTCCCGCAGCAGCAACAGCAGCTTCTGCTGCTGCGGAAGGACGGGCTTTAGCATTGTACGGTGGCGCAGTCAACTTGTCGATGGCTGACGGATCCCACCAGACCCATCCCGTGAAAAGGACAAACGAAATGCAAAATTTAATGCTCCCCTACACATCCTACCACCATCACGCTGATACGGGGAGAAGCTATTATCGTCAAACTTATTACAACATTTTGCAACTCGCTAAACCTATTTGCTGCGCAGGCTTAAAAACAAAGCAAAGCATATTTCATGCTTCCCTGCAAACTAACAAATATAATTGAATCGAAATGAAAGTGCACTTTTCACGTCTCACGGGCAGCTTCAAGACCTGTGGCAGACTGTGGCCGAAGGCGATCAAATCATCGCGCATCGTATTTGAACAGCTCACGAGAACAATTGTACCGCCGCTCGCCGGCAACGGTGATGGTACAAGCTTAAATCGATCGACCAGGTACAGGTACATGTCAAGTTTCCCAATGGGGCCAATGATCCAACAACTTTTCGCAGACAATTACCACCCTTAATTGGGCCAGTTCTCCGATCCTGTCGATGACTGCTGGACCAACCACGAAAATGACCATTAATCATCCATCGACGAGGCCAAAAAGGAGGGTTTCGACTTTCTTTGACTTCCCTTCGACCATATTTAATGGGGTTCTCACCTCTGCCTGGTGCTCCGCTGGCTATTCTCAGCGGGTGTGACTCGTGATATCTTCATACTATGCATTCACCAAACTGGTTCGCAAACAATCATACATTTGCACGGCGTTTTCTCACTTTCGAATCGTGCTCGATTTGTCATTGTCACACAGGGCAGTATGGTGTGCCGGAAAGGTTCTTGGATATCCACGAAAACTCTCGGTGTTCCAAAACCGTTTCCGCCGTAACGATCTCGCAACAGTGGGCACCGTACGGTTGGACGAGTTCTGACGGATTCCACACCAGCTCCACGCGTTGGAACTCAAATTTGTTGTTCACATGCCGTTCGGTTTTTTGTAGACACACAGCTCTGCCTAAACCCTTCCCCAATAGCGATGGCCACCATATTTAACTTTGTTGGCAAGCGACAACCGGAACACCTAAAAACAATAGACGATACTCACCGGAACGGAGAGCAAACGTTGCACCATACATGTTTGGGTGCCCTTTTGTTTGAACGACACAACCGGCACGAAAATTTGTCCTGCGTCCTTGAAGTTCCTCCACTTCAAGCTTTGCTCCCCTCCTATATTGACATGTGGCCGCCACTGCAAGTCCAACATGAAGCAGCACTTCAAGTGCAAAAGTTGGTATCTTTTAATTTGATCAACATAGTTTTCCATTATTGCGATATAAAACACCGTGTGCCGGGGGTCGGGTCGGGCGCACTCATCGCATCGACATTAAATGCAACAACAGGCCGACGTGCCGACGTGGTAGCAAAGGGCCCACGGATGTACACGAACTTCTACGACCGACGAGGTTCGTACGGATTCTTGTACCTTGTGCCCCACCCCAAAAGCACCCGTGTGTGTGTGTATGCATGTATTTGGCCAGTTCTAGAACAACGTCATCTTCTCGTCTCAAGCGACTTCCGGTTTTTGTTCGGTCCGGCCTCGCGTATCCTCCCACATCCGACCTACCGTACGCCGGGGGACCGAGCTTTGCAGAGGTGAAACCCTGTTTTCTTCGGCCAAAGTTCAGTCAAGCGTACGACTAGACGAGTGACGAACAACTTCTGGCATTATGGCTACCTAGCGGGAAAGGACGAAGCTCGACGAATGGGGCATGTGTGCCACGCCGAGACGGTGGTATATTGTTCTACGCCAAACATGCACATCATGTATGCTGCTGTTGCTGCTGCAGCATGCATCAATGCATCTACCGCACAACACTGTTTGGCATCTCGGTGCTGGGGACCTGCCCTGACCTGACTGGCCAAAATCAGGAAGAACATTCGGTGTGCTTCCTGTTATTGTGGTCGTACTGTGGCTACAAGTCTAATCGCCCTTCGAGCGCCAAGTGTCAAAACACAGGGTGATTTCTGTTCGCCTTCCGAGACCGATTATCATTTGCACGATAATATGTTTACCGTGCATTACATGCCCCCACAGTCTGGGCACCTTTTGCCGTTCCTGACGTACGTCAGGCAAGCGGTGAGCTTTTAGTTTCGGTAAGAGAATTCCCTTATTACGATACGTGCACCACCCTTATTCGGTTTGCAGTTTTTCAATACCGCTCTAACAGGACCAGGGCACAACCGAAACCCCCTGTTGTGCTTGGCGTATAATCCTATACCCCCGTTTCCCGAAGACAATGGGACAATGTCCAACAGTCCGAGCAGGAGGATTCAATTCAATTTTCCTATTCCACCGAGAGGAAGCATATTCCCCTGGACAGCACAAACCAACAAGACAGCCCCGCACGTTATCCGCTGCTGCTTGCGTATCCTTTCATCGCTTTTCTCCACGTGCGCTTTCACTCACAAGCAAAACGGTCCCACTTGGAGGTACTGCTGCTGCACTTCTGGTTTTCTGGTTTTACCTCGACAAAAACTGCCATTCAGCGAGACCGTCAACGTGAAGAGGGAATATTATCGGGTTGATGGCTCTTCAAAGGAAATGAGCTTGCACAATCCATTCCCCTTGGCCCGGGGTCCGCCCAACCACAGCCCCATCCCCCCATGCGGCGCTTTATTTATTTCACCCAGCAATAACACCCACCATAAACGGGTTCGACCGCAAAGGCGTCCATCCACCCGGGCATAGAGTGGGGCGGCCGCATCGAAAACTAGGACGAAGATGTTGCCCGAAGGACGAAGATCAACATTCGGCTAGTGGACGGCAAACAGACGGTGTGGTTGGGTACGGGCGGGCAATAATGCTTAGAACAAATAAGCACAAAATTTAATACCACAGCCACTTGGTCCACATCGCACTTTCGCCTCCGGTCGTGATCCGCACGCCGAGGCACGGATACGGTAAAACGAAGAACCCTTTTTGGAACGGCGCAGGGTGGAAGGGAATTCTCTAGGGCAAATGGTGGGTGGTGAATTCTCGGTGGACAGTCCACCGGATGGACAGAAACACACGGCAGGCTTTACTGCCACAGGACAGATCGTCAGATGTTCCGTTGCCAGTGTTGCCTTCTTTGCAATCCTTCTCCCGTGTTCCACACAACGTGAGGCAAAGTCAAAGGATGACATAAACGTGTCCGTAAATTTTTAATAAGCCTTTGTCTGGTTAAACTTTATCGTCCCCCCATTGTAAATCCCTGACGTTTCACTATCGCACCGGAGGATCACCTCTTCGATATATCCTGCAATCGTCGCACCGTGTTGCACATTGTACCATCCCGGGCACGGAACGTTTTATATCCAACGTACAAGTTCCAACGTCGAACAGTGGCTTCAAACATGGCAATGAACTCACACAAGACACACACCAGAACTGTTGGCTAATCTCCGATAAACGACCAACCTTGCCTTTGCCTACATATATTGAAAAGGCGTGCACTGGTTTGGGGCCAGAGTTAGAGGGTGATTTTTTTTAATCACTTCCACAAGTTGGTTAAATAAATAAATTGCCCGAAACTAATGATGAGCCCACGCTTTTCCAGTTTTGCAAGAAAATTACGTCGACAACCCCCGGACCGGTATGTATGCGCACGTGCTGTGTGTGTGTGTGTGTGTGTGTGTGTGTTGTGTCCCGATGTGTGTATGTGTGTTAGCAAATAATAAAACTTTTTAATGGAGTTTCTCACCCACCCGATGCCACCGCTAAAGGGGTAACTTCTGCTCACAACGAACTGCTCCGTAACCGTCCTAATGCCCATAATGATGCTTATGTGTGCTTGTCCGTCTACACCCCCCCCACCACCATCTCGAAGGAGTCAATTAAACTAACGAGAGAAGTAAAAGATCTTGTGGGCTTTTCTTCGTAAGCGATCCATCGGTGAAGATGCTCCGTATCGGAGGTGAAGCGTATTTATTGATGGAGCCATCGCCGCAACCCTACACTCCAACGTTGCCTATCAATTTCGTTAGGAATTTCAACATAATTAATCATGTATACGTTTTATGAAACATGATCGCCTGTCATGCCACCAAACAAGATGCGTGCGGATTTTACTTCAAAGTGTTACATGTTTATGGAAGTTGTTCCTCCGAAGGATTCGATGGTTCGAGCCATACCTGAAACGAGAGAGAGAGAGAGAGAAAGAGAGAAAGTTTCAAGTAAGTACGTTGAAAGCAACAGTCAAAACGATATGTTAGCAGAATGCGTTCCTCTACATCCCTCTGCATCACCACATCCGATTGCCGATCCGGTGAATTTGACACCGAACATGCATGCAATCGTCCCCAGGAACATATTGCTCCCGTTGCACTTCCTCCCGCAATACTTCCGTCAGGTCTTGGTCGGCGACTGGCACACCCGATGTCTATATCGGTTTCGGATCGTTATCTAGACAAACTGATTTGATTTGTGTTTATTCTTGTCACTGGACCTGCGTAAAAATATCTGGACTTCTTTATCGGAAGTAAAACATCCAATTTCGAACAAGCGCATGGGTAGCGTACAACAACGAACTGCACGGTTGTAGCTTAGTCTAAACAAACTGGAATGCGTCTTCGGCATTTGACGTTCTCCGTGATCACACGTTTGACCAATTTGCTGTGGGCTTTGTTGATCAAATATGAGATCTCAATAGACGAGCGATGTTTACGCTGTGCGAAGCGGTTAATTTCCTTCTCGTTTTACATTTCCTCCAGAAGCATCACCGGGCTCTGACTCACCAGATGCTGAGACGAGCATGATCGGCCAATACACAACACTACGATCAGATGCCGGATCAACATCAACATTGAAATGGTGAATTCGTGATGGTTGCTATACATTAAAATTTGAAAAAAAACTTTTCCTATTGTAATATTAACCTGTCAACAAGACGACACTAAACAAACTAAAATAATCAACAAATTTAAAATATTCCTCCATTCGTAAAGCCTAATGCTAATGAATTATACGAACGAGAACTCCGCCAGACAGAATTAAGAAGATTAATGATTTTTTTTCCCCAGTCAGTAACGTTGGCTACATTTTTCTGCTGACTGTGACTTCTCCACCTGATTGCGGAGCTAATGTAAACAGCTTAAAGTTCGTTAGCATAACCGTTGCATAACACATTCGCTTTCCACCGCCCATATTATCAGCTTAGCATTTCCTGATCCCATTTCCCACATCCCAACACACCCAGCACAGCAGTGCAAATGGTTTACATCATCCCGAAGCTGATCCGCCCGGTGCTGGCAAGCGGAAGCGTTGTTGCATTCGTTTGATGTGAAGCGTTGTGGGGGGAAAAACCCCCGTATACCTCCCTAGAACAGAACAACATCGTGCGGTGCGAATTCGTTTCAGCAGCAGTGTGAAGCCGGGACACAACAACAAAAGGCGAGAAAATCGAACACTTTTCTTTCATCTTGCCACGCCGAAAGTGTCAAGTAACAAACACTAAACACCCGACGGAAGACTTCTTATCGAGTTCCGTGCCCCCAAGCGCGCGAATTTCGCCCTGCCGGCAGGCAGGGGCACAACCCGATGCTGAAACAATCTGTTTAACAAGCAACAAAATAAATCGATTTTGAATCTTTTCAGCATAATCCATGCCTTCCTAGGGGCGTCCATCCCTCTTCGGTTCGGGCACCGTTTCGACCGTTGATAATTTCAACCGTACGCGTGACGACATCGTGTCACTCCGGTGTATATCCTGTCCTTGCGTCAAAGGTACTGGCATTCACTTTCCACTGGACGGACGGACGATCGAACACATCGTTACCGCTTCCGATCGATCCTTACGGTTTGATTAATGGAATGTAAATCGAACCAGCACACTTTGGCTTAGGCAAAAAAGGGATTCGGATCGGAAAGTGACGTGAGATTGAATTCCTTGCCAGCAAACCCCGCACCGTCCCCGATGGCTCTTACGATTAGAGATGGTGCAGTATTGAAGATTTGTTTCTATGCCACCTTCCGCGTTTCTGTCCGGAAAGTGACGAAATTAAAAACAAACATTCGTATGTGTGGTGTTCGACAGCGACTCGACCTCGCCACAACATGTAGCGAAGAATGGTCGAAGGGGTATGTTTCGAGTCTCATATAACCGTTGAAGATATTTCGATTTTGCAACCATTGCGACGGGAGCATAGTTAGCCAATAAGTAAGTGAAAACTAGCAGAATGACATACGCCATACTTCCACGACAACCACCGAGAGTTACGGACGACATTAGTCACAGGCTCCGCTGACTAATTGAACTTGACCCCGATGCAGTGACGCCCCGGCAATGATGTCGTGCGCCTCATCGTAGCTTACACTCCAACACGTATGTTAACCAGATGTGTATCGTACGCAAACTTATCCCACCGTATGACGATGTGTTCCGCTTCGAAGAATTCCATCTCGTCCAGGTTTGAGTCACCGGCACAGCTCGGCAAACCATCGATAGCAACGAAAATTGGCCGCGGTTTTTCGCGTGCAAAGAAAGACAATTCCGCTAGACAGTAAACCGACAACGGATCAGGGGGCGCTGCGGAACAACAGCCAACGCTGGAACTGGAGCGTTCCGCGCGCGGTGCCACGATGAAATTGATTCAATTATGATTAGTTTAAAATAGCGCTCCGCGAAACTCGTTTGCTCGAGCTCGAAAGTCTAATTATTCTTCATTATTCGCGCCTCGGTTGTCTCACGACCAGACGAGACGCTCTTCAAAGCGAGACAAATAAGAGGTAAAGGATGCGCTTGGCATCGGGGCGCTTTGCTTTTGTGTCAGCAGTGAGGTTATATTTTGGCGTGCGCAAGTTTTCGACTCGTCTACGGCGAAACTTTGTCTTGTTTCTGCTAATTACATACCGGACGGACGGGTGTGTGTGTGGAGTATTATATGCAACCGGAAAACGGTGGACTTCCGCAACAAAGGAAATGCAATGCGGAAACGTGCTTCCCCGGCAATTGGTGGACCGTTTATTTCTCGCTCTATCACTCCGATGCACCTGCAGCGTCGGCGTCGGGCAAGTGAAGGGCACACTACCCAAGGACTTTCAGCAGTGTTTCATCATTTGTAAGACTTTCCCGCCAACCAAAGCTATGGCGCTAATAGTGGATAAAACGTTCTTAATGGTGGATTCGAGTTCAAGTGGGTTCGAGTCGGACGCTAAAATACCGAAGCACAGTGAAACATATTGCCAAGCAGAAGCGCACAATAAGCATGTTTTTTCCGGCAGTAAACAACGATTCCTATCTTACCTACATAACTTCCGCGAGTAGTTTTCTGCTTCGTCGACTTTCTGCGCCGAATGGAAAGGCTCCAAATCGTGACATATTTTTACGCCAACTTGACTAATATCATTGAGCAAAAGTGTTGTCAAACAGGCAGCACTGTCACCATTGATCAACTTTTTCCTCAATATTATTCCAGCAAAAGCTGAAACAAACCTGCAGCCCGGATACTGAAAAGCACCAAAAATATAAAACACCACTTCCACCACCAATCCAGCGTATTTGGGCCCTCTGTGTGTGCTACCGTTTTAGTGACTACAGCACACCGAGGTTTTTGGCGATCTTTTTTTTTGTTTTGTTTAGCGAATCTTTGTCCATTCCCATCTAATTCAATAAAACGTTCGCCCGTTTGCTGGAAAACAAAAGGGGTGATAAATTGGAAAGATTAAAAAAAGGGTTTCCCGGGTTTTGGATGCCCACCGGACACATTTTGGAGCCGACGGTGGGAGGGCTTTAAGGTACCCACACGGACAGGTATTAATGCGGCAGCAATGGATTTCAAGCGGAAAGAAAGCACGCTAAAGTCGCTTCCAGAAGCGTCCTTGCGAGCCTGCGCTCCACAGCCCAAAACAGTTCCCTTTTTGACAGGGATCAGCCAAAAATATGATAGGATTAGGGAAAGCCAAAGAAGATGCCACAGCCACTTGTGGGACAGATATCAGAATGTTTTACAATCTTTTTCGCCGAATAGCTGAGCAATAGCAACTGTATTCCTTTCTCAATTTTGAAACTTTTTTAATCAATTTTATCAACACGTCGGACATTTTTTCGTGGTCTTCTCTGTAACATCTTTGCGATTGATTTACGAAGTCGAACGTTTTACTACGATCGCAATTAGCCGCAAGCACGACGACAGCGAGTTGATCCAACACATAATGCAACCAAACCTGTCTCTAGTTGCGGCTCGGTTGACTTGTTAATGTTTGATTGGAATTGATGCCACCTAGTCTTGCAAACGAAACCTCGCATCGTATGGCTTGTTTGAAAACTTGAAAAATCGAACCATTGTAATCGATGGTGGAACACAAACAGATGTAAAGCACGAAGTGCCATCAAGATTGTCACGGTTTCTTGCTAAGCAAGGGACACCTGGTGACGTATTACATCACAACCAACTTCGCCGCGGTTGGATAGCAGTTGAAGATCGAAAGCTATGATAAAAACTATCGGAGGTGACATCTCAGTAAACAAATGCCATATTGAACGAAGTGGATCCAAACTGGTTCTGGGGTCTCACGTGATCGATATTTACATTTCAAAACACAAATTTCGTATTGTTTTACCCAAAAATGTATCGCATTTCTTCGTTCGCTTGTTTAACCGAAGAATTCTTAGTTTGGTCGCATCTTTTGGTCAAATAGATCAGCTTTTATTGCATGTTTAATAGATAGAAAAAAAAGTCAAAAGATCAGTCCAGAGTTATTTGATTGTTGGTAATCACAACTTTTCACACTTTTTATCCAGCAAATCCGAACCCAAGACGTCCTGTAAGTCCACCGGACAGGCCTCCAAGGAGTCCACCACCTGCGGACACACTTCCACCGACATTCAGCTTGGTGCCTACGTTAGAGGCAGCCTGAAGACCATTGGTCAACCCTCCCAAAAGTCCGCCGGCTACATTACCAACCACGTTGGTGGCCGCGCCTAGCACGTTGGTAGCGGCTCCGACTACTCCTCGAACAGCAGTACCAGCCGTATTTAGCGCAGTGCCGGCCAAATTACCAGCTAAATTACCAGCTGTATTAATCGCTGTACCGGCCACATTACCAGCCGTATTAATCACATTACCGGCCAAGTTCAATCCTGTGCCCAGCAATGATCCGATAGGACGGATACCAGCACCGACATTGAGTCCCGTGCCTACGTTGAGTCCCGTGCCTACGTTGAGTCCCGTGCCGACGTTGAGTCCCGTACCTACGTTGAGTCCCGTGCCTACGTTGAGTCCCGTGCCTATGTTGAGTCCTGTGCCGACAGTTCCAACTTTGGGACCAAGATTAATTCCTGCACCAAATCCAGCGCCAATTCCTCCCAAACCAGCTCCTACATTTAGTCCGGCTCCAAGCCCAGCACCGATACCACCAAGTCCTGCTCCAAGCCCAACACCGATACCCCCTAGTCCTGCTCCAATACCGATGCTTCCTCCAATTCCTCCAAGTCCTCCAATGTTGATTCCACCTCCGATTCCAATACCAACACCGCAAGGTCGTGTCGTCGTAGTAGTTGTAGTCGTTGCCGCCTTAGTGGTAGTCGTTGCCGCCTTAGTGGTAGTGGTAGTCGGAGCAACCGTAGTAGTAGTCGTAGTCGTTGCCGCCTTAGTGGTAGTCGTAGTCGGAGCAACCGTAGTAGTAGTCGTAGATGTTGCCGCCTTAGTGGTAGTCGTAGTCGGAGCAACCGTAGTAGTAGTCGTAGTCGGTGCAACAGTAGTGGTGGTGGTGGTTGGTGCAACAGTAGTCGTCGTAGTAGTCGGCGCGACCGTAGTGGTGGTGGTGGTCGGTGCAACCGTTGTAGTCGTGGTGGTCGGTGCAACAGTGGTAGTTGTACTCGTCAAGCTAGCCAAAATTTGTGTTATCAAATTCACCAAAGCGGAACTAGAACCCACGATAGTAATGGCATTTCCATTAATATTAAGTGTAACAGTGACACTTGGCGCCGTTGTAGTGGTTGTAGCTACGGTAGTGGTAGTCGGAGCACTGGTTGTAGTTGTGGTAGCAGCAACAGTGGTCGTAGTCGGAGCAGCCGTGGTTGCTGCTGTTGTGGTAGCAGCAACAGTGGTCGTAGTCGGAGCAGCTGTTGTAGTCGTAGCAGCAGTAGTCGTAGTAGTGGCAGCAGTGGTTGCTGCTGTTGTGGTCGTAGTCGTAGCAGCCGTGGTTGCTGCGGCTGTAGTAGTTGTTGTAGCTGCTGTCGTCGCGGCAGTAGTAGCTGCAGCTGTGGTTGTTGTTGCTACGGTCGTTGCGGCAGTAGTGGCTGCTACTGTGGTTGTTGTGGCTGCAGTAGTGGCTGCTGTCGTCGCGGCAGTAGTAGCTGCGACTGTGGTTGTTGTGGCTGCAGTAGTGGCTGCGGTCGTCGCGGCAGTAGTAGCTGCGACTGTGGTTGTTGTGGCTGCAGTGGTAGCAGCAGTTGTGGCTGCGGTCGTCGCAGCGGTAGTGGCTGCTGCTGTAGTTGTAGTGGCTGCAGTGGTAGCAGCAGTTGTGGCTGCGGTCGTCGCGGCAGTAGTAGCTGCGGCTGTCGTTGTAGTGGCTGCGGTCGTCGCAGCAGTTGTGGCGGCGGTCGTTGCAGCAGTAGTAGCTGCTGCTGTGGTTGTAGTGGCTGCAGTAGTAGCTGCAGTTGTGGCAGCAGTAGTAGCTGCTGTGGTAGCAACTGTTGTAGTAGCAGCAGTTGTGGCAGCAGTAGTAGCTGCTGTGGTAGCAGCTGTTGTAGTAGCAGCTGTAGTAGCGGCAGTAGTAGCCGCAGTAGTTGCAACTGTTGTAGTAGCAGCTGTAGTAGCCGCAGTAGTAGCCGCAGTAGTAGCCGCAGTAGTTGCAGCGGTTGTAGTAGCAGCTGTAGTAGCAGCAGTAGTTGCAGCTGTTGTAGCCGCAGTAGTTGCAGCTGTTGTAGTTGCGGCTGTTGTTGCTACAGTTGTAGTTGCGGCTGTTGTTGCTACAGCTGTAGTTGCGGCAGTTGTAGTTGTAGCAGCAACAGTCGTTGTTGTACCTTGCAATGAAGCTATAATGGCCAATATCGTCGCTAGATCGGACGAGGCTAAAGTGATAACAGCTGCAATAATTTCAATTGAACAAAAAGTTAATTTCCAAACCCTAAATTCACTCTTCAACACTTTTCTTTGTAGCACTTACTTCCCCCGATATTGATAGACACCGTTTGGCTAGCGACAGGGCCGGTGAGCAGACACACGGCGAGCACCAGAGAAGCCAAATAGTTCTTCATTTTGTAGACTATACGGCAGCTATCGAAGGATACGTTCTAAAGACTGAAGGACCGAGAACCTCTTTATATACATCTAGTTCAGAACATATGCGCACTCAAATCAGCTATAAAGCACGTGTTGATGCCACCGTCTCGTCTGCAGATGTGTTTCAAGCATAACAGTATTCATTGTATTGCTTTTTGCACGAACCAACATATGAACCAGTTTCACCAATGAATGAAAAGTCATTATAGAGAAAACGGTAACAAAATATTTTTACAAAACGATCACGTCAATGCCTCCAATATTAGTTTCGAGGCGCTTTCAACCGTTCAAAGTTCGATTGATGGGCACAAAAGACTCATTCTTGGACAAGAAATCGACAGCATGCCATCCAAAACATGTTTGATATTTAGGTGTTCTATTCTGCTAAGAACATTCTAGAACTATTGAAGAAATAAAAAAAGTATCGATCCCTTACTAGCTTTGGACTTTTTGAAAAAAAAAACACATTATCTACTTGATTGTTTACAGGTGGTTATGAACTGCGAAGATGTTATCATTATTAAAAAAAAAACAATAATGAGTGAATTGTTTGACGTAGTTCTAAATTCTTACACGGCTCTGATTTTTGTCTCAACTCAAGACAACTCAAGAGACTCATCGTTATGATAGCACTGATTGTATGAACATTGTAAAATAAATGTTTAAAATGCATTCATGTTTGTTGCATGGATTCTTTATTTTTCAACTGAGCATATTATATACTTGCATTGATATACATTCTGTTAACACCGCTTAACCCAATAGACCGGCGCGGATTCCACCGCCAAAGCTTCCTCCAAAGCGGTTTCCATGATGTCCTCCGAAACCACCTCCCACTCTGGCGCTTAAACCAGCGCTCAATCCCGAGTTTAATCCTATTCCTGTGTTCACTCCTGCGCTTAATCCAGCGTTCACTCCTGCATTTAAACCACTGCTGATTCCAGTAGCAGCATTGCTCAATCCACTCAGCAATCCGCCCGCTACGTTACCAACTGCACCAACTACATTTCCAGCCAGATTAGCTGCAGATCCAACCACGTTCAATCCAGTGCCAACAAGGGTACGGGCAACGTTACCAACAGCGGGCAGGATTCCGAACCCTCCGACATGTGGGTGTCCAAAGCCGCCAATTCCACCTCGAACGCCCAATCCAAAGCCAAGCGGACCAAGCCCACCGACAATACCGACACCTCCTCCCAAATGCGTACCGCACGATCTCCTGGTAGTGGTCGTTGTGGCAGCGGTAGTCGTTGTGCTTGTGGTCGGTGCAACGGTAGTGGTCGTGGTAGTTGGAGCTACGGTAGTAGTGGTCGTAGTAGTGGCTGCTGTAGTCGTTGTGGTTGTTGGAGCAGCGGTGGTAGTTGTCGTTGCAGCGACAGTCGTCGTAGTAGCTGCGGTCGTTGCTGCAGCAGTAGTAGTAGTAGTAGTAGTCGCCGCCGTTGTGGTAGTCGTTGGGGCTGCGGTCGTAGTGGTTGTTGCTGTCAAACTCGAGATCAGTTGAAGTACTACATTCACCAAAGAATTATTGGTAGATGATACAGAAACAGTAGCTCCGTTGACGGTGACAGTTACGGTAATAGGAGCCACTGTCGTGGTAGTAGCAGCTACAGTTGTAGTAGTCGTCGCCGCAGCCGTTGTAGTGGTCGTTGTTGGAGCAGCCGTGGTTGTAGTAGTGGTTGGCGCTGCTGTAGTTGTGGTCGTTGTTGGAGCAGCCGTAGTTGTAGTAGTGGTTGGCGCTGCTGTAGTTGTCGTCGTTGTTGGAGCAGCAGTGGTCGTGGTAGTTGTTGGAGCAGCAGTGGTCGTGGTAGTTGTTGGAGCAGCAGTGGTCGTTGTTGTTGTTGGCGCTGCTGTAGTTGTGGTCGTTGTTGGTGCAGCCGTTGTTGTAGTGGTTGGTGCAACGGTTGTCGTAGTTGCTGCAACAGTTGTCGTAGTTGCTGCAACAGTTGTCGTGGTTGCACCGGCGACTGTGGTGGTTGTCGTCTGCAGTGCTGCCACTATTGCCAAAATTGTGCTAATATCGGTTGACGCGACAGTGATTGTACCTATTTTGCATAATTCACAATCGTTAGTACATCAACCAGGCATGCTTCCATATGTCGAATGCTCCTCAACTCCTATACTTACTTCCTCCTACATTTATAGCCACAGTAGCTTGAGCCTGCACTTGACTGATTAGCAGACATGCTGCCAAGGTAAACGTTAACAAAAGGCTTTTCTTCATTCTCTCTTCAAGTGTGGCACAAGATAATGAATGCTACAATCGAACTATCATCGACCTGCTTTATATAGGGAATTTGCGAAAAGCACACCATAAGGCTATACGTTTGCCAAAATATACAAAACAAACAACACTTTCACACAGCAGTGTTGAACAGAAGCTTCCAGTAGAAAATTCAAAAGAACTGATTATTTATCGACCTTGGTATGTTGAACGAAACAACATTGATCTTCAGTTGTAAGACATTTGTTACAAATTTGTTTTTGCATCGATCGGACAACCGTACTAATTTGAATTACAGTCTATTTCTTTGTTTAACGCAAGCAAGCTTTCAAGAACACTTTCTCTCGAACGTTGCAAACTCAGTTCGCAAAGAACGCCATATAGTACAATTATTTTCTTTGATACTCGAAAGGCCAGTTCTCTTTATTTGATACACCTTTAAAGTAGTTATAAAAATCGGCATTATACGAAGCTGGTACATGTTTTTCCACCTAAAATATCCACACATGTTGTAAAACAAACAAAAGAGAACGCGATATGCAAACATTTCTTCTGCTTGAATAAAACGTTCTGTGGGGGCGCGGTCTATCTCCACAGTTTGTGCTGCACGTGTGGCACATTGCACCCGCAAATATTGCTTTGAAACCGATGCAGAGCTGTTTACCGTCTGGTCAAAACACTGCCGATAGAACGATGGAGTGGAAATTAAGTCCTTATAAAGAAACACGTTTGTAACATTTAGAACGACAAAACCTGTTTGAAACACTCCGTTTCATGAATGATGAAGTAGGATTTATGTACTTAATGGGACATCGACCAAGCACACAAACATGCGATCATTCGCAATTTACGTCATTCGGAATTGTTTGAGAAACGATTGTTAGCAATGTTTACAAACACACCCAACAATCAATACGCATCTTGTTCCTGGGGACTGCTGGGCATAAATGAGACTATTTACTAAAACTCACTTCGACACTGAAAAATGCTGAATGTCAAACGAACATTTCTCGTTTCGGACACAAAAATTATTCGTGAAGTTCCAGGCAGGGCTGATTGCCAGTTCATAATGGTTCGTATTCACGAGAAACAGTTTATTGCAGGTTTGTTTTTCATTCATATTGTTCAGCCCATCAACGCTACGTTGCCTCTGATGCCTAGACCAAGGCCTCCACCTATGCCAGCACCAGCATTCAGTCCTACTCCTGCAGAAAGTCCCGCACCTACACCACGCAAGGCACCGACAGCAGCATTTGCAACGCCACCTACAATATTGCCAATACCTGCTCCTATTCCATTCACAATTTGTCCGGCAGCACCCAGCACCGGTCTGACAACGAGTCCAATAGGATTAACAACCGGAGCGGGCGCAGCTAGCGGTGCGATCGGTGAGATCGGTGGTCTTCCGATACGAATTCCTCCACCAATACCGAGGACGCCGCCAGGTCCACCGATACCGATTCTTCCACCGAAACCTAAACCGAATAGCTCGTGACTATGATGATGCCTATGGCAACCACCCGGACGTCCGGTTGTAGTAGTCGTCACAGCAATGGTCGTCGTCGATGTTGCAGCGCTTGTTGTTGTCGTGGACGAGGACAGTTGATTCAACAACTGAGTAAGCAACGTCAGTAGGGAACTATTGTTGGCTACGATTATTACGGACGACCCGTTATAGTTAATCGTAATAGATATCGAAATAGAAGCTGCAGTAGTCGTTGTAGGTGCTGCTGTGGTCGTTGTTGTTGTTGCTGCGGCCGCGGTTGTTGTAGTTGTTGCAGCAGCTGTCGTTGTGGTGGCAGCAGTGGTTGTAGTGGCCGCAACCGTAGTCGTTGTTGTTGGGCTAGCAGTTGTCGTAGTTGTTGCAGCAACGGTAGTTGTTGTTGCAGTGGCTTGTAGAGCTTGAATTATAGCCTGAATTGTTGCTACATCCGAAGCAGCAACTGTTAGAATGCCTGCAATGCAAAACGCACAATGTTATAGACAATTTCAGATTCCTCTAGAGTCTAGACTCTACTTCACTAAAACAATACTCACTGCCACCAATATTGAAGACCACAGTACTGGCAGACGCCGCCGTAGTCGTTGTTGTTGGGGCTGCAGTCGTTGTTGTTGGGGCTGCAGTCGTTGTAGTGGCCACTGTTGCTAGTATAGGTATAACGGAAGGCACTGTCACGGGGAGGGTAGGCACTGTAACTGCTATTGTAGGAACAGTAACGGCCAGAGTTGGTACCGTCACAGCAATCGATGGAATTGTGACGGGAAGCGTTACAGCAGGTATGGTCACTGATGGAATGGTGACGGGAAGCGTAACTGCAGGTATGGTCACTGATGGAACTGTCACTGGAACCGTAACAGCCACGGTAGGTACAGTAACCGGCGGAACAGTAACAGGTGCCACAGTCACGGCGATAGGTCCAACGGTAACCGGGGGAACAGTCACCGGTGCGACAGTAACCGCAGGTAAACTGACTGCAACTCCAAGTCCAACGCACACGTGCCCGGTTAAGGCAACAAGTGCCACAATTATAGCGAATGTTTGCTTCATTTCGATACCGTCACTGCTGCAAAGGAAATAGGAAATTCGCAACACATCCCTCTTTTTATATGCGTCAAAAGCCAGCAACGCCTCTCGCAGACATTTGCTACTCACCCTTGCATAATAGTTCATATTGTGCTCAGTTGCAAAATCAACCCAATTGTGCGATGGTACTATTTTTTGCACACATTCCTACCGGATATGTTCTCTTCATCATGGCTTAAGCAAATAATTCGATTAAATTACGCTCTACGATTTCCAATGCCAAAAAGATAAGTTTTTACCAATGGAGAAGTTTATTTTGGTACTATTCACTCTTAGCGTATCAATCTGACAATCTTACTACGAAGGCGTTCCTCGCAGAAGTAGAAATTACGATGCACAAAATCAGAACACTATGTTGAATGTGATTCTGTTGGGTTTAGTGGAAAATTCATCCATTTCTAATCGTTAACGTAATTCATCATTTTAAAATAACTAATATATCTAGGCAGTATACCGGCAAACACCCCGTACTTTACCAGTTTTTCGCTGATCGTTATTTGATCGCTGAAGTTCATTGATCGAGAAAGGTAAACGTTTCGACAAGTAACGCATTGGAAAAACGCGTCTCATTTTCACAATTTCGCTCATTGTGCGCAGCCTAAAAGTATACTACAGAACGCTCATCTGTTTGCTATATGAACGAATTTTAGATTACTCTATCGATTGAGAGCGATAAAGCATCTTATGATACATCTGTTTTCAGCTCAACCTGCCCGATCGAACTCGTCATGCGATCTCTCGCTTTGTATCGCAAATGCAGGGTTTGTTAAAAATTTATTTAAAATTCCTTCGATAATTATGGTAAATAACATCAGAATATCAACGAAATTCTACATGACATTTTTACGTACACAGTACATGTATTACAGTGTTTGTGATAATTAATTCTTTCGCAATGATTCATTCCACCGCGACGCTAGCATGGAACCGTTTTGTGGAGGAGGGTTTGTATCTCTGTCCCACCATCGGAAGCGGAGATTCGTTCATGCCATTTTTTCTGATTGTATGTCACGATTACTGACAACTGTGGGTGCCACACGCAATGCGTTTAACCGCACTATCCTTCTGTTCGATTCACCAAGCATTTGCCCAACCGCCTCGGGTCCCAATGAGCGATAACGAACTGAATATGTTTGTGCTTCCTGTCCCCATTCAACACCCGACCCCACTATATCACTAATTAAATTAATCAATCTGACGAATCAAAGCTCTGTGGCTGGATTTTTCCAATGGAAATTGGCTGCAAAAAGCGCCACAGAGACATCGATGAAAAACCTCGAGCTCGTCTGGTTTGCAAACGCAAACGAGCAGCAGTAAGACATTGGGGCGAATAATTGCATCTGCATCTAATTTTCTAGAGACACACTCCTAACCGGTGAGCCTGCAATCAAACGCCTGTGTGACATATACGCCCAATGATGGTTTCTTTTGCAACGGAACACAGGTACCGAACACATTCAGGCGCATTCATTCTGAAATCCGTGCTATCACAAGATGATAGCGGGCAAAATTCTAAAGTCCTTTTCCCTGTTGGACACTTTTAACAGCCGCACCCACAGCCTGGCTTTCCAAATTCCCCGGTGGCCTACAGCTAGGCGTAATGTGCATTGCCGGCAAAGCACGATAGCTTCCGGTACGACACCCTGTGCTTCATTAAACTTTGAAAGTGTACCACATTTTAATGGATATACATATGAGACTAGCACTCATTTGAAAGATGTGTCGCTACTATCGGTATCGCTTGCCCCGAGGGGCGGGAGAACTCAACCTGGCTAGCCACGGTTTAGAGCAAATGTGTACAATATCGAACGTAACACACGGTCGACTGTAACACCGTACCTCAACACGTAAATTTCCGAACCCTCGAGCGTCTCGTGCACCCGAAACCTCACACAACAGGCCACCCTCGTAGTCCTGCTGCTGCCGTACCACACATAGTATCGTTATTAAATCTCCCCCGAGGCTGGTACGCTTAAACTTGCTCAAAAATCGCACATAAATACATAAAACGAATGTGAACCATGTGACGGAGCGAAACATGAAAGGTGAACGATTGCACCGGAAAGGACAGAACGTGGTCGGTGATTTTTTTTCTTTTTGCGCAGCTAATTCGTTATGCGCTCCGGCATGGGGACCCGGCAAGTCGTGCGATCTTAAAATTTTAGTCAATTTTCCTCGTTATATATTCATGACGATTTCCATTAGATTTTCAGTTCCACTTGCTTGGCTACGGTTTGCGTTTCCCCGTTGCCCCGTCCTAATGCCAACGAGTTGCACACACACACACACAAAAGAACAGTTGCACCGTCTACAGTAGCCCTGCTTTTGGGGTCATTATAGGAAGGAGCTGCTACAATATGCACAATATGCTTAAATAATGCAAATTATTATTATTCTACAGGTCGATTAAAAGCGAAACATTAAGCGCCGGCCGACCTGCCGTCGTCGGGGTACAAATTTTTCATCATCTTGTCGATTAGGAATTAAAAATTCATCACTCAAAGGACTTTTCCCATTACGCAACCCGGTGCCAGGTCCGGAAACAACCAATCAATCCACTCCTCGCTTTCTTGCGTGTTGCTCAAACTTTAGCTTCGGATGCGGCTCCCCGATTGGCGTCGTGTCGTATAATCGAATCTCGCTGATTAGCATGCTAGCGGAAATGGAAATACGGTGAATGAAGGTGTTAGCCGTCCCCTTTTCATTATTTTCAGAATAAAAATTGGCCTTCCAGTTTAGTGTCTGGCTTGCCAGGATTCGCCAGCCGGGAAACAAGTGTTTCCTCGGCGTAACATCATCGATAACGACATTACCACCGTAGCTGATGCTTCCGACGCAGACTGTTGCATGATTGGTGATTTATTCAACTCCGGGACGGACAATCTTTACCTCGCGCCTCCTAACCTTCCGGGGGGGTGGGGAAGGATTTTGTTCCGCAGCTTGAAATTTCCGCTTTCCCGGGGGCCGCGCCACTATCAATCCTCATAAAAGCGTAATTTCCTGCGTTCGCAAAAGATGAATCGCGTGCAGCACATTCAACTGGTGGTCGGTTCCGTCGCCCCCGAGACCTGGGGTCTCGCCTGTTTTGCTGTCTTCGTACATCACCAGTAGCAAAATGTGGCGCACGTGACTTTCCGCCTCGAAAGCGTTGCAAAACGGGCAGGACATTTTCATCGTTCCCGTGGACGTGGAGTGGATTAAGAAGGTCGTCTTAGTTGTATCCCTGCAGCCGGCACCGCCAAGCAAGCAAACACTCACAAACATAATGCATTTCAAATTGCATTTTTCTTATCTGCATCCCGCGCCGTGCATGGGAAAGTGCATAAATACGCGGAAGAAAATGTGTGCTTTAGCACGCGCCGCTTCACAACGGTACGTCAGCAGAATGTGCAACACATTTTCCCTCGATTTGTGTCAGTATCATGCCACCACTTTAGATCGATGAAAGAATGCCATACGTTCGGGCTGATCGTTTCCCGCTAATTTATGCGCCTTTCGACGGAAAGCATCCTGGAGGAAGTATAGTTGACAGCTAAGAGTTCATTAAAAGTGCTATTAGTTTCGTTCGGGGACGGTAATTTAATGTTCTCCCTAAACGAAATATTATTCAATGCAATTCTAGAAAATCAAATTTATGTTAATATTCGGTCATGAAAGCACGAAACGTGCATATTGAAGCAAAAGTTGATCATACTTACACCTACAGATGAAAACGAAACAAACGAAACAATTGCGTGCTGCTTACCTGCAAAATAGAAACAAAGCAAAAGTTAGTACAAAACTTAGTATGTGCATAAATCAACAAAGCGAAGTTGGGAAGCCAACACAATGCACACATTTTCCAACATATTCCAACCAGCGCTGGGATTGCCCCGATTCCACAACAGGTGTCCTAAAAATTTCTAAATGGAATTTTAAAATTTCACTAACTGCATGAATTATGCAGCAGACAAGTTCCTTCCAATGGGTTCGCGCTTACAACAAAGCAATCCAAACGAATGTGCAAGGAAGCTGGGGCAAAGATTTAAATATTCAAACCCAAAGTCGGTCAACCATTCGGGCGGTCGCTCGTCAAAATTGCATCACCAATTTCGATGCCGTTTTGCCGGAAACCTAACAACAACAAAAAAACAAACAACCCGTACGGTCGATAAACAAACACGCTGGGAAAACCACCGAGCCCCTATCGGTGTTGCTCCGTAGCAAATGGCGATCCCGGTGGCCATTTGGGTAGGTTAAGGTTCGCTTTCCTCGCCCTACCTCCAAAGCCGAATTTAGAAACGATTCAGAAAGAAAAACGTTTCGTTCTGAGGCAAAAAGCAACCACCATTCGGAGCACAGAAAGGATACACCATACCCACCACCAAAGGCCAAATATTGAGCTCTTCAATGTGCAGCCACCACAACCGCACGCTAGACGACCGCCAGACGGGAGCGAAGATGGCCGAAAAACTCACACAAAAAAAAAACAAAGCTTCGCTCCAAAACGATCATGCTCAAGACATTCTTCCTTGTTCCTTCTGCGCTCCCCCCACTCCCGCAGGTCGACAGGATCACTTTAAAACCTTCGACTAAACTTTTCACTAACTCACATACCGCATCACTAAAGTCCCTACCCGGGCTGACATTCGGGCACTCCAAAGCATGCTGCTCGTGTGCCAAAGTGAAGCTATGCTGTTTGTTCTAAATTCCTTGCCGGTGTCCTGTCGGCGCCTCTCGCTCCCTTGCCCCTTGGCTCGCTGCTGCATGACCATCTCAATGCATTTTCTTCCTTCAGCTCATTGCACAACACAACTTTCTGGAGGTCGGTGAGCGCACAATATTTTTGGCATCCGATCAGAAAGCTCCAGCAGCCACCACCAGCTTCAAACCACTCCGGATCCATACGCGGAATAGAACACAAGAACCGGGTTGTGTGTGTGTGTGTGTATGTGTGTGGGGGTGGGTTTAGTGCATGCTGCATGGATGGGAAAATCCCCATCCACACTAGCGATCCAGATTCCACTCCACACTTCCTGCTCAACTGTCAGATTAACCTGCCCCATCGTCAAGGAAACGAGGACCTCCACACACCCAACATACGGTCGCGGTCCGCTTTATAAGCGCATTCCGAACCGATCCACCTACCGCACACACGCTACCGCAAACTGCATTCGCAATGGGTTTTTGGGAAATATTTTCCACCGTATCCTTTGGTCCAGTGCAGCGAATGGGTAACATTTACCGCAAACAGCTTCAATACGATACACAAGCGCGTCGGTGTATTTCCGATTTTTTTGACTGTCCGGTAGCAAAATCAGCATTTGAAATGTGGCCAATGGTTGCAAACACACACACACAGGCGCAGGGGGACGCAAAAGTGGATTTGAAAAACTGGAAAACTATGCTCCAAACTTCTCCGTCCCACATCAGAGTTCGATTCCACATTCGATGCTGATGCTGAATTGTTTTAATGCTGAATTCATTGAATGTTGCACGCGAGTCCTTCGCTGGCGAGTCGGCCAATTCGCCTCCAAAACCCCGAATGCAGGTAAAGGCTCCCGCCGAACCCTAAATCGAACTGGCAGTATGAAATCGGTCGGAAAATGGATAAAACCTGTACCGCTTCCCGGCAATTCGCTGAAAGCTTCTGTTTCTTCGCTATCGGGCGGATGTGGCGCGAAGGGATGCGTTGGCCCACCACGTCCATTCAGCGGGGCCGACTCCTACTACTCTGTTCTCATGCTTAATTTTCATCATACTTTTTCGAAGTTTCCACCATTGTCTCCTCATTTATCAGTGCCAGTGGCGAAGCGAGAGAAAAGAGACCTTGTCCTGCCAGAGTTTCAAAACCTCGCTCCAGCTCCAAAACTTCCGATCACGAAACTTCCCACCCTTCCCCCAAAAGCACCGTCATCAGCCATCGCGGACGTTACTCGGAAGCGGTACAGCTCGATTTCCGGTACACATACAATCAACACCGGAACCTCACCCGTGAACACTGGTCGGCCAATCATCATCTGCAGCAACCCGGCGTGCCATCGCATGCATATCAAGAGAACTGGAATCAGGAGCAACCGTGCGAACATCGAACACCGGAGCGCGATAGCGATACTCGGGTGGTATCTTTTTTTTTCCCCTGTTATCCTTCCATGCCCTATTACCGATACTGATACTCTTCGCCTATTTTTCACGTAAAGTGCATTGGAATGCAGCACCATTTTGCACTGTCCGTCAGGTCCGAACCGTCTCGGATGTCTCATGCCTGACCGCACCAGGATCTGGGGCGGAAGCGATACACCCGATCCCCAATCAGAATTCGGATGGGAAAACATGTGTATGTTCTTGACGTACACCACCACTTTCCGCCACCAGCACCTGGCCGTGACGTTCGTCCCGCAGCCATTACGAATGGGGCCTGTGTCAGTGTGCTGTGGATGTGCAAGATACCAACCATAACCATCAGATCGGTATGATGCAGATCTCTTATTCGCGCTGTGCATCCTTCCCGTTCGGCGGCTATTCCAACAAGCTTCCAACCAGCTCCAGCAAAACCACGGCAGATGATAATTGCTTGGCCAAAAACTCGAGGATGGACAGAGGAACGCCGTTCACCGGAAGTGAGCCCGACTTTTGCGGTTAAACTATTCAAAATAACACACAACGACGATTCGGTTCGGTTGGAATCACTGTCCCCCGGCCCTGGATCGGATTGCATTGCGATCGGTGGCCAGCAACGATACACCCAAAATTCATCTCAATTATCCCCAAACGAATGTTCGAATGCTTCTTCCGACCCACAAACGGCCTCGGCACGGCCTCAGCTTCCACCAATAAGTTTTATGTTTTATTCATTATAATTGATCCCTTTTTGCTCCAGCACGGGTGATTTGGTACACCGCAATAAACTCGTGTGGCGTAATGATGAAGAAATATCGCACCGCACTGTGTCCGGGCCAGTACATGGTCGGCATTGCACCATGCTATCTAATGAGGCGAATGCATTCGATAGCTTTCACTATCATCGATGCATTTTGCATCCTTTCCTGTCTGTGCACGTGTGTACTTTCGACTTGCTGCAGCATCATGCAACCTTCTTAGCCGTTTTATTTTACACTCTTATCACGGATGAAATATTTGCATAACGAGAATCGACATCCGGTCTGGTCTCGAGTTTGTTTACGGCACAGCGAATACGGAACTGCGCCTGAGTACATCATTGAGAAACGATTTACAACATGGCGGATTGGATCGATTCTGTATCGATGCTTTTTAAAAAATTCCTTTTTCCTACGATTACACACGCCTTATCTTCGTTCTGTTCACGTCCTCTAAAACAAACATCTGTCAACACGTTAATATACTTCGTCCACATGCAGGATTGTCGCGCATCCATCAGATTACGAATCCTGACGGTGCGATATTTTAACTTCAAACAGTTCCGTCTGTCATTTTGTCTGTCGCTCAGTCAGCTACCCTGCCCGCCGAAAGAACTCAAACAAAGATTGACAAAGGTCGTCTACCACAAGGCGGCCAGTTGGCCAGTAAATTCATTCCTCTGCCACATTTTATCTCACCACTCATCGCATTGCAAATGCTTTTGCTCGGGCGAACAAAATCCGATTGGGAAACGCTATCGCTCATTGCACATCGCAGCAATGTGCAAGTGGAAGTGTCCCGGCAACCCGGCTGGGACAACTAGTGAACGGCAACAGCAAAAAAAAAGAAGAACATAAACGAATTGGACATTTAGATGCGTCCAACAAGCAGCTCACGATGGGGTGAATACGTACAATTAAGGCTTCACAATGTTAGCTTTGCACAAGCCCGTGCCACACTGAATAGGGTGTTAAATTGGAGACCGGAATGATACACTTTGCGCGAAGCCTCGATGAATGAATGGCCAGTTAAAATAAAAAAAAAACCGTCCAGTCATTCCCGTATCTTGACAATTTTACAATTGCACAATTTTTCTGCTCCAGCGTGATCTATTACGGGGGATTTTTCATTTTTGCTCAAACCCACCACTACACTACTCTCCTCTTTCTACGCGTTTGTATAAAGTTAAAGACACTTCTGTTTAAGCGATCTTGCAGTAAATTGTATCTCTTTAAACACAATCTCAACCCGGGCGGTTGCATTTCAACAATTTTTCCAATGGTTTATTGCAAATTGTTTTAACCGGTTTATCAAATTTGATAATCGCTTCCATTATTTAGCAGCCATTAAAATAACCACCACACTCCAACCACATTGCCACGTGGTGGTTTTGCCAACAAAAAACCCCGGCTAATGTCTGCTGCCTGCTCGGACGGCCAGCAGTGGACCGGAGTATTCTCTCCGACCTGTCATTAGCATTTAATTCCATCACGGCATTCCAGTTGCAGTGACATTTTCGTACCTTCCAATAATACTCCCCCCGGACGGTGGACTAGTCTCCCCCTTCCTTCCCGAATGGCCACGATGCACTGTCGTCGCTCAATTAATATTCATAAAAAGCATTTTACGAAAGGCTTCACCAAATGGCTTTCCACCCTTTTGCGCAGTTCTCGTTCCGCTTCGGGGAGGTCAATCATTTCCCGTCCCTGATTTTCTGACACCTGACCATCCGGGAACAGGTAGAGAGTTCCACCGTGCGGGCATGCCTTCCCGTATTGATTTTTAGCGCCACACATTGAAGCGCCGAAGAGAATGTAATCAATTTACTGACCCATCGGAACCGAACGGAACGAGCGTTACATCGGGGCGGTAGCTCAAATTTTCCATCACACAATTGGTCGGTTTACCGATTCAAAGGCCAACCAGCCCAGCCCAGCCCGCCCAGCCACAGCCAGGGATGGGGGACGAGGGTCCGCATCCGTCAGGTTTTGCCAGTGATCGGTAACACCGCAACCTGCCAATAAAATCGAACGCCAGCCGAAAGTGACACACGTAAAAAACCGCACACCAACCGAACTGGCAAAAATGCAATGTGCCATTTTACGACCCCGCTCGTTACCGTTCCCGCTCGCACTACCTGCCTTTTCCTCGGCACGGCAACAACAAAAATCTTGTCGAAGAAAAGTGCGATATCGATTTTTCATTTGCATCTCGAACGCTCTCTGTTCGAACCGAGCCCGCAACCGACGCATCCGATGGCGACGGAATTCGGTGCCAAAAATCGTCACCGTTTCCTGCCGAACCTCCCTTCCCTTACTTTGGCCCAACCGTGCCGCTTATGGTAATGGGCCGTATGCAAAGCTTTCTTGGCTATTATTCGCTTCCAGTACGGACTGGTCCTAGCTTTTGGGGGCATGGTTTGGTTGAATTTGCATCTCCAAACACCGAGATTGGCTTTAAAGTCTGACAAATGCTTATCCCAAAATTATGATGCCAACACGCCAAACGCCAAACTCCGACCTTAATTCGGACAACCGGAAGTAGCGCACACTGTCCGACGACGCATACGTACTTAACCGTCCGACGACCCTGCGCGCATCTTCGATTTTACATCCCAAACATCTTATTCTAAACTGCCCACCAACCAACACACGATCAAACAGGTTCTGCTCATTTGGTCACATTTATTCGCAAACCGCGCAGAACCTGTCTCTAACAGGTTGTGTGGAAGGAATCTGCAAAAAAAACCGGCCAGTTCGGTCGATTATCTAAAAAAGTGCTATTTTTATGACCTTCATCACGCTGTGTCCTCCTCTGTGCCCATTGACGATCGTGACGATTATTTACGAGGATGAGTAGAATACCCCCCAGCGCCACAATACGCGACGATGATTTGGTGGAACATAAAATAGACCTCCCGTCGGTTGGTTAAACATTCAATGCGTTCTTTTCATCCGATCGAATCAGCAAAACTCGCCCACTCAAAGCACCATCATTAGCCATCAGATACAAAACGATTAGACGCGCGTTCTTGGAGCTAGCGACTATTGTACGGGGATGGGCAGTTAAACGCGCCTAGGCTTCGAACACAGGCTCCAAATCGTTTTGGATGCGCCATTAATGTGGCCACAGCATTATTCGAACACGATTCGCTTCATTACGGCATCCCTCCAGCGCGATATGTTGCTCGCCGGTCACACCTTTTGCAGATGAAATGTTTGAGGAACTCCTCTATTTCTTTTTGTCCCCGCCTGTCAGCTACACACGCGTTGATGGAGTTGACTTCAGCTGAATTTCACGCACTGTTCTACTTGCACGCACGCACCGTTTGTCCTTCAACACCTTCGGACACCTTCAAAGGATCGTTTGTTTAGCCAAACCTTTCACCTCTTAAATGTGGCGAATCAATATTTACAGACCACTTCAAAATTCTCACCAGAGCACTGCAATCCACATTACGCTGCCACTCCACTTTTTATTCTCATCCTGCCGGACACTGTTTTTCCTTTGGGGACGCGTTCGCCAAAATGTGACGGACGACTGGGATGGAACTCAACGCAAAACAACACCCAACCGTCGGATCAGAAGTTTGATGTGACATCTAGACAACCGCGGTTCAACGACACACGGTAGGGCAACGAGCAAGTTTTGTCAATAGCATCATTGCTCAAGATGCCAATTTCGCCATCCCGGACCCGGAGGAGTCTTGTGTGAGCCAAAAACAAGTCATAAATTTGTAACCAACCAGGGTGAAACACACACGAGTCCAAGCACATCTCAGCCATGGTCTAGACGCCACCAAAAACCATGGCACAGGTAGCCAAGAACGTCAGAGCCAGAACCGACACGCTGGATGACACAGCAGCAGCAGCAGCAGCAGCAGCCACCTGCAAATTGATTACTTTCTAATCTATAATGCATTGGTAAACTGTGGTATGTGCTCTCCCGTGGTTCTGGCACGTCCAAAGTAGTCGCAATGGTTTAAACAGCACCATAACTCCCAACCTTGTTATCTATGCATCATCCATCGGCCAAGAATTCGGGAATGGTACGACGACCCGTATCACCTGCGAGCGCTTTCGGAACCTACTCAAACACGAATCAAACAGGATTATTTTAAGTTCCATCACACACACACCACCCAGTCACCACGCACCTTCGAACAGATCGAGCCATTGCCCTGACAGGGGGCCGCCCCTCAACCTCAGCAATTCTAGAGCAACGGGTGGTCTATGTGAAAGTGCACGAAATTTATGATTATCGTTACGCTGTCCATTCAGGAGGCATCCACTTGACATGTTTCACATTCCGCACATAAATACACAACAATAAACTGCGCCTGCACTCACAAATGAGGTGATTTATCGAGCATGAGTTAATCATCGTGCCGATATTCGTGCTCGATTTAATTCGAAAACGCTTCCGACACAACATTCCAGTCTTTTTTTTTTCTTCTGCCGACACATAATCATCGCCCGCACCGTATGCTGGATTGGATTGTAGTGTTCATTTTGAATTGTAGAATTTGTATCGTAAAACCATGCTCAATCATGCGTGCGGGAATGGCACAAAACCATGAGTGGGAATTTCTTGGGCACGTGCACTTTAAACGTATCTGAATACGGCAACGAGTGAGTTTAAAGTGAGCTCGAAAGTGTTCCCCCATTTCCAATGCATTCCCCAACATCAAATAAAGCATCAATTGTTTTGTTCTTTCGATTAAAATTCAACACGTGCCCGGACCCAAACATCACCAACCGTCACGTGTCGTTCGTTATCCTTTTGCCGACAGGTTTGGGCCGTGGTTGGAGGATCTTGGTGTACTCGCCCATCGCCCTGCATCGTGCTGACAGTAATTACATTATTGCAATTGCATACGCAGCCTTGCACCGGGCACGGCCGCTCGCAGGGTTAACCAAATTCAAGTGTCGAGCCCCATGTTGAACACTAATGATTCAATTACGACTCCTAATTAGCTATAATTAATGAACTCACGACGACAAACGCCAACTGCCCTAATGGACAGCGGACAAGTGGCACAACTGACAATGGCAGCGGCGAAACTACAATCAGATTATCCGGCCTAAAGGTGATAAGTAGTCCCCGCCGATCGATCGAATCGTGCGTGAGCTCTGGGGAGCTATTGTGCCAAATTTTTCCGGTGTCCTTTTTGTGTTTTGCTCAGTTTCAATAAATTCAACCACAAAACAAGTGTGTTGCAGATAGGGTTCGCTAATTGGATAAAAATTCCACTTTGCTACAAAAGCACAATGAAACACTCTCCACATCGCTGTTGTTTTTTTGTTTGCTAGGAAGGATGGCATCTCATTTCTAGCAAGACGGGCCCCGAAATAAATCCTTGAAGGGTGCCTTTGAGACCGAAACAATCGAACACAACCAAAAGAAGAAAAAGAAAACAGCGCAGTTCAATTCATTCTTTTATGAGCCTACCAATCGGTAAAATCAAAATCACAACCATCAAACAACAATCGCGAGGAAAATAAACAGGAACAATCAAGCGAAGAACTAAGGACTGCGTCGGTTCTTTGCCACATTTTTTCCCCCGCGCCCCGTCCGTGCAGCAGATCTGTGCAAGACGAAACGAAAACGTAGGAAAGAAAATGCACACCATTCGGTTCGCAAAACTTTTAAATTTAATTTACAATCGAACGCTCGGATGCTCGATGAAATCGTACCGAAAAACTTCCTGCCCGAAGGCTATCGCTCCGACAGTGGCACGCGAAGAAAGCGGCAGCACAACAACCCCACCAAACCACCAAAATTAATGAACGGATTCGTTCCAGTTTCGTGGCTGTTGTTTCCGTTTTCTTGTCGATTCCGGCGCTTGCCATCCTTTTCCCCACTAGCTGCCGGAACCCTGCTCGGACATTGTTTTACGAAACTCGCCATGCCTACAACGATCCGGTCGAAGGAAAACTTCGAATCTGCCGGAGATTGGTGGCACGATCGATTGTCCTTGCTGGCGGAGTTTTTATTATTTAGTTTGCCGCTGTTCAGATCTCATCATCCGCCCCCCCCACCGGTGCCGAAGGGATACGGCGACATGCTCCGTATATTTCGTTTACTTTTGCGGTTTCGATTTGTCGTGGATTGATTTTAATTTGATTTACCGGAGGGCCGTGTAGGGGGTTCGGAAAACTCCGGAAGCTGGCGCCGGATCGAACACAGGTAGATTGATTTTTGCCGAAAAGACATAAGTCTTACCTCGCCTTGGCTAATCAACCGCATTTTTTAATCATGACCGGGCAGGCTAGGAAGTCTCCAACCTTTTGCCAGCCGGGAAAGAAGGCAAACATCATCTGACAGTGCATTGACTATTTCATTAAAATCACGGTTAATGTAATGTCGAGAACTGGTGAACCTGGTGCATCAACGGAACACAACCGCAGAAAATGGCACGTGTGAGGCGTTTTCCGTACGTAGAACCGGGGGGATAGGGGAAAATTTTCAATTTGCCTCAGTCAGCATGATATTCACCACCACAGGTGGCATAATTGAACCACGGTCCCATCACGGCACACGGCATCATCCTTGATGCATGAGTCGTTCGGTGGTTTTGACATATTTTATGTTCGCCAGGGGGTGGTTTAACCGGCTTACCCTGTGTGGCCCTTTTCTCGAAACCTAACAGCACAGCATTTGAAGCCGCCGGAAGATCGCTTGAACATGAGCTCAATGGAGGATTAAATTGAGCGATCAAATCAGAACCGCTCCACGTGTAAACCTCAAAGGCACCAAAGCGAGCAATATTGCTATAGCCAGGGAGGGAGGGACTTTTTTCCATTTTTTCCCATCCATCGCTACACAACAAGCACCAACGCTTGTCGGAAAGCGTTCAGCACTGAGCCACCGGAGATCCCACAGATTGGCGAATCCGATCGCGAGACACATCGCGTATCGCGCGTATGTGTATGTCCAATATTTAATTTTAAATAGCCCCATAAATCGAACGCGAGTACTGAATTATTATTATTGTTTTGTCGGGCTCCGGGTGGACCCGGACCCGGACCATTTATTTTCCACTACGGAGCCACTACCCCCGGGCGGGTTGGCGGTGATGAAAAGCTGGCCAATAATTTTCGACCCTGCACAAGCTTACTTAATCCTGTTGCGCTGCGTTTCGTAACGCACACACCGCACCGTTGCACAGGACTGTGTGCCATTGGGCGAGCAAAAGCCTGCACAAACAACAATTGAGCCATGTTGGTTGGTGAGTTTACGTTGAGCAAACATGCGGCGAAAAGGCGGATGATGTGCTGCGAAAGCGGACGGTACCGCTCACAGATGCAATGCTCAAGATAACAGCATACAATAACATCGAATCGAACAACAATACCACCCAAACAACGAAAAAACAAAACATATTCACCCAGCACCAAACCATCCATCGCCGAACCGATCGATGGCGCAATAAATTTGTGGAACGAAAAACCAGAAGTCGCGGTGCAAAAAAACGAGGGGTTTTGGGTAGATATTTTCCCATTGTTCAAATCAATAAATCGCTCATGGCGGTCGTAATTGTATGGGATCAACGGGGAAATGAACGGTCCAATCACTGCACACAACGAGCCTGCAGCAACACTCCGTGCTGGCAGCCGGTGAGGAAATTTAATTCCCATTTTATTCTATAAAATTATTACTTTTTTTTTGAAAACTCTTCCACGCGAAATCATACTGGCTTTTTTGCGAGTGTTTGCGCGCTGCAACACGAGTATCAAAGCGGATAAATTTTAATCACTCCAATCAACAGTACAGTTCTCTATCCGGGGTGGCGTACTTTATCATTTTTCCATTTTTCCCAGGCTGTTTCGTTTGCTCCTTTTCCCGAGAGATAAGTGCCCTATTGAGGTCAATGTTGATGTTTGACTGCTCTTTTCACGTACATATGATCGAAAAAACAATCGAAACCCGAATAAAAACAATACCAACCAGCTAAAAAAAAAAGGCCATCAAACGTACGCGAAAGCCGCGGGAACAATTTCGTTTTAATGTCGACCATCCGTTCCGTCCGTTTGGGCAGATGTTGTCACGCACCGCATCCCGCCATACACACACCGTACACCGCTGGCAGAGACGCGGACGGTGACATCTACGAGGTTTGGAAGCCGTAAACATAAAACCAGACAAACAACGATCGGAGGGCAAGAGGCATTTGCCCAAACTGCCCCACACTGCCACTGCCGTAATCCTGGAAGGCTTCGGGATCAAACCCGTGTGTGTGTACACGAGAAAATAGGGCTTTAAACAGATTTATTGTGAAAGGGAATTAATTTTATTACCCTCGCTCGTCCAACGAGCGCGGTCACGCTGTCCTAAGCGCAGCAGGAACAGGAAGTTTGAATTGTTCCTGCACTCGCACTCGAAACGAATTTAAGTCGACCAGCTGACCAACCGGTTCGGTGGCCGTAACAAACGAAAGCAACTAGATGTAAGGGAGAAAAGAATGGACAGAGCGCCCAAATTCTGACTCCACTGACCAACAACAAGTTTTATCTGTTGATCTATTTGACGAGTTTATAGCGCAAGAGATTTAACCAGTCGAATGTCCCATTTCGGTGTCTCCGGGCGTTCCGTGCAATTTCAATGTGTCCTATCAAAGATAATGCCAAACGTGGATTACCCAAACGTGGAACGTAAAATCCGGAAGCACACTTCATTGCTCTCTGATCACCCAGAGCAAGTGAAGTTTCGGGGGAGGATCTGGAGAATCTCCCTTTGAGACAGCGTAAAACCACGAAACCCCAAACATTACGGTTCAAGTCCCGCACTTAAACGCGAACTCATTTTGACCGTGTGACCAGAAACATCGATATACATTTATATTCCCGCGCAGGTCAACCTCGCGACAACACATAAAAATCTTCAAAAGGTCCCCAAACGAAGGGTCCCCATGTCCAGGGGAAGCAGCATAAAAAAACGACCCTTAAATGTAAAATCGCGATTGTTATCTACCGCTCGAGTATCATATCAAGATCAATAGAAACCAGTCCCACTTCTTGGGAACCCACAGGGGGGTTGATTGAGGGTGGGTTTTTTGTTCCCTCTTACTTAACTCAAAGTGACCGCACGCCTAGCGTGGTACGATCGATCATCATTCAACGTCAAAACTGGACACACTGATTATCGATCAACGACGCCATTAATAGTCGGCGTCGTTTTTTTCCTGATCTTCTGATTGGAGATAACGCACCGGGAGTGTGAGAGCAGCAAAAAAAATAGCAAGACTTTGTGACCGTTTGACAAATTATTTAAATAGCTCGGTTGATGAATATTAAAAGCTGCAGCAAAACGCTAACTGAGCAAAGTTGGTACTTTAAAAACCTTTGTAAACTTTGTTGATTGTTTCACATGTTAGGGTTTAAACTTTCTTCAACCTAAACCAAAAGATGGGAAATCCTTGGGTGCATGTTGTAGCTTTAAGAAGTCTCACGTACTAAATATTCGACCGGGCCTTTGACACTATGTTGCGGAATTGCAGAATCGAACACGGTTCCGATTGGTACCTTCGATAAGACGCCAGCACGTTGTCCAAATTAAACCCGAGCAATACTTGGTTGCTCGGTGGACGACGTTGTGTACATCTGCTAGATTGGAGTTTTTCCACCACGAGTGCAACCAGCACGGACGGAGCGGAACGGAGCGAACCCTAATTAAAGATCATCTCCATTGATTATCTCATTATCACGCCAAACACCCCAAACAAAGCTAACTGTGCTGATTCTCCTCGGGGTTCTCCGAAATACGAAACATCCCCAAAAGCCTTCCATGGTGGCTTTGTGGAGTGAAGCTAGGAGCGGGAACACACCCGTACGATGAGCATCGCACACATTTCCCGTAAATTTGGTCGGAATCAAGAAAGGGTCGGTTGCGCTGCAGTCATTCTAGAACCCATTAATTTGGGTTCACTTTGTTTTTCTTTGGCCAACTACCAGGCGCGTTCGGATAGAGCTGCCTCCTGCTCAACCTCAGCTTCACTGCTAATCTCTGCTGCCGGTTTTTTTTGCTTTCCCTATAGCGCCATACGGTTAAGAAAAGGTTTACTTTCCTGCAAGCCCAGCTCTTAAAGTCCTGCTGCGAAGTTGCCTCCTCAGACGACCCGCTTTCCGTCGCCGGCACAGCGAGATATCGACGGTGGACAACTTCAGGACTACATCAAGACGGTAAGCGTTCCTGTAGCTGTGTACATCTCGTTGGTTCACGGTAGCTTCACATCCTTTTACCCTAATCCCTCCCGCTCAGGTCATTTTGATTTCCGGTCCAAAAGATGCACCCTTCATGCTTCATGGTCCAGTGTATGCTGACTCACACCATGCCTGGACGGAGGAAAGATACTGGTCATACATTTTTTTGTTTATCAAGCATATTCGAATCCCTTTTAGGAGGGACACAACAGCGAAAAGACACAAAACAACGCGTGCAGCTAGTGATTAGACCGGCACAGGATGGCCTTCGATTTCGATTCCGTTCCGATCAGCTTTTTTCTCGAGGCTGCCTTTAAGGACAAGGTCCCGTTTGATTATGACATCTCGGCAGAATGAGGCGTAGCACCTACACGCCCCGATATACTGTCGTGAGCGGGAAGTGAGATATTAATGGCACCTCATCAATCGTACTAATTTGTTGATTGAGATGATAATCGACGCATGTTAATCAATCCCATCCACCAAACAATCACCTTCTCCTTCGTCCATCACGGTACATCATCAATATTATAAGGGTTTGTTTACACGGACGCGAGTGTCTCCCGTTCCCCATTTGGTGGGAAAACTTGTTCTCTTCCATGTTGCGACCAGCGTTTTTGTCGCCTAGTCTTGGAACGGATTGGAACAGTACCCAAACGAAAAACATCTGAAAGAAATATATCTTTTTGCTTTGGAATTTGGTGAAAGGAGCGACGCGACGATACGGGACCATAAAGAACTCGAAAAAAATAACAACAACAGAGGAGCAACAAACAACAACAACAAAAAAACCCTCACACCATCCCTTATGGTTCTCTTGAGAGGTTGATCTGCTCACGGCGTTGAAAGTACGCAAGCAACGTACAAGCGCCAAGATAAGTACCCAGATATCAAACGAACGAAGGCACGCACTTGACCGACGCAAGAAACCCGTCAGAACCCGACCCCACCCCAGTCAGCTGAAGAAGACCGTACGGCCCAGGCGCTTGGAGTTTGGAGTGGCAATACGGGCCCGTATAGGAACTTGTTATTTTTTTTTGCCATTTCCTGTTTGCTCGAACCAATCGCAAGACACGACGCAGAGAGGCACGCAAAAGCGAAATGGCCCGAAAAACAACAAATGCTTATCGCAAAAAATACCTTCTAAACACCGGTGTTGTACCGCAAATGTGCGTACGTCTGAAAACCAGTCCTTGTTTGCCGGGCTGGCTGAATCACGGACCGTGTTGACATAAGGCGGGCCTCGCCCGACCTCGCCTCGCACGCAAACGACAGATGGGCAATTTAGGGTGCCATGCCAAACACTGCACCGGAGCCCAATGGCCCAATGGCCTGACAAAGCAAATAGCATTCAAGCCAAAAACCTAACCAAAACCTGCGAAATGTAAACAAGCCGTGTGTTTGACGCCCTGGAGCCCGGGAACACGGGGACACGGGCAACGAAGATCCACCGCCTGCTTCGATAATTTGATGTAAATGGTTGACTTTGAGTAGGCCTCTTTTCACACCCCGAAAACGAACGCCGGGCCGGGTCTTATCGGCCGGAAGTAGCGTGTGGCCATTTCGGGGATGATGGTCAATAAGCCGGCAAAAGTCGGTATAATCTCTTGCACGTCAAATTCGATCGAGCCCATAAGTCAATGCAAATGGCGATGCTGTTTGCCTACTTGGACGTCGATAGGTGACACGATGATGATGCACACCGAGGGCACACATGGTCTAAAATAGGGAGCAATTTCTCAGGTCCACTGAACGGCCATTCTTCCGGCAAGGTCCTTTACGTCTACTCAAGGACGTCTTCACTGCTGGATGTATCTTGTACACAATTCCACTACACTGTTTAAGGCAGAGATTTGGGTTAGGAAGCAATCCCTACCGAGTCCCGGCAGTAGGACTATTCGCCAAACCACTTACCGAGAGTAATCAGTCATTATCGTTACGAATAACTTAACCTCCCCAGCATCGTAGACAATGACTGTCAGACGTTCGATAAATAAAACTAACAACGTCATTGAGAACAAGTTCCGCCTCGCTCGCTTCCCGGGTTCGAGGAAACCTTCATTTCCTTGAGGTCTCCTGATGAAAGCAATGAACGAACGTCAGCTCGTGCGGACGGTTGTCTCAATTTGCGTGCTGTCATCCATAATTAATCAATCGAACAGAATCGTCCCCCTACAGCCATCCCAATATATTTTAGCTGACTTACCAGTTAGTATCGAAAGAACGCTGATGTAGTTCATGTTGAGCCGAAAGGATGGTGACGTGATAAGAATCGTAGCACACTTTTCTTCCAGCAATCTGGTTCTAGGAAATGGATAGCGAAAGCAGGATTCGGTTTTGGTTACACTCTCACTCAGAGCAGGCCTTGAAATTAAGCTTCACTTTTGACAGTAGCACCACGCAAACACACCCCCGCCACTTGCAAAACAATGGTATGCGTACTATTTACTGTTGGCGGGAAAAGACCTCACTTGCACTGGAATTATTTTTTCCGCCTAAACACTTTTCAATACCAACACGACTCGACTTACAACCACTAAAAAACACACAGATCTTTCTCTGCTTCACGCCGTACACTTGGGGATTAGAAGCTTCCGCTTTTCGTTTCGTTTTGCGCGAATATTGTGAATAATTAAACACCACTGCCTGGTGTGCGAGAAAAGTCTTGTCGCGTTCCGACCGTAGCTTTCCGGGGTTTCGCGCTGTTGCAGTGGTTCTGATTAGATCAATAGAAGAGCGCGCGCTTTTGCACCTGCCCTGACCTGGGTCTAGCACCGTAAACTACCGTCAGCGACTTCCGCAAAACCGAACCGAAGCAATTGGAATACGCGATCAAATCCAAATCCGCATCACTTTACCACACAGTGGCCGCCGAGCGAAAACTTACACCCGCACGGTAAAAGGGTAAACAAATGCAGCACACAGCCTTTGCGCGAGATGGTTTACGTCTTGCTATTGCTGCTGCCTGTTTGTTTTGACCGTCACGCTTTTTTTTTGCTTGAGAAAGGCCGGGCCTGAAGATGAAGAAGGCGTAACGGCGCGCCGATTCTTGAAATGTAACACTCACTTTTTCGCGTCGTATTCACCGGGGCCGTGTAACCGCACCACTCAAACGGGAGGCGGGAACTTTAGGTCAGATTTGGACACATCAAACGCACACGCTGCCTTTCAATTCAGGGTTGGCGTTTTTTTTTGCAACCACCGACCTGAGAGAGCACGAACGTGGGTAGAGTTGACGGCAGCAGCGGAGGAAACCCTTTTGTAAGCGAGATCACTGTGATACGTGTGGAGCGGGAAAAACGCGATACCCCCCTATGGATTCGCGAGGAGCGAATGGGGCAGTAGCAATTACCTGACGTAGAATGTCGAAGCTGTCCGGTCAGCGATCGAGAAACTTTTTAATTATTCATTCAATTTACTCTCCGCTCGATCGACCGGCTTTACGATGGCCAATTAACGGCGAAATAAACTCAACAATCAACAATGTGGCTTTTTTCCCCCCTCAAGGGCTGTTTCAAAGCCGCGTAATGGTAGGCTTAGTAAATGGTTAGCTTTTTTCCGAAATCACTTGATTTTTCCACTCGCGTAATTTAGACGTACGGCGAAGAGCTGCTCCGTTGCGTAGATGTGTGCGACCGCTTCGTTGGAAGTCTCGTAACGGAAAACGCATCGAATATTTCGCGAATGCTGCATGCACCTCGCATGCTCTCCACGGTCAGCATCAACGCAGTTCATGCTGACGGTTCATCGTTGCTGTTCAAACTAAGAAAAGGCCAGTGGTGAAGGAAGGTAACCTAAAATTAAATATAAAAACTTTCATAAAACTGTATCTAAATCTACCCTTAGTAATGTGTTTTAAGTATTCTACATGATGATGTAATATTAAAATAAACAAAATGCTACCAACCATAATAACTAAATAAGTTAACAGAATGCGTTTAGTTCTCCCGCAATAGAGGTAGCATAAAATGAGAGAATTGGTCTGTGTTCATTCGCTCTTCTATTCCGGCCACTCTCGCAATGATGAATCAGCTATATAAAGCGTAGTTTCGCATCGAAGCATGTTTCACAGCAAGTGCCACATCTTTCCACGTAAACGGCATGGATTATCGTTTCCAACGCTATATGTAATGTTTGTGATATCCCGGGTTTAAATTGTGTTTAACATTATTATCGAAAGAACATGAGCACTTTGTGTTTAACTCCTTAAAAACGATGCATAAACAACAACCCGTCCGTACACGTGTAATGAACTCAGTTACATGAGGTGCTTCGAACGTTTTAGAGTCCGTTTAAAGGTTAAATCTCACCTAGACAGCCAACACAAGACAATCTGCAAAGCCTTGATGTTGTATGGGAAACAATAAAGTAAATCTTCCCAATCCCAAAACCCTGTTACAAAACATACCGCCCGCAAACAACGGTTTTGAATGGCCATGAACAACCAATTGATGAACACTGAACAATTTCGCTCTCTTTCGTTGATGTCACCCACTCTCTCGATGTTGGAATTTTCGATTCATTTAAAACAGCTGTTCGTCGTATGTTTTCCTTTCACCACACACGTGCGTGCGTGTTTCGCATAACCATCCGAAGGCCTGAAACGAATTCGCTTTGACACTGCGTCCCGTGTGTATCCGCCAGCCTTCGCAACAGTTTTCTTATCGTTGTAAGTGAAAAAGGACATCATTTGCAAAAAAAACAGCATGAGGTGAATGATTCTTCTTGGCTGCTTTTACTACTTTCTTCCAGTCACCCATTCTTTTCATCTCGATCGCTTCCACTTAGGGTTTGTTATGATAAGCTTTCTGTTTCTGTTTTCCGTCGCTTTCGTTACTATTTTTTGCATAATAATATTTAAGCTGCGTACCCCGGTGTGTGAGTGTTATTTTCCTTCCTTAAGTAAAAGTTTCATCAACTGCTTCACACCATCGGCGCCGGGTAGAATGGTAAAAGGAAAGTCACTTGTTTATGTAAGACCTAAAGGGACGTTTTCATACATAATGCAACATGCTAGAGGTTAGACGCTACACGATTGATTTCGTGAACACGCTAAGCGAAAGGGTTTCCAGCCGAATAAATTCTGTTTTCGGAATATTCTCTCCGGATTGTATTTCAACACCCATTCCTCCAGGACTTAATGAGGAAAACTTTCCTTCGTTTAACAATTCAATTAAAGGGATTCTTCATTTCTACTTTATCATCAATACAAGAACTGGAGAAGGGAGAATTCACAATCAACTGAACAATTTACAATGTGTAAGTAATTGCCATATTTGCTATGAGTCGAGAGCTTTGCTTTACACATTACAAATGCATTCAACATGCAATTGCACCCATTTCTCCTTCATTTGTCGTAGTGTCTTCAACCAGTACGACCATTCTGAATAACTGTTTCCGATCACATCCCGAAATTCCATGCATCGTTGAATCGTTCTAGTGGGAATTCTTTATCGTTTCATATTTTCTCGAGTGAATAAAAAAACTTCTCTTTAGCACAGCATGAGAATAGCACAAAAGGGCCTGCAATCGTTCCGGCTACCCGATGATTCTGCTCTTCCATTTTCCTTGAAGGAACATTTTCCTCTGATTGACTTGGCCCAAACCTGGCGGACGAACCGGTCATGATAGTCATATACCGTTCGTCAGACTCGCTTCCTTCTGCGTACTTCGGGGTTTAACCGTAGTACATCATCTAAATTGCATACCACGCAGACGAAAACGCGCGCACGTGAGAAGGTTCATGAACATTTTTTTTCCCGCCGGCAGGTGCAGGAGCCAGCGCGCACTGAAACGTACGCCCGCCATCCCACTTTCCTCGTGCATGCCAATTCCACCAACCAACGACTACGAAGAAGCATTGCACGGTGAACCGTATAGGCACACCCCTTTGCATTGCTTCCGGGTATTTCCCTTAGCATGTGGCATGCTAACCCGCATTAAACGTCATCATCGTATACCCTTTTTCGACGCCATTTCTGTTGCCTACTTAGCTGCGCCTTAAATCGCCAATGAATCTGAGGCTGCTGCTCCTTAGTCCTTAGCCGCCAGCATTTTGCTATAGCCCTGCCGCCACAGATAATATCGTTACCGATGATGCATTATTTATTGCACATGTTTACTGACACAGTTTTCGAACGAAGTAAAGGATTCGATACAACAGATGATGCAGCTTCGTTCCTTAGAGTCCACACACCACTAGCGTTTTTCATGCTTCTTCCGTCGTACGGTGCTGTTACGGTATCCCCATACGTTAGTCTATTTCATCTCTGCTTTTCAATGTCGGTTCTTTTCATTTTTCATCAAATAAAACCCCCTACTGACCCCACAGTGCGGAAAAGGATCATGAAAATTCATGGCTAATTATATGAATCGGGTCGAAGAAGGGATACAAATTTACGCTCGATGTTTGCCCAAGCAAACACCCTCAGGTGAAATGCTGTCTCACGGTTTGATGCTACGAAACATCTACTACTTATATACCTCACGGAAAGGAAAGCATTCAACCCAGGAATACCTGTTAAACGATCTCATAACAAGAATATAAACGGACAGCTAAGTACACGACACGTTGGGCGAACGCTTTTGAAGGTTGTTCCTGTTCACAGCGCAAACCCAAACAAAGACAACGTTTCTTTGAAACGCACTATCGTAAATTGTGACGCCTCACATTTCAGAAAGATGTGTCCCTTAAATCATAGTATTTATTGTACGGCCACCTGTATCAATGTTGTATATTGATCACTTACTTATACGTACCTTTTGATACCGCTAAACCAATACGGAACTAGAACCTGAAAAGAAACTATTCGCCACACGAAATCCGATAGTAAAATACGTTTCATTCATACCCGGTAACTTACGGAACGGACTCACGGAACTGCTTCTTGTTTTGCAGCATGACGATTTATTCACTCCCCAGTTGCACGACCAACCCACAAGCGTACGGTGAATTATTTGAACAGTGAAAACCCACCAATGGAGAAATACTCCCAAAATAACTAAGAACTGTGTTCTTTCGTGAGTTACAGCACGTTATGCACATAATGTTCTGTGTTTCAGATCTTATATTCTATGTATATTGTGAATCCTTCATGCAATAGTTCTTCATTCAACGCGTCTTCTATCGGCTAACTCAACGAAAACAATGCGTTTTATCTTGTGTATAGCTCTACACCATTCATCACCTTAACTGTAACCTATCTTCACCTCTCTCTCGCTGTATGGACACGAAAATTTTTAAATTCTATTTTGCCAATTATTCGTCAAACCGTCACCTGCTGTGCCGTAGCACAATTAGTATCCGTTTTTTTTTTCTGTTCAGTTGTGCTATAGCCTTCAACAATCTGCTTACTATCTCACTAGTTGTTGCTGCTTGTTTTCCTCCATTTCCCAGTGCAGCTGCACAGCCTTGCACGATATAGTAGTGAGTAGGAAAATGCGGTACTCTATTTCCTATGACTAACGTTGTAATTCGATTTTTGCATTGGGCATATCACACTATCTTGTCCACTTGTCAGACACTGGCTTTTAGGAGGAAGCCAAAAAGCCACAACAGCGTAAAAAAGCTTGATTTTCTGCTCAGTTGTTTTCAAGGGCTGATATTATTAGAAATTAATGCAGATAAGAACAACGCTCATACAAGGGACAAATATTGCCATACACGAATTAGTAAGTTTTGTCACTTGAGCGATGAATGTACTACTGCGGAATATTATTCCATTAAAAAAAAATAAATAAACTCAACAAACTTGTTTAAGCGTTTTCTTACACGGGAAAAGTTGTCCTTCTTATGCATACGATCGGAGGATTATACTACAATGTACAACTGGTGCTGTGCGGAATATACATCGTAATAAAGGAGTGAGAAAAGATATTTTAGACGCACAATGAATGGACAATCAAATTGACTGCTTTCTTTTTCCTGGAAATTTGCAAATACCCCCTCAATCTTTCATCCGCACACGTTACTGCATTCCATTAGATCGAAAGTCCAAACACCGATACGATGCAGTACATCGTCTTATTCTCCCAGCGCACTGTGCAAGAACCATCAGTTTCGTTATTCCAATAGCAAGAACTTGCCGTGTGCAACCCAGCTCCATTCTTCTGCATTATCATGCACGTTACTAGAAAGAGAAAATAAAGTAGGCAGTTAACTTTTAAATCAAATCAGCGCACCATTTAATTTGTCACACACTCTCGGCTGACGATAGGAACATGCAAGAGTGACACTAGCATCACGATTTTGATGCGATTCCATCCATAAGACCAGACCAGAACTACGAACCGAGAATAGGCCAGCTCTAACAGAATTAATGGCCTGCGTGCAGCACGCAATATTATGGAGTGTCGGTGTCTCAATAAAATGTCCCAAACATATTGCCTCTTAGGCACTCAGCACACCCTATTAATCCAATACAAAAATCATATCTGTACCACTTTGCAAAAATACAAAAAAGCATGATGATAGACTACAATTACACACTCAACCACTAACTCCGGTGTAACTGTACAACACACTCTGAAAGCAGATTCCTTTAATGAGTTGCCAGTACAAAAATCCGAATCAACCACCCATATACACAATTCCAAAATGTTTGCTGCTGAAAAAGATGGTTCAAGCTAAACGGGTTTGTTGTAAGGGCATTCGATCGAACTGGAAGATAGAACAGTCATTGTCACTATCCTTAAAATAGCAAACAAAAATGTTCATTGACGCACTTTCTCTGCAAGAACAATTACATCGTTTTACACACGCCAAAATGTGTCTCGCCGTGAGGAGTAGCTCCCCGTGCAAGAACAACCTAGCTTATTGATAGCTATTTCTCGAGTAACCCATGGCTTACGCGTATATAAAACCAAAGGATCTTCGATCAGATCAGAATCAACGGCTATCATCAGCAACTCATTTCAACGGACAATTGCCGAAATGAAGCAGCACTTTCTTACTACTATCCTGCTCGCCGTGTGCCTGCTCACCGGCCCAACCCTTGCCCAGATTGGGGTGGGCGTCGGAGGCATCGGAGTTACCGTCCTTGGATCGTCCTCAATCATTGGCGTTACTGTGGCCACCACGGTAGCCGCGGGAGCGACTACCACCGTTGCACCAGTCACTGTTGCGCCAACCACAACCGTTGCGCCAACCACTACCGTTGCGGCGGCAACCACCACCGTTGCGGGGGCAACCACTACCGCTGCAACGGGTAATACCGTTGTCTTCAATATCAATGGAAGTAAGTACTGAGCGATACATTAAGCTAATAAAACCGGTAGCTAAGCGCTCAAATTTTCAAATTCGTTTTTAGGTATTGTAACCGTTGCTTCATCCGACCAAGCTACGATCGCCGCTATTGTCGCAGCCTTGTCTGCCACTACTACTACTGTGGCAGCAACCACCACCACGGCGGCAGCAACCACCACGACCGCGGCAGCCACTACCACCACCGCGGCAGCAACCACCGCGGCCACCACCACTACGGCTGCCGCAACAACTACCACCGCTGCTGCCACCACGGCCGCTACTACCACCACCACCGCAGCCGCAACTACTGCTGCGACAACCACGACCACTGCCGCTGCTACCACGACAACGGCCGCTACCTCTGTCACGATAACGGTCACCATCAATGGTCAAACGACAACCATTTCCTCGACCGATCCCAACCTACTGTCGATTCTCGCCCAAATTTTGAACAGCCTGTCCACGACGACCGTCGCCGCGACCACCACTACTGCAGCTAGTGCCGCCGGAACTACCACCACGGCTGCTCCCGTTGTCATACGTGGCTGCCACCGTGGAGGACACCGTCACAGCGGCGAATTCGGAATCGGTTTTGGTGCACGCCTTGGCGGACCCATCGGCTTTGGGGTCGGAATCGGTGCTGGAATTCGCGGACCCGGACTTCTTCGTCCCATCGTGGGTGCTGTTGCCAACACAGCCGGCAATGTAATCGGAACAGCCGTTAATACTGCTGGCAATATCGTTGGATCAGGACTTAACCTCGCTACCGGTCTCGTCGGTGGTGTGGCCAACGCCGCTACTGGCGTCCTTGGTGGATTAGGCAGTGCTCTCGGTGGTATCGGTACGGGACTGCAAGCTGCCGCTGGTGGCGCGCTTAATGGAGGACTACGCGCCGGAGTGAACGCTGGAATCGCCCCACGCGTAGGTTTTGGTGCTGGAATCAATGGAGGCCTGGCATCGCGAGGCGGCCTTGGCAGTGGAATCGGTCTCGGTGCCCGTTTCGGTGTTGGCTTCAACGGATAAGTAACAACTCATCCTCACCCAGCCCTCCGTTACCCACACCCATCCGCACAGACCACAATAGAGATTTTTGTGTAAAAAGATAGCTACTACTATAAATCAGCAATAAATTAAAGAATCCATGTCGAACCGAGATGTGTTTTTCTCCTGTGCCATATCCGACTTACCGATGTATTTGTAAGGCTTCTGTAGCTTAGTTAACACGCTAAGGCAGTTCTCGACAACCGATCCGGTCCAGTTGTTGACTTTATCATGCTGGTAAGCATTGCCTCCAATCGTCGTCTCGATCGCTTCCTTGATGATCTTGCTCACATCATCCACAACGAACTGGTGCTGATGAAGAATTAACATCGTAATATTAGGCTAATGCGTGAATAGTAACATGCACGGCGGTCTAGATCTGTCCACCAACTGCGACCGAACGGTTTACCGGGATGGTAGGACAATCATCCGCTCAAAAGTTTCATCAGGGGAAGGGGACGAGAGGGGAGAGGGGATTGTTATTATTTCCCGTACCTTGTTCATATCCCGTTCCTGATCCTAAGGGGTTCCTTCTCTGAGGAAACAACATCCTCTACTAGCGTCAAACACGAATTACTTCGCGCCAAAGTTTGATCAATGCGCTTGCTTGTGAACTCATACCAAGTTCCGCATAAAATGCTACAGAGCTGCGTGTCCCGAACGAGGTCACAAACAAAACGTTGGTAATTTCTCACTTTTTTCTCGCACGTGTTTGTTTGCACGAGATTGCCCATAGATAAATTACCTACCCTTATCCATAGGATTCTACTTCCGTACATGTCCACGGCAAATAAGCCATCATCCAGCCCGGTACGCCATTCGTTGCATGACCAGGCGCGATCAATTGTAAAGTATGGCATCATCGCACCCTGAATAGGGTGTCGCTGACGCATTACTCACGCAAACTTTCATCTAATCCCTACGCCCGCGCCATTTGTGAAGATTATGCTAAATGAAGACGTTTCGTTTCCTAATTTTGAACCGGATTATCGACCTCACGATGCATCGCATCCTAAAACATCCCCAAACATGGTTCTGTAAACAGCTTTTTAGATGGTAGAAGTTATTTGGTTGATTTCATTGTGACCAACTTGTGGTTGTATCTAGTACACATTGAAAATACGGGATGTAATATTTCCAATATAGCAAGAGATCTCCCTTCACCAAAAACCCTATCATCGACCACCTCGAAAGCAGTAGAATGACGGAATTCTTCAACGTCAGCTGGACATAGCGCTCCTATTGGCTGACCATGCAAATATCACGGCATCCAAACCCAAGCACGACACTGACCAGAATTGCCCTTCTAATACTACACTTTACTTACCTCCTCTTTGCCGTCCTCCATAGCGATTTTGTGAAGTGCTGGTAGTCGAAACTTTTACGCTTTCACGCACTGTTTTGAACAAGCCGAAGCCGCTAAAAGCTGATCACCATTAATGCCTAGAACGTTCCGTTCAGCTTCTATGCTTTTGTCGCCTACGAATTTTGACAGTCCTATTGTTTCGCCTTCTGTGTAGCGTGCGTTTATATTGTGGGTTCTCTCTTCTGCAAAATGCTACTCGTATGAGACACAACGGTATAATCTTCTAAAAATTGCGTTGGAACACCAAAAATGTTTGTTAATTTTATCACAAATACAGTTTCAAGATGCACAAAATGTTATCATTATTTCATATAGCTGTATCAAAGCGGAAACCGTCATAACTTTTCCGCGACATCCGTACAGAACTTGACCCACGCTACAAAACTCGATTTGTTTGCACACTGAAGTTGTCAATTTCACAATGCAGAAAAACTCACTCGTAAACAAATCATCTACGCCAGGGACGATAGTTGCGGCACTAAACGTATTTATTCCGCAGAAAAAAACGGAAATTGAACATTCCTACTAAACAATGGCTGGTTTTAATCCGGTGGATATGGTCGAGGAGGACGCGGCCGACTTGCAGTTCCCTAAAGGTACAGATAATTTCTCGTAACTCGCCTAAAACAGAATACATCCAGCGCGTTTGTTTACAGAATTCGAAAGCGCCGAAACTCTTCTCATCAGCGAAGTACACATGCTTCTGGAGCATCGGAAGAATCAGAACGAATCGTCGGAGGAGGAGCAAGAGTTTTCCGAAGTGTTTCACAAAACATACACCTATACGAACGAGTTCCGAAAATTCCGCAACAAGGAAACGATTGCCAGCGTTAGAAGGTATGGGGTCGAGCGACCGGTGCGATCAATGCAATCTTTATTTCATGTAACTCTTGTTGTATTAGTTTGCTTATGCAGAAAAAACTCCACAAGTTCGAACTCGCAGCACTGGGAAATCTTTGCCCGGCGTCACCGGAAGAAGCAAAAGCTCTGATTCCCTCGCTCGAGGGTCGCTTTGAGGACGACGAGCTGCAGCAGATACTGGACGACATTGGCACGAAGCGCAGTTTGCAATACTAATCCATCCTTAGTCAGGTTCTTAGTAGGGCACATTGTAACTAAACGCATCAGCCAATCCCGTAACTGTAAAGTGAAAAACGAAATGCAAAAATCCATCAAAATACAAACTCCAGATTTCTCGTTTCGTGGTGAAATACTTACGATGCAACTTGTGCTTTCCGTACGCCTCCCGGCTAAGTAGTTTCGCCAGCTGCTGATGACACTTGCAATACGTTCGTTCCAACTCATCTACCTGCGAATTCGCAATGAAATCGGCCATCGTACTGTTTTCCGTGATATCTCCTCGCGCGTCCATTTCCGTGTAAAGTACCGTGTTGTTCCATTCATCGCGCAAAATGTGCACCAAGTTCAACAGCCGTATAATACCTTCCATAACGGGTTTGCTATCATCCTGCTGGAAGCAATGATCGAATATGGTCCCAATGTAAGACTGATGAACGGCTATCATTTCACTCAGATTATCGGCCAAATCGAGCTTCTCGTCGAGCTGTTCGCCAAACGATTGCAGCACGTGCGTCATCAGGTGGGAATGAATGGACTGCACGGAAAATATCATCCAAAATTTAAGCATCGCCAATCGCTTCAGTATCAGATCGAGCATTCCGAAGCTCGCGTACGGTGGTCGCTTTTTCTGCGATTCTGTAAAGCGTAACATTTCAAGCGTGCCGAGTGCCCATTTCACTTTTAGTAAAAACCGGAACACACTGTTATAGCTAGCCATGGTTTCGTCGTTGATCATGTTGCTTAAATCTTGGCTTGGATTGTACAACACGCGTATTTCATCGATCGCCATCAGAACTATGGTCGTATCGAGCTTGTAGCCAGCCGTTCGATTTACCTCGACCGTAAACAGCGACGTCATATCGTTAAACCGTGACGCCAAAATGTCGTTTAGCTGTATCGTGAGAAGGTAAGGATTGGCCCAACTTTCACCTGCTTCAATCCGCCGGAACAGATCGCTATAGAAATAATCCATGAGATCGCTCGCCTCAAGCAGCAGAACCTTACGAATGTTCTTCAGATGATCCATCACATGAAACTCGTCCTTATAGATGTACGTCACATAGTGATTTGCTGCCTGGCGCTTCGTTTCCATTAGGTTTTTAATGGCATTAAACAACACGTGCTCGAGTGGAAGCTGAAGAGATGAAATCGAGTTCAGAATCATATAGAGATTGTAAGCATTCGAAAGCTTCCGAGTTGATTGTTTGGTCGCAGACTGCATCTCAACTGTTCCAGTCTGTCGAGAACTCTCATTCACCAACTGGAGAGTACTGCTGAATGCTAACAGCATCAGATCATCATCACAAACTTCACGCATTTGTTTACGCAGATTGTCTAGCATGGCATTTTCGTTTTTCTGTAAGTTAATAAAATATGTCAACCAAACTGTTGCAAAACAAAAGACAACCTTATGCATACCATTTGCTGACCATCGGATTGTAGATTAGTTTCGCAGCTTTTCTCCGTGGAAATTTCTGTGCGGAATCTTTCCAACTCTTCTACGATCGTTTCTAGAAAGCTGGTATAGATCAAATTTTCATCCGTGCCTTGTTCCTTCCGCATGTCGCTTATTCTGTCCAATCCATTCAGAATGTTTAGCGTGTAACCAGCCTCCAATGAATGGTGCAGCAAGAGCTTTATAATCGGATCGTTTTCAATCACCTCCGAAATGGCAGAACTAACGTAAAACGATCGTATCTTGCATTTCGAAAACAGCCTTGCCTGATACCCGGTCTGCAAACCGATGGAAGAATTTTCTGCGTATGTTTTCTCCACCAGAAATTCTTCCCGCCAATCATCGAGTCTGCCTTCCGTCCACCAGGTGTCGATCATGTTCATGTAACACTTCAATGCCGCGAGAAGCAATGCAAAGGCGAGGTTTCCCTTTTCCAGATTGGCGCTTAGCTTAACGCTACGGAAAAGCCCAGACAGCAGATGCGCCACGGCAATGTGCGCGGGGAATTTGGTCCAATCGAGCACGGAAAATTTATGAATATCGTACAACTTCTTCAGCACAAACAGCTCCGGTTCTAGCTCGTGGAAGAGCTTTATGATGGTGTACGTCTTGCCTGGTTCTTGTTTAATAAGCTCCTTTTCATGCTGTATCATTACAGCTTCCATGTTGTCCAGAAAACTCTTCACACCGGCCGCATAGCACTCGAACGAGTGTGGTGCAGGAAGACTTCGGGCAGTATGTTCCAAAATGTTGCTACAGAAATTGCGCAAGCGGTACGCAATGGTCATATATTCGGTGAAGTTCAACAGGAATGTTTGTATGCCGTGTTCGGTAGTGCTGGACAGTGAGACATTTGTGTTGATCCAAATCTGGTCGTCATCGATGCGGAACAGCTTACAATCGACGGGGTTGGTAAACATCCACAAAATTTCCCTTAGCATGCTATATTCCGACACGGTCGAGACGGGTTCGCTTTTAAGAAAACCATGGGACACTTTTACGATGCGTTCGGTCCAAAAATCGCAAAATGATGCTCCTCTGTGTTCGCTGTTCACCTCAATCTTGTATTGCGCATCGTTCCACCAGGGCACTTGAACGTTGTGCTCTAGCCATTGCTCGGACATCTCATCATTAAAGGTTTCGTAGCTTACCTCCTGTCTCGGAGGTTCAATTCTGTTAAACACAGCCTGTTCATGAAGTTGAATGTTTCTGCTATCCAGTTTGTTACCAACTTCGATGGATTCTATTTCCACTTCCTTTTGCTCTATACTGTGGTAGTTTCCCGATGCATTCTCCTCTAAATCACTCCAATCACTCAGTTCCGAACCTTCTTTGTCGTCGAACGGGGTAAGCGGAAGATTGTCTTCCAGTAATTCCGCAATTAATTCTTCTCGCTGCTTATCCTGGTAACGTACTTCCGTTGATTCGGGTTCGTAAAGCTGAAGGACTTCACCCGTTCGTAACCTTTCCTTCAGTGCACCGACGGGGTTATAAGCTACGGTCAGAAGGAACAACAATACCGACCAGTGAATGTCATGCACATAGTGATCGAGACACGCCGGATCATTGATCAACTCCTCGTAGCATCGACGCAGTTGGCCAGCTTCGGTGGTAAAGTTGGTAATTTCCATGTTCTCTATGATCGCCTGCATCTTTCTCCGTATTTCGTGGCTGTTTACTGATAGATACCGGTCGTTTCTTATCGTACCCAACGTGAAATTGTGACAGATAGCAAAATTTTCTTCCGATTCCTAAAACCAAACATATCACGTTTTTTCACTAACTTCTTCATCGCTACAAACTTTTGCGATCATACTTACACCAAACCCGGTTAATGATTTTATCAGTTCAGGGACATATTGAAGCACCAGCGCTTCCACTTCTGCTAGCATTGCAGACATGTTTGTTTCTGCTGCTTCAGCTTCCGAAACTCAAACTGGAAATTATAATTTATCCGCTTTTCATACACGAACTATCTTCTCGGTCCGTTTTGCACAGTTTGTTGTGATTACATTCCTTCGCGTCTTTCCAAGTGCAGTTTCCATGACAGCAGCTGTCAAACTGAACAGTCCGTTTTGCAAAAGAATTGCGCGAAGCCAAAGCAGAATTGGACAAACAGTTATCTGCTATTGGATTGCTTGCTTGGATATGGACTTCCAGTTCAAATACGCATGTTCCTGCAAAATCCAAAATAAACTTACAGTCAGCATTTTGCACGACACCAACTATCAACTACGAATGAAAGATCGGTTGAGCACGATCGTCGATCAATCGTGGGATGAAGCAGATCCCGAAATACTTTCCAAGCTGGTAAGTACCTAATATGCCAACTCCTACGGCTACATTTGAGATGCTTCAATAATGAAATCATGTTTTTAGATGTTTGTTCCCCATAATGCCAGCATATTAGGCGACCTAAACAACCCGCCGACCTGCAGTGAAACCATTCCAATGCTCCCGAGCTGCGAAAAGGATCTGGCGATCATGAAAAGTATTAGCAAACATATTCCGTCCGGAAGTACTTGCACTTGTGAAGTAATTAGCAGCAGGATGTCCACAATACTCGATGCGGGACTAGGAGAAATTAATATAGAACCCGTTCCAGAACAATCCTTGCTTGAGAAACTGCAACTGTTGAAGCCATTCGTTCTAGCGTTTAAAGACGACGTCTCGCTAACCAACTTCCTGATAAGGCTATGGAAACTTGCGGTTCGATTCTATTGTCCCAGTCTTATAGAATCCCTCGCACAGATATACCCGCAGTTCCTCAGCGCTCTCGTAGATGAATTGATGAAAATTCAAGACATAGGTTATGACACGCTGAAGTCATTGAAAGAATTTAAATACCTAACGCGTTGCCTTACGATAAGTGAATCCTTTTACGCAGCACTATCCTACCTGGCAAATCAAAATCGAGCTCGAGTCCAACCGTTGATAAGTGCTTGTATTCGAGCCACCAAGGATCAGCTAACGAGTAAAGAATATTTTGCCCTGTTCCCGTTGAGAATCCGACCATACGCTATCGTAATGAACGAAGTTATAAATCCCAACGATCCTGACCTTGAAATGCTTATCGCTCGGTTGAAAACAGAGCATCCCCATGACTACAGGATGCTCATTATGATTTCCCCGGTTTTCTGCTGCCTGGACGAAGCATTGCCAACAATAGCTACAGATCCGACAGAGAGAAATGTGAATTAAAGAGTACAACAGATGAAAACGAACGAAACGTATTCTTTTGCCGTCGGTCCAAATCGAAAACAACTGCGAACCCTAGTTTCATGCGCATTTTCACTTTCTTCTACAACTTCAAACACTGGTTCGAATCACTTTCGACTTCGCATCGGCTCGCTTGTTCGGGTTTGACAGCAACTGCCAAGGAAAGAACTTCACAACATTACGGGATCGGAGGTGCAATTTTGTGTGGTCTCGGAATTATATTACAAACAACACTTTGCCAAAGATGAATCAGTAACTAAACAACCGTACTTAATACCTGTGCTGCATAACAGAACACGCGTGCCTATTCTCCCCCAAAAGTGGCCAATATCAGTGCATTTTACTGTGTAGGTTCACTTCGGATTCAAGCCCTACGTAAAACATTTTCATTACCCAAAAAGCACCTACTTCAACTAGCGTAGGTAAGTGAATGGGCCGTCTATAAAGTCACCGCGAACTCAGTCATCTACGAAGGTCGAAAGATTAGTGGTGAGTCGTATCCAATTTGCCGCAGATACATTTCATCATTCTGCGTACTTTTTATCGCTGACGTAGCGATGGTAGAGGAAGAAGAGCAGCTGTTATTTACATTGAGCCAGTGGCTGCTCGTCCTCCCGGAATAGTGCAAATGCAAAGCGAGCGATAGACCGAAGAAATCGCCTAAGCAGGCCGCCTGGATTGTTAGTGTTTGTTCCTCCTGCTATCTTCTACATTTGTTTTGCACCCCATCCGCGCACCCACGCAGACCAACCCGAACGGGTTTTGCTTTATCGGTCAATGTAAACAAAAAGTCCAGTTATGATTGCATCCCCCGTTTCATCACCGTATCTAGTGCTCGGTACGCAGGCAGTGTTACTGATTTCACGCATGCAACGCGTCGCCTACTTTTCTCCCCAGGTAAGCAGCCCAACCATGGGGAATGATTGAGCGAGCCGAGTGTGAAGGAAGAGTGTACCACGGGAAAGCAAGACAAGCTCGCTTATCGGATACGGAGTTGCAGTGTGCTGAGATGCCCCAGTCGACGACCAATCAGCATAACGTTGGCGTGAACGTGTGCGGTTCGCACCAGCAGCACTCGTTCGATGCGGCCACCGCTATGGCGAACGATTCGAGACAGACCACAGTAATGTCGGCGGTTGCGACGGCAAACATCATCGGGCACGGGACTAGTGTAGCACCGCGATCTAGACCGAAACCAACTCAACACAATTCGAGTACACCTTCGATTGGGCTCACGTTGGCAGCAATACCACTGAATCCCTCGCCGAAAAACGTAATTTCGCCCATTCCGGCAGCTATCGTAGAATGTGATAAGTTTGTGGCCAATTTTGACGATAAGTTTCTTGCCGCTTCCATACCGAGACAAAGCCCGGTAGAAGGAGATTCGAACAGTTTTAAGTATGAAAGCGTACCGATAGGCAAAGGCACATTTAATGCATGTTTCTTCTGTGTTTGCAGATTCACGGTACCTTCAGCAGCTGTATCACCTGCTGCTTTGCTGTCCCCATTCGAGCAAGATCCAATGTCGACCTCCACCACCACGGTTTCCATTAGGCCGAGGCCAACGGTGCTGTCGCACTCGCAGCAGCACATGCTGAGCAATTCCAACAGTGAAAAATCGCTAGTCTCTCCATTGTCCGGATCGTCCACGTGGAATCCGTTCGGAGATCCTTCGCCGTTCAGCCCCATCTCGACGCTCACGGAAGATCAACTGTTTGGAGCAGAGTTTGACAAACTGCGGCTCGAAGGTAGCCAAACCTCTATCGTGACCTCTCCGGAGGAAATGAAGTCGGACCGTTGCGTCTCGTATTGGGGACCCCAGCGTGGATCTCTTTCGCAGGCCCTATCTACCGGAATGATAGCAACGAACGGAGGTTTATCCGGGAAGGATTTACTGACACTGGAAGAGGATCCCTTCGGTTCCGCACCGTTTACGCTTCCGAAACGGTTCAAACAGAAAAGTAGCTCTTCGAAGCTTGCTTCCAAGATAAGCGATCGCTGGCGGTACGCTGTGGGCAGTGGCCAAGGAGGAGCTGGCAAGGAAAGTCTGATAGAAAACACTCCGACGGAACCATGCAACAATGGCATCGACGTCGTGGGTATTGGCAATCCCCACAAGGATCTGGGAATAGACAAAACAGTACTTGGACCAAAGAATCTGAAACTGGACGATCTCATTAGCAGCGGGGAAAAGGGATCGCCCAGCTTCATTAAACTGCCGCTGGACGATCGTAACAAGTACGAAAAGCTCAACTCTAACGACATCACGTCGGACGACAGCGATTCCGAGTTTTATTCCGAATCCATCGGATCGGCAGCCGTTGGTGGCACGGTCGGTGGATCTGGTGGTCTCGTGGGGATAGGCCACATTCACAACAGCGGCAGTACCGGTGGTGGGGGTGCAAAGAAACACAGTTTCAAACAGTTTGTAGAGAGTAACATTCCAGAAAAATTGCAAGCCGTGTACCATAAGGTCGACAAGAGTCAGATGAAAAACGTACCGCTGGTAAAGAAGCTGCGCAGCAAGGTGACTCAAGCGACCAAAGAATCATCATCCACCGGCGTAACAGCAACCAAGGGCACTGATCGTCGTTTAGCGCGAAAAAGTGATCGTGTAAATAGGCAAGAGGCGAATGCACCGACAAATGGTAATGCTTCGGATGATGATTCGATTGGATCAGCATCGGATCTCCGCGCGAATGATGATTTTGCGGATGGAGACGAAACCAGTGCGAAAGTTGCTTCGCAAGAACCCACGCGCAGGAAACCGTTCGGCCGGGGAGTATTTGGCGGTGAGGGAAGTGTGGATGATTGCATTAGCGAGAGTATTAAAACGTGCGGATCAAGTGCCTACCATGCGGAATGCGAAAGCGTCACCACCAACGAGGACAACACGAGCCGTATAGTGACTAGGGTACGCGTAAAGAAGCGGGAACATTTGGATTCGAAGCACAGCGTCATCGATGAAGATGATTCCGCCGAAGAGGACATGATTCAGGGCGAAAAGCCACTTCTGTTGGACGACGAGCTGGACTACGAATCGGCAGCCGAGAATAATACGAGCGGTGAGGAGGTCCTGATGGATCCATTCACGCCAGAAGATGAAATAGTCGCTAAAATGCAGCCAAGCGTCCAGGAAGACGATGAAGCGGACGCAGAATTGGATCCGTTTGCGATGGCTCCCTTCCGCAAGCCGTTCGTGCCAAAGCGAAACAGTGGTATAAAATTTCTGCCCGATGTACATTCCATTCCGGAACACTGCCCTCCCGTTGGAACGGTAGAGCTACTATCGAATGATTTCATCACATCTACACCGATTAAACCGACAGCAACGAGCTGCGAACCCGTACATCCTGTATCTTGTAACGACTTTTTCGATTTGAACGTAGAACCGATATCGTCGACACAGCGGGAAAAAGTTTCCCCCAATGCACGGCGCGATCTGTTCGGACTGGAACCGTTTCCCATCGCTCCAATGGTTCCGGTTGTATCGAACCTTTCGCCAGGCACGGTGACAGCACTGCCAACAAAACTGGTGGTTTCTCCTACGGTACAACCAGCACCATCGTTAGCCAGCACGGTCACCCACTCACCGAAAGCTCCTATTACAAATGCACCTCAGGAATCATTAATCTCGCGAGTTACCCTCGAGTCCGGTGGCGTAACATTGACCCACATTATTCCTCACACTAGCACCACTGTACCGGCTATACCGATACTCCCTGCGCCACCATCTTCAGTGCCGTTAAGCTCGTCTATGTCAGCGACAGTTGCTGTCCAAAACCAGCAGGCAGCTATGACCAACCATCTCCACTACGGTAGCAACCAGCTGCATGTAGGTGCTGTATCCGGACAGCAGCACTTGACCGCACGGCGCAATTACGTAAACTTTAGCCAGATCCCTTCGCATAGCGTAACCTCTATTTCGCCAGATAACAACTACGTAAACTTCTGCCCAGATGACGAGGACGACGACGACGTGCGCAATCTCAAGTCGGACGATTACGACGACAACAGCAGCGATACGGTTGTGAAAGTTTCCTCCAAAGGATTTCTGACCAAAAAGCAAAAGGTAAGGTATAATCATTTGCAGGAGAAGAGCAGCAGTGCCAGTACCGGGCAAGGGCGCAGTGACGAACCAACAAGTACGCTTGGTCAAAAGATGAAGGCCAACGTTAGTGGCTACCGGAAGGCAGTGCTGGAAAGCGGTGTCGCAAGCATCGCCAAGGGCCGAAAAGATGACCAAACGGGCAAACAACCGAAGGGAAGCTCCAAATCAAGCTCCAAAGCGATGGGATTCAGCAATATGAGTTTCGAGGACTTCCCTTCGGACGAACTGGCGGATGAAGCGATTGGAGCGGCCGATGGTACCCGGCTGACGGGTGGCGTTGCTGGCGGGAAGCTGCTAAAGATGGCCCCATTTGAGGTGATTCGCAACGAAAAGATGCTGCTGGAGGCGGAGAAAAAGTTTGGTTCGCTGAAACGCCGTAGCAATCCGTTCTCCTGATTGTACGCAGAAGGATACAAGAAGCGAAAGTGAGGACATACACCGGTTAGCTACGGTGAAAGGTTGTGTACAGTGATGGTAGACGTTCGTTACGTTAAGTTATTGCTTCTTTATTTTGTACTGTAATGTACCACTGTTTGGTTCTGCAAAACCTCCTGCTGCTGCTGCTCCAAAGGGCGCACCGGGCAGCTTGAGGGGGGATATTGATCAAAACATTTCGCTAAGAAGTAAAAAAGCATGGGTACGTTTCTTTAGAAGAATACAGAACATGCACTGAACCAAGAGACTGGAATGCTTCGTAATGATGAGTGAAAATTAGTACTTTCAAGTTAGCCGATTTACGCACTGATCGCACCGGTAGGAATTTGGCCAAGAACCGCACAGGCACACACAGGAACATAAAATAATCAGATAGAGCCACCAACCTCATCGCTCCCCCCGCGCAGGGTTGCAAGCAAAGATTTTATTCAACGATATTACCAAAATGTAGCATTATTGGTACTTGTACAGGTATTGTGTGCGTTTAGAGCTAGTGTGTTTGGTTGTGAACGCGTTTCACTACATTAATTTTCGTATTACTTCGTTTTACTATGTACGTTATTTATTACACTTTCGAACTACAACGGAGTCAGTCAGTGGGGCTGTAGCGTGTGTAGGTCTAGGACAGTAGAATTGTAATGCAATAGAGCCCCGCTAGAGAAGGTGGCAGCTATCTATCGTGTGTAGCCTATGTTCAGTATTATCAGACAGCAAGGTAATACGCGCAAAGTGCATTTCTTTACATCGTTTCATCCCGAAAGCAGAAGGAAAAACTAGCTCTGTGTTGCGCTAAACTTTTATTCCATAACGATCGAGGATCGCAGGGTAAATGGTTTTTTTTTGTCTAGTATGTAAAACAAACGTTTAGCAACCTTATCCTTGCCTCGAACAACAATGCTAATCCACCTCCAACCTTGTTTATACAGACTGCAAATGAAGAAAAAAAAAACAATATTCGATGAATGCAATACCCCGTACGATCCGTATATACATATATAGTATATAATATATATTTATATAAATTACCTTGCCTTGTGTTCTGTGTCCCTTGTGAAGGAAATTTCCTGCAAAAGTTTATTACTTCGACAATAATCTTAATTTTACGCGTTAAATGCATTTTATTCATATTCATTACATTTTAGTACATATGCTTATCCTAAGACGTCATCTACAATAGCAAGCTTTGTCGCAGCTTCCGCACGGTCATGTACACGGTTTGGTACAGCTGCTCGTCCTGGTCGCATTCGACCTCATGAGTCTGCAAGTTGATCACGATCCGCTTACCCCGCACGGTCACTGTCAACCGGTCCGAATCGATAAATTTCTCCATCGACTGTTCGCCGAACATTTCCTGCAACGTTTCGATCAAGCAGTCCTGGTAATGCTTTTCGTCCACCTTGGACATCCGAGTTCCAATGACGCTGCTGCCCGCGATGTCACACTGCAGCAAGCATGCCATCACCATATCCGCGTACATGTCATTCACCGGTGTCGCTTGCCATTCGAGCGTAACTATCTTGCCGTCGGCCGTAAGATCGATACAATCGCACACCCGTAATCGGGCCGTTGCTGTGCTTCCTTCGACCACTGCCCGTTCAACGACGGATCCCGGTCCGCCGGCACGCTCCAGCAGCAGCTTCAACACGACCGGCGATCCAGGCCAATGAATGCTCTGCTTCTGTGTGACGATCGACATGCTCATGTCGGTGTACTTGGAGAGATCAGTCGGAGCCAACAGGTGGTACTTAAACTCGCGCTTCACCAACACCCCACTCAGCCGCTGGCAATCGGCCGGTTCACCGACAGCCAACGTGCCCATTACTTTGGCCGTTTTCTCACCCCGGAAGTAAAGCTCCACCGGTTGTGTGTTGCGCGGATTGTGGAACGTGATTTGTACCTTCGGGTTGGCCTCGTACTCTCGCATCAGGGCAGATTTCAACCGGCCCATCTCATTCTGTTCACCGTGCACAAGAACCACGTGGGTGGGTTGGAGAAGCCGTATAAACTCGCTCGTCTGCTGATAGTCCGTGTGCGCCGAGAAGGAAATGTAGTCAACGGACATGTTGAGCGGCAACTTTTGTCCATTCATGCTGGTGATTTCTTCCGGCTCAAAGAGGATCGTTTTGGCAAGCGTGCCCTCCACACAGTAGCCCGCTATGATGACACCATTCTTCGGGTCCGTACACCACGATTCGAACAGCTCCCGTGACAATCCGCTCTGCATCATACCGGGCGATGCCATAACTACGCACGGTCCGACATCGTCAAAGTGATCGATTCCTTTCAGATTCGAGATGTACCGAAACACGAACGGATTGTTGATGGCAATCTGGCGCCGGATCTTATCGTTCATGGCATTGATGTACGTTTGGTACACGGCCATACATTTCTTCGCTAGCGACGAAGCGTAGTAAATTGGAATTTCCTGAAGATCCGGATTTTGGCTCCAATATTCATCCAATATGAGCAACAGCTCCTGCGCTCTGCCCAGCGCAAACACCGGAATCAAACACCGACCACCTTGGGTGACGATTTTTTGCACCAACGAAGTGAACCTGTTTTCTCGATCCTCTCGCTTCTCGTGAATGTGCGTACCGTACGTCGACTCGGTGATGAGCACATCCGGTCGCATGGCCGGAATTTCTGCCGCCATTAGATGCCGATCTTCCTGCCGAGAAAAGTCACCCGTGTACAGCACTCGGATGCCTGCAATTTCGATCATGAACATAGCGGCACCAAGCACATGACCCGCATTGTAAGCCCAGAAGCGTACGCCCAGAATATCGCGTTCCTCGTGGAAATTGATCGTTTCAATCTTCTCCATGCTGGCTTCCAGGTCGGCCTCGGTATAGAGCATCTGATCGGTGGAAATGTTGCTCACCTTGATGTAATCGGACAGCATCCACCGGTAGATGGCTTTGGTGGCGTGCGTCATAAAGCATCGTCCCTTGAATGAGGTCTTCTGCAGAAACCATGGCAATGCGCCACAGTGATCCAGATGGAAGTGAGAGATGAACAGCAGATCGATCTGATCGGCATCGATCAGATCAACGAACGGCAGCGCATCCATGCCGGACAATCCCGGATGGATGCCGCAGTCAAGCATGATCTTTTTACCCTTGAACTCCAGCATGATACAAGATCGGCCTACTTCCTGTCCCGCGCCAAGCGGGCGTATGACCATCAAATCGCTTTCTTCCTTCAGCAACCGTGCTCCGTTTGAAGCGCGTTTCTGTGCCATTTTCGTTTCACTGTGGTGCAAACGTTGGACGGTTTCCCTGGAATTTCTTTCACTGCCCCGTGAATTTAGCTTCGCTCGCCAGAACAAGCCGCAAAAGCTTAGGTAAACAATTGTTTCACCGCAAAGTTGCTTGTACTTCCAGCGGGTTGGGAAACGTCAGACAGTCCCGCATAGGTAGCTGTCAAATGCGGCGTCTGATGTAAATATGGACATGTGCTGAGCGGAATCACAAATGTGTTATTATTTTCGTCCGGATTGTTACTAAAATTCAAAAAGTGCGGCAGCGCAGAAAATGCCTCGACCAAGTGTAAAATGGACAGATTTGTCCACACCACTAAGTGAGCCGGTGCTCGAAGTGATTGCGGGACTTGGCTTTGAGAAGATGACACCAGTTCAGGTATTAGCGTGAAAGAATGGTTCGCAACACACGGTGAAAACGGTATATTTCTTGATCTTCTAGGCTGCCACCATTCCACTGCTCTTGGGTTACAAAGACGTCGCTGCCGAAGCGGTCACAGGTTCCGGAAAAACGCTAGCTTTTCTCGTGCCCTTGTTAGAACTGCTACTCAAAAGAAAACGCAACGAGGCATGGAAAAAGCACGAAATCGGAGCTATTATTGTTTCACCCACACGCGAACTGGCCACCCAGATACACGACGTCCTGTCCGAGTTCCTCTGCCACGAGGAGCTGAGCTGCTTTCGGCAGAAGATGCTCATCGGAGGAAATGCCGTTGAAGAAGATGTACTCGCGATCTTGAAGGAAGGTGCCAACATACTCGTAGCCACCCCTGGCCGACTGCAGGATCTGTTCGAGCGCAAAGGAGACCTGAGTCTGGCTGCAAAAGTGAAGAGTTTAGAGCTGCTCGTGCTAGACGAAGCGGATCGTTTGCTTGATATGGGGTTCGAGGCGACAATCAACACCATTCTAGCCTATCTTCCACGGCAGCGCCGGACCGGCCTGTTTTCGGCCACACAAACCAAGGAGGTAAAAGATTTGATGCGCGCAGGTTTGCGTAATCCCGTGTTGGTCAGTGTACGCGAAAAAGCAACCACCAGCACGCCGAAATTGTTGCAAAACTATTACATTGTCGTAGAGCCTGAACAAAGGCTGGTTGCTTTACTGGAGTTTATAAACACCCAGAGCATCAAGAAGGCTATGATATTCTTTCCCACATGTGCTTGCGTTGAGTACTGGTCCATCGCTTTAGCGCAGCTCGTTCCGTCCATGCAAGTCTTGGCCTTGCACGGAAAGATGCGAACGGAGCGTTTTCGAATACTGAAGTCGTTTCGCGAAGCGGGCAGCGCGTTGTTACTTTGCACTGATGTACTTGCCCGAGGTGTCGATATACCCGAAGTGGACTGGGTACTCCAGTGGGAACCGCCATCAAATGCAGCAGCGTTTGTTCATCGTGTCGGCCGCACTGCACGCCAAGGATCGGAAGGAAATGCGCTCATTATGCTGCTTCCCACGGAAGACGCGTACGTAGACTTTCTAACACGCAATCAAAAAGTTTCCCTAAAACAATTAGATTTGGAGCTACCCGAGGGAAAATTGGCAGTAACGTTAGAAACGTTGCATCAACTTCAGAAGACCGATCGTGCTACGTTTGACAAAGCTAACCGAGCGTTTGTGTCGCACGTGCAGGCATACAGTAAGCACGAGTGTAATTTAATCCTACGATTGAAGGATCTGGATCTCGGTCGAGTAGCGACAAGTTACGGACTACTGCAGTTACCCCGCATGCCCGAAATGAAACCCCATTTCAAGGAATCCTTCCTTGGCCCGGAGCAGACTGTGGACGTATTCACGCTCGTTTACAAGGATAAGCAAAAGCAAGCGTCGTTCGAGAACAAGCTGAAAACGTACGCCGAAACGGGCGAATGGAAGGGCAAAAAGAAACTTATTAAAAAGAAGTCTGTTCCCTGGGAGCTGGCCAATAAGGAGCGCGAAGAACGCAAAGAAATCCGCAAGAAACGGAGAGAAAAGAAACAAACACGAAAGGCCGCCATCGAGGCGGGTGACGCAGTTCCGGTGAAAAAGAAACGAGCTAAATTTTCACAGGAAGAGCTAGAAGAACTAGCCAACGATATACGGCTGTTAAAGCAGGTGAAAAAGAAAAGAATCACAGAAGAGGAATACGAGGATAAGATGGGTATAAAGGAAACAGATGCATTAATGGATTCGGATTAAATCACACGCTGACTGCGATTAGTTTTGTAAGGCTAAATAAAGATTCTATTCAATGAAATCATCCGTTCGATTACATTGGATGTCTTCAGACGATTAACGGACTAATAACCTCCGAAATGTAACTATTCCTACGCTTATTATTAAGAAGAGGCAGGTTGTAAGTCCAGCACACGTCCCTCAAGCACGTGTAACCGGTTGTTGGTGGCGCTAGTGAAGCCCTCGCGCGTGCTGAACACGATAAACCCATAACCCCGACTGATTCCAGTCGTCTTGTCATAGATTACGTTCGTCGACTGGACATGACCATACTTGGAGAAGTACGTTTTAAGCTCCTTCGTGCTGACTGTCCACGGCAGATTGCCAACGAACAATTTTTGCACGCCTCGGGCGATGGTACTGGCAGCAGCAGTGGTGGAAGACATAGCCGTAACAGTTACAGTCTACAGATGCACCGGAGGAATTGTTTATCCGATTGGTTTTCGAACTATTTCTAGCAAATGCACGGTATGGTTGCCCATCAACTCCTGTGGATCAACGCCGAGATCCTCACTGAGATTGTCTAAGCTTATCACGGAACACACCAAATCCCACTTTTTCAGCAAATTCTCTATGCACCAGTCAGCACTCCTTTCCTGGTAGGTGCAGATGAATTTGGCTCCTGGATTTGCCTCGAGTATGAATGAAACCGTCACCAGAATGTCTTCAAATACTGATGGATCGTAAAATACGTCCGAACCGAGTATCAGGTCCAACGGTCCAAGCTGTAGTACTTGATCCAGAAACAGGCCCCACGTAAGCCCGATCACCTCGATGTCCTTTCCAGGCCCGGGCACTAGATTGTTCAGTCTGCAGCAACGTTGTATGTGTTCTAAGGTTTTCGGTAGCGTACTACAGTCGCTGAGTGTTACGTGAGCTCCACACTTTGCTGCCAGCAGACCCGGCAACGCTGTACCGGCTCCTATTTCCAGTACTCGCTTGTTGATCAGTGAATGTCGTCTTTCCCAAAGAAACCAGGCAAGCACCGGTGCGGAAGGCCAAGTGTAGAACGAATATCCCGGCAGTGGAAGCTGTAAAATGATAAATCGTTTCTACTTGAATACAATGTGTATGCGAACGAGATTAGGAATTCATGGTTTGACACTTCTTGGTGGGACGCAAGCGTCAGCCCAACTCCAAACAAAATCGACTAGTGACCGCGTCTAGTGTTTCCCGTGAGAAACTTACCTCCGGTATGAGAATTTCTAACTTTTCCCCTACGTACGAGGCACCGTTTCTGGATTTACTGCCAAAAACAAACCTTTTTATTTGCTCGCCATCGTTTTCCATTTGTTGGAATTTGGTCATTTTCGTCCAAACTGACCCTTGTTTTGGCAATCGTAGAGTATGCACTACGGTTCCTCTATCGGTCATACTCAAATTCAAACGATGACATATTTTATTCAACTGAAGAATAAATCGTCTATATCAGCATGCAACTGAATAAATCGTAAACATTTTAGTACTACAAAAACTATTTAGTGTCATTGTTGCGCCTTTAACGTAAGTATTAACAGTAAATGATTGAAAAACAATAAAAATAAATTAACACAAATATATGGACTTTGTTTTCTGGCATCCCTGCCATCTCATCCGACGTCTAGCAGCGTCGTATATACCGCTGTAGTTGAGTTAGAGTCGAATACCAATCAAAACAAATCCCCCGCAATCCACACGGCTCAAGCTTGCTTTAATACTGTCCGTCGGATTTCATACAATCGAATTCGGCTTCGATCGCATTCGAAGCGGGATCATTTCCAAGATGCGAACAAAAGCAAAGCACATAAACAATAATAAAAAAATGCCAAACACCCTTTGCTTGGCGAGCTGTCATACTCGCGAGGCTTTTGCAGGGATAAAAGGATCTTAAATTAGGAAGGCTTCCTAGAAAATGTTCCGTAATATTTAGTTGCGATTATTGCTGCAATTGAATTCGGTGAGAACGGCGCGGATAACGAAAGAAGCTGTAATTGGTAGTCCTAAGTGCAGTTGGTTGGTTGCGATAGGTTTGAGAAGCTTGGCCACTTTGCGGTACAGAACCTAATTGCAATTAGATCTAATTAATGTGATGTCTCAGTTGGAACCAACTAAATTTTGTATGCAAAATGCGGATGAAGGGAATAACGTTGTCGGCTATACTGGAGCAAGGTGCTACACGACGACGCAAATCGCCGCCTAAAGAGGAATGCCCCAAAAAGCAAAAACGTGACTGTTGGCGAAAGGTAAACAATTGATTTTGAATGAACCATGACGAAACGGGTGGTTTGGTTACGATTAATTTTCCTGTTCTGCTTGGTATTATAGATCGCAGGAGTATTGAACAAGTGTGAAAGCAAACGGACAGTTGAAGAGCAACGGCTCTTGGAGAGTCAGCCGGATGTAGTGAAACAGATCCTCGAGCGTCGTAAACGCAACGTTGAGTACAAGGAACGTGTGCTTGAGACGGAAGATGACCCGGAAGTTATCGAACGAAAAGCCTTAAAGCTAGCACAAGCTATTGCGAAAGCAAATCATCTGATCGTCTATACCGGAGCTGGTATAAGTACTTCCGCTAAAATACCGGACTACCGCGGAAGTCAAGGAATATGGACGTTGCTGGAGCAAGGGAAAGACATCGGAGAGTACGATCTGTCGCTGGCTGACCCTACCTTCACCCACATGGCACTCTTCGAATTACATCGAAGAGGCATACTGAAGCATGTGCTTTCGCAGAACTGTGACGGGCTGCATTTACGATCCGGTTTGCCTCGAATGTCGCTTTCAGAAGTGCACGGTAATATGTACGTGGAAGTGTGCAAACAATGCAAGCCCAATGCAGAATATTGGAGGCTGTTCGATACGACTCAGTTTACCGCGCGCCATTATCACAAGACAAATCGCCGATGTCGGCGCTGTGGTGGTCCACTTATCGACACCATTGTACATTTCGGCGAGCGTGGCCAGCTAAAATGGCCACTCAATTGGGCTGGTGTGACACCCCATACAGAGAAGACTGATTTAATTCTATGCATTGGATCGAGCCTGAAGGTGCTTCGCAAATATACGTGGCTTTGGGCCACCGATCGGCCGATAAAAAAGCGACCCAAGATCTTTATCATCAACCTGCAGTGGACACCCAAAGATAAGGTATCGACGTTGAAAATAAATGGCAAATGCGATCAAGTGATGACGCTGGTCATGAAGCATCTCAGTATCGAGGTTCCGCTGTACAACCGGCTGAAGGATCCGATCTTTGCGCATGCAACGTTGCTGCTGTCCGACGAACAACACACAGCTTCGCAACCAATGCTGAAGAAAATCACTGCCACCAAAGAAGAAACAGTGGAGGAATCATCGAGCAGCGAACGAGAGAAAGAAGTCAAACTGGAACCGAACGTAGCTGCCAGCACCACCGTGTCACCGCAGCAGATGTATTTCAATAACTTGATTCTCGCGCAACAACAGCAAATTAGTAACAATTATAATCTTCTACTAAATGCTGCTGGTCGTTCGGAAGGGCGAAATTCTCTGCTGTCCTCCTGCAGCCTTCCGCCACTAGTGCCGTGCTCGATGACATCTAGTGACGCTGACCAAATCAAAAAGGAACCATCCAATCTTTCTTTAGGTAATGAACTAAAACCGTTATCTCCTCCACCTGTCAACGTTATTAAAATCGACACAGCGTCTAATCTGTTCGGCAACCTGCGACAAGTATTAAGCACCATGGCCAATTCTGGCGAAAATTCTGCTGCTATCGATAGTAAATCTGATGCAGTCGGTGATGATGGACAAGAAAAACAATCTCATAGACCAACGGAAAAGCTTTGTAAGTATAATTACCACTTTATGCCAGGTAATATGGGCTTTTTGCTTGGCTATCACTATAAAATGAATATTTTAATTTGCGTTTTAGTGCACGTTCCCGTACCGCTATTGCTACAACCTGGTGTAACTCTAGTACAGCAGTCATTCATGGCAGCGAATGCATCAGACATGAATAGTCCTAGTTCGGATTCGCAGCAGAAACCTCCGCTGTGTAACAAAATACAACTGATCGTAAAGCCGGTAGTTGTAAGCAATCCACCAAGCTTGGTGCCGTTGAATCTTCATCGTCCGGAAGATGTGAAGCAATATGCGAATGTGCTTGCCAATCAAGGCTCATCCACTGCCCTAAAAGAGGAACCTACCAACGAACCTTCATTGATGAGCAAATGTGTGCCAAAGGATCTTTTGCAGGATAAAGAAAATGGCGATGTTGATAAGCTAACTACAAAAAGTGAAAACGTTTCGAACGTACCGTCTCATTCAGTGAATATGACTGATAATCCTGTACCGATGAAGATGATACTAGGAAATATCGAAGAAAAAGATATGTTACAGAAGAACTCTCCATTAGTGCTGGATCAAATTAAAGAAGAACATAAACCAGACGCAGTGCAAGCTGAACTAACGGAAGATATCAACGCAGTAAAGGCGGAAAACAGCAGTGAAACAGAACCGTGCATAGAAATGAAAAGCAGTTCGGGTGAATTATTAGTTATGGAACAACTAAATTCTGCAGATGATCATGGAGCAGGCACTGTAAACAGTCCTTTGTTGTTGAATGGACCAGAGAAGAAGCCACCGTGTACAGAACACCAAGAAAGTCCAATCATAGATGATATAGAATGCATTTCTATACATTCATCATCGTCTGAGAGTGACGGCGATGAAAGAGAGATTGATTTTGAATCAAATATTGCCTGGTTCAGTGTTGGCGCCGCTTCTAAAATGATTACAAAACAAACAACAGGTGTTAGTGTACATACGGACGATAAAACGAACATCGAACAACGCACCGATAAAGATGCTGATAATTCTGAATTGAGTAGAATCGATAAAACGATACAACAAGATTTGCTAAGAATTGCGCATGCAATTAATATGGAACAATCGCTTAATACTCGATATGTTCCAACAGATACAATTGTTCCTGTCGACCAAGAAGCTAACGAGATTGAGAATGAAGTTGATAAGTCAATTGCCGGTGTAATTTCAGAAGCATCAGAGATGTTTGAACCAGATGTAGTGCAAGATAGCATGGCATATAATTCTTCAACAACCAATGAAGTTGTTTCGATTTTAAAGCAATCGACAGATCTATCTGATTTAAAAGACAAATTTGATCAGACATCAGAAACAGTTAATCAGCTTGCAGTACAGTGTGCGTCTTCGCCCAAAGACGATAACATTGAAGACGCTTCAACAAACAATATAACAATCGATTTGGAAGTTGAAGCCATCGAATTCAAAGGATCAACGAATTCAACATCAAGCAGATTAACAGAAGAAAATCCAGACCACGATCTAAACGAGATCTTCTCTTTGGACACATCGGTAAATGGCGATATGGAACACAACAATACTGTAACTGAACCAATGAAATCCAAGCAAAAGGATGCATTTAGTAGTGAAGACTCCATGGCGTTGAACATGAAGGACATGAACAATGATATTATTGTTGAAGGAGCAACAACGGATGTAACGGATACTACCCATATAGCTGACCATTTATTACCTTTTGAAGGCTGTCCTCCCGAGTCAAACCCTTGCAATGGAGATGCATCGGGTAGTGAACTACAATCACCCATTTCGTTCCGGCGAGGTTCATTTAATGATACGGAACCCTTAACTACTAAAGAAAATGAAGTGGCCGAGGTAACGATTGATTTGGGAAGCGAAGAATCATGGCGCAAATATGATACGTACGATGACGATAAACTAAATTCAGCCAGCAAAGATTTAATACATTCGGAAAAGCTTCAAAGCGCAGAAGAACTCACTAATATTGAATGTTTGCAAATCCCTTTGATTGAAGCGGTGGATTCAAATGAGGACATACCTGAAGATGGTTCGCCTGTGGCTGCCAGTTCTACCACCATACAAATGAATGGAGATGCCGAGAAACCTGATGATACATTAAATGATGTACTGCAATCAGAGAATGCAGTGGTACAACGGTCTAGCTATTCCGATGGAGATGATCAGCTTGAGTGCGAAAGGCATTACCAAGAACGAAGAAAGAATGACAATGATGTTACTGCAGTTGATGAACATGGAAATGAGTTGAACCTTGCATTTCCTACAACAGAGGCAAAATCTCCTGTGCAAGATCTTAACATCGTTGAATGTAACAAGTCCAAACACCATGGACAAGTTGCGAATTTTGAGTCCACCGACAGTGCAGTTCACTCATTCGGGGAACTATTTGTCAACCCGGAAGATGATGACACATTAAAGAAAGCTAATAGTGCATGTTCTTCACCGGACACGAATAATGATCATAAAGACCAGGAACTAGACACAGTCACGGAACAGGAAGCCATCGCCAAAATGCTGAAGAAACTGCAAAATGAAACCAACTGTTCAACGATCACTAAAACGAACGATGATAGCACAGTTGACGAAGGATCTTCAGATGAAGAAATGCCACTAGAAAGACCCAAAACTGATACCGAAGCAGAACTCATTGGACAGGAAGAATGTGTTGCCATGCATATCCAAAAGTCATTGGACCGGCTTAAAGCGAACGATCAGTTGCAGATAGTTTTGAACAATACATCTGAAAAGGAAAGTTCAATGGTGATGGACTTCAATACCAGTGATCAACCACCTACAGAAAGTGAGTAATTTGTAAGCTTAATGAATTGTATTTTTTGTATTTGAAATGTGCAATAATTTACCATTTAACTATTTGCTATGTGCTATCTCCCCGACAGATTGTCTTCAAACAGAGAAAGATGACCAGAAGTGTCTTGACACGAGTATGAATTGTGAAAAGACAGCGTCACTTATAAAACCCACGCCACATCAAAATATGGTCAAAGTTGTGCTCAGCAATAGTGCTCTTTTCGAGCTGTATGAAGCTGCTCCAAGGTTCACCGATAATTATCCGCCGGCACTTAAATTGATAGCTCCGGTCAAATATCAGCTTCCCGCGTCTCATGTGGTGGGAAAGATTTCCAACCCAGACAGTCTGCAAACGGTGGAAAGTGTAACTGGTAACGAGAAGACTGACGGGGTTAACCTAGAGCAGCAAGATTCTATGCAAACTTCGTCTGGATTGCATACAGCGGATCATTCTACCATGACGCCCCGAACTTCCCCTGCACCGCCCTGCAAGAAGATACAAATGCCTTCCGCATTGCTCCTTGCTCCACCGATGCACTGTATCAGCAGTGTGCTAAAGGTGACCCCACCAAATGGTGCTGGTAGCAGTATTCCACCGGTCAGTAGTGTAGGCGCAATAACTCCTTCCTTCATACCCTTGCAAGGAGGTCTAACAACGAACGCCAGTGTGGCGGCGTATATGCTGAAGAACAATAGCTTCATCGGCGCGAACACGAGGTTCCCGAATATTTTGGGCTTTCCCACTGGGCTCGGTACAAATTTGGTACTTCTAACAAGTCCTCCCAAACATCAAGTTATGACCCCAAGCAGTGATCCGGCGGTCGTTACCTCACCAACGTCCACAACTCCCACAACACCTGCGAAGTCCTTTCGCGTCGAATCGGACGAACAGACGGACGAAGAGGACGGAAATAGTATTAAAAAGCGGCGTTCCAAGCGTCTCGAATCCGCCCGCCTGCATAAGCAGCTGGTGACACCGGAAAAGACTGACTCGGATACCGATACCACAGGTGACCAGTGGTCGCCTCAGGAAAGGCGGCACAGTAATCGCTCTAGTCGATCATTCGATGGGACAAATGAAAGTGACGAAATGGGTGACAGTAGCTGCGGTGGTGCAGGACGGTCACGCAGTTTCCGCATACGACGGAAGCCGGAGTATTTGAACATCAAACATCCGGAGAAGAAAAAGAAGCGTACGAATGAAGAACCGTCGTCGGAGACGGCAACGTGTTTGAAGGCCTCGACGAGCGGTGGTTCTCAGGTGAAGGTGGCAGATAACAGTGAGCCAGCAACAACGACAACTACTACGGCCTCATTGTCTACTGGCGCGAGCCGATTATTTACGATCTCGGCTCCAGTTGCATATTTTCCGACCCCATTTGTCTCATCGTTGGGAGCAAGCTCAGGCGCAAGTAAGTGACAGAAGAATGCTAGTGTTTTTGTGTTTTAAAGTTTGCTAAAAGGTGCAAAAACTCTGCCCATGATAGCGTAGCTAGACGATAAAAAGAGGGTTTATTTATTTTTCCTCAGGGTTTATGTTTTTTTGGCAACGTAAAAGATTAAGTAAATGTTATTCAAACGTGTCGTTTTGGGAAACCATTAACGCGATAACATTAAACAGTAATTTGCAATTTAAATGGCCTCAATTCAAGTTGCGGGATGTTAAGAAAAAAAGTATTTTTTTACTAATTTAAGGTTTGATTGTTATTTATTGTTTACCATTTCAGTAATTTCCCAACAGGAGAAGTACAAACGAATACTTACTTACTACAACACCGCGATACAGCAACATCAGCAGTCCAGCACTCCTAATGCCCTACCGCAATGGTACGATGTGAACTACGCCTACTCCGGTTTGCACAGCATTATACATCCCCCACCACCGGACGTTAACCTGTGGGGTGGATCATCGATCAAATTGGAACCGCAGCAACCGTTGGAAATCGAATGCAAGTTTTGCTTTGAGAACTATGCCCAGTACAGTTGCCAGTTTTATCAACCCCAGCCAGCAGAATTTGCAGTTAAAACGTTTCGTCGGGGCAAGGTGGTCGTGTGCGAATGTTGCGATTTTTCCGATGGAGAAAATGAGAAAACTCAACCCGAACTGGTGCCCGAAAATGGTACGCTTGCATCGTCATCAAAGGCAGGTGGTAGCGGTGAAGCAAAGTCGTCCGTCTCTTCGACTGGAGCGAACGATGAAGCGCAAGAAAATAAACGGCGCCCACTGGCAGAGGAACAAACTAAGGAGGCGGAAGTTAGATTGTCGAAAAGGCCCAAATGTGAATCCAACGCAATTGCTGACGGTTCTTCATCTAGCGTCAATGGCACTGGAACGAATGGTGCTGCTGCGCACAAACCGAAGGTGAAGCCTGGATGGTATGGGAAGGGCTATCGGAAGCATTTGCGGCGCAAGAAGCGCACAAGTCAAGGATAAAGTGGAACGCAAGGTTCCTGATGTTTACTTCCGTAAATCTTTATACTTTATTTAACATGTAAATTTCTCCTTATTAAGTTATGTCCTCAAGGTTAGCATGCAGAAATCCATGCAGAACGGCAATTAGAAATAGGAAGGTGCCTTGAGATAGGTGATACGGGCCAATTTCTAGTTTCATTTACACGTGTGTGGTTTGTCTTGCTGTGAAGGTTGTGTGAAAGTATTAAGTTACATTTTTATATGTAAAGGTTCTCTTTGTTTGCTGAGAAATATCGATCCAATAGGTAAGATTTCTGGGCCCATAAGAAACGAAGAAAACAACTTTGTACATAATATTTTGTAAGTCACGACAGTTAAAACGAACTCACCTTCTGCGGTTAGCCTCCATCGGTCCGTCCGTACAAGGACTCAATGCAGCAAGGAAGAAGACCGTTAGATTCGTACAAGAGTTGAATGTTTATAGAATAGAAAACGTTCGCTATTTTTTTAAAATTCCTAGCGTGTGAAGCGATCTCAATTTCCTCTTATAAAATAGCGTTTATCTGTCATGGATGTGTGCTTTTGAAGGGCCCGCCCAATAATTCCATGTTCCATCGCGAATCCCGACGCTATTCACTCTTACTTGCGCTATACACGTCATCGAGACGAAAGCGATTTGAGTTCTAACAGCAATCTATCACGAGGTTTGAAATACTTTTTCTATTTATTTTTGCATTTATTTCAAACGGTGTTGAGGTATTCGGTTTTGTTTGCTCATTTGTTTGAAATTTTGTCATCGTGCTGATGCATTTCGTGACTTTAATCGAACAAGCTGAAAGGCGCGTGGTGCGAAAGGTTTAAAGTTAAATAAAAATCAACTCAATTCAACATGAAACATGTGTGTTGCGTTTCATATTCCGGCTCGTCCGATCGTACTATTTTCGCAATTCTTCCATTGAAGGTAATATGGTAGGCAGACATTAATTTGTCACTCTCTTCATTGATGACGGCATGCATGCAGCAAACGGATATGGTTATACAGGTTAACCAGCGACGACGTGGGACGGTACAAACCAGTCTGTAACGATCTGCGCCCACAAGTACTTTCATGGTCTTTTCGTTTTGAGCGTAATCGCGTTGGCGACGACTGAGCATGCTACAACAGCGACCAATGCCCACACCAACGCTGTGAGCGCTGCGTGGTTTCCAGGGTAACGAAAACATTACCTTATAAAGAAATATTTATCGTCTGTGCGTATCCCCCCATCGCTATACCAAAACGGGGTCGAGAAATAAAGTCACATGTGGGGGCCGTGAAATCTTGATGATGTCATAAGTATGCTTCCAAATGGATGACGGCGACGGAGCTGCAAAAATCGGTTCCAATTCTACATAAGGTCATCAAATAGTTTTCAAATTCCTCTACAACAATTATCTATAGTTTCTTGAACAGAAATAATTTATTCAATCATTTCCTCATTTTTTGTGCGGAAGAAGAAGCTATACAAAATTTTGTCAATTGACATATTCTTTGCGAGCTTCTTCTTCACGGTGATGCTGTTGCTGCTGTTGTTTGTTGCTGCTGCCGCTGCTACTGCTGGAGAAGTACCTCACGTATTTAGTACTCCTCAGCTCCCTCGCCTTCTCCTTCGCCGGAATCCATGCCGACTTCCTCGTAGTCCTTCTCGAGGGCGGCCAAATCCTCACGGGCCTCGGAGAATTCACCTTCCTCCATACCCTCTCCGACGTACCAGTGCACGAAGGCACGCTTGGCGTACATCAGATCGAACTTGTGGTCCAGACGAGCCCAGGCCTCGGCGATGGCCGTGGTGTTGGACAACATGCACACGGCACGCTGCACCTTGGCCAGATCGCCTCCCGGTACGACGGTCGGGGGCTGATAGTTGATGCCAACCTTGAAACCGGTCGGACACCAGTCCACGAACTGGATCGTGCGCTTCGTCTTGATGGTGGCGATGGCCGCATTCACGTCCTTGGGCACCACATCACCACGGTACAACATGCAACACGCCATGTACTTGCCGTGACGTGGGTCGCACTTGACCATCTGGTTGGCCGGCTCGAAGCAAGCGTTGGTGATCTCGGCCACCGAAAGCTGCTCGTGGTACGCCTTCTCGGCCGAGATGACCGGAGCGTACGTGACCAGCGGGAAGTGGATACGCGGGTACGGTACCAAGTTGGTCTGGAACTCGGTCAGATCCACGTTCAGGGCACCGTCGAAGCGGAGCGAAGCCGTAATCGACGACACGATCTGGCCGATCAGACGGTTGAGATTCGTGTAGGTCGGACGCTCGATGTCGAGGTTGCGACGGCAGATGTCGTAGATGGCCTCGTTGTCGACCATGAAGGCGCAGTCCGAATGCTCCAGGGTAGTGTGGGTGGTCAGGATGGAGTTGTACGGCTCGACGACAGCCGTCGACACCTGCGGGGCCGGGTAGATGGCGAACTCAAGCTTCGACTTCTTACCATAGTCCACCGACAGGCGCTCCATCAGGAGGGAAGTGAAACCGGATCCGGTACCACCGCCGAACGAGTGGAAGATCAGGAAGCCCTGCAGGCCCGTGCACTGGTCGGCCAGCTTGCGGATGCGGTCCAGCACAACATCGACGATTTCCTTGCCGATGGTGTAGTGGCCACGGGCATAGTTGTTGGCGGCGTCTTCCTTTCCGGTGATCAACTGTTCCGGGTGGAACAGCTGGCGGTAGGTACCGGTGCGTACCTCATCGACGACGGTCGGTTCCAGATCGACGAACACGGCACGGGGCACGTGCTTGCCAGCGCCAGTCTCGGAGAAGAAGGTGTTGAACGAATCATCACCTCCGCCAATGGTCTTGTCCGAGGGCATCTGACCGTCCGGTTGGATGCCATGCTCCAGACAGTACAGCTCCCAGCAGGCGTTTCCGATCTGGACACCGGCCTGTCCGACGTGCACGGAGATACATTCACGCTGTTGGAGAGAAAGACAACAATTTAGTGGATTCGGTACATACACATTCCGATGCGGGATAATTCCTACTTTCCCACTGATGGCATTCAATGTTCATCCCTCTCAAACACATTGTGGCCACTGAATATGCCAACATGTCAAATATTCAAAGGACTTGTCGCTATTGCCTCTACTGATTAAAGATAGAAAATGCCAGATATTGAGCATATGCACCTTTTGCCCAGTGTGAGGCGAATTAGTCAGCGGTCATAACCTTTTCTTCCTGCATCATGACCTCGATGCACGATTCTCCCCAATCATTTCCATGCGCACAGCAGGCGGCTTCTTCCTGCCAAAGTGGCCTTCTTTCTTCCTCTTGCTGGAATCCAACATGGCATCGCATTGCGGCAAATATCGTATGACTCATCGTCGTGGGCAAGGCAGGGCAAGATTATCGATTCGAATCAACGCCCTTTTCATTTGTGACTGTGCTGGGGTGCTTACTAGAATTAAACGAATGCAATCGACAAGAGCGAACTGCGCACCAGATAAAACATTCCCAAATCCGTTCTAATTGGTTCTAATGAACGAGTCTGCCTCGGACCGCCGAAAATAGCAGCCGGCAAAGCCAAAAAGATGACGTGGAAGCACCCCAGCAAATGAGGTTATGGGATGCCTGTTTTCGACTCGCGACGGATGGTCGGGCATTTTTCCACATAAAACTGTTTCCCTCTAAATCGAGCGGCCCTCTACTTCCCGCATCGTTTACTTACCATGTTGACTAAATGCCTTGGTTAACACTTCACACACAAAATGGAGTAAATTCACTTAAGAACGGAATTCCGCTTGGCGCAGCTGACTAGGACGCTTTCCAAACAGATACAGTTTGAATGAAATCCTCTCAAATTTTCAGTTTTATACAACCGGCTGGAACGGGCCGGAAACTGAAACGACGCTCTCTCTTCTAACGGTCTTGACTCACGCTCTCGGTCTAGCGGGTGGATATAACACGTGGTTTAATACTTTTGTCAACTAAAAACATTGCACAGAGGCGGAATTTTATGCGGTTGGACGATTCGAAGCGATAAATGCTTAATTCTCAGTCTACTGGAGGCTTTGTGTTTGAATTTTAATGCATTTATGTTCGTTTGGTGCAGATAATCGCCCGGGATTAGCCATGTGCTTCTCGGCGGGGGTCGAGTATTTCCAGGAGAGCATTATTGATCAGAACGGGAGACAGTACATCAAAAGAGAAAATTACTCATTTTGGATCTGATTAAGCAGTGTTTACACGGAAATGTGTCTCTATGGTGGTGAAGAAAAAAAATATAGATATATAAAAATTTATATAATATATTTAAATATGAGTCATACCTTTCCATTAACAGGCACATACATGTTTAGATTTCATACGGTGCCATTTAATTATATGTGCCTGGTATCATATTTGGTAGCTGCACCAGTCTTCATTCGACAGGACCGGTACAAATTTACATCCGAACCTACCCCTCGTTGCCAGGAACAACTATCCAGGTTATGGGTAAATAAAGTTGAAAAAAGCCCAGAATTAGCAGGCCTATATCTCTTGATTTTCCGCTAAGTATGTGTAATGGATTATTGAAGCACAGGCGATCTGCAAAAAAAAAAAACAAATATTTACCCTACATAAATCTTTTTGTCTCTCTATACATTTACGGCAACAATTCTGTAATTACAAACCCGAAATATCCGGTGAAGTACAATGATCCATATGATGATGGAAGTCAATTCTCTTGGCTGGTGTGATTTAAACTGACGATTGTTGCCTATGATTTAACCGAGCCTTTCATTCAAAAGATGTTTTCCTGAAGTTTATGGCAATAATAAGTATTTTACCTATTAGCATTTGATCTTGGCCATTGTGACTATGCTCCACAAAATTCTGCATCTCTAGACTCTTGGTTGTCTGGTTTGATAAAATTTGCTCTGTATAACCAGAGAAGTATTGCTCTGTATAACCAGAGAAGTAAACAATGGAGCACAACAACAGCTGCTCATGACACAGTAGTATCTGATGGTAAAATTATGAAGAATTGCAGCGAATCAAGCAGTAAAACAGCTTCATAAAAACCTGTATAATATAAGATACTGTAAAACATGGTATCCTTTTCTATGCTGCTACCTTTGTGGGTTCAATGGTCATTTATGGTCTTCCTTGATTTGTATCAATCAGGATAGTGAGTCCTGCGCTCACTTGACACTTGGAGGCTTTGGGGCGGCCCGGTGGCACATGATGGGGGAACTGTATCACCGACCAAACTTAAAATCTGTTTGAATATCTTGTGAAGAATCCTGCTAGAAAACGCGCGAATACCCAAGAACAACAATTAAACACATTATCAAATTGCGTGTCTGTGGACGTCGATACGTGTAAAAATGTGGTCCATTTGGTAAAATCATAGTATACATGGAAAAATAAATTGTTGACGAGGGGATCATAAAAAACACAGCGAAAGAAAGGAGTTTATAGAAGTGAAATCAAAAAAGCAAATGTAAAATAATTTACAGCATAAAAAATAGAGAAGACACACTGCGCAACTTTCTCTTCTCGGGTAAAAGTTCTCTCCTGGAAATACTCGACCCCCGCCGAGAAGCACATGGCTAATCCCGGGCGATTATCTGCACCAAACGAACATAAATGCATTATAATCCAAACACAAAGCCTCCAGTAGACTGAGAATAAAGCATTTATCGCTTCGGATCGTCCAACCGCATAAAATTCCGCCTCTGTGCAATGTTTTTGGTTGACAAAAGTATTAAACCACGTGTTATATCCACCCGCTAGACCGAGAGCGTCAGTCAAGACCGTTAGCAGAGAGAGCGTCGTTTCAGTTTCCGGCCCGTTCCAGCCGGTTGTATAAAACTGAAAATTTGAGAGGATTTCATTCAAACTGTATCTGTTTGGAAAGCGTCCTAGTCAGCTGCGCCAAGCGGAATTCCGTTCTTAAGTGAATTTACTCCATTTTGTGTGTGAAGTGTTAACCAAGGCATTTAGTCAACATGGTAAGTAAACGATGTGGGAAGTAGGGGGCCGCTCTATTTAGAGGGAAACAGTTTTATGTGGAATAATGCCCGACCATCCGTCGCGGGTCGAAAACAGGCATCCCATAACCTCATTTGCTGGGGTGCTTCCACGTCATCTTTTTGGCTTTGCCGGCTGCTATTTTCGGCGGTCCGAGGCAGACTCGTTCATTAGAACCAATTAGAACGGATTTGGGAATGTTTTATCTGGTGCGCAGTTCGCTCTTGTCGATTGCATTCGTTTAATTCTAGTAAGCACCCCAGCACAGTCACAAATGAAAAGGGCGTTGATTCGAATCGATAATCTTGCCCTGCCTTGCCCACGACGATGAGTCATACGATATTTGCCGCAATGCGATGCCATGTTGGATTCCAGCAAGAGGAAGAAAGAAGGCCACTTTGGCAGGAAGAAGCCGCCTGCTGTGCGCATGGAAATGATTGGGGAGAATCGTGCATCGAGGTCATGATGCAGGAAGAAAAGGTTATGACCGCTGACTAATTCGCCTCACACTGGGCAAAAGGTGCATATGCTCAATATCTGGCATTTTCTATCTTTAATCAGTAGAGGCAATAGCGACAAGTCCTTTGAATATTTGACATGTTGGCATATTCAGTGGCCACAATGTGTTTGAGAGGGATGAACATTGAATGCCATCAGTGGGAAAGTAGGAATTATCCCGCATCGGAATGTGTATGTACCGGATCCACTAAATTGTTGTCTTTCTCTCCAACAGCGTGAATGTATCTCCGTGCACGTCGGACAGGCCGGTGTCCAGATCGGAAACGCCTGCTGGGAGCTGTACTGTCTGGAGCATGGCATCCAACCGGACGGTCAGATGCCCTCGGACAAGACCATTGGTGGAGGTGACGATTCGTTCAACACCTTCTTCTCCGAGACTGGCGCTGGCAAGCACGTGCCCCGTGCCGTGTTCGTCGATCTGGAACCGACCGTCGTCGATGAGGTACGCACCGGTACCTACCGCCAGCTGTTCCACCCGGAACAGTTGATCACCGGAAAGGAAGACGCCGCCAACAACTACGCCCGTGGCCACTACACCATCGGCAAGGAAATCGTCGACGTTGTGCTGGACCGCATCCGCAAGCTGGCCGACCAGTGCACGGGCCTGCAGGGCTTCCTGATCTTCCACTCGTTCGGCGGTGGTACCGGATCCGGTTTCACTTCCCTCCTGATGGAGCGTCTGTCGGTGGACTATGGTAAGAAGTCGAAGCTTGAATTCGCCATCTACCCGGCCCCGCAGGTGTCGACGGCTGTCGTCGAGCCGTACAACTCCATCCTGACCACCCACACCACCCTGGAGCATTCGGACTGCGCCTTCATGGTCGACAACGAGGCCATCTACGACATCTGCCGTCGCAACCTCGACATCGAGCGTCCGACCTACACGAATCTCAACCGTCTGATCGGCCAGATCGTGTCGTCGATTACGGCTTCGCTCCGCTTCGACGGTGCCCTGAACGTGGATCTGACCGAGTTCCAGACCAACTTGGTACCGTACCCGCGTATCCACTTCCCGCTGGTCACGTACGCTCCGGTCATCTCGGCCGAGAAGGCGTACCACGAGCAGCTTTCGGTGGCCGAGATCACCAACGCTTGCTTCGAGCCGGCCAACCAGATGGTCAAGTGCGACCCACGTCACGGCAAGTACATGGCGTGTTGCATGTTGTACCGTGGTGATGTGGTGCCCAAGGACGTGAATGCGGCCATCGCCACCATCAAGACGAAGCGCACGATCCAGTTCGTGGACTGGTGTCCGACCGGTTTCAAGGTTGGCATCAACTATCAGCCCCCGACCGTCGTACCGGGAGGCGATCTGGCCAAGGTGCAGCGTGCCGTGTGCATGTTGTCCAACACCACGGCCATCGCCGAGGCCTGGGCTCGCCTGGATCACAAGTTCGATCTGATGTACGCTAAGCGTGCCTTCGTGCACTGGTACGTCGGAGAGGGTATGGAGGAAGGTGAATTCTCCGAAGCCCGTGAGGATTTGGCCGCCCTCGAGAAGGACTACGAGGAAGTCGGCATGGATTCCGGCGAAGGAGAAGGCGAGGGAGCTGAGGAGTACTAAATACGTGAGGTACTTCTCCAGCAGTAGCAGCAGCAGCAGCAACAAACAACAGCAGCAACAACAAATAGGAGGGAGCTGGCAATGTGTCGCTTCGTTTGATTTCATTGTTAGCTTCTTCCCCACAAAATGAGGAAATGATTGAATAAATTATTTCTGTACAAGAAATTTATTAGTAATTCTTTTAAAAATTGAGAAACTTCGTGATGACATGTTTTTTCTAATTTTTATCCGGTTCAGGAAAACATTTTCGTAGTTGTTTTTTCATCCGTAAACGAGGGAATCACGATGACATCATCTTGATTCTGCATGTCCCACACGTTCTCATTTGTCGATCCTATTTTGGTATATCGACGGGATGATCGATTCAAAGCGAGAATCACTTCCTTTTTTGTTTGCTTGAAGGGAGGAAGGAAAAGTCGCTAGCAACAGCATCGTAGGTCTCCAAAGCCCGTTGCAAACCACGCTTGACAATTTACAGGTGTGGGCAAATAACCTAGGTATCCGCTTTGGAATACGGATGCATCTGCTTCCATTGGGCAGCCAAGTCGCATATCTTAAAACTAGAACGTATTCAATATCGTTGTCTTAGAATTGCGCTGGGCAGTATGAAGTCCATACAATGTCCTTAGAAGTGATGTCCGGAGTGATGCCGCTGAAACTGAGATTTTTGCGACTATCGCTTCGCCTTTTACTACGTTCCACAGTATCTGATCCTCTAGTGATTGATAATTTTAAATCGCTACAAGAGGCAGGTTCTAAATGCAAAATCATGGATGTATATCGTGATTTTGTATCTTTACAGGCAAACCCTAGCGCCACAGGAGCAATTAACTGCGCCAGTTTACCGGAGTCCTACAATTCCCTTCTAGTAATCGACACCTCGATGAGGGAGGAAATGAAGAACATCCCAAATGAGCTTCGCTGGATAACCAGTATTTTACTGATGGATTCTCTTCGGATGTGGGAACGGGTTTTGGAGTATTTAACACATGCACCGTAATCTTCCACAAACTTAGACAGCCATGCTCAATCTATGTAGCTGAGCTGGCAGCTATTTTTTACGCCCTGTTTCTAATAAGTGCGAGTCCTCCGGATCAGTATTTTATATTCACAGACAGCCTCAGCGCTGTCGAAGCACTGAAATCAGTTGAGGCTATAAAGAGCTCGGATTACTTTATCCGAAAAATTTTGGATATACTAAGCTCTCTGTTCAACAAAGCGTTCCGAATATCGCTTATCTGGTTGCCTGCTCATTACGGTATCCCCGGAAATGGAAAGGCAGATCTTTTGGCCAAACGAGGTGCCTCTGAGGGCAACTTTTTTGAGAGGTCGATTCCCCCTTACGAGTTTCTTCGCACCCCACAACAGCTATGCATGGCTCGCTGGCAGAGCATGTGGGATGACGATGAGCTCGGGAGGTTCTTGTATTCAATCTCACCTCAGGTATCCCTGCGTCCTTGGTTTTACAGGCTCCCGGCAAGTCGTGCGTTCATTCGTATGATGTCTAGACTTATGTCGAACCATTATGCAATGAATGCGCACCTTCAACGTATAGGTAAGTCTGACTCCAAGGTTTGTAGCTTTAGTGTTGGATTCCATGACATCGACCACATCCTCAGGTCATGTGGGGAATTCGATGCCGTAAGACCCGGACTTCTAGCAGCCGTTTGGGCATCAGGAAGATCCCCTACTGTGCCAATTCGTGACATTCTGGGTCAGAAGGACTACGAGTACGCACGGATTTTGTTCGACTTCGCGAAAGAGATCGGAATCACCCTATGATTCCCTCCCCTTCCCCATCCTATAGGTAGTACGCACTATCGTTTGTTCTTATTTGTTCTTCCTTTTGTTTAGTCCTTGTTACAGATGTTTGTCCCTCGTTTCTGTTGTCATTACTGTTATATGTTCTATTGCTGTTGTAGAGATACATTGGGGAGGCTTGGACAGTCGCACTTATATAGGTTGAGACAGACGCTACCATGACGCCCACACGGACGTCAACGAATTAAAGGTCCCCAAGATGCTGATTGGCAAGCTGGTCACGACGCCGTTCATAAGACCAATAAAACTCACCTCCGACCAAAGGACGCCGCATAACTACTAGATATTAAGTGTAGTTTATAAGATATACGGCCTGGCCGTTCTAACGATAATAAAAAAGGGGAGGAAGGGAAATCTTCATTCTCAGTTGGACAGAATTTATTGGTTCTAAGTCATCTGACACGCATAAATTCTTCAGCCCCCAATAGTTTTGTTCGTATTAGGACAGGTTGATCTGGGACCGGTTGAAGAGAACCTCTGAACACACCACGACGCAAAACAGCCTGGTGTACATCACTTCTCCAGTGTTCCCCTCCGACTTCTGATCGTTTGGTTTTAGGACAGAGAGAACATTTCTAAAAGGGCAAATGTTTATGCCAACCTCTACTTCAAGGCAGATTTTATGGTGCGTGAAATCGTTACCCTCCTACAGCATGACCGGATCACAGAATACTGAGAGTTGTATGTGGAAACCAGTATTCAGATTTCCACATACAACTCGCAGTTTCTGTCTGGTCTGTCTTGCCTGTAGTACCTTTCCATATTTAAGATATTTTTTTTATAATACGGCAGCATGTTTCCAAATAATTTTAAATCATTTTCATTTCTACAATTATTATTTCCATGCACTTATACACCCTGTGCTCCGAAACCGCTGTCAGGAATATTTTTGACACCCTATTTTGCTGCATGGGCATCATACGAAGCGGATGTAAATATTCAAACCGATCCAATTCGTTTGCCTCAATGTGCATCGTGTAATAATTTAGTGTTCCAATAAATTTCCATTTCGATTACACTGAATTGATGTAATCGATCTCATTCCCCAGCCGTGAACAGTTCGTTTGTGTTTTTCAAAAATCTCCCGAACTTTTACTTTCATTTGACATCTGATTAGCCAAATGTCACATCGAGGGGTAGAAAGTTTTGTTCGGAACTTGAAATGCAAAGAATTCGGTGTTGTCGTGGGAGATAGATAAATAGACTAGACTAATTATTCTAATAACGATGACATTGTGACGTGTAGTGGAACGTGCGTGTATCCCCGTGCCCCGTGCCGCTGCTGTTGCAAACGCATTGGCACACTGGAAGCACCTTGCCTTGAAAAGCAGCCCTTTATTGATCGGGAGAAGTGTTCTCTCCTGAGGCGGAGACGTCGCCTCAGATGAAGCAATTCAGCAGCTCTATCGCGTCGTCGTCCTCGTCGTCATCATCCTTGCCGTACACTAGTTTGGGGTCGGGGAAAACCACTTCCAAGCAGTCGTCCGGCTCCACCATCATCGACACAGGGATGTATCTGCGTGATTGGCGGAAAGCGCTTCGTTCGCCTCCTTCGTACAGGATAGGAAACAGAACGATACGCTTGCAGGTGCACTTTACCTGGGTGCTAGCGATACTGTGTGCATTCCTGCTGTTGGTGCTGTACATCTCATCCAGCCCGTCGCCATTAATCAGTGACGCACCAGCGCCCACAAACAGCTTTCTGCGAAATTCGGTCATAGTGTACAACCACACGTACCCGTTGACCAGTCCGATCATAAGTAGCGGCATATATTCGTTCCGGATAGGAATTATAGCCGATCTCGATACCAGCTCGGCACTGAAGAAGAATCAATGGGGAAGCTACTATCTGAAGGGCTATCTCAGCTTCATTCCATCGAAACGATCGCTCACCGTGTCCTGGGACGATGGTGAACCGAAGGCACTACAATCGGGTTTCTCGTTGAAAGGCCGAGGGATGGAGCTGTCCGAGTTGGTCGTGTTTAACGGCAAGCTGTTATCGTTTGACGATCGTACGGGGTTGGTGTACGAAATCGAGGGCGAGAAGGTGCTACCCTGGGTGCTGTTGATGGACGGCGATGGCCGTACGACGAAGGGCTTCAAAGCGGAGTGGGCCACCGTGAAGGATCAGGTGCTGTACGTCGGTTCGATGGGCAAAGAGTGGACGACATCGGCAGGGGATTTCGAAACGAACGATCCCATGTACGTGAAGGCGGTCACGGTACACGGAGAGGTGAGTAGTGGAGCGAGGAGTTCAGTTCAATCTTCCATCACTCCCTGACATTGTCTTATCCCACCGACGTTATCGTTGCAGGTGTATCACTTAAATTGGGTCAACAACTACAAAGCCATCCGTAAGTCGATCGGCATCGAATGGCCTGGGTATATGATTCACGAATCTGGCGCTTGGTCGGAAGTGCACAGGCGATGGTTCTTCCTGCCAAGGCGCTGTTCCCGGGAGCGGTACAATGAAACGCGGGACGAACACATGGGTTGCAACTTTCTCATATCGAGTGACGAAACGTTCCAAAGTATTCGCGCGATCGAACTCCGTCGGAACAATGTGCCATCGACGCACGGGTACTCGAGCTTTAAGTTTCTGCCTACGAGCAACGATGAAATAATCGTTGCTCTCGCGACGGAAGAGCTGAACGGCAAAACGTCCAGCTTTATCAGTGCGTTCACCATCGAAGGAGAGCAGCTGATGGTGGAAACACGCATTAACACCGAGTACAAGTACGAAGGACTAGAGTTTATCTAGAGTTCCCGCCGAAAAGGGCGGTAAGGGTAATTCCATGCATGTACATAGCCGTTGTCTGTATTCTCAACCCGTTAGCAGCTAGTTAGACAATGATCCTTCTTGATCCTACCAACCGATAACGCTTCTTGGCTAGAGCATTTCACATAAAAACGAACGGAGAGAACGATGATCTATGAAACAATGGAGAGTATTAAGTTTTGCGGTTATCAAGAAGCGTTAAATGCCAAACTTTATCATCACTCTGTTCCGTAGCAATTCTTTCGTACAGCAAGCGGACACGAACGGCGTCATGTGTATATCCGCTCCGTGGAAGGATAACAAAGCATGGCGTCTGTTTAGCCGAAGAACCCATCCGTTGTGATATAGTATTTCAGTGTTGTTCTTTGTACAGCTATTTTAGTTTAAAATAAATGCAACCATGTCGCTCCGATACGCCTCTTATCTACCGGATTACGATTCCCGGGAGAAAATGTAATGCGTTTGCTCTAGCCAACGCAATTGCGAGTGTGTGAGTGTGTTATCCACGCATTCGCATCCCATTACGGCAACCAAAACAGAGAGCCTTTCAAATGCCGGCACCACACCGGACTGGGAGAGTAAAATGCGGAGCAAAGCAATGTGGCCCGTTCGCTCACGTGGATGACATTTGGCCGATCCTGCCGACGGAAGGAGTCCACGCGTACAGCTGGAGAGATTATCCGCTGTTGTAGGCCAACCTCTTCAGGAAGGAGCTGCAATGCGACGAATCCTCCACATTTTGCCGTAGAAAAACATTCGCCGTGTTTTGGGACAAAAACGGAAGGTTCCGTGTTCGGTGTCAGGTTCCAAGTGTTCAGGTGGTACATTTGTGCGTAGTTGGCAAGTTGGACTTGGACAATCGTTGCGGGTATATCTATAAGTTATGCCGTCCAAATGAAAGCCAAACCCACACCTGCCTTAAATCTTATCCGCCCGTTCGTAGCCAAGCATTGTAAAGTGTTAGTGATTGTGGCAGTGGATGACGAAGTCGTAAGGTGTAAAAGTGTGAACCACATGTTATCAGTCGCAAGGTGTTTCATTTGTTGGCGTCGGTTATTCGCTTTTACTCACTACACTAAATCCCCCCCGAGCGTGCCTTCGGACGAGGTCATGCCGAGGGCCACCCTAGCAAATTTAGGAACTGTCACGGTTTGGTGACGGCACTTGCTAGCATCAAAAAGGGTTTGTGTTTCGGTAAAGTGTTGTGAAGTGGATACTGTGAGTGACTTGACGGCATGAGCATTACCAACCGCACCAGACCGATCCCTAAAAGTAGAGACGTTGTGTTTTGTGTATGTCCAGCGCGAAGGGTTAGTGGTGGTTTTTGGTGGGCAAACAGCAACAAAGCTATTTTTAAAACTCCGGAACACTACTCATCTTGTATGCATTTGTCATTGGATGCATTGAATATTCGATCCGAAAATCGATCCTACTAAATTGTTCGCTCATAGTGCAAGTGCTTATACTCATTGCAATGTTATCACAGAGGGACAATCCGTTGTAGACGACTTTTATTTTTAACATTTATAACTTCCTATAGACAAGGCGGTTCCGGTCGTTGGAGTTGTTTCAGTTCGCGTTCTGCACCTGAATGACTGAAATTGAAACACAAATCTTGGTGCTAAAACCCACACAAAATCAATTATTGTATCGTGTACAATAGAGCCGTTAGATTTGAAAGGAAATGAACCGGGTTTATCGTAATGCCCTTTCCCTTTTCCACAATTTTCCGGTCGTGTTACCTGTTACTTTACTGTAAATCTATTTCTATTCAAATTCTCTACACCAAGTAAAGCTCGCATTTGACCTCGAAGTTCATTCTATTGAAACGTTTGTTGGTGTCTATTACGCATAGCATACTACGATCCATACTTACTGCAGGAAGGTACCTTGCAGATTTGCGTGTCATGCAGTAGTATAGTGCGCGTTCAGGGGTTCTTTGGGGAATTGAATCGATGAAGCAAAAATCAATGTCTCCTTGCTTTATGTATATTATATCGCGCAAAAGGTACTTGCAAGAAACGTGCCCATTGAACACGAATTCCTCATTGTGCGCTTAAAGCTGTGCGAGAAAGAAGAATCTTAAACTGGCTTGAACTTGGCTCTAGTGTACGAAGGTTTCGTGTTTTTATTATCTTGTGCAGTAAAAAATCAATTACATTTCTTGCAATAGCTTGACGCATTGCCGAAGGTGTTTTGTTGTGAAACAATTTCCCAGCAAAACGACAATATGCTGCGGGTTTATTGAAAGGGTACTGTGCTAGGGTAAACGCAAACGATTCGGAACGCTTGGTTTAAATTCGTTTGCGACAAACGTGCCGCGTCGGTAGTGGATTGATGAAATTGTTGTACGGCAAGTCCCGTCAGTTAGAGCCACCGTTCGCATCATGTGTGCCGCTTCCGTGCGAGTAGATACGATGGAGGAACTGCAGGATTGGGAGTACGTCAAGCGGGGCATCACCATGTGGCTTAACAACATGCCTAAAGCAGCCGAGGATAGTTTTAAGGATCGGCCGTCCAGTGTGCACATCGTAGCAGGACACACATTCATCTCGTTTATGGTAAGTAAATAATGTCTTTTCAGTTGGGCCAGTTTTCCAGCTCAGGGTAACGATGCGAAAAGAGCAAATTGTGCATCGCATAAAAGGTGAGCAAGGGTCGCTTTGTTCTGCCTCCATGAAAAGCGTAGTTTCTATGCAGTTAAAACTGTGCGACAGACAGAAATCGCAACTGCGAAACAATAAAGCCAGCAGAACAATAACAATAGGGAGCCCCTTCCATCCCTCCCTCCCTCCGTGGGGATACCGTGAAAATGCTGCGCCGTATGCTAATAATAGAAGAAAAGGATGTCAGAAACAAGCATTCACCAGGAACATTAAGTGGAAATTGCTTTGACTGAAAAGCAATGTGCTATCTGCTGCGTGTGTGTTGGATGAAGATTGCTCGCGAATAGAGCTTTTGGTTGCTATGGTTATGGTGAAGCACAGCGTTCAAGGCATCACAGGCATCACGTTTTAAAGCAAGATGAAATCAACCAGGCGCCTCCATTGCCCACGTGTGTAGCACGGTTGCCGTTTCTGTTTCTCATTCCCTTTACCGGTTGCAAACAATATGCCATCTGGATGGAATGGTTCTGGCGTCCCACACATTCGGACACGTTGGAAGTGTCATTTGATAAATTGCTCTAACATTAATGGTGTTTCCCGTGTTGCGCCGGGACAATTCGTTCTACCACGACACGCTTCGTAGTGCTGCGTGTCACAATAGAAGGCTAGACCGTTTCATGTGTACACAATTGCTTGTACTGAACTCTCACCCTTCCGCTGCCGCAGTGATAAGTGATGGAGAAACATAGAGACAGAAGGCGTCCCAGTGCCTAATGAATCCGGTGCCCTATGTCAAGCGAGAAAGATTAATTACATCTCTTCGGTCGCTTAGCAATATAGGTCCCAAACTGTTCAGGATTGCAGGAAATTATAGATTGAAATTTTATTGCATGGCTTTTTCATTGGGTTGCTTGATCTACTGCTTTTACCGTGTTGGTTGATAGAATTGTATCTAGACCACTAGCCGGGGTCGAACTCTCCATCCGGGGCGATACCAAGGACGACGAATCACAGCCGGGCGAACACGACGACCAAGAAGAGCGGTAGCTTGAAGCCGTCCGACTAGGTAGCGCTTCAGATAGTCCAGCTCTTGCTGGCGTTCTTCCAGCTCCTCCACAGCCTGACGCGCCTCTTCAATTTCGTCACTTTCGTCCGATTCATCGGAATCATCCGACTGGTCATCATCTTCCTCCTCTTCTTCTGCGGCCTCATCATCTTCCGCATCAACTTCTGGTGCAGGGTGAGAATGTTGGTCCTCACTTGGTGACGAAGGTTCTTCGGCAGCGTCCTGTTCAATGTCTGGTTGAATAGGAGCATCTGAGTCTTCCGGGACTTCTGAATTTTGATCGTCACTAGGGGATGAAGGTTCTTCGGCAGCGTCCTGATCAATGTCTGGTTGAATAGGTGCTTCGGGTGCTTCCGGGATCTCGAGATCTGCTGATACTTCTAGATCCGATGGTACTTCCGGTGCGCTATCGACCTCAGCGCCCACGGCCAAACCGACACAGAAAACGAGAGCTAAGGCAATGATCTTCATGATGCTAATGTAGACACTATCACACGAACTGTCCAATCAGTAAAAGTTGGTCAGCTTTTTATAGTGCCTAATGAGTGTTGTTTTGACTGTAGAATCAGTTGCCCCACTTGAAATATGGTTACACACAAAACAACGATATCGTTTACCTTTTCTTCATACGTGTAGATAAAATTGAATTGTTGGTGAAGTAAACGTCTTGTACACTTGTGAAGCACTTCAGCTGGTAAACCCCATTCGATTGCTCACGTTTTGACGAGTTTCATGTATCATACATTAAACACTACCGAACGTGACATATTTTAAGTGTAATTTTCCAGCAGATCATTCTCTTGTGAGAGCTGAATGGAACGCAACGCACGTACAATTCGCATGCATTATTGAGACCAATTTTTCTGTTCCTGTTCTAAATTGAGTTACCAAATCCGCCCCCAGAAACGTTGGACGTTACATGTTTAAGAACCTCGCGAAGCTTATTTCATGCAATATTAAGCACCATGCGTCACGGATTTTCGCACATTTTCCACCTCAATGCGTCTTGTTTTCCTTTCCACAGAACGCCGTAATATCGTGGGAAACGGAAAAGATGAACGACGCCCAGACACGCCTCCGAGAGCTTGAGAAACAGTGTGCTGGCGATGTCGGTTGGTTAAAATCGGTCCGCTCAAAGCTCTTCGGGTCTAGCGAGCCACGGAAATCACTCACCGAAACGCTCGAGGAGCAAATCATACTGGCGGACAGTCAGCTCTGCTTAGCGATACTGGTGTCGTTGGGTCAGGATATAGGCGGTTTCGTTAAGGGCGGATGGTTGCTGCGGAAGGCTTGGAAGGTGTACCAGCATACGTACCAGCAGATCTATCAACTGTATTCCGACACGCAAGACATTGATGGAGCAATGTCTCTGCCACAGGCTCCATTGCGTCATCAGCCACCAGCCACAAAGGATAGCGGTGCGGGGATGCGAGTATCGCTCGATCTGGGAACTCCCTCGTCTACGGATTGGACGGTGCCGAACTCCACTCTTCAGTCACCAGATGATTGCAAGTGGTAGGTGTACTAATTGGGCGGTTTTTGTTAAGCAAAATTGCACACACTGTTCGTTGGATTTAACTTTCCGTAGGTCATCACAACTGGAAGCGTTGCGCAAATCGAAAACGACAACCTTTGAGCTTACCGAACCTTTCAACGAAATGACCTCGAGTGAATCAGATCCGAGCGGAAGTAGTGGCGGCAGTGTAAAGAAGAGCTATACGACGGATTTTGTGGGCATTATTAGTCCGTCGGGTGCAGGATCGAGTACCGAGTCACTGGAACACAGCGTACCGTTGGGAGTGGAGCGAAGTAGTATTGCTGCTCGGGAACGGTTAACGTTAGATTTTAACCAGGGCAGGGAACGGCGAATAAACGTACCGAACGGAATGACGCCAAGGGCAACTACAAGCTGTCGATTTTTGACGGCCCCCTGTGAGCCGGGTCCTAACGAAAGGTAGTGAGCTTTTGATGGGCGCTGCAATACTTGCTAAACAACAACTTACAAGGCGCATACACTCCCTTTTCAGAGCTATACACCCAGAAGACGTCCACCGGTTAATGGGCGCCATCAGCTTCGGGTACGGTGTGTTTCAACTGAGCATTTCGCTGTTACCGCCGAGTTTGCTCAAGTTGATCAGCTTTCTCGGCTTCGAAGGTGACCGGGCGATGGGAATTGCGTGTTTGAGCTTTTCCCGCCAAAGCAACGATATGCGGGCACCGTTGGCTACGCTGGCCCTGCTCTGGTACTACACCATCGTGACGCCGTTTTTCGCCCTGGATGGGTCGAACCTGAGCCTCGAAATTGCTGCCGCCCAGGAGCTGATCGATGAAGCGAACGGTCAATTTGCCAAATCGTCGCTTTTCCTATTCTTTCGAGGTCGTGTCGAGCGTTTAAAGGTAAGCATTGGGACATTTGGAGAAGGGAAGTGGACAGTAGTTTGCAACGTAATGATTGTCATTCTCTTTCTTTTTATGCTTTCAATTTGCCAAAAACACAGTCCAACATTCAGGATGCAATACGTGCCTACGAGTTGGCGTACCGTTCATCGGCACAGCGGGAGATTAAATTGCTGTGTCTTCACGAAATCGGATGGTGCCGGCTGATACAGCTAGACTTTGGTACGGCGATGAAAAACTTCAACGAGCTAAAGTGAGTGTGCTTTTTTCATATTGAGGAACTTAATGGTTGCCAACCTAACGATTGTCCTTGCTTTCGTTGCAGACTGTGCAGTCAGTTTTCCAAGAGCTTCTACTCGTATCTGACCGCAATATGCGAAGGATCGTTCGGGCAATTTTCCAACCTCGTCAAATGGCGAACGGAAATATTGGAATTGATTAATAGATCGCCACAGAAGGTAAATCTGGAACAAAGAGAACTTTACAGCATCTGTTTAACAACTTTCTCTCTGGTTTGCAGGACTCACAAATCGAAAGGTACATATTTCGACGCAGCTTGAAACTACCGCGTGCGGAAAGTGGCGAACAGCCCAAGTACAGAAGTTCCCTCTACTGGAAGTATCTTGTGTTCGAGATGCTGTTCCTGTGGAACACACTGAGCAGCTGCAATGAGGAGCAGTTGGAAAGCATGGTGGCCGACTGTTCACAGCCGACGGACGCGTTCAGCGAACCGATGGTGGGAATCTCTCGGTTAATTCTAGGCGCCTGTCTGACCTGTCGGGCCCGGTACGATGAGGCGATTCGTGCATTCCGCGAGTGCATATCCATGCGGGAGAAGTTCGACCATCAGGAGCAACAGGATATGCACATTTCAGCCTTTGCCTATTACGAACTGGCTGTGCTTTTGCTTCGCCAGCAGAACGATGGTGCCGCCGAGGCACATCGGTTGCTTCTGCATGCGCAGCAAAACTTTAAAAATTACGACTTTGATAATCGCGTCAGCGTGCGCATTCACACCTTGCTGAAGCGGTTGAATTAGGAGCGCTTCGGGCGGAAGGGCTTTTTTTTAATGTTAGAGACGATATGTTTGCATTGGTGCCTTATTTATTGAATCCCCCCCAAAACACACACACACTTTAGGGTATATAGGAACAGATATTACAAAGAATGGTAGCTTTTTTGGGTAGTAACACGCTTGCGTACGTACTTCTTGCTGGTCAAGGAAATCCATATAGATAGCAATAGATAGTCTGGCCTGTTATTCACCAGTGCTGAAGCAAAAGTAGAATAGCAATTGTTGTTGATGATATTTCCTACCTAATCCCAAAGCAACACAATAAAAGGTTCAACAATCGCCAACGGGGAAGAAAGCGTCAACCGGAAACAATAAATTTTATACAATACCAGTTACAAAACACGAATGTCCAACTGTTAATGTAGATTGTAAAATTGTCCAAATAAAATTGTATGCTATTAAGCGGAGCCGGTTTTCGTTTTGGAGGATTTATTGTAAGTAATAGTTGTAATGCTTCTAGCCGCTCTGTGTACACTTCCTACAGCAATCGGTACATCGGTGATCTTTGTTCCTATAATATCTGATCAGGTGTTTTCAGCAACGTTTTTGTTTCTTAATGCGTGCGTTATTGTGTAAAAGATGCTGTAAGGATTCGATTTGCCAGGATATCGTCGTTGATTCGACCTAACTAAGGAAGGAACCTGGGGTAAAGTGGAATGTTCTAAAATCAAACGATACAACTATTTATCGAAAATCTTTGCTTAACACCATGTTTGGCGGTATGAACGTGAGACCACTGTTTAATCACAATGCAGTTTTATTAGACTATTTAATATTTCATATTACAAGAAACACGGACAGAAACCCGTTTCTTCTCCTTCCCTTTTTGGTGACAAGCGTTTAAGTTCTCCTAATATCGTGATGCTTAGTTTTACTTTGCTGATGTCCTTTGAACGTGACGGAAAACGTTTTCTTGACTAGAATCATAACATGCTCTCCCTTTTCTCTCTCTCTCTCTCTCGTCCTTTGAAAAACTGTCCCTGCACAGGATTAAATCGTGTGTGGGGCTGGTTGCAGAGTTCTTGCCAAACTTCTGTCTCTGCACCACCGCCAGTAGGTAAATGTAGTTTTGGAAAGGTCGAGAGTGCGCGTTAGTTTTTGCAGTTTTGTGTGTGGGTTGTAGTGTTAGCGTTTAGATCCCATTGCTTGTGTTGAACCAATGATGGAAAGCAATTCCATTATGTTGAATAATATTATCGTTAAAAATATCTCTTATCCACCTACATTCTGATTTTGGTCGTCATAAAGTCTTACAGTTTATCATTTTGTTGGTTGCTTAAACGCTCCTCCACACCATGCTTGAATGCTCCTGTCGTTCCTCGTCCTGGAACAGGAACATCAAATCGTGATAAAAATGGATGCGAGCCTGCTGGTTTGTTAAGAGAGATTGTTAGTGGCTTAAAATTGAATGATTTTCTTTAGAGGATAATTTGTAAACCGGCCTGTTCTGAATTACTTTGGGTGCGCTTCTGACCCGCCGTCTGGGTCATTTCTTATTACAAAACGAGGTGTGAAATGAGCACCGTTTAATGGTGATGAAGTTGAGCCATAACGATGATGGGAATGTACTGGTAACATATGGTTGTTAGGTGTCTCTTACATCTATCTATTCCAGATACAGGAAATGTAATTTTTTCCTCGTTTCCGAGTCTCTCGGCAATGCCAGGGCCCATTTGCGCAGACCGGATAGTACCACCGAGCTGACCACCAGCAGCGCACCGAGCACGGAGTAAAGGCTGGGCGTTTCCTTAAAGAACATTATCTGCCAGATGAAGGCAAACACGATGTCGGCCGACCGGGCTATCGCTACAGGACCCGCCTGTTCGTACTGCAGTGCAAGCGTGAGCAGTATTTGGCCACCGAAGCTAAACAGGGCTAGCGCTATAACAAGAAAACGATCCGTCCCGCACAATGGCCAACAGAGTGCCCCAATGTAGTAGCAAACTATAAGCGTGTAAAGCAAGGCAAAGGCGCCAAAGTTGGACATGATAACAGAGAAGTGCAGCCCTTTTAGGGCACGCAGCAACACGTACGCGTTCGCACCGAACAGGGTCGACGATAGAGCTGCCACCGGGCCCCAGATGTCGTAGCTATTTTCCATTACCTGTTCGTCCACAATCGATACCTGATTGTCTCCAAACAGGAACGGTGGTTTGGTGATCAGCACCACACCGATCAGCGTGAGGACGATCGTGATAACGTTGAACATGCCGCATGCCTCGCGAAGGAACAGCCGTGCAAATATGGCAACAAACACTGGTGTGGAGAAGATGATCACGGATGCATCCGCTAGTGGCATGTGACGGAAAGCGTAAAAGCTAAGCATAAGCCCGGTTGTTCCGACAAAACATCGTAGCACTAGTATGATCCGCTTCCCTTCCGGGAATAAGGTTTCCTCGCGATATATTGCTATCGGGATTGATGGAAGCAGCACGCCGATAAATCTGCAACAAGAGAGAAAATAAAAACAATCAAGCAAGGCTCCAAAGTTTCAACGCCAAAGCCCACCGGTACGCACCTAAATGTGGCCAGCTCGATAGGATTAACATCAACAAGTCCTTTCACAATGACGGAGCACAAGGAAAAGAAAAAGGAAGAAACCGTGGCAAGGATGATGCCCAGATAAGGGCATGAGCATTGCAGCCAGGACAGAGATCGATGACGTGTGGTGCCCTGCAACACACCGTCCACCAGCTGTTGCAGTTCGAGATGTTCGGGCATTTCTGAGGGATATTAACTTTGACGGGCCGTGTCCGATTTCCGATCCGTTGTTCTAAGCGTTCTATGAATTCTACTCGCGATTAGCCAAAAACCTTCCACGGCGCGGCACTACAAGAAAAGAAAACGACATCCCAAAGGTGCGGATTAGTGGGTGTGAACGAAGAAATGCGCCCTACGATAAACAAACCTTCGTTTCGGTCGCATATTTTACTGCCACTGCGCTGGCACAGGACGGAACCGAGTAGTGGAAGATGTTGTCGCACCATTAAACCATGTCTATGCGAAACACACTCGCGTCTGGGCACAGGTCACATTCACGCAACACATTTTCCGTAGCTATTTATTATTAAAACAAGATTCCACTGGTTTTTACAATAAGCTTAATGTCGGAAAAGTGTTTCCTCGCGTGCGAATCCTTCCTCCTGTGTTTTTTTCATACGAATGCATTTAAGGATTCGTGAATCGATTACAGTACGTGGAAAGGAGGTGTGTTCATAATCCTTTTTCACACCAATACTCCCACACACTGCTTGACGTTTCAGAACTACAACAAACCGTAACCGCCAACCAAAATACTTTTTAAACTTGGCAATTACTCTCTTATCAATCGAGCTGATGCTGCACTATTTTGGTGCTGCAATGTATAAATTTACAAAACTAAAACAACGTTTGTAAACCGTTCAAATGCAGGAAAATGTAGAATCTTCGCAGGATCTTCGAATGCGTCCGAAATTCGAAAAGGACTTCAAACTTCGGCCTACTTCGGGCCGCACTTCGGGATTTGAGATTTGACAGCAGCTCAGTTTGTTTACTGTGCCAAAACAAATCAACCGACAAAAGAGGAAAAAACTTCACATCACAACAAACAACGGTCGGTGTTTCAGTTCAGCTCGGTTTTAGTATAAAAATGTGTTTAATTTTATCAGTAGTTAGTGAAAAATAGAGGAACAGAGTCTCGTACATAAAGGTAAGTTTATTATACGTGTATACAAAAGTAACGATGTACAAAAATACTTGTATTACGTGCCACTCTGCAGTTGCTGCATATGTTGCTTTGATGCGGACAATATTTTTCTGAAGCGATAGCTTTTCCTTCTCCTTTGTGAGTATAAAGTACTGCCACGGTGCTAAACGTCGGTCGGAACCGGAGAAAAGAACAATCGGCCTGTTCCGTATTGTACCTAGGAAACGAACAGCGTACAGCCTGCAAGTGCAGACTGCATGCTGCCCCCTTTTACTATTACGGTAAAGATAATCTATTACGCGCCCCCACCCGGAGGGGTGTGTCATCAGCCTAGGTCCGCTATTACGCTGTCCAGATCCGTTTGCAATGTGCAACAGTCTTCGCGCACCTTGCTGATCTCATCCTTAATACGATCCACGTTCGCCTGCAGCAAGTAGTTACCCTTCTTGAGCGAGGCCAGCCGGCCCTCGTGCCGCTTGACTCTGGGTTCCAGGTTGGTCTTCTTTTTGTCATCCGGAGCATCCTGGAAAAAAGGTTAAACAATTCAAACGTATTACTCACTCTGCATAAGTCGATCGATCGATCGATCGTTCACTTACTTCTGCTTCATTTTCACTCTCATTTTCACTCTCCGATTCCGATTCTTCCGATTCGCTTTCCTCCTCCTCCTCTTCCTCTTCCTCCTGCTCGTCTTCCGGTTCCTCGGGCGGTGGCTCCTTGGCTTCCGCTGCTTCGTCATCATCATCATCCTCCAGCTTCATCATGGCGGCCATTTTTTCCACCTCTTTCTGTAGCTTTTTATACTTTTTCTTCTCAGCCCTGTGGGTTAGAAAGAAATGCAAAACTGTAGAACTTGATGCCGAGGATCACACACTTTGGCATGGGAACCTACTTTAGGGCATACTGATTGGTTCTCATGGCGTATTTCAGGGCCTGTCGTTCCGCGTGTTTCTCTTCCTGTTTCTCCTTCAATCTCGTAAGCCGGGCCTGCAGCATGTTGACCTCGCGGTTCAACCGTTTGGCCATCTTTTCTGCCTTCTTTTCCTCGTCCTCTTCTTCCTCCTCCTCTTCCTCTTCTTCGGGCTGCAGTTCCGGCGAGCTTTCCTTCTGGGCCGACTCCGTGGCTCTGCGATCATCCGTAATGCCCTGCGCGATTGAGGCGGAACTTAGGTTAAACGCCGTGATCTTTATTGTTCGCGATCACTACAGCTACGAACTAAGTGCTCCATTGCAAATCAGCCATACTATGATAAGCAGGTGGAGTAGTGAGTAATACGTAAAGCTGCTTCCAAGCAATTCTGAATGCTTTGCTGTTAGACCCCCATACCGCACCCACGACACCAACAGATCCATCTCCATAACCCCCAATACATTACCTGATGCTCGTTCAAGTAGAAGTCATCGTCCGTTAAGCACTGCGATTAAAACGATAGCAACATAGAACTTTGATTAGCATCCAGTAAAGCCAAAAGCCGTGGGAGCATTTCAAAGAGTTGGTCGAGTGTAAGGAAATCCAAAAGGAATTGCGTTCGTTACGTTCCGTTCACTGTTAGCTGTTTCGAATCGAACCCGTTAGTGACATTTGTTTCGCAAACCAAATGTTAAGATCTTTGTAACGGCCGTGAATTTCGCAACGGATCATGTAGTCTGTAACGTTTCGAAGCTGCTTCCCACCTGCCCGCCCATAACCCCATTACCTGGAGCTTCCGTTCGAGTTCGGCAATCTTTCGTTTCTGCTCGTCCGCCTGCTTGTACGCCGTGTCGAGCTCCTTGGCCACCGTTTGGTATTTCTCTTCCAGCTGCTTCGACTGCTTCTGGGCCGTTAGCGCTTCATCCTTGAGCGACTGTATCAGGTCGGACTGTGGCCCGGTGACGGTTGTTCGTTCCTCGCCGCTCAACGGATTCCATCGCTCGCGGGACAGTTCCGCCTCGAGGTTCTGTACCCGTGCCTGAAGGCGTTTGTTTTCCCGCTCCATTGCCTCGTTGTTCCGGAGCTCGTGCGCCAACATTTGCTTTGTGCTTTGCAGATCATCGCGCACCTTATCGATGTCGTCCAGCTCATCTTCCTCTTCGTCCGCCGGTGGCGCTTCCATGTTGGCGCGCGACTCCGACTTGGCCAGCTGCTCCTCGAGCGTCATCTGACGGCGGAACTTGCGCAAACCTCCCAGTATCGGTTTACTGCGATCGTTACACTTGGTCGGTTTCAGCTGGACGCCACCCTGAATCTGCTTCAGCAGCTGATTGTGTGCCGTGGCCTTCTCCGTCTCGAAGATGAACTGATCCTTTACCTTGGTGATCGATTTAGAGTTTATGATCGGATGCGATCTATGGAGAAAGGGTGAAAGGGAAGCGAGAATGGGTACAAAATCAACTACGGCACGATCGGAAGAAGAGGACCAATGCGGGATCTATACAGGGAGCGACTGGGAGGAAGATGTTGTTGACTACACTAATCACATAGAAAGCAAGGTACGCAAATATAACGGTGACAACAGCCACACCGAGGGGTTGGAATCACAAAGAAGAACACACAGACGAGTATCGGATCCGGGAGGCTCGATCCGCCACGGGGGACAGCGCGAAACATTCTTGCGAAGGATCATTGGTTGCTCAGCAACGGATTTGGCTACTCGGTCTCTGTACCTGTCATTACACTCAACGTGTTTCAGTTTTCTGCCTTGCTCAACCTCCTTCATCATGTCCGACCAGTCCGGACGTCGACGTGGACGACGTCTGCAAGAATGGAAGATTCGTAAAAGAACGTAACATTTGATTAGTCGTTGTTAGTCGAGGGTGACGATTCACGAACACAACGTGTTAGTGACGGGTGACTTTTTAGTACGCGGGTGTTGCGATAAACGGTTTTCTTTTCTTTTTGGGTACACAGTGAAGCCTATCTTCATCACAGCTAGGAAATAATTGGTCACATTAATGGCAAAATATGCATATGTTCGTATGGGTTTTTGTGTGATACGGTTTTTGCGTAGCTGGCTTTCGCGTAAACACTTACTTCAGCTTGTCTATCACTTCCTTCTGTTTGACGGATATCTCCTTCTTCTCGAAATCCGGCGGAGGCTTCAAGCTGGGTGGTGGTGGAGGTGGTGGAGGTATGTTGGACTTCGGCATCGGTGGCGGTGGAGGAACTGTTGTGCAAGGCGGATGGAGAATATTCGAGAGTTAATTCACTGATACCCGCGTATTAGGATCTACTGCGAAGGACAGAGCACAGCGACACGTCGTGAATCATCCTGCTTCTTGCAGACGTTCGACTTTTTCCACCTATTTCTAGATCAAGGTCAGTCGTGGCTTTTGGTTCGGTATACTTACTTCTCTTACTGCTTTCCGACTTCAGCATCGACGGTTTGTGCGGATAGGCTTCCTCCTTCTTCGGTATGTCCTCCAGCAGTGGTTTCTCCACCTTCTTCAGCTGTACCTCCGGCAGCTTTTCCTTCACACGGGGTGCCTTCAGGTTGGACGGTACCTTGCGCAACTGCACGCGGAAGTTCTTTGCCGGTTCCGGCGATACGGAGCGTTCCTTTGGTGGCGAATCCTGTTGCGGTCGGATCACTTTCTTAAGCGGTGGCCGGACGAATACTTTCGGCTCTGGGGAGGATGACTTTTCCGATACCGACCTCGACGATGGTTTGCTTTCGGCGTCCGACTTGTCGGGGCTTCGCGTCGGCGTCACTTTGCGCAGCTGCACGGGCAGCTTCGGTGGCTGCGTTGCGTCAGCATCTTGGCGCTTCAGCTGGCTCGGTTCGGGCTTTTTTGGGGCCGGCTTTGCCGGTGGCTCCTCTTCAGATTCCGTCTCCGTTTCGTACTCGGTGCTGCCCTCCTCTTCCTCCTCCTCTTCCTCCTCTTCCTCTTCCTCTTCCTCCTCTTCATCGTCGGATTCGGGCGTCGGTTCTTTGGCGGTGGGTTTCGGCTTCGGTTTAGCCACCTCCCGATGCACCGTCATGACGGGGGTCGTGTTTTTAAGTCCTACCGTCGAGTCGGGTTTGGTCAGTGGAGGGTTGACCGGTTTTTTCTGCGCCACCACAACCGGCACCTTTATTTCCTTCGATTGCAACTTGGCCGTGGTGGTAGCTTTGGCGGCCGTATCACCATTCTCTTTCGCCGGTGTGCTGACAGCTTTCTTTACGGTGGTGGTGGCCGTTGGTGTGGCCGTTTTTGTACTGGCGGCTGGAGAACCTTCGGTCGCATTCGCTTTGGCAGATGGTGAAGATTCCTTTGTATCTGTGGCGGGTGTGACACTTGCCTTGCGCGTCCATGCCGGTGGTACGGCTTTGTTAACCGTCTCCAGACGATCCTTCAGCCACGGTGGACGACTGTTAACCGGCATGCTGAGCTAGCCGGAGCGCAAATCCCGGTGATCGTTTGGGGACTCCGGTGTGCAGATTGTGCTGTATCGGTTCACTAACAAATACTCTGATTCACGACCGATTGTTTTGTGCGACACTGTTTCCTGTCGGCCTCGTGCCCGTAGGTAAATAGTTTATTTTCAACTCAATGTTTCACAGGACACCGGTTTTCTTGAGGATTCTTCGTATTTAAAAATAATCACATTAATTTAAAAAAAAACAACTAGCATGAATGTGTGTGTTAAAAATAGTCTTGATTCATCATCGCCAATGGCAAATGGCATTAAAACATAACATAATAACCGTTTGACGATCTTTCCCCAACTGCGCGTGGTGCCGCCACCGGCCACCTCCTGCGATGCTTGTAAAATGTGCAAAAAAGAACATTTATTTCGTTATCAATCACTCACTCGCTTAAAAGCAAGCAGCTCATGCTCCACAAAGTAACGAAAAGTAAGCAAAAAAGCAACATCACTTTTTTGTCATTTTTGCTACAAGAAGGGGGGGCGAACGGGGTGGGTGGGATTTGCAATTAAAATTCCCCCCCCAATCATCCGGTGGGCTGTGCGCGAAGATCTTTGGCTTTGTCGCCACTGTCGTTACTCGATGACGTCTGCAGCATCGTTTGTCACACATCTTTTACGGGGCGTTTGTGAGGGTGTCACAGGCATGGGGACCGGCGGAGATGAAATGTTGGTATAAATAAAGGTGTACAACATTTGCCTAAAAATAAAATCCCCCCCTTCATGCCGATAGCGGAGGGAAAGAGGGGACCGTACGGGGAAGCGTGTGGGAAGCGAATATTCGCAATGGTTTGCTTCTTATCGAGAAAAGTCATCGTATCGTGCCTCAACAATCGAGAGCTCTTGATTGCTTGTTTACTACTGCAGGTGGTCTCATGTAGGGGAATTTTCCGATTTCCCCATAGTGATTCACAGTCCAATTAAATGCAAAAGAACATGCTCATGTTCGTACACAAACTATCGCAAAGCGATCGTGATCTTCTTATCCAAAATAGAAGTCTTGGACAACTCGTCGCCTCATTGGCTTCATTTGGCATCGCAACTCGGCATCTGGCCGTACAGAATATTCACCTGTATCACATTAACACTTTCATGAATATGCGAACAGCGAACGGTTTGCAAAACAACGTAACGTATCTGCTACTTTTTTCCATTCTACGACACTTCTTCATCTCGACCTCGGACATTGGTGGACTGATCTAAAAGATGCTTGAAAAACTTGACCTTACGGTGCTGTCCGTGGAATTGTCCGACTGTTATTGTTTTGCCCGTCCTTAAAAACAACGCACAGCTCGCAGTAATGCAACAACTAGACTGATTTACTGACATAGAACTCATCTCAACGTCGCCCTGTCACCATAATTCGATCATCTCAATAATGGGACAACCATTTTTGCGTGGGCCATACCTCATTCTATTGAGAATGCCACACCTTTTTTAGGTGGGCCACAAGTACTCCGCACTTTTAATTTTGCTTAGACGATACTCTGCTTAGAGGCGAGCAAGGGTCTCGTTTTGTCCATGACATTGGGCGTTTATTGATGCGAATCCCTTTTGGGTAGCCTTGAGCTGTGCGCACGTTGTGCGCGTATCTGGCCAGTATCTTAATTGGGCGATGAGTATAATACGAGTGATTAACTATTTTTACGAGGTTCGCTGTCGCTGTCGATCTTCTAGACAAAGTGGCGTATGTCCCTCACACGACGGTTTGGCTGTACGTTTGTAATAATGCGTAACAGGCGATCGTGAAGGTTTATTTTTTAAAGTTTGCTAAGAATAACTTCTGTTCGAAACAACGAGCAGTATATTATGCCCGCGGCTTTCATACGCACACAACATCCTCCTGCACGTGCTTCCTCAATGGAGGCGTACGGTCTTTCACCGGTTATTGTCAACAATTCCTCCAACCCCCCGACCGAGAGCGTCACGATCGTGACTGGATCACGGTTGTGTTTAGGGTAGTTTAATTTAGAAGCGTAAGCTCATAACCACCACCCAACCGGTGGCGGGGACCGAATGCCGAATGTTGCCTGTTCTTGGGCGAAGATCTTAAACAAAAAGGTCAAGACGACAGTTTTATTGGAGGCCACCGAGCGACAACCAGCACCAGCGACGTTCAGCGTGTCCGTGCGCTCGTTGAAGGCCAGATACGACAGCGAGGCGCAGTAATAAAAGCGCGCCCCTTCGGTGGATTTTAAGAGAGACGCGCCCAAGGATTAAATAATTTTATAGAGTACATGGAAAGGGAGGAAGTACACACAACACTTTTCCTCGCATTGGAAAGACCCTTCTCTGGACGGTAAAGCGGTACACATGTACCATCAGTTTCAAAGTAGCAGACGAACATGGACGTAGAATCTGCACAGATTTTGCAATTAATTTCCCGAATGACGTCACTTTGGAATGGATGATCATGGGTTCATGGGATCGTTTTTTGCGTGCTTGTGCTGTGAGATGTTGTAACCTAATGTGTCCTGCGCGTGTGGTGTGTGCTTGTGTGTCTGTGCGGCGAATGATATCACGACATGAAGTGTGTGTGTGTGAATGTTGGGGATTTTATTAATATTAATCTGTAGGTGTCACGTTAAAGAATACAGAACAGCGCTGTCATGTTCAATCGCAATTTCAACGCGACACTTCCTTAGACATCGGTGCGCGCAATAAGCGATCATGAGATGATGCGCAAAAAAAAAAACTAAAGAAATCTTCTTTTCGTAAGAAATGTTGAAAATTTCACTCGTTACAAAGTGGGTCAGCACACGTCGAAATTCCACCCGCAAAGACGGATACGCATCTCTGCTCGTGCCGTCTGTTTGCGGTTCCTGCTTGCGTGTTCACTATTCTTGTTGCGCACCGCGATGTACGATCACCCTTTTTCCCCTTTCCCCTCCGTTTTCCTTCGGACGGAAAACAATTTCACACACACACACACACACACGTACACACGCGGACAAACTACAATGGCACAGTTGCACGATAGTGGGATTTCCTTGTGTTTCGATGAAGATGTATTAGCTCATCGAACGATCGAATCGTGCAATTTTCCTCACATTCACATTCACACGCATGAGAAGAGTACACACGGGGCCCACACTAAAAGGATCACACACATCACGCCACACAGAGACAGACGCGCGCGCTAGATCAGGTGAAATTGAAATTCCTGTCTGCCGTGTTTCGTCTGATTCTCGGTGATTTTGACTGTGGCTGCGTTACGACACGGGATTTTTGCAATACGCTATCGTGTCTTTTGCACCCAGCAGCAGCAGCACTTGCACACTTGTTTGCGATGATCGGTATGGAAACGGCTTGCAGCAAAGATCACATTCTTCCACATCACTAGAAGGTGGGCGCCCGGAATTTGGAAAGATTTCCAATGCGGGGCCGCCCGTTTAATCTCCATCACCTTTTCAGAGGCGGCTTAGAGCTATTGCGTCGCTGTGGCTTCTTGTTACACTCTGCAACTGTTGTTTTCTTAGTCCCGTTTTTTTTTTGCTGGTATCTTTCTTTTGGCTGAGTGGAAAATGCACCCAGAGCAGCTACCCGTGTGCCAGTAGGGCCGCGTACGGAGGGCGATCTTTAGTCGACTGAATGCGCTCTACGCACGATGATCACGATCCGACAACCGGGGGTCCGGAACGTTGCGAAAATGCAGAGAGATGTACGCCCGAACCGAAAGCACGAGAGAACACCATTCTCCGTCCGTATTTCGGCGGTCATAAGGTGGTTTTTCCGAATTTCCACACCCCCTCCTCTCACACACAGCACCGGTTGTTCGTTCGTATCTGGCTCAGTGTGTGCACAAGAAATGCACGCGCAAAGCTAAAATTAAAATTCTTCTGACTAGCGCGACTTCGTCGGGTGGCTTTCCCGGCCGCGTGGAAAGTGGGTGCGTGGCAAATTGAGGTAAAAAATGAGAAATTATGTCCGTTTTCTTCACGATTGTGGTGGTAATTTGCTCACGCTCTCGGTTCGGTGGGAAGTTTTCGTCTAACGCATCTCTCCCTGCGGAAAAGGAATTAAAATAAAAAAACACCCCCCAAAACCGTCCCAAAACCGTTTGAGATCATTGAGGGGTTTGCTTTGTTTACCGATTCGACCCGTTGTGGCATGCACGAGCGCCATGCATTAGTTGTTTATTTTATTTATTTGGTTTGCTTTTCAACCATCGACACGCCGCACGAGCGCACGGCGAGTCCCAACTCAGCTGATTGCTGCTGTCTTTTGTACGATAAAATCCCCCCGATGAAGTTATAAAGCGATGGCTGGTAGTACGACGACGACGTTCGATTCCGTTTTGCCAATGAGGCCAAGAGCAAGATTGCGAGTAGTGGGACATAAATTACGTGATAGGAGCTACGGGATGTGCAAGACCTTGCCTCTTCAAGATTATCTTCATCCAAGGGCACGTGTGTTGAAGGGAAGATACAAATAGACGCGACGGCTTCAACAAGCTTCTTTATCGGCACAACAACCTCAAGAGATCTAGACTGTCTGTCATTTCTGGCTTTCTTTGACTCTGTTTACCCGGTGGCTGGATCTGGCCACTGGCCCGACCCAACTTGATGTCGCTTCAACTTTACATCGTTATATTGGCGATCTGTTTTTTTATTTATTTTCTTATAAATCACAATAGGAACGTATCATGTTTGCACGAGGTAGAATAATTAACGCACGTAAGTAAGGGGTTTTTGTGTAAAATACTTCAAAAGCGATTAATGAACCATTATCCTCTTTTTAGACACTGTTCTGATCAACGATGTCCGTCATCGGGTTGAAATGGGGCCATGTTTTGATCTCCTCGAACAACCGATCACCGGGACATTCGGTGGTACGCACCTGCCGATGTCCGAGCAAGGTGTAGTTCTGCGCTATGAGAGAGTTGCGGACACCGTACTCGATCAGCTGCTGTGCTGCAGTTAGCATGTTTTTGGGTGGCAAATCCGCTGTAACGAGATTGGAACAGTAGAGCGGTTTAGAGATCGTTCAATTCGCGTTGTCCGAGACCGCGTACTCACAAACCCAATCGCCTATTAGACAGATCCCAACGCTTCGATCGTTGTACCGCGGTGCGTGAGCACCAACGACATTGAATCCGCGTCCCTGGTACACACGGCCATCACCGCCGATAGCGAAGCTGTAGCCGATGTCATTCCACTGCCGCACGACCTGATGCATTTGCTGCATCTGTTGCATTGCCGCAATGCACGTCACACCGTTGTAGCACGCCGCCGGTATGTAGGAATGGTGTATGATGACGTACGGGATCGGACCGGCAAAACGTTCTACCCGCTTCGGTGGCGCAGCATTCCAGAAGTCGCGTGTCACATAGGGCACTGATTCTGCAACAAAGAAAAAAACAGAAAAACACAATGCAAATCGTTAATTGTGCCTGGGACATCATCGTCATCGTCATCGTTGGAGGAGATTGTAATCGAATGGGAGGAAATTTCCAGCTCTGGCTCGTGAAAGGGCATTTACATTGTTTGCTCAAACGGAAGCGGCTACCGTTGATCACGATCTCGATTAGACTGTGTCTAGGGGGGGATTAGTGTTTTACATTCACTACTGGATTGGAAGAAAACACACATTTCCCTTTTTAGCTAATCTCTATTTGGTCAGCCGTTTTTTGTTTAGGTTGTGTAAGGCTTTACCGACGTAAATAGCTTTTAAATGATAACAAGTACATTTATAGATTGTGCGTCATGAATTCAACGTAAAGGTCAATGTGAACAGACCGTGTAAGAAAATATTGTACCGAATTTTCTACAGAATTTCTCTTTTTTCGTACTTCAAAAATGCATTCTCCATGGCGTTATTGACATCGCCATTGGAATTCGCGTGTAAATCCAGTTCTTCGTGACAGGGGATTTTTGTCTGTATGTTGCTGAATGTCAGACGGACGGATGATCGGTTGAATGATGTGCTACGCACTTCACCGACCACTTAGCAAACACCCATTGGCAAAACCAATTACAATTGTTGTTTCCTTTTTTTAAGGTTTTTTTTTGTTACCAGACTTACCACACGCTTTACTGTCCACGGCAACGCAGGCGAGTGTGAGCACAATGGCAGCGAGACACAAGTAAAAGTCTTTCACTATGTCCATATTTGGGCAGGAGATTAGTAGAATTAGTTCACCCACTAAGCGATCCACGTTACTTCACAACTCCACTATCCACTACCAGTTCATCAACAATTTGTAAAACACGTGAACAATTTGCCAGCACGCAAACCGGTCATTTCATCAGCAAACACAATGAGTTCCGAAATTGTTGTCCAACATTTGATGCGTCGAACAAATAAATCACTGTCACGCGCGGGATAAGGACGCGGCGGCAGGTGTTTTGAGGACGGTAGGCTTTGTTTGGTGCCGAGTTGGTTTTTTTTTTGGGCCAACAGTAATATTATCATTACCAACAAGAAGGTATCTGAAGTGGGTCGAACTTCGCAGTACAAAAGTAAGCGCCACTCGTCCGAATTCTACCGTGTACCGTAGGTTCGTGCGATTCCCGTCCTTGGGTTCCCGGCAATGGGGTTTTTGATGATAACAGGGAATAAATACTGTACGAATGGAATGGAATACCACTTGTGCTCCGCGTGCTGCGTTTCGCGCAAATACGCACTTATCGTCAATGGGTTGTCGCGCGCAGGTTGAATTGATACTGTCGTGACAGAAGGCAGCCGGTTGGCGTTTAAATACATTCGCGCAATGTTTGAGGTGTGTTTCCAAACGCTGAGCCAACATTGCGTGAAATCTAGCAGCGAGTAAACGCGACCGCGAGAGAACCGCGGCACCAGAGAGCGCAGAGTGTGATCAATGAAGATCCCCGTCGAGTGCTGGGTCGTGGGGAAGGAGATAATCGGACTCGGTTTCACTTGAATCCGGAAGGGTGGGTTGCTGGGCGCATCGTGAAGCTAGTGGACGCTTTCCCAGCAGGCTTTACTTCGCGGGGATTCACCGATCGGTCGGGTGTAAAGATACGATCGCCGTCGGTGATTGAGTCGAGTGTCGAGTGCAAAAAAGGATAAGCTACGATGACCAATGGGGATCGGAAAATTCTTGACATATGATTCATGTGTCGACACAAGCGGGTTCATTAGGTCGTCTAAGGCATGACATAATGTTGTCAATTTCTTTATGTTGGAATTTCTGAAGGATAAATTTATAATACTTTATGGTTCGCTATTCATGCATCTCAGGTGGAGTATGTCTGGATCGGATTTCGTTTAACAGTTCAGAAATTTTTAAAACTCAACATTAATATCTTGAAAAAATGTTGTAACTCGCTGTCAGTGCGTGCAGTTGTGACAAATTGCTCACAGAGCCCATATTCATCCACAAGACGGGAATGTACCGATTTCGTGGTGGCCATTAGGGGTGTAACTTCTCACGCGATGTTTAGCCGCTCTGCAGCGCTGATGGGAGGAATTGTTTCCGTTTGTATTGCCGGTCGACAATCGGCTGTTGTTTACTCGCTCTTATATCTGTATAATCACGAAACCAAACAAACGAAACATTTAAAACGAAGCGGTAAAAAATGATTCACATACTGTCCCCCCCCCCCATGAGGTGCTTATTGATTAATTTCTTATCAAAATGCATCTCTTTGCACAACAGCAAGAGTGGGTGCTACCGACGAACCAACAATTGCGCAAGTTATGTCTGATTGATTGAAAGAGGTAGGACTGCGAAAAGTTTTTTTTTATCTATTTTGCTTATCTGCTTACCTTTCGTTTGGAGAGAGCATGTATATAACAATATTGTATTTCTTATTTTATTTGTCATCATCCTAGGAAGGACCGGAACAGTATCAGTGATCGCCGCTTTAAGCATTCATTCCTGCAAGACAGCTACTGCAGCAGCGATCGTTACAAGTTACATGTCCGGCTCTGCAGAATGCGTAGCGCAAAGTTACAAGCCGCGTTGGTGAAGCGTCGTGAAGCTGAACAAATAAAGTATCAAAAATCGGCCGCCGTAGAACGATACTACGACCAGTGGGGACGCATAACAAGTCGCTACGAATCATGGACAACGCCACAGTACTATCGGGAAGCGGAACAAGCGCTCAGGAAGCGGGAGGATGAAAAGAAGAAACAAGAAGCACTGGAATCCAAGCGCAACCGGCTGAAAGACTTGTTGAAGAAGGAAAATGAACAGTTGCAAAGTGAGATGGAAAGTAAGCGGTTTAAAAAGGCGAAGTTTTCTTGCGTGTGCGTCTCCAGAAATTCAAACTTTGTTTTCATCCACATTTAGATGTATCCCGACCGAAACCAAAAGCCGTGTCAACCGAAATCTTGGAAGGAATCCGATCGCGACTGCACAGCGCGGAAGAGGCCAAAAAGCGCATCGATCTCGAGGCAAATTTGTACAGCAAGTGGCGCCTAGGCTTCGATAAGGACGCAATCATTATGGACTCCAAAACGACCCATCAAGCCATGGCTAAGCTGAATTGGATCGATCGCCAGGTGGAGCTACAGCTGCAGGACGACAAGGATCGTCGCGAGCAGCAGGAGCGTGAACTGAAGCTGTGCGAGGAAGCCCGTCGCCGCGAGGAGTTTCTGCTCGAAAAGAATCGAATGCGTGAGCAGGAATTAAAAGAGCTTCGCGGCATGCAGGAAGTGCACATGGCCGAACTGAAATCTCGCGAACAGGAAGCGAACGAGCTGAAGATGTACGAGGTGCGATTGAAGACGAAAAAGGACGAGATGGCTACGGAGCTGGAGCAGCTGCGCGTCTACAACGATCTTCGGCGCGATCGTGTTGTTGCGATGCATAACTTGAGGCGCATTAAAATGCTGCTCCGCGAACGTTCCGAGGCAGTGCGCAATGACCTGCAGCATGACATACAGCTGCTGCAACGGATCAGTATCGATAATCCCGTGTCGTCCGATAGCGCCGAAGGTATCGAGTATCTGCGTCGAAAGTTTCAGCTCCAGCACGATCTCGAGGTGGAGCAGCAGATGACCATCGAAAATATGTACGAGTCGGAGGCAAAACACAACCTGTCGAAATGTGAAGACAAATGGAACAGTGAAGCGATCATACGAGAGCAACAGCTGCGCTGCCTGCTGGAGGATCGGTTAATGGACTTTGAGACGAAGCTGGTCGAGTGTACGCAAAGGCAACGGGAACTCATCGAGGTCCGTGAGCAGCACATCAAAGCCATCGAAGGGGCCAATCAGAGACTGAAGGAGCTGATGTCGGATAAGTCGCGGGATGAGTTCGTTACCTCGTCGAATAATAGCCAGTTGCGGGATCTGCTAGTGGAGCGTGATGGTGGTGGTGGAGGTGACAGTGGGAAACACAGGCGACCCTCAACACAGAACTCGCAACGAAGTAGTACCTTCAGTAGCATTTTTCCATTTGATGACCAATGTACCGGGTACAAGCTTGCTGAAAATCGGTCCTATACTGGTAGAGGCAGTGAGGCACCTGCCGAAGGACTGAGCGCACCACGATTTGGGAAGAAAAAAGTGGCCTGGTGCTAGGGCTGGACTGCACAACCTTTAGTACTCAATTCCGTCCGAGAGCAGTTTTCAAATCCGCCATGTTAGATGTAAAATGGGTTTTAGAATATTTATAGGACTAAGTTGTGGTTGTGTGCTTTGGAAATATATTTTTATAAGAAACACATCTTTTCCATTCGGGTTTAGTCCTCTGTTTCGTTCAACTTTTCAAAAATCAAATTACTATCTTACATGTTCCAGTGTTTTTTTTTTATTCTTTAGGTTCTACATCCATCAGCCCACGGATCCCCAATCACGTAAAGTTTAATATGCAAAAAAGACTACATGTATGTACGTTTGAGTGGAAAATGACGGGATTGAGCGGTTTCTAATATGGGGGAAACAATGAGTTACGGACTCCGGAGCCTTATTCACCTGGTCAACCGTCGTTACATGTGACAGGAACAAAAAACTATACACACACTTGCGCTCATCTGACTGGTCGGTGTTCTGCATTCGGTTTGTGATTCTGGCACCGGGAACTTTAACGCGATATGATGGTACACGTGGTGTTTTTGTGTGTGTGTGTATAAGATGAGGAGGTTTGCTATCACTCCAACCTGGCTAGCTTCTGGATCCTTTAGCTCTCATCAAGTCTACACCTATCGTCGATAGGCAGAGAAGATGCGAAATTCGCCACTAAATGTATGTTTGCAAATATTGGTGTGTACGTATCATAGTTTCACGTTACAAAACGACTTGGTCGTCAGCAAGCTTAAGCAAAAGACATGCTAAACACAATATCAACTATGTTGCTGATGGAATGATGGGTATTGGTTCGAGTACTTGTTTAGCGTTTCGCTTAGGCCTTTGAAATGGCATGTTTTGTTGTATATCCAGTGTTTCCACTCCAAAGTGTGATTGTTCCGTAATACTCCAACGAGAGTCATTTCGTTTTTGTTTCTTGCTTGTTAGCAAAAGGTCTCAAAAAAGCGGGTACGTAAGAAAAATAAAAGAAAAAATCCTTCTTCCATTATTGTTTCCCTTGTGTTTTGTTCTATTGTTTTACACAAAGCGTACACGCACATTAATGAAGGTTTTTCTATTGACATCTATTTGCTAAAGTGACGTTTGCACAACACATACTCTTCTATCTGTCTCCGTTCAACCACTACAGCTTTTTTATCGAAGAATAAACTATGAGTTCTAGAATTCATGTTCTTCCGAAACCATCGTTACTTAAAAAACTAGCTTTCGTTACCGAAACAATTTCTTCCATTTCGATCAAATGAATTGTGTTGAACAACACACCCTACAGCCATCGCAGGTCTCTTAAAACACGGCAATCCGTACGGAAAGCGGTAAGCATTGCAAGAAACTACTACCCTTGAAAAAGCATTATCGGGAACCGATTGATTCCAGATTGATCTACATGACAAATCTTTCTGACAAACGGAACCACGTCCGAGCGCCGTGAGAACGTTTCGATTTCGTGTGCTTTGAAGAAGCTTTCCTCTCTTTTAAACCTCAGACAGCATAAAGTGGAGACATCTTCCCTACCACTTGTGTCTCAGGGGGGTCTATGCATGTGACGTGCAGTGATGAATGTTGCGTTATCCTGTTGTCCCTCGACACTATCCGTTTACATACATTTTTAAATAATAATAATGATAATTATTATTTAGTGTGTTATATAAAAAAATAATAATTATTAATAGTAGGACTACTACAAGGTCAAAACAGATTGCACTTTGATAGCCAACTCGGTGCCTTCCGTGGTTCAACTTGCGGCTTCAGCTGATGACCACCTTTCGGTGGATTGTTCGCTTCCTACAAGACGAAATGAAGAAACAGATGTTAGCAATATCGCATTTCGACGTAAAGCACCATAGCTTACCATTCGCTTCTCCATTTTACATTTAATGTCGCGGGCAAGGGTGAAAAATGCTTCGTCCACGTTGATGCTCGCCTTTGCCGAAGTTTCCATAAATTTGATGCCATATTCAACTGCTAGCTGTTCGCCTCTAACACGGGTAACCTGAACGAAATGCGAAAAAACGGTTGTTTAAACATTCTTCTGTTGCGTACCACCCCGCTGCGCCCATTAATGGCCAATTGCGCTGTACCTGTCGTTTTTCATTAAGCTCACACTTATTGCCGAGCAGCATCTTTTCCACGTCGGCCGCTGCATTCTCCTCGATGTTTCGAATCCAGTTTTTGATGTTTTCGAACGATTTCTCCTGTGTGATGTCGTATACCAGCATGATGCCCATAGCTCCCCGGTAATAGGCAGTCGTGATTGTACGGAATCGTTCCTGTCCCGCTGTGTCCCTATGGAGGATTAAGATTCAAAAGCCAAATCTTTGAGTCAAACGCGGGCGTATGATTAAGATACTGAGGGAAACTGACCATATTTGCAGCTTTATCTTTTTCCCATCCAGATCGATAGTCCTTATTTTGAAGTCGATGCCTAAAATAATAAGAAAATGATAAATTTAATTTACTTTTTGTCGTTGGTTAAATATAAAAACATGGTTTTGTTGTTGTCAGTGATAGTACAACTTTGGAAGTGCCTTCACGTGCTAATCCGATTAAGTACGAGATGAACGAATAAGACTGAGAGCTCCTAAGCTAATCCGGCAGATGGTTGCCAAAGATTCGATCGTTTTTTGCCACACATCAGTGAGCGGGACAAACCTCCCTAAAGTAGTGATTTAATCACAACAGAGCTACTATTGGATGTTGCAGGGAGAGCAGTTCACTGTTACGAAGCGGCAGAGGGACAGGAGACGCTGCTTGTGTGGCGCAGTATGATCATACAAAGATATTTTTATCTTATTGTCATTCTATTTGCATTGCTTCCAATTGAGTCGCGCATATCCCTTGAATGTGTTGCAAAATGCGAACATTGCAAGCAGCTAGACGACGGCATGCGGACACACACAGTTTGCAATATTTTAACGTTTCCGTATCTGATCTACAGCAAAGCCCCCCTTCGGTCGTAATTCCAAACGTATCCAAACCGATGGACTATGACGGATAGGAAGAGACCGGATTAAGACGAAAGCTGAAACGACGGTGCCAAGCAAGGGAAGGGGCGCGAGTGTTTTATTTGAGTTGTATAAATATCGCTCTCCTTAGGCGAATGGAATAGAAAAAAAAACTTCGATTGTTTTTAGATGGCAATGCGTTTGCTGCAAAAGCGATTCATGCTTCCTTTTTTCTAGCAGTTGTGCGTAACAGCCGCGTACAGGTTTCGATAACCTTTCCTAGAAACGAATTGGTAGATAAACTGCTAAATATAAGCAAACAAAACAACATGAGAAGCACACCGGATAAGGGACCGATGCTTCTGGACTGCAGTGTATCACACACGGAATCAATAATTGATAAGGTTGTCGCTGGCTGCCCCCGGGGTAAGCTTATCTAAAATGGTCTAATAGTTCTCGTTCTGGTGCAAAATGTTCAGCTGTGAAGTAATAGCATGACAAAAAAATGAAAACAAATAACAGAAAACTTCTTATCACACTCTCGTGAGTAGATGATTGCGGGGTCCACCCGTATATATCTACGGAATTCTGCTTATGACCGATCTATCAGCCTACACACAAAGCGGCAAGAAAAGCCACATATATCCGAACCAAACTTTGTCCGATATATGGCCGGAAAAGGCCTCGCCCAAGAAAGTGGAAGTTGACCGAAGGAGATTTGGGGTTTTGGGGTGTTTGGAAATACTAAAAGCTGCTCCAGATCGGACTGCTCTCGATAGTCTGGAAGGAAGTGAGTGGGTGGGTGGAGCAGAAAGAAGGCTTTACCACCTTGTCATAACGACAGGTGTCGTCGTCGTCGTCATGGTATTACTCATAGTAAGACCAGTTTCTTTCTGTGTGTAGTAGGCAGCATTATTAAATCGCGATTGCTTGTTGCCCAGTTGTCGAAGGCACAAGGTCGACATCATCATGTTTATTACTCACCGATTGTACTGATGAATGTGGTATTGAAGGCATCCTCCGAGAAGCGGAACAGTATGCAGGTTTTGCCAACGCCGGAATCGCCGATAAGTAAAAGTTTGAACAGATAGTCGTAAGTTTTCGCCATGTCTGCTTCGTTGGACTTTGGGCACCGGAACTCTGTGCGTGCGTAAGTATGACGAGGGGGTGGGTAGCTAGCTGGGAGCTGGGTCGTCGACACTTATTGCTTTGTGATCTGTCAGAAGACACAAAAAAACCCCGTTCGGCGACAATACACTGCGAGAGGGGTTTCTTTCTTGTCCACCGTCCCTATGAGACGTGCAATTCACAGCTCCGCGGTCGGGGTTTGATTTCGTTCCGACACTTTTACACGTCCCGCTAGAACCCAATTCACATAGAGTTGAGTTTTGCGGCTCGTTTGGTGAGGGTCCCGAAGTCGGCTTCAGGGATCTGAGGTGCGGTGGGTGCTCCTTGCGCTGCGATTGCGATGACGAAAACTACTGCTAACAGCCAGCAGGCAGAACAACGCGACACGAGACAAATCAACACGGCACGGGGATGGTAAGCCTGCAAAGTCCGTCCGGGGGCTGGTATTTTCGAAACGGGCAAGAAAAAAACTTTCCTTTTACTCGTCACACCGTTTTCCTGTGGCTGAGCGTAACAACGTAAAACGAAAACGGGAAAATGAGAAATAGACTTCGACGTCGCTTTTTGTTGCAATCACGCACGCAGAAAACGTCAAACTGGGTACGTCAAACATACCGAAGGCACAACTATACGTCGTGAATTCACCAGACCGGGAAAAGACACAATATTTGAGTTTGTATCACAACACTTAAACATCCGGTTTTGAAAAGAAAAAAGGACGATTTGAAGGCAATTTCGCTTTCCAAAACTACTAAAGTGGCTACCGTTTAGGAGAAAAATCGCGACCATAGACCAAATGAGCAACTAGCTTTGACAGATAACAGGTGGAAGTTGCTCAAAATATTCCAGGCTGTCATCGATGGCTGGCGCTCAGAGGCATAGTGATGGGCGATTTTCGATAAATGGGATGTAAAATTGGTTTAAAATTACAAAATTGGCAATTGGTGATAAAAGGGCGTCTCAGAAGAAGTGCCTTTTGTTCTTGTTTGTTAAATTAGTGTTATATACCAATCGCTAATGTTAAAATTTCATTTTAAAAATCGTTAGAAAATGTAAACATTTGACGAGATCGCCTTTTCATGTTTTCCCACCGTGCCTCAGTTTTGACGTTCCTGCGAATGGATTCCAACAAGAGAGACCTTTAAACATTTCCATTGCGGAAAACGAGGAATTTGCAAGTGCGTCCCGTTTTGCAAAATTGTTTTGGACGGTGGCAGGTGTTTGAGAAGTGATAATTGTTGTGGTAGCCCAAATCGTTGCGTTTTGTGTTTGTTTGTCAGTTAACAAGATACACTTGTCGGGCAAGGCGCTCGGGTGTTGTGTGGCTAGTTTAAGTGCAATCAGCGTTTGATATCTGTGCGACGTATTCACGGGCAAAAAAGGTGCAGTGTACAAAACAAGGGAGCAAATTGCGTTGTATTACCATACACATCCACACGCACACGTCTCGCTGACAGGGTGGAATTTTTCGCGTTTCGCTATTTGATGGGGCTTTCCCGTTGAGCAGAAGAAAAGCGCCCATCAGTGTACGGGGGCGAACGTGTGCTGATAGTGTGTAGTAAAGAAAGTGTGACGCAATGAAAAAATCGCTTCTGCTGACTGCCGCTCAACCCATTCCCATCGACGCAGTAGCACCTTGAAATCATGTTACAACGGGGAAAGCGAAAAGTTTAGGAGGAGGGAAACAAGTAAATTAGTGTAGCCTGTGTGTTGTTTTGTTCAAGGATCAAATTCGCGAACGTGAATGTTTGTGTGCAAAAGTGGTGGAGTAAAGTATTTTAATCGTGCAAGTAGCTTTGCTCCTTCTCCGCGAGATCGATCCGTCCCGGGGAATCATCAACGTAAGCCATGCAAAGTGACATGAATGAGCTAGGTTCCGAAGTACTGGATAACTGCCCGTAACTGCAGCTGAAGGAGCCTGGGTAGGAGTAGTTGAAGAGAAGGAGGAGGCAAGGGAAAAGGTCTCGATCTCGATCAACGCAATCACACACAAAGCAATCATGGGAGCGAAGGATTCGAAGCCGTCCTGCATCAGCTACGAGGAGGCCGTCAAACGGGGTAAGTAGTGGCTTTTTTTGTGAGTCGTCAGGTTCGTGGAACTCCTCTCATCACTATGTCCACTTACGACTGGGTCAAAACGTGATGCACACCTGCAACCATCCCTTAACGTCCACGTTACTAGAGGAGTGCAATTGAAGTGCGCAGCTCAATGAACGAATAGCGGCAATAGGGGTGAGTGCTGCGGTAGTGCGGATTCACTTGGCCACACTCATCGTCCACGACATACAGCGGGCCGCGAATGAAAGCTAATTAGCAAACATCACGTCACCGATAGAGTTGTAATATAATGTTCCCTTTTGCGCTATGTCCGGTCGTTGTGCGTGGCTTGGTGTGGGGATTTTACTATGGAGACAGAATTTATAGCAGCATTACACTTGCCCGTTCTAGAATGTGAAGTGGACGATACTCAGCAGGCTAGAACTCTGCTAACTTGGGGCATAGCGTTGGGCTGAGTGAGAATGGGTTGCTTGATGCATAAAAGTAATTCCCTAGTTTGGAAGGTGTTTTTTTATGCTGACAGTGCGACTACTTTACCAGCAGAACTAACATGACAAAGGAATTTATTGATTTTACGTTATGCTGCAGTTCCGTTCCAATGGCCGTTTGCTTTTTCTACTGCAACACAACTGTTTCTAGAGGTGGGAATATCTTTCCCTTTATGAAAACATGGTCCTTTCGCGCAGACGGCACTTTTCGTTGTACCACACATAAGCATCTAGGCGAAAATTTAGCTGCCGGGTTTTCTTTGTGTCCCAACCGCCACGGGGATGTTTTGCTGAAGTCAAGGATTGTTTTAAATATTCAAATCAAACAAAAACCTGAACCGGCCACTACACGGCGGACGCAGCGAGACACATTCCACCGTTGTCCGGCAAAGATTAGATTAGACAAGACTGTTTGCCTTAGACTGCGCCTTTTCAATGTATGTACATAAAGAAAATTTTCCGTCTCTAACGTTGTGTGACATTTTTTTTTATTTAAAAACAAAAGCTGTACTTCACTTAAACATCCCATATTGCGTCTGTTGCGGAACGGTCTTAAGAAGAAACCCCATGGAACAGATGTGGAGAAGAATGACATTGATTGGGAGAAGTATCAATCACTTCCTGCTGCTGCTGCTGCTGCTGCTGCTGCTCTGTTTACGGTGTTGTGGTGGTGATGATGGAATGAATAACGATTAGCTAATGCTTTCGTCATTAGGTCGCAGTAGGTTGATTAGATGGTTGACCATCGACAAGCAATGAATCGTACGAGTGTAAATTTTGGACCGACCCACACAGCACTGGTGGTGTGTTCATTGTTTCGTGTGCAGTGCAAGTTTTCCACGCTGATAGCGTTTTTATCGCTGCGTTGTTTTGCTAATTTTCTGAGTTTTCTGAGTACCGTCGAACAAAAGTAATAGCGTGCCGGGAAGCGAGTGCGTTTTTGTGGTTCTGTGTTGGACTGGAACTTTTACCTAATGAGAAGAACGATGGGACGAAATTGGAGTCAGAACTGAGACAATTAACAAGACAACAAGACACACATTTACTGGAATCGTTTTCAAATGTTTTTTGTTATTTTTTTTTTTTGGACTGTCTCATCGAAGATTGATTTGCGCCCAAGGTGAAATGATAAGCAGGTTTGGAGAGTTTGCATTTATGTGCTCTAATTACGCGTGGAAAGTGGAATGAGCTGTTGCCATTAAGATTATTTAAATTAAGAGTAACGCGGACATTGGAATACTTTTTACGCGCCTTCTGAATGTAGCAATGCTTTAAAGAGTGTTAAAGGTTATTTCGCCAGTCTTGGAAATTCTCCTTTTTTTCATTGTCCGGGTTGTCCGGGTATTTGTGAGGTTTGGTGCTGGGATATCTTTAACAGTAACGAAATATCATACGTTGGTTGGAGTTTTGTTTGCGTAACAGAATTTACCAGTTGGTGACAATTTGAGTTTAATCAAAAGGTAAATATTTACACGCGAGACTAAAAACTGAGGAGATCTGGTTGCGTTGTAATGTTGGTTGATGAGTGAGAAGAGCGCTGCGGAAACGTCAAGGGAATGAATTGTTCCATGGCTTGCTTGAGTTGCCTGATATGCGTTATGCGGTGCAAATAAAATAATAAGAAAAAAAGATTGATCGTTTAACTTTCATTAAAATCTATTATGCATTTCTGTTTTAAAAATGCTGTTCTGAGCTATTAGTATTGTTCTGCCAGTCAACTAGAACACCTCGGATATTTACGCGCAAACAGATGAGATTGCGATGGATTGCTGAGCCATTTTCGTCTAGAATTACAATTGATGACTTACTACAGCGCTTGAAGTTATGAATGGCGATAGCCGCCGTTTGCGCTGTGGCTATAAAAAAACATTGCATGAATAGATTGAGCTTTTGCTGCTGTTGCTTGGCTAGGGGGATAATTCCGCTCGCTTGATTTGCGCCTTCTCGCTCGGACTGGTTGACATTGAAACACGGGGAAAGGAATTGGACGATTGGTGGGATGCTGATCGCGGGAAGCGCAGCACTGGGTCGATGTAATAGAGTGGAACCAGTGTGCGCTAAACCCGGGCATTTTCCTGCACTTGTAAACACCTTCGTTGCGAGCGGAAATGTGTTGAACGCGAGAAGGAATGAATGTGGCGCAAACAACGCAAACATGCAACTCCCGCTAGTCCACCGCACACACGAAGGGATTCTTTATGCAAGCAGAGGCCACATGCTTCTAACTCTCAATGTACCGTATTATGGATTTTTGAAAAGAAGTGTATTTTTATTCTTATCAAACCGGGTATCAGAAAGCGTAAAACCATCAACTGTATCAACGGAAGCTTATTTCGTATCTGAAAGGATTGTCCATTTCCATTTTGCATGACAATTAAGTAAACGTTTATTTCCGTTTGGGTTTCGATTGCGCTACACTAAGGGTTAATCGTTTTATCTAGCCTCAAGAGCTGCAACAGCAATAGTTTTGGTTGTAGTGGATTAAACACCCTCTCTTGGTTGGTGGTCGGTGTTTTCTGCAGAAGGTGCTGCTACCGAGCAGCAAAAACACATAATAAGGGCGAACGTGTTTGTGGCTCTTCCGATGCTAGCACCAACCGAAGGCACGTTGCTCTAGATGGAAATGGGCTGGGTGTGGCTGAAAGCGCCTGCTAATAAATGAGTGCAGATAAAGCGATCAGAATATAAGTTGTTCCACTGTGTTTGAGACCACCGGAACTAGCACGCCTTTTGCAAATGAAATATCGTTATGAGAATGTCGATTTATTCTGTTAATTTATGCTAGCAACATTCATTACCGCTTTGCTATTTTCTTTTCAGTGACGGACTCTGAGCTGCGACGCATCAAGGATGCGTTTAAACGATCGGCTGGCACCAGCGGATCAGTGCTGAGCAAATGTGCCTTCATGCAGGATGTACTCGGCGATGGCGTACCTTCGGTGGTGGCCGATTGGCTGTACACGGCGTGCGGCGGTACCGCCAAGGGGATCGCCTTCAAAGAGCTGCTTTGCGGCCTCGTTCTACTGACGAAAGGAACACAGGATGAGAAAATCAAGTAAGCATGTGGACGCGTGTGGTGTGCAATCTTGCTTTCAAGGACGAGGGCACTTTCTTATCATCGAACACTTCGATAGTTCACCCATTGTTCGAATGCTAAACCAGCTATTCCGTTTTACGAACAGCTCCAATGTCCGAAGCCAATGTAGAGACCACCTTCAAAACCTATCAATTTCCAATGTTCCATCATCAAACCACCCTCCCCCACCGCCTGGCGAGTGTGTGGTATGCGTGGAAGTTTATTTATATTGTCTTGTTATCGACGGCTTTTGATATCGCTTGGTATCATCATTGCTTAAGGGCAGCTAACGGTATCAGTACTTGTGTGTGTGTGTGTACGTATCTTATCATCGATAACAGAACGCAACGCGATCAGTTCGATTGGACGCATTTGCAAACGATGGAAAGGATAGCCAACGCGTTGTACATTTATCCGCAAAGGCTTATGGACGATGATATAGCGACTACTTGTCACAGTTACTTGCGGATTTCCGTTTTATCTGTTTTTTTTTCTCTTCAAATGATGCACCATTCGGATGTGTGTGTATTTGCTGTATTATTGTCTATGCGCTATGTGAGTATTGAGCAGTTAAACTGCTAAACGGTGAAACATTCCACTTGTTGCCGGAAACGCTAATTGAACACCTTTTGGGGCATATTGAGCAAATCTGCCGAACGAAAAAGGATCGTTCCAAGGGTAGCCAATTATCCAATTAGAATGCAAGGCCACACCTGCAGAATATGACGTGCGTGGTTTCTAAGCCAGGGTTGTTGCCCTCTTGTCAATGGGGAGTGGCGGATACTGGTGATTATAGTTTAACGTAAATGTTTGTTGTTCACTAATTGAGCCTGTTTGATGGTTGGTTGTTGAAAATCATAGTTACTGGTAGACATACTCTAAATGTACCAACGCTCTATTTCTGTTGCTAATAGTGCTGATTTGTGTTTTTGTGATTTATTTCCAGATTTCTTTGGACGCTGTACTGCAACGACTCTGGCACGCATATACTCAAACAGGAGTTCCAAAAAGCCATACAAATCGAAACTACCTACCAAAGCAATGCCACCAATAGCACCAGCAACACCACCAATTGTAGCAATATTAATAATAACAATCAATCGGTAGTGAATAGGAACAATCAGCAGCAACAATTGCACTGGAACCGGTTTCAGGTGTCACTATTCGGCCAGAGCGATCGCGTCACGTTCGAGCAGTTCAAGTCATGGATACAGATGCACCGTGGTGCGACGGCCTTATCGAAGTGGTTGCTGCAGGATGCATGCGTAAACCTCAGTTCCGAGCTAGAAACGCCTACCTTTTACCAGAGCTTGGCCGGAGTCACCCATCTGGAAGAGCAGGACATTGGTGACCTTGAAAAGGTGTTCTGGTTGCTGAAGGGTGCCGCCGTCACGGGACAGCTAGACTTGGAATCGCTCGGGCCGCTGGTCAGTCCACCCGTTCCAAAAGCGGCCCTCGGTGGCGTATTCCTCGCGTTCGACGAAAACCACGACGGACACATTGATTTCAAAGAGCTGTGCTGTGGTGTGAGTGCCGCCTGTCGAGGACCCAGCGTGGAACGGAGCAAGTTTTGCTTCAAAGTATTCGATATTGATCGTGATGGAGTGTTGAGTTTTGTGGAGATAAGGCAGATGATCGACATATTGCTGTCGGTGGCTCGTGAAGCAAATGTTAGTGTATATCGGAATCTGAACCACGACAAGGTGCTTGCCGAGCTGCATCGACGAGCAACGAAGGGGGGAAATGGAAGTAAAGAAAATGCTAGCGAGGCCGAAAGGATGTCGTCGCTGGATAGTGCCTGTGCAGCGAATATCCCCGAGTTTAAGTTCACTCAAGAAGATTTCCTGATCTGGAGCATCGAAAGCAGTTCGAATCTGGTCCAACCATTTCTAGACCTCCTGTTTGAAGTTTGTCACATAGTGTTGGGGTTGCGGCCACAGTGCCGTCATCTCGAAGGCGACATAGTGCGCGGTTGGTTGTCGCGGGAGGTCCGTCGTGGTTACAAAGTGGGACAGTTTTGGTATTTGATATCGTCAGACTGGTGGCAGCACTGGTCACAGTACACGCAACTGTCATCGCCTAGTTCGTCCTGCGTGCATTGTAAGACCACTGGTACAAGCTATGCGAACAATCGCGCCAATGCCAGTGCTAGTGGGGTGCACTCTCTAATGCCCAACGGAGGAGGTGGTACAAGCGCCGGAACGGTCGATGAGGCAATGATCTGTGATGAAAGCTTTACGTCCAACTCGACCGAGAGTATGGGCGATTTACTGGGAGCGGGGGATTCATCTAGTCTGGGCTCGGGAAGCAGTGGAATTTCGTACGGTCGGCATGCAGGCAGTGCACCCGGTCCCATCGATAACAGCTGCCTAATAGCGCCGAACATTTACAAGCAAATACCGACACTGACCGGTGAAGGTGGACGCTTGAAGAGAGATCTTACTTTGGTGCAGCATCGTGACTTCGAATTAGTTCCGGACTCGCTCTGGAAAGCATTAGCCCAATGGTACGGTGGTCCGCTGCCCTTGCCAAGACAGGTCATTCAACCTCACAGTATTGGGGATGTCGAATTGGAACTTTATCCGTTGAACTTGAGGATACTACGTCACCAAAACCAACCGGCACAGCAGCAGCATGGTCAGATGGCTGGAAGTAGTGCTTGGGCCAGCATGTCCGGAGGATACGGTGCATTAACTACGGGCAGTTATCCAACTACGGTCTCTTCGGTACCAGCCGTTTTACATCCGCCTAAGAAATATCTCGCTTACACGGCTGCCTTCAGTCGTTTGGCCACTATAAAGCAGGTAGCCGAGTTCCTATGCCAAAGATTGAAGTTAAAACCGGAGGATATTCGGCTCTGGCATCTCGTACCGACACCTACTGGTATCAGCGAATTCCCTTACCTGCTGGAGGAAGATCAGTTGACGCTGCATGAGCTATCGATTGGTGATACCGATCAGATTCTGCTGGAGATCCGTAATAAAGATCTCACCTGGCCGGAGGAGCTCGGTTCATTGGCACTTTCGCAGGGCTCCGGAGGCACTAGTTTGGATCGGCGAGGTACAATTGCTTCGATCCAATCCCAACATCCTCCGGGTGCGACAGGACTCCACAACCTGGGCAATACATGCTTCATGAATGCAGCTCTCCAGGTCCTGTTCAACACTCAACCACTCACGCAGTACTTCATCCAGAAGAAGCATCTGTACGAGTTGAATACAACGAACAAGATGGGCACGAAAGGACAACTAGTGATTCGTTACGCAGAACTGTTGCGCGATGTATGGACGGCCTCGACACGTTCCATTGCTCCACTGAAGTTGCGCTTTTGTGTGACAAAGCATGCGCCTCAGTTTTCAGGCGGAGGACAGCACGATTCTCAGGAGCTGCTCGATTGGCTGCTGGATTCGCTTCACGAGGATTTGAATCGCGTGATGGAGAAGCCGTACACGGAGTTGAAGGATTCGGATGGACGTTCGGATGTGATCGTAGCGACGGAAGCATGGAGTCAGCACCATGCCCGCAATCAGAGTATAATTGTTGACTTGTTTTACGGACAGTTGAAGTCGAAGGTAACATGTCAGGGTTGTGGCCGAGATTCGGTCCGATTCGACCCGTTCAGCTTGCTAAGTTTACCACTTCCTGTGGAGAATTACACATACTGCGAAGTACTCGGTGAGTAGACCTGCCAGAAATGCGGCAATAATTGCGTTACGGCTAGCATTGACGATTGCATTTTGAATTGCAGTGATGCTACTGGACGGCTCTGTACCGGTGAAGTATGGTTTGCGGATGAATTCGGAAATGAAGTACTGGGATCTCAAGAAACATTTGAGTGAATTGTGCGCTCTAGAGCCGGATCAAATGTTGATCTGTGAACTATCGAACTCGCAAATACGACTCATCCTGCCCAACGAGATTCGAATTAAGCCGAGTACTGCCTGTGAGCTGTATGCGTACGAGCTGCCAAAGGTCGACAGTGTGCTCCGATCTCGCGCTGGTTCTGAGTTGGCCATTAACATCGAGAAAGGACTCAAGGATATTCAGCGGAATCAAGGTATGTTGCAACGTACGCAAATTTGTGAAATTCATATCCGTTTTATGTATATGCCATTGCTGTTTCGTAAAGTTTACGTTTTCTGTGCATTTTTGTTTTATAATGGAAGGAGGAATAATGTCCCCCAAGCAATTGTTGGCCATGATACTACATGATTTAAGTTTGCGTATCATAATGTTGATTTTAATTGTGTTTGTTTTTCTTTTTCATTTTTGTTCCTCATGTGTTTTTTTTTTTCAATCATTCTCTGACCCATTTTTCCTGTTCCGTCTCATGATCATCGACGTTAATCCTGTAAACGACGTTACTCTTTCACACGGCATGCCCCACTGCTCATAATCACTGTTGCCTCTTCATATCTGTGTGTTCTTCTCATTTTCTCATGTGAATGCCTGAATTGAATTGTTCCAACTATCTCACCATTCTGTGGCGTGGTTCTCATCATATCGTGCCTCATTACCACATCATCACTTCTCAATGAGGACCGAAACATCTTCCTTCACACAAAATCCGTTCCGAAAATCTGTACCGTACTGCAATCCAGCTCTTCTAATACCATCATTAGACCCGCACCAGCTTACGACAAGCTCGATCAACACCACAATCTCGTCCACATCGTCGTCAGCGTCCTCCTCCTCGACGGCCACGACTGACGATACGGCCGCCATTACCGGACGTAAGCCGGGATCCGCTACAGGTGGCGGATCTAAGCCGTTAACGAACGGAGTGCTCTGTAATGGCGGATCAGCCGGAGGAGGAGGTGTCGATGGTGGAGCCAGTAATGGAGCGACGGTGGCTAACCGCAGGACTTCGGCCACGTCGAAGGTAAGCCGGTGCTTTGGCAACACACTCTGCATGCCCCCGAATATGTTGTGCTTCAAGGTATGGTTGTGTATATAAGTTATTTTTTACTCAATAGTTTGTGTTAATGTGTACGTACATATTTAGCTAGCGAAGTGCAGTTCCACCCGAAATGTTTCCTTTGAGTTGAGCAGATCGAGCTGTGATGTGCTCAGGTTCAGTATATATATAAGATAAACTCAAACGAAAATTGAACTTGGATCAGGTCGAACGTTTGTTTGGAAATTTGAACATTCCACAGGTGATCTAAACATTTATCTTTGCACCATGGTCGTTTAATACTGTAAATACGCGACCTAGTGTAAATTATTTTTATAACTTTGAAGTTTTATTTTGGTAAAAAAAACACTAATGCTTTTTAGAATGAAATATTTTTATTTTATGATTGATTAGAATTGTAATGTACTTTTTACTGAAAACATTCACTAAATATGACCTGTATATATCGGTTTTATGCCTATTTTATTCTTTTTATTAATACTGTGGTTGTTGGATGTGGCTAGGAAAAGATAATAGCGTTCCAATACACACAACATTCTTGGCAATTGTATAACATGCGTAGAATCTATTAACCGTAGCAATATAGTTGGTATTAAACCATCCTCACACAAACAAACAACAACAAAACAAAAACATTTCAGGGGGCATTTATATAAATTTTTTTTATCACAATTAATGTAAATTATAGTTTTCACCTGTAAAGCAATGTGTGCGTTATTAGTTGCCAATCTTAGTATAGCTAGAAGTGTAGGTGGCAAACGACGGAATGATGTGCGTCTGTAAGACGCGTTTAATCCGTTTGTGATGATGACTTCTTACTTACAGCACATTCCGGAAATCAGCACTAGCCCGGACAGTACGTTCGTATATGGCGCAGGGCAGTACAGCGAGCTGACCACGGGGTACGGTAGCAATGGATACGGTACCAGTGTAATCGGAAATCAGAAGCTAAACACGCATGCGTCCGCCACACAGCAGCCATCGAAAGATCCCAACCGATCGAAAACGATATCGACGACCAATTTGTTGAACAACGCCGATAACGGTTGGAGCAGTGGTAACGGCGTTGGGTGCGACTTGTCGAATACGCACCATCTGCATCACCCGTACGAATGTACCGATTGCGATAATATCTACATGGGAGAGGACATGCCACCGTACGGCGATCCCCAGCAGGGTGATGCGATAAGTCTAAGTGCAATTAGTAAGCGACCGCATGGTTTTGCGGGCGGAACAGCGGGTCTGCGAAAGACGAACTATTTGATAGCGGTCCATCGGAAGCTCAGCAGACAGGATACGTATTTCCTGTCGCATCACAAATCGAAACCGGGACTGTTCGGTGTACCACTGCTGATTCCTTGCTACGACGGAGTCACCAACAAAGAGCTGTACTGTTCCGTTTGGTTGCAGGTGGCCCGTTTACTCAGTCCACTGCCACCAACACCGCCAGACCAATCGAACCATGCTACCGACTGGTGAGTCATTGATTAGCTTGTGTTTAACACGCCTCTGGTGATTAAGCGCACGGTGCTTGAATGGGCGATAAATAATAATGATCTATTTGTCTTATCTTTCTGCTTTCTTCCTTTACCGCAACTCACCTGCGTGCGCCTCCATCAATCCGGCAGTGATGATAGTCTAGGGTACGATTTTCCGTTCACGTTGCGTGCAGTAGGAAGCGGCGGTCGTATGTGTGCCCTCTGCCCGTGGTCACGTTTTTGCCGTGGTTGTGAGATTCCGTGCAATGATGAACCGCTGCTGCAGGGATTGATTTGTTCGGCACCCGGTTCAACAAGTAAGTGTATTGTTTGTTTTGTTTCCCCGCCCAACGATCAATTTACATGCATATGGTTTGCGAATGATTCACGAGCCGCGTTGAACGATTTGTTGCAGGTAATAGCTCCACACCAAATCTATCTTCACGCGAACAAACACCGACCTTACGACGGAAGGGATATGCGGCTAGTTCGTCCGGTAGCTCGTCGTTAGATGGAGCTACCAACCAGCAACAGCAACCATCCTCGATGGGTACGTTGCCGACGACATCATCGTCGTCACCGGTTGCATCGTTGCAGAGTTCCATCAATGCACGATCCATCCAAATTGCCATAGATTGGGATCCAACAGCACTTCACTTACGTTACCAAAGCACACGCGAACGGGTATGTGGATGATATTTCCCCAGAGAGAGATAGAGACGAGCGTCTAATCGATGTTTTTTCTCACAGCTATGGACCGTACACGAATCGGTGGCGATATGCCGCAAACAACAAACGGAACCCGTCGATCTGGATCACTGTCTACGGGCCTTTACCTCAGAAGAAAAGCTAGAACAATGGTACCACTGTTCGCATTGTAAACAGAAAAAGCCAGCCACTAAAAAGCTGCAGATCTGGAAATTACCTCCCATTTTGGTAGGTTTTTTAGTTTATTACCTAAAATCGAAGTGTTTGTTACTGATGTATTAATTTCCATCCATTCTGCCAGATTGTGCATTTGAAGCGCTTCAACTACGTCAGTGGCAAATGGGTAAAGTCGCAGAAGGTAGTCAACTTCCCGTACGAAGGCTTCGATCCAACGCCCTATCTTGCCTCCGTGCCGCAGGAGACAATTCTACGCCATCGCGATCTGCTCGAAGGTTTATCCGCTGGTCCGCGTGGCGATGGACGCAATCGAGACTGCCACGAGGAGTTTGTAGAGTTCGATCGGGAAATGTCCATGATCGATGAAGCAAGCGATGAGATTTCACTATCATCTCTGCGGCTAAACGGTGCGAGGGATAGCGAGGGCGGTTGTGATAGTGACGATGGCGGTACTAACAGCGATCGCCGACAGGACGAATTAGATGGCAAACCGCGGAGCAGTATTATAACACCGGCCGTTGTCGGTTTCAATCATGTGTCGAGTCCTCGTCAGTTGCCGGACGGCGATGTACTGGGCGGCGGTTGTAGTTCCTCGGTCGGTAATGAAAGCACTACCGCATCCACGTCTGTGCGAATAAAGTCGGCATGTTCGGTGCGCAGCAGTGATTCCACGCGTCGACAGCGACTAGTGTCTACTAGTCTTACGAAGACTCCGATCATTGATGGGGAATTGACAGATTTCCACAAACATCATCTGAAGCCCGATTGTGATCCGTTCGAGTTGAAGTATCAGCTTTATGCTGCTGTGGTAAGTGGTATCTTCGTACGAGAGACGTTTTCGATGGTAAAATGATTATACGTATGATTGGTTCTCCCTCCCCCATTAGTGCCATTCGGGAATGCTTAACGGTGGACATTATATCTCCTATGCGGCCAATCCGAACGGTTCGTGGTATTGTTACAATGATAGCTCCTGTCGCGAAATACCTACACGGCCAAAGATTGATCCCAGCACGGCCTATCTGCTGTTTTACGAGCGACGCGATCTGGAGTATGGACCGTATCTACCTAAAGTAGACGGAAGGCAGTTGCCCAGCGAAGGCCTTCTCGACCTCGATGACAGTGATAATGATTTAAAGAAGATGTGTTCGCTTATGTAAGGACGAGGAACAAGGATGCGGTGCGTTGAAGTTTCTTTTGTGGATTTTCTTTTCGGAGGAAATAATTAAACCGCTCGACGCCAAGATATATAGGGTAGCTAAACGAAACAATATAATTCAATGTACGCCATTCTTTAATCACAAGCAACTAGTTCCGGAACGTAGTTTAGCTTAAATTGATAAAATCAACCGTATAATCAAAGTGTTTCACGTCTTATGCAATCGAAATAGGGATTGTTTTTGCGATCCATTGCCTCTAGGGAGCGTACAGCAGAATCACTAGGCAGAAGGTTTAGAAGAAGGCACACCGTGTAACAGCTGGCATGACATTGATGGAGTTGCGGGTGTATTGGGTAATGGGTCCGGGTCAATGAGGGGTTGTTCGTGGTGTGCTTTCGATGGGAAGGATATTGGTAAACAGGCGCATCGTATTTTAGTTTTTACGCGTTGCTTTTGCATAAATTGCTATAGGCTTTACATTTTTCTACGAAAAATATAGCGACATAAGCATACCACTGATTGCCTGCTTTAAGTTGGCCAATGCTTCGAATGCGTGTTACGAATTTTCGATGCGCTGTGATGTACTATTTGCAGAAAGATGGATGATTTTGAAGCGAGAGCGAGAACATTCCACATACATATGGCCTACGGTGAAACTATCGTTAGACCTTTTGAAAGCCATTTGGGAATGGGGGAATTGTGCGTTTATTGTGCTTAGTTTTTGATTTATGAGCGAAGCGAATTCAGGAATTTACTAATGGAATATCGATATTGTAAGCAATAGATATTATTGAAGAGGAGGCAAACCATCAGCTGATGGTCGCGGGATGCCTCTCTTTGCCGCGGGAGATCTGTCCTCGATTATGTGTTAGAGTGCTTCACTACCACACCCGTGAGCTGTAATTGTGCGCGTTTGGTGGTTCGTTATGATAGATTTTGTTTTCGTTTTTAACTGTTTGGTTATTCGTACCTTTATTGTTCAAAGCCATTAAACCAAGATATTGCAGCGAGCAATCTGAAGAATTAACTCACTGATATGTTGTTACGCAGACACACACGTTCCTTGTTATAACGGTAATACGAATGTGTGGTAAGCTTTTGTAATTGGTCTTCTGCCGTTCAAATATCTCGTTACGTTTCTCGTGTCATTCTTTAAATTTTTGTTTCGTACGCATGTTATTTCATAATGCGGATACTGCTGCGTATGACTTAGTTCAGCATCACCAGATACCGGAACGTGCGATCCGTGGATCGTGGAAACAAGCGGACGCTACACTACTGTTGGTTTGGGTTGATCCTCTGTTTAATTGTTATTTTTGTACATGCATAGGTTTTTATTTTGGTAGTTGTTTAAATAAAGAAGAATAATCTATACAATCTGTGCGAATGTTCGGAAAATTGGAGGAAAAGAAAAATGTTGTTTAATTAAGAGGCTTCACGTTTATTCATTTATGATGCTTTAGCTGCGTATGTCCCCCCACGAGGAACTATGTCCGCTAAACTATACAGCTAATGGCTACCGAAAACACACCGACCGGACACGCTGCAATGGTCTCAGAAAATTAGAACTGACGAGCCTGGGAGCTAAAGCCAAGACCCACGCCACGCATTGTATGTGTCACCTGTCGAGCTACCTCGTACTGTTGCTCCATCGTTGAGAAGAGCTCTTCCTGCTTCTTAATACTATCTCCCGTCGATTTACCACCATTCGAAGCGCCGGTCCCTGCCATTCCGGAACTGGAGCTTACCTTTGCCGATAGCGATGATGATGTGGGAGCACCAGCTGGTACTGGTGATTCTTGTTCTTCGCCAGCCTTTGGTACCGAATCCTTCACGCCCATCAGCCGAAGAAATTTAGACGCTACCCGTCCGTCTGTGTCCTGCGCAAACTTGGCCTGCTCCCATTTGCTAATGTTGGAGGATACTTCCTTACTTTCGGTAGTTTTGTGGCTCCAGAGCAATTTGCGCTTCTGCACCTGATCGGCGTACCGGACCGGATTAACGACGCCCGGATTGTAGTACGAAGGAAGCGGTACACTGTCCACTGCTTTCTGATTCTGCTGCAACACATCAATGCCCATCTTTTCCAGCTGGGCCGCTTTAGCATTGTTACGCAGCAGTGCGCTACGGGACAGTAGCAGGTTAGCCTGAACTGCTGGATCTTGAGCGGGTGATGCCAGCGGTGATAGACCCACCTGGCCGGGCTTCGAATCGTTCGAGAGGTTCAGTTTGGCGGCAACGGCCGGAGGAATTAGCGAACCAATTGGTGGTATCGTTGGGATGCTCATCAGTGACGGTATGCCTGCAGTAGAAGGAATCGCTCCCAGCAGTGACTGGGAGGCAGGCGGCGTGGGTAACAGCGAAGGTGGTTTTGTGGGAGAGATGGTGCTTTGCGTAAATCTGGTTGGTGTCGGAAGTAAACCACCGGCGTGGGAAGCTTGTGACGGTGTTTGTTGTTGACTGGCACGCGATGGTGATGACTTGCTACATGATCGCGATCGGGAACGCGAACGAGAACGTGAGTCGCGCGTTCTCGACGATCGTTTGCGGTTTCGTGATTCGCGTGAATTTGAGCGGCGATTCTTACGATGGTCTTTCTTCTCGTAATCCCGGCCACTACGCTTATCCCTTCGATCATCCTTTCGATCGTAACCGCGAGTGTCCCGTCTACTATTGTCTCGATCATTAGATTTGCTGTGGAATGGAGAATTAGAAATAAAGCATTATCTGTTTCGACCTGCAATTCTGTCCTCTCTGTACCTCCAATTTCCTCCTCGACGCTGATCTCGGTAATCACCACGCGAATCCCGTCCTGCGCCACGGTCGCCGCGATCATAACGATTACGCTCGCGAGATCTATCACGTTCCCGGTCTCTGTCCCGTTCACGATCGCGATTACGCTCACGATCCTTCTGTCGATTCTTTTCTCGTTCTCGTTCCCGATCGCGATCGCGTTCGCGTTCACGATCGCGCTCACGATCCCGATTGCGCTGCTCACGTTCGCGATCTCGCGTGCGATCACGCCCCTTATCCCGATATTTACGATCACGATCGCGGGAAGTGCTACGATCTCGTTTGCTTGCATCTTGCCTCGGTGGGGAGTATTTTCTCCTATCCTTTTGGTTGGCTTTTACTGCAATCTGGAAAAAATAACATTAGCATCAATAATAACCATCGAAATCTTTTTGAATGGAGCAGCGACAACATACCTTGCTATTGCTACTGCCAGTACCAGCGAGCGTAGCAGAACCTGTACGACGTTGATGATCAGGCGGAGATTTCGATTGTCTATCTTTGCTATCCTTATTCGCAGAAGATGCTTTCGGAGTACCAGATTTTGTCGTCCCATCTGCGCCATTTTTAATGCTTTTAGTTCGCGCTGCTTTAGGTGAAGGGCTGCGGGATCGAGACTTGGACTCGGAACCGTCCGTTGAGGACGAACGGGACGAGGATCGCGAACCATGGCGATCGTCCGGTGAGGATGAATTCTACAAAGAAAGAAACAAACGCCATGCGTATGTCCCAGCTGTTTTATACTGCACTCAATCCACTCGCAGACACGCACCACGTCATACGGAATGGTGGCGATGTGCTAAATTATCCATTACCAGTGACGCATTGAATGGAGCCATTCTAAACTAATGCGTCACGTCACGGAGGGGGTCTTGGCGAGCATATTGTTTGCAGTATTGTGAACGTTATGAGAAACAGTCCATATTCAATCCTTCTTTTCCATAGTTCACTAGCAACATTTACGGCGCGAGTGTTGGCGATCGGGCGCCAAGGCTCGGAATGTATGATTAAAGATTTGTTTGTACATTCTTTGTAAATTGGGCTTTAAAAGAGGTAACATTATTAGAGATTGGTGGTAGAGAAGAAGAAAGCGTGAGAAACGTGTTCGTTTTTGGAGTTAAATTTCTTGTCTAGGCCATACTTACACAGCAATGCATCTTACTCACAGCGGACTGAGGTGCTGAATGTTTTGCTACTATGAGTGTTCCCGAAATCGGTCCCTATGTCTCTTTCAGACATCGACAACACCTGAATGGGGTGGGGTCACGCTACTCTGCTAGGACGTGGAAGCACTGGCAGCACTGATATTACTGATGACTACCAGATGACACCGCGTTTCCAGAGCGAACCGAAAACCATCCTCCAGGGAAAGCTTACGCGCTCCCTGCGGCAGAAGAAGTTTTCGGTGCCGAAGGTTCGGTTGAGACCGCTTGCGGCGGAAGGAGGTTGGCCTGACGGAGGACGCACCGGATGTTGCTCTTGGAACGTTCTTTTGAGTGGGTGTTTGTGTGTGTTTGAGGAATTTTGTGGCATATGCATTTTTATAGGCTAAATGATTGTGGTGTTCTTTGGACGACAACATAATAGGCGTCAGAATTATTGGCAATAACATTAGGTGGGTGGTTCAAAAGAATGATGGAACTGGTTTTTAAGATCGTAACGTTTTAGAAGAGATAGAAAACACAAACGGCATAGGAGACAAATGGGAAATTTAAGTCCGCAGATATTTTGCTTCTGTGCGGCCATCAAGAGCATTTGCATTTGAAAGCATCTTGTTTGTGTTTAGAAATCGGTGAACAATAATTCAACAAAATTGGGTACAGATAGAAAATGTGAACGAGACAAGCTAAACCTAGCACGTTCAATATTTACCTCGTTCAGCTCCTTGCGTGGTTTATGGCCGGCCTTATTATCGTCCTTATCGTCATACTTCTGCTCATTGCGGCGTGCCGATGGTTTGCCAGAACCACTCCGTCTTTTGGGTGATTCGACCGACGTGGAGGAGCTCGATGAACCAGTCGGTGACGCGGTCTGTTCCTATGGGAAGGGGCAACTATTCAGGACATGTACAGGCAAGACAGGCGAATTGTGTTATTAAAATGGTCTTCACAAACTGATAGAGGGGTTTTGTTCGGTTGCTTGTGCGGTAACAACCCATTCCACATTACGCAGATCGAGATGGAACTGCCGAATTGGATTGACACTTTCGTGACCTTGAGCAGTAGGCACAGAGAGATGTTTAGCTTGATAACAATAAGGTACTGCCAACATTACGGTTCCCATTATCAACAGTATCTAAACAAAACATAATCTTCCTTCCCCATGAACCATCCCATGAAGCCCTTCGGCCTACGATAGTATAGGCATACATGGTTTTGCTATTGATCTCAGTGTTCTATGAAAAATCGATAATGTTCCGCGCAGAATGTCCGCTCTACAGGGCGAGTAAGGCATAATCCACATGGGTGATACTTTCATCACATCCAGCCAGGTACCGCCAAAAGGCTAAATTTAATCTTGCAAATATCTTTTTTTAGCTTTTCTGCAGCTTCTGTCACTTGTCCTTAATCGCACATTTGCTATAGCTTCCTTATATGGCTTATTGGCGGGTGGCATGTGCCGTCCCGAAAGCAAAAGTTTTGCAAGGGCTTGAAGGGCTCGTAATGCGTATCGAAATGCGCGCTCTTCATAAACGTTCACTGCGTGTTACGGGAAAGGTAAGACCAAACATTCAACATCGACTATTTACCCGATTCGATTCCATATCCTCCGATTCTTCCTGATCCGCCGCTTCGTAGTTACGTAGAAAGTCCATGTTGTTATCCTACGTCTCGGGATAGGAGACAGGGCAGGTTTAATGTCCTCCGGTCTTCGAACGAGCCAAAAACAATCGCCGATGCTTTCGTACGGATTGCCAGACGTTGAAAGTAGGTGAAAATAGTCTTTTTAATCGGTAAAAATGCACCCCAAACAAACAAACAACTTGACAGAAAATTTCTAGAGAACTTTTTCGGGCTTCTTTCGCCTGTTCTATACATGCGCAGGTTTCGCTCTGTGCTGTGTATGTGGGTATGTGTTTCTATTTGATTAGCTTGTCAGAACGTTTATGTTGCATAGTTGATTACTACGATACCAAAACCAATACGCCTGTTGCAAAGCAATGTTTATAAATCTTTTCTTTTAAAATAAAACGAGCATTAAGTAGGAAAAATGTTGTTTAAGCTCGTAAATATTACACGAAAGTACAAAATCTTCGAAAATCTATTAAAAGTTAAGAGTACACTAAGAAACTGTTGGCCGTAAAGTCAACCAATGTGCTTAGGGTATTGCATGCAAATGTTAAGGTGCATGTAGATGGTTGCAATTTAACATGCGACCGTTAATCACGTGCTAGCACCAAAAAACTCCAAGAAAATCACCTTCAAGTCCATTTCAGAATCGATCTATTCGTATTTTATTGCTTATGAAGATAATTAAACCCGTCGTTCCGCTTGCATCACATCAAAGGCATTTTATTTTTCTTCCGAATATTTTTTATCAAAATTGTAGCTCTCCATCGTATCGCGGACCGCTTTCAGCTCGTTTAGTAACAGCAGCGCATCATTGCGATTCAGATTGACCGTATGGGACGTTTTCTTTGGCAACCCGTCGACGATCTCATTCTGTATGCCAATCTTCAGCTGAATGCAGTCGATCGTATTCTTCGGAATGCTGCAGCTAAATGTGTCCAGCTGATTGATGCTTAAACTTTTCTCCCGCAGCACGGCTCGTATCTTCAGAACGTAGCCGTCAAACAACCGGCAGATGATGACCGTGTGTTGCTTCGGCAGTCCCAGCTGCTGCAGTTCCGTGCTGAAGTCGTCACTATTCATGTTGTACCGGGATGCACTGGTTAGCAGAAATCTTAGACAGGCGATACCACCCTTCGGTGCATCCATGGAACCCTTGGTGATGGAATAGATTTTGCTGATTTCGTTCTCCTGCAAAAGAGGTCAGAAGCGTTCGAAAGTGGTTTCGGGTAGTAACAAGCGTAGCTTAGCGGAACACATTACTTACCGGTATTTCCGTTCCAAGGATTGACTTTGCCGTATGTTCTCCGAGATCGTTCAGCTGGTTCGTGGTGAGCAGGGCCAGGTTGGAGTGGATCTCACCCAGCACCCAGTCGGGACAGTCTCCATCGCCACAGAAGCGAAATTTCTAAAACGGCAAAGCAATAGAATCAACGGTACAGAACGCACGCAAACACACAGCCACGGAATGTAGATTTGCTGATAGTGAAGCATCATGAAAGGCAACTTCATCATGGGGTTGCAAACTTTCACCAACTTCATTAAACGAAATGGGCCAGTTAACTGCAGGGGCAAGACTGGCAGTTTGAAAGTTTCAAAGTTTCGGTATAGTCGAATTGGTTTAATTGCTCTCTGCAACGAATGATGTACAATCCTGCGGACCTTTTTTGGGTGGCCCAGGATTTTACCTGGAGGAATTTGGCATTAGCTGTAGACCGCGTCGTGTCTTAAAGCGCGGGTTATAAATCGTTGAAACTTGGGCCCCTGCCGCACCTTTGCGAGACTCCAGCGATCGGTGTAGCGTGATCCACAGCGAAGGATGTGCTTTCGTCACGAAAGTAGTAAAATGGCCAAATGGACAGTCGCCAGCTTTGGGGTGACTTCAACTTTGTAACACCGGCACAAAGCAATGGGAGCATTATTCGGGCCGAATGGACCGGTGGGTGACACTGGCTCTTTAGAAGGTGTAAGTTTTCAAATGAGTGCCAACGTGCTTCATCGGTTCCGGTCGGTTGAGCAGATTTGATTGCACGTCAGGAGCACAACCGAGGTCTGAGCGCCATTACTTTCCGGCTGGCCATTTGATGTCCGCTTCTACCAGGAATCGCACCAAACGGGCTAGAGCCCGTTTCTTTAGGGGTGAAACTTTTCATTACGCACGTCTCGCTGCGTGTGCGCGCCCGCCACTCGGGTTTTGGGGTGAAATGGTTTCGAAGGATGAGGCTTTGATAATGGATGTAAATCTTAAACCAGGCGCTTCCCTCCCATCCCACGCCTACCAGCGCATTTATATTTGCCGTTTTGTTGGAAGTGCTTCAATCGTTTGTAATTGTCTGCAATCAAGGATACTTCACTACAGCAGCAGGACCAGAAGGAGGAAAGTACATTCCCTTTGGAATTATTTTACGAATCAATGATTTGTGTAGGTTCCACCCCCCCTCCAAAAAAAATCCCCGGACCGGAGGACACGCACCCGTTGAAACCCGTGTCTCGCCGAGCCGAACGCGCCGTACCTGATTTCGTTTTCGCGAAAGGAAGGGAGTATATAAAAAGGACATCCGCCGTTCAACAGGTGCGTCAGTTTGCGATTGACCGTGACCGCGTCGACATGCAGCAACCGGTGTCGCGTTCGGTTGCTTAAGAGTGTGGCTTGCGACAGAGAACATACACACACACAGAGCGCCAGTTTAAAAATTTCGGGACGCAAAGGATTAAGAAAAAGGGGAAAAATAGTGCAAACAAACTCCTGGAGCTGGGATTTTCGGTGGTTCAGTTCGGTGCAGTGTGTTTGCGTGTGGGCGTGTGTGGAAGAGCAGAACACCGGATGGCCATGTTTTGTCTAGCTTTGGTCACGGTTGCGTTTGTGCTAGCCGGGGCACCACAACCGTGTCGCTGTGATCGTACACAACCCGATGGCAGCGATTTAGCGCTCCGAGCTACGCTATCGAGTGATAACGCGTTGGGTGGTAACGTTTGGAGCAGAATCCGCGAGCGGGTGCTTAGCGGTGATGATGGGAACAATTTGATTTCGTCTGGCAAGTACCCACACGCCGTACCGCCATCTACCGAGCTGATGTTTCTCGAATCGTTGATCAATCGCTACCGGAAGTACATGGTGGAACGAGTTGTACGGTTTGATGACGCGTGTTCGTTGCTGTTTGGCGGCGAGGGCGACCGGGAGGACGATGATGCGGACGAGATTGGAGAACCGCCACAGGTCGCGGTCGAATCGCGCGCTGAAATATCGCACAGCAGAGATCGCCCCACTGCGCTGGTGGACGGTAGCATCGGAAGTTCCTTCAAGGGTAATGGGGTGGTGGGGTCGTTTCGACCGGAAATCAACGGTCTGTTTATTTGATTTTGGATGTTCGCTGGAAGGTGCTGATGTTGTGCCCGGTTTTTAGTAGAACCATATATTTTCGTGTTCTACACACGGAAACTCTCGGTGTATTTTTTTTTGTTGTATGTACGCCGTCCATTCGACACGTGGTGGCATGTTTGCTTTGGCTAGTTGTTGACGGTTCTGTAAGTCATTTTAGCGTGATTGCTTTTTGCCCGCCAGGTTGCTCTCTGGTAGGTGTGGTTGGTAGCGGGAAAGTTAGTTGAATTAATGTAACGCAATCATGCAATTATGACGTGTACGTACGGGGGGAGATGTGTGTTTTAAATGTGTGCCCTTTCCGGGACAGTAATGCACCGGCTAGCAGTGTGATTAAAGAGAAAAAACTATAAATAAAATTTTATAAAAAGCAATTAAATACACTGAAAATACAGCAGGGATCTAATGGAAAAGCCTCTGACAGTAGTTAGAAATCGGAGAGAGTTCTGACGATGATTAGAGTTTATTAAATATCATATTAATTAACTTTTATTAACTTTCAGCATCGAACCAACTGCAACGAGATGGTCTGACGATGCAACTTACACGATCGACCCATAATGGTTTATGTTCGCGAAACGTGAAACAGTACTACCAGTGTCTTCTGGAGCGCTTCAACGATCAGCAACTGATCGGGATGGTGCGGGACTATCTGGAATCGTACTGCTCCCGGCAGGGTCCGTTCGACCGCAGTTTGGCAGCGCTTCAGAAACGTGACACACCGCGCTACGTGTCGAAGCAAAAGTTCCACTCGTGGGGCGGCAAACGGAACACGGCACAGGTGTTTTATCCGTGGGGTGGTAAACGCACCATACCGCGCGCCCACAAACAACCGAAGGTGGTCATCCGGAATCCGTTCCACTCGTGGGGTGGCAAACGAAGCGGATTGACGGACGAAGATTCGTCCTCCACCTGATCGGACCGGTGTTAACTAGACAGTCGTCGCTTCTCAGGTAGTAGGAAGATTTTGTCCCTGGTAAGATGAGGGAAACACGCCAGCAACCGTCGTCACCGATCACCAGCCATTCGAAGCTTACCCCTCCGGTCAGTGCATGTTTTGTGGTGTATTATACTATTGCTATCGTCCAGTTGCTAAACGCCATTCAATGCTCCCCGTAAGCAGTTCGCTCGCACATTCGCAAAATACTAACAGACATACACACACAGAGCAGCAAGGATATTTGAATAAAGATTTGCGTTTGCGAACCGAAACCCGATTGCGTACGTTTTTTGAGGGTGGATGCTGAGAATGAGAATGGAAGCAACTTACCATTCTGCTTATCGGCGATCAGGGCGGTCAGTGTGATAAGCGAGTACACCAGCACCAGCACCGGAACTGATTTTATTGCGCTTCGATACTATTCACAAATATGAGTTTTTCACAGGAGAGAAACCCAAAACTCTATTTTATTGCTTTAAAACTTCGGAAAGCAGCTTTAAAAGCCGAAAAACTTTCTTTAATCACAGAACGGCAAGTGTTTGTTTTGATTTGTAGGGTTGGAATCAATCACAATGCGTGTGTGTGTGCGTGTGTTTAATACAATATGTTTGCCAACCCGTTTATGTGGGAGAGGCGAATACTACAAGTTTTCATGGTACATATTTGAGAGAGCGCCATCTATGTGTGAGTATCAATTCTCTTGAACTGACATCTGTTGATGACTTTCAGAACCGAACCGGAGAGTTTTAAACTCTTCGTTGCGGAGTTATCAAAAGATATGTTAAATATTGTAAAATGTTCGCCTTCTTTCCAGACCTTTCTACAGGAAAAGTGCTTTATAAATAACAGCGCATAATAGTCCAAAAAAGAATTGTAGATCTAACCGTCCAAGAGACGTCCGAATACCTAAATGGTGGACTAGGGCAAAACGATTAAATTGGTTTGCTGCATATAGCATCTTCATCATCACGCCAACTCTTCGCCATGGATACGAAATTGCGCTTGGAAGTGTGTAAACTTGTGTAAGTCTTGTGGTGGTAGCATAGGATTACAAAACGCTTGCAGAGTATGGTTGATTTGCGACGACCCGACGATTTGCCCGGTCGGATGAAGATGTGTGAAAAGTTTTGGCTAAGATTCCGATTCCCGTCGTCACCTAACCCGAGCAGCTTTGGTATGTGCTGTAATTCAATCAAATGTTTAGCAAACTTTCACCTACTCGCCGAAATTACCGCAGGGTATGGGCGAGCTACCGCCCAAGAATGCAACTTGCAGAGAGTCGTTTTCAAATGCGACCCGGGGCTGGTTGTTTTACTGAAGGGTTTAGTCATAAGTGCATGTTTTAATCTCTTACGTCGCTGATAATCCGCCAAAGGATGTTTGGTCCTTTATTCGTTTTTGCTATAAGCCTCACAAGTGGCACAAAGTTAACGCCAGCAGGAGATATTTTCTTCTCGATTACACGCTGCTGGCGCTTCTATTGCCGCTTCCAACAAGCTTTAAGCGATGCATCTTTGCTACAGCAGATCGAAGCGTCTTGCGAAGCGAAAGGATCGTCAGTGTGTTGCAGCAATGCTGGAATGTCTAGGTACAATCGAGCATTGAACAGTTTCAGCGTGTCTGTCGAATGCAATCGCCAAGTACACCCGTTAGGGCAACGGAACAGCCGCTCCGACAGGGCGAGCTGCGTTCCCGGGACTAAAGAAGCAACCATTAGTGAGTACTCTCGGTAGCGCCACCGTGATGCACTTTCCATCGCATCTGCAAATGCAATCGACGGGAGAATCGATTCCATTGTGGTTGGTTCTTTTTAAAATATGGAGTTTACTGTTGTGTTGCCATTGTTGCTGTTTTGTAGCCGCTGGAAATGGAACACGGGAGTGAGCAGTGGCACGTGAGCAATGGAACCACTCTTTGCAACACCATCTAAAAGGTGTACGCTACGACTGTCGTCTCGTGTTAGACATCTCCAGTAACATCTTTGCTAGAAGTATTTGGAAAGGCTGCATGGAGTTGGTCCCGGCCAAACTGGCTGGATATTGATGAATGGAGAACGTGCGCGCAAGAATGTTGCGTAACGTTGACCATCGATCGCCACCGAAACAAACGATCTTTGACCTTGGCGTTGCTGTCGTCTAACGCGTCGGTGGTGTAAGAAAAGGGGATTGGACGGTGATCCCTTCTTGGCAGGGGTATGTACGGAGCAAGCATAAAGAAGGGAAGTTGACGACGATACGTTTGAAGGCTCACTCGACATCAGACATGTAAACAATGTCTGGACGAATGGTTTCATGGTGGGTCGAGTTGAGGGCGTCAGATATGTAGAGCAACGACGTGATGAACCAGTACACCGTACGACGTTCAAGGCCGTTATGGTGGGCTCGTGAGGAGTAAAAACCCGCTCGTATTGGAACGGAAATGACAGGATTTGAGTTGCTAGTGTACTCAGCCGATGAAGAATGCGATAAACGATCGGTAGAAGCCGGACAATTGCGTACAGTTGACCGTGGACGACATTCGCTGATCTAGATACGATCAAGGCAGATGGGAAATGGATCTTCGACGAGTTAGTTCGAATGTCATCCAATGCCATAATAAGATCGTTTGAGTTTGAAAGGAAAAGAAACTACACGGTTAATGCGTCCATCGTTTGAAAATGACAACCTGCGTCCCTTTTATGTCTTGTAACGAGCCACAGCCAGATTATGACTTTCGAACGCGTGATCGAGCGACTACCTTTGTTTGAAAAATGAAGTTTGTCTTATTTTCACCGTCATTGACCACCCGTAAGGTGGTTGGGCCCTTCGCCGTTCGTGACGGAAACGGAGCAAATTGAGAGCATCGTTTAGCTTCATTCCGAACCAAACCCTCCACTCACATTCGGCAGTGAATGGAGTGGCGCCGGATCTGGTAACCGTTTGGGAAGTCGCCGCGCAATGAACAGCAACCGCGAGTGGATAAAATTCTTTAACAGTGTAACGATTTCCCATTCCCAATATGGACACCATAACTCATTTTCTCTTGGAGTGGCCATCATAAAGCAGCATGTAAAACATTTCTAGGGCTTTTGTGATGGTGACAGCTCGTTAAAGCACGGGTTCGTGACGTATCGAAAGCGAAGGGACGAACAAAAATAATGAACTAGTAGAAAAAACAAGACACTACACTAAAGCTCCGGTCAAAAACGAAATTAATTTATTGTTTAAACGCCAACAGGGGAATGTGCACTGAGGTCGGACAAAAACGCTTATTGTGGAAGCGGGAAATTCCAGCCGATGGAAGGCTTTTGGATGTTTGGACGCGTTTCGGGAAGCTCCTCGCCGTGTCTGCAGCATTCTCCAGCTGCAGGGATTGAGATAATTCGGTTAACTGCGCTTAATTAATAGCTAATATTTACCTTGTCGAGCGCGTAACGATTGCATCTCCTCGAAGCCGGCCCATGGTCTGATGTTTGGTCAGTAATTTACATAATATCCTACCATCGATAAGCTCGGATTTGTAAGTGGGCAGGCGATAGAAATTGATGCTATAAAGGCTTAGCAGTAGATATTATAAATCATAACTTGGCGCAATGGAGCGAAAGCCGGTAATGTCTGGAGGTTAGAGTGAAGTGCAAGCGCAAAAGAGTTGATGATGAAAGGAAAGCGAAGGTAGCCATCTTTCTGGACCGATCGAATGTTGTTAAAATAAATCCAGAGATGTGTAATGTAGCGTAGGCAAGAAATACGGGATTTTCGTGGATTGATTTGTGCTAATTAAATTAATGTATCACGCTGGTATGAACGCATGTCGGTGGTTCTAGCGGAGATGAAAGGAAGGCCCTTGTACTCATTACAGCAATCCAACCCAACATACACCATACCGTTGCCATGGTGATGACGGTGTACGCAATACTTCTCAGACTCATCCAACTCATTCAAAGCACTGATGGAAAATTTCATCGATTGTTCCTTGCACGTCGGGCTCGGCTAAAAGTTGTCTAAAACTCGTCCCCGCCATAGTACGATGGTGGAGCAATAGCAAATGAAACGACCCGCAGTGCATACAGTGCAATATGCACATGAGAATTGAATTCTCCTCGGAAGCTGTAAATGAAACGAGAGAGATTGAGAGAGAGAGAGAGAGTGAGATGTTGTGCGTGTTGGAAAAGGAAAGTACATAGTTGAGGGATGCCAAAGGCGTAAATATTTGAGTGGCAATGATTTTATAATGTGTTCTCAAACACCCACTCGGCCAGGGGGGGGAGGCTTGGGGAAAGGCTTGCCGGGCGCCCGGCAATGTTGATCGTGGATAAGGACCGAATGGATTGGTTCCTAGGGCTTGAAGTATAATGGGTGTAATAGTCCGTGAAGTTAGTGTAAAGTTTAGTACGGTGGGATGTGGTAACCACGCATGTGGCCCGTAGATATGCTGAGATGGGCTGAGTGGACGACTACACGTGCTAACACGTGCTCGAAGCAGTCGGGCGTATCCTGCACGGTACTAATCAGGAAAAATGACGATTCCATTAGTGGTGCGATGGCATAAATTACACTTTGCGAGAAATCTTTTTGTCCGGTTCATGTCGATTTGCTGCTGGTATGCGAACCGTGATGCTAATTAAACCATCCTTATGTGGGGCGCGTCCTTACGGAGAGGATGTTGGCATATTAGCGTTTAGCATGTTAATATATAACGCTGGCAATAACAACCGTTACTTTAAACTCTACTTTAAACGAACTTTAATATTTAATAACAGCACGGCAAGGTTTTATGCAAGTTCTTTTCCAACTTTTGTTTTTGGTTTTCGAACGTCAGCTTTTTTGTTTCGCGTGCCTTTCCCAACGGTGATGAAGGTCTGGATGGAATTTGTCGAGACACGCCACAAGCAACGACATTATTATTATTCATTATAATGATTAATTACACTTTTTTAACGGTCACTCACGGTTGAAGGTGTCGAAAAGTGGTGGTCCACTCGGTACGAAACATTCGCCACACTTCACCACACGAATGGTTCAGCAGGGCAGTAAATGGAGGAAAGAAAGAAAGAAAGAAAAAAAAAAGAGTGTTGTTTTCGGTAGGCAAATAATGTTTAAAGAGGTGCAAACCATGTAAAAACAGGACGCGTAATAACGCCAACGGTGACGATCGTAAAAATAAACCTGAACCGTTCGATAGGCGCTGAGCAGTATCCGGGCACAGTAGATGGAAACGCAACAGCACTTTAACATTCAACATCGTGGTGGTGAAAAACGGATATTTTAGCCACCGGTTACGCGAAAAACGCGGCAACAAACGATGGCACCACCACACCGATTTGATGGTTTGATTCGAGTTGTAGCAGCATTGGCCCATTCCAGTCAAACGGTTCGGGCTTGGATTCTCCGTTTTTCCGAAGGTGTCGCTTTTAATTAGTTCGTTCAGATGTCGCTGAGACACTGGCAGACCCTTTTTTTCCCTTTCCAAACTGCAAGACAAGCAAGGGTGAAGGGCCCTCATTCGTAAGCAACAGATTAATTGCCTATTCTGAATATCGGTAGCGTCGATTGAACGCAATCGTGATCGAGAAAGAGTGGAAGACATTAAACACTCCGACCGCCTGCCGGTTCGTGCAGGATGTGACAGATTGTCACAATACGTCACTCGTAGGTAGCAAACACGCGTCTGTTCGGTGGTTGCGCATCTGGTGTTGCGTGTGATGAAACACGATCAACGAGCAGACAAAAATTTACATAAAGAACCCGCAGCGAGCTCGTGGGAATGGAAGTCACCGGAAGTGGATGAAGCAAAGGAGGTCAATCGGAAGAGTAAGCATATGCATATACGTAGACCCGATGGAAGCGGAAACCCTCCGGCTATTCGAACAAACGGGTGCTATCGTTTGGTTTAGGAATGTAGCGTTAGAAAGGTGTGAAGAACTCGTCACCAACATGCAGCCCAAGCAAGCAAGGTACTGCTGCAGCTATTGCACACAAAGATCGAAGATCAATACCGGCTTCGATCGATCAAATAGGAACGCCATTAGGAATAGCTCGTTGCGAGCGGCTGGCGGTCGGTTTGGCTGGGAACTGCACACCGGCTCATCAAAGAAGCGCGAGTGCATTGCGCCATACCAACGTGCCGTCTAATTCGCATGGCGGGTAAAAAACGGAATGGCAACCAAAAAAAACGAAAAAACCCCTACCACAGTGAAGGCAACCCACGCGTCATCTACGTTCGCGATCGCGATTATGATCTTGAACATATGTGCGTAAAGAGTGTGCCTTGGTGCCTCCGTTGCGCGGTTGTGCGGATTACGTACCAGAGGTCGCATCAATTGCGCCAGCCAAAGTGCGGAAGATAAATGGGTGCTGTAGAAAGGTATGTGCCTTCGATACGGAGTTCCGATAGGACCGTTTTTTTTTAAATGATATTCTGTGCAAGTGCGCTTCGTTTGGTGAATCCGTCCTCCGGCATCGGTTACGTGCGATCTCCACGTACGGATTATGATGGTTCTCGACGGTGAACTGCCAAATGGTGGTGATTGTTGTTCCTAAATGGTTTTGAGTAGCCCCTCCGTTTGGTGGATCATCTTCTACTCCTAGACCGAAGGTTACATTCGCTCGACACTGAACTTCGCTGCGCTGCAGGAACCAGAGAGACACACTCTCCAAGAGGAATTCGCCGAAAGCCATGGCCGCTCAAGGTCATCCATCGGTTTGTTTTATTGCGGTGATGTGTGTGTCGTTCTTTTTATTTTTATTACAATCTCCTTATTTGCACATATCTCCTATCTTAAGCTTCAGAGGCTGAAGGATATCCTTTTTATATACGTTTGAAGTGTGGATTATTCGTGCGCTGACGGATGTGGTGTGAATGTAACAAGATTACAAAAGATGCCAGCACAGAAGAAGAAAGAAAAAAAACCACGAGATAACAATTAAAAGCAACTTGTAAAGAAAATGTAGTGTCATTCGATTTGATGTCATCATAATTGTGTTAACTTTCTCATTCATTCGGTTGTGCTCGGATAGTCGGGAAAGGGAAGAGTTGAAAGCTGTAAAAAAGATGAGTTAACAAAACCAACAACACAGCGTCCCTCACAATATCGAATTAACAAAAGGGCGCACTACGGTAATTGCGTCACCCACAACAATGCGGGATAAAAGGGCACAACAACAACAAGGAAAAAAAAGCGGGAAAGCACGCCAATAATTGAGCAGGTGCATCACCAGGGCGGCCAACCACGCGATACGGTCTTAAAGCAAACGCGTGCCACGCGAAGAAAGATAATCGTGATGGAAACGTTAATCGAAACAAGCAAAAGCATAAAAGGAGGAGGTCGAAGCGTTATGTGCTGGCGAAATAGCATAACTAAACACAGCAAATGCATATACAGACACTCACACAACCGCACGCGCAATTGATCACTGATGACTTCGGAGGCTTTGGATGCGGGCCGTGGATGCCCTGAAAAACGTGGACGAGTTCCCACATTGACGCGAATGGGGTTTCTGTGGGTTGCTTTGATTGAAGTAACAGCTTCGGAAAAAGAGTGTACATCGTCGTTGGCATAATTGTTTGGTAGTCGTTTGGCTTTGGTAAATATTGTTGAATGCACACGGCGCTGCTGGCAGATAAATAGAGGACACTTTTTACTGCTGGTGTGCACCGATTGCTAAAAGGCAGCAATCGATACGGGAAATGGTAATTGAATCCACTGCTTTAAAGAAGCTCCCGGCCTGGTATTTCTCGGGCAACTGCACGGGGGGTATTTGTCTAAGCCTACTATCATTGAACCGAAAGCAAACAGTGGCAACCGGAGAGCACCGATTGTTGTGTTTTACTCATCGAAACATAACCTGGGAGCGGCATCGAACCGACCGAACAAAGCCGTGATAGATCGGATGTTTCTTGAACTTATGTTAATTAATTTTCGCGTTCACGTGCCTTCCAAAGTGTAGTGGTGATTAGATAAACGCTCGACAGATTGCCCTGGGAGCTCGCGGGGAGAATCACGGCGTAAACTTTCAGTTTTAACCCGACGCCGGGAGACTGATGCGTTTGATGACACCGGGTCAGCTTCATCTTCATCAGCCGACGGGACGGTTCGTCTTCGATTTGTAGGAACTCGTTAGGCTTACTGCTGCCACTGCTGCTGTTCGTCCATCTATTTGGCCACTCGGCCACCGTGTTTCGCCATTCCATTTGCCGCCAAGTGCCATAGCAGCAATGCGTGTGTGTGTACGTGGAGTGCGCGTTTGAGATGAAATTGAAAATTAAGCGACCTTCTAGTTCAATGTCTGCAACCGCGACCGGTACCTGTAGCAGCGGGAGGCACCACACGAGTGGCACTGCATGTTTACGGACCGGATTAGGCTGGATAGCGGTACAGGCCTGATGGGCACTCGCATCGAATGGGGTGAGGGGTAGCAGACAGAAGATCGCTAACGATCGTGGCTAAATAAGCCATCGGTGGCAGGAGGGTACACTCGCCGTCGCGCGTTTCCGCGATTGTTTTGGGTGAATTGTGCTCTCGCGCCATGCGGGGTCGGGTTTTTGGGATGAAACAGTACACGAGCATAATTACATACTAGCAGCAGCATAGTGAAACGGCCCGGTTTGTGAGTGTGGCAATAAAAAGAGAGAGAGAGAGAAGAGAAAATCACCCCTCAAGGGTTCTTTGTTGTCGGTGTGAGTGAATTTTATTTTGTTGGACGCATTATACGGAAAATGTTAAATGAAATTATAACATCTCATGTACCGCAGCCAACTAGAGATGTTACACAATATGCACTGTTTTATTGAATAAATGTTTTAAAATGTTTTCAATTCAACTGCCTGCGTCAGAATTAAATTTTTTTAATGTTTAATTATAGGACAAAAATTATTTATTATTTTATTTAAGAAATTTATTTAAAAAAACAAAAACGTATTCGTGTTTGTAAATAATGCCTTTGCATTAGTACAAGCACCCTGTCACCTAGTGGATTACCCATAATTGTTTCGCCTTTTGTAGCAATTCTTTGGTTTTACAACATTATCAGTAAACTGGTAACAGTCAAGCATCTGCAATCGATGCTTCGTGCCTACGATCACGACGTGCTGTACTGTAACTGAACCATGAAGAGGAAGTAGAAAATTAGGAAGAAGAAACTCATCTGGCAATAATGGCAATAATAATGATAAGAGGGACCTGAGTATCAACAATGAATTCTATACTGTATCTACCCGTCAGTGCGACAGAATCTAAAGATGAAGATCCCTGAGGTAAAGTATCCACTTTACCGTTCCACTTTCGTTCGCTCTGGAGATTTAGACAATCGTTCAAACTGTTGAAGAAGTAGCCGGAAAAGATAGGTTTTGTTAGTCTAGATTTGTCCAGCAGTTAATCTCCCATGTATGTCTGATGATCGATAACCTTTTACTGAAGATCTCCATCCCTCTCGATGAAGTTTGCTTGCGAAGGAAAGAACTTTTTGGGATATAACTCAAACGAAGTCCAATGTATACCAATAGTTTCGAACTCAACAAGATTCTGACTAAGACGTCGATGCATTTTCCCCCGAAAAGATTTGCTTAACTATCATCCAAACTCTGTCCATTTTTAATGCCTACCAGTAGTACTCTGTCAGTACAACACCCTCGAGAATACGTAACACAGCTGCGTCCCCTGATGTCGGGGATCATTTGATTGGTGGCTCAATATTGCGAGCGTTTAAAACGTTATCATCATCGTCGGCTATTTTTCTGGTCGCCAATGATGAAGTCGGCATCCGAGGCAGCCCACGGTCATCAATCGTCAGTGCTGGCATATCGCGAAAGTGGCTGCAATTAAATGTCCCGCCACAGTGCGCCGTTTTATTTGCCATCTTTTATTAGATTCATACCTATTCTTCCCGGCAGTGGGCAGGTTGAAAGTGAATGGTTGGTTGAATGTTACTTTTCTTTTCCCCGTTCGGTGTCTGGTGAAAGATTTCCGAGCTTGATCTTCGCTTGATCTATTCTCATTCCCCAAATGATGGAATGATAAAAGGCGATGCGAACAAACGTTAAGCATAGTTTAAACATTCTCTTCGAAGCAGGTTTCGATGGTTCATTGGTCGGCTTGATGCAATGCGCCGGTTCTTATTATTCATTGCTTCTGAATGCATATAAATCGACCGAAAGCAGCGTGTAGCGAGCGAAGCTTTTCCTATTGTATGGTAAGGAAAATGGGTGGCAAGTGCCAACAACAGCCAACAAACCAGTAAAAAACGCGAAATTGAATAGCCCAACATGTTTGCAGATTTATGGAGTAGGATTTTTTTGTTGTTATGTTCGCGAATTCGTAATGAGAATTTGCGTTTCCTTGGGAAGGCCACCCGAGGCAATGATGGAGAGTGTTGAAAGTGCAGTGTCTCCCGCACCACCGATCCCCATCACGCCCAAACACTTCATCGCGGCAGATAATCTATGTTTAAGGTAATCTTTCGACTATATCTTTAGCAACATCGGTTTGCTGTTAGAAAAACATCGTTCCTAACCGTCGTGTTGCGATGTTGCGGTCGTGGAAAAGGTGCAACTAATTGTGCGCTGGTTAAAATGTGATCTTAGCTTTTGTACTGACCCCTTCGGGGGTGTGTGTGTGACCAGCCGCCTGTTCCCGCATAAATTCATGTTCCGTTTGTGTTTCATTTTCTGGCCAAACTGCAGCCAAACTGGTAAAGGTGTTGACGGTGCCGTTCTCACGGGTTGTTGGACTTCCCCCAGGTGCAATGTGTGCGACGCCGTTGGGTACGAACGCCCCGGTGATCACGGTGAAGTAATGCCCCAACAACCACCACCGCTTGACACCGGCCCGAATGCATCCTGATAAGGTTTGGAACAGGGCAGGGCAGCAGGGTGAAGCATATCCAGCGATGCCGTTTTCCGATCGCAAAATGGCCAGCGCAAAAGAAAAATCATCCCTCATAAGTGCTTGCGTAACTGTGGCATCGCTAATTGCGTTTACGGGTATTGCTCGTAAAAATCAACCGACGTTGTTAAAAACAACCGTAAAACATTGTCACTTTCATTTGGCCAGAGGTCACCGCGATTAAATTGTATCACGATGGGTGAGAGTTTGCCGTACGGAACCAAGTGATGCAGCGAGCGCAGCTTAATGTGGCTCGAGCCGCGGGACGATTGTTGGTGAGATTTCTCCAAGTGGAGCATTCTTTAACGTGAAATATTGCAATCGAAAAGAAATCAACCTGCTGGTGCTAATTAAAAGTCCGTTCTCCGAAAAACGTCATGTACCATCCGCAGTGCAACAAAGGTATGTATTACTGGAAATTAATTTCATAATGATTCATTTGAAAGCTTCAGTAAACAGGCCTGTTACCAAGAATTTGTCGGAAGCTTTAATTTATTCCTATCGATGCATAAATTACCTCCGGCAAACTTAATTAATTAGCCTTCAATCGCGTGTTTTTTTTAACGGGAACATCGTGAGGGAATATCGATTGAGAGTTTTGTAAATGTTGATTGCAGGAATGTATTATTTTTGATTATTACTTGTTAAATGCAGAAATATACTTAATACACTAATGCATCGTTCACCTTCACATTGCGCGTATGTAGAACAATTTTTTGTTAATTAATATTCACTCATCTCACACACGAATACGTTTTCGATAGTGGCCCTCTTGATCATGACGCTCTCATTTGTACCAGGAATGGCAAAAAAAAATGTAATGATTGAACTGTACAAAACGCATACACCCACCATGAATGGGACACAAAATCAACAGTTCTGCATATCTATTAATTCAATCTGGCTTCAAAAATACAAATAAGTTCCCTTTCCAACGGGGCACCGCTACGGTACCGCTTGCTCGGTAGCGTTATGTAAAGCGAGCCACAGCAAGAAGCGAAACGCGATCATGAATGGTTGGTATTATCTTTACAATGTAATCGCCACACACCCGTTGGGAGGGTTTGCTTGGAAAACGAATCTAGCATTAGCATCGACGAAAGATCGCACAAAAGCCAGCTCATTCCGTATTGGTAACAGTGAGCGTATGCTTTGGAAATGCTGTCCAGCGCCCGTCGTCGTGGCGGTGCATTATCGGGCCCTCGAATCGAATCGATTCCGCTCCAGGCTCGGGGCTCGTGTCGAACGCATCATTGGACCTTCTGCCAGGCTGATTAAAGCTGCCGCCTGAAGGTAACGAGACATTGGAGCGGGCGGTAAAAGGGGATGTGCATTCGTCCATTCGATTGACATCCAACACTGCTGTAAGCGGTTCAATTTACCTTCCCGGTGGACTCTTTGTGAGGGAAAAGCACATTGGACAAGGGCTGAAGATTCCTCTGAACTGCGGTTGCGTTGAGGGAGAGTTGGGAGGATCGCTGGGCATGTGTATGATATATATATTTAGATTTTTTTTTTCTTCTTCATCAATGTCCCTTTATTGCCGGATGGTACGGTAAACGTGTCGTGTTCGCGTTACAAAAGCGACCGTAACACAGTTACGGCACCGTTTTGGACCCAAAAGGAACGTTCACTTTCGATACACAGGTGAGCGTTAGCCCTTGCCAACTCCACGCTCGCCACCCTTTCGGTATGGTAAATATGATTTGTGTCGAAGCCACCCGGGCCCATTGCACACAGCGCGACGGACAGAAGAAAAATGTGCACCGTTAGTGGTCGGTGGGATCGTGGCAGGAAGAATGCGGAAACGATGACGCTGTGGTGATCGCCTCTTCTGGCCAGTTACGATCATCATGAAGCTTATTTCACTCTCCATCACACCAGCTAAAAGGGCTTAAGGGTTCGCAGGCTGAAGGGAGATCAAGAAATGATCACTGCTCCGTTTGAAGTTGGAAGTTGGTGTTTTTTCTTCTTCAACATCTCCGTGGGACTTGTTGGACAAGTGCACATGTTTGGGGTAATTGCCCGTCAAGGTTCTTCCTTTCACAAGAGTGAATCGTGGTTTTTAGCTTCATGTGCGCGCTGAACGTTTGAAAGCTGCTGCACGATGGACGCTGCTACGCGGTTAGTGAGTGCCGCTCAACATCGCCTCCGGATGCTACCGTTTTGTTCGGAATTGACTTTCGGTATCGGTCATAATTTATGTACACGCAACACTAACTTCACCGCGAGTCCATTTCCATAACGGTCGATTGTTTGCGGTTCATTGGTCCTCCCACCGGGGTTGGGGGTTAAATAGTAGTAGCAAATTTCGGGCGGGAGGTTTCCCGCGATCATTGCAGCCCTGTGCTGGGGAGAGGGTATTAAACACCAAATCTTGGTTAATTATTAGTCGAATTAGAACTCGAGCAGCTCGTGTGCGAATTTCACGAGAAATGCAACATTTTTAACCTCAACACCTCAACACCGTGATGTCAAACGGACAGATAAGTGGATACGGTTACGCCATCTCGGTTGAAATTGACCCGAGAGCGAGTCAGTTCTGCATCAGGTGAGGATACAATTAAAGGTGTCAAAACCCTCCGAAGATCGCACCAATCGAATGAGATGACCCCAGGCAGCTAGCGATCGATCGTGAGCACGGTTGCTCCAATATTGCGGCGCATCTTCCCATTGTGCAGCCGGCGGCCCACAAAGCCTGATCCATTGACCATCGCCGGCTGTCGTGCGCGCACCGTGCATCGGTATGAAATATCACACATTGGGTTAGTACCCCGGGCAGACTGCAATCACCTTGAGCGGCCATAGATGGAAGGTAAAAAAAATATTCTTTTGCTCGTGATACATTTTTCCTTCGCCCGTTTATACCGTGCGCTCGTGAGCTTGGGGAAGGGAAAGAAGGTTTGCAAAATAGAACCGTACCCGGCGACTTAACAGTATTGACCATTTTGGACTATTTTCGCCATCTAAGCCGCGTACGGTTGGACGGCGTCAATTGATTGATGGTGGAACCGGCGGAGGTTACGCTAGCGCAAAAGGACTCGTCCAAAGGAACGACTGTGTCTTTAGTGCCATTCTGCGAATGTTACGCCATTCGAAGAAGGGTGAATGGATTACCTTATAATTTTACCTGAGCGTTTTTCCCTTCAATTTTGAGCTATGTAAATTAAACATTTTTCGCGCGAAGAAAATTTGCAAGTGGGGGGGTGCCACACTGATCAAGTCATCACGAACTTTAGCACCCAAGCCAAACACACTGTTTGCAGAGAGTAGCCGACAGTGGAACCGTCCAATTATCGAACCATAATTGCAACACACAACCTTGGGCCGTAACTGGTGGATAATTTAAACTCTTAAATGATTAATTTAAAAATAATATTTATACAATTATGGTTAATCGCAAAGTGTTCGAGGTAAAAGCTCAATTACGAAAAATAAGCTTGTTCAGTATCTGTTTGCATAATAACGCAAAGGTGGCAAATGCGATTATCCATTTAGCGAGCCGGTTTGGAGGTCTAAATGGTAATAAACATTGATCTGATTTAAGAAGTGTCTTAAAACAGCTGCTTCAAGTGTTAACGGGTTTGCCGCTCCGATGATGAATGGCTCTTTTTTCTTGCCAAGTGGAAAACGAACACGATTGATACACTTGTTTCCATGATGGAGAAGACATGTGAAACGAGCAACGCTCGCAGCAAACTCGATCTCGTTGAAGGTGATTCTATTCTGTCTTGGAGCGTTTCCGAGCCCGCATAATGTAGCCTCGTGATCAGAAATAGTTCACACGAGTTGTTCGGTTCCTCCACGCAGTGATGGTGGAGGTAGATGAAGACGAACTCTTCACCCTGCTCACCTGTACAAACTGCGCGGAGGGCGCGCGGGTACATTCGTAGCTTCCAAGCACGAGCCACAACTGCATGCAATCGACCCTTCTTCACCCGGAATGGTGGCGCAGTTTGGCCATGCGGTGGCAACAAACTACAATCGCTCCCCATGCTGGGATGGTTTAAAACAACTGTGCAAGTACACAGCCGATGCGCGTACCGATGAGCGGCCGCTGCGGGTGAGCACGTGCAACCGTGAATTAGAGAAACAGAGAGCGAGTGTGCCGTTTCTTCATTGTGGCCTGTTTTGGGCCCGCTGATGATGATGGTGATGATGATGATGATGTCGTACGGATAAAGCGACACCGACAGCGGAAAGGGAATGAGCGAAAGAGATGCTAACCCTAATGCAGACGGTACGAGCCACGAACGCCCGGGAGACTGCAACGGGGCCAAAAAGCGCACGAACCCCCTTCCCCCGTGTGCGCGTGTACAATTGGTGAAGATTCAAACGAGATCCGTGCGCGACACCGTGGAGTGTCGGAGGCAACAGGTTGGGGTGATCCGTTTTGGGGTTGTTTTTCATAAAATTCAACCACGAGCGAAATAATGGCGTTATTTGGTGTTTGAACCTTCGACATGGTGCACGGTATGGTGTTTGCTTGCTTGCGTGTAGATCGCGTTCGTCGCTTGCTGTTGCGTTGAAGTCTTTCGTTCGCCTTACCACGATTCAACACTGTCGGAAGCAGATCGGTGATCGCTGTGGGTCGCTGAGGGTGTAGCATAGTGACGGTGTTTACAGTGATTGATGAATCAGAAGCGATAAGGATCATTAAGCAAAGTACGGCAAAAGTATTCGGCGTGGGTGATTGATGTGCGAAAAAAGTGAAAAACAACGGCAACGGCGAAGCAAACTGTCTGTGACATAAGCGAACCACCCCGAACACAGGTGCAAATGTTTAGCTGAGGTGAAACGATCACACCCGTTATCAACGACCCGCCCGGAAACCATCAGCATCAAAATTCATAGTGAGTCGATAACGATCGTTTTGTTAAGGCGGGGGTGGTGGTGATGGGAGATAGTTTGTGATGTGATTTAATAAATCATTGCAGCACCGACGGCTCCCCCGTAAGCTGGCCGCGGTAGTGAGCTTTGATTGCAATCTCGGGAAGCAACAGAAAGGTGTTGACTGGAGCGTGCACCTATTACGCTTATCGGTGAAAGGCAACCGAATGGTAGGGAGTGTTTGTGTGATTTTTCTCCTTTCGCAATGGTTTCGATGGTAAGAATTTGAGGCGGATATCAAAGCGTTCGGTAGGGCCAAAGTAAATACGGTCGCGATCGCAGCTGCCGTCTAGTGATCTGCACCTTAATGGCTTATTGTATCGGGCCTCCTTTCGCAACAGGGGCTATTATTCGTTCGTGGCGCAGCTTCTGCTAGCAAACGGGCAGACGGGCTGGATGAGCGAAGCAGTCGGATGGTAACGAGCAGACTTTTTAAATCGATTACACCTGGAATCATCGTCATGATCGTTCCGTCGCCTGTGCGCATCCGCAACGGCTTGGTTCGTGGTCGGATCGTGGGCAGCTAATTCCGTGTAGATGAAAGGAGATTGTACTTTGTAGAACGGTGACTAGCAGATCGATCATCTGGAACTGATCTGGCAATATCCTTCGACGATGCGGAAAATATCCCCGCGACTTGCAACCTACGGCTGCGGGAATTTACGCAATCTTTGAGCTGGTGGAACGTCCACGTCGCTACCAAACAGCAAAACCGTCATATTCTACCCGTCCGTCGTTAAGTTGCTTAATTTCACTACGGACCGAACCATCCTCCAGGGTGCGCTTAATTTTCCCACTCATATGCCCATGTGATCTATTGTTTTCACGGTGCCGTTTAGTGGTGTAGCGGTGGGTTTCACACCATCTCACACCGACCGGTGGTGCCACCGCCGGTGGTGTTGGCCATAAATTTGGCGGTTTTCCTTGGACCAGGCGTATCGCATCCATCTTTTTTCGTTTTCGGTGGACGCGGTAGCCGACCGGCTACTGGCATTTAGTGTATGCGGGCTATGCGTACGCGCGTAGCCGGTTGCGTTCGTTTAAATGTTTACGAAATTATGCTAATGTGTGCTCACACGGGTAAAAGCAGATAACTTCTGGCGAGTGTACCCGCGGGCCCCGGGAAGGAAATCGGGAGGATCGCGAAGAAAGAAAAGCACATTATATTATATGCGGCACGGCGCCCCAAAAAACAAAAAGCCTTGACGAGTGTTGTTGTCGTTTGCTGGTTGCGTTCGCTGGAGGCTGATGTGTTCCGCTCGCTAATGTGCCACCGTTGGGATTGTTATCAAAACACTTTACGGGGCTTTATGATTATGGAACAACGACGTGTGACGCGCGTGCAAGAGACTTTGGTGCATTCGATGATTCGATGGTCGATTCTCGACGGTGGTCGGTGCAGTCATCGTTGGACATCGCGTAGATATAAGCGCAGTAGCAAATGAACTCATCTTTCCCTGTTTCGTATTTTTCAAGGTTGAACCACGCTAGATGGTGATACAAACTTTCGCTCTTTCATTAGCTCAGTTAACATTTCCACCGTGATGGTGGCCAACGAAATGAAGAAATATCCATAAAAGCTTAAAACTGTTCTGTGAGCAATTCTGGAAATTGCCCCTGGAGCGGGCCCAGTGCTGGGCGCGTTGAGACAAAGGAGGAGAGTAAAGAAATGATGAAATAGTAACATACCGATCGTTCGTTCCAATTGGTTACAACGAATGCAACGAAGGTCCGAGGCGCTCCGAGTATCAAAAGAAGTTGTGAAGAGGATTCATTCAATTTAAATTTTTATGATTGTTGCCCTCCTCCTCTGCTCTGAATGCTAAGACATTCCAGGAAAATCGCACTGCATCGCTGCTTGAATTTGTTGCATCGGTTGTACTTTAGCGTGGTACGTTTGCTTTATTTATTTGCAGTTTTGTTTCTGCTCTGCGAATGACTCAACTCGAGCTTCCATCGCATCTCGTCCCGAGTCCGGATCGGCGGATAGCGTTTGATTGTGCGTTTTTGCCCTCAAACGCTCTACCGTCTCGATGCACGGTGCATTTTGTGTTGTGTGAGTGTATCCCGTCCATCCTTCAGATTGGATTAGACAACGGAGCGTGTATGAAGCAAAAAAAAAAAAAAACATCTACTGCCGGCAACGTTGCAATATTCTCCCAGCAGAATACGTGCTGGTATTCGCTGGTATGGAAAGGAAGTTTAATTCGATTAGAAGCATTCGTCTGGATTTGTGGCAGGTTCAAGTGCCCGGGTACAGCAGAATGGATTGATATTGATTTTCTGTTTCATTTTTAGCAGCACTCGGTTCCATGCATCGAACCGATTGTTGTGGGGTGGCCTAGATAAGGGGGCGATCTTGGGGCTCGGGTTACGCAACTCACAATGGTTGCGGACAGTAAGGAAACAGTTGATGAATGCAATTAGCAGATGAATTCTGTTGAATAATGCGCATACTTTTGATGTGCCATTTTTAGCCCTGAAGGCCCAGTTCCTGTAGGCCCCGGTAGAAAGGTTTATAAGCGTCTTTGAAGTCGATGCCGAAATTAAGCCAGTAGGCAATGAGTTGATAAGAATACACACAAAGCTTAAAGATTATTGAGCAACCAATCCGAAATCGATCGAGGGAAGTTGCCTGGTCCAGCTGGAAAAAGGGTTCTCCCGGACATTGAAGCATAAAATAGTTGACTAACGATGTTACATCAAACCGGGCCTGGTGTTAAATGCTCAAATTGCTACCGCTTTCTCATCATCGCGTTCAAGCCCTTCGCTAAACATTCATTAGATTAATGCGAAACGCCGTGGCACCGTGGCACAGTGTGTATGCCGCTGGACAGTTAGTTTCATTGTGCGCTCGCATCGCGCGAGCATCATAAAAATAGATGAAAAGGGATCTGTAAACATTTCGCGTCCCTTGCCGCTGTAATCTGCGCCGCGAAGGAGGTAAAGTTAATTGGAAAGGTTAAATTAACGCCTGTCGAGGGTTTTTGGGTGTGTTTTGAGCGTTGATTTCGAGCGGGGGTTTCGTGGTGGCAGTTGTCACTATGTCAACTTCAGCGTGGTTTTTCCGCTTTTCCGCACCAAAGGGTGACCGTTAAAGATTGCAAAGAGTAATTAAATTTTAATTGATAATTTAATGCTTTTTCAGCACAGGTAAGCTGCTCACAAACACTTCAATTCACTGTGAGTTACGGGGATTCTATCGGGAGAAGACGTAGATTTTCAATAACTTGCTCTAGTTGTGTGGATTTATGTAGCGTAAAGAGTAAATTGTTCTGAACAAGGCCAAAATTCTATATCGCGAGACTCGTGGAACCTATTTCTTTCGTTGCCTGGAGTGATAACCATGGTCTCAAAATGATCTGATCCCGGCATTGAATGAAAACGGTCAATTTTGAACAAATTTAGACTATTACGTCACATTACCATACCACCATCGTTGAGAAATCTGGCAAAGAAATGGCCCTAATGCTCATCAAATGAAAATATCTCATAATGATGAGCAGCACAGTTCGGGGAAATAGCACCGCTTTTTTTTTTCTATGCAAACCAACTGTCCATAGCTGGGGCATAACTTTGAGGGCATTGAAAATGAAGAATGTTTGCATTGAAGTACGATTCGAGACAGGAAAAAAAACAATCGTGACCAGAAACGATTTGCCTTTTGAATGTGGGTTCATAAGTAATGGAAGGAAGACGAAAAAAAGAAATCACTTTGGTCGAAAACATCCAAAGCAGTTCATTAAGGGTGCATTGGTAATTTTATGCTTTTCACCATTTTCAATTTCCATCTTTCAAACGCCAAACGTCGGTTGCTAGGCAACGGGCAAAATCACAATAAACTCAAAATTGGCGCATACTTGGATGCCGTTTTTCTTTGAACCAGCGCTTACGGACGTCACGTTGCCAAAAGTGACTGAAACACTGACCCTGAAATGATACACCAATTCCGTAATGGATGTTATGTCTGGTGGTTGGAAATTGTTTCTAACAGACAATAAATGATGAATCGTTAATGAGGGCACAGGGTGCAAGGGCGATTGTTGCTAGTTGAGTCGGGAAATCAATACACCATGTTTAACCCATATACCAAACTTGTTGGACAAATGCTTTCGAACTTTCGCTGAACACTCCCAAGCCTTCGAACGGCCCCAACCAAACCGGGGTTATTGCCGAGGTTTGCCTGCTGGCCGCGATGCATGGCCACCACGGTATGTGTTGACCACAGATGGTAGCGGTTCGTAGCTCCAACCGTTCGTACCAATCCGGAAAGATCATCCACCCGGAACACGGGCACAGACCCCGTCTTGATGGTACGGTGTGACACTACTCTGAAACGTGTCATTTTGAAACGGAAAAGGATCGCCACCGAAACGCGATTGTCGCCGTGTAATGTTTGCGGTTAGAGGGTGACAGCTTTCGACCGGCTCTTGCGCTTTTCTCTCACAACCGGCTCACAGTGCACGTATTCCTTCGCCAGCAATTAAGCTTGGACATTTGATTGCGTGTGCCTAGGTTGATGTGATTTGCACGTGCAGGCAACCGAACACGGTCACCATACGGTTCCAGGCAAAGGGTGCACCGAGCAAGAATCGATTGCCCTCACCTGTCGATCGATGGGGAGCGAGAGTGTGTGTTGCCAAGGGGTAGTTTTTATTGGATTTCCCTTCGGGGAAAACTTTTGCATCCCAGGCATCCGTGGACAAACGATGGTGACGGTGCAAACTGTTGCAATGCAGACATGTTACGGTACGGTGTTGTAGTTTTTTTTTATTCCTTTACATTTCCGATTAGCCATTTGATGGAATCGGTTTCGACCGAATATGGAAGCAACTACGTGGAAGGTGTTGTTTGGTGGTTATGGTTTCTCTGAAGGAAAATGAACAGGTTTGACGCAGTTGTCAGTGTGCGTTCTCGGTGGTAGAAATATAAGCAAAACACATCCTGAAAAACAACGTTTGATGGAATATCTCGTGCGTTGTTAGCTGATCGAAGGTTCTAGTTCGATCAGGTACTTCTTCGTCTAAATGCGATGGTTTATTTTTACAATTGTTCTTATATGTTAAGCTATAGTTCGTGGCGCTGTATTTGCATAAATATGATGGTTGTAATGTTATATCGAATTTTAACAAAATTCTTATGAATCTTCTGTAAAGAGTCACTCAATTCATGAGGCGATTCCCAAATGAATTTCCAAAAGGAATTCTTATAGATCCATAAGTTGCTGAAGATTTGTGCATCGTCATAGATTCAGGAATCTTTTGCGAAGAAACCTTAATTTTAGTACAGTGTTTTTTAAAGGTTCTTGATTTCTTATTTTAGGAACTAGAAATAAAACAAACTGCGTATAATGATGATGTCCAGGTGATTTTGGAATCATTGAATGTTGACACATTTTTAAGCAATCTGAAATATTTGACATTTCATGAATCTTTGAAGTTTTGTGAAGTTCAAAGCAATACAGTTCAAAGCTTATTTAAGATTCATGAATCTGAATCAATCATGCATGGCTTCATGCTACATTTGCACTACTCTTTAACATGCGGTTTGCTACATTTTGTAAAATATCATCCTACGGGTTCGTCGGATATGGAAAATTTCCTCAAAATGCCAATTACACATCAACATTGAAATTGATGCGAGGTTAACCGATCGATTAAGTTTGTCGTCAAGGAGGAAAAAAATCTACCACACACAAACACACAAACACACACACACACACACGTTCGTGGTGAACCAAATGAATGGGATTTAGCACGAAATTGACAGACAGTGCGCTAGAACGCTCAATCATCGCTCAGCAAACAGCCCACGCTATCAACGAGCGGATTGCGGTTGGAAGGATTTATGAGCGAAAGCTGGCAGCACACGGGTTCGATGGTGACGACGCATGTACTTTTGCCCGGTAGGCGGTAGGTTTTGGCCGGACGCCGGGTACGCCAGGACTGGAGGAAATGTGGCAGGAAATGCCAGGCCTTGTGTTGTAAATAATTTAGCAAACGCTGAGTACGATTTGGCGACGAACGCAACCGCGACTTATTATCGGCTTTGTGTGCGGAGATGAGAGATGAGGACGTAAAGTCCTTACTGCCGTCTCAATGAGTGCCAACTGTAAAGCTACCATGTGGCACTAGTAATTTACAGTTCATAAAGTTCGGCCCCTCCGGAGTGGATGCTGGCACGGTTCGGTACGGATCGAGCGTGAGCCTTACCGGGCCACAGCCAAAACCGTTCATCATCATCCACGGTGGCACGGGGTGGCTGTTGGATGGAAAAACGAGTGGAAAAGGAAACCGGAAGCTCTCTCCGGTGTATACATGCACACGCACAAGCAAACAAGACTGTACCCACTTCCGCTTGCGGGAACACACACACACACACCCGCACCAGCAATTCAACAGTCGATGATTGTAACGTGCGGCGTAACACGAATTTCATAAATTCAATTTTAATCCGCCACGGCTAAGCCGGTGGAAATTTATGGGTGTGATTTCGTCCGGCACCGCAAGCGAGAGAGAGAGAGCGCCCGTTTGCGGTGCCGGGCGGTTTGCGTTTGTTTTTCCCGCGGACGGCGACGGCTTCAGACAGTGTGGCCACGTTGGACCACAAAAACCACGAAGGCACTTTTGCAATACCGATCGCCAATGGTTTTTCCACCTCCTCGCGCCCCAAATGGCGTGCGAGGGGGAAGCTGATGTCTCACCGTTATCGCTGGTGGAACAGGTGGATTGATAAGTTCGTGGTGTAAAGAAAACGGACGCACACTGGAGCGCTGCATCCGCTGGGGCCGGTGTGTGTTGTGACGAGTGATACAAATATAATGAAGTGCTCAGGAAGAACATATTTAATTCGTTATCTTACGGCTTATGGGTTGGAACTTCTCTTCCCATTCCGGAAAAAAACGCCACCACCGAAACGGCGGGGCGGTATCCCACGTGGGGGTATTATAATCTCATTTCCAAATGGGAGATGGAAATTTATTAGCAGCTAACTACCGTTTCGTGACGTGTGCGCGTTGATAAATGGCTCGCGAGCGATTTTCGGCCGGGGCACGCTCCCGAAGATGATGATCGGAAAATGGCGCCGAATGGGAGCTTCCGAAGGGAATGATGCTGCTGCAATAGCTGAGGCACCCCGATTTGCCCGTTCCCAGGTGCCATTCATCATTCTGTCAAATTGCAAAACAAAAAAGCGTGTCTGCGTGTACGCACTCGCGTTGGGTGACGGTCGGCACATGCCTGCCGATGGTTTCTTTATTGGCCCTCCCAATGTGGCTGCCCCATTGACGGATTCGTTTTTCATTTGCCGCGTTGTGTTATGGGCTGGGAGTGTTTGGTGTTTTCTGGGATTCCAGCCCCAGTTCCAGCTCCAGTTACCGGCTTCAGTTTCTGGCGTAAACACGGTGTGTAATACACGCTGCTTATCTGCGTGGGTTCATCGCATGTAAGAGGGATTTGAATGCAAATGGTTTCTTTTTTTTTCGTCGTTTGTTGTTGTTGCCAGAACGACCCGACTCGAAAACAAAATCCAAACAGTAATGAGATAGGATCTGCGATCTCCATTAATGAAAAGATGACAAAACGTTGGTGCGCTACCGTAAACCCCCACCCGTTTTACAGCATGTTTGTTTCGCGGCGAATGGGAAAAATGGATTGCTACATGACCGGGGTACGGTTGGGAAATATGAAGCTGAGCTGAGCTTTAACGATCGTCCATCAACGGTACGGTGAGCGGGCGTAAATGATGTCTTTAATTTGAGCGGCAAAACACTTTTCCTCTCCCCTACAAACACATTAACGACGTGGCATTGAAGCTTTTAATGTGATTTACCACGAAGCGCAGGCCAGCTAATGTTGGGATGCGTCTACCGGAGTGGCTAATTCGGTTCGTCGGGAATCATGTGTTACGGGTGAAAATTGGTGAGCTTACGTCAGCGGAACTCGTTTGCGACAGGATTGCAGTGCATTATGACCTGTCGCTAACGCTTTGCCCCAGCCAGAAGTTTGCGCTGGAAGAGTCTCCGAAAAGTAATGTAGGATTGAAGTGGGCAAATAGTTTTGCTAAGCCAAGCCAGGGGAGGTGAAAAAAAGAGAAAAAGTTACAACAAATCGGGAACAACTTCGACAGTGATGCCATCGATTAATCGACCTGTCCCTGGCAAAGTTTCTTCCAGTTCACGTACACGCTGGAAGAACGCCGAGCCGAATGTCGATGGATATCAATCGGGCACAATTTATATGGCCAATGGGTTTTTACTGTCCGGTGTGTGCGGTGGACGACTTAGAGCTTTCGGTTTGCGGGTAAGCTCTTGAACACGTGTGCGTTTTTTTTCTGGTTGTTGTTGCGTTCCTCCTGCCAGCGATACACATCCGGCATTCGGAAAGGACAAACCGGAGTCCTCGGCTCCCGGACGAGATAGCCGTTGGTCCATAAAAGTTTATCGACCGCCCGAAAATTCGTAACAAATGAGCAAACGGTGTCAATATCTCTGAACGGAGGTGGCCATTTGGGGTGGATGATGGTGGGTCCGGTTTCATGTAGATTTTGCACCTCCAGAAGCGGAGGCTTTCGGCGGAAAAGACCTGAGGTAGGCCGACCTAATATTGGATTCTGGTACGATGCTTCGGCGAGCGAGCGAACGAGCACAGAGGCAAACGGAAGTGACACGAGAACGATTAATGATCCGTATCGATGATAAACATGATGTGAAAACAGATGAGCTTTTGAGTGGAGCAAGGCACATTGAAAGATGCACATTGGAACGTGGATGTTTAGGCTTTGGCTGGTTTTTTTTGTGTCCTGTGGGACATCATTAGGATCGAGCTCGTGTGCCAAATGGGCTGAAAGAGAAGAGGGATCGTGAGAGAAAAAAACGGAGCTAGTAAAGTTGATTCGGCAAAATATGGAGTTATTGGGTTAAGATGAAGATGCAGCCTATTTATTAGTGGTGGTTAGTTGTAGGCTTTTGTATGACAATTTCATGTCAGGACGAGTTAAATCTCTCTCTCTCTGTGATTGAGAAATCCCGGGAGGGAGGGAAATCATTTTCGGACGCAGATGATTTCATAACACACTTAGAGATTAGATAATTCCACCCGCGGTCTCGCCGGTGTTCTGACAAAATCCCGACCTGGCAGCGTTTCTGGAATTCACACCAACCAGCTCCGATATCACTTTGAGGCACTCGAATCCGTTCGGGTTTACTTGCAACTTGACCGCAACGTACAGCACGGTGTGCGTAATTGAGCGTATGCCGTATGCTGTTACGCAAACACGGCACGAATTGATTATCGGTGATGGCATCCGCCGCATTAGCGCGTTTGTGGCTCGGGTTGATGTTGGGACGCGTCTCTTGAAGTGTGTTTGACGCATCGCTTCATCGATTGCATCGCGAGCATCCCGGCAACTTTGTTGATGAGATTGTGCGCTTGAACCTGTTTGATCAGCAAGCGTGTGATGTGTGTGATTACGCGCTAGCGTCACAACGGATCAGACGCGGTGGCCACAATTTTAGGTTAATAGGTAACTTTGAACCTGCACCGTGAGGTTGATCCGTTTGCCTATGTTAATTACATTGACCTTTCGGTAGGCAAATATTGTAATATTTATTGCATTTATTTGCAGGCGCCTGGTACGCCTATTGTAACGTGCATAAATCCCTCAATGTCTATCAGTTAAATGTCTTGTTGATACATTAATGTCTTGAAGAAATTGTCACTTGTTTGGTAAAGGAATGACGTCCCCTCCCCGAAGCAACATCACATTCATCTACCCTGGACGGGGGCTAATGAATTGACCTATCTTACAGTCGACGGCAAGTGCCGAGAAGTGCCACGCTTCAGTTGTGGCAGTCAGTATTTATTTGTTGAACCGTTCCAAATCCTAATAAGTTAATCCGTGCGTATTTATACAATCACATCCCGGAGTCTCACAGCAGCCGTTCGTCAGTGCTGTAGTTTTGTGCGAATGCTTCTGCGTCTAGCGAAAGCACACCGCTACAGAGCGCCAGCAACAACGACCAGAGAGAGAAAAAAAGAAGCGTCTAAAAGTGATAGTGATTCATAGTACCCATGATGGACTTAACGAAAGATCTGGCGCCGCATCGTCGGTCGGGTGGAGATAATCATCGGAGGAAAATTATATCTCTATAAATATTTTCCCATCGGCGGCACTAAATCGGTTTCGGTGGGGGGAGTGATAGGAGGGACGATTGGGGGGGAATTTTCCCGTTTCGTTCCACGGGTACAGGCCGCTTTTTGTCCAGCATCACACTGGTGCTGCTGCTGCTGCTGTAAGTGCTCGTTCCGGTGAAATTTATTGGCGCTATCATGCTGAAATCAGGTACTGCCACTTCTCTGTGCTTCTGTTCTGATGCAGCCAGATTCTTTGCACTGCCACCGATCGTGCAAACACATCGAGCGGCCAGGTGAAAATGGCCAGCAGCAGCAGGAGGAGGAGAAGCGTTTTTTAAATAAATAAAAGCAAAACTGTTTTAAACTCCAATAACACTTAACGACTAAACCAGAGCCCTGGTGAACACCGCTGGCAGCCGGTAGAGAAGTGATATGGTCCTCCGGACTCGCACGGCAGACAGAGTGTGTACTACCAGGGATCCAGCGAACGGAGCAAACGAATGGCCACATGGTCGTGAACGAATGGCTTTGGCTGCGGGTTGGGAAAGATAGTTGTAAGAAGCGGGACTACTATGAACCACTACGGCCGTTAGTGATGTATAAAGGAAGTTCGCCTTCGCAGGCGATATTCGCCGTTCCCTTGTGGCCACACCAAAACCGAAGGAAAATGGGATCGTGGTTTGACTTTGCCGGGGTATTTTTAGCGTTTTTTTTCCTTCCCACCCGTAGCCCGTAGGTGCCAGAACCGTACATTTCATCACAAAACCTGCGCGCTTCCCCACCTTTCCGCCCTGTACGGTTTCCCCGTTCTCGGGTAGTGTCGTTCGAAACGATTCTCGAGAAAACGAACCGGTCGAGCAGTCGCACATCACAGGACGAAGGGAAAACATTGTAAAGAAATATAGTACGGTTGAAAATAACGTTCTGCTCATGAATATTAATTTCGATATTGTTGTTGCCACCGGCGGTGTTGTTCTTCATCCAAGTGTGCGTCGATTTTAGTGGATCCCATCGGCTGGAGCTTTTTCCAACGTGGAAGCGGAAGCTTATTACAGCCAGCCGTGTTGGCACGGCTGTGAAGGCTGAAGTTAATTTTTATTGTTTTAAAATTATCAATTATCGTAAATTTGGGCACTTTCTTTGCGTTTTTTTTCTTCTGTGCAGCGTTTTGAGACGAAACGGACACAATCTTCGGTACTGTTGCGTAGGAAGGATGAAGTATGCTGCGGGTGCGCCCCTGTAGAGGCGTGGAATTAATTTAGTCAAACAGAGATCGTTGGAGATCTGTTGGAGCGTAAGTTAATTGTTTATGGCAGGGCTTCGCAGAATGTGAACAAGCATTTGCTACTATCGTTTTATATGCCGTTATCGAGTGTGGTAATCATCGAGCGAATAGGTTCCTGATGCCGGTTTCGTGAGCGTGAAAGTGTTCCGGCATGATAAAAATAATGAATAAAGCATGTCATAAAATTAGCTACCGTGAATTGTGGAGTACTAAAAACCTGCGTTGAAATGGGTGCTGCCGTTGAAAAAAGGGGGGAAAATTTTCTCGAACGGCACAGCGGCATTTACAGTGCACGGAATTTTCCCGCCCGGGGTCGGTAATGCACCGAACGGTGGAGTGAAACTCGGGACTCTTTAGAAGGGCCACTCTCCGTGCACAAAGAATTCACGAGTGAGAACTAATGAAGACTAATGATGGCCGGTATTTTTGTAGCAGCGCACTACTACCGAAAGTTCACTCCGACCGAATAGAAGCCACCTTCTTGGGTCGTTCGCCGGGCGATACAGCTTAGCACACGGCGTACGTCCCGTATTTCACCTCGCTCGCTGAGAGCACTTCATGCCATATGGCCCGGTCCCGGTGCAAATTGTTTCACGTCGAGTCCGGCAGGACGACTTCTGCCTGGCGTCCACTGTTGTGCAAGGGAGTCATCGCCTACGAGTGGACACAATGTGGCTAATGAATAATTGACCGTGGTTTCTACACGACTGCCGAACTGCCGATCTCCGTGTTGGCGCAATGGTGCCGTGGGAGTTGTCGAAAAAGATTCGACGTGCGACGGTTTGCTGACACAGCCACACTCCGGACTGGACCGGAATGGAATGTGTCGTCGTCGTTGGTCGTCGTCGGTCGTCTTTTCGTTGAATGTCGACCGCGTACGAGTTCATCAAAATCCTGCAACAGCTTCGGCATCAGCTGCGTTTGCAGGATAGCTTCATCTTTGCTTGATTACGGTCGGGGACACATCGAGACATCGAGAGTCCGTTTCGGGGTACGATGTGGTTTCTGCGGTATTTGTGCAAACATTCTGCGACGTTTCTATTTTTGGGAATGTTACTGAACCAAGGCACCCGTTAGTGAGTGGCGAGGGGGGGGGGGGGGGGGGGGCAATTTTTGCTGAGTGCTGGCTAATTGATCGACATAAAGTCCGATAGTAGCTGGTGAGCATGCCGTCACTTGTTAGTACTTCGGGAGAAGAATGGTCAGAACATTATTAGAAGAATGTTTTCTTATGTAATTTCAAAAAAGGCTCATCTATTCTTCACAAAAAAGACAACAATCGTGACCATTCTCAAAAGGTATGGCCAATTGAGTTCTACAAGTGCCCAAAATACCTACCCAGCGCCATCAATCAAAATAGCTCTTTGTGCGCTATTTATGGCACCCGAAAAGCTCACACGAAAGTTTCCGAAAAGCCCGTATTTATTATTAACCGGACGTCTAATGGCTCTAGCACACTTGGAGGGGGAGGCAATTCGGAAAAGCAGCCATTTGCTCAGATGAAGTGTAAATCTTTCATTGAGCTTACAACCCGATCGTGACGGAGTTTGGTACGGGCACATCCTCCGAGGTATTTACCAACCCGGGGAAGTTGTACCGTATGGGTTGCAATCGAGTGGTTTGAACGCTGTCAGACGTCGAGGGTTTCCGAGACAATCCTTCAAATCCTCGACAAACAACACTCCTCAACAGCCAGGTTGGAGAGTCGTCTGGGTGGACCAATGGACGGGACCAGCCGGGTGGGATGGGATTTGCTTGTGGAATAATTTTTCGCACCTTGCAACCCATTTTCTTTGCGCAAAGGAGCACAGTGATGAGGGTTCGGTCGTACCGTAACGTCAAAACAAAACCAAACAACCATAACGAGAACCATTTTTCGCAAGGAAGAAGGAATTGCTTCGGTGCTGGCGGTGAGATCTTACAGGTGTTTCATCCGGGATCGGGTAAGATGCAATGGTTTTGTCGTGAAATACTGTCGGAATACTGAATCACCATTGCGTCCTCTGCACGAAGCTTTCGCTGGGAGTACAAAAGCAGAAAGCTGTTGAGCTGGCCCGGGCCCCGGCACGGCTGTCAGCACCGTTCCGGTGATTCTGCGGACCCGGTTTTTGGGAAGAAGTTGTGCAGCGAAGTGCAACGAAATCGCAAAAGGGTTGTGCGTCCCGGCGAGTGCTGGACGTATTCATACGGCATAGCATTTGTTTCTATTTTGTATGACTTCAATTATTACTTTCTATTCCTTTGTAATTTTTCATCATGCTCATGGGTTGGGTTCATGGGCCCGGTGTCGCTCTTGGCTTCGCGCAGTGCTTCCTCAGTGCCCCGAGTTTGTTTGGTTTGTTTGTTTGGTACTCGAGATGCTTTATTCACCCTGGTTACCACTATTTACCACCGTAGATTTAACGCCGGTTTCTTTGGTGTTAGTTTTTACAATGTCTTTTGTCTTCTCTCTGTCATTCCCTCCGGTTTGGGGCATTAAGAGTGTCGTACGCTGGTTTAGAGTGTGCCAGGGTGAGATGCGGTCAATGTAACTCATCTATCCTGTGCTGCGAACCTGCGAGTCGGTTTGCCCACCGGGAACCGGGATCAGGATCGGACTCGGTTACCTTTGAAAAAAGATACCTGCTTCGGGTGACACGACGCCGTAACACAATGGCACTTGGGTTTCCTTTTTATCCCTTTAATTTTCTTCCATGTTGTTGTTTCATTATTATTTAGCTTGCTTCCCACTCACTGCACCAACCGGTCCGGACCATTCACGGTCCTGCTCAGTCCTTCTGTTTTGCAAGCCACCCGCTCCGATACACTTCTGCATCGCCTCGGGCAAGTACCATTCAGCCATTCAGTCAACAATCTGCTATCGCTAGGAAAAAAGGTTTTTGTTGCCACTTTTCACCAGCGTTCCCTTGGATTCGGTTCCTTGCGAACGGGTGTCCTTACCCTGTGTCCGGCCGATGTTGCCATCCCTTTTGACCAGCACCGGTGCGATGGAGTTCTTGGAGCGTTGGTAGCAAAAACTGTCGAGGATGTTTATGTGGGTGGTTTGTTTTGTCCTTGCGTACACACGGGAAAAACAAAGCTCTTCCTACGCTCGCCCCCCCCTTTTCGAGATCGCCGAGAATTCGTCCAACCCCAAAAAGGTGACCGAGCGGAAACGGAAGTGTGGCGTTTGGCTGTGAAGAATCATCAACAACAACGGCGTAACAATAACAAAAGACAACACAAGTAACCCACCACGCCGAGTTCCGGGCGTCCACCCGGGAAGGGAGGGGGGGGGGGGGTCGTTCGGTAAATGTGCGGAGAGTGAAAAGAAAACAAAGACATCTTTATTTATTCGACTTCCTTCGGGGGGCCAGACAGACTTGGGCACCTTCGTGTTGCGTCCCGTGACCAGTGCGAGGTACGTCCGAAGGCTGGCAGCCTTTCTTTGGCGAGCAGAAAAGGATTCTTTTCGCACGCCGAAAAGCTGAAAGCATCATTTAAAGGGTTCGAGTGACCGGGACCGTTCCGGGGGGGGGGGGGGGGGGAGGGGGGGGAGGGTGCGACGCAGTAGGGTCTTGATTTACATTTGTCAGCGTGTGCTTTCAGCTTGTGTGTGCTTTGTTTAAATTAAAATTTCTCCGAGAGGAAATTGGAAAACCTGATGCACAAAAGACATCGGGTTCAGCTGCGTTCCAGGGTCTGTCCGGTCCGGAGTCCGGTTGTGTTGCCTTTAATGGAGCGTAGCATTTATGAGTGCCAGAGAGTGTCGTCTCGTTTTCCTGGGTAGAAGGTTCATTCAGCATGCAGAGCAGCTCCATTATCCATTCGAGGCATTAATGCAGTACAGGTGGCTGATGAAATGGGGTGCATTGTGGAAATGGTTTTCGATGCTAAACGGACGTTCTGCGTTCCAGTTAAAGGTATTTGCGGGATTTGTATTAAATTGACGGTTGATTAGTGCTCCGTGAGCGTTGACGTGCAGTGATAGGGCAATCATGCTATCATGTTTATGATGAATTAATTTATTGGGCTCAAGTTGTTTAGCTCGGTGGAAGATAAAGAAGATCGATTGCACGAACAGCACCAGTTTGTGCGAATGCACTTACTGCGCACGCAAATGCCACACTGATTGGGTACGAGTGTAATTGGTGCGTTTCGCTAAATGTTTCCATCATGCCAAAGCCACGGAATTGCTTAATTCCATTGCTTTGCTTAATTCCATAAACTACATTCCAGCAGAAATTCTGCACAGATGCTTCGTATGCGAATTTCATTCATGCCGTAGTGCATGACCACAAGACACACAGTCGGGACAAGTACAAGACCTGACCGATACCTGGTTCGTTTCGCCGGGGCTCGAGCGTAGCGTTCGTTCGAGATATCAATTGCATTTACCATTTACCACGGAACTCTTTGGAGGGTTTCCATGATACTTTTCATGGTACCTGACCGGCTTGCTATCGATAGACACACACATACGGGGTTTATTGTTTGTGCGTAGTCAGATGAATACGATGCTTCGATTCCAAGCACCGGTGCAGGCGATGATGATCTCCTCGAGGGGTTTACCATCTAAGTGTATCGGAACACTGCCGAACGTTTGCTGAAAGTTCGTCAGAAATGTCTGGAATCGATCGTGGATCCGGGGTCCGGGGTGAACAGAGTAGTTCCGGGGGTTTCGTTCCGAAACTGGCGAAAGGGTGACCACACGCTGTATTTATGTGTGTGTGGACAAAACGTGTATTGTCCAAGGCGTATCTGGTATCTCTAATCGGATAAGCATATGATAAAGTGAGAATAATAAATCAATGCGGATGATATTTTCCGTCGGCATTTGGGGCCGATGCTCCAGGGGGTGCTTTCGAGTTTTGGGCGAAGATTGTAGTTGCGCTGGCTGGCTACCATGAATAAGTTTCGGTCTCATTATAACAAATGTCGACCGTACGACAACAGCTGCCACCGCCCGGAAAGGGAAGTGGTACGCATTGGATTGGCCGGGTGAGCGGTGTGAGCAAGTTTCGTACACGAAACAAAACTTTTCCAGCACACCGAACACGTGCGTTATGCATTGAATTTCAATTTTCCTAACCGAGCCCAAAAGCAGCACGGCACAAAACAGCCCCAATGGCTGTGTGCAGTTCGGGTCCGTGTTGCACTCCACGCTGGCTGGACGAAATGGGTTGGATAAATAATATCTCTCGACCGGTGCCTCTCACGCTGCAGGATGTGTGAGACCGCAGCGGGGATGGCATCGGACAGGGCGTGGGGTAGTTCACGAAGGAAGATCATTTGTGGGTAACACATCTCGATGCCGCAATGGGAGACTGTGTGCAGTGAAACAAAAGAAGTGAATGACCAAAATCCTGATTTTCATTCGGTTTAATTACGTTCCAGCTCAAGGTGTGGGTTGGTAGTTCTGTGGCAATCTGTGATTCACACTGTGCTTCGTAGTCAATGAAAAGGCACCAGTGGGCAGCCAATACCATTGTCTTGATTTCTGGTATTGGTGAATGCATTTTGATTTGGAGCTTTGGTCTGTTACAATTGTGCGTTGAGCGTGCAGGCTTCATGCGGTATCGACAGCAGCGAATTGTGTGTTTGTGATCTAATAATCTGTTTCTGTGTTTCATTTGCAGACCACCGATAAGGGATCTCCGCCGAACAGCAGGATGAAGGTTTCGCTGTACATAATACTAATCTCGATCTTGCTCAGCAAGCACTACGCGCTATCGCACATGATCAGGGTGAGTTGGGCATACGTATCGCCGGGCACAGATACTAATCGGGCGGAAGCTTCTCCACGCAGAAACGGCAGCTCTTTCGCGAGCAAGTGCTACCGCACGCTGGAGGCAAAATACCGGACTCGGCATTTCTAACCGATCGTTTGGCGCTGAACCGGCTGCAGAAGGATGGTATCGCTGTGCCGGACGGGGTACTGCTCGAGCAGCGCCAGTACCAGGTGTATCCGCACCAGCATCGCACCGCACGGCCAACGTTCCGCGTCGTCCAAACGCCGGACAATCGGTACATCTCACCGGAGGGCGAGTACAGCCACAATGCGCTGGCGACGGTCGACACGACGTACTTGATACCGCACGCCGGTGACAAATTGTTGCTGCATGATCATCCCCATCATCGCCAGCCGCCGCACTACGCCGTGCCGAAGGCACCGATCCTCAAGGAGTTCCGGTTGCCGAACTACGCGTTGTTTAATTTCGACTACAAAAAGAAGAAAGGCCACGTCGGGGGGACGGTCGGGCCCAATACGTCGTACAAACACTGGAATCTTCCACTGAAGCTGGACGGTGGATGGCCCCAGCGATTACCTCAAGAATTCGTGAGCTACCATGCAGGTAAGGGTCGCTTGTTTGCCATGGGATTTGCATACCTTTAGGCGTTTCACGGACGCGTAATTCGTTGCGATTCGTTGCAGCTGTCGGTAATGGGCACAATTATCCATCAGCCCATACGGTACCGGTTTCGTACGGTGGTGATGTTGGTGGCAGTGTCGGCACGGGCAGCGGCTGGACCGGTGGCTGGGTACCGTCCACCGGCGGTGCATCGGGCGAGTCGTTCGCCCCGGTAAGTTGAAAGAGCGTTCGCACAAAATCCGTGCCGGTGCTACGGTTTTGCGCCTAATCGGTTTCGCGAAGTACTCACGAATCGTATCATTCAATTATCCTGTCAACGTCCGTTTCCATAGCAACCGCTCGGCAGTTTCGAGGACTATTACAGTCAGCTGAACGATAAGCACCGCTACTATCGAAACGTGGGCGAACGGAGCGTGGGCCCAGGCTCGGCACCGAAGCCCAGCACCATATTGCACCGGGATCGTCAACGTGGCCATCCGCAACGCCATCAAGCCTAAAATTGACTTCCTGCGGCGGGTTTCGCTGAGCTGTGTCTGTCGCTGGATCCGCTCGCCGTGCCGGAAGCGTATGGCTAACGCATAACGCGGCGGAAGATGATTCCATTCACTCACCCATTTCACCGTACATTAGGCATAAGGACGTTAGGCGGGCTGGACGATAGGCGATCTGGGGCGACCATCGAACCGGTCTACCTTGCTACGGCTGATGGTGAGATTAATAGAGTGATTGACGGGATCAAACGCCAAACCAGCAGCGTAGCCTCTTACTACTTTGCTGGCGAGCCGCTCCGAGCATCCGAACAATAAACACAAAAAAGAACGTTTGCCTTCCCGCGCTGGAGATTGTGATTAGATAAGTGACCATAAGGAAAATAAAAAGAGAATGTTCAAGTACACACACCGCACCGGGCACGGATACGGATACGGAGGCAGGAAGCGAGAGATGAGTGAAATAATAAAGCACCGAATGAAGATAAGTATCGGGCATCCTTCCGTGTCGCTCCGGGAGACAACGGTGGCGATGATACGGCCACCAGTGATACCAAACGTCCTTGACATTTGTGAAGCCAAGCCAACCGCGGGGCGTGAAAGTTGAGACGAAAATTCTCGGCTGCTTTTTTTTCTACTCCACGGCTCAGCACGGCGCTTACCGCTGACGACGACTTTGGTTGTGTCGTTTGATGGTTTGTGCTGCACGTCGCTCGGTTCATTTCCATTTGGGGGTGGGTGGATGGAGTGTTCTCTCACGCGGTCACCGGTTCACAGGAGCATGAGTATCACATTCCTGTCTCTTGGCTCGACTACTTTAATGATGCCGTGGTTCTTTCGGGGGACAATATTTGTTGTTTTTCTCCTCATCCACGGGGTCGGCTGAGTGCGACAGGGATGGAATGTAAGTGTGCGAAGGCATTAGGGAAACTGCTCCATCATCCGTGACGTAAATTGGGCATCAAGAGAGCACGAAAAAAAAACAACACTCAGTAAGGCATGGAAATGGTGTCAGAAAACCAGCCCCTCTAGTAGTGGACCATTGCCGCCATAATGATATGCAAAATATTGCAATAAATTGAATGTAGGATTCTTTCATTTCGTGCTTATCTGTGGAGGTGCTACCGGAAGAGCGTCTCGGAAAATGAATAAAGCCAATGTGCTTTTCGGACACAAGGACGTTCAATACGATGGAGGCGCCTGGTACTCCATGTGGATGTGGATGGAGGCGCATGGTGCATGGTGCAGAGGCAGCACAGCAGCATGGCCGGATGAGTTCGTATTATCTCAGGGTGTAAATCTTGTTCCATTTTCTCACCACAACCAGATAAGTTGGCCGCTGGTGGATGCGGTAGATAACGGCGGGCACAGTATGGGGGGCCTTTCCATCCCTACCAATGGGCAACACTTGGAATAGGCATTAGATTGTGTTGCCATTGTGCAAACATATGAATAATGAAGAACCAATAAACCCTTCACCTGAATGCTGGCTGAACTTTGCCAGGATGGGAGGGGGGAGGGAGGTTTGTGTCGATAAGCGCCCACCGTCACCGTGCCTTCCACCGCAAACTCCGAACCTCGTATACGTTACTGTCAATTTGTTGTTGAGCTTTGCATTTATTATTGATTTGTTCGAGCGTGCGATGTATTGTCGGGGCGGTGGCAGTGCCGGGATGGTAGATAATGAAATCAATTTAGTTTTGCGTTAAATATTCATAGACGTCAAATTGAAATTAACGACTATGGGCCTATGGATAAAAGGCGATGGGGACTGCTATTGGGCTTGCGCGGGCTGTGTTGCTAGTGTTTTCGATAGAATAAAATCAGCAAACACTCTTTGGTGCCGGCGGCTTCGTTAGGACAATAGCTGAACAAACACATATTTACACACACACACACACACACACACAAGCACACGTACACACGTTACACACAAACTCATCCTCACCTGCAATGGATCGTTGAATGGCAAAAGTTTTTTTTGCGGAAAAGTTCTTATTTCGCTGTTCGTTACAGCTGCCCGAGAATGACGAAAGTGGCGTTAAAGAGGGTGTAGGTGTAAAGTTTCGTAAAAGACGGTCAAACGGCTCGTTTTCGAGGTCAGTGCGAAAGAATAGCACGAAAAATAGGACAAGGCTGTAAGGAATTTGCTACAAGGTATCGGGTCCGAGCCGAGAAAGTCGAGCCGAAAAGTTAAAGTTTATAGTCGTGGATCGGGATGGAGTGAGTGTGAAGGAAATGGCAAGAAAAGTCTAGTGGTGGTTGTTGATTTGTTAAGGTTGTTCCGGGATGAAAAGCTTGTTTTTTTCGTCCTAGCGAGCCAAACTGTGCCGGAGGGGATGTGGTTCATCAAGGCTAATGGACAACGGAGGAATTGGAGGGCAGTCGGGGATTGGGGATTGTCGGAATTGTTGAAATTTCGAAATGAAACAAATGATCACTCACAATCAAGCGGCACGAAAGTATGGTCAATTGTCCTTGGTCGGTGCGAAAACCACAAGACACCGGAGCACACCGAGTGCAAGTTTCTGCTTGTTAACGGAACGATTTTAAACAGAGAAAACACAAAACTTCACTTCTTGCTGCTTGCGATGGGAAACAGTTTGTCCACGCCTTGGTGTTGCAGCAAAGCGGAAGGGCCGGCGAAAGGTCCGAAATGGAACCGGTCACAAGCGAACAAAAGGTCCAGGAAACTATTCCCCGGGAACAATTTATCAACAGTTAATTTTGCACTTTTCTCTTCATTTGCTTCTGGGCACGACGGTGCTTTGAAAATGCAATCAGTGCCCGTTATGGGGTGGAAGGCGATGGGAAGCGAAACTGCAGCAGAGGAATTCGGCAACCGGCATAATGATGTTGATGGCAATGATGATTAAGAAGCCATTGCAGTGGTAAGTGGCATGCATTCATTCCGTGCCAGATAAGATATGTTTTGAGGTGGGACTAATTCTATGCTTTCGCACTTCACTCCCTTTTTGTTCGGTGTGCGAGCGCAGGAGTTCCAGCCCGATGGTTTATTATTGTAAATGCAGATTTTGAGCTTTCGATAATGTACGGCCACTTTGCTGCATTAGCATATAAGTTTCCTGCCGTTAGGGTTCCTGCACGCGATTGGGCACGATGCACGAGAGTGTGTTTTGGCTTTTTGGGCTTACTATTTATGCGACGCTTTATCATCATTAAACCGAGATTTAATCATGTTTATTTAATTGTTATGGGAATAATTCATAATTACCCTTGATTCGCTCATTAGTCACTCGTATGGCTTGTCGTGTACGGTGTGTTGGGTTTTTCGCAGCGCTTAAATAACCAGCACGTGGTAAAACAGTACCGCATTCGATTGGCACATCGGCCCGATGCCCGATCGAATCTTTTTGGGGTGACTTTCGGGAGAACCCAAATTGACCGATGCACTTGATTGCGGTCGTTTTTTTTTTACCATGGTAGTGTTTTTAAAAACTCGTTTCTGTTTGATCTTTTCCAGCTTCTTCTCTTTATGTTTTATGCTTTTCGTTTCGTTCAAGCATGAAGCGTTCTGTTTATGCCATACGGTTGACTACTGGGGAAATACATCCCATTCTGCGTGTCCTTTTTGTGTCGTGCCCTTAAATGTGTGTGCGTGCGGCTTCGGTAGCGAAGTCACTTTCAGCCCTAAAGTATCTCATTATCAGGTTTTAATGGAGATGATGTTGACTGGTGACGGTGGTGAAGATGGTTAGCTCTTATCGATCACATTCCCCTTTTGGAAGTGGCTTCTGGCCATTAATTTGTCGATGCGTTTCTCTTAAATTAATGTCATTGCGTGTAATTAAATATTCATGCGATGAGATAACATTCGTTTTAAAAGATCCCCATGGGTGTTGGAAGATACGGCCTGTGAAAGGGATGTAAAGAAAAAATAATATCTGAAGGTCGTTTTTCGGTAAAAGTGTGTCATATTACGACAGTGACAGCACTGACAGCATTGGATGCCTTTTCTTGCTCCATTTCACCCCCTGAAAGTATGCAATTTCACAATTGGTGCCCCCGAAAGTATGCAATTTTGCAAAGTTTGATTAAAAGTGGAATGTAATTGAATTGATCATCCGATTTTTTTCCTGAGTTGTGTAATTTTCTATACACTTACTTTAATGTTATGTGCTGTGCCATATGTTGCTTATTTGAGGATCATAACAAAAACATGAATTTCTTCGCTGTGTTTGAGGATGGGGAATAAAAACTACCTTTCGCTCACTGATTTTCTTACAGATTCACTGATTAAAATTGGATCGGGTTTCTCCTGTGTTGTGTTTGTTGTTTCGTTCGCTTCATGTTTCGCAAGGTTGTGCTAATAAAGTACAACATGTAGCTATGCGAGTTGGGTGATTTTGAGATACATTTTATGGTGCGTCGAACGCGCTGGTCTTGTTTAGATTTTTGTTTTGTCTGTTTACTTTCCAACCGTCAGTATGGCGCATTCTATTGTCTTGTCTGCTGGGAGAATTTGCCGTGGTTCTTCCGTCGTTAGATGCCATCTCACTTGTTGGCGCAGGAGCAAGCATGTAAAGCTTTGGAGTTTACTGTAGTTTGTAGCATTATCGCACCGGAGCACGTACGATGTTTTGTTGAATCGAAAATGTGTTTACATTCAATAGCAGAACAGGCAAACAAGTCAACGGGGCAAATAGTTCCAATGGAGTTGTAAAATGTTCGGTTTTATAAGAGCATTAAAGAAAACAAAAAGCGAACAAAAAAACTTGGTGCCTTGCCATGTTATTATTTCCACCTTTCCGGTGAAACTCTGATTAAAATATAAACGAGTACAAAGCGGAGTGTGGGAGATTATTTCGCTGTAAAAATGCTTATTTTTTGTGCGACCCGTGCAAAGATAATTCCAAACAATGCTTTCCACGGAAATGGCGTCGGAAACAGACGACGAAGAAAATTTGATAAATGGCAAGGCGGGTCTGCGCCTAGGCAACGTGTACACGTTGTACCATGCGAGGATAAATTTAGCCCCCATCGAAACCGAGTGAATTCCTCCCCGCTCCACACTGACGCGCCTGACCGGTGTGTCACCGTTTTCACCATGTACGCTATCGCGTTTGCATAAGCGATGAAGAATGGATTGACAGCAGCAGCCACATTGCGCCACATGTTACCCGTTGCGCTTGTCTGTAATTTGACAGATTATCATCGGCACTTTGTCGAGGTTGGGCGAGGCTGCCGGGGGCCGCAGAGCGCAGCAACATTAGGTCCATTCGTCCAACCATTTTTCGCTTATTTTCCACCATTCGTTGATCGTGGCGCTCGGTGGAAGCGCTTTCCCTGATGATGATGCCGCGGCTGCTGAGAAAATGGGTCCCTCCGTCGACGGTGGTATCGTTAGAAAATTCAATCACCTTGCATGTTCACCAGTACCAGTCTCAATCACGACTCCGTACGAGTTTGGAGAAAGGCGACAATATTTCCCTTCTGGTCGGGTTGAACCAGCCAGCGTCTTGAAGCTTCCTGTATTCCAAAACACGCGTTCGATGATCTCAAAATATTGTCCTATTTTCTGCGTGCTTCACTGTGCTTCACAGCGCCTTTGGTTGATCCGTCTGAATTGCTCGCAAAGTACGGTGTCTTTGCAGAGAAAAGCTCTCGAAAATGCCAGGCCCTCGGGCGGGTGGAAGCTCTGCCCGCGAGACACATACCTCCATGTGCTTACTGACACTTCGTACGCTAACGATGCCCTCTGGTACCATTCCGCAGGACGGCGTTGTTTATGAGTCACACGATAAAAAACGGTAATAAAATTACGTGCAGGCACTGGGGCGGTAACGGCAGGCAGCATCTTGCGATGCTGTGGTCTTCAATAGAGAAAGAGTGGTGTCGCCGAAGTACCTTCACGCAGTTTTATTTTGCTTTGCATTCCATAAACACGGTCCGTGTCTGTGTGGTCTCGGTTTTCGGTGCGTCCATATTTTAAGGGGTTCCCTAGCAGCTGTTCAGTTTATGAGTCTCCGTGGCGCTCAAAGGGGAAGAGGTATTTTTAACCAATTTTTCAAGAGTGAATCTTGAGTTGGTATTGCTTCAAACGTATCTTTACAGCTTTATCTTCAAGAAAGTCACGGTAGAATACAGAGCGAATATAATATAGTCTTTCAAAGTTTGGAATATTTTGAGAAAATTCTGATTTGGTTGCAATGTTTTATTTTCGGCTAAATTCAATAAGCAAACTATGTTGCTTTTCGTTGCAGCTTTTGAGGAGTTGATGAGATAGACGAGTGCTCGCAGGTTGATGGACCATCATCACCTGGATTTACTGTTTTGCAAAATCGACACTAAAGGTAGCGTTGAATTGACCTGTATTCCTGGAAGCGCTACCAAATTCCTGACTGCCAAGAAGCATTCTGTAACATCCCTGGAAGGCATGGTATTGACTGCTGTCAGTGGTCTTTGCTCCTTTGTCTGATAAGTACTGCATGGTAAGGGGAACGTGCAGCACAAACCGTATTGGCCCCCCACAGTTCATGGTCCATCAAAAATCAGTGGAAAATTGAGGTTAAAATGAGCGAAAAACGGTTCACATGGGACGGCTACGGTGCTGCTCCATGGAAACGGCGTTGGTGGTTGTAATCTCTTTCGAGTAGAGATGAGCGCTCCGGGCCGGAATCATGATTCCGATCCGATCCGATACAGTACTGAGTCCGATCCGATCCATAAAAGTGATTCCGATTGATTCCGAGTGATCCGGTTTCAATCAATATGCTTGCAATAATAGTTCAGGAAATTTTTTTATAGTGAGAACGCTTTCGATCAGAGTTATAATAAGCTAAACAGGGATTTAAATGCATTGAAAACATGTGAAAACGACAAGAAAACCATAGGACATTTTTTAAAAATCACTGGAACTACTGGACTATTTTTAAACAACAAAACTGAAAATCATGCGATTTAGCAAAACTACTCCTATAAAGTTGATTTAAAGATAATTTATAACATAACCCATAAGAAAACTGATGGATCTCGCATACTGCCAAAACTGCTTAGCAAACATACTCAACAATACAAAAAAAGTCAAATTAACCCAAGAAAATATTGCTGAAATTAGTTTGGCGAACTCAAATTCGTTCAATTTGATTATAAATCACTGAGACTTTTTTTTATTTACATGGAAATTTTTGCCACTTGGAAATAATTTTAAAATTTTTTGCTTAACCCCCTCAAAAACCGTTTAATTTTCATATAAATCTATAATAAAATCGATAATTACCGACAATAAGTAAAACACAATAATAACAGTCAAAGTAAAATTACGACAAAACGCCGCAAAGCAACGCACACATGATAGATCCGGCGATCCGGATCAGCCGGAGTTTTCATAGTGAGAATAATTCCACTAGGTCCAGCTGTTTTGAGTCCGGCTTTTGTATGAAGATCCGGAGCAGCCGGAGTTTGTATAGTGAGAATAATTCCACTAGGTCCGGAGTTTTGAGTCCGGCTTTTGTATGAAGATCCGGAGCAGCCGGTGTTTCTATAGTGAGAATGATTCCGGTAGGTCCGGATTTTTTGAGTCCGGATCATCCAATTTTGTATGAAATTTCGTGGATCAGTCGGAGCGCCTATAGTGAGAATGTTTCCCATGTGAGATGAACTAGGTGAGAGCACACACAATTTGAGAGTATAAGCGAAGAGCAAGGAAGAAACGATCTCATGGTGGTCCTGTTGCTCAACCTGTAGTGTATATCTTTCCTGTTTGCACACGTATGTTAAAGCACGGCGAGCGGCTGTTTCATACACACGTGTCAGACTATTTGCGCTCAAAATTGTTTGTTCTCGTTCGTCTCTCTCGTAAGCTCTCTCCTTTTTTATGAATCCTTAACACGTTGATTATGCGCATTGGGGTGTTAGTATTTTTGCTACAAGAAGATCAAAAATATATTCAATTTGCGTTAGATTCTTGCTTCCATTAACAAATTTACGCTTTACAAGCTAATTAATATCTGTAGTAAAAAGGAAACAAACATTTTATCGATCGATTAAAGAATGTTAAGTGTAAAATAATCACACAAATGCTCCTGTTACAATTACTACTCAATGGAATGTTACAACTGCCCACTATAGATTTCACAGGGCACATTAGATATCATAAAAGTTCTTGAAGTGTAAGGTTACTTTACTAATTCGGTCCATTGCACTGCATTGTTTTGCATTGCACGGGGTTGCATTGCATTGTTTTGCTAGGTTATGCTGTTGATAACCATGGTGAGTTTATTGACAAATATTTGTTTCAGTATTATGTCGCCATGTTTGTATTTTTTTTCTATAAAACTTATGTATGGAATAGCATATTGGTATAAGTAATGGGGCGCAAAAGCCGCAAAGCCTGAAATTAAAATCCGGAGCGCGGAATCATGATCCAGAGCGCGCTCCGGCCCCGGAGCATACCGGATTGATCCGATCCGGCAAAAGGTCGGATCAACCCATCCCTACTTTCGAGGGACTATAGCGGCACATCATAGTAGCAGCTTTCTTTGCCATTCAGTGTTTGTGTGTGTGTGTGGTGGTTGGTGGTTTACGGTCGGTGTATGCAGAAGTCCGAGATTACTGGTCGCTGGTCGAGTGAGTAATAACTTTTATTTATGCTCCTTGCTGTAATCTCCTGCGAGTAGGCGGCAATTAATTCCGGTTCTTGCAATTTTCCACCACCGGTCCGGTCGGTGGTTTGGTTGGTGGTTTTTCGACCAGCGAAAGAAAAACAGTCGCTTGGGAGTGGGCAAGCGGCATATAAAAAAAATACTGCGATAAAACAAACCACCCGATGGTCGGCATATGAGGGGAAGAGTCGGTGTTTTTTTTTGTTTTCGTTTGCATGTTCTACTGATTGGTCGGTGGAGCGGACGGACCGAAAATTCACTCACCGACCGGCGAGCGGTTGTCCAACGAATCCCTCGTGCACATTGGCTCGTTTTTGCACCGGGCGTAGTTATCAAACTCTTGGCGTCGGTGAGCTACTGGTGAAGACAGCCGGCAAGCACTGAAAACCACTTCCCGGGGGCCACTTCCCGTGGGGATCGTCGTGCTTCGGGCGGCTAGATCTAAGTTTCATCTTTTCCAGTGCACTTGAATTTGTTCGCCCGCTTTGTAAGGACGTCGTTGTTGTAAGTTTTGTTGATTATCTTGAGAATCTCGAGCGGGGGAACCTTTTGCAAAACGGCCGAAGATGCTGAAGTTATAGCGCACGGTAAGGAGGCCGGCGATCCTCACCGCAAGGAAAGAAAACGTTAAGAAACGCAGCAAAAAGGTGTCGGTGGAAGAGTTTGGTGAAATAGTTGCAACTTTAAATTGCGCCACTCCCGTACCCGTGCCAGGGCTCGGCGTGCCATGGCATTAAGTTTTTCTGCCATCCGTGCACCGGAACCAACCTTTAACATTCCCGTTGGGAGATCCGTCCCACAACAGTTCCCAACCCATTTTTGCGCTGGGGTTGAACCGAGTGCTCTGTAAGCAGTCAGCAGCAAAGCCTGCCAAGGGTTTGTTTTATTGCCTTCGCCCCTTTTCGCGCACGATCGACGGAGTGGAAAGCCTCCGGTGTGGAAATTGCTTCACAGCCAAACACATTCATACGTACACACACACACATAGACATTCAGTTGCGTGTGGCAATTGACTAAAAGTTTTCGGGTGTCATCGCTAGTATCTTCGCAGGGCTGGTGAGCGAATGCACTTACTTTAAACGATTTTTCACGACCCAAATGGTATTGAATCGTTGGAGTTGCATTCGTATGCGGGCGCCCATCACAAAGCGGGTAACCCATCGTCGCGCCGGATGCGCGGATCGTGAGCGGTAGTTTTATGATTTTTCGTCAGCAGTTCTTCTCCAGCAAGTGTTTCATCGATGGAAAACTTTCTGCCCACATATGCACACCGTCAAATTGCGCCAGAGGTGCGCCCATGACTCAGGACGAGTGAGTGAGTGGGTGGGTTGGTGGGGGGTGAGCAAAAACGGAAGGAAAAAGTGATAATTTACTCGTAAAAATATTTATTGTTTGCATTCCGAATGAGAAAAGTTATTATAAATGCATGCTATCAAGCGATTCCTCCTGCCGTCGCGAGGAGGAGTAGAAGAAGTTTTGTTTGGGAAGATGTGCTACCGGAACAACCGATGATCGGGAGGGTAGCCAGGTGGGCGACGGATCCTCATTGTGCTGCTCAATTTGCCACGCGACAAACGTTCCACGTTGTGATGCGTTCCACACGCAGGCGGTTATGCGGAGTGCAATGGTTTTAGTTTTATGAATTATGCAGCAAGAAGGGTTGATTTATGCTTGTGAGGTATGCTGAACTTGTGTATTTTTGCAGATGCGACAGTCTAATAAGGATTGACGTTGATAGAATCATTACCTGCTTGCTACCTTTAAACTCTTTTCTGATAGTTTGCTGCTCATGCTGAAATCGGATCGCCGGATCAAAAGTCAACGGTTTGTGGTTTTGTGCACAACGATGCTCTGTGGTTTCCCATTAAAAGTTGTTTGAATGCTGCTGAATATTCTCGGAAGGTTTTTTTTCCAGAGCTTACCCAGCAATGCACCCGTGTTCGGTTGAGTTCTCGTTTCGAGGTGAGTTGACGGTGTTTAAATAGTAAACGAACTTACGCAGCCGGTTTAGTTTGGATGGATCGAGTAGAAGGTGAGCGTTATTATTACTGGAATTGTTTGCTTTCTTCTCCCAGCGAATTGTGCTCAATTAAATCCTCCGGGGTTCAGCAGGTGGGATGAGACGCGAGCATTCGTGCTTATTTATCCAGCATGCTTTCTTTGCTGCTGGAATATCTCCCCCGCCTGGCATTCACAACAATTTTCCCAAACCCCCCAACCGTGGAGACTGAAGGAATACTGAAGGATCGACGAGCTGGAGAATGCTGTGCTGCATCCGAGCATTATATTCGCGTCCCATGGGCGTCGGCATCGGGGTCCCCCGTGGTATTTGACCACCGAATTTGCTGCGTTGTGAACTGGACGAAATGTGGAGCAAAGTGTGCCACCGGTGCCAGCGGAAGCGCCAGAGCAAATTATATTACCGACTAAGCGCTCTCCCCGATGCCCGGGTTCCATGCCACGATGGAGGGTGGAGAAGCACTTTGTGCTATCGGGTCGGGGATTTTTTTTTTCTATGCTGTCATTATTTTCGTACAAAACAAAAGCAAGTTTTGCATTCACGGTGGTGCGCGCAGGCTTACATCGTGCTGAGTGCTATGATAGGATGCAATTTTATGCAGCACTCATCAGTGCCGTCAGCTACTGCTAGCAAGCTCTTGACCGCGGAGTGCGGAGGATCAACCGTTTCACGAAGCGACCAACGGAGACGGTGGCGAACACTGTGGCGCAGGGAAACATAACCGAAAAAAGCGCTGGAAAATGGTGTCTTCATGGTGTCCACGAGTCGACAGTCAGTGCAATGTGCAGGACGGCGGGATGGACGCCTCGGCGCAGTCTGCATGATGCGAACTAATTTAAAAGTACGTCAGCCAGCGCTAGTGTCCTTTTGCGCTTTGCCAGGCGGGTCCGACATCGGTCACAGTTCTAGCTGGGTGGTTTGGTTTCGTAGCAAAGTAGTTTTTCTTCTTTCCTTTGTTTGGTGTCGGTACGATATGATCTCTCTTTTCCGGTAAAGTATTTAATGTTTTGCTCTCACTTATTCAATGAGCACCAAACGATCCTCGCTTGGGCGCGTTTGTTTGGGTGGCGAGTGTGATGAAATGCTAACTGACAGAGTTTTGTAGCAGTTGGTGTACCGCACCGTCGGCTGATGGGCACGTAGATTTGGGTGTTGGAAATTGTGCAAAAGATGCATCACGGGTGATACATTTATCAGCTTTAAGTGTCTCGCTCGTAATGAGCACGATATCTGATGCGGGTTGGATGTTTTTTTGGGTGTAATGAGGATAGTAGAATGGCATTTTAGCCATGGAAAAGTGCCATGAATAATCTAAGTGGCAGTAAATAATTAAGAGGAGGAAAAAGGATATCTTTTACACCAAGAAAAGGGTGAGCTTTAAACACCTATGCCCGGTTCGATTGGCCGGTGTAATTCTAATCATCTGATCTCGCAGTCTGGATCTAACTCGCTGCACAATATTGGTTTAGCTTTCACGCCAGAATGTTAATGAACGTCAAAGCCATTCGTTTGCGTTTTTATTGAACATTGCAAATTAGATTCTGCTCCTCCTGCCAGGGACTAAGTTTGAGACTCGAACATTACCCACACTACAAAAGGATGCGATTTGTTTAATACGATTGATAAAATCAAACCGGCAGAAACTGGATCCCGCAATTGTGCCCAGAAAGAGTTCGTTGCTGGTGGTGCTGTTCCGGGGTTTTGCAGCGAGAGTTTTCGCATCCGCAAACAAAAAAAAAACCGGGTCGCGTTCGTGTGTATGATGATTGTAAAAGTTTCGACACTGCTCGATATTTCTAGCATCCCGTGTTCTAGCCCCCCCCCCGATGTTGCCCTTGGAGGGTTCCCTTCGGAAGAGTGTAGCCGAAGTGGAAAAGTTGTCGATCGATCTCGATTTGGGAAGTGCTTAAGCGTTTGATTGCTGGAAGAGAAACAGGCAGTGTGTCTGTGTGTGTTTGTGATCGTCGTCTGTGGAAGGAGAGTTTGTATTTTTACGATATTCAAACCGGAAGTAACTGGATTTTGGTGGGAGTTCCTTTTCCTTTTTTTCTGCAAAGCTCTCGCTGGCACTTCGGATAGTATATTCCTTTCTTTATTTTTTTGTTCCGGTGTAGCGGAAAGCAACCAAAAAAAATGGCTCGAGTTAAAATTGTTATGGAATGGGGAGCTGATGTAGGGAGCTTCTCGCAAAGTTCCTGTCCATTCCCGGCATTCTCGCTTCACCCACCGATTACAATACAGCACGCTCGAAATGCGATGCGAGAACGTATAACAAGAAACAAAACAAGGATAAAAAAACGTAAGAACCGAGTGGGAAAGAGTTGTAAAACTTTGTATACGTCGTTTGGCCGGTTATGAGCGTTATACGTCTCATAGCGTTACCCCAACCCCAAGGATGCCTGGACGGAAGAGGGAATGAAAATTTTAACGATTCCGTTGACAATGAGATCGAACCGACAGCGGGACAGCGGACCAAGCGGAAGACGATACGCGTGATGGTGTGGAAAATCATAGGAAAACTTTTTTCATTACTATCGATTTTCATTACTGGTTTGTTTTGGTTCGAAGGCTCGAAGGTTTTGGCGTGAGACGGCTCCGGTACCAGCCGTTCGAGCGTGCCCCAACGCTGCGGTCCACCCGGGTTCCGGGTTGTCCGCAATAGCTTCGCTTTTGCCTGCAATAATGGGGTTTATCCGTTTGGTTGTATTTTGTTTTCCAAAGTAACGAACACTTCGATCCGTTCCCATCGTTTTGGTGGGGATGGGTCCGAAGGGCAGCAAAGTTACCGATAAAGCTTTGTGTCGTGTGGTTGGTTTTTATTGTACTATTGCCGCTGCATTTGCCGCTCGATGTGCGTATTGTGGGGCAGGACGAAGGACTCCGAATGCCAGTGCATGAAATCTTTTGTGGATGGTTCATTGATTTTACACTTCCGCCAGTTCTTTGTTGTGCCAGTATGTAGAAGCGACGGGAGACAGGGTTAAGGACCGACACGAACGGGTGCTGCGTTGAATAAACTTTCCAATCGAGCGAATACAAATCCGAACAATCGTATTCCACGCCACATCACGGACTTATATGACATACGGCCGTCGGCTTGCTGGGGGCTACTGGGAAATAGTGGGTCTTGTGACAGCAGTCAGGGATAAGCCATTAAAGCAGTCAGCAACGCGATGTTGAGAAGTTTTGAAGTAGGGAAGCATAATCTGAAAAGGGGAACTCTTATATTGACCCAGTTTCGTGTGAGAAAATGTGTCAGTCCTGGCCGTGGTCGTAGCTGCGCTTATCATTACTCAGCTGATTAGTGTTTGTATCGGTTGCTGTTCACTTTTATCGAGCATTTCTATGCCTCCCTTTCTATGTAAATGTACTTCGTTGACATGTTTAGCGGTCCTTTGGTCCTTTAACCAGTAAACCGAACAGCCCAGAATTGCGTCCAGAATTCAGCTGTTGCACATCGTTTGTACGGCAATTATGCTTTACGAAAAGGGCCGTTTAAGGCCGATGGCGATGGTGGCCGAACTGTTGGGCACTGTTGTTAACGAGCGTCGTTATAACGTTTGATATTTTACTGCCGTGGAAGCGAGCACATAAAATTAAGCAAAAAGGGATGGAAAGAAAAAAAAAACAAACTGATTTCATTGCAGATGGGATTCGAAGTGGAAAATGTTCAATATAAAATAAAATTATTTTACACCGGTACGATCACTACCGTTGGGTGCCCGTTGTATTGTTACAAGCGTAATTTTTATTGCTCACATTCGCTGATTATGAATCGGTGGGCTTAGACTTGGGTGGTTTGGGGAAATAAAATCGTTAATATTATGGATGGCAACATACATTATTGCTGTGTGTTTAGTAAAATGAAATGTGATGTTGCTGTTTTCTAGTTTTACGTTTTGTATTGTGTGTATTGGCGTGAATGCTTCATATAAACTTTTTTGTTCGCTCTCTCTCTCTCGTTCCCCATCATCACGTGGTGTTGGTTTTGTGGTATTTTGATGTCTGTAGGAAACAGAATTTTAATTACTGCATTCTGGACGTATTATTGGGTGTAAACGAGGTGGAAAAGTTCGTTTGATCATTACGCAAAAATATCGCATAGTTGTTTAAAACGCACACCACAACCGACCGAGTGATAACGATTGGTGGTGGTGGTGTTGTGTGAAATAGTAGCACAACAATACGCTCGCTTTGTCCGCTGATCGTACGTGAATAAATATATTGAAATGAATTGTTGTACTCATAGGGAAAAAAAAAGTTAAGCCAAACCATAATTTCAGTCAATAGTTTACGCTGCAACGCGCGGTCCTCTCAACGACCAGTGTAGTTGACGTGCCATAAAAAAGGGTGTAGTAATACGCGCAGCCATTTTTTATTCCTCCCCAGGCTTCTCCCAAAAACGGACAAATCTGTGCCGCTTTGGTACACCCACTTTACTTGCGAGCGCCATCGGTATGGATGGAATTCTTTCGGGTCGAAATCAAAATGGAACCAAGTGAGTGGAAAAATGGACATTGTCACATAAAGTGGAACTAAATGGAGTGATTTCACATTCTTCGTGTTGGGTTGGGGGAGGGGAAAAGAATTTAGCACGCAAAAGGCTTTCTCCCGTCCGAAAGTGACCCAGGAAGCCGTGATGACCCGGGCGGAAAATTGGAACGGAGAGAAAGGGAACCATTTTGTGCAATAAAATCATAATCGGTGTCATAAAATATCGCGCCCGTTCATGCCAAATCGAATTGAAGTGAAGCGATGTGAGAAGCAATTGATTGATGAACAGGGACGGTCACGAGTCGTTTGTTTGCCATGGACCTGGACCCCTTTACAGCCTGGACCCGATGGGAAGTCGCCTTGCGGTGGAAAGCGCATATGTTGTTTGCGGAACCACAACATCCATCCATCCGTGGTGCAGAACTGTGCAAACTTCACCCGTTTTTTGCAATGATTCAAAATGTTTCTTCCCGATGTAAACAAAGCGTACCCTTGCAGTGAAAGCGATAAGAAAATAGTACCCAAGCCAGCCAAGCAAGCTATTCTAATAAATCAACACGAGTTGCTTTGAATGTGGTGCGCTGGTTGTGGTCCACGGACCGGTGGACAGCGGAACACTGTTGAGCGGCGGCTTGAGAACGAATGAGTTGTGATAAAACTGTGCTACGGCTATGAAGTTTGATTTATTTTTTGTCCGAAACTAAACACACAAGGGACCTGAAGGGTGGGACCTCGTTGACTTGTGGGTTACAGCGCGGGCACCGGAAGGCGTTGGTTATCAGTAACGGGCAGGAGGGAATTACTTTACTACGAACGAGTGATTCCGTCGGGGTAAAGTCGGCAAACTTCCTTCCGTGCCCGGGGAGGGTTGGTAACATTTTGCTCCAAAAGTCAGCGTTGGGTAAGTTTGAAGCGTAACACACAAAAAGAAAAAAAACTGCACCAACAACAGAAATAACCCGTGTAACCCGTCCATAGCGGTCCCACCGTTCCACCGTCAACTTCAACACCGGGGCAAAGCAAAATTTCACCCAGTTGCACTAGAGGAAAAGTTTATTATGATAATCATTTGTAGAAGTGATTAAATTTCCTTCCTTGGATCAGTACAGTGAAAAATCGTACCGAGCGTGGGTAAGCGATTGCTCGGAGGATGTCGTAACGCGTCGCTAGGGGTTGTGGAATGTGTTGCTGGTTGCGCCCTGCCCTGGTTTCGGTGGCCTGCAGTCAAATAGTTTTGTGAAAATGAGAAACTGCTCAACGCTTCTGGTTTGGCACTCCTATCCGAACGCTACGTTCCACTCGTGTTGAGCTATAATCTTCCGGTTCCTTCATCATTTCTCGCCGAGTAGCAGGGGGGGGGATGTGTTTTTTTTTGTTTGTTGTTGTTGCTTTGTTGTCGCTCGGTGAAGCTCATCTTGCACGGAAGAAACTTTCGTTTTGGGGGTGGCTTTTTTTTGTTCTTCACTGTTGACTCGTTTCGCTCGCACTGTGTTGCTAGAGTTGGCGTATCGTTGGTTGATGGTAGCGGGAGCTTCATCTTAACCGCATCCACAGCAGTTTGCGGAAGTTTGCGTCAACTCAACAGGAACCTCATGAGCAGTAATTTGTTACTTTCGGTGTCTTGTACTCTTTGCCAGTGCGCCAGCACACCCCGAAGTGGCCAACTATGCGAAGGCAACTCGGCTCTTTCGATTCTTCGGTGGCCGGTTTGCCCGTTCGGCCATCTCCAACTCCACCGTCGGTCGGCGGTACTGCACGCGTTCGCGGGTGTCTTCGTCGGAAAAGTTATCATCGAAATCGTCATCCACTTGGTACGCAAAGTTGGTACGACCTCCGGCACCGAGACCGCTGTTGGCCGACTGACGACCGCCACGGTTGGCGCTGCTACGCTTCCGATTACCACCGCCACCGCCACCACTGTACGATCGTGCACCGGGAGAATTCTGCTGATGCGGTGGTTCGTCCGGATACCAAAGATCACCACCGGAGTCGTACGGGTTCTGACCTCGGATGATCGATTTGCGGATCTTTCGCTGTTCCGCCATCGATTTGCGGCGCGTATCGAGCACGTTCAGCGTTTTGCGGCTGAGTGTGAGCCGGTGACCCAGGTCCAATTCACCATCCTTGTAGTAGTTGCGCTTGAAGTTCGCCTCCAGATTGCTCCAGTCCTGTTTGTTTTTGTGCTGGTAGAGTATGCGATGGATCGTATCGCGTCGTCCAATTGCTTTCTGCTCGTCTTCCAGATCTTCCTCGTCCCACTGTGGTTTGGGGCGCTGCAGACGGCGCGCGATTTCGACCGCGTTCTCGCGCAGTTCCGCATCGAGCGACATATCCTTCGCCTTCTTCGAACAATACCAGTTCAACTCGGTCGAGGCGAGAATCTGCGAGATCGTGCCGAAACGATGCATCAGCATGGCGATAAACTGGATGATGAGAATCAAGCCGAAAAACATCACAAACACCAGCCCGATCGGTTCGAGCTCGAGGTACTCCCGGCGGACCATAATCTCAACGGTGCTCTCGTCGAAGCTGATCTTGTTCTTCACGTTGAACCACCACTCGATGTGCAGCTCCTGTTTCTTCAGCTGCAGCAGAAAGATGACCAGGACAAAGAGTGCGTTCGCCATCACGAAGGCAAACACGGCCAGATCGCGGAGACCCTTCAGCTGTGACTTCATCTCGTCCTTTTGCTTCGCGGACAGATCGAGCGGTTTGAGGTACTTCTCGATTAGCTCAATCCAGAACAGTTCCTCCGAGGCAGATATCGTTTCAGTGTCACCGTTCTTCAGATCCACATCGTACAACCAATCCGGAAGATAGTTAATCTGCTTCTCAGGCTGGTTCGGGAGTTCGAGTGAAGAAGGGGAGGAAAAAAAAAACATGATCATCACACAACAAGCATTCGCATGTCTCGCCGTCGAAGCTTACCTCTTCGAGCGAATCATTTTTCACCGTCTGGATCGGTGACGTAGCGCCGGAGGTTGAGGAGGGTGAGGACGGGCCGCGACTACCTTCCGGGCGATGCATATCGAGACTGCCGATGTCATCATCTTCGTCGTCTGATCTCATTACGCTGACGTTGCCGGTTAATTTCCTGAAAAAATAAATACGGATCCCCGTTCGTGAGTTGAGTCGCGTCGAGTCGACAGTCGGCAAGGAAGAAAAGTGACAACAACAACAACAAAAATATACGAAAACAGCCCGCGAGGGGTGTAAAGAAGCGGAAAATCGTACACTGAGAATCCTGTGCGATGCTGATGCGCTCCGGGAAGCGTAAGGTAAGATTCGCTTTCTGCTTGACAGCAAATGCTTCCTGCCTATCTCCGTCCCCAAACGTGCCGAGGATAGCGTGCGGATGTACCGGATCATGTACAAGCAGGGGGAGTTTGCGTTTTGCCAGAGCTCAAACCAAGGGTGGGGATTTTAAAGACTTAGCGAAGCAATAGGAAGCACGTTACGCTCGATGATATTCGTACTCGAAGTGGAAGCAACACCAGTTCCAGCGGTCGGGCTGTAAAAATATTGGGTAAGTCAATGGAAGCGAGGGGACGAATTGAGGCGCGGAACGAGGGAAGGATATCCGGTGGGTGATAAACGCAACGGCAACGACCGTGCACCATGTTTAGTGTTGCGCGACGACACGGGAATTGCATTTAGACGGGTTCGTCCTTTCCGTACCTGGCTTGGAGGAGGACGTGCATGGGCATGTCGTAGATGTTATTATCGCAGTGTTAGCTAGGCGGTTCGGAGGGGGGATGATGAGGCTTGGGGATGATTTGGGTAGAAAACTACTTAAAATTATGTGCAAAATTGTAAACGCGAGCAAGGGAAAATCATCAACGAGCAGCATTTTTTTTTTCCACTCCATTCCAGTGCCTCCGGGGAAACTCCTCAAGTACTTCGACGAAGCTGGTGGTGTCGAATGTCGAATGACGGGGGTGAGCGAATGCAAACGGTTGTTAGGAGTGGAAAATAAGCGTGCAGTGTGCTGCAACGACAGTCATCGTCACCGGTGGTGCTTCTCGTAAAAAGTTTGTCTGAGACAACGATTGTGTAAACATTCTGAGCGGCATTTTTTTTCTCTCCATTCCGCTTCTCATTTTTACAAGGGTGCCAGTAAATAAATGCAAATATGCACAGCCTCTTAGGTTCGATGTAAGGGAGGGACGATATTACGATATTACGCGTAAAGTGTGGGCCCCATCATACGCCTCGGAGAAACGTGAAAACGGAATATAAATTGTGTTTTAATTTGATTGAAACTCATTTTCCCGGGAGGAAACCATCAGCGAATGTGAAGAATTGGGTGGTAAGGTAACAGCGGTTGTTGGTTTCGATTCGGTACTTACATTTCCAGTGCCTTCATTTTCACACTAATATCGCTCAGGGATGCAGCAATTTGAGCGATCTGCTCCTTTTCGGCGCTGGCCTTCGGATGCGTGCAGAGCAAACAGCGAAACAGCCCATTGATCGAGATGTCTATCGAACCGTTCTCTTCCTTATCGGGCGACCGGAGATAGCCGAGAATTTTTTGCATCTTTCCCGGTGGGGCGGCCGTCGGTGGCGGTGCCTTCTTGGCAGCGTCCACCGGGTTTTCCCGAGTGCCCCAGGACACGTCGTTCATGTTGAACACGGAGTAGATGACGAGCAGCATGTACATGGAAGGAATCGTAATGTAGTAGACCAGCCCGGCTGGCAATGCTTCCATTTCCTGCGGATGCAGCAGCCCGGTAATCACGATCTGAAGGGCAACAGCGACGAAGAACACCGACGAGGGCGCAAGTATACCGTCCTCCATCACCTGCACGACAATACCGACGAGTACGGCCATCATGACCAGCGAGTAGATGGCCGATATGAAGAAGGCCGCAATCAGTTGATACTTTTGCTTCATCCAGTAGCAGATGGCCATAAACCCGGCGAGTGGCACACCGTTCCAGAGGAACGAGGTCCAGATGTCGATGCGAAACACGGCCACCAACGCACCGACCATCATGAGGAAGATCGTGCCCGGGCCGAGGATCGTACCGAACATGAGCATGCACTGGTAGACGATGTACGGCATCGAGATGCTGTTGTTCGTCTTGACGACACGTTTCGCGTCCGCTAGCAGATCAAAAATGTTGGCAATGGTGGAGGGAACCCAACGGCGCCGCTGGTTGTAGAACTCGTTAAATCCTTCCGGGGCGTGAGTGTAGGCGTCCGAGGCGGCCGAATATTCGACGCGGAATTTCTGCTTCAACAGCAGCGTGCACAGCCACCGATCTTCGCCCTGATCGTACTGCACGTAGTGCCGTGCCTGGTCCGACTTGGTCGTGTACTTCTTCATGACCGAGTTCTCCATCAGCGCTCGGCCGCGGAAGAGCGAAAAACAACCGGGAGAACACAGCACGCAACCGATCACGTGTTCGGTGGCCTTCTGCAGCCAATGCCCGATGGCGTACTCGAAGATCTGGTACCATACCATCGGGCCCGTACCGACCGGATGGATGCGCCCGCAGGCCGCTCCCAGATCGGGATCGACCTTCATTCGGCCGACCAGCAGCGAGACGGCATTCGGCTGAAAATCGATGTCCCCATCCAGTGCCAGCAGGTACGTGTTTTGGGCGATGACCATCTTGCGCTCGGGTGACGTGTTCAGCTGCATGATCCGATAGCCGAGCAGGTAGTACATGTACATGACCTGAGACCAGCGCTTCTTATGCCGTATCTTGTTCTTGTCCTTGAGATGCGCTATCATTTTCGTCCGCCCGGGCAGTGTCCAGATCAGGCGACCACCGTACGGCGTGACTATCTTCGTCGGTGGATACACGCGCATCTTGGTTTTGTATACTTCCAGTGCCGCTTCCTCGATGTGGTTGATGAGTGTTTTCACGTACGCGTTCAGTGGGGAGGCATCGGCACTCTCACACTTGGATTTGTCATTTACGAAGGCATCGTCGAAGAAAATGTGTGCTACAAGGCAAAAAAGTACACGATCTAAAGTAAAAAAAGAAAACGCTTCCCCCATCTCCGTCCAGTACATACTCTCAAGATCGTAGTAGTCCGGATCGATGTCATCCTTGTTCGCCTGGATGTGCTTCATCGCCATCCGTCGCGCGCACTGATCTTCGTCGAGTCGAAGGATCGATTTTAAAAACTCCATCAATTCCTCCTTGTTTTCGTGCCACATGGTCGCGCAAATGAAGATCTGTGGGATGCGATCGTACGGTTTGATCTTGTCGTTCTTGCCTTCGTGAGCCTTCGCATCGATTTCGTTCGCCTTTTCGGTGTCTTTTACTTTCACCATATCCTTTTGGGAGGGGGAGAGAATAGCTTTCCATTAATACCCTAGTGCTCTCATTCGACTTACTAACCCACTTACAATTTTCTTGACAAAGTCTTCCTGATCCTCACGACGGCGATTCATTGCTACGCTTTGATCTATCAGGAGACTGTCGTACATCGGTGTGACAAAGAGTTTCTCTGTCGAGGCATTTCGATCACTTTTCGCCATCCAAAGATGGCGCGTGATCCAGGTCTGGGACAGCAGCCACAGCAACCAGAGCCAGGAGAATTCATTTACAACATAATCGAACAGGTAGTAAATCGGTGGCATGCGGAAAAAGATGTAATCCGGCAGGATGTTATCGAACGCACAGACATCCGCTTCCCGCAGACCGCAAAACACGAGCAGTAGCGTGACGGTAACTGGGACGCTCAGGTTAATGGGGAATGCCATCGAGAAGCTTTGGATCTGGATTTTGCACGCGAACTTGCTGAAGATGTAGCACAGGTACGCACACAGGATGTGCGTGACGGTGGTCCAGACGATGGCATTGCTGGTGGGAAATATTTCATGCACCTCCAGATCGGACGTGATGGACGAGAGGTCCGGGAACTTTTCGTTCAGCACGGCTTCCATCTACAAAGGACAGGGAGAGGGCATGAAACAGCGCCGAGCCGAATGCAGCTTGATCGCCCATTTTAATGGCAAATTAAACGATATGAATTAATTAATGAAACCATTTTGTGCAACCGGCACGGGGTGATTATAGCGTAACGGCGTTTAGTGTGGTGCGTGGGGCATGCATTTTTTTAAAACATTTTTTGGCGGACGGCTTTGAAGTGTGCGTTGCAGTGGTGGATATATTATTTTTCCCGTTCCTCTAAGTAAATTCACGCAGTCCATATTGTGCGATTGTGATGCTCCCGCCTCCTGCATGTGCAAATAATTTAATTCAATCTGTTCCACCAGCGGCGTGTCTGCGTGCCGACACGCTGCAGCAGCGGAATGGGCCGGTGAGTGATTTCATCCGCTTTGCGGATGTAAAGTACTCGTTCAACCAATTAATGTGATTGGCGCTCCGCAATGGTGTGCATTTTTGTTTGGATAGCAAAAAAAAAAAAACGCGGATATCAAGAAAAAACGACCCAACCCAACGGAACGATCGGAAAATGGAAGATAATTGCGGCACATTGAAATGGAAGTAAAGTTTGTTTCACGGTAAAATTATGGTACTATTTAAGGTTTTTTCGGTATAATTGCCCGTTCCCGCATTCGGTAACGTATACGCTCGCGTACGCGTCACTGTTTGCGTTGCCTGTACGTGGTCGCTTTCATTTGCGTTTTTTGGGGGTGGAGTGCAAACAAGTGGCAAGAAAAAAAAGCATACGCCAATTGGTAATAATTAAATAGGGTTTCATTAGTGGGGAATTATTTTACTCCCCGTCCAAAAAAGTAAAAAAAGGAAAACAGGAAAAGCAGCAGGCTTTCATCAAATTTGGAAAATAAACAATGCTTTGTGTGCGTATTCTGTTGCGTACATGCTGCTGGAGTAGCGAATTCGATGCTTTACACATGCCTTTGACGATGGGACACCAATTCTCTTGTTCCATTATAAAGTTTTGTACGAGGCGTAATGGCTTTGATAACAGTCACATTCGGAATATGTTACAATAACAGTAGGCCATGATGGATTTTTAATTTAAAATTCATGAAACATATCAAAAAGGCTTTGTCTCTGGTGTTAAAAACAGATATCGATAGATGGTATTTTGTAAAGAGAAAATTTTACCAAAACCTACCGCAAATGAGTGCTGCTGGCGTATTTCATTTTGTAAAACAATAACTTTCTCGAAACAAGCACGATAGAGTGTTATCAAATGTTTGCCCTTTAACAGGATTGACTGGTGATGCATAGACTAAAGTAATGCAAAGCAAAAAGCATAAATCCAGTGCATAAAGTAAATTGCAAAAGAAGAGAAAAATATGGCGCTCCACGTTGATGTCTGTGGCCGATCGATCGTCACATCGGCAACCGTCGCGCGGTTATCGTTGAAAGTGGAACGAGCGCCAGAATCATCATCACAGCTGGATTAACGATTTATCTAACGGGCTCGACCGTGGGCCACAACGGGCCACAAGCGAGCTAGTTGCACAGTTGTTGGATTTTATGGCGCAGCGACGTTACGTCGATGTCAACCGATGATACCACCGGGCGTACCCAACCGGATAGGATCAAAATCCCTCCCAACACTCCGGCAAGGCTAATGGCGTATCTGATCCTTCGATTTGGCGAAATAGTAATTTGCGCGGGAAGGGAAACAACAGAAAAAAAAAACAATTGCCGCATGTAAAGCGAGCGTGGACGAGAGTGGATCGTGGTAATCCGGTGAGCATCATTGTAGTCACGTTCTTAACGAAAAAAAAGGGAAAACAACAATATGGAAAAAGCGACACGAGAGGGAACATTTTGTGCAGTGCGAAGTACAAGCACCGAGGGGCGATCTGTTCGACAAGCCGGAGTGATGATCGAAGGGAAGAGATGCGAAATGTTTCGGTGGGTGGGAATCTTGCCCCCCCCGAAAGTGCCACCCGAACGCGCAGCTTCAATTACCTCGCGTACGGTGATGGTGTGATTTCCCCAGCCACTATCAAACAGGCCGAAGAAATCGGACACCGATTGTTCCGAGAGATAGATGCAGGCGCCAAGGAAGAGCAAAATTTTGTACGGTGCGATCAGCAGGTGGGTCTGGTATCGGCAGTCGGTCAATTTTTCACGCACAGCCGCAAACGAAGCGATTGGTCCTGTTGGTTGTGCCGGAAAAGAAATGGATGAGACTGTGCAGTAAGACTTTTTCTTTAATGGGATACCTACGCAGAAGACTTTTCTGGGAAAGGTAGTTTTCCCACCAGTGACACGATACGAGAAAAATGGCCCCCGGGATGAACCATAGCTCGAACTGGTTGCTGAGCAGTGGCCACACCACGTACCCGGTGAGCTGGGCACTGATCGCAAGCAGATCGAAAAAGTACTTGAACGCCAGCTTGGACTCCTTGGGCGAGCGGGATAGCAGCCCGCCAATGGCCGGCACGAGACAGACACAGTTCGTCAGCATGGCCGCCTTAACGACGTCCAGGTTCGGGTACACGAGAAACGCAAGAATCGCCAGCCCAATCACATGGAAGCTTTCCATGACCGTAACCATCAGCAGCTGGCCCCAGGAAGGACGGGGAATGTTCTTGAAGAAGCAAATGCGTGACGCCCGGATGAAGGTCCCGATCTCGGGCACGGCAAAGGAGAACACAATTGCCCACATCCAGGCCACCCGTTGTTCGCGTGGAATGTACGCCTCGAACTGCTTGTCGGGCTCTGCGAATGAAACAGTAATGGGCCAACTTGCGTGTAAGAAAGCATTCCCCCGGCGGAATGCTCCACTGAATGATTAAAGAAAAGCTATCCTTGTGATTTGTATCTCCATTCGAGCGAGAAACATTTCATCGATAAGTCACGCGTTACATTAATCAACAAGCATATGTAACGCTGTAGGAATAACAGCTTGTCCCAGCTGCCCGCTATCGGTCATTATCGCTATGAAATGCTTCTCGCTCTACACCTTGCGTGGAGGCTGCAAAATGAAAATGGACACAAGCGGGTTTACTCACGCCGGACGTCACAGTAACGGTTCTTGGTACCCTCCTTGATGTTGGACACCATCAGCAGGAAGGACATCTTGGCAAAGCACGCACTGGCCAGAATGACGAGAAACACGAAGATGTAGGTAAACACCTTCAGCCCTTTGACGAACACGAGCAGATACTCCCGGCTGGCGGCCGAACCGGATGTCTGCGGTATTGGCGGATCCTGGAACGAGTCCCATAGTTTGTTGTCCTGCTGGACTCTGGAACGAAAACGCAAGATCGAACGACGCAGTTAGCACCGTCCAGTGCCGAGTAACGAGTGGGATGGGGCCTTTCCAGCGAAATGGGCGTCCGGGCCTGGGCACTCGATATTGTTAATCAAAACATCAAACACAATTTAATTAGACTCCATCGGTGGTGATAAATTTAATGGCTTGCAAGTTAACGTTCCATCCCACTTCCGCTCCCAGCGCTGTCCTTCGGGTGGTGCAAAGATCTTCGAACGGGACGAACGGGATGAATAAATAAACCCGCAGCAAAGGTGAAGCACGACAAAGACGCCCTGAATACCGGGCGTGCATGTAACGCTTGTGTACTCCGTTGCGTAAGCGCTTCAGATTGCCACAGAATGGGAACAATGGCGTTTGGTCAGTGTGATCGTACCAGTGGTGGCGCAAATGCCAAACCGGAAGGCTGCATGTATTGCCACGCACACTGCAGCAACAATTAGTCGGTGTTGGAGCGTCTCCTGTCCCGCAGTTGGGGGCGATGGCCGTAGGGTAAAATTTATGATCCAACCTGATTTATGGTTCTGTACGGATAGTTCCGGAGGATATTGCTCGTTCGCTACCATTCCGTTCCGATGGTGGAAAACCGGAGGCATGCGAGGAAAATCCCAATCAATCGAATCGCGGTATCGCGGAATCTTATCGGTAGCGCCGGCTATGCAATGCACCTTTTCCGGATTTCGATGGACCGTGGCGCTTAGCGGCTAGTTCACCAGTTCACCCACCAGTGTTGTACGTCTTCATCTAGGTGAGGTCATTTGGATCCGTTGAAAAATAGTAACGAGGTTCGCTAATGCACTACGTCTAAGCCCGGGGAAGAAAAACGCCCTGTTGGACGCCCTTTTGCGGCTGCTGAGTGCTCCAGCGAAGAACCGCGGGGGCATGGAAGAAAACAGCATGGTTTGAATTGAAAACTCAAATTGATTGATAAGGTTGTTGTTGTTCATGCAGCGCGCGCCGCACAGGCAGGGTTGAAAATGGTTCCAATCAATGCGCATAAAAGCGAAACGTTGTTTACCCGTGACTAGAACCGATATGTGCCAAAGCGGACAAAAAGTTCGCCCACCTTTTATTACCGTGGTTTCGCTGGAAACAGTGGCCCCGGTTTGGTGGGGAGAAAAAGCCTAACCGAGTCAAAATGGTGGCTCCACCCGATCGGCGGGGTAGATATTTCGCTTTATTTACTTGCACCGGGTGTTTCCTTCAGGTGAACGGATCCGGATCTTTGCTACTTCTTCCGCGTCGACCCGTGGGTCACAACGACGGGTATGAGTAAACGTCAAAAATTCCGGATGAGCGTTACAGGGCGGAAAGCGTTAACACGGTGGACGCTGCCGATGGAGCGACGCACGACGGATCATTTCAAATTTTCGCTTCCACAGTACAGGCGGGCGTGTTAACGGTGATGGTTTTGCACATCAAAATTCGGTTGATGTATGACGGGTGACGGGTGCGTGTTGTTTTCGTGATTCATACGCTCTGCGTGCCGTGTGGAGTTCGCAACATGGGGGCGTGTAGTGGGGTGGGGAATGGTTCGAAATTCGATTTTAAGAATTCCGCAGCTGGTGCACACATTCACGTCCGCAACACATGAATGTCGGAACCAGGATATTTCAGCAAACTGGGTAAATTTCGTTCCGCGAAGGTGAGTTACAGCACAGGGAAGCAACAATGTAATGCGCCATGGATGTGAGGAATAATGGGTATCAAATAGTGGTTAGAGTCTAATGCATCGTTTGAGAAGAATCATTCATATGAATTTTCAAATCATTAGTAGACTCTCGAAATATTATCCGCACTATCGGTACAAAAATCCCTGAAGATTCACGAGAAACGAGATTGCTAGAAGCAACTATTCTAGGTCATAATTCATAGATAAGACTGGGGATTTGTGAATCTTTAAGGAGACATAAATCTCTAACGATTTATGAATAGTTGAGGAGTTATTAATCATTGAGGATTCATAAATCTAACAGGAATCATGAATCTCCTGAAGAGCGATTGAGAGTTATTCATTCCGTTTGAAGATTCATTCGGGTTCATGAGTGAAATGAGTGATCTGAAAGTGATTCACCTCTTTTTTCAAGGTAACTTTTCTTGCTTGCTTGGATCGAGTTATTTACAACTATTTGATATACGGAAACAAACCTCCTTTATATTTGGTTTAAAGATAACATAATTTGTAGTAAGACAAGTTCTCATATTGCTACTGTTTGCTCGATTGAAATTTGTATCGAATTGATTAAAGTCAATGGTGTGCGGCAAACGTAAGTGTCGTTCTTTTAACTGATGACTATTTTGTTTCATCTAGCGAAAACAATTCATTCACACATCCAAAACAATCACCCTTGAGTACCGAACAAACAAGCCTTCCCCAGCGCCCCGACACCCCCGTTGCGACAAGGGGTGGTGTACTTTTGTAAAACAAGTTCGAACAACTCTCCGGTACATTTGTCACAACGGTAAATCACCCGTCGCGTATCATAAAGTTTACCGCTGACCAGGCCGCACGTGGAATAGAGTGGGGGTAGAGGGGTAGAGACTTCCCCCACGCCAAACATGCCTCTCTTCGCGCGTTCCCGTTAACCACCACTCCGAAGCAGTAAAACCACTTGAGATGAAAGCGCAGCAGTTAAAACGCACGGTATGGCCGTACGTTTTCACTGTAATGGCCGCTGATTATGGGCGACACACAGCGGATGCTACGCCATCATCATTCCATTAAACGAGTACATCTCACCATCGTCATTTTGCGAATATCTGCACATCCATCCGTCCGTGGCACCACGGTTCCACGGGTTGCGGGAGCGCAGCTTTTTTGGGATGTGGATAATTGAAGGAAAACTCGCTTTTACGAAATATGATCAGATTTCCATAAATCTGAATACATATTCTTTAGCCCACGCTTTGGGCGGCCTTCCGTATTTCCGTGCGTTTCCTGTGGGAAGAGGAAGCACCCGATACGGGGTGCGCCGACGGTCGGTCGGCGGTCGGTTAGTGGATTCGATTTTCTTGAGCTTTTTTTCTCCTCGCTTCTCCTCACGCTCGGTTCTTTTTAGTAATGATGTTTTCATCATCATGAGCAGGGGGGGACCGGGAACCCTCCCCCATTCCTGGAGGTAGACGAGAGAAATGATTGGAGTGCCCACAAACTTTATCGCCCAAACCCATCTGTCTGAAGCCGAAGTGGAGCGCGAAAAAATATATTATTAGGAAAATTTCTTATTGAATATTCAATTGAGTCAATTTTTATTAAAACTGAATCATATTTTTTGCCCCCCTATCCGCCATATTTTGTGTGTACGTTTTCGTTTGCTGCTCGATTCCAGCAGAACCACACACACACACACACCCCAAGCTCAATGGAAGATCCACGTCAGCGAACATTCTGGATCGTTCTTCTCGATCTCTCACCCTTCCACCTGCGTTGGGTGAGAGATGGGGTGGGCCTGTGGGTGTTGAGAAAACGCAAAAGTTTTCTTCATTTTACGTACTTTTTGATCATGACCGTCTCCTCGTCGTCCTCGTCGGACGATTCGGTAAAGTAGTTCATGGTGCCGTTGTTCTTCATGCTTCTGCACTACTCGTGCGGCACCCAGTTCGGGTGATGCAATCGCTTTTCAATAACTTTCCAACCTTTTTGGTATGCCTTTTTGTTATCAACCATTCACTCTGGTTCACTCGGGTACAAGGCACCGTTCCGGGAAGTGGAGTTTAATGATACGAGGGCAATTTTGACACCTGCCCCGGGACACAAAGCGGGAAAATTTCGAATCGATAATCACATTACACTTTGGGTGGTTGGACGCCCGCACCCCCCGTTGGAAAAAGGGTTCCAGGGTTTGGGAAACACACCTTTGAGCACCACACTGGGAAAACTCACACGCTCCTGTCCGTAATCGAAATTCAATCAATTGGGTAAACAAACACACGCCTTCTTCACAGGTATCGCAGGCGGGGGAATAGGAAACCAACGCACCGATCGAATGACCACCGTTTGTGGTTGAAAAGGGCTTGGGCGACTGTTGGTTTCGTCCGTACGGAGGGATAAAACGCGACTGGAGACTCTCAGACCCGTCAGCGCGCACCAAGCGGGTCAACCGAATGGCCCGTGACAAGCCGCTGCCGATATCGTCCATCGCGTCATATGTCGCTTATCAATTAAATGCACTTTACTTGTTTCCGTAGTGATCGTACCGATTGAGATTGTGACAGCAGGGCTCTTCTTTCGAGTGTGCCCCTCCCCCCCCCAGTCCAGAAGATGGCCGGAGCGGAAGGTTTCGCCCGGTGGGCGAACGAAACGCCGCCAGTCGCACGGTGACATTCGGTGGATACGCCCGAAAACGCACCGCATTTCAATATCCATCAAATCAGCGTAATGGAATGGCGTTGGTGTTGCCCTCCAGGGGCCCCACTACCATTTCCAAGCGGAGTGTCGTTCTGGGGGGCGGGATGTACTTGGCGCTTATCAACTTGTTGGAATTGATTGCTTCCTAAAGATTGCCAACCTATGGGATCGTTATCGTTAGCGGCAGCAACAAGCGAAAGCATCGTGTGCGCTTCTGCCGGGTGGCCCCGCCGGGCACACTGTTGGTCCCGAGCAGAAAGGGCTTACGGCTGCATTAACGGCTTCTGGTCGTGCCCCATAATCGTTCCGGTATCTGGTCGTTCCGCTTGTCGGCGAAGGTGCGGGTGATAAGTGATCGGTGTCGGAGTCAATAGTTGGGGTTGCGCTGGAAATGGCAGACCGTTTCCGGTGCTCGTGTGGGCAACGTTTCACGCTTAGAGACGTGCGAGCTGTCAAGTGTTACGGTGCCGGCAACGGAAAGGTTTTGGTATCGATAATGAACCGTTAAAATAAATTAGAACATGCCGCGGGTGGAGATATTGTTTTGAAGCGAACATCAAATAATGGTTGTTTGGGTGGAGGGAAATCCGTGTGGCGATTATCGGAAAGTGCAACACGAGGCGAAAAAGATCATCGGGGTGTTGTTGAGTTTATTACTGGATTGGATGATTATTGCCTATCAATTAGGCACACGTGATTTGTGGGCGTGATTTTTCGAACGCTGCGTAATACGTAAGCAATACTGCCGGATATCAAGCACTACCGGAGTGTAAGTTTAGTGAAGGAGAAAATGCAAAATCACCTTAAAAATCCAATTAATTGTAGCCTTTCGCATGGGAAGCTTAAATTTACTGTACGTAGTTCATTTGCTTAGTGGAAAAGTAACTCATTACATCACTCTGCAGCACCTTTCGAGAAAGGGTTTTCCCTACTTGACCACTCGCAGTGCGATGGCACACAATGCCATCCGGGATGAACATTGTGTGTAACAAGAAGGAAATTTTCAAACGAAGCAACCCCAAAAAAAAGTTGTGCTTAATTTCGAATATCGTAAGGGCTAGCTGGTGTTGATTGTTGGCACGGCGGAGCTGTATAGTTCTGGAGTGCCGTTGGAGAAGGAGCTGGTTTTAAGCTGGACGGTTATATTTACACTACCCGGAAGTGTATCACAAACAATCATAAAATGTTAATGGACCGAGTGGGAAAAGCTAACAATAACGTTAGGGGGGAAACAGAAGTGCTACTCCAGCAATGGGACGTAGAACACAACGAACCACTGTGTCCTTTCTCGTACCTAGCTGTGGTCAAGGTACATGGGGTGGGAAATGGTACGCAAGCGGGGAAAGAATGGCTGACCTTTGTAATCAGGTGCATACTGGTTTCGGGTTCGGGGTTTACAGTCGATTTAGGCTACGGTCGAGCATGGAAAAGTGGAAACAGTTTTTGTCTAAATTTAGTACGACATGCATCGGGAAACCGCAACCGAACTCCGAAGCTTCCTGCCTCTGTCCCAAGTTGGTTGGGGCGCTTCCATCCGGTCCGGTTTTACGTACACCGAGCGAGAAGACTATTGTTGGTTTGTTTCTTACAAAGCTGAGTTGTTTTGATTACCAAACCAAATATGTACCGAGTTGTGCCACCTTTCGGGGTAAGTTTCTTCCCTGGTGCCGCCCTCGGTTCTATGGGCTCGCTCTGTCGCTGTTTGCTGAGCTGATAGTGCCAACAGGGGGCTGTTGTATTTGTCGCTGGGAGTGTGAATTGACTTTTTGGATCGAATGAAACGAACGAACGCTCTTTAGTGTACCGTTTCAATAATGGCCGGGGCGCTGTGGTGTTGTGCATCTTTACGGGCAGGAGGGTGATATAATTTAAAGCCCTTTTTTACCTCCCAATGATCGATTAATGTTGCGCTCTAGCGAAAGGCTCATGCAACGCATACAATGTGCATTAGCTGCTACGACAGGAGTGCCCGCTTAGCTGTGGGTCCGCTAGCTGTAGCGCGATGGTTTTTGTAAAATAAACAAGCTAATTTATTAATTATTAAAACAAACGACGGCTGTACCATTTGCGACGGTATTTACAGATCGATTTACAGGTCAGGTGGCCCAAAGCCACCGACGGCTTGAATTATGGGGCTTTACGTTTTTGCGGGAATTAGTTTCCCGCATAAACGAGATTGAAACTAACCTGGGCTGGGGTGATAATGGAAATTGGATGGGCATAGGCGCTCCAATCTAGGTGTACGTGTACGGATTTCATGGGAAGCGGGAGATATATGCGATTGAAACGAATGAAAATTTATACGTCCACTTGCATTGGTGAACTAATTTGCGTTCCAATAACCGTAACGGTGCGTACGTTACCGATTGTCGGTCCTCTACACGGCGCGTTGAAGCGCTTTACAGCTGCACCTACAAAGTGCAACAGTGTGCAAACAGTGTGGTCAATATGTGTTTTTGAATCAATTTTGAAATATGATTTACTATTATAATTTTTATTGGTAAATTTTCTCTACCCATATGCGACGTTAATAACTCTCTACTATGGGGTTTTACCAATACAGTCCAGTCTTATAGGCGGATTCGGAGAAAAGCGGTTTTTGAAAATTTGAGCTAGTTTATAACACAAAATCTAAGCAAAAAGGTGAAAATTGGACGAAAATTCCTTTCTTTGTCACATAAAACATTTCTTTCTAACTTATTTTAATGTAATCTTTCTAAAAAACGCCTGACTTGCTGCATAAATAAAGTGCAGAGAAGTAAGTCGACTCTGTGACTTTGAAGCATAAACGAAATTGCACCAGGAATCGACTTATCCGGAAATTCGAGTTACGTGGATTTTTCGGGGACTGCCTGTATTGTAGTGTTGATATTAAAATAAATGATGACCATTACCCATCACGATCCAGTCCCATTGTGCAACACATCAGTCAATATAAAAGCACGAGCTGCAAAACGCGCCTGAAAGCGGCTCATGTAGATGCCCGGTTAGGTTTCGAACCGCTGGCCGGTTAAAGTTCCGTGGCACATAAATGCAAAACCCTCCGAAACGATAGTGTGTAAATTTGCGAAAATACAAATGAAACAAATTGCATCCCCCTCCCCCCCAAAATATGGCCCTAAGCACTGCATAGAATTTCAGGGCTTTTCACCTTTAGTTTCTTTTAGTTTCGTTATTTTATTCGCCGACAACGGGCGATGTTTGATTTTGAGCTCCCGTCAGTCATGCCGCATCTGGTTCTGGTTCCTTTCTCCCTGTGTTTTGCGAGCCCGGGCCGTTTTTATTGCGGGGTTGTAATCGTGATCATGTTCCACCGTTTCTGCTTTGCTTTGACGTTTTGATAAGAGGCTGTACAATTGTAGCGTTATGCAGTTACTTGTTCTTTTTTTTTTTCATAGTACGTGTGTCGAAGAAGTTTTCTGTATTTGAACACGGAAAGGCAAATATTCTACCATCGGCCAACAGTGCCGGAACACCCAACAGCTATGCACCGTGAAACATAAATCAAAATTAAAATGTTCAACGAAAAGCGCAACCAAAAACAGAAAAAACTCGCTTTGAACATACAATCCTTTGATGTAACGCTTTGGCGCTATTTGTGCATTGTTTTTCGGACCTTCGGTGGTTGAGTTTGGGTGGGTGCGCTTCCCAGTGCACTTTTATTTGCTACCGACACCGCCGGAATTATGCCCTTTTTTGGGCCGTTGCAGTGGCTGCAGTGTTAGGCGCTGCCAGCTGGGACTAGTTGCTGCTGCGGGTTTTATAAATATTTCATTCATAGAGAGCATGTTTTTTTTTTCTCTGTGGCTTGAGTGCGTTATGCCGTCGGCTTGATTTCGATTGAAGTCCGGTGGTGAAACAGTCCAACGGTGAAGTTGCCTGAGCGAAATGTAACTGTTGTAACCGAGCAGCAAGTAAAACCAAAGAGTTTCTTCCGTTTCCTCAAGACTCTATATATTTCCACATTCGTTGTTTCTCTACAGTACTTTTCTGTCTTCCCGCACTTTTCCTTCTGTCATATAGCGTCCTCACTTGACAGATGTCAAGGTTGCTATAGTAGTTATAACAGTAACACAACGCTTTAAACACAATTTTAATTCCCGTAGCGCGTGATGCGCTATTCAAAAGACTATTAAGCCGTCTTTAACTGACAGCTCTCCGAGCGGAACACCCGTAAGCGGAAGTGATTTGTGATGAAAAAAAGGATAACAAAGCGGTTTCATATATTTCCGAAACAATATTTACAACAGTAACAGTGGAAATGGGGACAGATGGAGCGTGTAAATCTCAACGGGGAAAGAAGGGAAAGACAACCGTTCCCAACCTGCCAGCCGCTTCTTAGACGTGGATGAGGAATTTCCCATGCTGATGCTCATCCTCGGGTTTGCGCTTCGGCGTGAAGGGGTTATGCTCGGGGTCCGCATTCAGGTGGTAGTAGCTCGGCGCTTCCTCGCACTTGACATTGTACCACCAGTCGCAGGCAAATTCCTTCTGATTGAACAGCGTGCCGTTGGTGCAGAGGAAGGACGCACCCTGGTGGCCCTCGCGCCCATCGTGACAGGTGTGGTAGGCCTGGCAGCCGGTTTCGACGTTCGCGTACATGCCGGGGATGGCCGGCACGTTGCCACAGTGGAAGCTGGTGTGGGGAACCTCGTGGTAGATCGGGTAGTCCACGCCGGGCACGCCAGGAATTTTGCTAAAGTCCTGCTTGTCCTCCTTCGCGTGATACGGCGCATGCAGCTCGTCCTTGGGATTGTACAGCGAGCCGTAGTAGTCCACTTTGACGCACTGTACGGCACAGCACAGCACCGCAACGGTGGCAATGGCAGCGAACTTTAGCATCTTGTCGCCTGGTCGTTATCTGTTTTTTTTAGGTTGGATAGAACAAGAGCACGTGAGATAAAGCGTGGCAGGGCGTGGAAGGGCGTTCGATAATGCACGGCAGTAGAACGACGACGACGACGGCCTATTGGGTGTTGGCTGTTCCATGGTGTCCATTGGTGCCGCTTAATAGACTACATTCAGGCGGTTCAAAAGAGATGAACGAGCTCTGAAAGCATTCGGTAGCAGGGGGTGTGAAGGCAACGCAAAAAAGTGGCCAGCTGACCGAATTTGAAAGTTCATTCAGCATCCACAGCCGCCGGAGCGGTGTCGTTCGGAAACCGGTTTTTCGTATACGAGGCCAGCGTTGGTTTCCGATATTACGCAATTACCGCACACCCGATTGCACTTCCCGGGGACACCGACCTAAGAGACCGGTTAGAGTGACCGTGTTTGCGATCGTCGTGAAGGCAACACGAAAATCAGATCAATCATAGGCAATGCATTCGCCCCGCCGGGTGCCGCCGGGGCTTCGAGGCTTGGCGTGCGTGCTTTCATGTATCCCCACCCCCCCCTCGGGGCACGTGACGTGCTGGTGCTGGGTCGCATTTGGCGCTCGAGTTCTCGATGTCAAGCGAACTTCGGCACAAGACGATGTGCGCCCTCTGTGTGTGTGTGTTGCTTGGTTTTATTGCGCTTCTAACGCAAAATGTCAAATTATTTACGATCCGAGCAGAGTGGAACGAGAAAAGTGGACTAGCACCCTGGGAACCTGGGAACTTGGAATGGCCTTTCAGTATGAAGTACATCACCGACATCTTTTCGCAATCGGTTGCATTCTGAACCGAAGTGGTGGGAAGGATAAAGATCCGGTTGTGTGTTCAGGAACTCCGTTTGCGGTCGGGGCTGGTGTTGGAAATAAAATTTGAATTTATGATGGAGAAGTAAAGTGAATCTTGTTCCACAATTGAACCGAGCGCACTTGGGAAGCTTCACCGGCAAAGCGGGTCCAAAGACTACGACCGGCAGTATAAGTTTGTCCCCGTACGGCACCAAATGGGCAAAGATACTGGGCGAATCAGTTGTCACTGAGCACAGGGACACGGGCTATCATAAATTATCGTGGCCAAAGATTTACTTTTATGATCACATCACATAACAGCACCGGGACAGAAACGTTCACTGCAAGTGACACATCCGTCAGGCAGCTTGCGAACCGAACTCTGTGGCTACGCACTTGCATTTGATGTAGCATCGAAAACGGATAGTTCTACTACCGGCAGTGGCCATTGAGACGAAATTGCAGTCCCATCTGTTTGCGGTGGAACGTTTCTATTTTCCCTGCCTGGAATTGGAAATGAAGCGAATTGGCTGAGCTGGAGCTGTCTGTGTCTATTATTACGCCGCATAAAATCGAATTATTTGATCCTTCTTTCTTTTTCGGGCCAGTCAAACTCACGCTGCCAGTGATCCAAAAGATTATTATTACACGCTTAAGCTCGCACCACACCTAATTCGACTCGCATCACCTAGCTTCTGAGCGAAATCGTATCAAACTTCTGATGGAAAAGGTATTCCTTCACATCCACAATTTTTGCTCGTGTTTGCCGTTTGCTAGCAATGGGTTGAAATTAATCATATGCATCGTTTGGCATTCGATTAGTTTCCCCGCGCAACGCCATTGGATGGGAACGGCCAGAGCAAAAGCAAAAATCACAAATTATCAAATTATCCATTTGTTTCTGGACGAAGCAGGAGAATCGTGGAGCTGGAATGCCTTCAGATGATAGATCTTTTGAAGGATGTGTGTGAGGGTGTTTTTTTTGCGATCAAGATTGATGAAGAATAATAAAGCAAAATGGAAGGTTTTCGATACGAGTTGGGTGATGCGAGATGCGAAATTACTTGCGAGTACTCGATTGCTCCGAGTACCGATGTTCAGAGGGGGGATGTTCTGATTTATGGATGAGAAATCGAACTTTCTATCAGTTTGCCCTGCGTAAAACCGCAGGCATGCACGAAAGCGTATCAATTTTTGGTGTGTCCCACGTCTGACGAACTGGTTGGGTTGCGTGTGATGTGATGTCTAGAGGTCGTCCGAAGGCGACGACCGATCTCACGTACATCACGCCAAAGCGTTCCCACCACGCACCCTGGACACCTTGTAATGTGTCGCCAAGTTCGTCCGACATCTGGTGGTTGATTCGATTCGAAGATTCACGGCAAGTCGGTAACAAGAAATCAATTTTTCGCCGGCATCCTGATCTGATTGGCCCCCGGTGGATTCGATTGGTACGTGGAAAAACTCGATGAGAAACGCCTGGAAAAATGCTGCTGCCACGGCTGCAAGCGTTTGGCACGAAATATTTATCACTCGCACATACATCACCGTCATCGTAGTAGGCGAATGTAAGGTGTCGGGCACGCAGGCACGGGAAGCGCAAGTAATGTGGCACACACGAGTTTAGAGTGTCTGTCGTCCTTACCAACACCGGCAAAACGGTAACGTTAGCGCTGTCGAACTTACCGAAGCTAATAGGACGAGGTGACGCTACTTGTTGTCCCGAAAAGGGTTTAAGACGCCGTGTTTCCTTACGCGCACAGACGCCGACACAAAACCGTTCCGCTGAAGCACTAATATGAAACTGATTAAATTGGGCTCGAATTTGGACCGATTCAACCCCCGGGCGAGGGGTCTGTCTAACCGTCCCCACCCAAGCGGTTGTTCAAAACAGCAAACCGAACCACTGCCACCAGATGTCGTTGCACTCAGCGATCCGTTGGTGGGCAACATCCCTACCACTGTCCGACCCGACCGAGTTCCGATCGAGCGATTGTTATGAAAGTAACATTTGCCAAGCCCCCACCGTACCAAGCGAGTGTTTGTGGGGCCGAATGGATCAAACTTTATGCTGCCTCGGACCCATAATTTGCGCCCGGTAGACCAAACCGGTGCAGGAAGGCGTTGGAAGTCGGAGTGGCTTGTTTTCAACCAGCCAGGTGAACGCGGTTCGTCCGCCACCCGAAGGAAAGGGAAAGGTAAAAGAAGCGGGATTATGCTGCTAGAGCGAAGGAAGGAGGAGATGCTTGGCAGTGTGTGAGGCAAATGAAAATCGCATCGCGTAGCAGAAAACAACTTTGATGGAAACGCGTTTCTGTGGAGTATGCAGCACACATACAGCACACACACAGTGGAAGGCACAAACACTCATGCGATTTTGATGCTGCATACAACTATTGCCGTTGCATCGAAATCAACCACTTTTCCGCTAGCGTGATCAACCACGTGGCGGATAACTTTATCTAGTAGGCTTGTTAGCAAGACATCAGCTTCCTTTACAATCTCTCCCCAAAACCCTCTTTCTTCACCACTGTGGCTCCACAGTTGCGAATCGTCAACAGCTATCGAAGGAAGCTGGTGTTGTTGGATTTTATTTCCCGTTTCTGTGAAAATAGACAAGCAGCGATTTTTCCTCAGTGAGACATTTCGCAATGCTATTCGATGAAATGCGATGATAAGTTCATATATTAAAAAAGGCTTGTCGTTTTCATCGCGTGTATGAAATAGCTTAATTTTGGCTGTCATTGATTCACAAACACAAATAAAAAATGAGTGTAGGTTGTGTTTAAAATTATATTTTGTTGTAAGTTGTAGGTTATAAACGAATTTATTCAACAACGAGAAGAATGAGGACACGCATTTGGGTAAGACAATCTATAAATAATTTAGTAGCATAAATAAGTAATTTTTAAATAAAGCTGTTTACAAATCGAATTTATAACACTTAAGAGATTTGTCGGAAAAATCACAATAATTAGGCAAAGTTTGCGGTCGATTCCAACTATTCTCTTGGCGCACACGTACGCACATTATGGGTTGGCTTGGGCAAATACTTTCAGCGCATAAAGGGACTTTACTTCGCTTCATACTCTAACCTCCATCCAGCAAACTACCCCAGACGTGAGTGGAGCTAAAAACAAAAAAAGTTTTGTAAATTAAATCGCTATGTTGAAAAGCACTCTTTAAAGTTGTTGCAAAGTTCAAACAGCTGCGAATCGGCACCCCGCCGCAGGCCATCGGAGCGTTTGTGTGCATAAGGTTACCGCGATGATTCAAACATCGCGCGAGCGGACCATTCCACCTTCCTGGCATACCTTTCGCACCGCTCCGGATTAAGGGGGGCGCGTGCTGTGCTGTGGTTGATTTGCGTTTTTATGCTGCTTTTGTTTCTCTATTTACATAGTGTGCATGTTTTTTTGTTTCGTATGCTCTCCGCCTAGCGTGTGCGTCTGTTTGTGGGGCAGACCCCGCAGACCTGGCCCATCGGACTATATCGGACCGCTCGGCACTGAATGAACGCACTCGGACGGTTGGATGGAAGGTGGATTTTCATTGATTGCACATCACAACAGGCTGGTCACCGATGGTGCCGTGTTGAAACGGAGCAGAAAGAAGCGCACTTGGCCAAATGCGAAACATATGTAAAGTGGCACCGGGCTTTGGGTCGGGCGGAGTAGAGCAAAATGTTTCCAATTGTAGACGGCGGCCGATTTCGTGGCGTATGATTGCGTCAGATGATTACGGCTGAAGTTCTGTTTTGGTGCGGATTGGTAACGGACTGGCTGTGGCTTTTCGTTTCATCCAGCGCAGCAGCGGGAGCATCGAACTGACCTTCTACCCGTGAAGGGGCGTGCAAGGGTTTCGCTGAGCCGTATCCGTACGGTACCAGGAGATAGATCGCCCACCACACCCCGGCGTGTGGCGAGGAATTAAATGTAAAAAGGAAGTTCACCTTCGGCAGCAGGCAGGTTAGTCGTTCCCGTTCTGGATCGCAAAAGGGAGTCGATTGTTTTCGGGCCATTACACTGCACGCTGCAACTTTCACACGGAAAGATCACGACACAAAGAATCAGATCAGCTGCCGAAAACAGAAACGATTGTCCAACCGTTTCGGGGGGCGACGGTAGTCTGCAGATCACGGAAAGCTTTGGCATGTCTCGTTCACCTTGGGCTAGCGGGAGTGTACCCGAACTAGGTGCACTGTTTCTACGCAAGATAATGAAAGGAAAAGGTGCGATAATTATAAAAAGTTTCACTGAATTCGAAATCGAAAGGGGTTAAGGCAGCAAGCAGATGGAGAAGATAAAAAGTGTAGTTGGAATAAGTGGAGCATGCAGTATGGTTCCGATAATGGTTACATAGCTCGCAGTGAATGTTTGCATGGGCGCGTGGTACTCCAGTTCAGCTTGGCCGGCTGACATGGAGTGAGTGAAACAGCAACGATGAGTGGAATACATTGCTCGGCATGGTTGCCTTGGACTTGTAGCGAAATTGTTTGTCAAAAAGATCAAATAATGAGGGACAAATGACAAACCATTGTTCTCGGCTTCGGCTGAAGGTTGTTTCAGTTATCTTGCAGTAGTGAAAGCAACCCTTCTGAAGTATCTGATGATTGATATTCTAGAAATTACGTTAGTTTGCCATCTGGTAGCTTGACAAATGTCTTTCATGTCGATCGGCAAGTAGACTACTTGTAGGTTATGGACCAACACTGCAGTTGGAAGACCATTGTTTCTTTCTTCTTTTGTGAGAAATTAAAAAAATTAAGCTTGAATAATTTTTTAAATTGGACATTTGGTATATCTTTGGAGATCATAGAGCGAGTGGAGTTTGGATAGTAAGGGAATAAGAGCTTGTACGCTTGTTAATCGCAACATTGTGATCCGGTGTCATATCCCGGCTGTGATATTCTTCATCCAAATATTTGTTTCCTCAATTAGAAGATACCCTTGCTTTGGAATTCTTACAGATTTTGTGCTGTGGTTCCGTTGGAAAGATCCTATCCCCAATCTTTACCGTCCAGGGAGTGCGTGCGTGCTTGTACAACAGTGTCCAAGGTTTTAATCGATGTCAACGGGGTTGCACATGCCATGACCGTGCGCCAACTGGATTATGGTATCGCTTAAAGAGAAGTGGATCCGAGCGAACTCGTAGTGTGGCACTGGGCTGTGGCAATAGATTTCGACCGATGGATCCGTAACAACCGGCTTTTGATCATCGCCCACTGTCCGGACACTCTGCATCGAGAGATAGCACTAGTTTAGCACGATTGGTAAGCTGGATGGCAGCCCGTGCCCTGGGTGCTGGCTTGCGATGCAACATAACGATAGGCAACAGTGGAATGGTTTCTCCGGCAGGAACCGATCCTGTAGCAAAACCGCATTAAACCCAACCGGAAGAGTGAGAAAATTGGTTTTGCAAAACTCAATCAAACGGTCTCCATTATTTTGGTTTCCTGATGTCCGTACCGAACAAAACGAGTGCCCGGGAATTCGTGCACTCAGGGGTCGGGGAAATAGGTACACGGACAGGGTGCAGGGAAGGCACGACGTTCGACGTTCGTTGATATTGAATCAACAGTCCCGGGAATTTGGTGTGCCATGGTACTCACATTTCGGGGCGATATCGGGTTGTGTTGTTATTTTGTTTCGATTCCGAATACGTGCCCTGTTTGTTAGCGGGGTGTTTGCGTTTGCGACTCCACCCTAATCATCATGGGTTGTCATGGTTGTTACGGGGAAGGATGAGTTTTCGCCGAAACCCTGCGGGAACTAGGGCGAAGGAGCTGTGCAGTAAATTTACAGGCCGGCAGCAGAAGAAAGCACCGCAACAAGGGAGAAAACACAGCAAGTGGAAGCAAAAAAAAACGCTGCTCCGCTGTATCGGAAGGAGTTGAATTGCTTTTGGATTGGTTTTCGTGAACGACAAATGCAGCGCGCCGTAATGGTGGCTTCCTTTCGCAAACGAATTCCGCACGAGAAGGAAATTACGCGCCATACGAAACGCCCAGATCGCACTCGGTAATGAAGCTACATTGTGCTGTGATCGACATGTGCGCCACGGCGAAAGGATTGGTAGGTCCCGGTGCGTCCCGGTGCGTCTTTGTCATCGGTGCCACAGATCAAGCCAGAACATCCCGCTGCGTATTGACCACAGGACGGCCCAGATTCAATGATATTAATCACATCTTTACGGTTTGCTGAGAAAGTTAATTTATGATACCGAGCACTCACGTATGCTCGTAAGCTTATACTTCCGGTTTGCCATATCCGTCTGACGATGATCGGGTCTCTCCCTGCGGCCGACTCTCCGGCACGGGGCCTATTTTTACTCGGTACGCTCGGTACACGTCGTTGAGCAAATTGTTTACCATTTTATCCATGCCCCGGACGGCCGGGCGGATGTGTTCCGACGGTGAGCGTACGGTTTGAGGTTAAGTCCGACTTCCTCCACCGCCCGAGCGTACACCGGCGGGTGTGGAGGGTTCTGACGCGTCCCCATTTAATCTTATCCTTCCATCATCGTTTACTCTACTTATTTCCGTATCACAAATTAACTTCTCTATTGCTGCTTCTTTGCCGGTGGTTTGCTTACGGCTCGGTGTGGCAATGGCGTCGGAAAGCGAGACCGATGAAACAATGCTGCGGTAGTGGGTCGGTTTCCGGTCCGGGCCGGCGCCCGGACGCAACCGTTCCGAAGCGGCAGGCCTCGGAAGGCCGGATGGCCGTACGGTGGTGGACTCTCCCTCTCCAGGGATCAACGAGAGGGTCTTTTGTTCTGAAGTACGTTACGTAATTTACGATAAAGCATTTATGGTTGATTGTTGATTTCGACAAACGAAGTGAGCCTCCTTTGTGGATACAGTGGGTTGTAGAGCATAAATAAATTGAATTCTTGCTTGCAGCCAACAGGAAAAGAACAACTTTAAACTTTAAAGAAAAGAACCACGGTGAATAGAGGAGTCTGTTAGGAATTTTTGGATTTTATAATGTTATTTGCTAAGGGGCGCACCGTTCAGCTATTGTCCTATTGTCCCGAAGACGAACTTCTGTTTCGACAATATCTGGCAACACTGCTTTTATTATTTGTATCATGAAAATGAGCTTTTATGACGGCACACCAAGGGGCCCATGAAGGGGTTTCACTTCTGCTAAAGAGTTTATTGCTATTTGTGGCGTTTAATTTTGAAGTTGCTTTTTCCCCGCAATCCTCCTCGTGTGCAGATTTTGCATTTTCCAGGTCATAACCGTCCATAGTATGCAGCGTGAAATTGATCCAAAACTTCCGCATTCTGACGAGAAAAGCAATAATTTCCTTCGTTTTACTTTGCTTTTGCTTTCCACAGAAAAATCGTACAGCTCTCGTGACGAACGGTCATTTTGGCTGTCATGCGGGGAGAATTGGGTGAAGCTAGCTCAGGGCACAAAGACGATGACTGAAACCGATAGAGCAGCAGGTCTTTATGCGGTCGCCGAGGTCTTGTCCGTCGAAGGGTTTTGCTGTCGATGTAGCGTTTTCCGTCCGGGCTTTGTGTAGACGAAGCGGAGGTTCCTTTGTTTTTCGTGCCATTTCGTGCAACGTTTGCTGCTTCTCGGGAAAACAGGCGGCTCAATAGTGTGGAAAGGAAGTCACTCAGCAGGAGGTATCAACGGTTTCTTCACCGGTCTAGCACGGTACCGTTCGGTAGCGTTTAACCGAAAAATATTGAATTTTAAGATTTTTCCACGACGGTGAAGATGAAATTGCGGTATGCGGTTGGAGGAGGGCCCGGTTGGGTTGATGCTTCTCCAGTGGCTGATGGCTCGTTTGCATTCAACGCCAAACGGATGCAACAACTCGTTTTGCATCCTGTTGACCGAAACTGGAACGCGGAATTCGGAAAATGGTCGAGATAATACCCACGGCCGGTGGGATGCGAAACGGCGCAACGATGGTGCACAAATAGCTCCAAAAGCTTGTATTATGCAAATCATGACCTCGGCATAAAGCATAACTTGGAGTTTTCGGTGGAACGACCCGTGGGTTTTGGGTGGATGCGTGGAATATAGAGCTGCATTTTCGTTCACATTCATTCAGCTATGACGCCATATTGAAACTGGCGTGTGCTTACGTTAACTGTGGTGCCCTGTGTGTGTGTGTGTGTAAAATGGTCGGAAAAGCGTGGAAAAGCGATGGTTGGAATCCGTTGGCAAAGTCTTGCCCCGCGTAAAGCGGCAACGTGGCGTGACAGAAGAGATTAAACCTGTACGTCCTGGAAGGTTTATGGAACCGCACGGATAGCAACGGACTCTGGTGTGTGCGATAATGAGTGGGAACGGGTTGTTTTTTTTTTGCTGGTGCGAGGAACCCAACCCAAAAAGCGCCACCATCTACGGCGCTTATCTTTTATCGCGAAAGAGAATTTTCACTTTAATTACTGCTAGCTAAAAGCGAGCGTTTGCTAAAGGTGAAGGACTGAGTCGCTTGAAATTAACTTCCGATCCGTATCAATGTGATGCAATAAAGCGGAATGTGCCCATTGTTGTCCGTTATGTCCGTCCGGAGCGAAAGTTTTGTATCGACAAAGTGTATCGGTTTCCCCGGAGTTGACCATTCACTTTCCTGGAAGTGCGACATTCGTTCGTCGAAATCAAATCCTTTCAATGATCGGAAAAGTTTTAATCTCCGTTCCTTCAGTATCGATCTAGTCCTCGGAAGCACGTGCCCCTAATCGAGGGATCGATTGGAAAGTTTGCCACGAGCATCATCGTCCGAGCAGCAAAACATGCTCATAAAAATTGTTTAAAAATTATGCACTCAACGTGCCCGGGATGGCTGATGGTGTTGAAGCCCCCGGGGGAGGCGAAGAAGGGCTTATGGGTTTTTCTTGGTGGTCCATTTGCCATTCTTCGATACTGGGATGCTGTTTAACGATCTTTCAGACTTCTCTTCTTGAATTGATCTTTGCAAATACCGTGCGTCCGTTACGCCCCGTTGGGTCCGTATTCCATTTCGTACGGACAGCCGTATTGTGGCCACCGTACGTTGAAGAGTGGCTTCCGACAACGCTCCACTCCCGCCGCGCCGAGTCGGTTGGGAATTTCTTGCAAATGTGGCCGATCCGCATGACTGACCAGCGACGCACATACCCACAGACACAGAGAGAGAGATATGAACAGTTGGTTCGGTTCAACTATCGACAGCTCCACGCCGACATTGCAGTCAAATTTCTTAACTTTTGGCACGCTTCCAAGCGGCAATGGGAATCCATTCCATTTCTTTTCCACTCTTGGGTCTTGGGTCTTGTGTCGAGGTATCATTATCGTTTGCTGCTTTGCTGCTGGCAGACGGATCCCCCGTTTTTGGGGCAGCTTGCATCTTGCCTGATTGTGATGGGGCTCGATGAAGTCCCGATTGTTGGTTGAAGTTCTTCCCGCAAGGTTGCCTGGGATGCCGGGGGAATACGGCGCCATTTCTCAGCAAACCGCTCTCAAAAACTCGATGCGTTTTGCGCTTCAAATCCAATGCATTATCCTGAGTGTATCGCTCATTCTCGTAATGGGCCGGATGTTGCCCTGCCGCTCTGCAAGAGGGGATGGAGCATAACCATTTACCATGCAACTTGGGGCTGTGTGTATGGGAGTGTAGTGCCGGATGTGGCATGGCAAGCGTGTAGATACATGTGGCGAATGTGCTTCGGTTTTGCGGAAGTACGGACAGGCAGTGCAAACTTTCTACCACTGAGCAGCCCAGTCAAGGCAAGGTGATCTGGTTTAAGTGAAGAGTAATTGTTAAGGGTTCATATAAAAATGGACGACCGGAAAGGGATGATGGGAGTTGAAATAATGTGCTTAGAGATTGAAATTCGGTCAAGTCAAGTACACACCGTAACAAATGAGAACTAAATTTGGGGCTAAGTTGGTTGAATATTTTTTAGAAGAATTTATTAAGAGTGTTTATTACTCATTTAAATATGTTAAATATTTTGTTAAAGTTCATGTTTTATAACACGGTTTATTTGTGATAAAATTCCTCAAAAAGTCCAGTGTTTTAGGTTTATTCTTTACCTAAATGAAGAATACAGACTTAACGCTCTCGGCATTTTCCATGGGAGTATATTTGGTCTGTTTGGTATGTACGGAGCACTATCCCCATTTCGACAACATAAAACGAAGCACCGTAAAGAAAGATCTCAAAATCGGATAGAGCACTGTTTGTTTGCTAGTTGCTCCATTGTCATTATTGCAAATGTGCTGAAATTGAATTGCAAGGAGCATGTATTTCGGTTTTATTACTGGATACTGCGGTGCAGACGATGATGTTAGCGTCGTCTGGCGTGTGAACTGGGCTGGCTGGAACCCTTCGGAGTTACCAGATTTTTCCGGTCACGGGGCGGTACCGGTCGGTAGGGTTTAGGGTGCGTTCGCATTGTGCTTCACACCTCCGGCTGGGTTCGAGTGGTTTCCGTTTATGTTTTTTGTTTTATTTTTGTGAAAGAAAGCTACGGTATTGTTTCTTCGTTTGATCATAGTTAAGAGCACCCGGAAGGTCGTGCAATGCGATTGTACTCGATTGCAGGGTCACGAAAGTAGGAAGGAAGCAAGGAATTTAATTTTCCAAAAAGCCAAGCAATAACGAATCGGACCGAGTTGCGAATGAAATTGTGTCCGGTTTGTTTTGTTTGCGATTGTAATTGTTTTTAACTTATTGCATTTTAGGTGATTCTTTTTTAAATGTTTGTGTAAAACAGGTAAGGACGAAAGGATTCTTCAATATTTCTCGTTAGCTGAGGGAATGTCTTAGATAAACATGCTTCGTACGCAAGGTTTTTTTAGTTTTGCTTCATTTGTCTTACCACCTGTGAAGACAACACAAAAAAAAACACAAACACAATTTGAACGTTCAAATAAAGCTTTTCTTACCACAATTGGTCCGCATACATGATGACATTTAACATCTTTGCCACAGTGACGAATGACGGCCGGTGGAGAGATTTTAATTGCATTAGTTGACAATCGAGAGTGCCATGGAAAAGCGATTGGATTGATGATGCGCCCGTCACACCGGAACATTCTGGTGCGTTCCAATCAGGAAATGTCAAACCTGGTGTCAGGAAGAATTTCGGTTGGAAGTTTGCCTTCGTCGTGAAACTATCGAACTGCCGGATAAGCAAACAAATTGGACAATTCGAAGGTATACCAACACGAGAAGTTATCCGATGGTTTTTTTTGTGTTTCAGGGATTTTCCGTATGATCGTTTGTGTGGTGGTCACCGGTCGGGCTTCAGCTGTCAGCTGGAATCTTTCTATACCGTGCCCGAAACTGCACGGCAACTGCACCGGGATTTTAGTGTCCGAGTGGATGTCACGTCAACAAATGCAGTGTGAAATCCATGTGTGTAATTGCCATTAAATTTATCTTCTTAATGACTTTTCGCATCTCGTCGCAGTCGGTTGGTGCTGCTGCTGGCCCAAGCACAGGGCAAGGCGAGTACATGTTTGTTTGCCATGGCGCAAGTGCGGTGGCACGAGAAGCGTAGGAGCGATTTCGTAATGTTTGAACGTTTAGGCAAATATCGTAGTCAAGGCACGATTCTCGCCTTAAGTGAGAAAATAGTCTTTTAATACAACGACCACTGCTGCTACGGGTACGGGGGGCCAGCAGTCTGATAAGAATGGAAGGATTGTGCAAGTATGTGCCGAGGCGAGGGGCTATGTTATCCCCATAATCCGTTGGCCCATCTCGTACGCGTTGCCCAGCTGTACGCTGCTTCTTCAGTATGGGGCAGTTTCTTACCTTTGCCTTTGCTACTAAATGCCTTCCGTGTCCGGGGGCGAATCGTTCGGGGTTTCGGGGTGGGCGGGTACGGCGGTGAAGCGCAAGGAAAAACACTCACACTCATAAACTTATTTAGACTGTCATAAAGCGATCTATATTTCATTTTTTACGACCAACCCGCCCCGAAAACCCGGGTGCCCCCGTATGTGTAAGGGCCAGTCGGTTGGTTTAGCGTTAACTTCAAACCATTCGGGGTGGCTGGCTGGTTGGCTACAAAACCGGACCCTGCTGGTCAGACACTTTCCGGACCGTTCCGAGGGGGAAGTAATGTTGCGGATCGTTTCTTTCAACACTTTCAGTCCATTGCTTAACGCCGTGCCGCGTTGGGGCAGGTTTTTCGGGTTCGGGTTCCTTGGTTCGGGTTCGGGTCTTGCATAGGGGAGGATTAGTAGGGTGTGTTGGTACGGTTCGGGATGTGTGTACGGCACACTTGCGTAAGCGGTAGCTGGTGTCATCTTGAGATAGGATTTAGCGCCGGATAAGAAGTTCGATTTAATAGAAATAAAAGCTCGTCCAGCTTTATTGTTTTTTCCCTCCGTACGTATACCGACACTGGTTAGAAGCGAGCGAGTGCGAGATTGCAATGGAACGGGCATTTTCGGGCATTTCGGACACCCGCGCATTCGGTCGGGGAAAGCAAAACACGTATGTGGAAATTAGATTTCCAGTGAAATAAAACCAAATGATTCCATAAAACGGCGAGAGCGCATTTGTTTTCTTTTTTTTTTCTCGTGCGAACAAAGCTCAACAGTGCATACGTTCTGTTATTGAGGTTTACATACAACTCCTCTAACAGGGCTCGACCAGTTTCAATTGGTTCAAAACTGTGTACCGGGTTTTCCCCACTCATGGTCCTTCCCCCCTCTTGGAAGTTTGGGAAAGATTGGACAAAACGAATGCACAGCAGAATGTGTCTCGCTTACTCTCCGCCCGTAAGGAAGCTTCCGACCGTAAGGAATGTGATTCTTTCTGTCGAAAAAGTACTTCACATGCCGGTGTGTAGTCATGGGGATTCCTCCTCGGACTCGGCCGGGCAGGAATTACCGGGAAATTGTTTATGACTTTTTCCCCGTGCGAGGGGAAAATAGGCACATGATTATGTTAAAAGCTCGATACGTTCGTGTAGGATTTGCCCATGCTAGGAGTGTATTTTATATCATCTCCGGTTCCGTGGCGTCCGGAAATGGAACCGGTGCAGATTAAGCTATAAAGCAGATGTGATTGTTTCGGATTGCGAGTGGATTTAGGACTTATCCTCACACCACCACCATCCCGCTGACGTTTGAAGCCAGTTGACATTTAAGCGTTTTAAGAAAGCCCATTTCATCGTGCGTGTGAGTGTTTTTTTTTTTGGCTGCAAACCGTGCAACCTGAGGAATGTCAGCATGCGGAAGCACCAAGCAATAACACCAGGAAGGACGCATTTTGTCGGAATTTTCGGCTCGGCGGCTGAGATTTGTTTGGAGACGGGGAGTGCTTCGCCTAACTGAGCTACCGCGGTTAAGTCACATTTTATGACATTTTCAAACGGCGCGTTGAAATAAAACAGTTAAACCGAAGAAAAGAACAGAAAAGAAAAAGAATGCGCTTCCTGTGGTCGCTAACTGCTCCGGCAGAACAAAAACCCTTCGTTGCAATGAAAATTACGCTCAATCGCGGAAAGGAATCCGACAAAAAGGAGTGCGAGCCACAAATGGCTCAAAATGCTGATGCTAAGGGCGAAGGTTTTAAAGTGGCGGAAATCATTTATGGCTGTCGCGATGATTGAATCTGATGTGCGAATGTGACACGAATGCGTTATTACATTTTCATACTTCTCTGCTTTCCGCGTTGGCAAACACGTGCGCAAAAAAGACAATGGATTGCATAGGGACAAGACAGAGAGATCCATAGGGTTTGAGGTCTGTGTTGGGTGGTGAATCTCTTCTTGGCTGATTGAAATTGCACCTAGCAGTGTGGAGGGAGGATCCTCCTTTTGTGCCGATGAAAAAAGGAAGATCAGAGGATAAAGATTAGAATTGGACTAGTTTGTCGATGTGAGTGGGTGTGTGTGTGTGTGTGTAACACTGTGAAAAAAGAAAAATAATTTGATGAGTTTGCTTGTCATCCTGTATGTTCCGTAGAAAAAGGTGTGAAGTGTAACGTTACACGTTGGCGATATCCTTTCGGATTAAACGTTCTGCTGGAGAGAATTGGTTGGAGATGAAGCATAAAGAAACTCATTTCCGAAATGGCAATGTAATATCTGGAAGTATGCTAATCGCCCCTAAAGGCAGTGTAGCTGTGTAAAGGTGGTCTGGACCCATTCCAGGATTTTGAAATATTTTTTCCAAAAACTCAAGCTTTACTAGATGATGATGTATATCATTCAGACAATTCCTTGTTTTCTAGTTGAGTAATGATGCAGATCCTTCAATTTTTGCAATTCAATATTTTTCCCACAGTAACGGATGTAGTTTCCCAAGTTCGGTGCCATATCCACCCTGTGCACACGAGATAGAGTGTCAAAGTCACCGCCTGCTTGTAAAACTTGAAGCTTTGACGTATGACGTTACAAACACACTGCTTTCGCTGGGACATAAGCTGAGAAATTCTGCTCGTGTCATTACGTTACGCCGTTTGCGGGACAGGGGACCAACGGGGGTGGTGGGACCAATTCTAACTTTCCCGGGAAAAGATCTGCCCCGGCTCCCTAAGCTCGTGTTGTTCGGTTGGTTTTATTTATTCATAAAACTCATCATCGTCTCGGGCGGGAACACATTCCGGCTGGGAGTCACACATGCACACGCCGTGCACAGTGCATCTGGAGGAGTGAAAACTGTCACATGAAAAGCGATGGAAAACCCGGATGTTGAACGCTTAGCGTGTTGGGTAATCGGAGGGGTGGTGGGGGGACATGGGAACCACACGTTCCATCGTACGGGCCAACTAGTTGACAATTCGTGTGAGAGAAAGGAACGGAGACGGAACGGAACAAACTAGTACGGCCAGAGCCGGGCTGAAGAAACGAAATATGGCCACGGTGCTGCTTAAGCCCACAGCAGCTCCCATCTGTCTGCCAATCTGAAGTATTTCTCATAATGCATTAAAGGCATTTCGGTTTCGTTTTGCAGTTCGTATTTTTATCCTCCACCGCCGCGGTGGTTGCTCCGGTGCCTCCGGTCGGTTGCCGTAGCTTTGTCACGGGGGGACTTTTTTTTTCTCTCCCCCTCTCTGCAGATTTGGTCTCGTTTGTTATGATTCTGGGCTTTGCGGTTTGCCCGACAGAAGCCAGCGAAGCACTCTGTCGTGGCTGTCGCCATTTTCCGCCGCTATTCTCGCATAGATCTGGGGGGATTTTCTCGGATTTTATTTATATATTTTCTTCATCTTATTTGTCATTGTTCTTTTGTGGACGACCGAGGGTGCGCCTGCAGTACCGTCTAACTAGTGCTGTGGTTGTTCGGATGTAATCCGATTTGGGATCATTTTGCTGTGTTGTTTTTCGTTGTGTGTTGTTGTCGCTTTATTCATCTTTTTTTTTTGTTTCGCCCTAGTGCTGGTTGTACTTTGTTTCGGTTGTAGTTTTGTGGAAAAGCGTGTGGTCGGGAATGCATTTGGGGGGTGGGAAGTTACCCGTACGGAGTTTCGTACCGTGCAGCAACAGTGGATGGGATTCCGATGACGAATGCTAATTTTGTAGTTGCCTAAAGTGTGCAGGATGCATTTGTTTGCAGGCGATCCCGCAAGGATGCACTCGGCTAGTGTGTGTGTGCATGTTTGGGATAATTGGCAATTTGTTGGAGTGACGGGCCAACCGAATTAATGCTAGTTGGTGCGTTTGGCGCGCGGTGAGTTAGAGAAACTGTGAAGATGCATTTAATGCGAATGTAATTTCAGGATTATTGTTGTGAACTTTAGCAAAACGATCGAATAGTTAGATAATTGGATACAATTTTCAAACTCCGACCCCAGAAGTATGCAAGACAAATTGAATTTGCATTCTCTAAACAGTTCTTTCATCAACGGAATTGCATCGAGATTCATTGGCTCTTGTTCGAAATTGCATAATTTGTTTCCAACCTCTTAAGCGCAATTGCTCTCGATCGGTGGAAAAAGCTTTTCTAGGTTGCCATAGAAACTGTTTAGATATTCCTGGTTCAATTACGGCAGCAGTGGTACTCTAATGTCCGGGCAATAATTAATCTGAATAACCATAATTTATGACTGTATTCATTCTTGTAGCTACACAGTTTTCCCCCCCCCATAACGGGTGGTTACCTACGGCAAGCTCTAGCTCTGGTGCGATTGGGAAGAAGGGCCGCAGCCTTTATATTGCACGCCTTGGCAGTGCAGTGCCGCTACAGTTGCAGCTACTTACGTATTTCGATCAATTAGTAGTGCCTATTTGCTATGCACAATAGGGCGAAAGAAAGTGGAGCTCTGGCGAATCGCGCGTTTTCCATCCTTTTCCCCGTGCATTCCTAGGTCCAGTTTGCCGGCGAAACCAACGCGGGCCAACGCTGAACAATGCGTTGTGGAAGTTCTGTGGTCAGCAGTTTCGGGCGGGTTATGGCAACATCTTTACCCGGCGGGCCGCTTGCTCGTGGCCTGTGGCCTGAGTTTGGTCGAGGTCGAGGACGACTAATTATGGAGGTAGAAAATGAATCTGTTCGTCCATGTCCTTCCCGGAACGGGGTGGTTTGCCCTGTCCACGCCACCGCCCCGTGGACCCGTACGGGGAGGTGTGTGGCGAGTCTTTGGTTTGAATTTTGCACCGAAAACTGTACAACAACTACTCAGCAACAAATTAACAAACAACCCGAAACTTTTATCCAAGATTTTCTTCTTCGACCATGTGCCCCGGTTTTGCCCCGGCTAGTGCTCTCGTTCGCTCCCCCGAAGCTGGGCTGACAAGGCTTTTCAATCCCTTCTCCGCAAATAAAGAGCGAAGCCTTGTCGTTTGTGGGCCTTTTTTGTGGGGGTTTTGCCTACGCCGGTTGGTTGCGTTTTGGGGCGAGGCCATGTTTGCAAGTTGGCTTCGGCATTTCGGGCAGCAAGCAACACGCATCGGCGAATGGTTTTTCCATTGAGTAAACAAGGAAGCATTTCGTACCATTATTCCAGGCAGGTGAAAGACCGACGTTGGCCAGGAAAAAAAAGGGATAAGGCTCCCAAACTTGTTTATAGGCGTTCCACCGGTCCACCGCATACTGCTACTGTGTGCCGATGCAAACACCGGAGAACAATAAAAGTTCGGGAGCGGCAGCCAAGATTCGCTGAAGTAGGGTCCAAAGCCTGCCCGGCTAAGGAGAAACTTTAAACAGTTCCCATTCGCCATGGGCCGGGCAACGACCGTAACCGCCGGATCATGGTGAAACGAACGGCGTAAATCCTATAACTAAGAATAACCCGAACGCCGCTTGCGGGACACGGCGAACGCTCAACTTTTAATGTACTCCGGTAAGAGAATACCGAAGCGGCTCCTTAGGAACGCTCGCAAAACTTTCCCAAACCCCCTCGAAAGTAGTTCCGACACCGGGAAAGTCTTGAGTTTATACGACTTTAGTCTGACTGCAGTGGCGTCGTCTGACGGCAACGTGGTACGTGTGTCTCACGAATCTTCCAAGCCGTGCCATTGTTGAACGGAGATTTGTTTTTATTATTTGCATCGGATTAGTGGGTGGGAAATGATGTATCTATGCAACCACAGGATACAAGGGCGTGTTGTTATTGAAACAAAGCGGTTAACAATGACATTTACTAACTACCCCCTTCCGAGAAACCCAATTTTGCCAGCGGCCGTTGACAAAATACGGGTACGGGATGCTCCTGTCATCCGCTGGCGGTGATGATTAAAACGAGATCAAAGGTAAAGCCACCTACTTGATCGATGCGAAATAATGGCTTACTGTGATAGGAGCAAAATGTGAGGGATTTTTTTTCTCGTTTGTTGTCCCCACAACGGGGACGATGTGTAGGTTTTAATAATAATGTTAGCCTCCGTACCGGCGGCATGCCCCCGGGAGTCGGTGCAGATGTACGCCGGTTCCGTTTCGGGGTCCGTTGTTGTGACCGTTGTTCAATCAATGCTTGGAACATTGCGTCACAGTTGGGGTTGTTCGGGTGATGCATTTGATCGATTCGATGGTGCTAAGCTGTGTGTGTGTGTGTGTGTGTGTGGAGGGGTGGAAGGTATGATAGTGATAGTTTGTTTCCTTTCAGGCAAACATCGAGCGCGCTCGGTGTTGGCTGGGTGCAGCGCCGAATTTTTAGTTTTATTTCACAAGGGTTCTGTTTGTGTGGAAAAGCCGCTGGTGCGCGTTATTAAACAAGATCCAATATATGAAACGCAGTATCATCCCCGCCGGGCTTAGCGGAGTCGCTTATTGGTTCGTTTTTAAATTGAGTTTTTTAATTTCACAATCGAGGACGGGGCGCGGACGGGAGCTGCAATGTGCGGAAATGCGTGCGTGGAACGCGTACTAACGCTCCCGTGTTGTTTTTCCCTTGGTTGTTTTTTTGTTAATTGGTTTTTATTCCACGCTCATGTTTGATGATCGTGATGATGAAACGATTTTACGAGAGTTTGTGAATTTTTGGGTAGAAAATATTTTGTAGCCCTTGCTGTTGTTAGTCCGGGATGCTACGTGGATGCTGGCAAGCAAGTGGAGTTTGTTCAGCTGCCAAACGCAAGAATTTGTTTGTTTTACTTACGGATGAGCACTATTTCCGCTACCGAAGATTGTTGCAGATAACAGAGGAACAAACGTGTTTGGCGTTTGGTATGTAAAAACTCGATCGCAGCGAGCGAAAGGATGCAGCTTACCGCATTTAACTGAGTGCATTGTTCCAAAATTTGCATATTATCTCCAACACCAAAAGAGTTTATTTTGCGAGCTCGGTTGCTTCCCGTGGGAGGGGAAGGTTTTGTCGTCTTTTTTGCGCTTAAATAATAGAAATTCGATTAGGGAACATTTCGAACAAATAATTCCTTTCCACACACATACACATTTCCAGTTCGATTGCGTTGTGTGCACTGTTTGATTATAAATTGGTTGCTGTCTTCGGCGAGTGCAACTTCATTAGAAGTGTGGCAACAGTTTTTCGTCGCCGAATCATTTAGTTTGAAGCTATCAGAAAGTTTTACGTGACCAAAATCAATTTATTCTGCACTTCGCTGCCGGGGCCCTGCATGCATGTGGGCCCACGGGCACTGGCACACCCGGATAAAGTTATAACCTTTAACATTGTTTTGGTATGGTGGAGTATTTTTTTTATTCATCTCCTTTTTTTACCCCATATTGTTTGGTTGAATTTTTCCACAATATTCTCGTGTCTTATTTGCGCGGAGAATGCGCTTCTTTGCCAACAAAAAAAAACAGACCCGATCCGATCAAAATTGTACAAACGCTACAAAAAATAAACAAAATGGTGGACACAGGACAAAAAATAAACCTACATAGGGAGGCCGGTTGTCACCTGGAGAAAACAGGACCAGCCTTCTCCCTCACGCGCCCTTATTGTACTGGCCTGTGTTGAGTTCTTTTAGAAGTCGAACGGAATTTTAATTGCAAATTTAATTTTGACCTCCCCGATCGTCCCTGCGTGTCCCTGGTGTGTAGGCAGCCAATATGGCGCGGAAGGGACACTGTTGCGAAAATCTACAGGACACTCGTACGCCACTCGTCCAGTAAGGGATGCGAGATTTGCGTTAGCCCGTTGTGCCTTAAAAATGGCTTTATTATTTCTCCCGCTATTATTCCATGCCAGTGCTCCAGAGTGTCCCAGCAATGTTTGCCCACCGCTCACGTTCGATGTTTTCGCTAGTTAATGCTCTCCGATTTTTTTTTGTGCTTCCCACTCCGCGGCCTAAATGAAAATACGTTTGCAAAATTAGCATTTCCAGTGAATGGAGAAGCTGTCTTTCGCGTCCATTTCACACTTCTTTTAACGGGCCCGTTCGAGTCCGCGTGTGTCCCTCGCCCACAGTGGGGGCGCCCACACTCATTTGCCGTCTTGTCAGCCGGGACGCACTCCGGGACTAGGGTGACCAAAATTAGCTTTCGTTCTAATGAAGATTTTCCCGATGTTGTTGGAACATTGGTTCCTTTTTCCTTCAGCGTGTTCGTTTGTTCCGTTGCGGAGTGTATCGTACCGATACGAGTTCCAAAGAACTGGATCGAACCGAATGAACTGCTAAGTGCGACAACTTTCATAAGCATAATGCTGCCGAAAGGCATGTTGGGGCACTTGGAAAGGGACGGAGGAGACAAACGCAAAGGCCGCGAAATGAAAATGACCTGCTGCAAAGAATAAAGTACACGCGTCGGTAAAGTAACGGAGATTTGTGCTGGCTTTGTGTCCCGGGTCGCTTAATTAATTATTGGTCTTTGGTGCTCGTTTCGCTTTGATAACCATAGTGATTAGTTTCGCTGTTGTCGGTGAACTCTCCGGTCGGTAAGGGAAAAGGGAATTTGGAAAATACGGGCGATCGATAATAATATTGTAGCAAATTGTTTTGCAATGAAGTTAGCATAAAAGTAGTGTTTTGCTTGTATCTTTTGAGTCATTCATGCGAATCTTTAGAAAGGAGTCGCTCAAATCATGATTCTACTGTCAAAATATTTATGAATCATCAGAGAATCGTCAGAGATTCACGAATCTTCATAGTTTCTTTTAGTTTCATTCAAGTAAGATTGATAAATTTAAGTAATCAGAGATTCAAGTTCATTCTTTTGGATGAAGGATTCATTCAGAGCCATGAATCTAAATCAGTTTTACCCAACATCATTTTAAATATAATTAAACCTTTGTATGTTTTAGAGCAATGCGTTGGTATTTATGGACATTTTCCAGTTTACTACCTGCGCGGATAATAATAGAGAATTTGGCAGGAATCGATACCTCACTTCTGGTCTAGGAAGCATCACATGGATTTGCAGGTACCGCTTCCAGCGTTCGTTATGCAAAATGGAACCAATGGTTTTGTGATTTTTCCGTTACCGTCCACCACACGAGCGATGAATAATGGAGTTGCCGTAGGCGCCACTAGAAAACTTTTCGCATAGAGCATCGATCGATACATTCCGAACCCGATCGGTTCCGGATGTTCCCGCAAACAGTGCGGATTATTCAACGAAACAGCGCCCGCACACAGAGCGTTGGCGTTGGTGTTACAATGGCTAAACACCTGCCCAAAACCGTACACCCAAAAAAAAAAAAAAAAAACCCGACCATTCACCCAAACCAGGAACCTCAACCACGGCGGTTGTGGGTTGGGGTTTCTGCTGAAGATGATAGCCTTTTAGCTGCTGAGATTCGATTTTCGTTCCAACTTTTTGGAACGATCGGTGAGCGGGGAAGAGGGAGAGGGGAGGGGGGGGGGGCGGTTCTTATGGTGGTGGTAAAATATTCAAATTGAAATGCATAAAAATTGAAATAAATAGTGTTTGTACGAGGCTGGGGGAATCTGGGGAACGGCCACGGTTCTTGTTGGTGTCCAACGCCTAACGGCTGCAGGCTGTTCCTGGGCTTGGAAGTGTTCGGTTGCGTTCGGTGTATGCCCCATGCCCCCCACCATGAGTATGGAAAAGTGTGAAGGTTGTATTGGGGGGGTGTGGAGTTGTGCTTCGGTAGCCTACGTCCAAGAATTGGCCTGTAAAAGGTGTCTCGATTCTTTTGCAAACCTCCATTATCACAGCAGCAACATGGCAAAGTCGGTTCACCGGGAAACCACCCTGACGGATGGGATGTCACACCTGGGGAAAGGAGGGGGGGGGGGAAAGGTGTGCAGAAAATGGATCATAACTATCTTCCGGATGAAAGGATGTTGCTCTGAACACCGAAACGACCCTGGCTGACGTAAGTGTGCTGCACCGTATCCGGGCGCTCTCCTCTCGAAGATGGTGCTTTTCCCTTTCGAAAACCCTTTTCCAGGAGCAAAAGCAACAAAAAAAAACCCCGACGCCGGTAGGGTGTAGTGGGTCTGTATGCTAAATACTGTCGATTTTATGATGTACTTTTATTGTGCCGGTGGTGGTTGTTGTGGCCGCTCGCCGTTATCTAACTTTTCCATTTCCAAAAATCAAACATTTTGCCCAGGGTGTGTGTTGTCCCTTCCAAGACATATCACGACATACCTGCAAACTATTATCACTAAGGCCTAACAGCGGCCAAGTTCGGTGGAAGTTTGTCTATGACTTTTCCTTTTTCGCGAAACTGCGGCCCACGGGCGGAATAAAATGTGGGCCTTTTATGTAGATTTTATTGCACCAAGCGCTCGGAAGCTGTCTTCGTGTTCTTAGCATTAAGGACGCGTAGCTTATGGGTTCCATTTAGTGTGCAAGTTGACTTCGCTGCCTTTCTCCGCAAAAGGTGTGCGGGTGTGTTTGTGTGTACCATTTGATTATGTCCGCGTGCGGTGCCAGCGTCAACGGGCACGGGTTTCGTAAGAAACAAAATACACACCATAAACGCTCGAATCAATTTCACGATGGGATTTCCTGGATCGACAAATAAAAAAAGAAGAAGGAAAGGAAAACTACGAGTGCAGATGGCATTTCATGGCCATTCCATTCCACCGGGGCACTGCTTGCCATTGGCAGATTAGACATACTTTGGGGCTTTTTATTTACTCCCACGGACGAGATGATTGCTACTGAGCAGTGCGAGCAGTCGCCTCTTATCTGGATCGATCGATCGTGGGTGAGTGCTGTACGGGTTTTTGGGTAAGCATTGAGAGTATTAAACGCGTGGAAAAATAATCCAAATCAAGTACCACACGCTGGATTGTGTGAGGTGTCCCTTGAAGATTTTGCTTATCGCACACCGCACAGACATTTGGGATGGAAAAGGCAGTTTCCCCCACCCCCCCCTTTGCTAACACTCCTAGGAACCGGAAGAGGTCATAGGTTTCCAGGATCAAGTATCATTTCGCCTCCGATTCTCCACGGCAGCAGCAACGCCACACCCGACCACAGAACCCCAATCTAATCGTGCACGAGAGGAGGTCGAGAGAGGAGGTGTAAAGGGGTGGAAAAGTCTGATAATGAGAAAAGCCTTTCGTTCGACAGGCAGCATTTGGCGAAGAAGATTTTTAGGGACTAGTTTCCTCGATAACGCACCCATGATACCTGTTCCCACAGCCTCAGCGGTACACCAACTCACACACCCGATTGGGGTGGTATTTTTGGCTCGAACGAATGTCCCCATTGGGGTGAACGGAGTGCCACGAAGGGAGGATTTAATATGACCATGTTTGAGGCAATGTATGGGAGTGTTTATAATTTTAAATGAGCCTACAACACACACACACCAACACACACGAATGCACTCCGGTACAGGCGGATCCCCCACCATTTCAACCCTATTATTGGGTGCTGATGGGCAGAACATTTGCATTGGGAGCAACGTGCCAGCACTTTGTCGCTCTAGATCGAACGTCTGAAAGCGGGGGATTGTTTCGCCGGAATGGGTTACGAAAAGGTGAAGCTAATTTCGATAATATGCCAAACCGGCCATCCTTCGTCAGTGTTTGCCTCTTTTACGACTACCACGAACTTCGGGGTTTGGGAGTTGAGCTGCCAAACCTGAGCAAAGATCGGCAGACAGGACACGTTGAATGATGGTTGGCGATGTGGCAAAACTTTGCCCATTACCGGGTAATAGTGATTTTGCTTTTGGTTGCTGTTTGTTTAGCTGCTTATTTATAAGCGCTTGCTTTTTTTTTGGCAACCATTTGGCCGATCGAATCGGGGTTTGCGCATCGGTATGATGGGAAAGTTTGGACCAGGATTATGGCTTTGCTAGTCCGTACCTGTGTACGTATCTGCATAAAGTTGTTTGTTCCATTAGCGAGACGCGCAAGAGTGTGCTGAGTTCGGCTTCTTGGAACTACGTCAGTAGCAGCAGCAGCAGCAGCAGCAACAGCAGCAGGTGCAGCAAACAGCTAGTTAATGTTTTTCTTAATTTAATTCCAGTTCCGTCCATTTTTTTCGCTCTCCATTTACTACAACAACTAATGATCCACAGGGAGGGAAGTAGTTGTTTCCACCATTGTTAATCGGATTGTGTACTCGAATTGTTTCGAGTGAATTCGCTGCTCCAAAGCTCTCTCTCTCTCCCATCCCTCCCCTTTATGTTATCGCTTTTTATCGTCTTGTAGTACCATGGTAGTACTTGCACGCCCTGCCAGTTGGCCAGTTGAATTGGACGACGTTTTTTTTTCTGAGGCGCCTCCATTTCCAATTGTCCTCAGCAATATTGTTTGGCTCAATATGAAGATTGCACTAGCTTTTTGGTTCGGTTTGCTCATGGAAGGAAAAAAAAACTGGAAGCCCCCTCCTGTAACAAGTCACATTGGCGCAATAAAACCAACCGAAAGATGTCTTTTTGCTTACGCCGTGACCGGTGTTGGTGTGGTGATACATTTGTTTCCCTTCCATGCATGGCAGCATGGCCGTGTGCAATACGTTTGCCTGCTGCCGTCTGAAGGCTTTTTATGTGGCTCCCTGCTGCACTGTTCCTGATCCCCCGCAACGCTGCGTGCTTTCTGTGCCATCCGGCAAGAGACACCGTGTATGTAGCGACATCGCATAATGTTACAAAATGACGATGTCAAGTGTGTTCCTTTTTAGTGTCTGTCCGCTTGCCTTCCCACCGTTCCCACCGTGGTGATCCATTCACTCGCTTTCACTTGCCCTGGCCATCAATGGCCAGCCCGGAATCGCCGTCAGTTGTCAGCAATGGCCACTGTTTTTGAAAGTTTGTGCCAGCGCCGTCCCCGTCAGGTTCAGGGAAGATGCTGCAGTGGGGGAAGAAAGCAAGGAAAAAAACAGTGCGATTCGATTCGGGAAGGAAACAAACACAAACAGCACCGCAATTTGTTTGGACATGCTAGAATTATGTGTAGAAACTGGCGCCTTTTTGTTCGTTCGTGACCGTGTGTCCTTTTTTTCTTGGCAGCGTTCGGTGTTGGATGCTCTTGTCGCAGCTTCCGGTGAGCAGCCTGGCAAGATGGCCGGACAAGAGACAGCTCTTCTGTGTGAAGACAGTGTTGCTTCCGTCGTGTGAGGAATGTCGTGCCTTTGTGGCAAGATTTTGCATTCGGAGCATAAAGCTTAGTTAATCATGTTCAATTCTGGGCGGTTTTTCGAGAGATTTACCTGAGTATTTATACAGAATATTTCTTTAACACACAAAAGAGGCTCATAAGTATATAAATTCAAAGAAGAATAGTGAGAGGTGCTCCTGCTGCATTCAGGTAAAAGCGGATGATCAGTTAGGGTGTTCTTCTGTTTGTTGAACCCCTCGCATTCCGCTAAGACGTTTATTTAGACGTTAGGAATTTAGACTCACTTGAGAAACTTCGCGATCGGACGAAACTTTTTCCTAACCCCGAAAAAAAGTCCACCGGAACAGTGAGAAGCATTATAGTGCGCCATTTTCCCACACTGTCCGGTTTGTTTCGTGCAGTGCATACGGACACACAGCATCACCACCGGTTGGTGATCAGCTCGGTACATCGTTTATTTTATTTTATTTATTTTTTTGTGTTCCGAGACCGAACCAAAACCGAAAATTCGTCGCCTCGGAAAAGCTGATATTTACTTTTATGAGTGTGTAAGCCGGTGGAAAATATGCGCTTTATGTGCGGTTGGCGTGTGCAGTGTGTCGAGTAACAACTGCGCTCGAAACTGACGGGAGGTTCCCGCTCCCCGAGGTTCGGCAAGGAAGCGAGTGCGAATGGGTGTCCTTACGCGGAACTATTTCCACGGAGTCTCAGCTCGAGACTAAACGCTCCCATGTTCGTTCGGTTGTCGCCTTTTTTCCCCGCGACAGCCCGAACAGAGCGGAAAAACTTGCTTATTTATCTACATACTGCTCCGCTTCCTTGGATCAGAGTGGAATGATTGCTATGGAGTACCGAATGTGTACCAAATTGTGGAGTGTACCAGCAGCAACGATTTTGGCCGCTCGTTTTTTTCGCCTTCTTTTTTCCCGGCCATTCTACCCCGAAAACTTACGTGCTTAAGGAACACAATTCAGTCACTTGCAAGCATCATCCAAGCAGCTGCTCCGTGAGTGGGTGTCCTTTTTACGGCCCCCGCCTATTCCGCCGTTGCGATGCGATGAGCGACGATTGCTGAGATTTTACCGAACCACATTGCCGCTGAAAGCCAAACCGGATGAAAAATCACCGCACATTTGAGTGAACCTTCTTTTGTATGCATGAGCATAACTTACGGTCGATTCGGAGGTTCTTGATGTATTATTTTTTTTTGTTGGTCGTTCTGCTGCTCCAGCCTGTTTTCCACCGTTTTGGGGCCATCGTTTCCATCGGTATGGGGAGATATTTTGCTGGAGGTTTGAGAGGAGGAAATGGGAAACATTTTTCTTCGAGTGCTGTCGGTTGGAAATCTATCCGTGTTACTCCGTCCCGGGTGCACGAATGAATCGGGCGAGTGACAGTGGGACGCGACGCGACGGACAGGAAACATGGACGACAACAAAAAAAAAACGGCCAAGCAGCACAATGGCAAAGTAGCGGTGGGCAGCGTGTGGTTGATGCGATGTGGTATTGGGAAATCTTCGTTAGTGCATTCTGTGGCTTCACTGAATCGAAGCAAAGGATAACAAGTTTGACACGAGCGAACAAAGACGGACACGGACACGGTAGTGAAGCGTGATGTTATTTATGGCTGTGTGGCTGTGTGTGGTTTGACTAAAGAGCTGGCGCCAACGAATAAAAAAAAAACACGTCTATGATAATTTCCCTCCCATTCTTGCGCTAACTGTTGTATGATCGTTGTTATGAACTTTAACCATTAACCGTTCCGTTCCGCGTTTATTGTGTTTGACACAATGATGTAACCAATTTTCATGTAAAGCAATTAAACCCCCATTTAGTGAGAGTACTGTTTTTTTTAAGTATAATTAACCCGAATTGTAACACTGTGTAACAGAATCTTCCCTTTTCAGGGCTCCATCCAGCAGTGCGAGGAGTGGCCGCAAAATGGCAGTCATTCATAGGAATTGAGCGAAATTTAATCACACTACCGCAGGACGTCCGGTAATTGAAAAGCTGATTTGCAAAAACGGGTCTTGCACCGCGCTTGCCGGCAAGGCAATGGCAAACTCAGTGCCTGTTGAAACTTTCTCCCGGCACGTATGACACACGATACGGTGGCGTATCGCGTATGGCACAGTCGATCGCTGAGTGGGGTCGGGAAAAGTCAACCCTCGGATGGTGTGACCCGGGGCGGCCAGCGCGGTTAGCGGTGGCTCTGGTGCTGCCGTATCAATTTTACAAACGCAAAACGAATGATTGCTCCTCAACAAGTGCGAAAATTGTTGAAATATTTATAACCTCCCAGGCGACCCAGGGAGGACCCCTGATCGAACGTAGCTTTCGGTTGGTGCATGGACATGAAGTAAGCGCTATCGTGGCCGCTGTTGTGACGGTGTTGGCCCGTCAGTTTGCCTTTTACGGCAGAGCAAAAGAGGCTACTTCCTGCGGGTTGTGCATCGATTGGTGGAGTCGATGACCACGACCAAAGTCCCACACGGCCCAGTGCCAAAAGTGTAACGACAAAGTTATGACGCTGATGTTTTGCTGTAATAACGGCATTATCTCGACACTCGGCTTCGGAACGCTTCGGGGGTGTGGACGGCCGTTTGCGGGATTAGTTTGAGAGTGCGACCGATTCGGCAAACAAAACATATCCTTTTCCACGGTTGGCACAGACATGTCATTTCCTTCAACCGAGTGGCCACGTTCGGGTTCGGGCTCTGGACGACCGTAACCCGTATGCCGGCCGGAGCCTATTCCGTTGGGCGTTGCAGCGCCCGAAGCAGTGACAAATCTGGCAACGAAAGCAGAAGGTTCACGGTATGCAAATCGGAAAAGTCGGAAGTAGCTGTCATCGGCAGGTTGGCCGGAACGGTGCCTTTGCTCTCCGGTCGATGTCGAATCAGATTCGTTTGCGGCAAACTCGGATCGATGAACCGTGTACCATTTACATTCGTCGAGCAGACGTGCACCTTGCGCCACCCACCGACCGTGGCTGGGTGGCTGACACATTGAAATTTGTCAATATTTATAAATTCAAATTTCATCTCGTTCCGAATCGAAGGGAAAATCGATCGAAATTGCTCCGCAGGGGACAGGAGGGCATCAGCATTGTGCTGTGCTTTTCGCATGTTGCTTGTTCATATGGTGCTGGCAAGCAGCAACAACAGGGACACCAAAAAAAAATACGGAAGAAAGCGACAAAGCTGAATGAGAACACTGGCAAGGAGGTAGAAAATATGCTAACGTGTCGGCATCGTTATTATGTGGCTGCCGAAAACGGGGGTGGTGGCCGGTGGTGAGTGATTTCGTTCGACTAAAAAAGTTCCATTGTTATTCAAATGGATGTTGCTAGGCGTCGGAGTGCTCATTGGTGGCACAAACTCGTGGCAGAAATTTCGGGTTGCTCTCGTCGTGACGCGTACCGTGGCCGTCATCGTCTTTTCACGGTCGGTAGGTTTCGGTACTGGGATTACATTTTGCATAATCGGCACCGGGTACCGGCGACATTTGTGAGGTTTTTCAGCATGCGGGTGAACAAATCAGACAAATGCGTCCTAAGTACACCGTTGGTACACCGATCGTGTGTTTGTTTTTCGCGATCGATGATATTATTAAATGATCGTTAAATATTGAAATTGCCTTCTGTTGCCCCTAAGGTGATGGAGAAAATTCGATTTCTAATCGAAGATAGCATCTTACAACCAGCAATTTGTGCGTGGGAAAACATTAATCTAAGACCGAAGATGATAATCCTTAACGAATAAAAAGAATTCCTTCTCGAATCGAAGCATCGGCTGCATGTCTCAGTGCGGCACTCATCCATGAGGAGCTCATGTTTCGCCCCGGGAGTACATTACTACTCCCATCCATCTTCCGTGCTGCCGTGATGATCATTAGTGTGAGGTGGAGCAAAAATCTGGATTACATTCCCAATGAACTAATGTAAATATGGTTCCACCATCCGTTCCGTCCCATTCCTATCGGCAAGCACAAATGTACATGTGCAAACATGTGTAAAGGCGAGCAGGAACTAAATGCTGCAGGTTTATCGTTACGAGCTCAGGGGACACAGGGAAAGATCTTCCGAATGGCCCGGAGTATCGAATCGATTGAAGGAAGTGCTACTATTTCCCTGGCGGTATCAGGCATTTTTTCCACCCTTTGTCCTTCAGTTTTCTTTCCGGGGGTGGTGACAAGAGGGGGGAAATCCCGGACCCGGTGTGGTCGGAAAAGCGCATCTTTCCCGGGGAAGCACTGGGAAGATAAATGAAAAGGATGCTCGGTCTTATCATAAATTTTCTATGCAATTTTCGTTTCCCATTTCCCTGCGGTGCCAAGCTTCGGTTGAAGTATCTGGTTTCATAAATGATCATACGTGTACTTGCCTGCCTGCCTGCCTGCTTGCTCGTGGCTTGTCTGTCCGTGTCGAGATGGAAGCGAAAGTGTGCATGTGGCTATGGTTGGTGTTTGTGCTGCCAGATCCTTACAAAGTGTATCCTGCCTGTGAGTGCTAGGGTTCTTGTCAGGGAATATCTTTACCATTTTTTTTCTTCTCCCGTTTCGGAAACGTCCCACCGCCCTGCCAACAGCATCGGAGGATCGGTCTCGATTGGGAATGCCATTAGAAGATGTGGCTCGGATACTGTGTGTGTGTGTGACGCCATTGGCGCTACCAAACCGAGCGACTAACGTCAGTCAAAATCTCTGGCACCCGAACATCCGGTGATACCGCACCTTGTGAGCGGTTTTTGGCTTAGAGCCTTCGGTGCCAAGAAAAAGGGGAGCGGGAATGAATGGCGTTTTGGGGAGAAAATGCAATCATCCTCCGGTTTCGTCGTTTACTGACGAGCCTTTCCCGATGGGCCGTTCGATTCGATTCTTTTGGGGAAGATGTTTTTTTTTCTTTTGCTTGGTCCAGTGCTATCGTTATGGCCCAACTGATGTAGAGGTTTGGGCGAAAGAAAAAGAACGAATGACAGAACACCTTGGCGCTGAATCCAAAGAAGCAGGCTTTTCCTTACAGAGGTCACCCAGGAACGTCGCACGAGAACAAACAGGACCGGTTGCGTCGAGGAAGTGAATAATTTAACGGGAAAGCCCTTTGAAGCAAGGCAAAAATGCAAAATGCCAGCCCGAAATGCACCGCAAAACGGTTGCAGCAAAGAAGCTGAGGCGTAAAACCGCCGAAGTGCAGACATTATTTTTTGGCACCACCGTGGCCGTGGTGGTATCGTGCTGGGCGGGTGGTATTGATGATTACGAAAAATGATGCCACGGGTGCAGTTTCTGTACCTTCTGTTCATGGGCAGGGTGGCAAGGGGTAGTAAGGATCAGGCAGCAGGAACATGATGGTTCCTTCCCTTCGAGCTCTGTCAGCTTGTAGTTGATGAGATGTGTGTGTGTGTGTGGTGAAAGTGGGGGATGCAGTTTGGGTGGCAACCATTCAAATGGGAAAGCACGTGAAACGAGACTGTTGAGGTTTTAACGTGGGGAATGGGGAGAATTTGTCGATTTTGTCGTTTCTTCGAAACCGAAGCTCACAATGGTTCCCGTTGGTAGATTATTCGCCTGATTTGAGGTTGGGATGAAATATGATTTCCGGTTGCAGCGGGTTGTTACGGAGTGGAAAATGGTGGTGGAAAATGGAAATAGATTTCGGAAAACAAAAATCAAAGCCCAACCTCTCATGTACCGAATAGGATCAGATTATGCTGCTATCGCTGGTGTGCGATTTTCTTATTGCAAAATCAATGAACTGTGACGAATAAATCAAACAAAAAATGCCTGCCCTGCCCAAGTCCCTGCTAACCGACCCACGCTGACATTGACCGTGCATCTTGATGACCTTTGCAGAAAATGGGAACAAGTTCATTTCGTATCCCCCAAACAAAAACACGGTTGGAAAAATGGTTGGAAAGTTTTTCGAGGAAGTGGCTACACAGGGAAAAATCCTTTTTGTGTGTCATCCCTTTTTTCGGTTTGGAATTCTGGCCCGGCGCAGGCGTAACGGAAGCGTCGCGTACGCGGTGAGAGAGGTTCGTGGAATGGGAACAAATTAAAATTTATTGCTATCTACGGGCTATTATCCCTCGTGCATCCCGGTGGTGATCTGTGTGACAAGGCGCCCGAAGCCGCCCGATAGTGGCTCGCTCTGTTCGCTGATAAAGGATTCTGCTTTTGCCATCGGTGCAGCACTACGGTCCCAGGTTCCTAAGTCCATGCGATGTGACACTCACTTTAAGATGAGCTCTTTTTTTTACGTTATTTCGAGGCAAGCTCGGCACCACGGCACCACCACGGCTGTAGTAGTCTTGTCGGATCGGTTGACGGTTGGGTAAAACTGCCTTAAGCCTTTCGGACGACCCCGAGAGGATAATGGGCGCGTCCGAAAGGCGATCGTGGACCGGGCGGTCCGTCCGTCGCCCAGCAGGGATTTACAGGAACGGATGGAGCTGTCTTTTTTAAATGTTCATTTCCGTCGTATTTTTGGTTTTCTTTTGTCCGAGCGTTTGAACGGACACCCCCGGGCCCCGGGCAGCCGCGGCAGTGCTCGGACAGTGAAACGCGCGGCCAGAGAGCTTGGGAAAAGATTGACGGGAAGTTTAGCAGCCGAGAAGAAACCCTATGGCAAATGCCTTTGTTCCGAGTGGTGAGTGTGGGGGTGTGTGTTGGCCCTATGGGCGCCAGGGGAAAGAACTTTACAAGGCAAAGATCGCCTGAAAAGAAAGCAAAGTTCATTAGAGGAGGAGCAAAAAAAAAAAACCCCCCCGGTAGACGGAGGAACCAAATGTAGCCAAGAACCGAGTCAAATGAAAAGGAAACGTTGCAACGAGCACGAGAAATCCGACATCCGACGTAGTGCTGTCAGTTAGTTATTCAATTTAATGGAATTAAAGTGTCACATTTGCATTTAATTTATGTTCCTCACAGCTCTGGTCCGCGCACTGTGCGCTCGTAACACGGGTACCGTTTCCTGCCGACACCGTTGAGCACCTCGGCACCTGCTGCAAGGTGAGTCGTCAGGTTAACTTGGGTTTGTTCCCGCGCTCGCAACGCGCGCGATGGCACGGGAAATTGGACCCCGGGACATAATTTGTGCCGAGTGACTTCCTTCGCCGCAGGGATAATTTCATTGCAAAAGCGGTGGCGCAGCAACAACTATGTGTGTGTGTGTGGGTCGGGTGCAGTGGGTGCATTTGTGGACGTGTTGCGTCGCATTTCCACGTGTAAAAATGGTGGCACGAAGCCACCATCATCGTGACATCCAGTCGGCAGTCCCTGGCTACGGGCACGAGCGTCAATGAACTGCAATGGCAGAATTAAGCCGTTACGGCCGCCCGTACTGCAGCTGTCGTTTTCGGTAGTGTTAACTGGGTTAAGGAGACTGCTTCGTGTCGTTTCGCAAACGATGGGTTAAGTTGCTGATCTTTCCATTGGCGTTCAACGTTTGTACAAGTGTACAGTTTCTGGTGGGTTGTACTGAGTTCGAGTGAAATTGTTTTCGTCAGTGTTGGCTTTTACTTGAAACTGAGATGTTTCGTACTTACAGTAAAAGTTCAATTATAACGCGAACGTTGCTTGAAGAACTCAATTTTCACTAGCGAAAAGTTTGCCAAAGAGTTTTTATTTTCCCGTTAACCCGGGCACTTCCAGCCAGTACTATAAACTGCACCTTTATACGCACTAAAGTTGTGTAAAGTACATGTAAATCCTTCACGTTCGCACCCTTCCGGGGAGGGGGCGCTCAGTTCCATCCGAGTTGTGAGAATTATTTTAATTGGTCGGTAAGGAATCCGGGAACAGAGGAGGTGGGGGGGGGGGGGGGGGATCAGTCGAGACAAATGAATGGACGGAAAAGCTCAACTTGTTCCCGTGAACTTTCCTGTGGCGATTTTGCATCTTAATTGGTTTACCCCCATTTTACTCGACAAGGGGTAGGTGAATGTTTCCGGTAAAGCTTCATGAATACGAAATTTAATTTAACCACACCGCTCCATACACAGCGGAGGTAGTGCAGGTAATAAAGCATTAATGTTTCTTCGAGGCGCAACCGGACCCGGTTTCCTCCGGGATGTCTGGGATGTTTGAAGAACTCTTTTTCCAGCTATCCCATTGGATGGGACATGTCAATGAGCGAAGGGATGTTTATAGTGCCCCTATATAGGGTGGATATATTTTTAAACCCTTGTTGCTAGGAAGACTTACCACTAATTGGAGCTAAGCTGAGCCCTGAGCTGTACGAGATGAATCGTTATTCTGTATGAGTGATATTAGCGGGTTGTAGATATTACATCCACATCCATGACGGAAGAAGTAACATCCCTGGATGTGCTGAATTGCAAATAAACGCACACCCATCCAAATGATGTGGGCAGTGAAGTTGGTCCTTATTTCCTTACCAGTAAAGGAGCTCTTTTAATTCATTTGTGCTACAAGAACGGCTTTGCGGTAGAGTGATACTTTACCTGCCCGGTAGCGATGGTGGCAATGGGGAAAATTTTCACCCCATAAATCACTCCACCTTGTTAATCTTGCAAATATTTCACTTCCCCTCCCCCCCCCCCCCCCCCAGTACTGAAAGCGCCATTACGCCATTACCATTTCAGCATCCTGCGGGCGGAAGCATGGATGGAATGTGCTTGTTAAACGGCTGGTAAATATTTATCCTTTTCGCAAAACTTCGCCAACTAGCAAACTAGTGTGTGAAGAGGCCGAACAAAAGAGAGTGTTCCGTACGGTGGGGAAAAAAAAGGGAAGAAAAAGCACAAGACAAGTACGGCAGGGAGTTAGGGACGAGCTTGACAAACGGGGACGCAACACTGGCAGGAAGCAAGCTGGCAACTTTTTTGCTCCAAACCGGACCGGTACTTAGTTGATATTGGAAGTCTGCTTTTTATCAAAAAGTGGTGGAGTTTCCTGACAAAACCTTCGTTCGTTCGTTCGTTCGTTCGTTTGAATGTAGCGAAATCAATGAACCATTGGCTCGTAAATCAATGAAAAACCTTCGTGCGTCGGGTGCGAGCAGGAAGTGCTGGCTGTTGGCCGTGCGGCCAATGTGTAGGTAGGAAAGCAGTCTTCCGATAAGAAGGGGCAACAAAAAATCCTTTCGGCTGACGGGGTTTTCTGGGCAACTGACAGGAAAGTCGAAGGAATCAAGACGTTATCCAAAAACCAGCCAAGTCGCTCGACGGCGTGGTCCAGTGAGCTTTAAGCTTCTGGAATTTCCCACCCCAAACCAACCCCCGTGACAAAAGTGTGGTGGGCAAGGATGGAGTGGCGGATGTGATTTTTTTGTTGTTGCTGTGCTTTTGGTAAAGTGCACAAACGGTAAAGAAACAAACCGGCATGGGCGAGGTAGGAGTAGGGCGATTCGATTCGATTTGCCGCAAGACAGCAGCATCTTCGTTGAATGCGGAACGGAAAGGAACGTTCGTTTCCTACCACGGCAGAAAAGGGGTACTCGTTTGCAGAAGACATGAAGACCCGTCTGTTCGAAGTGAAATCGAAGCTTCCTTTGCAGGAAGTCGGTTGGGTCAAAGCCTCCAAAAGTTACTGAACTACGGGTGTGCACACACTGGCAGGTGAGCCCGGGGAAGGAGGAAGTGAGGCGAAACGAAAGGAATCCAATTTGTATATTTACTTATTCATTTAATCAATACACAGCCCCCACACCGGCCCGTCACATGCCGGCCGAGTCGGCAAGAAGGCGAAGCTTTTGCGATTGCAGGATTGCGGTTGCTAGGTTGGCAGCCGTGAAGTACTCGCCACGGTTCGGGCAGAGAAGTCAGCGAGGGAGAACGATTTGAATTAGATTCTGCAGGTAGCAGGAACTACCAGCCCCCCCTGGGCGGTAGCGGATTAGCGTGCCGAGGACGCTAAAGAGGACGGCTTCGATTACCGATTGACGTATTGAGTTATGGGCTTTCGTTTAGATTGTAAAGATAGTTTTAACTTATCAAGCTCACTCGCCTCCCAGTGCTCTCTACCGCCTCAACGCCTACTTTGTCTTGTTGCGGATCTCGTGTCGAATGAAAACTTGACTACACGGTGTGTGGAGCACGGTGGAGATTATTCACTACACGCGCAAGACACTTGAGACGGTACCGAAACGGAGCTACAAGCTTACGCCGGGCACTAAAAGTAACGGAATGAATGATTGTGCTTTGTTTCGGAAAGCGCCATTTTCCTGCGAACACCGAATCAGCATAACCGGCGCGTGATGGATCGCAAACAAATTGGTGACGCTCGGGAACCGAACGGTGGGAAGCAGGAATGGAAGGAATCTGCGTCATACCCGGGGTATTTCGATATTCGATTTAATAAAATTTGTTTTCCGTACCACATGGCACTGGCAGGCGGTGGCATGGTGTTCGTCTTTATTTCGTCTACTTCGCACACGGTGACACCCGGGTTCGGTGGAGGTTAATGTTGGTTTAATGAACTGGTAACAGCCAAACGCCAGAGACGCACTCAAAATGGTTCGGTCCGCATAATTAATGAACTGTGCATCCCGTCCGCATTTCCTTTTGGTTCGATGCAAATGTGCGATGCGATGTGCGCGGTGTTTTCAGCTTCTTGTCGTTGGCTTTGGCACGATCGCAGCTGATTTGTTGAGAGTGGTTGTAGTTTTTTTAATTAATGTAGATCACGTTTAGTCGATTTATAATCGTCTTCGTCAGTGAATCTGTTTGTTTGTTCGTGGTCCTCAAAATCACACGTCAAACGCAAGAGTTCGTTCGCAGGAATTGGTTGCGAGAATTATTGAGTTTAGGGGATGGCAAGACACGATTGATAAGGCGATAAGTTTGTTCGCAATGTAGGAAGGTGGGTGTTTGAAAGTCTTACGCGAGATGTCACTTACATCATTGGTTCGTTTAGCGTACGTGCGTACCCCCCCCCCCCCCCCCCCGCCCCCGCGGCCGTTAGTGAGGTTTATTAATTTGATTAACCTTTCCCAGCAGGGACCACCAGAAAGGAGCAAGGAGCGAAAAACTTTTAAATTATAATCAAGGGATTGTACCTGACAAGGGTGGCAAAAGAAATCAAACCGCCCTACCGCGACCGAAAACAGCCGGGCGAAGATGGAACGGAGGTTATATTAAAAGTTGCTCCCTAAAACATATCCTTTCCCTTGCAAGCATGTGGTGGCCGCTCGCTTTCACGAAGCTCGTGCTGTTGCAGAGCAGCGTAACGAAGCTGAAGCTTAAATTCAATCTAAACATAATTCCTCTCGGGAAATAACATCATCTTCCAGGCAGGGCTCAAGGATATGTCCTCACGGTAGTACATCATCGCCGTCCTCGTCGTTGCTGCGTCATGGACAACGGATGGGAATTTTTCACTGCACCCTTGACCCGTTTGCGTCTGCCGGGTGCGTTCGTCGGCGGGTCGGAACAGCGGGTTCACCGTGCTACGAAGTGAACGTCCCAATTCGGGTTCAGCATTGGCTCGGAATGAATGGATGGTGACATGTGGATTCTTGAAATTTCTTCACCAACACGGTGGGGAGAACTTTCCCTACACTCACCCATGGCACACCGTGCAAAACATGACGTGCCACCTTCGGGAAGAATGCTCCCCGGCTATCGCACCGGTTATCCCCCGTGGTGCAAGATGCGGTGCAAGTGCGATTGAGTCGTGCGAACTCTCGGGAGGCCGGAAACTGTTGCTGCTTGTAGACGGAATGAATACATCCTGGGACGCAAAATCGCTTCTGTCTCGCTAATCCCGGTCGAATATCGGAACCCGGCCGGCAGTTCTTCACGTACGTTGAGAGGAAGATTATCTCTTTCCCTTGATGGCAGGCGATGCAAATGCCGGTGTATATGTCTTCGTACGGTTCGGATTAAAGGCAAAAGGGCTGTTCTGATGTTGGCGTTCCGGGGCCATCTCTGGCGGCATGTGGCCGAGAAGTGTGGTGATTGAGTTATACGGAAATACACAACTTTCCCTACCGACTGTGGACGGTGGTTCGAAGAATGAGGAGCGATTTTCGGATGGCATGTGAAGAAAGAGTTAGCGATGGAAAAATGGCGTGTGGTAGGATGATGATTGGAGGCTTTGAGTGAGTATCGTTGTCGCTGAGAATCTCAACTCGCAGTCTCGGAGGATTACGACAAGCATGGCGGACGAAGATCGAGCATGTGTCTGAAGTAGTACATGGCAAAACCGTAGCAGCAGAGAAGCAACAGCATCAAACATTCATGGGACACCCTGGGACGGGGTGCGACGACGAAGAAATCAGCAAGACGCAGCCATCCTTCGCACACGGAACGGAAGTACGCTAAATTGATAGTTATTCAGCGTAAAATTGAAAATAAATTGATCCTAATCGTAGGGATACGTCCGATCGGCGTCACTTCCTTCGTTGGTCATGGTTGAGGAAATTCTGGGCTACAAAAAAAGAAGCTGCACGAAAAAGAAAAATAGAGAGAGAGAGCGTGAGAAAGCATTGAAAAAAAAAAAGAAATGACACGCAAGACAACACCATTTAGTGTGAAAGCGGGTAAAACCGATCAGCAGAAGAACGAGTCAGCACAAAACCGTGTTACTACTGTCACATTCGGGCGTCGCCTCATTTCGGTCCTACCACTGTGTCACCATAGCGACGGCTGAAGACGCCGATGAAAAGGTGCAAGATTATTAACGTTCCGAAAGCAGTGGCATGATTTCGATCGGATCTTTGATGGAAGTGATTCGTCGAACGGGGGATTGTAAAGATGAAGGATAAAGGAAGATCCAGGATGAGTGACGAAATGCGGACGCTTTTCCGGGGGCTTTCCGGACGATGTCATTGTGTGTAGTGTTTAAATTAAGTAAAGCTAGTAAAGAAGTGTTTCTTCTTTACATTGAATTTCGTTTTCGAGTAGACTTAAAATTGCCAACGTAAGGATCCTCAAGGTAAGTGGTACCAGTCCGTCCGTTTGATGCCAGCTTTCATCCAGCTATTTGTTTGCCGGACTTTGATAGCAGCAGTTAAGCACCCTGTTGGGAATTCGGTACGATATCTTAACTTATCGCAATTCCAATCCCACTCGTGATTGCAGTTTTGCAAGGGAAATGTTTTACATTTTGGGGTTGTGCTTCGATTCGAGTGTGTTTCTTTGTGTGACATCGGCACGGTTGTAGAAATATTTTGGTATTCCACCTCCACATTGTCAGTCGGGAATGAGTTGTTCCGTGGTGGCGCTTTTCCTTTCCCGCCCGGAGGGGGGAATAAAGGAAACGTTGATTTCCAATTCCATGGAACCGTATTCCCGACAGATAGCTGCACACCATTACTTTACGCCAAACGTTGCCTCTGTTTTCGCTCCGGGGCTGGGTACCGGATTTTTTTTCTTGCTTTTCGGAGCCATTTTTGTCGTTGATGGTGCGCCTGTCCTGAAGCATTTTAAGCCGGGGACTGATGCCGGTTCTGGATGATTAGATTGGTCGGTTCGGAGCGGTGCGAGCATGTAAGTTCCCTGTATGAAGCTTGGCTACATGGTTGGCTACTGGCTAGACCGAGTGAGGTCGGTTCGCCGAGTGAGAGATCCGGATTCCGGGCGGTATTCTTTTTTTTTTTCGGCTGTCTCCTGTCTCGGAAGTTGAGCACAAGTTTTGCGAATGGATTTTCCGTTTTCCGAGGCAAACGGTTGGAACGATTTGTGCGCCCAAAATTCTATTTGGTTGGTTTCGAATTGGAGGCTGCTCGGGAGCTGGTTATAACGCGATGAGCCGTCAACGGGCGACAGAAGGGCGAGGGGCCACCTCGGTCGGATTAGAGCCGGGTTGCCGCCTTTGCGAATGCTGATGAAGAATATGAATCTTCTCGCCTCAGGTAGTTTTGCACCTTCGTCATGTGGAGCGGATGTCGCGGGGGTGCAAGGGACGGCAAGCGAAGGGACGGTAAAATCCGTAACCCAATTTACATAATATTTCTCCGGTCCAACACAAAATGCCCTAATAAAGGACGTGGAGTAGTAAGTAAATGATTTATACATAATTTATGGCTCGTAATTCTGCCGAATGACATTGGGGGCGCCCGGGCGCAGCCATGGCCGTCGATCAGCGGTTTGTACCCCGGAGCTGACCGGTCGGATAGCTGGCCGGTTGGTCGGTTTGGGGATTTGCATCACCTCCTTGCGCTCCCCTCCAGAGCGGTTTCCAAAGAAAAGCTCCCCCCGGTGAGGGTCAAAGTTCGGTGTTCGGTGGCACGAAAGTTATCACCCAAATAAATATCCCGGTTCGCTCCCGGTGGAGGAAGTTAGCAAGATGGGCCGGCCTGTTGACTAAGGTACATTCACGGTACGGTGTGTACAGTTGTGATGGGTACACGATTCAGGACGTGGTTTCTGCGCCACACGGGCACGAGGGGGTGCCCAAACAGTGCTTATTAAAAATTCTTCACCCTCGCAGGTACTTCTCTAATTCTTAATGCACAAGCCGTTGCTGTGGGCAACGGTTAGTGACACTGGTGGACCATTCGCACATTTCCAAACGTCTGTTGTGTGACGCTTATTTATAGGTTTTTGTTCCATTCGAATGGAAATTTGGTAGAGAAATCTTTCAACATTAGCAGGGGGGCGATGTGATGCTGCGATGCTACGGAGAGCTTTAAGCTCGAGGGCAGCGAAGAATGTGCTGGGTAGAACTAAGTTGCGTTACGATTAACCGCACTAAAGCAACGCCGGGCAGGGAACTTGATGACGGCCCGACTGCTACCTTCTTCATAATTTAACAATTTTACGACTGTTCCGTTTTCCACCGTGACGCACCACACACCGCAAATCCTGTGGGTGGATACTGCACCACGAATCTCGGTCGGAAATTCTACCTTCAATCTGGGATCTCGTGTTAGCTAAATTTTTGTTTCGTGTGTCCCTTTCTGTCTCTCTTGCCCGCTCTTGGGGTGTCTCCGGAATGTGTGTGTCCGGAACAGCTCGTTACGTAATTTTTGATCAGTTGCGTTTCTGTTGCGTCTGTGTTGCGTAGCGGAAGCGTATATACGGGAGGCTTATCCCCACATTCAGGCGTGCCGCTGTGGACCGCTCCACCGCAACTGGTGCTGGCCACATTTGCACATGTTTGCAGGCAGTAAATGATGGGAAGAGAGAATAAACAAACCAACCTCCGAGCACATCCCGTTTGGACTTACGGCGTCAACGTGTATGTGTGTGTGTGTGAGCGATCGATGGTCCCAAGTTTCGTACCAAGCTGGTGGGGACAGCTTTCTGCTTTTTTCCGAGGGCAGATCCGAATAGCACAATAAAGTTTTACGAGTGTAAATAAATTTCGAGTGGAGAATAAATTCGGAATACATTATTTCAATTTCCTTCATCCGAAACCGCCCGCCCGAAGATCGGAGCTTAGTGTGACGTCGTTTGATGGAAACGGAAGGTAGGTGAAAAGAATTTCCCACCGAGCAGTAGAGCCTTGCGATGTCATTTGCCTTCAGAAATATTGCCTTTGCATAGTGTAATTTCGGTTCGATTCGTAAGTTTTCACGTGTTCCATTTTCCGGGATGGATAAACGCTCGATAAGCGTATGGCGCAGTGGTTAGTTTGTTGCGTTGAAGGCGGTGTCTTCCGCATCATTTGTGGTGTACGGCAGGTCAACGCTGCTTGCAGAAAGTAACAACACTGTTCCCGAAAGGAAAATCTGTCACGTGAAATGTGATGCGGTTCACTGCCCTTTTAACCAGACGCAACGCGACGCGATGAGGATTCGTTGCTCCGAAGAATAAGAATCTGTTTTTTGCAATGGCGTCGTGGTATGCGAAGGAAGCGAATTGATTTTCCCTTAAGAATGATTCCGAAAACGGAGACAATTTCTAAACACTGTATGATTTCAATGAATTGGGCAAAAGTTTCCCGAAACGGTAGCGAATCGTTCCCAGTGCAAGTGTCCAGTCCGGGTGAGTTAAATCGGTCGGTGGCACACCATGGTGGCGGGAAGCAGCGCAAGTGGTCGCAGTGGCAGTTTCCAATTTTCCATTTCGCCGAACGGTTTCTCGCCGTTTGATTGGAAGATTTATGAGCGGTTCGAATTGAAATTGAATTGAATTGAATTGTATTTTGCTTCATTTGGCGTTTCATGCTTCATGGTCGACTGTTGGCTGTTGTGTTTCTTCACGCTGTTTCTTGTAACGTTTCTGTTTCGATCGCAGCACACCGTGCTTCACTTTTAATCGTGTGTTTCCATAGAAGCTGTTTCCATCCATATGCACCGGCGGGGTCCGGTTCGTCAGGCGGTGATTGGACGCTGTACTTTTTTTTCTCTGTTCGAGTTGTCTGATGAAGCTATACATTACTGGCATGACAGATTTCTGTTGTCACACGGATGGCAGGCGGGCGGGATGGATGGGCATGGGAGACTGAAGAGAAAATTTATTGTTTTATAAGGACGTATAAGGACGCAACGAGATCACCAAGCTGCCGTTCGCAACAGCGGAGGTGGAAGTTGAAGTTAGTGCAGTGCGTATCAGTAGAATCAATTATGAAATTAAAACGAAAGGTTTGTAATGAATTTAAAATCGTTTTCCGTTCGAGTTACATGACAAAGTTCTTCCATGCGATGCAACATGCTCAACAAGACATTCGAGTAAAAGTGTATATTTATCGTTACCATGGTAACAAGCCGGAAACTAATTACCAGCTAGTTGTACTTGGTGTCTACACTGCAATCGTTGGAAGAAATTCAGTAAAGCAGCTTTGGCCGGTTTTTCCCTCCATTAGGCCTAGAGTGGTTGTTAACGGGACTATTTCTCGAAAGAAGAGGAGTTGCATGAAATATGTACGTGTTAATTACGTGTTCTGGGAATGTGCGTTGTACGGCATTCAAGTGAACCTGATTCGAATTTTAATATGCTTGTAATGATATACCTTTTAGAGCACGTTGATTGAAATTAGTAGTCGGGAATGATGTAATACATTTCCGAGTTGTAATAATTAGCTGAAAAATGGAACGCAATGAGACCATTGCCTTACGATGAAGTTTAATATGATACTAGCGACAAAAACATTCCGATGAATTTATTCACGTTGAGAGACGGAAGCACGGAAAGCAGGTTCAAAAATATTCCCAACAGCCACAGAATGGACATTTTTGATGTGCGGTTCTACAGACACGTTCACTGAGGAAAAATTGCACACACAATTTTAATGATGCTTTTTTGGCGGCGATCGGTATAGTTATAGCTCAAAAAAACAAAAACATACCTGGAACAATATTGTTTTGCAGAGAAATAAATGGAAGTACATTGGAGTGACCGAATGGAAATCAAGCTTTATGCGCGTATTTGAGGTCAATATCAGCATAAATTCAAAAGAAAATGATGAAATATGTAATTTTCATGAAACCGTGTATTAAAAGTTGTCGCTAAAAAGTAATAGATTGATGATAAAATGTATGAAAATTAGACCATTGAAGCATGTGCAACATCAATATGTTATGAAATGATGCTATCGCGGTAGAAGAGAGTCTATATTAAAATATGAAAATGAAACGTTTCATTGGACACATGTTTGTGAGATACGGTACAGAAACTCATCCAGGATCCAACAGTATCCAGGGAATAAATTCACCTTCAATACGGCTTACTAAAACAACCCTCGGAAACCGGGATGGACAAATGATAAAGCCCTGTGTACGCTTAGTCCACCGGGTGGGCCATTCACGACCACGAGCTCATCGCATTCGTACGTTCGATTTCAATCATGTAACCGCAAATGAGTGTATGAGGTTTTCAAAGCTCAAAACACCGAAAGCCCTTCAATAGCAAGAGAGAGAGAGAAAGAAAGTTCGAAGGGCGCACAAACACAACACGAAAAGAGGAAAGCACATACGATCGATACGAGGATTTTTGGACATAAGCGAGCATAAAGTCGAAACACACAAAAAAAGTGATCTTCAAAATATTGGTGCAGATTAGCATTTAATGGTGTGGCATTGATAAATGGTTGCGGCCGACCGAAACTTTGAGCACTCGTACATGGACGCCATTATAGCATTACGGCGCGATACATCCAACAACAAGCGTTGAGCTTGAAGCATTGAAATATTCATGTACAGTATATGTGAAATATAATCTCTTGAAGTACCGAGTGTTTTACTTTCGCTCTTTAAGCTGCTTAAAATTTATGTCTACGATGTCGATGCAACGTTTGTGTAAAAAACAGACCCGTAAGACACTCATCGCCGTTTTGGATGGATGGATCGTGTCCTTGGCTATCACTTTGATATTGATCAGTTGTGGGAAATCAAAATGCCGAGTAGCACAGCACTTCCTGCAAAATTGCCAGGACATGCCATGGCTCCAGCAATCGAGAATCTAGCTGCCAGAAACAGGCACAAAACTGTGTAACGTTTGCTTGCCGTGTAAACCTTGCACTCGCAAACGCTTGCTCACACTAATTAAATGTATTCAAAACAAAGCGGTCCGAATGGGTGGTGGGGTTGCAAATGGGCGGTATAGGATGCCGTTCGCCATCGTACTCGTGATCTTAGTTATGCCAGCGGCAGTACCACTGCATGTACCGGTGACAAGAGTCGTCGAGCGAAATCTCTACTTATCGCCCAGAATGGAAACGATGCTGAGACGAACGCTCTTCAGCGATCGGCACCATCGGGTGTGTGGGATGGAAGACGGGCAACGCCGGTTTGCATATATTGCGGTGCATGTTTGGGGATGCTTGGGTAAATTTATCAAATGCACCGGGCAAAACCGACATTCTCCAGGCATTCGACCAACGACGAGCGTAAGGTGAGTCGGAACCGTTGCGCCGCATACGCCGCAATACGCTGTATATTGAGATGTTGCGTCTTTTGCAGCGAAGCACCGGGTACCGGGTGGCACTCACGGCACAAACACAGCGGTTCGAGGGCACTTTGTTGTGCAAATGCAACCGGATGCATCATCGCACCGTGGGAACCCGATTGTTCTAATGCTTAGAATTACTTATTTATTTGCGAATTTAATCGTACGTGTTGTTGTGTGGTTACAGTATTGGCAACGGGGTTTTGGACAAAGGGGGGATAGGGGGAGGGAGGCAACCGCTAAAGCTGCCACATTTTGCTAAGCCTCTCCAGGGCACCGCCTTCCGTTCGTCCAATCGTCACGTCCTAGGGGAGCACTGTTGCACTGTATCTAGCACCGTTTGCGAAGCGAGAGGTGTTTTGTCTACCTCGGATCAGTATCTTGGTTAGGATTGCTCCTTAATAGGGAACAAGTGTGCCACTCCTTGCACTCACCGTACTCCACACCTTCACACACACACACACCCACCGGCCAGCAGGACGCGAGGGAATGATTGTCACTTCAATTAACGATGCCAACGATAGGATCCTTTATTCGATATCTTTCGAAACGGCAGAACGCCCCGAGCCGTTGGATGGAATGATTTCTTCACCCGATAGTGCCAAACAATACGGGTCGATTGTACGGGTTTGCCGAAGGGTCGGTGTGATATTCGATCCTCGGTTTGGACGGCACACCGTTGGGTGTTTCCTTCGGGTTACTCCCCAGTGGGGACACCCGGGAGTTCCACGGGGTTGCGGCTGGAGGCATCTACCTTAATGCGTCGTTATTCTCGGTGCAACAGCTGTGCGAAATTTCAAGACATTTGTCTCCCGATCCGTTTGCCGAACGTCGGCATCGGTCGTAGTTCTCGGCGTCGTCGTGATGGTGATGGTAAATGATCGAAGATTAATTACAGAAACATGGATAATTGGTATGTTAACATTCTCGTTTCCCATTCGAAGCTAGCGGGTTCGCTAGGCGTGTAAAGGTAGCGTTGGATAGACGGAGGCCGTTTCTCTCCGTTTTGCTTGCCTGGATGGATATTTCGGTGCCTGTTCAATTCTTCAGTCCAGAGGGTTGGGAAGAATTTATTTCGAAATGATGAAACGAGACCGTTTACCTGTAAAATCGTTGAAATAGGCGAACAGATCACAGTAAGTGATAGTGAAATGATGAATATTTCTATTGAAGTGAGTAATTGTTAACGTTAAAGCGATTTTGATACAAAAGCTTAATAATATCTTCTGAGCTTTTCTTGAAAATGTACTGTACATCTTTTAAAATACCGAAGGACCGAAGGTTGAAAGCGGTTTGCTCATGCTTTAGTCATGCTTGAGGACTTACTGCATATGTTGGTGACTTTTTGCTCGTAACATAAAGTTGTGCAACACAAACAAGGAAAGTTTCAGCCATAGCCATAAAGCAAACTTCAAGCATCATCTGAAACCGTTCTGGAGTGCATAAGCTGTTGGGTGTTGATTTAATAATTACAACATTACGTACACGAAATAGTGCTCCTGGAAAACTGGAGTCCTATTACTGAAGTGTCATTGCTGTGAGGTGTTTTCTGAAGAATGGTTTTTGTCTTGCAAAATTTGTTCAACGAAAGTGTTTTCTTGAAGAATGATTTCAGCAGTAAGGTAGGTGAAGTAGTTGCAGCTTAATACAATTTCAGCTTCAAAAAGCACCACTTTGGCCGATTTGTTGCAACAATAGGTTGGAATGAATGGCTTTGGAGTGCTATGGCGTACAATTGATAGGAAAAAATAACCGGAAATAAACTCAATTTAGGTCCGACCGGAGATGCAAACCCAGCTCGACTATTGAACTTCAAACGGGAGTCACAAAAAAGTAAAGATTGCACAATAGTCGAAAGCAACGAATTTTTGGTAAGAAACCTACCATAGAGGCCTTTCGCGTATGGATTCCATCAGCTTTGCAGGTTGCAGTTACCGTACGAAGTTCGGAAAAGAAATTGTTCGAAGAACATGGTTCACTTTTAAGGTTCACGCAAGAAGCAGATCTACCACAGCAGAAGTGCATAAGTTACCTTCGTGTGCAAGTTTTCATTGTTTCACTTGCAGGCGAAAGGTTTGTGTTTTTTGTTTTGTGTTTTGCGGCCGTCAAGCACTTCAGTATCCGGTTTTGTTCCGTTCGCGTTCCATTGTGTAAAGGGACGCCTATTGGGAGGAAAAATAAACTACATCCAGTGTAGGGAAGCAAGAAATGGGAATGCAAAGCAAAACAAAACAAAAACGCGAATCATGAAATAAGAAAATTCATGTTCCGGTCCGCAAAAGCGTCGCGGAGCTTCTGTTGGTGTGCTTTTTGTGCTTGCGTTGTTTCGTTCGTTGCCAGCTTCGTGTCACTTCTTTATACAGTTTCGCTGCAACGGTGGGAGAGAAAATTCCATCTACACCTTCCTGGGAGTTTGTTTTCTTTTTTTGGGTTTTTCCTTGGACGGTTAGGGAATAGCGCAGTAAAAGCTAAAACCCGGAACAGGGAATGGCGATGAAAAACAAACTGCGCTGCCAAGTGTTGTTGGGTCGTTAGTTTCGACGATGGTTGATCGAAAAGTGACGCAAGCAAAGCGTAATGGTACCTGGCCGCATCTCGGGGTTTTCGGGATGGTTTTTTGGATAATATGACCGAGGCAATCATGGCGTTTCATCTTCGCAAAGAGTGATGAAATGGTATGGAAAGAAAATCGCCCCTTTTACTAGCACGAAAGTGCAACTAGCAAAGTGGAACATTGTATGATTTCACTGACAGTTGCACATCACCGGTAACAAGGGTACTAGCCTGCTCATAAAACGTTCCCCAAACCAGGGCGAGCTAACAGCCGTTGCTACGGATTCGGTTACGGATTTTGAATTAAACTTCAATTTGTGCTACTTTGATGGGAGAAATTTAGCATAAACGATTCTGTTCCATCGGATCGATCGAGAACATGGTGAAAAAGGGTCTTTCGTATACACGGGGTAGTTTGTAACTTTTGCACCCATGTTTTGAGTTGCTGTGCAGAGGGTTTCGTAACTTTTCTAATCGAACCACCGTTTGGCACGATGGTGGCCAGCTGGGTTCGATGGGTGTGGTTATTTCTGAGTGTTTTGCCTTGCTTGGTAAGACTGATAATGTGTGGCAGCAGCATTGTTCTTTGTATATATGTTCTTTTTTTTGTGTGTGATTGTTGTCCGTGTGCAAATGCATTGAATGTAGAGCAAACTCATATCCGTTGTTGTATGAAGGTATACAGAGTTATTGAACTACTCTAGTCGAGGTATCAGATTAAATATTGATTGCATTTTTACGATAGCTTGAGCAACATTTGTTCTCAAATGTTCCCTGTCTTGTGATATAGAAACATTTAAAGCTATTATTATCAAATTTTCCAGCTTGTTTTGAAATAATATCAGATGATAATTTGAAAGAGCTTTTAATTACGGCACTACTTCTTGGATCAATTTCGGTCGTGTTTGTTGTGTTTAGTAGAATGCAAATTTCATTAATTATTTAGATTCTAAATTATTCAATATTGCAGTTATTTTTGCGAAATTAATTATGGACAGGCGTGAGAGTACGTTTTTTTGTACAAATTCTAAAGAAAGTAGCAAGAAGGCATACTTTTTTAAAGAAAAATATATCATTTTTACATTTTCTAGAATTCTGAAGATGTCTAAATGGAAAAATAGCAACAGACCCTTACTTTGGAATGCTACAATGAACTGCAAAAGCATCATTGTACCCCAAAGATACAATGAGTTAATGAATTCTAAAATTAATGACTAAATATTGGCCACTGTATTTTGCGATCTTGTGATCTCAGCGTGTCAAGTGTCTACAATATTGGTGTTTATGTTACGGCAAATCGCACGGTAAAACTGATTGAATGTAAAAGATGAAATGGATTACGTTTCGGTGTAGCAATGAAATGTATCTCATGGTCCAAAAGCATGTCCCCGCTCCAACCGTAAGCCCAGTAATTAGTTACAGCGTGATTCATTTGTGCACAGCAGAAGCGAACCCCTACGGGGTACGGGGACTTTTCCGAAGCCCTCTGCACGTGTGCGCTTAGTTGGGACCCCTGGCCCCGATCAAGGCCATACCGTAGGATACTTGCTTCCGTTCAATCAATCAAGCGAAGTGCTCGTAATAGGCTTTGCTGATCGTTCAGCATTTTTCATTTTATTATTCGCTACCAGCACGAGCTCTCGAGGCGCTCGGCAATCAGAGTGATTATGGTTCGGCATTACGCATTCCGTTGGATGTTGCCGGTGGTGGCGGCGCATGGTGGCGTTTTGCTGCCGTATCGAAATCAAAAGAAGCGACAGTGTCGGGATGGAGGATGTCCAGAATTTATTACCTTCAAAGCGGCGTAATCCTTCGATGGACGGTTTATCCCTCACGCCGCACCGCATCGTTGCGTCGTTGTGCGCATATTTTGGTGTTCGTACGGTTCGCATCCATTGCACGCGAGGATTATTAAGTGAAACGTTAGAAATGAGCGCGAATTGCTTCCGTGTCGGGAGTAAATTTCGTCTCGTCTTTGGCACATGGAGACGCCTGGTCGTTTGTACCAAAAACGCCGCACACTAGATGTCGCTTGTCAAAAGGGGCATAGAAGTACGCATTAACCTTATTTTAATGTACTGAACCGGATTTTTGTCAAAGCAAGTTTCTGGCCATTGGTTTAAGTATTCGAAATAGCCAAATTTGCTACTCGGTTGGCCCGATGCGACACGTTGAAGTTGAATAACGAAATGAAGATATAACATGCAATTGGATGCCTTCTTTGGAGCCTTTTTTTTGGATGGTTGGCCACTCGGTGTGCAATCGAAGGGTGGAAAAAGAAAAGAACCAACCATGACAAATGACACGGAAGTCTGCAGAAAAAGCGGTAATCACTTGAGCCGGTATGGTAGTTGTATTGATTCCTGGCTACTACTCTTTGCTCTTCGCGCACCACCACGGAAGCGGAAGAGTAAATGCAGCAAAACAGAAGCGTTTGGTACGGTTCGCCCCATTGGCCGTGGTATGGAATTGAAAAATGTGAAACAAAATCAGCTTAAGCTGCAATGGCAGCGAAAGGTGAATGTGGTTGAAAGGTTAAATGGAATGGAATAAAGACGCTTAACCGGCTGGCGACTGTCGAGAAACCAGTACCGGGCCATTTTGTGGTGACATTCGTACGAAATTGGCCAAAGTTAACTGGCGGTGGTGGGTATTTCGGGGCAGGGGCGCACACACACACACGGCACACGCAGCCCAGGAGCCCATCAACAAATGGAAAGGTTTGATTCTCATCTGTCAAGTGAAGTGAGCTCGGGTACGGAAGTCTGTTAAGTGCAGGTGCTAGAAAATTGCACCGAACCATAGATGGTACGGACCACTCCCCTCGCCCGGCCCGCCGGCCAGCCAGCCCGAACCACCCGTCGTTCTCCCGGTGAGTGATGAGGTGCTACCCGGGCTGGCAGAAGACTTACTAGCGAGGTGAAATAACGAGAGCTCATTTTGAGCACACGAGACGGGCTTTTCCACGTGACGCAACATCTGTGAGACGGTGCGGAAGGAAATTCAAATCCATCCACTCGTGGTGGTTTCGCCCTCAAGGTAGGCTTTGCCTTCTCGGAGGCACAGCACCGTCTGGAGTCAGCCGGGCAGCCGGGCAGACCATTAAGGCGAATGGGTCGACCGTTGTGTTCAATAATGCAACAAAAGGGCGAACGGAAGCATATGTTTCAGCGTAACTGCCGGGAGCGGTTGTTGCCCCAGGCAGGGCAATGCGTTGTGAAAAATTCATAAAAATGGTTGGCAAAAGATGGTTGCTTTGCTTTAAAATTTGTTACTTTACACAGCAGCACAATCGAATCTTCCGAATCCACCTACTTTGCGTTTTGGCGTACGATCCACCGATTGCTTTGTTGTTGTGGGGGCACAACTGTGCTGGCTGAGTTGCTAAGGGGGGAGAAATGCTGTACTCAAATGGTTTATCTACGATTACTGGCATCCGAAGGGTTTCAATTCGTTATGGAAATGTGCTGCAGGGTTAACGGAAGCTATAAGTTAAATGATAATGTGACTGAAGGCTGAATGTGTGAGAGGGGGTTGTACCAGTCGGCAACTCGCAGATTCGCAACCCCGAATCCAACGGCCATGAAATATATAAACATTATTTCTCTTAGCGCACCATCCCTCGGCGCTGGTTTTTGCGTCGGCTGGGGGGGGACGGGTAGAATCATGTTGTAATTTAAGCGAAAATCATAAACTGAGCAACGACATGTGGGGAAATAAAACAGACACTGCAGCGTAACGCAGCGAGGCGCAAGGATTTACTGGAGTGGAGAAACAATCCCATCGCCCGTTAATGGATGCGAAAAACAACAGTTAGAGATGTCTATTTGTTTTGTTTTTTCGCTCTCTCTCTCACTCCCTCTTTCTCTCTCTCGTTTCGTTACATTGTTGTGGCCAAACTGCGACTGGGGGTTTTTTGTTTCTTTTGCTGTGACTTTTATTCGCATACATTTTGTACACTCTCTTTTTTTTTCTTCTCGCTTTTGCCCACTGTTGTGCCACTGTTTCGCCGACCAGTGTGCCGACAGCGGCATGGAAAGAAATCTGCACACAATCGACACAGCACAGTGGTTGCGAAAAGATTCGTTTATGTTTACAACTTTGGTAACGACTTATGAAAGTAATAATAGCGCTTATAATGAGACTACGCGACCAAGATAGCGCCAAACGCTCGTACTCGCGCGCGCGAAACACCCGAAGACGCGTGAAAGTTTAGTCAAATAAAGGCAGAACTTTCCCCGAAAAACGTCTTCGCCCCTTGTGTGTGTGTGTATTGCTTCCTGTTTGAACAGTGGGGAACACTGTGGCTGGTTGTTGTGTTTATCCCTCTCTCCCGGATTTGGTTGGTTGGCCACTTCGGTCTCACAATCCCCTTCGGACCAGGAGCTGTCCAAGCCCGGCTGGGGATGGTTGTATCGCTCGCAACAGCTTTCCAGCTTTCGTGTCTTTTGTGATTGTGGTTAAACTAGCAAGATAAAGTGCAGATTCACTGGCACTGGGAGGCACTGGGAAAAGATAACAGCAAAAAGATAGCAAAAAAAAAAAGAGAAAGTGCTAGAAAATATCTACAAACGATTCGGCCTTCCCTCTCCACCCCAAAAAAGGATAAAACGGCTCGTTGTGGAGCAATTCCGAGGCGAAAAATAACCTAAAAGCGTGTCCTATTGCTATCGCGGGGTAATGCCCCGTTGCCGGTCCCTTTTGTTTGTGTTGTGCGTGTGTTTCTTAAGGAGGTGCACTATGACTCCCCAAACCGACCGCAGCCGGGGCGGGTGCTGGTGGGACAAAATGTTGCTGGAAGTAATATTTGAACGACAGGCAATAAGCAGCGTCACAAGCGACAAGCGAGCCTCGGCCAAGAGCTTTATGAGTTTGCTTTTTGAATGGATAATCGCAAGCGGAGGCCGTGGACATTAATGTGGAGAAATTTGGGAAAATTATGGCTCAATAAATCAGCACACAAAGCGCCATTGGGATGGGACTGCCCGGGAGGGGAGGGGGTTGTTTTCGGATGTCCTCAGGTCCGAGGTCATTACAGTGCGTAAGGAAGGCTTCTTTTAAATGGCGAAGGATCGTTCGTTTTGATTGATGTGGTCGGAAAATTGCTTAAGGAGGAAATTTGTTCCCAAGCCCACGAGGGGCAATGGGTTTGTTGTCATCGACAGGTCAAACATGGCTCCGGATTGAGGTCACTTTTGTATGGATGGGTTCTGGGCGTAAGCTGTGAGTGCAGCGAGAAATTCCCATTCCCAATCAACAGATACCGGATTTTGGGAAACCGTAGCGCTGGTGATTAATGCTAACCGAATAGACAAATTAACGATTGGTTCGTCATAAATTATTCACGCAACGGTGAGCGATGGCAGCGCGTGCTGCTGGTGGAGGGACGTGCTGAGCGATAGGGCAAATTGGTTTCGTGGCCAAGCAGCGCAAAATTGAAATCATTTCCGATGAATTATGATACCGAGATGCACAGTAATAAGTGGACGGGTGGTGGTCATATGCATTGCTGTTTGCCGAACCTCACCCCGGTTCGTACGAGGAAATCACCGATTGTGCAACTGACTTCGGAGATTTATCAGCTACTGAGGTTCTTCCGGCTGTAGAACTTCATCAAAATGGCATGCTAGCGATGTGAATGAAGTGGTGGTGCGAGACGGGTGACGCGGCGAATAGAGCAAAGCGAGTGGAGTTTGGTTGTGTAACTTCAAAACCGTATCTTTACACTTTGCCACAACTGTCATCTGATAGCGCTAATCGGATCCGGGCTGCCCGGAACATGCACTTAGCAACTGCACCGTTAGCAAGTGCAGAGATCGGGATGAAAGGACCTCCCATACCAAGGCTAAACCTCGGCTAACTTTGGCAGGTTACGTTCTAACCCCCGTTCTTGAACGATGATTGTGCATCGCGCAGGTAACTTGCAAGGAGAATTTTGAGGTACCACCATTCGACGTTCCCTTTTTGAGGAAGAATTGCATGTGAAGTAAAGAGAAGAAAATCGGTGAACACTTCCCGTCCGTTCGCATCAGACACAGGTTGTGAATTTTCTCTGACGCTTACGGTCTTCGGTTGCGGTGTGTGACGTTGCGTGACATGCAACCATTACGGAGAAGGACAAATTCCTAAAAAAAACAGCACACACAGCTCGCGAACTGGACGTCATTTCAACAAAATAACGTTTTCTTTGGATAGCATTCTTCCATTTCCGAAAGAAATTTGATTTGTAAAAAATTAAAATTCGCTATAAAATGAGCTAAAATTGGGCTGAAGGGTCGGTTTTATGGGGTGCCCTTCATTTAAGCATTTCCATTCGAATCATTAACACATAAACAGCATCTTCCGAGTTTCTTACTCGCATCAGATCAGAATCCCCTTTCACATTACTCGCTCAGTGCCTGAAAGGCACTGCAAAACAAACGATTGTTACATAAGGAGCAGTGTTGCAACTGTTGCCACGATTTCTTCTCACCGCGAAGCATAAACTGCATAAGTAGTTTTGCACTATTGCACCGTCGAGCGGTGGCTGGTGTTCGTTTTCCATGCTCGCCATCCCTTATCCGGCTGCTCCGAACTCGAACGTTCGTACGTGATTCGATTAACCAATTACTGGTCTCAGCGCAAAGGGCACTTGAGTAGCTCGGTGCAAAAAAAGAAAAACCCCTAAAGCCCGAGGAAAAATCGTGCCTGGGGGCTGGGGAAAATGCATTCGCTTGCCATACTTTTTTTTGTATTGCTCAAGCACTGTTGGATTGGTTTCTGTTTCAAATTTTAATTGCTTCGTTGCTCAATCTCCTTTTATTCGCTCGGTGGTGCGCTCGCCTGGACAGGGATCGAAGCTTGATCTCGTACTCGCGCAGAGCGCTTCTTAAGCTCGTTTGTTGAAGTATATGTAATTACCAACTTCCGAGGACCTCGCGCCCTGCTGTCATGTTCCGGCACCCGCGGGGCATTGATCATGTTTCCGGCTGTTATGTATTGTGTGCACTGTATCATCGTTTTTTTTTGCGCTTTTATCATCGCTTCGAACCGCTTCCCTTTACTTTCCGGTCGTACGTGAGCCACATTGGTGTCAAGTGAGTTGGTACGCGACCTTGGCATGAAGGAAGCAAGTATTAGCAGATTTTCAATCGTTTACCACTTCTCGCCCCGGAACGTGGTGGAGCATGTGTTTCTGTATCTGTTTGAACGAGCAGCGACACACTAATTGAAGTATGAGAAGGTTACAATACGTGTGCTTCGATACGCGGAGGTGTGCTACCGCTTGACCGAATGAAATGTGAAACTTGCGACGTGGGCTGCGACGTCACGACGTGACAACTGCACAATAAATTGAAAGCATAAGTTAAATTGGAAGGTTAACTGGTTGCAGTTGGCCCACCGGCAGGGGAATTCAGTGCAAATGCCATTACATTTCCTGGAACTTATAGATAGTTGCAATGTCACTTACTGGCGCATCCAAAGGGGAAATTCAGTTTGTGGAAACATATATTACATATGGACCATTTTACTGTCAACAAATCATCCATCTATCCAAGCATGCGTTGCAATTTCATCTTCTGTCAAAATGGTGCTTTTTTCCACGAACAAAAGGTACAACATATTCCATTTCTGTAGCGTAACATTTCCATATCATTGGGTTGCATGTAACAAGAACGGCTTGCCGGAAGATGCACAAATTACTTTATCGCTCAGCACACTGCAAATTTATGTGTTTCGGGAATTTTAACCTCACGCCCGTACAGTTGGAATATTAAATTGAATTTGAATAATCAAACGTGTATTACGGTTCAGTGGAAGCGTCGTCTGAAAAACAATTTGTGGAATACAATATTTTGCACAAAGTTTTTGCAAGTTTCCCCCCCACTGTACATGCGGTACATGCATTCGAATGTGATCGAAAAATAACAACTGCCTTGCCGGCATTCAATTAGATTCGTCTTTTGATGCGCAATTTGATCGTATTGAATTGAATGTTGATTCACAGCAGAGAAATATTAGAGTGCTTCTCTCTTTTTCGGGTGGAAAGTCGCATAGACTTGCTAAGGTGTTCTGGGTGGCGGACTGCTATGATCCGGAAGAGTGCTTGAGAAGAGTGAGATTGTCCTCCGATAGAATGGGGGGGGAAATATAAATAAGACTTCTTTTGACATTCAACGAACAAAAAAAAAGTATCTCAGACATCAATAAACCGAACGATCGGTGCGGCAGTCTGTACCATGCTGGTCACATGTTTGAAGTGGGAGGTGCGACAGTTGCCTAGCAGGCCGTACAAATTTACCCATCGAACGTGACTAGCGGCCAACCGAAGTTTAGTGGCTATTAAAATTCATAAACTTTCTTTGGATGGTCGGACGGTGAAGAAAAAGCACGAGGAAAGCAATCCCGGCTTGGAGGATGAGAAATGATGAAAACACAAGAATCACCGAAATTTCCACTTCCAAATCGAAGTTTTGTCTAGCCACCCGGCTCGTCGAAAATTGCAATTGGATTTGATGACTCTTTTGGACATCGTTTTGTATCGTGTGTGCGTGTGCTGAAATGTTTGATATTACGAAACGATGATTGAGGAGAAAGTGCGCATCGGACCCGCATACCGGTACGGCTTCACAAACACTGCAGGGGACCAGCGAAACTTTTGAGGCAAGATTTCATGCAGAAGAAATCGGAGCGGAGATTTTCCCGAGCTTCGGGTCTTGAACTTGAGGCCCGCTCCGCTTCGGTTGAAAGTTCAAACGGAACGGAACACACGTGGAAAGTGCGTACACTCAAAATCCATCACTCTGGTGGAAGATTTATAGAGCGTTTGGTGCCCTTTTTTTTGTGGAGGAGGATGAAGTATCTTTATTTGGCGCCCGCGAGGCTCTTCAATTCGAAGGTCGTGTGCGGCACAAATAAAAAATCGTTGGGAAGCGGCACGAAATAGGTCGGCGATGGTATCGTATCGAAATGTGAACGTGCACCGGTCCATCACGAAGGCTTTCGTCGGGAAGGCGGATGATGATTTATGAAGTAACAGCCAATCTAGGGCGGACCCAAGCCCATCCCATTTCCTCCTTTCGGTTCGGGGGGGTTGTTTTTCAACCCCTCTCCGAACGAAACGAATCGATTGCCAGGGACCATGAGGGGTGCTGGGTGCAGCATTTTTCCCTGAGGCTTATTGCTATCGACGTATAATTGATCGCAAACGTTCAGTCGAACGGAAAACAGCATACAGTTTGTGCGATTCGATTACTTTCCAACTCGAGTTTCGTGAGCTGGCGCGCTGCAGTGAGCGCTCTGAAGGGCACCGCGAACTAACCTTGACCAAATGACGCCAGGACGGATGGGTGCGGGAATGAAGCAATCCCTATTTTGTACACAGTCAGCAGTCGTAAAATCGCGCTATTCGCGCGGGCATGGAATGGATCATGTGTGAGCAGGAATCCGCGACCGTCCGGAGTAACTCGGAGGGGGTCCCGTGGCAAAGGGCGTGATCATAAACGTGTGAAAAAGGAGACTCGGTTCAGCCCGTTTCGACGCGGTAAGAAAGATATTATTGCCTTTTAAAGAGCGATCGTAAAAACAAACGGCGTTGTATTGGGCGGGGTGCATGTTCGGCCGTCGCACCGATACCATGGTTAGGTATTTTCCGATCTATCTTCCGCAGTTTGCTGCTAGAGCAACGCGTTAGCCGATGCTTATCTACGTCCAACAAAAGGTTGAGAAATACGTCCAATGGTTCGGCCGTTTGGCAATTAATGAAAGTGAACAGTGCGTTCCGTGTGCGTCATCGAGGGTCTCGAACGCACTGGGTCATAATCCTTGTGTCGGTATGTGTCGAGCCAACGGCGAATTCAATTCTTCTTGCAGGCTTCTTCCTTCAAAATCCCTTCAACTTGGCCGTGGAAACTTTTTCGAGTTTCGTCAAGTCATGGAAAACTAGACCAAATAAACCACCATTATGACAGTTTGTCAGGAGGCAAGGCTACAGGGGAGCGGGACGAAAGGGGGGATCGGAACTCGAACGACACGAAACACGGTCTCGCCCGTCGAACAGGACGGTGATCCATCGCTCTAATCAATACCGTAGCACTGGTTCATTGGTCGTATATTGAAGTTTTATCGTAAAATCTTCCAAAATGACCATAATTCACTGTGCGGACAAGAGTTTTCCTTTTTACCCCACCAGTTGTGATGGTTGGGGGGGGGGGGGGGGGGGGGTTGGGAGGGAGAAGTAGAAAAGGTAGAACATTGGGAAGAAGACGAAGACGTTTGGAGACGACATTGACGACATCGACAGCGACTTGTCGACGTCGTCCGATGGTGTCCTTGAAGGTACTGGTACTACACGACAGTTGACTTGACTCTTCCTGGACTCTTTTCGCATGGTTTATGTTAGAATTTACGTCCCTCATACCACCCCTCCGACCACCCATGTCCCTCACCGAAAACACACGAACACCCACCATCGATCGATGGTGCCACCGGAATCTGCTGACAGTGAAACTTCATCGACCACCGTTGATCCTAGAGCGTTCTGTTAGTACTCTCCTCAGCCTCTTCTCTGTTTTGCTTTCGTCCTCGGGTTTTTTGTGTCGATTCCCGTGCACTTTTTGCTCCGCTGCCTTACGTTATCCGTTTAGCTGATGTCCTGCCAAGGGTTGGATGCTGACAAATTGATGAAGCACGTCTGAAACAAAACGAAACTAAAGTTGGTGGCCAAAACAAAACCAAAGCAAAAAAGTCCGTATCCACCCGGCTATCCACGATTGGGGTCTTTTTTCGGGCAAACGGAGCGGAAACAATCCGGAACAAGCTTGTTTCTTGTCTTATCTTGGTCTGATCATCATGTGCTTCACTGGACGCATGGCGTAGTACCGGGACCCCGGTGTTAACCTTGGAGCGAATGCTTTGTCTTTGTGTCCCGGCGTTGCAAGGGATAAATTAATAGGCTAATCGACAAGGAAGGCAGGCTCGAGAGCAAACGATACTGGTAGTCTATGCTGGGAAGGCCCCGTTGGAAGTTTTAATGACGAAATTATTAAGACTGAAGCCATGTCAATCTGGCAGTGGACGGAGTAGGGGGTGGATGTAAAAAGGTTGAGTTAATTTTCCCCATGACCAGTCGAGGCGTGCTGAATGTCCATTATGGAGGATGTGTAAGCTTTTGAGGCTTGATGAGAGAAAGAGGGGCGATAAGTTAATGTCAGATCGTTGGTGTAGAGGTAGTTGAAAAGTTAGATACAACAATGTTGGAAAAACATTTACCAAAAGCCCAATCTCTTTGCGCCAAATCAAGTTTTTCGTAACGATCCCAGGAAATTTGCAGCGGAAATATTTCTTCACAGAACTTTGCTAAGTAAATCGTCCCCAAGCAGGAAGTTGGACCGCTTGGAAAGGCAGGCAGACAGGTGTACGTAGCAACGCGGTGTAAAATAATTGACAAGTCTTTGCATCTTCGCCTGCAGTGCACTCATCCTTCTAGCCCGTTAATCCGAAGTATGATGTACATCAAAGACGGTGTAGAGTGTGATTTTTTCGAAAGCAAGCGAAACGAAAAAAGCAACCAAATCGCACACTCACTGGCGTGGTTCACGCGAGAGACGTACGAAGACCCTTCCTCGCTCGGACGTATTGCTCGCTCGTGTGTACGAGAATGAGCCGGCGGTGTTCCGCACCGGAACACGGAGCAGCACCGGGAAAGTTTACCTTTTCCGTCCAACTTTGCACTACGATGTAACGCAACTTGCCGGGGCCAAGTCTCGCTTGCACACCCGGAGGCACCCTCGGCCAACTAAACGGCGCGTTATCCGCCTCAGGTTCGAGCGATGTCGAAAATTCCCCGGGAAAACAAGAGGCACGAAAAATGTAGCACATTGAAAGTGAAAACTTTAGCACAAAACTTTTCCATTTCGGCCCGAGGCTGTTTCCGAGTTGGTTGGCTGGTGTATGCATGTATGCTGAGCCCCGGTGTGCATGCGTGGCCACACACACACATCCTTCGGGATGCGAGCTAGCGATCAGTTCGCTTGTGCCATAATCCATCTTAGTCGCGTGGCCTACCGCAATCCGACAACTTTCCACGCGACGGGAGCAACGGGAGCAGTGGTCAGTTTTTGATGAACTAAGCAGCAAACTGGGAAAGGAAGCGTAGAGTCAGCAGACCACCATCAGCTCGTGGCACTAATTCTGGCGAAATTATCTGGAAGTAATATAATCTCTCTACAAAAAGGGGTGCCACATGGAGGAATGGGCTCCCCCACGAGCGAGTGAAGGGGGGCAGGGAGTGGGGAATGTTGGCACAAGGTCGAACATCGGACAAGGACGATCCATATATTAGACGATTCGGCAACATGAACTCGTAGTTTCTTGACGCTTGCCCAAACAGTGCCCGTCCCGGACGGGCTCGAGTGAAAACGAGAGGATTTGCTAATGAATTAAATTCACAGGGAAAATGTATGCACTGCCGCTCGGAGCAAACATCGCACATAAGACCTGCGATGACGATGATGGTGTCGTTTGTCGTCACTGGCCGGTGACCCGGTCCGTGTGTTCGATGCTCATTTATTGTTTCATCCCACTTATTCGACTGCGGAGTCCTCCGGTGTGGGGCGATCGGCACTGCTCGAAACGGACTGGTCAGCGAGAAACGTGGAGCATGATTCGATTCCGTAGCCTTACTCGAACGGTTCATCAATCTCAGCCCGTATGCTGGTTTTCGGGGGCCACGGAATGCTACGGACCTCCGGATGTGCAAACCTTGAACCTTATCTGTTTGGCTGGCCACTATAATTTCCAAACAAACCCAAAACGTGTTTATGCTTGTTGTTTTGCACATTTGCACACTGCACCGCTTCTCGCTCCGGTCCGGCTTCTAGTGACCCATGCTTAAGCATCGTCAGGACTGGCAGGATCATTACCAACATCAACATTGTGTACCGCGAGGCTTTTGCCCGAGTCGGTTGTGGATTTACTGCTTCTTCGTGCCCGCATCACGTTCACAGAATCACTCCAATCCGATCAAGTCAAGGCATCAAAGCGGAAACCCTCCCGGTCTGTTGGGAGACGAATTGCTGCGAGGTTAAAATGCGCACCTGAAAGTATCTTGATCCCGTTCCAGGGATGCTGAATCTCAAAGCCTAACAGTGGAATCAATGCTGTCAGTTGGACGGTTAGGTTTGACATTGGTGGTCAAATCTTGTGTTAAATGAGAATTCACAAAAATTACAGCTTTAATAAGAATGTTTGCAGATAAAATGATATAAAAATAAATATAAATAAATAATAATTTTAAAATAGGATAACAAAAATTTAAATATAAATAAACTGTTGGGAACACTACAACAGTGGGTGAAACGTTTCCAACGACTTGTCAGATAAAGCTAGGGAAAATGCAAAGGGACGTAGAAGAGGAAGAAAAAAAAGGATAAATCCGATCGCAGGATGCGCCTGCGACCTCTTTCAAAAACGAAACCTCAAGAATAAAGACCAATTGTTTGGCACACGAAAGAATCGTGTACGGCAAAGGAATTCTTTGTTCATTAAATTCGTTAGTAAATAATATAATATAAATTTTAAGAACACTTGAAATTTTTGCAATAAGTTTTACTACATCTGTGGACGTTATTGAGGAATACTACAGGCATTTCACAGTTCCTAGAAATGAGAGCAATGTAGTAACCTCTGATTGCATCCTGATGGCCAATATCGAAACTATGCCCAACGGGGCAACAGAAGCTGTGAGTGTCGGTGCGCCAAGAAATATCTCAGTCGTAGTTGAATTGCTTCTTGAATAATCGCTCGTGGAGACGACGGCTTACGTGTGATCATTTTTCATACCGTCCAAACACACTTATTCAGTCCCGAGCGGAAGGGTTTCAAAAGGGCATCTGAAGGGCGAGGCCAGTGTGGGGCATGGACCCCCGGACAGGCATGCTTGTTGCTTTGGGTGAAAAGTTCAAGCTAGTCGGGTAAACACTTTTGACTTTCCAGTTGACTTTAACATGCTGCTGAGTAATGATGGGAAAGTGTCATAAACGGTGGGGGGGGGGGGGGAGGGAGAAGGGGGGGGGGGGGGGGGAAAGGCAGGGCAGACATTTCCCCCTCGCTAGTGCAGTGCTGCGGCAGTCCAGCAACAACGAGAGCGAAACGTATTTCCCTCGGTGATCTCAGCAATCGAATGCACCCGTGAGGGGGAAAAGCATGCAAAAGGGAAAGCGCAGATTGGGGACGATTTTCTTCGAGGTTGAGGAAAGAATCTTTCGAAGGCAAGTATGTAGGAATACTTTCCAGGTTGCTCGTGCATCGTTTGCAGGGCCAACCAGCCAGCCAGTGTGCCATGGTCCGTTGATGAAACGGCAAAGACATTCCCGTACTACAGAGCATGTAGGATTTGCCGGCACCCGGCCGGAATGGGAGCGCCGTGGGTTGGAACCGACGGGAAGATCTTTTGTTTTGCCTGTCTTCAGTGATTACGTACGATGTTTACAACAAAATTCTCGAGTCCTGCATAATCACCATCATCTTTCGTCCACCTCGGCAGCCTCGGCAGCTGGAGAGACGCCCGAGAGACTGTGCAGTGCCTTTACACTCTCATTACACTTCGGTGACCTCCAGTGCGCACACACATGCACCGGATGCGATGAAACCTGTGCCCCGATAGACGAGGGCAGCACCATTAGACTGATGGCTTCAATGTAGGATAAATCATAAAATCACACTTTTGCCATCTGGAACTCAACGGTGCGCTGTCTTCGGAGTCGCTTTAAAGTGGGGGCACCCAGCTAAGGTAGGAAAGGAAAAATCGTGCGTTTTGCTGATGGCCTTCTGAACCGGCACAGTGTGCGTTCGATGGCAACGCCGGTTCGATTTCTCATCGCATCGGCAATAGCTGAGGGTTTTCGCTTCCGGAAGATAGAGATGAAAGCAGGAATGAGACTATTTGTAGTCGGGTCAACCGAACAGTGAACAGACATGCTCCACTTCCAGGGCGGAAAAAGAAGGAACTTCAAAGATGCAGTTTACGTCAATTGCCGTTCGTTGACGTTCGACATTTTCCGTTGCATCAACAATCTTACATGCAGCGTCTTAAGCTCCCGTTTTCTCTTCCTCCACGCAGCAAAAGTTCCGAAGGATCCGATTCTAATTCGAATCATTGGGTGGCCCTAACGTTAAACTTCTGGCTGCATGCATGCAGCGGCAGGAAATGGAAAGCAGGTCGACAGGATGTTTTGCCGGGGCGGCATCCCTGCTGTGGGTCGGGATTGCCGGGAAAGGGGGCAGAGGGAATCGGTGGAAGGAATGTTTCGTTTGAGGAATAACACATTTGCTTCGGGGGTGCTTCGAGTGCCATGGTTGTTTTTCCGTTCCACTGCAAGGAACAGCTTCCGAGAAGATTATCATAATATTTGCCATTTGTACTGGTCCAGAAGGACATTTTCCGATGTCTCCGGCCCTCGAAACAGGTAAGCTGATTTTCCGTTGCATTGCGACGACGTGATTGTAACGCACTGGCCTCTTCTTTGTAAGGAACGAGACCAGAGCCATCGGAATGAACTTGATAAACATGCCACTTTGAAGGAATGGATGCGAGATTTTCCGTCTCAAAATTGTTGATAACCAAACAAAAATCATGCCTCAAAAAGATGCCATCCCGGTTGAAAGGTTTATAAAAGCGTAGCTTTATTGACTGGCATCAAGGGGCAATTAAATTGTTTGTGCATTTGTTTGCCACGCCAATGGCTCGATCGAAACCGTTCATCCCCGTGCAACATTATGTTGCATTTAATCGAAATGCACCGGTTGAGGCGGTGCGGTTTTGCGGCACCACGAAACAAAGTACGGTGAATTAATGAAAACATTTTCCTTATCGGGAGGGGGTGGGGGGCAACACGACATAAAAAGGACGACAGTGTGGCCACCATTTCGCGCGCCCGCGATTTCCATACCGCTTAATCACCGTAACGGCAATAAATCATTATACTTGCTGATGAAATCTCTCTCTCTCTCTTTGAGCTGCTCAATCCTGACACGTGGGCGCAAATTAATAATTCGTCCTCCCGCCCATCGCGCGAGGTGTGTGTGTGTGGCGACCGGGCGAAAGTGTCAAAAAGAAAAACTTTTGCTCCCCACAAGCGACCGCTGCCAATCCGTTTGAGCGCGCGCGTTTTGGTTTTTTTCGTTTGTCGCCGTATCAGCCATTTCAGTTCTTTTATCCGAATGCTGTGGCTTCCTTGAGTGAGAAGGTACCGGGCCCGGGGTGAAAAAAAGGGTGGCTGTGTGTGTGTGTGTATCTCATAGTTGCATTCATTAATTCACTCCTTCGCACTGACGGGTGCTGATGTTGACGGTGGCATGTTTTTGCTTGATGTGTTGGTTTTCGGCTTTTCGCCAGCTAGTTCCCGGGCTAAGCGGATCATAACTTTACCTTTACTGTGTTATCATTTAATTTTTTGCCTTTCGCTCGTAAACATATCCTTTTGCAAAAGTAGGCCTTCAACATGTCAGTGGGCGAGTGTTTTTTTTTTTGGTTTGTTGTTCCTCCAGCGAAGTGTACTTTTGCTCCGCCGCTTCGGCCTGCTCCGCGTCGGCTGTTGTCGTTTGTCTTTGACTGGTGACTTTTGGTAATCCGCAAACTTTTTTCAACCCCACACTGCGGTGGCGTTTGTTCTGTGAGTTTCCCTTTTTTTGTCTACCCTTCGCCCCACGCTGGTTCCGTTTGGCTTCCCGTCCACTAGCGGTATGGAATCTTCTTCCGAACTGGAAAAGTCCAACGAGCCGTAGACGCTGCTTCCCATCCTTGTGCGCCCTACTAGCCCGACTTTGCCCGCTAAGAACATGGCCGAAATGCCCAAGAAACAATTTTTACTGCGACCATTTACAGGCGGTTAAGCGAGAGGGCAAAGCGGCGCAAAATTCCGAAGAAAGCTACGAAGGTTTACCGGATGGCCAACAAAAGGAACGAAAGCAAAGTCGGCACGGATGGAAAACTTTTGCCGATAAACTGTCACCTTAATACACCGTGTCCCGTGTCCCGTGTCCCGCGCAAAAACCGTGCCCGTCAGGCCCGTCAAAAGGAAGCCGGCAAGTAAACAACATATTCGATGCTGTGTCCCCGAACCAACGGATGGACGGAGGCATTCGACGCCCTCCCCAATCAGCGAATCAGGATGTAGAAACGGACGGAGACAAGACGTGAAAGTTAAAGTGAAGCAAAGCCTCGGGATTAGAATATCGCTTACGTTCGAATAAATAAATATAAAAGGGAAAAAATGCGGAAAAGATTTATGCTGTCATTATACTTACGGACTTTGAACTCGAAACGGTGGCTCAGTGTGTGCCGTTTGGACGTTCGTCACCCGGTCACCGGCAAGCACTCCGCAAATGGGAGTGTTGTGAACTCGCTGCGCATTCCTGCAACCATGGAAGGCATGGATGAGTTCCGATGAGTTGATCCAACCGGCTAGCCACTGGGCTTCACAACCTTCCGGATCTGTGGAGTGTGCCGGGCACATCAGTTTGTGGCTGATTTTCTAGCGGGAAAAACTTTCCGCAAATGCTGGCCGGACGGTTCGACGTCCGTTGCTCCGGGGCTGGCAATGACTGGAACCGACGACGACTGAATTGCTAGCGGGCAGGCGAACTTGCAGGGCGCTGTGCCCGTGGCGAGTGAATAAAATATTTACAAAAGGAACTGTAAGTGGAAAACTTTCGTCGATAAACGGCAGCAAAAGCGATGGTATCCCCGCACTAAACAGCGCGCAAGCAGCAAATCTTGGGCCCAAACACTGAAGCAAATCACTCGAAGCACGCGACCGCGCTTCGAGCACCACCATCACCACCATCGAGTCCTTTTTTATCTTTCATGCGAAATTTCCGCACTAATGGTCTAATGATACTTGCCTTTCCCCTCGGGTAGTGCTATCGGCGAAGATTTTTAGCAGCCGATCGCTGTCGCTTGTTAGCCGTGTAGGATGCTTGCGGAACGGGTGCGAAAAGCTTGCGGACCCCCCGCGCGAGTGGCGAGCAAGATGGATCAAAGAATTCCAACCGAGAAGTTCCAGCCAGAAGCGTCAAGGTGATGCTGTGAGTGCAAGCTTTATTACTTTTGACGGGTGTTAACGTAACGAGTACCATCGAGGATAAGCGTGTACCGCGGCTTCCGGTTGGGTAGAGCCACCATCCTTAAGCAATCTCAGCCTTTTGTCGGAGTGTATAAGCCAGAAATTTGCAGGATAACTAGAGACGGTGTAAAAGAAAATCTTAAAGTTATCATGAACAACTCGCCATCAAGAACAAATCTGCACAAACGCAAGAAATTGGAGTAGAAACTTAAAAAAAAGGGACGGAGCTTTAGCTTCCTTGAGCAAGAAGACGATTATTGGCATTCCATCACAGTACGCCTCGTTCTCATGGTAACCGCCCAAAGTCCCAAAGGTGAAAGCTCCATTATCCTTCATTATTACCAGTGCCGAAGCCTACTAGGTTGGAACCGGGAACGTTGGACTCTTCCCGTGGCGCACTATTATCATTCTTAATATGATCATCCTGCTAAAGCTCGAGACAAGCTATCAGTGCTAATGTCCATTGGCGGTCCATGCTTCGTCCGATCCATTGAACCGGCACCGGCCAGGGGGATCGATTCAGTAATCCTCTAAAATATGTCGCTGTCAACACCTTTGGGCCGGAAGTCTGCTGGGGGTTGGCTGGGGAGAAGGGAAAGAGAACCTTTGAGAGCTGCAATGCTTCCCCTCGAGAGACCTCGAGGAACGTGCGATAAACACAGCACGAGCTGACGGACGACTCGACGGGCTTTCAGCCCGTGAGTCCTTGGACGTACGTCAGTAACCGGATGCGACTTTCGTTAGCGAAAAGCTTGCGCTTGGGTGACAAAACAAAAACAGTCGAACGAAAAAGCTCCCGCTTCACTCAGCAGGCTTTTGGGCTGCCAGAAAGGGTGTCAACTTCGGTGCGCAAGCGCATTGCACGGCTCCGGTACTCACGGCCACACCGTAACGCATCGTAACGCTTTGGTCGAACTGTCCGGGTAACTCCTCCGGCGGAGTGGGTTTGAATGCTGTCGCTGGCGCTGCACTGCGCCTGCTCATCATGGCGGTAAATATTGGCAGCCGAAGCGAACGGGTGCCCGAAGTTTGACAGCTGCTCACCGTGCGGACCGTGTGCAGGCCGAGCGTTACCAGGCACTTGGCCGCACAAATTCGGTCGTCCCAGTCAGAGCCAGCAATGTTGTCCGGTTGGTAAGGAAGCGCGATTTTACGACAGTTGTCATCGTCCTCGCCCACCCGAACGCAGCGGATTGTGTGTGCGGATTCGGATTTTGGCAGCGGATTTTTTGCAGTGCGGTAGGTTGTGAACGTAAACCACCAGGAAACCAGAAGCGCCGAAGGAGCAGGCAGGAGTGGGAAAAAATACACTTTAAACGCCCCATTCTTTCACGTGTGCGAGATTACGCCTGAGCGCGGAGGTTTCGTTGGAGTTGGCTCTAAAATACTGTGCCAGTAAAACATTGTTGAGAAACAACTTCGTGCTGTGGTGAAATTGAACAGGTTGAAACGCGTAAGTGAATGAAATCGCCTAAGTTGCCTTTTCGTACGGTGAAGTGATTCGTCAGTGCAACAAATCAATGACATATTCAACTCTTGTCAGCGATGCGAAGCTGATCGGGCCGGGGGCGGTAAAACTGGAGAAAAGTATCTTCTTCAAGCTGATATCGCCGGGGGTGGAGTGAAACGGCGCGAAAGGCAGCCAAAAGTTAGTCCTCGCAAGCAGGCGGTCGGAAGTTTATGTTTATTGTGATCTTTTCCGGAGTCTATTCTGTATTCTGTGGAAAGTCATCGTTATCCTCTTGCCCGCCGAACAATTCCTTCACCAGTCGGGATAAGAAACTTGTTTGTGTGTGTATGCGCGATGGTTTGTGTATGTGCGTGTATGTGTGTGTGGGTGTGTGGGATGTGTGTGTGAATAGAAAGTGCGTGTCCCGGGAGATGAGTGGTGAGTGGAAAAGTTTTGCTTTCGCGATGAGAAAACCAAGCACAATAAACGGAGGCATAAAGCACTGAGCAGCACTGGCTTTGGGAAGCCTTTGCAAGAAAGCCGGCGTACGCGGCCATTGTTGTGGATGAAAAGTCAACGCGAACGATGACAACGGGACAACAACGGGATAACACCGTCCAGCGGATGGTGAATATTTTCGGTGAAAAGTTTCGCACAAATTCAGCACCTAGCCACAAACGGGGGCTCAGGTCACATTCCGGGCACGGTTTCCGATTCGATTGTTTATTATTGTTTCCTATTATCAGCTGCGCCCCGTTCGTGATTGAGTGATCGGAGTCGATGCTGCATACCGGTCCGGTGGTGCGCGACGGCGCCCGGTAAAACGCGCTCAATTTCCACCGCACCCCCGGTCGGAAAATCTCTCGTTGTTTGTTGCCTGTTTGCGAACGGTGAAATGAAAGTTTCGCGGAATTCGCCAGGGGACCCGAGCGAAGCAAAATCGAACGCGGAATCTAGCGGGTTCGGTACGGATCGGTGCAGTTTGGCGGTTAGTTGTTTTGCCTGGGTGGGCTGCTGTGGGAAACTGTGGAAAATGGTCTGATTATACTGTTCTACAAAAGGGGAACAAAAAAAATCGTTAATGTGAAAGTGTGTTTTAAATTGAATTTTATTTCGCTTCTGTGCAGGATGTGAATAAAAATGCCATTGCACGCCGTGGTGCCGATGTAGATGGTTAAGTGATAAAGTGTATTAAAGTTGATAGAAAGTGCTCCAAAAAAAAAATTGAAAAAAAAACCATAAATACCGCAAAGTCTAAACATAACGAAACCGAAACCCAAACATCTCCCACCCACCGGGTCACGTTCCTGCTGGCCGGACGGATTGGTGGCGTAGAAGCGTAGGATCGCTGTGCGGAGTAAATTTTAGGATTCCTCCCTCTTATCGCAGGCACGTCAAGCGGTGTGTCCCGTTTTTTTTTTGCTGGTTGCCCGTTTGGGCGCCCGTCTGGGACCCGGCACGCCCGCAGGGGCTTCCTTGCGATATGATTGTCCATTATTTGAGCCGTGCCACGGTCTCGGTCCGTCTGTGCTTAATCTGCATAAAAGCTTAATGAAGGAAAAAAGCGAACCATCTCCACCGGTTCTCGTCCAGGATTCCGGCCCTTTTCTGGGCCACCGGGGAACGGGAATATTTATTCGCGGAAGTGCAAACGAGAAGTGAAAAGCCAGTCGAAAGTAACGCTCCCGGAAGGTGACGTGGTGCGGCGGAAAGAAAACGGCTCCACCGAACCAGGAATCAGCGAGGGAGAGAGAGCGAAAGTGCTATCATTAGGTTTGGGGTTCAGGTTTTGGGAGATGCTGTAAAAATTCTTCCCGGAGCCCGGTGCCGTCGGGTGTTGTTCGCGAAAGCGAAAACGCGAACAGGAGAAGCACGACGAGAATAACCTCCACGGCGAGTTACTTAAAGGTATGGTTATATTCTATGTTCATTCACTGGCAAATTGATATGATTTGATGAAGAAAGTAATTGAAATTCGTTATACACGACACTCTTTATACACCGTATTTTGAGGGCTTTAAGTTGTACTGGGAAAGAGCCTCGTTTCAAAAACAAGTTTCTTCTTGGAAAACAGAACTGTCACCAGAATTATGACGTTAGCTCGGAATGGTTCCGCTTCCCTCCAATCAATTGCTGAGTGATTCCAATGTATTGTCCGGCGATAAATCTTGTCTTGATACAACGGTCCGGACATTGCAGGCGGGACTAATGTCAGGAAATATGTTTGCTCTCGAATGAAATATGTGCCGCCCGTCAGCCGGACGGACGAAGGGCTTCCACACTAAGAGGTGGGAAAAAAGCTCCTACTCCTTTCTCGTACGGATACAACGGTGACCTTGCCAGATCGCCGCACGATGGCCGTCATCCACGCGAGAATGCACGGTGTGGGGTTCGGGACTAATGGTGATCCCGGGAAGGTTGAAGCGTAGTTAACGACGAAACACACAGTAACGAATCGAATTCCTCATTTGATTGAGATTCCTATGAAAAAGCGGCAGCGGCCACCGATTCGATACGAAGGCCACCCCGGTCTCGCGGCAAAAATGGTGTTGGTGGCCACCGTCACCGCGGGACTGATAAATGAGAAACGATTTTCATCTGGAGCACGAAACCACCCCCAAAACCGGGGGGAGGGTTACTGGGGGGAAACCTCGGCTACAAGTGCCCCATGACGCCTATTTCTTCCCCGCCAACCCGGGGTGGGAAAAATCGATTGCACTGTGGGGAGCACACCGGACCCATCCATTTTTCCAGTTTTGATTGATTGTAGAACATTTCTGTCTACGCACGAAATCGCCACACAACCACACACATAGGGTAGGGGGTGCCTTATGGTCACACGGTGCGTCACGTAGAATGAATGGTTTTCACCCGAAAAATACGGCAACCCGGTCAATAGATGCCCCTAAACGAACGAAACCATTACGATGTTCCGGAACAGTTCTTAGCGTATATGCGCGCTGTGGTGAAGATTGCGACGACACGATATCTTCATTATTTCTATTAGCGAGATTGGTTTGGACGTCCACAAATGATACAATATTGACACACCGGCCTCTCGGTCAGCTGGAAGTAACGCACACGCATCCTTTGATGTGCCGGCACCATTATGCTTTGGCCGGGCCGGACGCTCAAGAATGCGCTATTGTTATCGTCTCAGGGGCCCCGGCCATAACGCCCGCCAGTTGAGGCAAAGAAGAACCCGTGGGAAGCTTAAGGGTGCTTCCTTTTGATTGAGTGAACACCAGCGCAGGTACATCCCACGCTGTCGGCTTCACCGCTGACATCTAAGTAGGCGTATTAAGTTAAGGCCAAAAAAGTAACCTTTTGTCTTCATTTTGGGTAAAGATTTGTGCTTCGAAGCAGAGTAAATGAAATCGTGTGTACGTGTAGCAAATAAATATGCAACGATCGTGGCTCGAACGCATGCACCCATTAGTTGAACGCCCATGCACGTGCAGCTGCTGATGCTGCGCTCCAACAGAAGTTAGTTACAAAATTTGCATCAAACAAATGCAAACTCAATTACCTCTTTCGCACCGCCGGCAAACGACAGGAAGGGGTGTTGCACCCCTTGCATCCCACCGGGCGGTCCACAAAAAACTTGCCAAACCCCCGACGAGAACTGAGAAAGACAAAATTATGGAAGACAACTTTTGCTCTGACGAGCTTTTCGTCGCACTCGCGCGTCGTTGCGCGTGCGAAGAAACATTAAAATAAGCCCTTTTCGGTTGTACGGCCGGAAGTGCGATACGGAAGTGCGGGAAGTGGCCCGGCAAACGCGAACGCGAAGAGCACGTTGAGCGGGCAGGGTGGAAAAATCATTCTCGACATGCAGCTTTACAAGCTGTTACAACGCACACATTTGCATAATACAATAATTATGATGATGACTAGTCATGTTTGCTAAGAATTATCTCGTTAGTGAAACATGAATTAAATATTTCCGCGGATCTTTCCGATGGAAGGGGGGGGGGGGGGGTGTAAGTTGGGGCCTGGGAAAAGCGCAGCCTGATGTGATGTGCTGGAGCAGGGAGTATGGTGAAAATTGAATTTTCCACAATAGAGAGAGAACAATACAACAGTGTGCGACCTAAGCTCCCATTTCCACATTTTCCACATACAACCACACACACACACACAGCACACAATACACATCCCTCTTTAGCGTGTGTGTGAGGGGTTCATGTGTTCGCGAATCGATGCAATGAATGGCGGCTTTTGTGATCGACCTTAGCAAAACCCTGATAGAATGGGAAATGATTTGCCCGCCGCTCATCATCACAGTAGCCCGTATCCTTCAGCTACTCGACGCAAGCTCAAGCTCAAGCTCTGTTAGCGTTTGGTTCACACGATGGTAACATCATTTCCTTAAGCTCAAAGCGCTCCCCGTTCCCGTTTCCTTTTGGGCTCGTCATTCATGTCCGACCTGGTACTCGAACCGTGCGGATGAAGCGCGTACACGGTGAGTGAAGCAATTTCACACATTTGATTCAATCAAGCACACGTTGCCCCCGTGCACATTCTGAGCTCCCCGATGTCCGCGTCCGTTTAGTGCGAGCATAATGCTGCTATAAGTGCGGTCGATTTGAGTGCTTGCACTGGGGGACACCACCGACACCCCGTGCATGACGGCTGGATAAAGATGGATGAACAGAACGGAGGGTGTCATTTCTTAAAAGCTCGTCCCCGTACAATAGCGGGAATGGGTTTACCGTTTACGACCGGAGTGAGGCCGGTCGTACGACGATGTGACATAATAAGCCTTGAACTGCTCACACTTGGCTCGACGGCCGCTCATTGCATCAGTTTCGCGATCTCGAAACCACTGGTAGTTTTCCCTCCATTGGCAGTGCCGACAGGATTCTGCAGCAGTTGCAGTGATTGAAGGGGCGTGTTGGGTACACCGGTGTGCCGGCGATGCTATTGTGTGGTGGTGTGTTTCGCTTGCTACACGATGTAGGCAAAAAAGCGGGTAGCCAGGAAAACGGCTAACAATACCGTCCATGATCACTCGAGTGTTTTATGGAATCAAACAATGGGCTCGCTTTCAGCGTCAGCAACGCGTACCACCCCCAATCACCTCACCCCGTACGTAATTGTGTGCCCGTGGAAAACCTTTACAAACGCTGTGCCTGAACGATAGCGTTTAAGGCTCAAAGGGAACCAGTACCCCGGTGGATTCTGTCTGCGTAGTCGGATGCTTGCGGCAAATAGCCATCCCGGAACGGTGAAAGCGCACTATAGCGCACCGAGAACTAAGAACCCGGTGTGGATGAAGTGCGGAAAAGCTGTGAAAAGCAAAATATGCTGATTGTGCAGAAAATGCGACAAGGCAAGGCAACTGATGGGGTCGACGGGCGCAAGGGTGGTAGAAGCACAAAGATAACAGACCGGAGAACAGATGAAAAAGGATTGCCTTTTTTTTGCTGTGCATAAAGGATAGCTGCTGGACGGTGGTTTTGTTATGAAAGTTCTAAGATTTCTTCCAACATTTATCATTCGCGTTGGTTGTGCATTTCCCTCCACGAATGGAACGGCATCGCAAAGATCAATTGCAGTGTTACTGGTCAAGTAGGCATCGCTTGTAACTAGCTCACTCTCTTTTTCGCTCTCTCTTTCCCTTTCTTGCTCGACCATCAACTTTGTTGAAGTTTGTTTATGAAATTTTCCCCACAATCAATACCAAGTCTGGTCCTTTGTGCCACGAATCAATATTTTTTTCTCTCGCTAACGTACTTCAGGGCAATAAAGGTTAATACTGCACAAGATCATCTTCTATTAGCTCTCTTTGTGGGATACCGTATTCTTGAAAGCGTATCTATTGTAACGATTTTTGATTCCATGTCCACATCATGTCCATCGTCAGCGGCATCCCTAACTAACCCTTCCCAGAAGTCGTTTACTTGATCGATGCGCCAAATGGAAAGTGCGGAAAGGGCATTTCCCTTCGTTACGCACTGTTCGCTCGGTAAGAATCGGCTCGGTAGAAAATAAGGCACCAGCCATTGGGCAAATTGAAACCCTTTACCACACCACCATTCTTGTGCTGTTGTTGCCTGAAGCTTCATTTTACTATTGCTTCAGGTTTGACGACGACGACGATTTTCCCTCCCCCCAGGGGGTGCAAGACAGAATAGCACAGCTTGTTCAACCTGCGCCAAAGCGGAACCACAAAAAAGGTTTACAATTTTCTTTTGTTTCGGTTTTGTTTGAGCTTTGGGGCTTGGCCTTCAGTTGGAGGCCGTTTTGGCTGCCGAGCAGGGTATGCAGGGACCATTTCTGGGCAGTGTTGGTACCGAACGTTGGATATGTCCTGCCTTTTCGCCGGAACCATTTGAGACGGGTCAGCTGGGGCTCTTTGTTTGCATGCATACGGTGCCTGTCAATGGTCTCTGATGGTATTTTCGATAGTTCCAGCCGTAACAGGGCGGAATTCAGTCCCTGTTTGCGTGAATGTACTCTTTTATTTCTTTGATTTTTTGTTGTTGTACAGTAGATAAAATAAAAAGTAACCGTTGCGAGACCATAATCTTCTTGAGAGTTTCTTTGATCAAAAGAAGCCCCTTTTTGTTTGGGGATTTTTACTTGGAAACGTAGTGTTCTTTCTGATGACGCACTAAGAGCAACTAAAGTAGCTTTGCAGTGTAATAAATCGTGTCCTCTTCAGAGAGGTAGTTTCTAATGGAAATTCTAATGGTTGACAGTGTGAAATCTTAACGTTAAGTGTTGATGCATGCTGAAACTTGTAATGGAAACGCGGACGGAAGGTAAAACTTCTAAAGCAAAGCAAATATCTATTCAGCAGGGAAGGAAATAACACGCACTTCGATTTCGCTACCAGAAGTCGAGGAATCACGTGATAAAAAGTGCTTTATCATAATAAATATGTTATAATGTGGTGAAAATGCGGCTAAGGCTCTGTGGAAGGTCAAAACCGTTGTAACTTCGCACCGTCCGGATGCGGGTAAAACATAGAGCCAAAAATAAACGCGCCTCGGGAGGTATCCAATAGCCGACCACCGAACACAGGTCAACATGAGGCCAAGATACAAAGCGCCAGCTCGTGGAGTGGTTGAAACGATTGTCTGCAAAGGCGGTAAAGGTAAATCTAGTCTGATGGATTTCGCACTGATAGCGTTCCGCGGTTCCTATCGTTTCGGGGTGAACCTTCGCCTTTTTTTCCTCTCTCTCTCTCTCCACTTGTCTAATTTCCCAGCCGGCCACGGTACGGTACGGTAGAAGGAAATGAATTATGGATTTAATCTTCCGAACCCACAGCAAGCGCCTGTTTTGAACGTTTCTGACAAACTGTAACGAGGCGCACGGCACGAGATCGGTTCGGGGGCGTGAGGTTCCGTGTGTAATATGGTATGGTTTTGGTCTAAAGCCCAAGTCCTCTTCCTTCGCTTATCCGTTACGCCAACGGTGGACATCCGAGTGAAGCTAAGTGGTTGCACCGTGCAGCAGTCCAACCGTTGCCGCCGTTTGTCGGATGTGCAACATTGGACGCTTTGACTGGCTTTACATATGACTGGATGCGGATTGCTGCGAGTGCAGTTCTGCCGTGTCCGACCGGGACGAATGAATGACGAAAGAGGCTCACGTCGAGATATCACTGAAAGGATAGTTTTGTGCCGGAACTGTGGCACTTGCTAACTCGAACCCGAGATCCTTCGTCACGATACGGAGAGGCACAGTCTAACGAGTTCCATTATCCCATCCATCAGGCCAGGGCCCGGTATCCATCTCGCCCATCCCTTATCGGGGTCGGTCGGGGCCAAGCGAAAACGATAGACCAGAAGCGGTGAGTCCTTAGTTTCAATTCACGGTTGGCAAGTGGCTTTCCCCGTACGGTAGGCGTAACGCGGGGCGAACGAGTCCACCCGTCGTGGGTTTAGAAAATGATGCATGGGTTTTTGTTGGCAAGTCGGGCGGGGTGGGTCATGTGGAAAGGAGGCGGCTCGGTAAGAAGGTAAATCCAGGTCGTACACCACAACCAACCTGGGCCGCTGTCTGTCACCCGTCCACCGGAGTTCACCACTCCAGGAGTTCTCGTTTCAGTGGGATGATTCCTTAAGCTTGCCTTTTTCTTCGCTTATCAGCTGCCAGTTGTGTCTGGGTTGTAAAGGTGAGCCATAGGCAGCCAAGTCGACATGGTAGTTGTTCACCGTCTATCCAGACCTTCAAATGCCACCGAACAAAGTGTGCTCCATTGTGCGCTTCCGGCATTTGTCCAACAGCGACACAAGAAAGCGAAGTTGTTACACAGGCAAAGAATACACAGCCACGGGACTGGGCGAGTGTAGCTGGTCCGAGATGTGCAAGCCGTGTTGCAAAGCGTTTGTTGTTTATGGTATCATATTCTTTTCCGTACAATAGCGACTGTTTTCGCTTTTGATACTGGTGCGGTCGCTGTTTCTCGTGTGTGAAATACATCAAAAGCCTTCAGCCTTGCTTTAAAGGTGAATTGGATCAGGAAATCGCGAAATCGTTTTTCTCAAACAGATGTATAGTTGTTTATTTATTACGATATCACTGAATGAAGAGCCACCATGTTGGATCGTTATATTAGAAAAAGGAAATAATTTGGTACTTAGTTTGCGTAATCTAAGCACCAGCTCACTTAAAATGCGATAAAACCTCCAACTTTGGTAATTGAGATACGTTTTTCACCCACCCCCACCTTTGGGCATTGAAAATTTGAATGGTTGAGCAAAGCATCTCTGTGCGTGTTTTTCTTACCTGAACGCTCGCGTCAGCGTCAAATGCGCTACCATGGCAACGACCGAAAGTGCAGGATAATCTGTTTTACAATGTGCAATTCAGTTTCCGGCGAAAATGAACTAAGAACTGTGGTGCACCGTCACCGTGTGGGAGAACTATTTGGCTGCCGTCCATTCCCTGCTGGATGCAATCGGTTGCAATCTAATGCAGCAGCTGGCACCGGCCGGGAAGGTTGAATAACACGGGCTTCGGCCAAACCCCAGAACCTCCGTTTTGCGCCGCCCGGTGCGATATGCAGCTGCATGTTTTATCGCTTCCTCAGCAAGATGCGCGCGAACAAAGAGTAGTGCAAACAATTATTTCCGAAGCTTCAATCATTCTGCTGGATGTGTGTGTGTGTGTTTTAGTTTTTTTTTTGACCTCCTCCTGTGAAGCTTGTGTGGTGGTTTTTCCACGCTGTCGAATGCATCGCATGCACCGCATCGGTCGTTGTTCGATTCTTTATCTGCACAACCTGCTGTGCGTTGGAGATGGTTTTGTGAGGATCGACAGGGAGCCACCTCACTGTGGCTGGGATGTACAAAAAGCATGTTGTTCTACTTTTCGGAAGCATTTCCGGTGCGAGCTTTGGCAATCTTGCCGATTACCGATGATGGAGGAGTGATTCGCGCTGTGAAGGATGGGAGAAATGCTCCATCCCCGGGTGCAAAGTGGCCAGGGTAAATAAAAATGTGTTGTGTACTGCTGCCGAGAGTAGCATGAAGCACCACCTGAACTATTCCTTTGGGAAAATTTTTCCCCTTGCTGGGGCCGTACGGGAAAGTGGCCAAGAGTCTGTGGATTTTGACGGTGTGGAGAAGCGCACGTTCCAAATGAAACATTGTGTGGCACATCATCATCATCATCATCATCAGCATCATCAACTGCAGCATGATGATTGAAACGAATTTTCCCTGGAACAATCGCTCACAGCACTGGGTCTGGGATTGTGGCTTTGGGCAACATTTTGCAGTGAAATCCTGCCCACTTGCGTTCGTTAAACAGTTACCACAGCAGGCGTACAGAGCGGTGACAGGTGAAAGGATGGAAGGATCTGTTGGGTTTTTTAATCGTAATAGACGCCTCAGCTCGAGATGGAGGTAGAGATGTCCGTGTCAATTTGCAACTCCGGACAGCAGCTGTTTGCTGGGAGGGAGGGGGGGTGGAGAAATTTTAATTGCACGCCCACCATCCCCCCCCCCCACTGACTCCCAATGTGGGACCCAAATAACTTGATGCTCGCTGGGCCGGGTTGGGTTGAGCATATGAAATGGAACCCTGCTGGCCTCGGGATGCACTCGACTGATTTTCCTTGGTGCACTGCTACTGTGCAACTGTCTACACGGCAAAAAACACAATCCCACACACAGGGAGTGGAGTGGTTTTTCTTCGTGGCGTTTTGTTTTGCTACGTTGGCCAGGCAATAAATCCTTCCCCCAGTGGCAACGAAACTGGACTGTTACGGAAAGTTCTCGCTGAAGATGAACTCACTGGGCACGGAGCAAGGGGTTTTTACACTTGGTTCTTTTTTGTCAAATATCGTTGTTGATGAAACATTTGGTAATAGTACTCTTGGGTGGGACAATACCAAAGTTTATTGTCCAAACGGCTGGATGAGTTCAGGAATTTGAGAATATTAATACAGCTTATGGCTTAAACGTTATATTTCATAAAACCATTTTTCACAAGATTAGGATTGGGAAATTCTATGTTCATTTTCCGCCTGGAATCCCAACGGGATTGGTTTCCATTGAAGTAGTAGCGCTCCGGGTGCGTGCTCTGCCCAACCGATTCGAACACACAAATGTGCAATGTCCTTTATTTTTATCGCCCGTTGCGAGTAGCGAGTAGTGAACGAAGAAGTTAAATTATTTTATCAACAGCGTTTGAATACGAAACGATCGCACGGAGTTGGTACGGTGGATCGCACACGCCTGAAGCTGATGCGACGAGTATCTAATAATCCTTTGCATACACTTACGTCCGCACTCAATAGTGAAGAGAACTAAAAACTGACACTCATCCACGCCGGGGAGGGTTGACGGGTGTCGCTGGAACAAAAACTGAATACTTCGTTAGCCTCGACTATCGCTAACCATCGACAAGCGCCGTCTTTTCACCACCTTTCCCCCCCCCCCCCCCCGCACCGGCAAGAGTGTTATGTAAATGAAGCGAGCAGGACGGGTGTGGCGGGTCGCATTCACCGTAGAATCCGTATCCGTAATCCAATCCACGTTCCCGGCCCAGGCGTACACAGCGCACCGGAGCATTGGATGGTTTGGAAAAGGCACGAGCTCTTTAACCACAGGACCGCAGCGAGGAAGGTTTGGATTGTGGGAGACGATGTTAGTCACGCCCTAACCGGACGGTGGACAATCGTTTGGTGCAGCTGGGAGGTTCTCCGTCCGTGGCAGCACGGAAGTGATGCATTAATTTTTGCGCAGTGAACTATAATTGTTGATATGATGAGAACGTGTCCTGGGAGTGAATAACTTCCTTTTGCCGGTACAAGCAAAGATCTGGGTGTGATTGTTTTTGCGTGTCCCGTCCTTGAATGCTTGAGCATCGTGCGTGATTATGATGAGTGTGGTGGTTGGGCGCCGTAGAGCGTGTGGTGCTTTGTTTTCGCTGGAATGGACTAACTCAGTGCTGAAAAAATTCAATCCACTTCAGTCTCAAATTAAAAAGGTCAGTTTTCTACTGCTTTAAAGCAAGTGTTATCTTAATTCTGGGAACTCCAAAGCGAATCTGCGAACTGAGCGTGCTTTGGAAGGTAGAAACCACTGCATCTTGCCGTCCCTCGGACGAACTTCAAGATGTGGGCTATCAGTGTTTCATTGCACCAATCTACCGCAGTGGTGGTTACGGTGTGTCAGAGTGCCCATGCCGATACCATCGAAACCGAAACCTTCCTTCAGCGATACCGGAAGCATATAAACAAAGCAATAGCCTCGTCGTGGTCTATCAGCACCGAGGTGGTATCGACGAACCGCAAACTCGTGTACGTCACGTGCTCTCCAGGGTCAGGACGTCAAAAGCGTGTCATATTTCAATTGTGTTGCTGTGATTCCGCTGCAATACGTTGCTGTATGTGTGTGATGTGTCCTTGACATACGAAACCGGGTGGAAGAATGTATAACACAAACACCCCGAAGGTGGCAGAACCGAGATGCAGGTGGGAAATTAATTAACATACGACATGGTGTAATCGTGATGAACCTTCAAGTGTGGGTGCGGTGCAGGTTGTCAGGAACGGCAAGATCCTGGCCTATCAGCATCCGTAGCATGTTGAGGATTACCCCCCCGAACACCCCAAGATGGAAACGGTGATGTTTACAAACATTGTTGACGCCAAGAGTTAGCGCGTGCCATTTATTTGCTGTAATCCCTTGATACAGAAATTTCATTTGAGTGTCACCTTTGTTGGTGTGCGCACGCCGCTGCGGGCTCCGTGAACTATGTTGCACTATTTTTGATGAACGGATCAAACCGCAAGGTTTTGCGGTTGCGGTTGCCATGACACCGACCATGGCACTCCGCGTCGAGCGTGGGTGATTCAATCGATGTTAGGGTGGAAAGTTTTTCTTTTGGCAACTCCCGTAACGGTTCGTGACACCTTCACCGAGACAAACACTCCGGGAGTGTCGGAACGTGAGTGATGCTCGTTTACGGCCCGTTGTCTCCCCCCCCTCCTCCCCACCACCAGCCAAGTGCCTGCGACCTAATTTCGATTCATCTGGTATGGGGCGCACATAGCGGCACTTTGTCATTCTCATTACTGTCAGACTGTTTGACATTGGCAGCACGAGAAGTCCTTCGCACGCATCCGAAAAAGGCAAAGGCTACGTGACGCGTTGTTGTTGCCGGGGCTGTTGTGGCGCCAACCGACAACCTCACGCACCCGAGAAGGATCAAGCATGTGCCAAACATTTGAATTTCTCTTTTGGCAGTTGTGAGAAGAGGGCGTTCTTCCTGCACAGTGGCAGAATTACTGCAAAGGGGGAGAAAAAAACATTCCTGATTTGCCACGTACCGAACGCCATTTTGGTTGGATGGTTTCTGCGTTACGCAAAGCGAAGCGGTAATGCTGTGATCCTTTCACTCTTTGATTCGGTGTGGTTCCACGCAGTCGTTTGTATTCACATAATTATACTTGGTTGCATGCGCCACCTTTTGTTTCACATGCGATAGCACCGAATACACACACACACACACTTTTGGACAATAACTTTGCAATTCTTATTCCATCTCACCGGTTCGGGATAATTGTACTCGGGAACTCGGTCGAAGAAAGGGGCGCCATAATGAAATCGCTCAATCGGAACGGGCTTCAGCTGAATCGCTGAAGAGATGACATTCACAATCGTGCTTGCTTAAGCGTGTGCGAGCTTATTTCGCTGTACATAGCACAACCCAGCACGCAGACACAAAACCCGTCGTGTGGGGCAAAAATATTGTTCGCAACATAATGCTCTTATCAACTTTCAGCCCGAGCCCGTCGAGCGGATTAAAATTCATTACACAATTGGTTGTTGCGTCCGATGGTGACAGTGTGTGTGTGTGTGTGTGTGTGGAAAAACTTTTGCCCACACGCGTGTGTGTGTATGTGTGGGTGCGATTTTGCACATTACAACCGCATTCCGAGCCCTTCGATCGCGAAGGGGGAAGAATTGATTGGAATTATAACCGACTTGTGCAAATTAATTAGCTGGCCGATTATGGCTTTCTCGGTAGGCCACCACCATCGGTGGGTAAGATTACTGGCAAACTAAATAAATTAATCAAGTACGGTATTATTTTCACCGGAACCAACTGTGTTCCAGTGTGGGACTTCAAACATGCATCTGCTGGGAACCAACTGGAATCGGAAAAGCTTTTCGGTAAGCGCATTCCAATCCACTACGTCGAGTGACGAGTGTATCAAAACGACGGATTATGTCCGTGATATCATGAAGATTGGAAAGTTGTGTGTTGCCTTGCTTGGTGTATAGCATACAAGCCTGTCCCATTGTTGCCATCACACTTCCAGCCTGAAGCACTCGGTCACGACACCTGAGAATGTTGAGCAGCTAGGCAGAAGCTTCTGCTTGTTAGGTCTGCATATCCATCAAGTTGTTGGGGATAAAATATGTGAAAGCGGAAAATTAATATTCTCTCGAAGGAAATAATTGAAACCGAATCTCTTGGAAAATGCCTTCGTTCGACGTGGTGCCGTTTCTCGTCTAGGCAACGAGGGGCTGTGTGTATGTGTGTACGACCGAACGAGGCAACGTGGTACGTGGGATGAATTTTTATCTTAATTAAAAGTTCGGCTATCTATCGATTGGTGAGGTCCTCGTCGTTATTGAATGTTTTCGCACATTTTCCAAAGCGCATCGAATTCCATTCGACGGTGGGCAGACGATTGGTTGGGTTGGGGGTTGTTGCCAGGGTTTTGATAATTTTGCTGTAAAATTTACACAAAATCAATAGCATCGCCTACAAGTCGCCTGAGTCGTTTGGAAGATGCAAAAGAACGATATTGAGTTGCTCCGGTTGGGGGAGGGCGGATGTTGATCGAAAATGTGGGCTGTGTGGGAGGAGGATTAATGAGCGCTTTGCGGGATAAACGGTTGGAGTTGGCGTCGTGCGGGGCGAAAAAGACAGCTTAAAATTAATGCTTCATCTAATAAACTGCCTAATAGAACTTTCTGAACAGGCTATATGCCCTTGCCATGCGTTGTTTGAAGAATGGTTAAAATATTTTATTGGGTTGAAATTATCACAAGCATCGTCAAATATTTGCCCATTAAGACGGTTTTAATAAGGAGCATACATTTGTACCCCCTTTCATGAATGGCTTTAAGGTCAGGCGAGAGCCTGTTGGCCTGAAAAGATTAGAAATAAATTCACGGAATACCTCCATTCAGCGGCGTAATCCGCTTTTCCACCCCGGTTGAGATATGAGCAGATCGACGGGTGTTGGGATGTATAAATAATCCCGGCCAGCGTAATGGAAAAGTTGATAGGCAAATGGATAAAATGCCAGCCGGTAAAGCCATCGCCACCGTCGCCAATCGCACGACACGTTGTGATATGATTTTCCCGAAAAGGAAACTTTTCGAACGGATCGGATAAGGGAGGGTTTTTGATTATCGTTTTGCTGCTAAGGCGAGCAGCTCCAGCCCGAACCGGTTACGATGTCGTTTGGCAGGAACGGGAGTCTCTGCATGGAGCTCCTGGATCTCGTGCAGCCGAATCAACCTTTCCCCGTGGGAGGTGAAATTATTATATTTATCAAAACCACGATTTATGCTAATAGGATTTTGCAGGACCTCGTGGAAAAGGCACACGTAAAAACAAGCTACCCATTAATGGGGACTTCGATAAGACGAGCGCTCGCATACATATTTATGCGAGGGTACATGTGCATCCATTTCCCGGACACGGCACCGATCGCTTACGATGGGGTCTCCCCTTTTGGAAGGCCCTTGATGGACGTGCAACCGGATCGCAAGATAGCAGTGTTATCCACTCCGAAAATCATGTGCTACATTTCCTTTCGATTTCATTTCGGAAAGCGAACGTTTAAAGTGCGAGAGAAAAGGGCAGGTTAACGCTTGTTCGTTTTGATGCGATGTCGACAGCTATGTCCCTAGCAGTCGGGTTCGTTACCGTGTTGACTGCAGGAGAGGATTAGGTTTACTTCCGGTAATCTTGTTTCTTTTCTCCGTTCCCGATTTGCACAGAGCTTGGGCGCATAAATGTCCGCATGAAGAAGGACCAGCCGAAAACGGATCATCGATTTTCAATTTTCCCGATGCAAGTGGAAGGAAGCGGGAAATAGGTCCTTCAATCGGGGGTGGTTTTTTTTTTTGTTGCCACCGACACTTGGGCCTGCAGGATGGAAGGCTGAAAGTTTTCCGATTCTTCCCTGTTTTTTTCTGCTATTGCTTTGCGAGTGTACCCGAATGTGATGGAAAGTGATGAAAATTCTGAATTTCCAATTTCGGTGTCGTTTATTTCGCTTCCTCACAGCGATGTTCTTCGTTACTGCCCTGCTCTGGAATTGGTGTTGTGTGGCAGCTAATCCTTCGGGATGCAGCGGTTCCGTTTCCCTTTTTTTCGATGGGTTTCCGGATGTAGATTAGCAACCTCGAATGTTGCTGTTGTTTCCGAGGTGCGGGACAGAGCGCCGCTGTTAACGATCGTCCAGCCGCAGTTGGGTTGACCCTGTCCAATCATGTGCCGGTTGCCCCGGGTTCGCCAAACATTCCCATACCACCACCGTCCCAGCCATCCGTGTCCGGAAGGTTACTTTCACGATGGGAGCGGTAAAAATTGGATTACTGCCCAGACTTTTACCCTAATTTTCTTTCGGGGTGACTTGATTTTATTACCACGTAGCGTAGCGGCGTTGGTCTCTGTTAACTTTTGTTGGTGCGGAAAGCGAACCTTTGGGGATGGAAAATCTTTCAACTTGAACTTTACGACTCTTGCAACACCCGACAGCGGTGTGGCGTTTGGTAACGTGACGGCACGCAACGGTGAGCGAGATTCGTGCAGGGCATGGGAAAAATGGGGTTTTTTTCTTTCTGGCTGATGGCATTTCGGGGCGCGTATGCGTACGATGCTGTAAATTTCCGGCAGCGGAAGTTATCAAAGTGTAACGGTTTGTTTTTTTTTGCGAGCCATCCGACGAGTGGTTGGATTTTGTTTGCACAAGAAATTTGCAACACATAAATATCGGATGGGTGCCAGCGGTTGAAGCAGCCAGTCCGGAACGGCTTCGCTATCGTCCGCTTCGGGGATTCGGTCAAACGTTACCTGCGCCCTAATTGGAAAGTGGGCCCGAGGGTGGGCCGTGCAACAAAAATTGCGTTTTGACTGGTTCGGCCGTCACCGTTTGACTTTATTTTGCTACTAATCCAATTTTGATTTGTTCCATTCCTCCAATGCGCCCGTTGGGATGGAAAAACCGACCAAATTGATTTACCCCCAAAAGCGTTGTCCTTTCGCACCGTCCTGCCACTCCATCTTCAGTCACCGAGCATACCGATTTATGTTCGGCAATTAAGGAAAGGCGACGAAACTGAAATACCCATAAAATGGTCGAACCTCATCTGCATACTCGAGTCGAGCGCGCCGTTCGCCTGCCGGAATTCTAATCCCGAGCAATTATCTTATCCACCGGGGCAAACGAACGGGGTGTCCAACGAGGCGCAACACCATTTTACGGTCCCAGCAGCACTCGTGGATGGCGGAGAGGGAGTTCTGGGAGGGGAACTGTATTTGGGACCCCCATTTGGGTGAATGCTAAATTGGGTATCGACAAATCAATTTATTATTCCAGACAGGTCTCACGCTTGTTTTGACCGAGACCGGCACCGAAATCAGACAAAATAAATCAAAGATGTAAAGGGCCACCTGCTCGCTGGTTAGTGCATGGGGATGCCAAAAGTTTTGTGGTTTGGCAAACAACATAAATATCCACTGGCCTGATTAACTTTAACAGGGTTAACGCTAGTTGTTAAATTAGTCGGAATACATTTTACAGCCGAGTGGGGATGTGTTTTTTTTTTTACCGTTCATTACGCCTTTATTTCAAGCGACATCTCTTTCTCTCCTTCTTCCTCTCTCCATCTATCCCTGGTGGCAGAAGAGACCGGGTCATTCGAGCGCTTGTAATCACGGCGAATCAGCGATGTCAGTTTTAATTGCAAAAATAATCTCCCATCAGTTTAAACCAAGCGTTTTGCGTAATGTTTACACTTCTGTTCCCTTGCCACCACTCCGTGCTCGATGGTTTCTATGGTTTGAATAAATACATGGCAACATTTGCTCTGGTCAATGGTCATCCTTCCGCTTGAATTCAGTGCGCAACAAGGACTGTACGATTACCAGTGACCAGGCGTCTCCATCAATTACGGTACCGCAACACTATCACGGTCGCTCTCTTGCTGGGAGGGGACTGCAGGGACAGTAGCAGGATGCAGGAAACGGGTCTATTTCATGCGAAATAAACCACAAAATGCCATGCACCTGATACGCTCATCAATCTACCGCCGGCACTGGCAGCCCGGTCCGCGAACCCGTCGGTCGCACTCACACGCGGCATGTTGCGGAAGGAGTGAATGCAACCATGCTCTAAATTATACATATCTAATAACGAATAATTGATTCATATGAAAAATGCCCATCGCTCTTCAGTATCAGTAGCGACCGGACTCTTCAAATTTAGTTACCGACATCCGTTTTGCATCGAAGTTGCCGTCGCCTTTGTGTTGGTGTGCACACTAATAAACATCGTGCCTGTAAATAAATGCAATCCCCAGCATGCTCTGATCGAAACTGACAGTTGTGGTTTATTTATTCGTTCATCGGCGTTCCACGGTGTGGCGAGAGCGAGAGAGAGAGAGAGAGGGAGAAAGAGAGAAAGCTTTCGGTGCAGGAAGGCGTGCTCGCTGGTGTTGTGGTTTTCCGAGTTTTCATATGATTGGAACTGAAATTAGAATCAATGTTTGGACAGATTATATTACAGTGGGCTAAACAAACTACACGGGGTTGGCACGGCACGGCAAACGACAGAACGCTTTACGCAGCGCTCAACGGTTACATTCGGGCGCATGTTTACCTGCGCCATTTTTATAAAATGCTTTCAAAACATAAACATTTCGTACCCGAATGTGATGAACGGATTGCTGTGGGGGCAGGGAAAAAAAATAAATAAACATACCGACACGGACCCTGCCCGTTTTTTTTTTCGTAACGCAAAACACACGGGTTGTTGGGCCATTGTTTGTGCCTTTGGAGCGCAAACGGGGAACAGCGTTCGACCACGTGGAAAATTTGAAACATCACGGACCGACCCGAAGGCAAGAAGGCGTACATAAATCATGATGCCCATTTTGGCGTAACTGTTTTCCGTTCGCTGCATAACGATGAAGTCCGTTCCTAACTGAACGCTGTTAGGCCTCAAGAATCCTCCCTGCCTGCTCGAGTGGGTCGAATGTGTGGCGTACCATTGCCGTGCCAAAACGGATGAGTTCCATATTTTAACGATCAGGTCGAGAGCGTCCTAGTGAGCATTAATATGCCACCGTGTCGGCGTGCCTGGAAAGGCAATAAATTCACCTGAACGCAGGGATGACTACAAGGTTTTGCAAGGGCGTAGGCATTTCAACCACCGCAAACATCGCTTCTTAGCATGAACGATCATTTTCTTGTATTTTGGGCCATTGTTTTTACGGCCTAGGTGTGGATGTGTGTGTGTGCGTCCCTCTCTCTCTCTCTTCCCGGGCGTTGTTTATGGTGTCGGTCAGCTGAACTCGGTGGTCGATTAATCTTCGATCAACACAAACCATTTGGAAATGGAACGATGATATATTTGCCATTGGGCGCCGGTTCTCCAGCGAAATGACCATTTCCCGTGGTGACCGGACAGCTACGCATATCAATGCGTTGAGGAAGAAGGGAATAAATCATAACCTTTTTACCGGATGTGCTTATTAACAGCATCGTTTTAGATGAGCTTATGATAGTGTTGGCTAGATGAGCCTTTTGGCAGAAACGCATTGAAACTGATAAGCATTGATGTTATATCGAAAGTAAGTAGGAAATATCTGGATCTTAAGCAAATAAATTGCTCGCCAATGATCTGTAATCAGAATTCAATTCCTCCGTTGAGCCACCTTTGGACGCGTGGAAGTCGTTCAAAGAATCAAAAATAGACAGGCGATGCAAAAGTGCTCCAACGGTGGAAAAATCTTCGGATTCGTTTTTCACGCCTTTGCCGTTGCCGAAACTTTCGGAGGCATTTTTCTCGCTTTTCTTTTTTAATGCGCTGTGAAAATCCACTTCAAAGGGTCGCGTTATAATAACTTCTCGCTTTTGGTCGTATCAAAAACTAATTTCATTGTTTGGTTGATTAACTAAGGTTATCCTGAGAAAACCGTTCCCCGGCGTTTGCCGGCGTGTTGGATGGTCATTGCCGAGAGTGTCGGCTGTGTGTTCGCCGGGCCGTGTTTCGTGACTTTCGGCAAACAGGCCTAATCCTAGCGCTCGGCTAGCAAACACCCATCCGTTCCTGAACCCGGTCCATCCGTCGGTTCATCCATTTTCTCGCCACAGAAATGGGTACATGGACCTTTTCTCGTGATTGAAGGTCCCTTGGAACCGGGAAAGGAAGCGACGGCTTGTGGCGAACATTTTAACACAAACAACATCTCGAAGGTCTTTGTAGAAACAAGGCATCCATTGAGATACAGTTTAAGAGCGTTTGCTGCTTTTAGAGCGGTAGAAGAATGAATGGAACGCTCACTTGGACGATCCGTCGGAGTCGGACGATTGCGAGAGAGAGAGAGAGAGAAGACGTTTAATAATTTCATTACTATTGTTATGATACGTTCTTATTTTAATCATCCCATCATTATTGCGGCGCTGTCTAGGGCATTGTCTGTCTTCGATGTCGATGCCGGAGGTGTATCGCACCCCGGGCGGTAAATAATCGCAGAGACCAGAAATAAAAAAAAGCCGGATCTCGCAGCAGGGTTGCCAGCTTTGGCTCCACTATCCCGATCCACAAGGCCGGAAACCCATCGGTGTACGGTTAAGTGCAGCTTCAGGACAGCGAGACTGAATTACTCTCAAAGTAGCAGAAAAACCGGGTGGGAAAACCCGTGCACGGACTGTATTGACTGTAGCTGACAGCACATTCTGCTGCCCAGAGATTGGAATCACGTCCGTCGAGTGTGTACTTAACGCCACAGTAAGCCACACCTTCGTAAGAGCATTCCGCACACAATGTGTGCTAGCGTGTGTGTGGGGGGACTCGATGTGCTTCTCATCGGCACTTTGTTTCGGACGTAGTTAGAAAATCCGGACAGGATGTGTTGGTTGTGGATGATGTCTTTCTTTCGTTCGTTCCAATAATGACCACCGGAACACTTGGGCACGCGTACAATATTTGTACCCTCGGCCTAGAAAGGGTAAAGAAATGAATGCCCACAGGCAAATGTTTGACATTTGAACAAAGGTTTTTTGCGTTGTTGTTGTTAATGATATTTGCGGTAAAAAATGGTTAAAATTAGAATCACTTTTCTAAAATCAACCAAGGATTGTTTGCTGCTGCGCCGCCGTTGAACAGAATCTTGGTACGCTCACTCGTGGGCCGAAGGTTACACCCCGTTAATGGCAAATGTGAGCCAGTTAAAAAGGGGACCCAGCAAGAAGGGCAAACCGTTGACTGACCGCTTCATTTCCATGACCTATCGCCCCCAAAAAACCCAACGGTAGTATTTTTTTTTGTTCCGGGTTGAAGTTGGACATCGCGTGGGTGTTTTTGGGTTTCGCAAAACTTTTCGATCCATGTTTTTTGGGAGGCCAGTTTTGGTGGAAAGCTCGGACCGTCACAAATACTGTGACCGTCACGGACTGTGAGTGTTGGGGTTTGGGGTTGGGTCGAATATCTTAATCAAATAATTCACCGGAATCCTCGAATGTTGATGAGGATTGGTCAGAAGGAACAAACAAAAAAAAAATCACCAGGTGCAAGCCTCCCAGAAAAGTGGGCCACAACAGCAGATGCTGACGGAAAGGAAGAAGATCATTAATAACAAAACCTGGCCGGAAAACGGAGTACCCAGGATTGCTTCCACTCCCTGCCACAGTGAACCGGCCCTCTAACGTGGGCCTTCAATTTCCGGCCCTCGTGTACGTTTGACGCCGTGGGAGAGTAAAAAGGACACCATTTCCAGGTGGCGTGACCCCGTGTACCGGCGCGATTGGAAGCGGCGCTTGCGACGCTTATCTAAACATTCGAAGCAAGTCAACACTGGCCAACAAAACGGTGCAGAGCATCACCGATGATGGTCATCACTCAGTGCGATGGTATGCAGCAGCAAACCGACATGACGCGTTGTTGATTCGCTGCCATGTTTTCCAAAAAAAGACTCTGCCTTTGCCGTGGAATAAACTGATTATTTTGGTTGGAAGCCATTGTTGGGCCCGGCTGAAGTTTGGTCTCCAAACCGTTGTTATTGTTATTATTGTATCCGTGCGTTTTTCACGCGCGATATTTTTGACGCATGGCGGAACCTTCTTTTGGCCTTCGATTGGTTGGTGTCAAGGGGTCAAGCGCTGGGGTCAGTGGTCAGGTCGTGTGTGTGTGCATTGTTTTTACTTACCGTAAAATTGGTAGCTTTGCCATATTTATTCGGTTCGCTGCCTGGCTGGCCCGGTGGAATCGATTCGGTGCAGAGCGACCGCCGGTGCTTTCGCGAGTGCCACTGACAGGCGGAAGCTGATGAGTTCGACACGGAGGGCAGGAACGGAATGCTGTACGGCAGCATCGTTTGCCCGTGGCATCAAGTTTTCATTTCGCCGTTGTTCCGGTGCACAAATGTTTGTCAAATAAAAGCAAAAGGCGCACTCCGAAACTCGACCTAGTTGGGAAGGGTGGCTCATTGTGTTGCTGACAGGATATGAAGCGGGCTTTCGTAGCCGGGCCAGTTGTTGCACGCACCGGTTCTGCAGGTATGGCAGGCAGGTTGTAGTGAGTTCGTGTTCTTTTTTTTTTGTTTTCATTCGTTCCATGCATTGATATTCTTTCTGGTTCGGTATTTTTGATGTTTGGCTGCCGTTTGTTCGCTTTTTCGCGCGCTGTATTGTTGGCCATCCTGATCGGGAAAACTGCTATAACGATCATTTCGTCTGATGGCCGATTTCCGGCAACTAGCGAATAGGACGAGCTGATGTTAAACATTGCATTCGTGAGTGAAATAAACATGCATGGAATTATTTTAACCGATAGACTTCCCGTTAAGTCGGCAAAAAAAAACGGCGGAATATTGATTGCACCTCTCGGTGCACGGTGCGGTATTAATTTTAAAGAAAGCCTTTCGTATTTGTGTAAAATGGACGGTGAATTTAAGCGAAAAATCTAAAACAAACTCGTTTGCGAAATGAGCTGACGTTTCGAATCCTGTTTCCGACAGCATCCGATTGTGAAACACCTCGATTCGTGCGGGAAGAACACTGCGATAAGCAGTTTACGAGCAGTTTAAGAAAACGATAAAATGAAACTAATAATCCTGTGACAAACTGTTGGGACTGGGCCGCTGGTTTGGCTTGCTGTCCGTGTGCCGTAAAGCATTCTTTCCTAATGTACCAACCCCCTAATTTCGGTCTGTTTGTGTGTGTGTTTTTCGTCTCCACGGTCGCGGTGCATAAGCGGCGTCTTGAACGTTTTCAAAAGCCATCGTGTTTAAACCGTTAAGCCGAATGGTCTCTTAAGCCCCGGGGCAATAAATCAGTTTTTTCTCTTCCGGGGGGTTTTTTCTTTGCGTCGCCGTCGTTGTTGTTGTTGTTGTGGCCATGGTGGAACTTTCAGACCCGGGGAAGGTAGTGTATCAGCACATCTTTCAGAATCATTTCTTCGCTTCGGCCCCGGATGTTTTGCTACTGGGCTTTGTCAATTTTTCGCAAGAAAAGCTGTGGAAATGCTGCGAAAGAGTAAAGCTGAAATCCGTTTCACTCACCCCGTCTCATCGACAGAGTTGGAGAGCAGAAGCGATCGAAGGGTGAGAAACCGTACCGGGGGGGGGAGGTTTGGTTTCGTTTGAATCTGCTTTCGCTTTGCAGCCATTTGCAACAGTTTCAAAACCCCTTCGAGGCAACAAGATGAGCAATGGTGTACAGCGTGATGCCTTTGGGACAGGCTGACTTTTACTCCGCCCGGCACGAAACGTGGTGGTAGGTAGAGCGAATGCTTAGCGCCGTTTTTTGTTTTGTTTTTTGCAACACTTTTCATCAAATCTACGATATTTTCCATCTTCTGTCAACGGCTCATTCGGAGTGTTGTCTACCGGATAGAGTCCGGAGTACTTCCACTGCTTTTCACTGGCTTTAAGCTTTCGGTATTCTTTTCCAATAGCGGTTGCAGTCGAGCGAATGTGGCAGGCATTGGCAAGAGCCAGACTAGCCTGCCTCTTTGGAGCTGAGCCAGTAGGCTCGATGTTGAGTTTTTGGACGGTTTTTTGTTGCCCTCGGGAAATAATTTCATTTTTCATCCTGCAACCACTCCACGATGAAAGCGCCAAAGTGGAGATCTGGGACTGATCGACCCAGCAGTGATGACCTGAATTTTTCCACCATTTCACTCAACGAATTCCCCTGCGGGAGTCGATCGGATCGGGAAACGCAACACACAAGCACAATCGACAGCCAGGTCGATTGTGGCAATGGAAATAAAAGAAAATGAGAAAGGAAAGGCCCGCGTGCCAATTCGTGGGTTGTGTGTTTATGTGAAAGAACAAAAAACTATCCCACAACAAGAAGGGCTTGAGTAGAACTGGAGTGTTAAGGAGGGGGTGGCAGGATGATTGTTTGCTTACCAACTAAGCAATTTCCAGCCAAACCCATTTTTTATGGCATCGTGTAGATGTGAAGAAAGGAAATGTGATTGTATCGCGGACAAAATGGTTCATTTACGATGTCTGATTGTTGTTAAGTTTGAAGATTACTTGTTTTCCCGGTTAAATATGCCATAAAGAATATTTAATAGTTTTTTTTCATAATTGCTACAAATGTTTACGAATTGTACGAAATAATACTAATACGAAATAATACACTAATACCATTCGTTTTATTATATTTCAACGGAGTATCGACATCTGACGAGGGCAGCTATCCAGGACTAGAGTACGATCCCTTTTCCGCCTCCTCCGAGGTCTGCCGGCTTCGCCGGCTGTGCAGCTCGATGGCCTCCTCGAGCGTGTTGGGCAGTGTGACGCCGGTCGTTTCCGGGAACTCCAGAATCAGAACGCCCGATAGCACGGCGACCGAACCGAACAGCACCATCGGCAACGGTGCCCAGAGCGTCTGTAGCAGTGGCATCTGCGGGGCAAGCATCGACCCGAACCGGCCCACCATCGAGCAGAACGAGATGAAGCTCTGGCGCAGGTTTGTCGGGAAGATTTCCGCCGTGTAGATGTAGAGCGTGGAGAAGGACAGCGAGATGGCCATTTTGCTCATTAAAAACAGGCCCACATTCAGCCAGGTGATGTCTGAAATCGGAAACGCGGGGCTCGATCAATGGGATGGGCTGGGATGGGAAATTTCGTCGAACTCCTACCTTTGAGTGCTGTCAGCGCCAGTAGGCAGAACACGCCGGACAGTAGCAGCGAGCCGCATTGCGTTTTCCGGCGACCGAATCGATTGAGAATGAAATTGATAGCCAGCGATGGCGGTATCTCGGCGAGCGTGATGAAGATAAAATTACTGTACTTGTCCCCGGCGAGCGTGACCGAGTTGAGCGTGAGCCCGTAATACACCATCGCGTTGGTGAACCAGCAGAACGCACAGTTGGCGATACGCAGCAGCAAACGGCGGTGCTGGCAGGTTTCGCTGACCAGCCGCAGGAAGGACTTGTTCGGACCGGCGTCCCCGTCCCGTTCGGCGTCGAGTTTAGCCTTCTGCTGCAGATAGAACTCGTCCAGCGTGCTCTTGGGCAGGGGCGGACGGCCGTTAGCTTTGGCGACCCGCTGCAGGATGTTAACCACGTCCGACTGTCGATCCTTGGTGAGCAGCCAGCGGACGCTCTCGACCGTGGTGTAAAGCAGCGGAATCGACAATACGCCCGGCACAAAGAGCACGATCGAAAGCGTACGCCAGTCGCGAAATGTCATCGCCAGCAATCCGAGAATGGCTTCGGCCAGCGCGTACGCGACCAGGATGACGCTCTTCACGATGACCCGCAACCGGGGCTCGACCAGTTCCAGGCTCAGGATGAACGCGGTCGTATAGCTCGTTGAGCCGAACATTGCCTCGGCAAACTCGAGCGCTAGGAAGGCGCGGTAGCTGGCCGCGAATGAGCGTGCGATCGCGAGCACCGCACCGATCCCGACGCACAGCAGCAGCGTCCAGCGGCGTCCGAACCGATCGGAGATGATACCGGACAGGGCGAGCGACACAAACTGGCCGATGCTGTGCACCGTGCCGACGAGTGTTACCTTCCACAGGTTTTCATCGCACATCAAGTTGAACTAGAATTAAATGACCATTATAAGACACGCACGCTGCCGGTTCGGAATTCGTCACCGTGCACTCACGTCATTCACGATGGTCCTTTCGGTTGGATCGGCGTACACGAACTCGCTGCAACGTTCGAGGGCGCTTCGATTAAACCGGCTTTCATCGCAGACGAGCTCCGCACTCGATGGCAGCACCTGGTAGCGTTCACATTTCGCGGGATGTTCCGGATTCCCGCCAAACGGTACCGCCGCTCTGATCCAGTCCGGTGCGAACGGTGCCGTTTGAGATCCCGGATCACACTCCGGCACGTGACAGCTGGGAGAGGGAAAAAGGGAATTCAAGCTTTTTTCGGCAAAGGATGGGCACTCTTGCTTACCGGTAGTGAACATCGCCGGCAGTAAACACATAGCAAAGGTTTGAAAATGCGGTAAAAATGACGGGCAGCAGCAGGAGTGTACACTGCCACAGCTGAAACGGTCCAAAGTGGCCAACCTCTTCGAGCAAATCGTCCAGCTCGACGCGATCCGGCGCCGGTGCCGTTGACTTTGACATTCTTGCGGCTGCGTCGCACGGGGTCGGTTCGGTCGGATGGTCGATCGGCCTCAGACACTAGAGCACACTAATCACAATCGCGCTCAGCAGATACGCAACCGCCAACAAACTAACCGAGAAAACACCTGATAAATCTACTCGGCTCGTACGATGCAGAAACACTCACACTCACGCACAAACACATCTCTCGCGGCCGCGTGTTTTAATTCCGGTGTCGTCGACTTATCAGCTGTTGTTATGATGATCGTCAGGCGGCAGTTGTTGTGCGCCGACGCACAACAAAACCAGCGCGATTGGCAGCGATGCTGAGTGGCATCAACCTTCACCAACACACGCGCCCAGCTCTTCCGCGCCAACTATCGTAAACGCATGGATCCGCGACAGCTGCCAAGGTTCGCGTCTCACGCAGCCGCTATCACTGTCGAGGTATTCCCTCTGCAGGGTGCGTGGACAATGTTGTACGGCGCGCGAACTTTGGGTGGCGTCGCGCGACAGATAAGTTTATCTGCGTACAGTCAACACACCGCCATCCAAACAGTTGGCAAGCTTGTGGCTGAGATGTGTGTTGACCTTCCGCGTGACTTGCGCGGCATGAAGCCGAATCCGAGCGGCAGGTATTGCGAGAGTTTTGCTGCTATCAGATCGTTGTGGAAGCGAAGCAATTGTTCAATATCGGGTCGGTGGGATGGAGGGTGAGTTCGTTTTATGGACGCTATTATCAGATTCGATGAGCCACGGTGGGGGCCCTTCTGCCGAATTGTGTTTCGTAGAATAATGATGCTCTACAGCTCCCTGCAGCGAAACCCACTGTTTGCGGAAAGTGCCTTAAACAATCGTCCAGCTCGTAAAAGTAACCGCTTGACTGTGTATCGGAAACATGGGAAACAGTCTTCTCAAAATGAAGTGTTGGAACCGTCGCTAGTGCCACTTTTTTTATGACCTTCTTCAGCAGCAAAAGGACACTATCCGGTCTGCGTACGTAATTCTTCCCATTCTTCGCAAACGGTGAGTCTTTTTTTTTTGGTCGACCCGCTATCGACGGAAACCATCGAACTAACCTTCGACCACAAGAAATAAATCATTCTACCTTCTACCCACAATGGGAATGTTGGGGCCTATCGTACCGGAAAAGCCCGGAGCACAATTTAGAATCACATTGGACCGGTGGGCACTTTCTCTTTTTCTCTCGCCAAGCGTCATCCCGTCGAGGCGACACAATATCCTACCGAGCTAATACCAAAACCGAAGCGGAATGCACAGGGGGGATGTTTCTCCAATCCACCAAGCCGGTCATGTGTCATGTAGCGCTAGGGAAGGGTTTCTCTTTATCGTGGATGTGTTTTTTTCTTCTGTTCATCCAGCCTATGGACAACCAAGATGAGAAGGATATTTTTTTTTGGTTGGCTCCTTTCGTCGAACATTGAGGTTTCCCTTTCGACACCGGGCTTTCGGTGACATTAGGTAAACCAGGCACGATTTCCCACTTTTCCCCGTCACACTCGGGCTCATGAATGCCATTCCCACCGCTTCACCGCTGGGTGACATTCGTGAAAAACCGCCGACGACTTCGCTGGATGGTGACATTTCATGTTTTCCTTCCATCGTTTCGTGTGGTGGGGGATGAAAAGGGGGTGAAGAAAAAAAGAACCCCTTAACCGCACCATTCGACGGCAACTCAGATGTCAGATAAATTCGCCACCGTTTGACACATGGGCACTCCCCCTCCACACATATCGAGTAGGCGAGTGGGATACGAGTTCCGACTCTTCAAACAGAAGTGTGAATTTATGTCCAGCAAAAGCGATATGCCTCGCCGCTCAGGTCGCCATCGATCGATTGTTCCCGACCGTACCGCAAAGGTGCCATGCCAACCATTCGGTACGCAGGCAGGTGGCAAGATCGAAATGCGTAAAACTGCACGATCTTGGCAATTGTCTGTTTTGAAGGGTACTCACGCGGTCAGCAGCTGTTGGTAACATTAAGTGCCCTTACACCAGCACGAAAAGAAAGCACCGTAGTCACAGCATTGGCCGCTGTGGACATTATGGCAGCACACGTGGAGGCACTTAATCGAATTGTTCAATTACTTCACACCCCACCGGCGTGACTTTTCATGCGTATCGGGCGCATAATTTCAAAGTCGTGGCCCTTTTTGTGCCGGTCGGTTGAAACACAAAAAGAAGGGACTTCACGTGTGTCGAAGAATGCGCCCGTTAACGGTAACGGCCACTACGCGCACCAAATATACAACCCGTCGACGAGCAATTATTGAGCGAGCAGATCGCGATTCACAACGGGATGGATAATGGGGGGGGGTTTCTTTATGGGTTGTTTGAATTTGTCCTCCGATTCCGAGAAGAAAGACACCGCCTGACTTTGTGCCGAGTGCCGTGGCACAAAACAACAACCTGTGGAAATGTCGAACCGCCTGTTTTGTGCGGTGTGCTTCGGTAGAAAATTACTTTCTTGCTTTGTTCTACCCGCGGTGGGGTTCGATCTTGTTTGCTTACATCCATTTCTTTTGCATTTACCTTTTTTATTTATTTTGCTCGCGAGAAAGAGAGTCTTTCGCGCGTGGCAGCTGCTCGTGCCCTGCTGAACGGTCGTCACCGGCACCTTGTCACGATCGAAGTGTAAAATAATCATTATGCAAATGCAAGAAACTGAGGGAAAAATACAGGGAAAACATACAAACGCGTCTGATTACGCGAGTCCTTGCTAGCGCTCGCGAAGGAAGGCTTCATAACGGCAACGACATCGAATCGCTGATTTCATGATCCATCCACGTTGAACGATGTATTTTGTTGCTGTGGTTGCTGTTGCAACCATCGATCGATCAGTTCTGTTCAGTTCGTCCTTCGGCTGGCGTTCGCTGTGTTGTTTGCTGAGCGGGAGTCTCGCGTGGAAGGCGCTGGCACTCCCCGCCCATCGCGTTCGCTCCATATTGGTTCGTTTAGCAAGACACTTCTACTACGACATTGTTGCTGGCAGCTGGTTGCCCCGGGCAATGCCAATGCTGCCAGTAAATATTATTATTCTCCTTCGGTGTTTTTTTTGTTGTTGTTGCTTCTCCTATTTGTGCTTTGTGACGGGGTTCCAATTCCGAGCTCGGTATGAACGTTTGCCAAAGGAAGAACAGCTTTTCCATGAGTGACATTCCGGCCCTTAGCGCTCGTTCACGCTTGGAACACGCTTGGATGAGTGCTTTCAATTAGGGGGTTAAGAAAAACTTTATCACCCTCCCCTTCCCCTACCCCTTCCACCCCCCCCCCCCCCCACTCATCAACGAGACGAATCGTCATCGTTTCGGTACGACGAGGTACGAAAATAAATAAAATCATTCCGTGGCTGTGCGTGTGAATAATTGTTGCAAAAGAGCGGAGAAAATAATCATGATAAAACTGGAAGGTGAAATGGCGTACCTTCCGGGAAAGCCGAAACAAACAGTAAAAAAAAAAGAATACGACAAAGGCAAACACTGTCCCATTTTGTGGTGTAAAACTTTACCAAATGATGAGAAGGAAGGAGTGTTAGAATGGAGGGTGTGTGTGTGTGTGGAAGAGGAGGGAAAGGGGCTGAGATTGTGGGAAAGTGGAGAAGATTTGAGGTAAAAACTTTGCCAAAACCCTGACCCACACCTCGTTCCGGGTGGGGGGTATTCGGGGTTTTGCGAATGTATGATTGTGGTGCCGCAGGTTCTGGAGGTTTCTTTGCCGACAATCGGCCCGGGCCCGGCAATGGCCCGGTGGCTGCGGTCGGGTATATCTCGCGGGAGTAAAACTTGTTGTTGAGAAGAGCATTATCTCGTTACAATTTCGGCATGTTTCTTCGCAGACAGGCAACCAAACTTTACACAGGGCCCCGCCTCAAAGGGTAAGGGTTGCCGTTCTGGATTTACGAACCGTACGAACTTGTAAGTGGCCTGCTGCGATGTGAATTTCTGTGGATGTGGAAGGAAAGCGAGAGAGAAAAAAGGGGCGGAGTGAAGATATTTAATTTACATGAGGGAATTTTTTGAAATGTTACACATTATCGTGTCGGCCGTGTGTTGTGCGAAACACAATTACATCTTTGCGCGAGTGCCAAATTACAACACAAACGTACGTCACATGACGTGCATTAATGTTATCCTTATGACGGCACCGTCTCCAGCGGGTTTTGAACGTTCCAACTAGCACGGATACACTCATTAACACGAATGGATGTCAATTAACGCGATGCTTTACGCCCCACCCAAAACCCTGAGCCCTGAATTGAGGTGATTTTATTACAGCCGGGTACGGTACGGTTAAACTTACAACCGTTTGATGCGATTTTTTTAATTCGTTCCATACGGCGCACGGTGCACAAATTAGGCCTCATTAGTTGCCGCATCAAACCGGCCTCGTATGCTTGCACCGTTTGCAAATTAGTTCGGCAAGAAAAAGATGGCTGTCAATCATCGTGCTGATGTAACCATGTTATCATTTTTGTGCGAAACGATTTTTTGTTGTCATATCTCTCCAATCGGTTTTTGCTCCAAACGGGCAAACGGGAAGCGGGATTTTCCTTGCCAGGACAAACCGTTCGAGCAAATGTTGGGTAATTAACACAGGGGAGCAAGACGGGAGTAAAACCAGCGAGCCATTCCTGCTTCATTTTGCACTTTTCCACAGAAAGGACATCGTTCTGGTCTGATTTCGACCCATTTTCTTATGCCATTTGATTGTAACGAATGCTGTGCTTGTGAGGTTTGGCTCCCAACATAAAGGAACAAAAAAAACCCTTATGAAAAAGGGACAAAATCCCTTTTCTGCTGTTTCGGACATGGTGTTTTCTTTCGCGAAATATACGGGGGGTTTTTTTGTTTCTTCGCCGGCCACCATCTTTAAGCATTGCACATTGTTTCTGTGCCGTTGCTGCGATTGTCTTGTCTGGTTCGTTTGTAAGATCCCAGCTTCCAGCTGAATTAATTTGAATTCTACGATTAATTATCATCGTCATGCTATACTTCGCGCTCTGTGCTGGATATCGTTCAATACTTTCGTTTGGGTGTCCGGTCCGGGGTTTGTCCTTTCGCTGGTGGATGTTTTTGCTTCTGTTTTCTGCTCGCTTTGTGTGAATGTTTTCGTTACGCTTTCTATTGGCTTTATTTGTGCATTTCTTTCTAGTTGAAAAAGCTCCATTTACACAGGCTGCTTATTGTTTGATATTTTTCCGTGCGGGGGATCGGATCTTTCCCATAAAGACATAATTTTTCATTTATGAAGCTTGATGGATGATGTTGGCGAGTACAGCAAAGCGTTACACCGACTGCAAAACGGCAAAGAAAAAACCCCGGCCAGCAATTTGCAAGCTGCATGAGCGTTGGAAGAATGGTTCCATTTTTCATGTGAAATGGAAAGTTTTTAATCAATAATGTAGCATTCGGGTTTGTGTGTGTTGCAAGTTAGCCATAATTGGAAGCTGATGATGTTTGTGCTGAAATTTGTCAAAATACAAATGATGCTGCAAGTCGCAGCAATGCGAACAACAAGGGGGACATGGGGAACACAGGCTTCCCCATCGATATTACTTCCTTTGAACGATTTATTTCTTTCCATAACTCTTCTGGGCCCCTTTTTTCCCGGTTACGGCCGTGGAGCAGTAAAATCTGTCAACGGAACAAGTCAGTCAAACCGGGTACCGCACGAAGCTTTCTCCACCGGATTTCACCATCAAACCGGTGGCAATAAAAGATGAAGATACCGGCACTGGGGTTTGGTACGAACGTCGCTCCCAAAACATCACCGCAGCAGCCACTATAAATAACGAGAATAAACATACAAGCGAAGCATATTTATGGCGTGTGTATAATTTTATTATTCAATGATTTATTTAATGGACCCCGCTTTTGCTGCCCGATGTCTGCATGGTTCTTTGCCGATTTCTGGGTTTAGTGTGGGAAAGGGGAGTCGCACCGAATCGTTAGTAAGTCTTTGGTTTTATTGTTTAAATCCATTTCCGTATTGGGTGTTCCAGGGGATTGGGATGGAAAGCGAACAGTTTATGAGACATTTCCCCCATCCAGCAGAAAACGGGGATCCTATACTGCTGGGAAAGGTGTGAACGATACCTTTGTGCAGTAAGGATCTCACAAGGAATGTCACACACATACAAAATGCTGCTTTTAATTTGCATTAATTTACCATTACTTAAGCAATTGCAATCGTACGCATGTTTGCGGTTTTGCACTTTGCTCTAAAACTGTTTACTGCTCGCACGTACGAAGCAAACTCGTGCTCGTGCTCGAATAGGAACATGGACACGCAAAAAGTCAAATAATTACAAAAAAAAGAACGAGGAAACACAACCAGTGCTGTGTAGTCACAAATGGAAAATGTCATTAACACAGTGCGGTGCTGGCGGTCGGCGGTAAGCTAATTCCCAAAACATGGAATCCTCCCGCACACACACACACTAATGAGTGATCGCAATCAAACTCCAGTATTCAGGCTTTTGGACAAATTTGGCGAAGGGACAAATTTGCCATCGGAACCAATCCCTTTCATGTTTTTGCCGTCGGTCCACGGCGGTGCTAATCAACTCGGCGGCTCGTGGCAGCTGGATGCAGGCGGATGGAATGCGTGCACATCATCATCCCAGCGTCCGCGTCCCAATTAAAGCCAATAAGCCTACACTCGGCAACCGAGGATCATTCGGTATCAATTGCAGCCCGACAACGAACTGGAGGCGGAGGTGGAGGTCACGAATGAATTTTCAAAATCCGCGTTAATGATAATGATGAGCCAAATCAAGAGCAGCGATGCGATTCGTGGGGGAGGGCGGACAGGCCCTCCCTCGACTTGGGCGAACATCCCCGGAGGGTGACGTACCGATGACAATAATTGTTAGCGCTTATTGTTTTGTGTGAAAATTGCGTTTAGAAACCAAACATCACACTATCATTCGACTGCCGACTGTGGTGGGTCCCGGGCAGGGAGCCGCACAAATATTGGCCACATGTTTCCTAATAGATGTCCCACACATGCACAATCGGGTGGATGAACACAGATCGAGTGGTTAATAGCACAATGCACTAAACAAATCCTCTAAAGATCCGAGGGCTGTGTGGTTGGATTGGTTGAGCCTTTTTTCATCACCATTTTATTGAAACCGACCAACATCAAACACACGCACACGTGAGCAGTACCAATTTGGAAGCTGCACCCAATCCCGACGCGATCCCGCTCATTATCATATTTTGTGACGCTTAGGACTGCGTTTCCGCTAGGACATTGTATAATTTTTAACTAATAAACTCAATAATTATTCCCGTGCCTTTTGGCCGTCAATTAATGGTTCGGGCACACGGCAGCCGGCAACGGAATGAGCAGTCCGAGTCGACTGTGTCCGTTTTTTGGGGTGGGTGTGGCGCGTTTGAAAGTTAATCGGTAATTAGTGGATGGAGGTTTTCGAAATTAATCAATTTCGTTGGAAAGAAAGTCAATTACGCTGGCGCTGGTGTCATGGCGAGAAAGAAGCTTATCGTGCTTATTTGCGGTAGAAATGGGGCGCTGCATTGAGTGAATATGATTCGGGGGAATAGGGAAACTGTTGATTATTTATTTTCATAAATAAAACCATTCATTGGGCTAGATGATATGATAAGTTAGATAGCATAAATCTCACGACGACATCTGTCAAATATATTCACGTACAAGGTTGTATTATTCTGAGAAGATTCATAATTCAATAGATATAAATCATTAAACAACTCGAAGTTTGAAAACTTTGCAATAAATTTAACTCATTCTAAACAACTTACAATTACTCTTGCTAAATAATAACTTTTGAAACAGAGTCATGCAAACGTAAACCTAACGGATATGTTATAAATATGTTAAAAACATTACATATGATGTGTTAAACGTAACGGATATCTAAATAAACCTCCTGAGTAAATATGTTGATCCTATTTACTGTAGAAGGATGTAAAAAGGAAATCAAAACAAACAAACGCATGCAAAAAATATCAAAGTAAATGAAAACAAAGAAAATTGCGAAGAAATTTGTAATGAATATTTCAAGAGAGATTGTCACTGGAAAGAACTTTTTATAAGTAAATTAATTATAATGGTTACCATTTTCAAACACATTAAGAGCTTAAGAGCTCTAACCCAATGCTGATGAATCATTCAAGTATTTCCCTTCCAGCAAAGCGTATTTTGATTTAAATTGTGCATTCGTATAGCTTTTTATGAAATGATGTTCTGTTTACCGAACGTCGTTAGCTAATAAAATGTTCATTTTTATCGAATTACTCCGACGACTTCTTTATGAATCGCTCCCAACTCACGCTGTTTGTCTTATTTCAATCGTCTAGCAAGTGGTTTTTTTTTTGCACGCCACGGTTCATAGCAGGCTATTTCTGCGTAGGGATACAAAATGAAACAAAATGCAAACAGCCATTTTCCCGACTAGCGCAATATGTTCCCATTACTGTAGCTAGCGCTCGGTGTGCGACACACACACACAGACACACCCACACCCACACAACCGCGCTGAACAAAAACTGACTCTCCAGCACAGTCGGGTTGGTTTGATAGGACCGGGGGGTTTTGTTCGTCCGAGTGTGCACAAATATTGAACAAGGACTTTGGGTTGTCGCTCCTGCAACCTTTTTCGCCGGTTTTCGCCAACAAGACCGGGGAGACGAACTTTTACCAACGTTTGCTTTAAGTCGCGCTGGAACAAAGTCAAACACGTCAGCACGGGGAATTTCACCGTTACCGGTGGTGAACGGAATGTAAGCAAGGGGATGTAAAGAAGCATAAAAATATACTGCTTCTTGGCAAATTTCTGCTCGCGCTGGGGCAGGGTGTCGAGGGGGGGTGGCTGATAGCAGGGTAACATTTTAACAGGAACAGGCACCGTGTGACGGACAAACATGTAAAGCGCGGGAAAATGGTGGGAAACGCGCGATCGGTGCGATTTGCCGGTGTGACTCACCGAGAATGAAGTCAGTTTGGCACAGACAGGCGGGAGGATGAGGGAGTGAAAATTTGAGAAAACACCGAATCGAATCATTTGCCCTCGCCCAGGTAAGCTCCGGATGCATACGCTTACGCTGGAAACTATATGCACAAGTAAAAGGTACGAGAATTTCCTGAGGTGGTACAACAACATAAAAAACCCCTCCCCAGTAGCGTACAGCAAAGGCAGAGCCCGGAAAAATATCATCCCCAGTGTTGTTGAAGCAGAGCTTTGAGCTAAGTAAGTCATTACATGTTTTCCGCCGGGGAGTCGAGAATCTTCCGACCCTTCTGTTAGTTTTAAAACAGTAGCGCTTTGCACGGACGGTGCGCGGGCGTGTAATGGGTCGTCTCTCTATCTTGCAGAAATCTCCACTACCTTGAGGTTTGTTTTGGTCCGTCCGGTCCTGTTACATCCCTTGTCCACATTGGCCCGGGTGGTACGGGTCCGCATGAGATGAAATATTCATAATTAAAAAGCGTTCTCACATCGTTCCCGGGGCGTTTGAGCAAACGTTAGCAGCGGGCGTCGTCCTCCTCTCGGAACACGGTTGCTGGAAGGCAGGAAACCCGGATACCCGGGCTTTCCCCGGGACCGGTTAGCGTAGCGAAAACATGCATGAGAGATGTGAAGTGTCAGATGCGCTGTTACACGTGACTCCGTTCCTCGGGTGCGGCGACGAAAGATCAAAAGCCCTCATTTAATCACTTGTAATGTTTCATGTCTAACGTGGTGCTTCTCTCCGCCGCGCACTGGCCCTCTCGGATCCCTTCCCGGTCGGGACCGTAACCGGGTGTGCTTTGTCGTGGTAAGCGTACCCTGCACCTACCTGGGATACGATAATGAGTCGTTGACGGGCGGAGATAGGCCCTGTTGAGCGCCGAGTGACGTTAGGACGTGCTTGACCGAATAAGCAACTGTTTGAACAGCCGGATGGCCGTACATCATGCAAGCACTGCCGTTCAACGCATCCCTCCGGCCGGATTCTTCGCTGTGGTTGGAAGCTTTTGCGAGCGGCATGAGGTACTCAAAAAAAGCCTCTTAAAGTCTTTAAATCAAAAGCTGCACTGAAAGTTGTTCCTGAACTATGCTTTAGCACTTTAACATGATGGCCTATCGCTACTAATATTTGAACCGTTTAAGCATCTCATTTGGTTGAGCTTTGATTTGATTAGATTTGCTATTTTTGTACCACAATTCTAGTGAAGTAATCCAAACCTAAGTAAGCCATGCGAACCAGAGAATCATTATTACGCTCATAACTCCGATTGCTGGGATCTGTGTTCGCAAAAGGCAAGAAACGAATCGCTCACTTCCAGGAATGGACTCCTTTCCAAACACTCACACCGAAAGTGATACCTTACAATTTCCTAATTTTCCATCCTGGTCCATTCCTTTCTGGACGGGACGCACCATACCCGGACGACGGTTGTGGAAGGTCCGTAGCAACAGGCGACATGATTGACAATGTCTTCTGGCTGAATGTGGATGTGTACGGATTCTTACGTAAGATTGGTGCCAATTACTTTCCACCCGGATGAACGTTACGCGACAGTTCCAAGGAAGCTGTAATAAGGTCCAGTTCCTAGTGTTTGCCGTCCTAGAGATGCTGTGCCGTCTGTGCGAAGGGGATAATTTTCTCACGAAGCACGATGCGAAAAACACATTCAGATGCGGGTTTTCATGTGGTTGGTTTTGTGTCATCGGCACATCGGGCGTGATTCATTACAAAGACGAACCCCTTAACTAATCCCATTTCCCGCTCGCATAGCTCCCCATTTGAGGCACTTGAATGTGACCTTCATCCGAGGCTGTGGCTCGACGCATGTGGTTCGCCTGCAAGCAAGCGCAAGAGCGGGTGGTCAGACGTAGTTTAATCCCACTCACCGATGGAGACGAAAAAGTGTGTAGATTACGCCACCACAATGGATGGCGTTAATACGGGTCTCGGGAACGTGTACGGTTTGCGTTTTGTTTGCGTTTTTGCCATAGACAAACAGCCGTAAACCGATGAAAGGGGTTCTTAAACGACGATATTGGCGCTGCGCTGCGAACGAAGCATTTATTATCTAGCCAAACTCGTTCGGGGATTGGTTCGTCCCAAAGGCTTAGGGGTTGTCTTTAGGTACGGTGTTTTGGGGTGGAAAATATGGGTGCGCTCGATTCATCACCAGTTGTCTCAGAATGGTCCGTGGAACTGGTCGTTCGAGTCGGTAGGCTTATAAAAACTAAATTAATTTTCCTTTCCGACCCAAGCGTTCGTCCCTTTCCGAATGCGTCCGATGCATGGCCGGCGCCGCTCGGTACACACACTTTGCCGAGCGACTTAGTGGTTGGACGTGCAAATGAATTTGCACTAAACATTGTCCTCTCGCCGCCTGCCCCATGATCGCCCATTGAGCCGATGGTAAAGGGCGATTCAATATTAACTAACAACTTCTCGGAAGCTTTCCAATGAGATCACCCGCCAACACTTTAGGTACAGCATTTGCGTCTCGTTTATGGCTTAAAAGCCTCGATCTGCAATCGTTCCATCACTGCGGGAAGCGTTCTCGGTGCGGGAAGTGCATGCCTGAGTGTTCCACCCCTGGGATTGATTTTCCCGGAACGTGCCGGAAACTTCGATTGCCGGCCGGTGTGTATAGGGAAAACACTCCGGCGGATAATCTGTCGTAAAATTAATTAATTATATAAACTGTTTTAATTTAGCGCTTCAGCCATGGTTGAAATTGTCTCACCACCACCACCACCACCACCACGGCCAGTCCCAAGCAAACGGAACCTGTGTGTTTGTGTGCAGGATATTCGCACCTGTAACGGTCGCTGTGCCTTTCGAAGCCGTTAACAAAATCCTTAATTGGAATTATAAATCAACAATCAACACAAGGCACAAGGGAAGGTGTTGAAAAATTCGCTGGAAATCAACCCGAAACTCATCTAACCGGTGAAATACGAGCGCCGGAACAGGGTGCCAACCAACGGCTACGGCTAAACGCTCCGTGTTCCAGGTGAAGTTATACATCAGGAAAGTGAGATATTGTGAGCTTAAGGCGTCGGTCCGAAACGAACCAAGATTTATTCCGATCATTTTGATTAATTGAATGCCAACCCTTGGGCTTAAAATGCGTAGAGCCACGGTACCGTTTCCTACAATGGTGGCTTACAAATTTCCACCGAAGAAGATCTGCAAGGAGCAACAATTACAAAGGAAGATTACATTTTTGTGTTTTCCTGTGAACACGGCCGAAGCGCGTGGATTGAATCGGCAACGTGGAAAGGAGTTGCTTAGCTCATAAGGAGGAAGCACCGGTTTGGGGGGATTTTCCACGAATCATTACAAAATCAAAGCTGCACGTTGAACGTGAAATTATTCACTGTAGCGATGCCAACCGGAAAAGGTAGCGTGATTAAGATATCAAAATATCATGGAAACTTTTGTAAAGATTGTGCAAAAGATGTCAACGGAACGACGGGACCTTAAGTGTTAGTGCAATACGATAGGCTCGATGTACAATTTAATCTTTTTATAATTTCTCCAAAAACTGCAGATTTCTGAAAGAGAAACCGTTTGATATGTATCCACTGCTTCAAACAGGCTCAAAAGCCGGCACGGTAAATAGGCAGGCTTTATCTCCGATGAAAGCTTTACTAACCTCGACAAATCCACCAAACCCAATTGCTGTTTGATCCAGTAAGCTCACTATTCGGTAGCTGCTCGAATCCCCAAATAGTTCCCCTTGAGTGCATCTGCTTCATGACTGTTGGTAGTGATATGGTCTGATTCTGACGCAAACCCCTTGTTAGCTGACGTCCATTCAAATTCAATCAAGTGAAGCTAATTTTAACCGCCCTCATTATCAGACAAAGCGGCTCGATCTAATCTTTATCGTACGTTTTTCCTGACCCCATCCGGTGGAGAATGAATTACTTGCCGGGCGATGAGTTGAGCTACGATGGTAATGTGTTAAGCGGGGTGTCGAGCGGTATGGGGCGGCTGGTGCTGCCATGTGGACAGTCATCTGCCTAATAGCATTCAAATGACCTGCTTTTCATCCCTGCGAAAGGATTAGGATGGTGGTCGGAATGATACACGCTGCTGAGTTTCTGGGAAGGCGATAACTGAGAATAAAAATAGCAATAGCGTCCTCACGGACGAAGCCAGCCCAAAGGGAAAGTTGTCGGAATTGCTCGAGCTGTGGAGCAAAAACAACCAACGAGGGCGAAAAGGAAGTAAAGCTAGAAGGGAAAAAAAAGCGTAATACCCTCTACTTGCTCCTTCTTACCATGAAGGGTTGGCGCAAATCCAGAGCCACATCGACATGCTCGGTGGTCACTCCTGTGCTCGACACGAAACCCGCACCGTACAACCGATGAAAGATAAGCGTCGCAAGCTGAAGGCGAGAAATTTGACATCCACCGGGGAGGAATTCCCGATTTGCACCGGCTATTCCAACCAACTAGCATATTCCCTGGCTGACTCATAACAATAAAAATAATCATAATAGTTTCATTAGTTTAAATCCCATAAAACCCCCCCACAGCAGCTGCTAGATTTAGTAAGGCACCAGCTTGGCAAAGAGGTTGGCAGAAGGAAAAAGCTGCATCCTTTTGTTTGGGAACATCAACTTCAGACACCAACGGTGTGTTGTCTTTCAGATTCATTGGTAAAGGTGGACGAGTTTCCTTACTGCAATCAAACCATCTGCTGGCTAAAGGATAAAGAACTGCCCATTCCATTCCACTGGCTTCCTGAGCTTTTCATCTTCTTTCTTACCTTCCCTTATGGCTTATGGGTCAGCGGGAAATGGATTCCATCCGAGCCAACTTCTCGCCAAACCGTGCACCGTGTAGTGATTCTTTCCGAATTTGGATTTCAATATATTCAGGATTATGGGACGGACCATGGGAGCGCCTCCGGTTGTCCAATGCCAGATGGCGGCCCGGGATGTAGGATGGGCGGAAAATAGTGCCGAACTCGCAGCAGGAAGTTCGAGCCCAACTCTCATAATCAGCATCGCAACGAAAAATTGCCGAACCTCTTGCGGCCCCAAAAACGGCCGCCTCCGGTCCGCCGTCCGGCAATGGTGGCAAGCTGTTGGCAAAACCCCGGGAAATGGAAGTGATGAAAAGAATTCGTGAAAATTACGAAAAGGAACACCGGGCAGGACAAAGTTCCGAAGCAGTTTGCACCATTGCACGTCATGCAACACTGCACTGGGCCACTGGTGTTGTGATGTGAAGGTTGTCGAGGCCACCCTTGAACATACAAACGGATACCGTGGTGTGTGGGGGGGAAAAAGCGTTAAAAACTTCCCACAGCACAAGTGACAGCACGGCTGGACGAGCCACAAATCAGGGCCGGCTGCTGCCCGGCTGCCGATCGGGGTCGCGTTCGGGAAAAGCAGGTGGAAAATGTCAAAACAAAGAGAAAACTCCCACCGGAATCCGTGGCAAAAGGCTAGCAATGAGCTGAAACTATGCATCTTTTCTGATGTTTCGTTCGTTATTTTTTCTTCCTCATTCTCGCATCTGCCTTTTCTTTCTGTCACTCCTTCCTTTTTGGGTTTCCGTTCCAGTGTTTTATGTTATTTTTTTGTCCAGTTCATCGTTTCATATTTTAAGATGACTGGCGACATCTGGTGCGGTTATTTTCTATATAATTTAAAAGTTTTTCAAAATTGCTTCTGCCAAAAGGGCGTAGGCAGGCGGAAATCTTTCCCTTTTTTTCCGTGGAGGGTTTTAATGCGCCCATTCGCCCGTTCGCCTGTTTCGTCAGGCACCAGACGGTTGGAATAAATCTCACTACAGAGCTTGGCCATCTGGTAAATTTTACATTACTCGTTTGCATACTTGCGTTGCGGGGTTCTTGTGCTTTGTTTTTCTTTCCGCAGTCATATTTTTATGTTTCATATTCCCAACTCGATGTTCGGGGTTACCGGAAAAAGTATATTGATTTTAGCAGGGAAATGCTCAAATAGATTAGGGATTGACATTAAATTTGGAATCCCGAGCACGGTAATAACTTATTTAATTTACCTATTTCTACAAAGATGATCCACGGTGATGTGAATGTCTCTGTGATGACCGTGAAGTGTTTCATTAAGCTTGCCAAATACCAAACTTGTTTGTCTGAATTTCGATCCAACAATCTAATGCTCTCCACGTGAAACTGCTATTGCTACACTCTGTCAGCTAACATTCACTTAACTCCGCACTTTAACTAACGTCATTTGCTGTCCACTGTTAGTACAAGAAGAACGACTCCATTTCAAGCTCTAAATTATGCACTAAACGTAATAGACGGGTAATTCAACAGCGGACGTCAGTGATCTTCACTGGCAGAATAGAGCTTCCGTTGAGCTGCAAGAAGTGTAGTTTCGGTTTAGAATCGTACACCGAGTCAGGTTTAATGCAATGGAAGTTGCGAAACGTTTGTTGTGTGCAGCTACCTGATAGCCGTTGAGGGAGAGAATGGTGCAAAATATCTAACTCTTGACATCTCGTGAAGAGACTATTGTCAAGGAATGGTGCCTGTCTATCTTTCTGTTCGCCTTTTTCCGAATAATCGCACTGAGAGACAACTCTTGAACCTAACACAAACTGAACATTTACTTGTGCTTTTTAGTCTTTTTGTATCATTTGGAACAATGAGCTTTTCCTACTATAAATAACTGTCAGACCGAAATGATCGATCAATTAAATCAATTCAAAACACTCTCCTGCTCCGTAAAGATGGCTAGCGCAAAGGTATGCAAAACTAACTGTCAAAGTTTGCTGTTGTTGTTCGGTCGAGCATTTGTTGACTGTGTGTAACTGGCTTCAACTCGGTTCGGTTTTTGGAAAACTGTAACTTTCCTGGCGGAATCGAAAAGCGATGTTTCGCACGGAGCGGAAAGTTAACAAGCAATACGTGTGAATACGAGACCCGGTTGTGGAAATTGTTGTTTCAAGTACTGTTTGTCACCCTCACGCGCAACATCTCATGACATCCGGAAATTTCTTCGCCAAACTCACACGGGTTCCCGTTTGCCAGCAAGGCACACAATGGCATACGGTCGTTTGATGCTGTCACCCCAACCGACCTTACCGCACAGATCGATGAGTTTAGCAAATAATGATGTTATGCGAAAGTGGCAAAAGTTTCGTGCGTTTGTTTCAAACTTCATCCCGTGTCTCGTGTTCGTGTCGTCAGGGGGACGTTTCGAAGCGGTGGTGTGGGGGGTGGCATTATAGAGAGGCCTTCTCATGGCAGGCCTACTTTGGTTGGGCTGATACGTCTGCACTCATGAATTTTACATGATGCTGCTGTAGCTTTCAAATATTGAGGTTAGGGTTGCCGTGGTGTGGGTTGCCGGTGAATTATTCCGGCCTACCTCATGAACCGCAATTTTGTTGGCACTGGTACAGAAATTTTATCCACTCGGTACAAGCACTCGGTGACACTGAAGGAAATTTGCTGTCAGCTGATGATATTCACTGGAAGTTTGCTCACATAAATTTCCTGCTCATCCCCAAAGCGAAACAAATAAATAACACAACAAAAAAAACGCACACACAACTACACTCACACTTAGTCACACCTGCATGTTTTCCCAGTCACATTTTGAGTGTGTGTGTGAGTGTGTGTTGTCTCGGAAAAAGTTTTCTACGATTGCAATTGATCGTATGCGGGTGAATGTTTCTATTTTTCCTCTTCGAATGGGCCCAAAAAAAAAAACAATAACCTCTTTTTACCGGGAAGCGACTGTATTTGACTGCATTACCAAGCGGTACGTTTTGCATTTAATTTACGTTTGCTTGTTAGAAATTTCCCCTTCGTCCGGTGATGCGTGTCGTTTGATGAAATATTGATGAACTATGAGAATAATAAAGGCTGTTTGCCATGTGTAGAAGATGTAGGGTGAATGGTTTTTTTTGGTGCTTGTTATCGTATGAATGTGGATAACATTCCCACGTTGAGTAAAATGTAAATGAAAGCTTATTTACAGCAGACGCTAGTTCATTGCAGATAGCGCTTCATTCCTTCATATTTCCGTTTTCCCCGTACACTGCGCACAAAGTCTTGCGGTAAGTACGTTACGCTGGCATGCTTTACCAAAAAACCTCGTCCGACCAGGCTGGATTTCGCCCGGGAGAAGATTAATAGTCGCATCAGGCGCAAATTATGTTGGCTACCAGGAGCCGGTCCGTGTGGTTCTTACCGGTTCTGTCGGCTCTGGTGCAAGTGTGCTCGAATGCCACCCCTTTGCTTGTCGCTGTCAGAAGTCTTGCGTTGTGCCGTGTTGTATCGCACTTCCCGCTGGTATTAGGGTTACCGGGTCAAGTAACGTACGAATGAAAAATTATACTTTCATCCCCTTTGATTATGAAAGAAAGCATTTGACAGATTAAGCACCTAAATCACCGAAAGCAAACGTTTGTACCAACACTGACACTAAACCAGGGGCTAACTAACTACTTCAAGTGTAGCAGTGAAATATAAAGTTAAATAACAAAAAAAAAACAGACTGTTCAGAATAAAAAGTCTCGTTACAATTTTTTTCTCAACCCATTATCATGAGCCCCTATTCCGATGAATCGACTCGGAAATAAATGCGACGATCGGCGAAATGGGAAACATATTGGCCAAAGTTTGCCCGGAAATGGCATCGCCAATCTCACTTGAAGAGGGAGAGGTATCCAGCCACGATAATGCCCATTGTTGTGCATCGGCCACAGGTTTGGCAGGTTCGGTCCCATTCTTCACGTATTGAGCAAGTTTGCCCAAACGATTGTTGATTGGATTACGTTGCCGCTTGTTCGATTTATGATGACTGATGATGGACGATCGCACAGTGATTCGAGTGGCCTTCTGGCCTTCGAACCGAGTGGCTTTTCGCATTTGAGGTGCCTAATGCCGTACGGCACCGGAAGCCACAGCGGAAGCGAGGTCATCCTGTTGCCATCGTAGGTTTTTGCTTCTTGCGACGGTTTCTTTGCCGGGTTTTTTTTGTCCCCCATCTCGAAAACCGTCTCCAGCCTCGGTTGGCTTAAATACACAGACAATCAGAAATCAGTGGCTCACCATCAGTGACATAATTCCTGAAGCATTTTCGTCTGTCGGTGCGTGCCTGTGCTGGTCGAAGATTCGCGTCCCCCTTCCGATAAGAGGGATCGGAACGGTGCGCCAGCTCTGGATCCGGGACTCCCGGGGTCGTAGACGAGCCGAGGAGAAGTTCATTCGCCGGCTTGATATTGTGTACTTACCAATCAAAAGAGTAAATAAGCGCCCTCCTGCCAGATGAAATCAGCAATAAATCTCGAGCAAACATTCCGAACGCACTGGGAACTAACTGAATGGTAGATGTGGTCGAGATAGACAGATACACGTGGAAAGGACGGGCCAGGTTGGCTCGAGTTGGCACCGAATGAACCGTCAGTGTGGACATACTGTTTCACAGCGATGGTCACTTCGGTGCTACGGGTGCGTCTTCCACGACCGTCATTCGACGGCACGTGACCGCTACGGAGCACGGTTTAAGTGATCTTCGCTAATGAGGTAGTCGGGCTGCAGCTATTCCTCCACGGAATGAGCAGTCGGTGCCCACAGTGAAGGTGCAACAGTAAACAGTGAGACTAAACCTTTGTGCTGCGATGCAGTCGAACATTTCATCCGTTTGGATGGTTTCCATTTTAATTAAAACATTTCACACAACGCTCCTAATGGAACGGTTGGGAATGTGCCACAGCACGAAAGAGATATCATGCGCGCCACGGAGAGCAATCCACCGGAAAGGCAGAAGATGCGAATGGGGTTTGGTGGTACATTAGTCTCCGTTAGCCCAAATCCTCTTACCGGAAGACTATTTTACCATTTCCCCGAAGCAAAGATTTCTGAACATTTTCGGTAGACCCTGTCCTTGTGTTCAACCACCCGGACGAACAACGACGGCACCCTGGGAAGAGGACATTTTTCCTCGAAATGTACCCCATCACGGGCAGGTGAATTACTTTGAATGTAAAGCAAAACAAGTTACCTTACTTCCACCCCCACGAAGGTAAACTTCACTTTACGCAATGTTTTTTCGTGAACAACAGTTTTTTCGTTCGTGAGTTCCTTGAGCTGCGAGCTTAGGTCGCTTCGTCTGCTTTCGTTCCTGCGAGCTGAGCAGAAGGCATAGAATGAAGCGCAAACAAAAACAAATAAAAAACTGCCATCCCAGCTGTGATGCCTGCAAGTGGCATTTCTCATGGCTTTCTTTGCTTGAAAATTCTCATCGTTTGCAGCGCACTAAAGCCGGGGACGTTGGTTGATGAATGTGTCTGCGATTGGACGGAAAAGGAAGGCGGTACGATGGACCGATTCCCTTCTCAGATGACACTTTTGTAGTGACTGCACCGCCGACTGAAACGCCTGTTTACCTTCCCCGATGGGAAGTTGCAAAGCAGCAGCAACATCGCGCAACGTTTGGCTGATTCCCTTTCCGTATTTACACACCCTGGGACGAGGAAGAAAACAAAAAAGGACATTCGCCTTCGGTAGCATCTTTCAATTTACACCATCCGAACAACGAACCAAGAAAGACCTTCTTACCCACAAGGTGCCACAACTGGTTCTGTGTTCCATGACAACAGTAACAGGACAAAGGAGTAATTTTCCCCCACTGTGCTTTGAGCGTGCAAAACACCGTCAAACACCGCCGCTATTCCGGGGACGGAACAATTTTTTTTTTCGCCCGTTCGACTTTTCCATAGTAATGTTTCACGGATCGTATGTTCGCATCCGGGGTACTGTATCCGAACCCCGCGGCAATGTTTGATTCTACAGGAACGAAACAAAATTGGAAGCCTCTAATTAGTCTCCGGAACATGAGGAATTAAAATACAACGCCGGGCTCCGTTGCCCCGGTGCCTTTGTAGCAGCTAGTTTGCAGCACACAAAGCAGAAGAGAGAAAGCTGCTGCAGGCGAACGAGTGGCACACTTTCAGCCAAATGAAGAGTGTTATTAGACAAAAGGCACTAGTCTTTGTTCCTGTGCGATGTGCAGCGTCTCTGCAATCAGCTTGTAAGTCAAAATCTCCCAAAGACTGCTCGAAGCTATAATCAAATTATTTGCAAAGTATCACACTCTTGCTTTGACGCTGTTTTGCAATTTCATCCCTTTGACTGATTGCTTCGTTTTTTTCTGGCGAAGGCAAATCATCCTGGCAAAAGGAGCGGTTTTTTTGCCCCGCAAATTACGTTAACGAAGGGGGGATCCTTTTAGGTTTCGTAAGAAAAAAACAAACAGGACCTGTTGCCTAGCAGAGTGCAAAGCTTTGTGGTGGAATGTTTAAAAAGTGATCATGCGCGTCTCCTCTTTCTGTCTCGTTATTTACGCAATGGTTTTTTTGTGTGTGTGCATTCCATCAATTGGTACTGTTGAATGAATGATTTGAGAAAAGCGTTCCATCTGTTCGTTTCGTGGAGCGAGCTTCATAACGCTAGCAAAGCACAGTGACATGAGGTCGAGATTGGGTTTCGCTGTGGCTGGTGAAAAATAAAAATCGTACGCGTGTGCGTCAACCAAGTTGCTTTCGAGTGTTCGGTTTCCGACGAAAGCAGGCTTCGATTGTGAGACATTTAGGTGTATTTTGGATTCGTAGTAAGGATTTACTTATCCATTTCTCACATGTATCAGCATTCAGACCCTTTAAGTTATCTATCCGTGGCATCGCTATGTCGACCTGCTTTTACTACATGCCGCCGTATGGAGATCCGATGGAGACGCCCGGTGGTTTACGACCCTTTGACGATGGAGACGCCTGGTGGTTTACTTTGTTGTGTGCGTAAGCGTTTGCAAAGAAGAATGACGTAAAGCCTTCCGGAGCACGTGCTCGCCGAAGGCTTGTGAAGCGCGTCACGCATGGTTTGGTTTAGTCTCACCCCACGCTAAAGGCAGCCAGGAATGTGTTGATGGGCTTAACGAAGGAAATGTTTCGCGGGAAAATTCAAACGCACACATTTGGCTTTCACTTTGCTAAGATCCGCAGTCGGTTTGTTTTTGTTTTGCGTCAGCTCCACAAAGAATGTGTTGCGCTTTGGAGCGCTAAAAATCACCGCAAAGCTGCACAAGTCACCAGCCGCACCACTTACCCCGGTATGACACGGGAAACGATCCGGAAGGATGGGATGGGGTTAAGTAACCGAAAACCCGTGGGAAAGTGGGAGAAAAAAAACCCCTCGGATGCGGAACGGAAATATAAAGGACGACATCCATCACATCCCGTGGATTTTAGATGAGTGATAACGGTTCAGAGCGGTTGAATGCGCGGGTTAAACCGGGAAGACACGGAGCGATAGGTGACGGTGGTGGTAGGTCCTTTTTTTGGGGGTGTCATCTTAAACGATGGGCAAACCATCCAACGAGCTGCGGTGTTTTTAACCAAACCGGGCCAAAGTGTTTGCGGTGCGCAAAGTCAATTGTTGAGTAAATATGCCCACGATTCGGGGTGGTTTACTGTTTTTTTTTTTAAATTTTCTGTTATCTCACCCGAAAGGTGCTGAAAAGGGCACAAGATTTAACCAATTTGCTGAAGCACAAAAAAGAAACAGGACTCGGATCACATGGAATTGCATCAACAGTCGCAATCCCAAATCCGAATACTAATGAGCTAATTCTCTTATTTTTTTTCCTAAAAACCACACACGCACAGACGGGTAAGGACGTGGGATTTTAAATTAATCCTTACTGAAATATGTTCCAGCACATGTTGCCTTGCGTAGGTAACTAATTCTTTCATTGTTTTGTTAATGTGTTACACACCAAATTAGCGTTTTTTTTTGTTTCACAGCATTCTCACAGTGATGAGTTTTTATTTGCAACCAAATTGCGTTAATGCTAATTAATCCTTATATTGTTTGATGCAGGTATGATTTTTCATGTTACACCTGACATTTAATTGACGTATGTAAACCCGGCACTTAGTGTTTCCACATTTTTAGATGGAAAAGGCGTTTAGATAGAGAAATCATAATCCAAATTATATTTGTAACTCATACTCCAAAAACTTTTTGATTTAGCAATTTTTATACAAACTTTATATGGTATCGCACTGACAATCGTAGAACTTGTCACGATGCAATTTTTTGCTCTGCCATTCGACTGCTTTTTGACACTCCAAACGACAAGCGCTTTCCCGTGACGAGTACAAAGAGATTCGAAAGCAGCAACCGTACGCACCGTTGCATCGATGTTCGTGGATCGACCGTTGCGCGCGCCCTCCTGCGCGGGTCCTCGAAACAACCTTTCACCTGGTTCCATAAACTCAAGAGTTAATATTTGATCAGTGCTACTGCCTGTCATCGTCACAAACTTCCCGCTAGCCACTTGACATTGTACGGAGCGCGATATGCAAGTGTCACGGCCCACGGCAAACGATGCTTTAGTGCACGATCCGAGAACCGATCCGTTTGCTTCCAGCACCGTTCTCGCTCCACCACGATTGCGATGTGTTTTGCCGTTTGCTGGTCGCCCAATCCTGCGAAACGGGAAATTCAATTTCTTTCAAGCAGCATGTTGCCGGTTCCGTCAAGAGCAGCCGGTAGCGCGCAGTCAACCAATTGTGCCGAAAAGCAGCAAAGTTCGCCCTGGGTTAGCTTTGCATGGCTTTGGCAGCAGGGTGGGGGAAGGTAGGGTGGAGAATGTGAGTCAAGTTGTTGTTGAGCACTGCGCAACAAACGACGTTACCATTCGTTACAATTTTCACCAAATCACATTAACCGTATGCCCGTCGTAAGCTTCCCGGCAATCGTGTTCCAATGTTCGAAATTGGCAGTCATCGATGCTGTTTTGTGTCTATTCAAATGGGAATCTTAAATTCCACGAAATGTTTTACCGATAATGGAGCAAAACAGCTAACCGGGCGTATGTTTTCTTTCCGATTGCGCAAAGCCTTTGTTTCCTGGAATGGACAAGCCTTTTGCCGGAACCGGTTTTGATCGATAAGCCCTGTTATGCTTCATTATTTATTTCAAACTGAGTGTGTGTTTTCCCCCCGGGTTTCTAAATTCCTCTGTTGTGCGATTCGCATTAAGTGACTAACGGCATGCAGAACTGATGACCAATATAAATTCCATTGCGATCGAACGTACTGAGCAGCTTGAAACTGTACACAACAAAAGGATTCCCAAGAACAACTCACCGTGGCGTGGAAAACAGATAGGAATACACTAGAGAGGAGACGAAACAGCCTTGCTGTTTTGTATCAACCAGCGTTAGAGTTCTGGGAATCGTGGGTTCGTGCGGGGAAGGTATGTTTTAGATGATTGAAAATTGATTCTTTCCAGCAACCGAAGGCAAATGGACACTTTGTCTAGGTGAAGCAGGCGAACGATGCCGTCGTACTGTTACTGCCTCCCTCCGCCAATATGGCCCCAAATGGTAGCATCGAAAACGTCGGTAGGCTGATAAATCGAATGGAATCCGCACACGGGAGGGCGGACAAGGAAGGAAAGGAAAAAAACCCTCCCTTCCCGGGAAGCAGTTCCGGGTCTCCGGGAGTTGATGAAACAGACAATTTCATCTTCACGCTTCAATGAATTGTAAAAAGGGGGAAGGGCTCCAAATCCGTCGTACAGATAATTGTCCTTAAACGATACGATTCCCATCGCAACACGCTGGCAAGTGCAAACTTCAGGGCAGGGATAAAATTTTCCACAAGCCCGTCAGACGAACACGGGTATTTTGGGAGCGCAAACAACCGACCAGAACGACATGGCACAACAAAAAAAAACAAAGCGCCTCAAGGAAGGAAGGTGAAGGCGAAAACATTTCCTAGCGTCGAAATGGTTGGAAAAGGAATGACATCACGTAGCAGTGATTGTTTCAGCATCCCATCACTCAGGGTGTGTCCGCTCAAACCGTGCCGTCCTTTTTTTTTGTTGTTTTGCACGCTCCCCCGTTCTTTTGCCCCTCCTTTTCGGAGGATGCGCTCCACAAAATGGCTCTGGAATTTTGGTGTTGTTGTTTTGGTTATGCTTTCCGGACGTGGGCAATGAGTGCTTGCCAAAGAACGCGGGTCAAGGTCACCGTGGGGAGAGGGTTGTGGGGAGAAGGCTGTAGCTTAACTCCATCCCCACTCAGCTACTTCGGTTCGGAAATGAGCTGCTCGTGTCGCTGTGTATGCAGAGTGGATGATACGTGATTAATTGATGAAAAGGAAAACAAGCTAACCGGCTTGCTGGTCGGGTATTTCGGTGCGACCTTCCCCAACGAGACTTGGTCAATTATGTTTGCCCTCGATGAAAGGTCATTGCGAGAGGGGAAAACCCTACCGGACGGTTTGGTCAAGATCGATAAAGCGTTGATAAGGGTAAGGCAGTTGAGTTTATGGTCGACGGCAAACGATTTTCACCAGCTCCGTATGATTTCACCGGGCGGGATTTTTGGGTCGGTGCGGGATGCCGGGTCCATCGACACTACGCCGGGTACGCCGCATGTCCCGTGACGTAAGTAGCATTCTTCAACGCTTCGGTTGATTTATGGGCCTGCTATTGATTGATTGATCGCCTGTTGATGGATAGATGCAGCTCTTATCGAGTGTGTTTCTTTTGTTTTTCACGAATTAGCGTTGGCGGTTTGGGGCCGGTTTGCCAATACTTTACACTCGTCCGTTCGCGGATGGTGGTCTCTGCAGACGGTCACTGTTAATAAAATTGACCATCTTAATTTAACCTCAACGATGATGAAACGCGTCGTGGAAAACTTTTGCAATGGATTCCATTTCCGTCATACAAATGCAAGAAGAAAAAAAAACAGCCGCACAGAAAGCATATCTGTCATAGCAACCGCCGTTTAGGGTAATGGAAAGGAATTATCCTTATTATAAGTTTCTCATTATAACCCAGCGTCGGTTAGGGAGAGATTCGATATTTCAGCATTTCACGCTGAACGGGAGCGAGCCCCACACAAAATCTGTCTCATTGGAACCACGCTCACGTCACCGCGGTGCGGAGGAAACTTTCTCATAATTGATATTATTTCCACGCGACATTTTAAGCCCGAAAATTCATGAGCTCCGCGAACCGTGACCGGGTGGGTGATCGGTGGGTGGGATTGTCCTTCCACCGTCCGCTAGCTGGGAAAAGTTATTATTTCACTCCGATTTCCGGTGAGACCTTTCCGGACACGGCAGCCAAGCTTGCTGCGGGGAGTGTTTTCGCTGTCCCGAAGGAACTGCTAACGACATTATCCCAATTCCCGGCGCTCGGGTGGGATTCGGGCGGATACTGGGAAAACTCCTCGCTGCATTCACTGCGAGATCGGTCGCTAGTAGCTTGCCAGTAGCGCCAACACCGTCCGTATCGGGTTTCATAGAGGCAGGGGATGGAACCCGGTTGCGGTGAGACAATGGCGAACACTGCACATCGAAAAACGCAAGACAAACCAAAACCGAACGCCGGTCGCTTCATTCCGCCACCGAGTACCCGGACAAAGTTTAACAATAAATATTAAATCGCATTGGCAATTTTCACCTCACTTCAGGACCACCAGGACCGCCTCATCCAGGACCGTCCAGGATGGTCTTCTTACCACCTGAAATGAGAAAATGAATCGATACTGTCCTCCAGGTGCGGGGGTTGTATTGTGTTGTGTGAGTGTGTGTCTGTGTTTTTTTTCCTTTCTCGATGGGACATTTTTGTGGCGATCGAGTCCTATGTACGGAAAAGTTAGCTTTTTGCCGAACGGAGTGGGAATTCGTGGCAACTGCTGGGAACTCCTTTTTGAAATTTTTTTTTATACTCACGTGAAGCTTCTATTTCCCGAATTGATCGAGTTTGGGTTGGAGATTATGGATGAGGACGAAATGGGTATGAACAATAATTGAAATAAATTAATTATTGGGTGTTCGGAAACGATCGATAGAAACAACACCGTATTGGAAATCCGTGCAAAGTTACTGGTACGGAAGCGTGTACATTCTCGGGAGGGGTAAAGAAAGATTATTTTTAAGCCCTTTTTGCAGCGAAACAGGCAGAGTGCAACAATTTAATAGAAAGAATTATACCACTGTACTGGTTCATTGGCATGGTAACGATGTTCCTCGTTCTCCGGCCCTTCAAAATCCCACTCCCACCGGAGGTTCGGTTTCTGGTAAGCAAATTTCGTTCATTAACCTACTTTGATTGAGCGCGAGTGCGTTCACAGCGGCATACGGATCGAATTTATTACAATCACCGCCGCCAACAAAATGGCAACATACCGAGATAATGGGTCGCTGATTAGCACTGATTTCGATTAACAGTGGAAAGAACTCTAATTAAGATTTGGTTTTTCGGTGTGGGTGGCTCACAACCCACAACACCAGCCCCCATATCTCGTCTGGCCATCGCTGACACATTGTGGCGGATGCGTTTTTGGAGAATTTAATTTCCCGCTTACGCAGCACGTGCGTAACCTTGGTGAAGTGCTTTCGCCGCGCGTGCCCCCGGTACATGAGACGCAAACCTAATGCGAACCATTCACGCAATGGGGCCCGGGAAATTCTTCCACCCACCCGGCCAGTAGCTTTCGCCGGAATGAAACCACAACTCACGGTTGTTTCACCGGAGCTGGCTGCGGAGTTCCTCGGCTACGGCAAAAAGGCACAACAGAACAGAATGAATATCATAAATTTGCACATGATTATGATCGGGAGTGCTGGAACAAAATGCGCGCCCAACATGTGACCTTCTAGTAGGTGGCCCTTCCGATTGTAGCACCCTCACAGGAAATGAGAATAAGGAGCGAAGGGTCGGTGGTCTAATTTATGGAAGTGGCTCCCGCATCCCTCCTGGTTCTGAGTCCAAATCCCAATTCCCATGTTGGTTCTTGTCGTGAACGTGAAATAAAATACAATGACTGTGGAGAAAATACCAACTCCCTCGGCGCGAGCGGGCATGTTTCAACACTCTCATACCGCCAGTGACGTCACAAATGCGTATCAAGCAACAGTAACGGCACCGAGCGTACAAGTAACGACACACCGGAAGCTTGTGGTGTGTTTTACGCGAGTGAGTTCGATGTCACTTTTAGCGAGTGCCAAAACGAGAATGGTTGAAGTCATGTTAAGATCTTTTATTACTATCAGCGAATGACTGCCGGGCAACCAAAGTAGGCAGAGCGACGCATTGCCACCATTAGGTGCAGGGCCACGAGAGCTGACAAAATACTGACAAATTTGTCAAGTTACAAAATCAGCTTGTCAAACGCAAAAAACCACTATACCGTTGCCGCGCACACAATTGTACTCTTTGATAAAGTAAATTGACAAGAATATCCACATGATCGAAGCAGCTTTCGACAGTTGTTACCAAAAAAAAAAAACTGATGTTATATTTTTATGTTTTGTGTAAATATTAAGAGATTAGAAGAATAATGATAAAAAGTACTTAAAAGTGCATGCAAAAATCAAGCTTATGTACTTTAAATGCAAAATAAAATGCACGATATAACCATATCGTATAATAAAACTTAAATAGGATGTAAGGTTTATCATACGATAAATAATAACACGATGGAGGCGCCTGGTGTTTTACTTTTTTCAACGACAATAGGTGCAGGGCCCCGAGAGTTGAAAAAATGCTGACAAATTTGTCAAGTGACAAAATCAGTTTGTCAAATGCGAAAATCCACTATACCGTTGCCGCGCACACATTTGTACTCTTTGATAAAGTAAATTGACAAGAATATCCACATGATCGAAGCAGCTATCGACAGTTGTTACCAAAAAAATAACTGATTTTATATTTTTATGTTTTGTGTAAATATTAGGAGATTAGAAGAATAATGATAAAAAGTATTTAAAAGTGCATGCAAAAATCAAGCTTTTTTACTTTACATGCAAAATCAAATATAATTTTCCGATAAAACATAATATTAACATAATGCCTTCATTAGCAAGCGGTGCAAAATTTTGTCCGCATTTTGTCAGGGTTTTGTCAACTTTTTGTTGTGGATTTTCCACAAAGTGAAGTTTGACAAAAGCTCACAAATAGTGACAAAATCTCCGTTTTGACAAATTTGTCAGCATTTTATCAGCTCTCGTGGCCCTGCACGTATTGTGTGTTTATCCAGTGCGAAGCTACTTAGGTACCGTATTCAATCCCACGGTATTCTGCTTATTTTTATAACGACCCACAAGCTGCCAGGCAGAACAAAAAGTATCACTCCACCTCGTTACGCTGGCGGCCGCTATTATCTTGGTGAAACAAATCCACTGCACTGTGTTGTCCACCTCCCCCCCCAGGAATGCTAATAAAACGCAAACATCAAAGCATCTGTCACACGCCATACCGAGAGCTTTTTTAATATGCATCCGTATTGAAAAATGGCACAATAGCACAACGAACTTCCTTGCGGTCGCAACGTGAAGCAGCTGCAAAACTACAATAAAGGGCCATATCAAGTAAACAGCGTCCAATAATGATTTTTACCTTGCTGTTGTGATGTGACGTGGTGTGGCGGAGTCGGGTTACAGAATCTCCTGCGGTTTGTGCAACATTTTCTAAACAATCTAGAAATCTTAGAATTTCGTGAGAAGCTTCTAAAAAAGAAGCTCCACCCTGTATCGGTTCACTTGTTTAAAATGGCTATTCCACTTTTCCAACTGTCAGTTTGAATTTTTATTTGCAAAAAGGTGAAACAAAAGCTGCAAACCCCGCACCTCCCTGATTTGTTGTTCCCGTGGAACAAAATCACGAAAGAATGCTCATTATCACTCCTGCAAATAGGCCATAGTGCTGCGAGCTCCCTCGGCCGCTAGCTGCTTGGCTTTGTTTGATGGCAAGGTAACAGTGCAACATTTCCTCATTAGTGTCTATGGTCGCGGTTTGTCGATTTGTGCCCAGGCCCGCTCAGGGACATTTCTTTTCCAGCCAGTCGCCCGTGTTTTGCAAATACACTAATGGCAAAGCGATGGTTGGCAACCGTGTTCATTTGAACCATTGGTTGTGCCACTCACAACAAGGCAGCGAATCGCAATAAGTCTTTACTCGGTTCTGGACCGACGCTACGCACGCAGAGCAGTGCTGTGTCAATGGCTGACGGGAGGACTCGCACACGGAGGCTACATGCTTGTTTGTTGTTTCACTGGTGTTCGCTGCAGGGCTCGGGCTCGTTGCTACCGTGCCGTGCCGGAAGTGGAACTTTGTCGTTGGGAATCTACCCTTGCTGTCCAGGGTAGTTCCACCGCAGCTGGGTAAGTAGTCACTGTGTGTGTAGCTGGCGGAAAGCAGAGTGAAAATATTTAATATCGAGCTGGGTGGACTCCCCGCTGTAACGGAAGTGGCGGTACACGGCTGTGGTAAAAGTTTTTAATAAGCTACCGCTATGGGCGCCTTCCGGTTTGTACAACAGCGGGTAATTCACCTATCTTGCTGGTTGCTTTCATTGCTGCATGCTGCTGCTGGTATGGTCCACCGACATAGCTGTGAGCCAAGGACGACCTTCCGCATGGCGAATGCATTTAAATGTGTACTTTTGCTTCGCCCCTGCAGTGTGAAAAATCTGTGTTCCGCGCGACATTTCATGTTGGCACGGGTGTTTGTACCATGGCGCGGCGCTGCATTTGCTGCATTTGCATGCATTGCACGCGGCAGTGAGGCGAATGTGACCTGTCACATTTGAGCTGCAGTGCAAGAAGATTGCTGCCTTGGCCGGGGCAGATTGTTGACTGCTTGAGCGGAGGTAAGATTATGAATGTTATTTCTTAACGATAGCATTCCCCAACTAACACCCAATGAAGCAAAAAAGAAAGAGAGAGAGAGAGAGAAAAAAAAAGAGGGAGATAGAGGGAGAGCGTAAAAATATACAGCGTGTTGTATAAGAAAAAAACCCACGGTGTGCTACATCGGTGGTGTTAATGGGAGGTATTTTCTTGTAGACCAACTCGAGGACCTCAACCTCACCGGGTGTATTCTTTTCGGGCGGCACAGGAAGGAAGTATCGTTAACATCCATCCAACCACCTTCACCACCCGGGGTCCAATTATTATAATAGCCTGCCTGCTTCCAAGCTTCCAGCTGCTGCTGACGCGCTGGTTCCTGTTCGCCTTTATTACACTTCATTAAGTTGTTGTTTCAGCCAAGTGGAAGCGTTTTGTAAGCCATTTACAATACCGCCACCGTTCGGTTGTGCCGTATGCAGTTTGATGATTTGTGAACGCATTTTACGATGTTGATTTAACCGCCGACCGGCCATGGCGTTACCTACGTTCCGGCGAGGTGATGTACGATTTATTGCAAACTGATGACGTTATGCTAATGAAGCAAAAAGTTAATGCCCACTTCCTGGGTTTTTCTCATTTACCGTACCCACGGGGCCACGGCTGGAACGGCGCGTGGAAACAACTTTAGCCTTTTTTTTTTGCAGTCAGTTAGTCTTTGAAGTGCTACCATTATTGTTCGATTACGGGAATATCAGGAATGAATACAGCCAGCAACAGGGAGCAACTTTTCGTATTCCCATTTATTGTTGCTGAAAAGATGGTCTTACTGCCATAGCGTGAAAGCACACAATTTTCCTTCTTTGATGTACTTTTCCACCAACAATTAAACAGTGATTCCTTTGTACTAGGTTTTCCAGATTCTTTCGAGATGGAAAGTTAAAGCTAAGCCCTCCACCCCTCTGCTGCTTTCGAACCAACGCTTGGCGTCAACTCACGAACGTTCTAGACGCTGGAAATGGCTGCTGGAAGAGTTATGGCCTTTTCACACCATTACCGGCTCACGGACGGACATAATAGATTACGGTGGAAGTAAAGGATAACAGCAATAAAAGAAGAATAATAAAGCTATAAATGAAAATTTATTACCTTATTCTCTGCAACCTCGCACATTTTTCTGCGTGTTCGTTGCATAGCTCCATCCCTCAAACCACTGTTTCTCGATGGCGTTATGACGGTTCCGGTTTCCGGTTGACCAGTTGAAATTCCGAGAGTGGGGCGTTTTTCTCCCCGCACTTTTTATTTGCTTATCTTAAGACTGATCTTCACAGCGGTGAAAAGTCACAAGTTGCCCACATCGCTCTTAGTAGGCCAAGAGTTACCGGTGTTACCCTTTTTTGTGGAGTTGCCAGGTAAAATTGCGTAAAGTAAGACCGGGTTTGCTGTTTTTTCATAAAGCGAAACTCAGAACATCACGCACATATCAACACGTTCGGGACATTACTCACTAGAAACAAACAATCATACGAGCTTTTTTCTGTCTTCGCTCTGCTCTTCTACGCCAACGGAGCAATTTTGCCCGCTGGAGCTCGAGAACGCTGAAGTGCTGTAAAAGCGATTCCATTTCCAATTAGCCTCCCAGTCGGCCCCATAATCCATCAGCGGAAGATGCAACTCGTTTTTTTCCCATTCCGCGCTGCTTTCTTTCCACCCATCTTCCGGCCATATTTCTGCCATTTATGTTCCGTTATCTTCGGGTGACGCTTCCATCTCTAGCTGCGACAGCGGCGATGCGGTCGGTCGGTGAGTGGGCCGATTTTTCCCCACCGGCACAGTACACGGAGACGGATCATCTCGGTCGGTGCTCGGTGGTACAAAAAAGTGAAAACTTATTCATAAAGCTTTTTGAGCCTTATGTTGGTGACCATTACAGTGTGGGGGGGGAAGGGAGGAGGCCATTTTGGCGTTTTCGTTTTCTGCCCATTCACTCCCCTTTTTTTCACGCCAAGCAGCAGCCGGTCGGGTTTTTCTTCGAGCGAGCAAGTTTTGTTGTGAGCAGTGTGCCGTTCGTTCCGTGTCGTTCGTTCGTGTTGTGTTATGACCACCAGTCAGTAATATTTATTCGCCTTTGCAGCTCTCCCCCCGCCTGCAGGCTGCAGGGGTTTGGGGGGGCGGCTTTTGTGCCGCTTTCTTGCCTAACAAATCTGTGAGCGTTTTTATCATTCCCTTCGCGCACGATGCTTATCGACGGAACGTGCCGTTTTCGGTGCTCGGCCATCTCGAAATATGAATATTTATGTTTACATCACCTCTTAATTTGCTTTCGTCTGTGTGTATGAGCAAATGGCGATGATGGGTTTTTGGTTCCGCAAAAGGCAGATTACAATGCGCTGTTGGCATAAAGGAACATCCGAACGCACCGAAACGCCCGAACCGTGCTGTGTACACGTTCATTTTCGCTTCTTTCTTCCATTTCTTTTTTTTTTGTTGTTGTCGTCTTCGTTGTTGTTGCTGGTGCCCGTTATCATTCATTCACCCCCGTTTGTTTCCGTTTTTCATCATCGAAAACGGTGATTCCGACGCTGAGAGAGAGAGAGAGAAAGAGCGAGAGAGCAACATAATGGAAATCCTGGCCCTGGCGATGGCAAAACTTGCGTTCATGTTTATTTATGCGACACGGAGTTTGACCTTTTACCTCGCACTATTGGCTGTGCTTAGTTTTGCCTGAGTGTTACAAAGGCAGCTACTACTACTACTATTACTACTACTACACCTACTACTACTACTACTACTACTACTACTACTACCACTGCAACTACTTCCCTGTCAACCAGCTCATTGTCACAATCCAGTAAGATTCGTCTGTTGTTTTTGGTTTTCTATTCACCACACTTGCCCTCGTCCCTATCGCTCCGACGCTATCTGACCGTGTCCTTGTACTCCGGAAATACGCTTTTCCAAGATAGGCATCGGCATTGGCGTGGGAGGAACAATTGTTTTACCATTCCAACGAAATGGCGCCGTTCGCTTTGTGTCGCATGCATCGTACGTATCGCCTTTCCCGATCGCAAGTTATGCCGCTCCGCTACTCGAAACCTTGGACGTGGCATGTCCAAGAAAAGTCTCGCTGCTAGATCAAAGTCCTCGTTCCCAGCCGCGTTGTCCCAGCCAATGACGAGGGAAAAGTCAATGTCTTCCATCTTTCCTTGTGAAGAGCCATTTAATAACTTGCCTGATACTTTTTTCCTCCGCCCCCACCGGGAGGGCCTTCCCTTATGGCCACCCTCAGTTGAGGGGGTGGACTACTTACATCGAATGTCATTTTGTGCTCGCATAGGAACTAGGCGGAAGCCGACATGGCTCGAGCTGTTTGACACACGATAAAAGCCTGCTGAATGCTGAAAGCGGCCCGGTCGCAACTTGCACTCGCTCGCTTCTCTGCTTGTGGCTGTGATTACACGTTTCCTACCTTCCCCTCGGATGATGTGTCCCCTCCATCTCAATCGAAGCGAATGAAGTTCGTTGTACTTCGGCTGAATGTGGCAGTGCCATCGCTCCCAAAGGAACGATGGCAGCTCAATGGCGACAGCAGCAGCAGCAGCAGCAGCCAGCAGTAACATTCTCGGCATGAGAAGTGCCTCCACATTCTGTGCGCTGTGGCATATTACGCTGGTTGGCACTTTACCGCCGGACACCAGCAGACACACAGCACCCACGAAAGGCGCGCCACTCCTCGGAACCATAAATCAACGACGAAAACATAATTTAGATATAATGCAGCGCCGTGTAAGAAATATGATCGTGTGCGCGCGCAAAAAGGGAGCGAACGGAAATGTTTTTGGGAAGCAACCAGTAAATGTACCAAAGTTGCTTCAGTCTCGGGAGAAAAGTGTGTGTGTGTTTGTGTCTGTGTGTATTTGCTGTTTGCTTGCGTACCACGAACAGCAGCAAATAGGTGGCAGCAGGCGCAAGCTTTGATAAACCCGGTTCCCACCGTGTGCGCGTTCGGAAGCGCAGAAAAGGGTCTTTCGTCAGGTTAAGTCGTGCTGAGAGCATCCACTTTGCAATCCAGTCTCGTTCTTCCGCGGGAACGGCAGTGGATCCCGCATCACAGTCAGCTGGCGTGCCACACCCACGAGGAAACCTCTTGCGTGGCGCCCGTCTGACGACTTACTGCCACAGCGTGAAAGCAGCGTGAATTTATGACGGTGGAAATCATCATAAAAATCAGAGTTGCTTACAGGCAGCCTTGGCCTTAACTAGGAATTCGTCCCAGTTTCTTCTTTTATCGGTAGATCGAAAGAAGCTAAGGCGAGTGGCGGTAAGATGCTGACGGGAATGTGGACGAAGTCTGACTCCTGATGCACTACCAAGCAGTCTGCGGCATGGAAGATCCAAAAGAATTACCAACCATTTCTCTCGCCCGTGTCGGGAGGTATTTCGTTGCATTCCGTCCTTTGTGGCCGTATCAGCAACCATAGGAAAAGGGGTTAATGAGGTCTCGTGGGGTAAATAACCTACCGCAAGTAAGCGTCATTGAAGGCGAAATATTGTGCATTGTAAGCGGTTTGATATTAATTAAATGTAGCTATCAAAATGAGCATGTTCTCAAGGTTTTCCTCAGTCACTATCTGACCTCCGTAGAGTACAGACGTAAAAATCGAAGCTTAGTAAGTGCGTACACAGATAGTGAATACATACAACATCGAGCGTACCCAAGATGGGTCAACGCTCCAAAAAGACCACGAAGCGGCCGTTCCCCATGGCAACGGGAAGCAAACCAAAACGCAGAATTGTGCCTAACCTAGTGCAAGCGTGTGCAGCTAACCCATTCGCACCTTTGCTATCGATAGCGGACAACGAGATCGATATCACGCATACAGCTCCCAAACCGTCCGGCAATGTTAAGCCGGAGCACGCACCACCACCAATAACGGTCGCCAGTTCTAACGTTCTGGACATCCACAAAAAGGTTATGGCATCTGGAGTCATGCGTTACACGACAGCAGCTACGTTCAAAGGCATTGTAGTCCGCACTACAACCACAGCAGATTTTAAGGCTGTTTGTCAGCAGCTGAAATCTACGAACACAGAGTTCCACTCCTACCAATTGCACGAGGACAAAACGACCAAAATCGTTTTAAATGGATTAACCGATATGCCCACGGCTGAACTACAGGAACTTCTACAACAGGAGAAAATCAATCCAGTGGCAATAAAAAAATTGCCTATCAAACAGAAACGGTTTGATCAGCAGGCGGTGTACCTACTACACTTCACCAAAGGTACAATCGACATAAATGTACTAAAATCAATCAAAGACCTTAACCATCAAATGGTCACATGGCGCTATTTCTCCGGGCAGCCTGGCCCAATGCAATGCAAAAATTGCCAACGGTTTGGACACGGTGCAGAAAATTGTTTTAGAGCACCAGTTTGTATAAAATGTTCCTTGGGGCACAAGTCTTCAGCGTGCCCATTAACTGCATCGGCAGGTGAGGAAAAGATCCCGACGCACAAATTGAAATGTGCAAACTGTGACGGAAATCATACGGCCAACTATAGCGGTTGTCCTAAACGATTAGTGAAGACAAAACCAAAAAGTCAAAACGGACAAATGTTCTCAGCACAGCAAAGCCAGGTACATTTATCTAGCAGTGATTTCCCTCCACTTCCCCCCCGTTACCAAAACTCCTTCCCAAATGCGCCCACTATTCCATCCCGAGTGAACGGTCAGTCAAACCGATCATTTGCAGACGTTACTAATACTAATGAACTTTTTAACACGGAAGAACTAGTGCAAATCATATCTGACACATTCCACAGTCTTCGTGGATGTAAAAGTAAAGAGGACCAAATCAAGGTAGTCTTTACAATTGTTCAAAAATATTGCTACACGTAAATGGTGCAATTAAATAACATCAAAGTCGCCTACTGGAATGCAAATAGCATTACCAATAAAAAAATAGAATTAGCCAGATTTCTAAACCTTCATTCTATTGACGTTGCCGCAGTGACAGAAACTTTCCTCAAAAGTGATCAAAGCTTCAATATTGCAAACTATTTCTCATACCGTCTTGACAGAACATCTGGTCCGAAAGGTGGTATTTTAATACTAATTAAAAAAAATCTCAAACATTCATTACTACCATCATTTAACCTCAAAACCGTAGAGGCTATTGGAATCAAAATTCACACCAGTCGGTCCCCAATTTCATTTGTGGCAGCTTATCATCCAGGTGCAAATAAAAATATGTCTAAATTCAGAGCCGATATAAAAACCTTAACCAACCTTAAGCACAAATTCTTCATATGTGGAGACTTTAATGCTCGTCATAGACTGTGGAATTGCGCTTCTAATAACCAAGCAGGAAAAATCCTATTTGATCTATTGCAAATAGGTCAATTTTCTATAAACCATCCTGATTCACCAACCTATATTCCATCTAATCCCAACAATAATCCCTCCACATTAGATCTGATCCTTACAAATAACCAAGACTTCTCCCAACCAAAGACTAAGACCGATCTAACCTCAGATCATCTACCAGTCTTGTTTACCATCAACGACACGCACTTGACTAAAATTCCGAAAAAACAAATCTTTGACTACAAAAATGCAAACTGGCCTCTGTTCAGATCTCAACTTAAAAACAGTATAAATCACAATGGAATTGACTTTAATCTGATCACACATCCATCTACAATTGATACCATGATAAACACACTAACAGCTAATTTAACACAAGCTCATGATATAGCCGTTCCTCGTTCCACTCCGGGTGATTATAATATTTTCATTCCGCAATCAATTATTTCCTTAATTAAACAAAGAAATATATACAGGAAAAAATGGCAAAGACACAGACTAAATAACAATTATAAAAACACCTACTATTCCCTGAAGCGAGAAATTGAAGCCAGACTGTGTTTACTGAGAAATTCCGCATGGTCTAAAAATCTTGAATCTATTAACCCTCAACACAACAACAACAGTAAGTTATGGAAGTTCGTGAAAATAATAAAAAAACAACCCAAAAGTATTCCAGTTCTGAAACATAATAACAACACGCTTCTGACCCCTAAAGAAAAAAAGCGAAGCAATTAAAACACATTTTCAAGAAGCGCACAACACCACATCAAATAGTACAAGTCCTATAGAAAATAAAATAAACTCAACTGTTTTAAAGTTTTTCCAATCTAACCCCACTCCGAGAATAATTCCCACCGATTTAATTAAACCTAAAGACATAATTAAAATTATAAAGTCAACTAAAAACAAATCCTCTTCAGGACCAGATAATATAAATTACAGAACCATAAAGCAGCTTCCACGAACCGTTATTGTCTACATCTCCATAATTTTCAACGCATGTTTGAAACTAGGATATTTTCCAAAAAACTGGAAACACGCTAAGGTTGTACCCATTCCAAAATCTGGTAAAGATTTGAGTCAAGCTTGCAACTATAGACCTATTAGCCTGCTAAATTGCCTCAGCAAAATATTTGAAAAAATAATTGCGTTGAGACTAAGAACACACTCAGAAATGCATAAAATCATTCCAAATTCACAGTTTGGTTTCCAACCCGGTCTCTCCACAACACACCAACTACACCGACTCAAAAACGATATAACACACAATCGAGATTCCAAAAAATCAACTGGGTTAATACTACTAGACATGGAAAAAGCCTTTGACACCATTTGGCACGACGCTTTAACCTACAAATTAATTAAACACGGATATCCAAACTATATAGTCCATTTAATTAAAAGTTTCCTAACAAATAGAACTAATGCCGTACACATCACTAACTCCATATCCAATAATTACACACCTATGGCTGGTGTACCACAGGGCAGTGTACTTTCTCCCTTACTATTCAACATTTTCACATCTGACATACCCAAAATGACAAAATGTACACAATATCAGTATGCAGATGACTTAGCAATCGGCACTTGTAGCAAAATATCGAAAACAATAGTTAACTCATTAAATAATTCCTTACTTATCTACCAGAAATATTGCAATAAATGGAAATTAAAAATCAACCCAAACAAGTCTGAAGCAATATTTTTCACTCGTTGTACTAGTAATCGTAAATTACCCAATAAAAATCGTCAATTAAATGGAATAAACATACCCTGGCGCACCGAAGTCAAGTACTTAGGTATGACCATAGACAAAAGACTCACCTTCAAGCCACTTATTGAAAACCTTATAATAAGATGTGAAAAACTATACCGAAGCCTCTACTGTTTTTTAAATAGAAATTCAAAATTAAACCTAAAAAATAAACTTCTTTTATATACTTCCCTAATCCGACCCGTAATAACCTATGGATCACCAGTTTGGAGCTCGTGTGCTAAATCTCACAAAATAAAAGTGCAAAGAATCCAAAATAAATTCTTAAAAGCTTTTTTAAACCACCCACCATGGAGTAGAACTACTCTGATACATAAAATTTGTAATATTGAAGTCCTAGAAACATTTATATTGAAATTGAACTCCAAATACATTTCAAAAACCAATAACAACCCAAAAACCACATTTTTGACATCCTCAACCCATATGTTCTTCTGATATTACTAATTCTCCAACATTCTCCCACCCTACCCACAAACTTCTATCATATCCCAAAGCCCACCTTTATCACTGTATAGATTATTAAGATTAGGTCTAGGTTTCAATCTTTTTTATTTCTCTTCTTTCTTTGTAAGCGTTTGTCTTTCTAAAAATAATAATATATATAATTTTTTTTTCTTGTCCTGAGATGGGTTTTTGCAATATTTTCCCACCCGAATTCCAGTCTCCTCTAAAGGAAAACATAAAATCTGTTCAGCAAAGCTTAGTAGAATACAAAATTCCAATATAATGAGGAAAGCGTTGGCGAACCCATTGTAAACTTATCAACTAATTTCAATGTATACTGATATCTCTATTCAATAAAGAAAACTACTACTACTACTACTACTACTCAAGGTTGTCCTCAGGGGAAAGTCACATAAAAAAGACTGTTTTGTGTGAATATTTTACTGTGTGTCATGGACAGTTATGGACAACCGTAGAGGTTCTTTAGTTTTACGTACTGAAATGAAAAAAGTATGGCAACATTGCACTGCAAAAATTGCAAGCACAGAATGCCAGTGATGCCGATAAGTGCAAGGCCACGAGAGTTGACAAAGTACTGACAAATTTGTCAAGTGACAAAATCTATTTGTCAAATGCGAAAATCCACTATACCGTTGCCGCGCTCACAATTGCACTCTTTGACCAAGTAAATTGACAAGAATATCCACATGATCGAAGCAGTTTTCGACAGTTGTCACCAAAAAAATAACTGTCTTTATATTTTTATTTTTTGTGTAAATATTAAGAGATTAGAAGACTAATGATAAAAAGTATTTAAAAGTGCATGCAAAAATCAAGCTTTTGTACTTTAAATGCAAAATACAATGCACGATATATCCATATCGTATAATAAACTTTATGTAGAATATAAGGTTTACTATACGATAAATTAGAAAAACGATGAAGGCGCCTGGTGTTTTAGTGTTTTAACGACTGAATTCCCACGCCTAATGGAAAGCCCAGTTTCGAGTGAATACAACCACGGAATGATCACCTGAAGGTTTTGTACTAATAGTAATACGAATAAGTTATGAGCTAGTAAGTTGAGCATTGTGTTCAGATGAGAGGCCCGAATGTGAAATATTCTAGTGACTATTTGCAGATAACTCCCCGTGCGCCACCGATAAAGGTAAGGATTTCGTAACAGTTCCTATTTTACGTGTGCTTTGAAGGACAATCTAAGGTTATAAACGATATGACCGAATCGTATAATAAACCTTATATAGAATAAAGGTTTATTATACGATAAATATGACAACGATGGAGGCGCCCGGTGTTTTACTTTTTCCAACGACAATAGGTGCAGTGCCACGAGGGTTGACAAAATGCTAACAAATCTTGAGGTTTCATGGGCCTATTCTCTAAACGCAATTTCTTGTCGTCAACAAATACAACAGTTGGTACAAGAAATACTATTTTCAGGGTTTCATTTTTCAAAAAGAAATGCTTAAAATACACTTAAAAATCCTACAATGTAAATTTATAGTTGGGTCTGCTGCGCTATGTCCACAGTAACTGTAGAGGCGGTTAACTTTAATTGAATTAAAAGCTTTCACTTCACTACAACTATGACGCACCACAACTAACGACTGTGATTCCCTTTCATCTCCGGTAGAAAAAGGATGCTGCAAACCTTCCTAGAATCAATTGAAAATGTATGCAAACACACCGTCTGTCGCTGTGTGGGGACCGGTTTGGCTCAAACGAAACCAATTTCTTACCACTTACCGTCGATAGTGGTGCAAAAGCGGTGAATAAACAGATCGATAGCACGAACGATCCATGTGCTACCATCATAGATCACCGGTTTCTCCGGCTTGAGCGTTTACCGGTCCTACCCGGCCAATTGTTTCAGTGGAAAAGTAATCACAATATTCGTTTTCATTCCTGCGGATGGTTGCAATCCCGATGGTCGATTGTGCGTAAGGAAGGTTAATTTTTTCTCGCTCTCTCGCTTTCTCTCTCTCTTCACTCAATTTCTGCCTGATCAATATGCATAGAGGGTCGGATAGAGAGTCTTCTCCTTTGCTGCCCTTACAGTTACCTCTGTGCAATCCAAGCGGAGGCATTCAATCGAAATATCGAATTCTAGCCAGAAGCAATACAGAAAAAGGATAATGAGCTCGGCTATTACACTTGTGAGCTGTAAGGTGGAAGGAAATCCCCACTACGGTGGGATTGTTGATAAAGTTGGACGGAGGACTGCTGCAAGTGGAGTCGGAGCAGATTGGTACTCAACAGCCCAAGTTGTTTGTTAGCCAACGATAGAATGGCTACGGATGGCAAATTAATAAACAAGAATTATCTTAAATGAGTCTACCCCACTCGCCGGGCCAGCAGCACCCCGTTTTCCACCCTGCCTTTCTTTCTCCTCGTACGTAGCAATTCGACGTGGGTGAAATCACTCAGAAGATTAGCTACCTTTTAGCCATTTCCTGAATCGGTGTGCGAAGCGTCAAGCTCGAGAAGGATGTTAGGGGTGGGTTGGACCATTTCCGTTTTCACTACCCCCCGGGTGAGGTTAAAATGTATTCTATCCGGCGCGTGTGATGTAAGCGAACGACCAGGAAGAAATCAATTTTAGTGGAAGAGTAGCTTTTTCACACGAAATTACCCTCATTTGTGAGATCGTTTCTGTACGCACCATTAACCAAGATAAGCAGCTCGCCCTGTTCGAAATCGGATCGTCCCGCACCACGAGCAAAGGGGACGGGGACGGCAGGAGTTATGGATGTAACGAGACAGTTATCATGATTTCCCAGGCCTTCCGCATGGCGCTGGCGGTGCGGGCATCGAAATGGTACTGCAAAAGTTCGCCCGTGCGATGGATTGGAATTGACGAATGAAAAATGTCAAATCGAGCCCTTGACGCAACTCGTTCCCGTCTCACGCGGCGACTCACGGTGCCAGATCGGTTGACTTCGTGCCCGTGCGCTAGACGGAAAATAACTTTCCCAATTAGTTTCGCAATGGCGAGATAACAAACTTTTCGCCAAGTCAACCAGTTTCCGTCAAGCCGGGCGCGTTTGGACCCCGGTCTGTTTATTTACTTTGAAATTCTTCCTCGATTTGCACTGAAAAATATGGCCACTTGACGGAAAGCCTTCGAGAGCGGTGTATCGAACGTCGCGTACCGAAAGCGAGAAGTCAAACCCCAATAGCAACAAAAGCTCGCCCTAAAGAGGGAGAAAGAATATTCGGAAGAAAGTGTTATTTGTAATTTGTTGCGGTGGGTACGGGACAGAGCGCACACTCACACACACAATCGAAGGGTAAAAAGGACGAAAAAATCGTTGGAACTCAAATCCGCAACAAGCAAAAAAAAAAGGATCGGAAAAACGCAAATTGACCGTAACATGTTTGGATGATACGCTTCATCAAAGTCTAATCTAAAATTCAAACGCGCCCACCCGCTTTACGGTGTGGATGCAAAACAAATCCAATTTCTTCCATTTAAGCTTTTCCAATCAATCGGACTCGAGCGGACGGATTGATTCGGTTTGCAACGGGGTTTCGGTTTGGAGTGGTCTTGTTTTCTCGCTAGCGCATTTGTTGCGAAACCGGTAGTCTCATTTAAATTTTGTTTATCTTCCAAACTCTACCCATTCGTGGGATGGGGTTTTTTTTTGTGTTTGTATTTTCGTTCGCTTCTTGTTGCTGCATTACACCTTATCCGACAGTCCGAGGATCAATTGCAGCAAAAGGGACCGGAAGGTTCGTTTCTTTTGGTTGTTTAATTTTTTATTTCGCTCGATTATCACCAACAAACGAGAAGCGTTGCTCCGCCCGGGCTTAGGTGTACTGATGCGAGAAAGCATTATTCCGACCATTCGCTACCCGGTGCGATGTGGTGCGAAAAGTGTGGCAGAGCAAATAATCGGAAACTCCACAACATTTATTTCACATGTAAATCATCCTTCACCGCACATTCCGTGCCGGGGGTTTTTCGGTTCGGCTGTACGGAAGCTATCGAAGCTCTCGCCTCTCGCCACCGGTTGATGAACAGCAAGCTCGTTTCGGTTCTTGCCGTGCAATTTAAGCTCCTCCATGGCCATGAGGGAGGGGGGTGGGCTGGATTTTTCCCACTTCTAGCCATGATAAATTTCTCACCCAGCTGTGGCAAGGACGCTTCGCAAAGGTGTCGAAAAATAGAAACCTAAAAACCACGCCGGTAAAGCGTGGTGGTCGAAAAGTGGTCTTGCTTCAGCGAGAAAAATCGATTACTTAACTGTCTTCGTGTCGGGTGGTATTACTGGATCGTTTGCACCCAACTCCGCCCCATCGCCACCCGCACCCCTTGGCATGTTGGCACCTGGCACCTGGCACCGAAATGCATAGCGTAGGAACTCTGCAAAACCCTAGCTGCAGATCACCGTTCACACCGGGTATCGTGGCACGTTATTGGAAGCTTGGCAGCAAACAAAGCGAAAGAAGGAAAAAAAAACAAACTCCTGGAAAAAGCTGCTCATGTATAATCTAAAAACAATGTTTTCCCAATCATTTCCTCACTGTTACACATCGTCCCAGTTTTGTGCGGGCAGGTACGGTCGTCCCTGACAGCTCCCTTTTTCAGCTGCCCGATGCTCGCCACAGCTCGTGTAATCCGATTCCGATTCAACGGAACAACCACAAACGTGCCAACACTGACGGAGCATATTTCCTGAGACATTACATCGTAGTAGCGTAGAAAATACGGCACCCGATAGCTTAGATGAAGAGAGTGAGACAGTGAGAGAGTGAGAGAGAGAACAGTACCGATCGAAAGCTTTAGCGCGCTGTGTGGTGCTTTCTTTTTTGTTCGGTTCGCTACTTGTGCCCGATTGGTTTTGTTTGGCAAAGCCGTGCGCGTTAGTGTTGCGGAACAGTGGGAAAATAACGCCATTGTGTTATCGGTAACAGTCTTGAGGTTGAGTGCTTTTCGGGGCATTGGTTGCCCCATCCATGGTTCATCCGACACCTTCCGGGCAGGGTAGGAAATGCGTCGCAACCAACGTGTAGCAGTGTCGAACGTTTCTCCGATTTGCGGCTAATGCGAGTGCGCCATATGCGAGCAACGCTGGAAAGCAACAATCAATCCTGGATGTAAACGATACTGGAGCGATTTTTTCCCCCACCACCGGCTTGCTCTATGCAACGCACCAAAACTTCGAGATGTAAATTGTAGCGTAACCTCGGACGCTGAATGGAAGCTAACAATTTGGAGCATAATGTAATATTGTAGATATATTTCATGCTTACGTTTTTATTTAAGCTCTTCAGCAAACCACTGGATAAAGACCCCGGTGACTGCAGAGCCTTCCCGCACTGGCAACCACGCAACGCCGGAACCCGGCCAAGTGGTTCTACTCTCTGATTTCGATCCATTTCGTTAATCCTTTTGGAGATTAATTACGCCCCGGCCCGAGACTCAAACGGAGGGTAATGCGTACGAATGGAGATTAATTTTCATTTCCATCAGCTGTTTGCAAAGCTCTCGCTGTAATTCCCAGTCCAGTATGTTTCGCAACCGGGGTGTGTTTTTTTTTGTTGTTGTTTTGTTTTGGTGCATTATCCTTTCGTTGGCAAAAAATAAGAGTGTTTTGTTGGGCGGGGAAAAAACCTTCCAGCCTACATAAATCCAAAAAACCTCGGACAGCGGGTACCGTCTGTAGGGAAATGGGCGATGGGAAATGGGGCCCACCTTCAACAGCATGGACCACGCCGTGGAGAAAATGAAACAGGGAGCGCAGGGTATATATATTATTCTGCCCTGGGACCTACATCCAACCAGCTGTGGCATCGCCCGTACTGTACCGACATGGAAAGCGTTTTAAAACGAAATAATTGATGAAAATTTCGACTCATCTTTCGCCACTCGACCATCTTGATGAAAGCGTTTTAATTAAAAACTTTTAGTCCCGTTCCCGCCCTCCCCACAAAATTAAGGTCCATATTCCACTCGAGACTAACTTTTTCTCTCTCTCTCTCTTTTTCTCTTCTTTTGGCAGCATTAAGCTCGTGGATATTCGTGGCAGTGAACCGAGGAAATCCAACAGTTGGAACAGCAGCTATAAACAGACACTCAAAATCGATTGATTTTGTTTCTGTTTTTCGTTGGTTCGATTTTTATCAACCTCCCTAATAAAGTGTATTCACCCAGTGTGTGACAGCTGAAGGACTACTGCAGGACCTCCGAAATATCAGCAACTCCTAACTGAGCAAGAAAAATGTAAACTCCCCCAACCAAGAAAAAAAAAAACAAAACAGTGAGCAATCGTAACGTCGTGGTGAAGTGGTCATGAAATTAAATTAAGTATATTTTAAGCGATTGAAGCACCGCGAACCGAAAACGAAAAAACTCCCCGGGAAAGATGCTGCCGAGCGTGAGCGGACGGTCACGGGGACCACCGTACGGCCACGAGTGGCCATTAGTGCACGAGAAGCAAGGGTCCACCACTGGCACGGGTCGAAGGTGGAGGCCACTTTACCGGTGAACGAGCAGGTCGTGCTTCTTGCCCAAACGGTGCCGGCCCTGCAGGCCGGAAGGACGCAGCAACACTCGCCTGAACTGAAAGTCTTCACCGCCACGTCTGCGAGACGAACGCGAAACCGTACAAAGGTGGTAACGGACGGCAAAAGGAAAAATCGCTACCCATTAGTCACAATCGCAAGCGGAAGCGGAAGTGGCAGCGGAAGTCGCAAACGGAAGCGGAACCGTGCTGGAAGCGGAACACGGTGACACGGTGAGCCGTACGGACCAAAACCGGCCCGGAAAGGTACGAGTGCGCGAGATGGGGGGGGGCGGGAATTGTTACCGATTCAGTTGAAATTGTGATTTATTTTATTTATGCCCGGTGTTTTGCTGCGCGTTCTTGTCACGTTTTCTAACACCGGCAGAATTGGGCAGCCGAGCCGGTTCGAAACCCACTAACGAAGTGCCACGAACTGTTGAAGGAGCCAGCGGAACGAACTGTTGAAGAATTGAGCACTGGAACCGTTCGGGCGGAATGGCATTGTAGGTTAAGCAAACATTCGAACGATTAGACAAATGAAGCGACCTGATTGGGAGCGTTGTTGCGATGATCTTTTTTGGCGCTTTCGGCCTTACTTCTTCGAATAGATCAGAGCCGCACCGATTGGCAATGATAACTGGAACAAACTCATTCCGTCTATTTCTCACCCCCTCCCTTTCGTGTGCTAATGGCAAACAGGCATGCTTCCGGTGTGCTCCGAATTTTCCCTGGTTGCCATTTGTGGCTCACTACTCCCTCAAAAGGTTTGGCGGTTGGAAGTAAAAAGCACGAAAAAACAGCTTACTGTGAAGACTCTTGCCCACCGTGAACAAAAGCGTGAAAATGTATTATTATTAATAGCAAGGCCGTGCGCTAAGCCCACCGGTTCGGTTGCTCGTTTTTTGTCTAGCGCCATTTGCAGGCGTAGGATGGGAAAGTGAAAAAAAGGTCACCGTGTCGGGTAGCTCTCGATATAAAAAAGTGTGAACTTTTTGAAAGGAAAATGGAGAAGGACATCGCCCATAAAAAACACAGTAGAAAACAAACACAAACACACACAGAGCAAGAAAACAAGCTTCTCCGAATGCACGGAAGCATGCAAATTGCTAGGCAAAAATAGGAGCATAAAACACACAATACAAATATCTTTAATGAAGGTAATAAATTCAAGCCTCAAACAGGCACTCGGTGGGTTGAGCCCGTGTAGCCAGTGGGGACACACAAAACACAAGGGACGACAAAAAAACAAAACAAAAATGGTCCTACAGACACAAAATGAAAGGAAATTTTTTAAAGCATTCAAAAAAAAAAAGGGACATAAAGCACGATGAAACAAAGCGCCGCAATAACACTTACTTGAACGAATCTAATAAAAATCTGCACTTTCTTCGCGCGGATGCGAGTGCGGAATGGTTGTTTGTGCTTTTTCCTTTTGCATCCGGTTTCGAAGCATCCATCATTATACTCATGTCTCCCATTACAGGGCTACGGCAGGCACAAAACAAAGCGACGATTTCACGAGGGAGAAAGCGCCAGAAAGCGCTCAGGCAGCCAGCTTCCCGACCCGACGGAATAAAATACCGCGCGACAGCGAAGCGCGGCGAGTGTTGCGCAGGCAAATTAACGCCGAACGATTGACGTCATGGAACTGGGAATGGAGTGCAGCGCAGTGAGAAAATGTGACAAAATTAGTGACAGTGTGTGTGTGTGTGTGTGTGTGACGACGAGTGAAAAATAACCGAAAGGTTGGAAAAGGCCTCCGAAAACAAAACCACTAGGGGCGCAAAGGCGCATCCATCGTTTATTATACGCACGCCATTATCGTTTGGTATCACACAAAGAAAAAGAAGTAGTAGAAGAAGAAGAAGAAGAAAAAGAAAAGAGAAAAAAAACAATACAAAACGAAAGACAACTCAACCTCGTTACCGGGCGCTGGTTAGTGGCTGGGGCCGCGTGTGAACCGCCTCAAAACAAAGTTTCGGGGTGATAATTTTCATCCCACCGTTCCCCGGGTCCGGTGCAGGAAACGATTTGCCACCGTCATGCTAATGGCGCCTGCGATGGCGCTAAAGGAGCACGGTTCGCGTAGCCGCCGGGGGGTGGCCGGTGTGCGCCGGTGCGGTGCCGGTTGCGGCGGTGACTGCAATCCGTTCATTTCCACACCATCGACCGTATTTTCGCGAACTTTGCTCGTTACCTTTCTGCTGATGACGTTCAACGTGAACGTATGCCAGGTGGTACAGGCCGCGGCCAGTGCCAGTGCTAGTGCGAGCGCCAGTGCAGCTGCCGGAATTGAGCGACGACCCAGCGGAGATCTACAGCGGCCCGATGGGCTGAAAATGCATCACTATGGTAAGTGGCACTGTTCCGTCCTTTTATTCTCCATTGCTTATTTCTTTATATTCCTATCCGTTATTTAACCTGTCCAATATAATTGTGGAAGGGTTTTGAAGCAGTTTAAGCTTTTAGTTCCAAAACTTTAGTGAGTCTTTTTATAAAAATCAATAAAATTCGCCTGAAAATCATTTAAGGTCCATTGCTCGAAGTGAGCTTAAATGGGTTTGATCGTTTAATATGCCTCCAGCGTTGGGTCTCCATGTTAATTGGCCCTTTTTACTCCAACATTCCCATTCTCCATCCACCCCGGTTTGCCAGGTTGTCGTCGTCAGCAAATTTAGTTTTCCCCACGTTCCTTTCCCGTCTGAAGGCAATTGCAATTGAGTTTCGGCAAAAAGTTACAATTGAAACTGGCACTTTGCTGCTGCTGCTACTGCTGCCTGCCTTCCACTACACATAACCCGCAAAAAGTTTACCATGACAATTGCGCCATTGCGATAAACAGATCCATTTCCAAGCAAATCTGTACTGCCTTCTGCAAGGAACTGCGTGGATTCGGAACTCCGTTCCCCATGCCCCCATGCCAGCGATTGTGCTGCGGATAAACAAAACAGAAAGACACGCGACACAACCCGTTGGAAACAGCAGGCACAACACGTATGCGCCATTGCACACGCACACTTATTTAAGAGCCCGCGCGGGGCCACGGGGCCACGCTTGTCGTGCCCGCCGTGCAGCAGCCATTCCGGTTCCGGTTTGGTGACATTAAATGGATGCGATCAGAAACAATTTCAATCGGTACGGAGCTATAATTCTTCCGCTTCCGCATGGCCACGGAATGGTGGCCTTTTTTTTCCCCCGCTGGTGGCCGCCTCACAGTGGAACGAAACGCAGAGCACGAAACGTAAAAGATGGTTTATCTGTCGCCGTAGGACAAACAGGACGGGGCAGAGAGTCGGTTGCCTTTCAAAACTCTCGCTACGAGCTGCTGTCGGGCGGTTTCTCACACCAGTCGGCGTACGTCGTCGTGTGAATTTGTAGCCTTTTGCAGTGTTGCCAGCAAACCGTGGCTACGCTGACTGGCACGGATCGCTCTCCTGGTTGCAAGCAAATAAAACAAATAAATCCCGGAAATACATTGCCCCCAAAATAGGACCATGGCAGCGTGCCGAGGATCGTTTTTCTTCTTGCTACACCAAAGTAAAAAAAAAAACACGACTTGGACAAAAAAAAAGCATTGGGAACGTTTCATGCTCGGTGCCTGGTTGGGAGCTGGTTTCAGTGCCGTTCATCAGAAGGCACACGTACGGAGAGGTCTCACATACTTCTGTGGATGAGTATGTTAGCCAGACTGACACTCCTGACGGGGGGGGGGGGGGGGGGGGGGGGGGGAGTAATTCATGTGCTAAAAGCCGCCCGTAGGGAAGGATGAGCGATAAACTATATCGCTCGAAGGTAGCAACGACACGCGACATGCTGTGGTGATGATGTACGACAGAGTGAATTGAATATTAACACACCTAACCGGGCGCGCACTGGTGGGTTTGGGGACTACAGCAAAAAAAAACAAGCAAAGCAAAAGGGATAACTATTGCCCTCGAGCAGTGGGAATGATTTGTGGAAGCGTACTGCGTTCACTTTGCATCAGGGTGAATCGTACAAAATTCCTTCCAATTATTGGACCACGTCAAATGGAGCATGTTGTGTTTTAATTAAATGGTTCCCTGGAAACGCTCACATTCTTACATTATCGTTTTTTTTAAGTGCACCGGTGCCAATGCAGGAACATAAAGGGTTTTCCAGCTTCATAATCGATTGCATTTCCATTGCCTGGGCAACCCATCCAAGTAGTCGGTGCCCGTCTAATGTCAATGTTTAGCTCGGAAGAAGAAGCATGACAAAAAAAAATGCAAATTGCATGTCTGTGTGGTGAAACTTTGATTACTTAATTATACATTGACCCACTTTCCCACTGACCACAGCTTTGCATGCAAGTGTGTTGTAGGTGATGCTTTTTGAAGAGCCAAAGTATATGTTTGCCATTTTCCCCTGGAGGATGCTGTTTTGGGGAGGACAGTTATTTGGTAGCTTTCGGAAGGTTCGGATTGTGGCTCACAAACACACAACGTAGCACACTTGAATACAACGCCTACTTTCTCTATCGATCTCACTCTTGCTCTCGCTCTCTGTCACTCGGTGAGGGAAAAATACTTTTCAAAGTGTCATCAAGCACGCTTGCAAAACGGCTGCCCGGAAAAACCTGGAACATGTAAACGAAATAGCAATCGATTCGGGTGGCCCGGTTTTTCCGGGTGGGGGGAAAACTACTATTTGCTCAATTTCGATTTCCCCTGCCTCTGCGTCACCGCATCGGGACCACTGTGCCATTCCACACCACGTGGCCTCGAGCTGGGGGGATTTCTTTCCCATCTGGCGAAGGAACCTATCGACACATTCCGCTCACTCTCGCACATCGGCACATGTGAGTTCGATCAATCCAAACGCCGCCGGGTTTTCGGTGGAGTGCCTCCCGGTAAGCAATTTCATTTACTGTAATCAATTTCACCGATCGACACGAACCCACAGCTCATGCATCCACACCACGACCACCACGAGGCAAATGCCCGAATACGAAGGGATAAAAATTAGCAACATTTTGTAGCGACCCAACGGGGACGTGGACGTGTTTGGGAGGATTTTTTTTCGCTCCGCAACATCGTTCCGCCCAAAAATCTGATTTATTCCTATCCGTTCAGTGGCGTAATCGTGTGCAACAAGAGGAAAGGGTGGAGCTGGGGAAAAGATGGGAGAAGCGGTTTCAGTAAAAGCCAATTTTCCTCTCCCGAGGCCAAGACAGCGTGTTGGTTATAGGCAAACATACATCGATGGTGACTTCAAATCAACCTATAAAAAAGATCTTCACAGATCCCACCAACGTGCGCCCTGGATTTCCCTGCACCACCGTATCGCTCGCTTGGAAGTGAAACGTTAGAGAATAAAAACTTAACTTCAACCAAACTCCACATGCGGGTCACGTGGCAATAAATATGTTTTTGTTGAAAATGGGAAGCCAGATAGGGCTCCAACGCGGGAATGCGTCCTTTGAGTGAGTGGGAGGGAAGGAAATGGGATAGCAGGCAGGTGCGGAACCGTATCTGGGTATGTGTATATAAATTTTATTTTCACGTTCCGTACGGTAACACCACGTCGCAGCAAAATGTGGATAGATTTTGTGTCCCTTCCGAATTTTCTCCCTAGCCCCACGCCAACCCAAACCAAACGCAAGCGTGCGTGTCGCGATTCATTTCGCGGTGGGTTCGATTTGAGTGGCTCACCAATCGCGCACCATCACACCGTTATGGGGCGGCAAGTTTTTCACCCGTGTACATTAAATCTGATTTTGTATCAATCGTCATCGTCGTCAATGTTGGGCTCTTTCGCTCTCATGCGCCTACGATACGGAGTTTTCGAATGCAGTATTTGGGCACGGTGATGGTGATGTTGGGATTTCGGGACATCCATATCAAATCAGATCACAATTTATTTGTTTTTTTGTTGTTTTTCTCCGCTGGTGCTTTCCCATGGAACGGTAGCTACATTTAGAAATTTTTGATGAAAACTTTATGCAAACGAAGCAAATTTATATGAATTTTCGGTGGACCAAATGTGGATATGAATGGCTATCGGGAGCTTTACTTTGGCACCGATGGGATGGAAGTGCGGTATATTAATTTATATCGTCCTTCATATGCAATGGAGTATCAATCTCCTTGGAGGCCCAGGGCGGAAATATAGTTGGGGCCTCTAATTTTAAAAACGATACAGGAGGGAGAGGGAACATTGAGGGGACTTGAAATGAGACAAGGCGAAAAGCGCAGTAAGAAGGGGCCTACTCCGCCTACCGTTTGATCCGCCGCTGGGCCGCCCCTAATCATCTTCTTCAAATGGTCCGCCAGGGCCATCACCATCTTCGAATACAATATCGGAACCGGCTAGACTACCTCCATGATCATCCTGAAAGACTACCTTGATCAACCTGAAAGACTACCTTCATGATCATTCGCTCACGTCGAAGTTTTAGGCGATGAACAAAAATTAACGGTTGATTGCTGTGGTGAGCTTCTACTTACTGAACTATTTCAACAATTGATTATGTTATAAGCATTCTTTGATCCCTTAGGTGCGGAGCCACGCGAGTTGACAAAATTTTTCCAACGACCAAATCAACTGGTCAACTGTGAAAACCACTATAACATAGCCGCGCAAATAATTGTTTTCAGATTTACGATACCAGGAGAGCATATTTTTCAAGTGGTGACATCTTCTTTCCCCCTCTTCCCCCTTCTCCCTTCCAGCGGCGGACCAAACGGTAGGCGGAGTAGGCGGTCGCCTAGGGCCTCGCCGTGTTGGGGGCCCCAAACAACTTGAGTCGATTGTGCGATTTTTGGAAATTTAGCAGCAGAGTTAATTTATAGCACATAATCTAATAAAAAAGGTAGAAAAATGACCGAAAATATCCTTAGATTATATATATTATATATATATCCTTAGTTAGATAATTTTTTTTTATTTCATTAGCTATATCGGCCCGGTTACACGGCTACGCAAGAGAAATATGCAATGTACTCAAACTCTTTCTTCTTTATCGGCACGACATCTTCAGGATGTTTATGCCTACCATTTCTATTTTTTTTCACTTTATTTACCCGTAGGATAGTCAGTGCTGCGTACGGAGGTTTGGTGGTCCAAATGAAATTTTTCCGTGGTCCTGTCTTGTACAGACCGACTGCGCTACCAATACACAATCTAGCCGCCCCGTGAACCCTTATATGCCCTTTTACTTCAACCTATTCATGTATTCCATTTCATGAACAGGATTTTTTCATCTGTTCGTAAATGATCCTATCGTTAGATGCTAGAATAGAAACCATGCTTGAAACGGAAAGCATCCTTCATCTCGCTCAAACTTCCCGTCGGCTGGTACGAAATTCCACACAAATCAGCTGTTTTCCGATTCCCGATACCAGGAAAGCATCCACGGAAGAGATAGCACCTTGTACAGCGATTTTGGCCGAAAACCGCCGAAGGGTATGCAAAATTTAAACACTAACTTTCCCGTTGGTCGAGTAAAATTTTGCAGCAATTTTGGTCGTAAACCGCCGAAAAGTATGCAATGTTTAAACACTAACTTTCCCGTTGGCCGTGAAAAATTTCTTCGAAAACTACCCGTTTTTGAATGTATAGTACCAGGAGAGCATCCACGGAAGAGGTAGCTCCTGGTACTGCGCCGGAAGGTATGCAATCAACTTGCAATGCAATGCGCCGTAAGGTATGCAATCAACTTGCAATGCAATGCGCCGTAAGGTATGCAATGTTTATACACTAACTTTTCGTACAAACCAGCTGTTTTCAAATTTCCGATACCAGGCGAGCATGTTGTTCAAGAGGTAACATCTTCCATCCCCCTCCCCCCTTCCCCTCAAAAATGGCGACCAAGATGGCGGTCAAGATGGCGGACAAGATGGCGGACAAGATGGCGGACAAGATGGCGGACACAAGATGGCGGACAAGATGGCGGACACAAGATGGCGGACAAGATGGCGGACAAGATGGCGGACAAGATGGCGGACACAAGATGGCGGACAAGATGGCGGACACAAGATGGCGGACAAGATGGCGGACAAGATGGCGGACAAGATGGCGGACACAAGATGGCGGACAAGATGGCGGACAAGATGGCTAACAAGATGGCGGACAAGATGGCGGACAAGATGGCGGACACAAGATGGTGGACAAGATGGCGGACAAGATGGCTAACAAGATGGCGGACAAGATGGCGGACAAGATGGCGGACACAAGATGGTGGACAAGATGGCGGACAAGATGGCTAACAAGATGGCGGACAAGATGGCGGACACAAGATGGCGGACAAGATGGCGGCCAAGATGGCGGCCAAGATGGCGAACAAGATGGCGGACAAGATGGCGGACAAGATGGTAGACAAGATGGCGGACAAGATGGCGGACAAGATGGCGGACAAGATGGCGGACAAGATGGCGGACAAGATGGCGGCCAAGATGGCGGAAAAGATGGCGGACACAAGATGGCGGACAAAATGGCGGACAAGATGGCGAACACAAGATGGCGGACAAGATGGCGGACAAGATGGCGGAAAAGATGGCGAACAAGATGGTGGACAAGATGGCGGCCAAGATGGCGGCCAAGATGGCGGACAAGATGGCGGACAATGTGGCGGACAAGATGGCGGACAAGATGCCGGACAAGATGGCGGACAAGATGGTGGGCATGATGGCGTACAAGATGGAGGAAACAAGATGGCGGCTAAGATGGCGGACACAAGATGGCGGCCAAGATGGCGGACAATATGGCGGACAAGATGGCGGACAAGATGGCGGACAATATGGCGGACAAGATGGCGAACAAGATGGCGGCCTAGATGGCGGACAAGATGGCGGCCAAGATGGCGGACACAAGATGGCGGACACAAGATGGCGGCCAAGATGACGGACCAGATGGCGGACACAAGATGGCGGCCAAGATGGCGGACAAGATGGCGGACACAAGATGGCGGACAAGATAGCGGACACAAGATGGCGGACAAGATGGCGGACAAGATGGCGGACAAGATGGCGGACACAAGATGGCGGACAAGATGGCTAACAAGATGGCGGACAAGATGGCGGACAAGATGGCGGACACAAGATGGTGGACAAGATGGCGGACAAGATGACTAACAAGATGGCGGACAAGATGGCGGACACAAGATGGCGGACAAGATGGCGGCCAAGATGGCGGTCAAGATGGCGAACAAGATGGCGGACAAGATGGCGGACAAGATGGCGGACAAGATGGCGGACAAGATGGCGGACAAGATGGCGGACAAGATGGCGGACAAGATGGCGGCCAAGATGGCGGAAAAGATGGCGGACACAAGATGGCGGACAAGATGGCGGACAAGATGGCGAACACAAGATGGCGGACAAGATGGCGGACAAGATGGCGGAAAAGATGGCGGCCACGAAGGCGGCCACGAAGGCGGCCAAGATGGCGGACACAAGATGGCGGACAAGATGGCGGCCAAGATGGCGGCCAAAATGGCGGACAAGATGGCGGCTAAGATGGCGGACAAGATGGCGGCCACGAAGGCGGCCAAGATGGCGGACACAAGATGGCGGACAAGATGGCGGACAAGATGGCGGCCAAGATGGCGGCCAAAATGGCGGACAAGATGGCGGCTAAGATGGCGGACAAGATGGCGGATAAGATGGCGCACTCAAGATGAAGGCCAAGATGGCGAACAAGATGGCGGACAAGATGGCGGACAAGATAGCGGACAAGATGGCGGACAAGATGGCGGAAGAGATGGCGGCCAAGATGGTGGACAAGATGGCGGACAAGATGGCGGACAAGATGGCGGACAAGATGGCGGACACAAGATGGCGGACAAGATGGCGGACAAGATGGCTAACAAGATGGCGGACAAGATGGCGGACAAGATGGCGGACAAGATGGCGAACAAGATGGTGGACAAGATGGCGGCCAAGATGGCCGCCAAGATGGCGGACAAGATGGCGGACAATGTGGCGGACAAGATGGCGGACAAGATGGCGGACAAGATGGCGGACAAGATGGCGGACAAGATGGTGGGCATGATGGCGTACAAGATGGAGGAAACAAGATGGCGGCTAAGATGGCGGACACAAGATGGCGGCCAAGATGGCGGACAATATGGCGGACAAGATGGCGGACAAGATGGTGGACACAAGATGGCGGACAATATGGCGGACAAGATGGCGAACAAGATGGCGGACCAGATGGCGGACAAGATGGCGGCCAAGATGGCGGACACAAGATGGCGGACACAAGATGGCGGCCAAGATGACGGACAAGATGGCGGACACAAGATGGCGGCCAAGATTGTGAACAAGATGGCGGGCACAAGATGGCGGACAAGATGACGGTCAAGATGTTGGACACAAGATTGCGGACAAGATGGCGGGTAAGGGCGATGAAGGGAGAAGGAGGAAGAGGAGGAAAGAAGATGTCAGATGTAAACCTGGAAACAATTATTTGCGCGGCTATGTTATAGTGGTTTTCACAGTTGACCAGTTGATTTGGTCGTTGGAAAAATTTGTCAGTATTTTGTCAACTCGCGTGGCTCCGCACCTAAGGGATCAAATAATGCTTAAAACATAATCAATTGTTGAAATAGTTCAGTAAGTAGAAGCTCACCACAGAAATCAACCGTTAATTTTTGTTCATCGCCTAAACCATCGACGTGAGCGAATGATCATGGAGGTAGTCTTTCAACACAAAAACTTGACCTAGCATTTTAGTTTTCAAATGCTAAAAACTATGCAAATCGAACCGACTAGGCATAACACAAATAATTATTATTATATAAAATTTGCGTTGTTTGTTTAATGGGATACACAATGTTAAACAATTTATTAAATAATAAATAAACAAAAAAACCGAATTTCACAACTTAGTAACTCGCTCATTCTGTATTGCAAAATGTATGACAGGTGATTACCCCTCACAATGCATCAGAGATTAAGCGATCTCCCGTCAGGATATGCAATATATACGCGGCATATTTACGTGGAGTTATTTGATTGGATGAATTTTCCTCTGCATTCGGCTCCATCTGGGGATCATTCTCATTGATGACGCACCACTATCTGTGTTTGTCCCCGTGCTCGATGGTCTCGGCTGTCGTCCTCGGCGACGTATCTTAAACATACCATGAGTCCAACCGGCTTCACCCCGTGGAAACAGGATCGGGTACTGTAGTGGACGCATCATCTGGTTGGTCTCATACACTGACCTTAAGGATCCTGTAGCACGATGTTGCAGCACAATCTCCCGTGTATGTATATTCCGTGCTACCGGTGATATCGTCACAAACACACATTACCCACCTCACCTGCAGTCGGTGTGTTGTTCCGGAACTGGTCAATACCTGGTTTACGTGAAAGGAGGCAAAGGCGCAGTTCATCGCGATCAGACACGCGTTCATACGTATGACTGAACATCCGTGTTAGGAGATTGTGTGTGATAAATACCCGCTGCAGGATAAACAATAGCGATTAACTTCACCACCAAATGCTGGTGCTTGAGTGTTTTGTTAAGTTAAGTTAAGATCGAAGAAGTATAACTGAGTGTTGCATGACAAATATCCCGGAAGCACAGCGAGCGAACCAATGCGATGGCAAAGTGTTCCTTACATGCTTTAGTTGTAAATTCTACCACGTGCAGCTTCTCGAAGCTGGCGCACGTATGATTGTAGCTCCATTTTGAAGAGTTCAGTTACAGTGGTAACTGGAGTTGGTGATGATAAAGCTGGTTCCGATATTGTATTCGAAGATGGTGATGGCCCTGGCGGACCATTCGAAGAAGATGATTAGGGGCGGCCCAGCGGCGGATCAAACGGTAGGCGGAGTAGGCCCCTTCTTACTGTGCTTTTCGCCTTGTCTCATGTCAAGTCCCCTCAATGTTCCCCTTCCCTCCTGTATCGTTTTTGAAATTAGAGGCCCCAACTATATTTCCGCCCTGGGCCTCCAAGGAGATTGATCCTCCACTGTCTAAACCGACTTGACAGACTGGATCTTCCGGTTTTCGCCAGGGACGAAATCTTGTCCGCCATCTTGACCGCCATCTTAGCCGCCATCTTGTGTCCGCCATCTTGTCCGCCATCTTGGCCACCATCTTGTCGGCCATCTTATCCACCATCGTGTCTTCCATCTTGTCCGCCATCTTGTCCGCCATCTTGTCCGCCATCTTGTCCGCCATCTTGTCCGCCATCTTGTCCGCCATCTTGTCCGCCATCTTGTCCGCCATCTTGTCCGCCATCTTGTCCGCCATCTTGTCCGCCATCTTGTCCGCCATCTTGTCCGCCATCTTGGCCGCCATCTTGTCCGCCATCTTGTCCGCCATCTTGTCCGCCATCTTGTCCGCCATCTTGGCCGCCATCTTGTGTCCGCCATCTTGTCCGCCATCTTGTGTCCGCCATCTTGTCCGCCATCTTGTCCGCCATCTTGTCCGCCATCTGGTCCGCCATCTTGTGTCCGCCATCTTGTTCGCCATCTTGTCTGCCATCTTGTCCGCCATCTTGTGTCCGCCATCTTGTCCGCCATTTTGGCCGCCATCTTGGCCGCCATCTTGTCCGCCATCTTGGCCGCCATCTTGTGTCCGCCATCTTGTCCGCTATCTTGTCCGCCATCTTGTCCGCCATCTTGGCCGCCATCTTGGCCGCCATCTTGTCCGCCATCTTGTCCGCCATCTTGTCCGCCATCTTGTGTCCGCCATCTTGGCCGCCATCTTGTCCGCCATCTTGGCCGCCATCTTGTCCGCCATTTTGTCCGCCATCTTGTGTCCGCCATCTTGTCCGCCATCTTGTCCGCCATCTTGTTAGCCATCTTGTCCGCCATCTTGGTCGCCATCTTGTGTCCGCCATCTTGTCCGCCATCTTGTCCGCCATCTTGTCCGCCATCGTGGCCGCCATCTTTTCCGCTATCTTGTGTCCGCCATCTTGTCCGCCATCTTGTCCACCATCTTGTCCGCCATCTTGTCCGCCATCTTGTGTCCGCCATCTTGTCCGCCATCTTGTCCGCCATCTTGTCCGCCATCTTGTCCGCCATCTTGTCCGCCATCTTGTTCGCCATCTTGGCCGCCATCTTGTCCGCCATCTTGTGTCCGCCATCTTGTCCGCCATCTTGTGTCCGCCATCTTGTCCGCCATCTTGTTAGCCATCTTGTCCGCCTTCTTGTCCGCCATCTTGTCCGCCATCTTGTCCGCCATCTTGTCCGCCATGTTGGACGCCATCTTGTCCGCCATCTTGGCCGCTATCTTGTCCGCCATCTTGTGTCCGCCATATTGTCCTCCATCTTGGCAGCCATCTTGTGTCCGCCATCTTGTCCGCCATCTTGGCCGCCATCTTGTCCGCCATCTAGTCCGCCATCATGTCCGCCATCATGTCCGCCATCTTGTCCGCCATCTTGTGTCCGCCATCTAGTCCGCCATCTTGTCCGCCATCTTGGCCGCCATCTTGGCCGCCATCTTGTCCGCCATCTTGTCCGCCATCATGTCCGCCATCTTGTCCGCCATCTTGTGTCCGCCATCTTGTCCGCCATCTTGTTCGCCATCTTGTCCGCCATCTTGTGTCCGCCATCTTGTCCGCCATCTTGTCCGCCATCTTGTCCGCCATCTTGTGTCCGCCATCTTGTGTCCGCCATCTTGTTAGCCATCTTGTCCGCCATCTTGTGTCCGCCATCTTGTGTCCGCCATCTTGTCCGCCATCTTGTGTCCGCCATCTTGTCCGCCATCTTGTCCGCCATCTTGTTCGCCATCTTTTAGCCATCTTGTCCGCCTTCTTGTCCGCCATCTTGTCCGCCATCTTGTTCGCCATCTTGTCCGCCATCTTGTCCGCCATCTTGTTAGCCATCTTGTCCGCCATCTTGTCCGCCATATTGTCCTCCATCTTGGCAGCCATCTTGTGTCCGCCATCTTGTCCGCCATCTTGGCCGCCATCTTGTCCGCCATCTTGTCCGCCATCTTGTCCGCCATCTTGTCCGCCATCTTGGCCGCCATCTCTTCCGCCATCTTGTCCGCCATCTTGTCCGCCATCTTGTCCGCCATCTTGTTCGCCATCTTGTCCGCCATGTTGGCCGCCATCTTGTTCGCCATCTTGTCCGCCATCTTGTCCGCCATCTTGTCCGCCATCTTGTCCGCCATCTTGTCCGCCATCTTGTCCGCCATCTTGTCCGCCATCTTGTCCGCCATCTTGTGTCCGCCATCTTGTCCGCCTTCTTGTCCGCCATCTTGTCCGCCATCTTGTCCGCCATCTTGGCCGCCATCTCTTCCGCCATCTTGTCCGCCATCTTGTCCGCTATCTTGTCCGCCATCTTGTCCGCCATCTTGTTCGCCATCTTGGCCTTCATCTTGAGTGCGCCATCTTATCCGCCATCTTGTCCGCCATCTTGTCCGCCATCATGTCCGCCATCATGTCCGCCATCTTGTCCGCCATCTTGTGTCCGCCATCTTGTCCGCCATCTTGTCCGCCATCTTGTGTCCGCCATCTTGTCCGCCATCTTGTCCGCCATCTTGTCCGCCATCTTGTGTCCGCCATCTTGTCCGCCATCTTGTTAGCCATCTTGTCCGCCATCTTGTGTCCGCCATCTTGTCCGCCATCTTGTCCGCCATCTTGTCCGCCATTTTGGCCGCCATCTTGGCCGCCATCTTGTCCGCCATCTTGTCCGCCATCTTGTCCGCCATCTTGTCCGCCATCTTGTCCGCCATCTTGGCCGCCATCTTGTGTCCGCCATCTTGTCCGCCATCTTGTCCGCCATCTTGTCCGCCATCTTGTGTCCGCCATCTTGTCCGCCTTCTTGTCCGCCTTCTTGTCCGCCATCTTGTTCGCCATCTTGGCCGCCATCTTGTCCGCCATCTTGTGTCCGCCATCTTGTTCGCCATCTTGTCTGCCATCTTGTCCGCCATCTTGTGTCCGCCATCTTGTCCGCCATTTTGGCCGCCATCTTGGCCGCCATCTTGTCCGCCATCTTGGCCGCCATCTTGTGTCCGCCATCTTGTCCTCCATCTTGTCCGCCATCTTGTCCGCCATCTTGGCCGCCATCTTGGCCGCCATTTTGTCCGCCATCTTGTGTCCGCCATCTTGTCCGCCATCTTGTCCGCCATCTTGTTAGCCATCTTGTCCGCCATCTTGGTCGCCATCTTGTGTCCGCCATCTTGTCCGCCATCTTGTCCGCCATCTTGTCCGCCATCTTGTCCGCCATCTTGTTAGCCATCTTGTCCGCCTTCTTGTCCGCCATCTTGTCCGCCATCTTGTCCGCCATCTTGTCCGCCATGTTGGACGCCATCTTGTCCGCCATCTTGGCCGCTATCTTGTCCGCCATCTTGTGTCCGCCATATTGTCCTCCATCTTGGCAGCCATCTTGTGTCCGCCATCTTGTCCGCCATCTTGGCCGCCATCTTGTCCGCCATCTAGTCCGCCATCATGTCCGCCATCATGTCCGCCATCTTGTCCGCCATCTTGTGTCCGCCATCTAGTCCGCCATCTTGTCCGCCATCTTGGCCGCCATCTTGGCCGCCATCTTGTCCGCCATCTAGTCCGCCATCATGTCCGCCATCATGTCCGCCATCTTGTCCGCCATCTTGTGTCCGCCATCTTGTCCGCCATCTTGTTCGCCATCTTGTCCGCCATCTTGTGTCCGCCATCTTGTCCGCCATCTTGTCCGCCATCTTGTCCGCCATCTTGTGTCCGCCATCTTGTGTCCGCCATCTTGTTAGCCATCTTGTCCGCCATCTTGTGTCCGCCATCTTGTGTCCGCCATCTTGTCCGCCATCTTGTGTCCGCCATCTTGTCCGCCATCTTGTCCGCCATCTTGTTCGCCATCTTTTAGCCATCTTGTCCGCCTTCTTGTCCGCCATCTTGTCCGCCATCTTGTTCGCCATCTTGTCCGCCATCTTGTCCGCCATCTTGTTAGCCATCTTGTCCGCCATCTTGTCCGCCATATTGTCCTCCATCTTGGCAGCCATCTTGTGTCCGCCATCTTGTCCGCCATCTTGGCCGCCATCTTGTCCGCCATCTTGTCCGCCATCTTGTCCGCCATCTTGTCCGCCATCTTGGCCGCCATCTCTTCCGCCATCTTGTCCGCCATCTTGTCCGCCATCTTGTTCGCCATCTTGTCCGCCATGTTGGCCGCCATCTTGTTCGCCATCTTGTCCGCCATCTTGTCCGCCATCTTGTCCGCCATCTTGTCCGCCATCTTGTCCGCCATCTTGTCCGCCATCTTGTCCGCCATCTTGTGTCCGCCATCTTGTCCGCCTTCTTGTCCGCCATCTTGTCCGCCATCTTGTCCGCCATCTTGGCCGCCATCTCTTCCGCCATCTTGTCCGCCATCTTGTCCGCTATCTTGTCCGCCATCTTGTCCGCCATCTTGTTCGCCATCTTGGCCTTCATCTTGAGTGCGCCATCTTATCCGCCATCTTGTCCGCCATCTTGTCCGCCATCATGTCCGCCATCATGTCCGCCATCTTGTCCGCCATCTTGTGTCCGCCATCTTGTCCGCCATCTTGTCCGCCATCTTGTGTCCGCCATCTTGTCCGCCATCTTGTCCGCCATCTAGTCCGCCATCTTGTGTCCGCCATCTTGTCCGCCATCTTGTTAGCCATCTTGTCCGCCATCTTGTGTCCGCCATCTTGTCCGCCATCTTGTCCGCCATCTTGTCCGCCATTTTGGCCGCCATCTTGGCCGCCATCTTGTCCGCCATCTTGTCCGCCATCTTGTCCGCCATCTTGTCCGCCATCTTGTCCGCCATCTTGGCCGCCATCTTGTGTCCGCCATCTTGTCCGCCATCTTGTCCGCCATCTTGTCCGCCATCTTGTCCGCCATCTTGTGTCCGCCATCTTGTCCGCCTTCTTGTCCGCCTTCTTGTCCGCCATCTTGTTCGCCGTCTTGGCCGCCATCTTGTCCGCCATCTTGTTCGCCATCTTGTCTGCCATCTTGTCCGCCATCTTGTGTCCGCCATCTTGTCCGCCATTTTGGCCGCCATCTTGGCCGCCATCTTGTCCGCCATCTTGGCCGCCATCTTGTGTCCGCCATCTTGTCCTCCATCTTGTCCGCCATCTTGTCCGCCATCTTGGCCGCCATCTTGGCCGCCATTTTGTCCGCCATCTTGTGTCCGCCATCTTGTCCGCCATCTTGTCCGCCATCTTGTTAGCCATCTTGTCCGCCATCTTGGTCGCCATCTTGTGTCCGCCATCTTGTCCGCCATCTTGTCCGCCATCTTGTCCGCCATCTTGTCCGCCATCGTGGCCGCCATCTTTTCCGCTATCTTGTGTCCGCCATCTTGTCCGCCATCTTGTCCGCCATCTTGTCCGCCATCTTGTCCGCCATCTTGTTAGCCATCTTGTCCGCCTTCTTGTCCGCCATCTTGTCCGCCATCTTGTCCGTCATCTTGTCCGCCATGTTGGACGCCATCTTGTCCGCCATCTTGTCCGCTATCTTGTCCGCCATCTTGTGTCCGCCATATTGTCCTCCATCTTGGCAGCCATCTTGTGTCCGCCATCTTGTCCGCCATCTTGGCCGCCATCTTGTCCGCCATCTAGTCCGCCATCTTGTCCGCCATCTTGGCCGCCATCTTGTCTGCCATCTTGTGTCCGCCATCTTGTCCGCCATTTTGGCCGCCATCTTGTTAGCCATCTTGTCCGCCATCTTGGCCGCCATCTTGTGTCCGCCATCTTGTCCGCCATCTTGTCCGCCATCTTGGCCGCCATCTTGGCCGCCATCTTGTCCGCCATTTTGTCCGCCATCTTGTGTCCGCCATCTTGTCCGCCATCTTGTCCGCCATCTTGTTAGCCATCTTGTCCGCCATCTTGGTCGCCATCTTGTGTCCGCCATCTTGTCCGCCATCTTGTCCACCATCTTGTCCGCCATCTTGTCCGCCATCTTGTGTCCGCCATCTTGTCCGCCATCTTGTCCGCCATCTTGTCCGCCATCTTGTCCGCCATCTTGTTCGCCATCTTGGCCGCCATCTTGTCCGCCATCTTGTGTCCGCCATCTTGTCCGCCATCTTGTGTCCGCCATCTTGTCCGCCATCTTGTCCGCCATCTTGTCCGCCTTCTTGTCCGCCATCTTGTCCGCCATCTTGTCCGCCATCTTGTCCGCTATCTTGTCCGCCATCTTGTGTCCGCCATATTGTCCTCCATCTTGGCAGCCATCTTGTGTCCGCCATCTTGTCCGCCATCTTGTGTCCGCCATCTTGTCCGCCATCTTGTCCGCCATCTTGTGTCCGCCATCTTGTGTCCGCCATCTTGTTAGCCATCTTGTCCGCCATCTTGTCCGCCATCTTGTCCGCCATCTTGTGTCCGCCATCTTGTCCGCCATCTTGTCCGCCATCTTGTTCGCCATCTTGTTTGCCATCTTGTCCGCCTTCTTGTCCGCCATCTTGTCCGCCATCTTGTTCGCCATCTTGTCCGCCATCTTGTCCGCCATCTTGTCCGCCATCTTGTTAGCCATCTTGTCCGCCATCTTGTCCGCCATCTTGTGTCCGCCATCTTGTCCGCCATCTTGTCCGCCATCTTGTGTCCGCCATCTTGTCCGCCATCTTGTCCGCCATCTTGTCCGCCATCTTGTCCGCCATCTTGTCCGCCATCTCTTCCGCCATCTTGTCCGCCATCTTGTCCGCTATCTTGTCCGCCATGTTGTCCGCCATCTTGTTCGCCATCTTGTCCGCCATGTTGGCCGCCATCTTGTTCGCCATCTTGTCCGCCATCTTGTCCGCCATCTTGTCCGCCATCTTGTCCGCCATCTTGTCCGCCATCTTGTCCGCCATCTTGTCCGCCATCTTGTGTCCGCCATCTTGTCCGCTATCTTGTCCGCCATCTTGTCCGCCATCTTGTTCGCCATCTTGGCCTTCATCTTGTCCGCCATCTTGTCCGCTATCTTGTCCGCCATCTTGTCCGCCATCTTGTTCGCCATCTTGGCCTTCATCTTGAGTGCGCCATCTTATCCGCCATCTTGTCCGCCATCTTGTCCGCCATCTTGTCCGCCATGTTGGCCGCCATCTTGTCCGCCATCTTGTCCGCCATCTTGTCCGCCATCTTGGTCGCCATCTTGTCCGCCATCTTGGCCGCCATCTTGTCCGCCATCTTGTCCGCCATTTTGTCCGCCATATTGTCCTCCATCTTGGCAGCCATCTTGTGTCCGCCATCTTGTCCGCCATCTTGGCCGCCATCTTGTCCGCCATCTAGTCCGCCATCATGTCCGCCATCATGTCCGCCATCTTGTCCGCCATCTTGTGTCCGCCATCATGTCCGCCATCTTGTCCGCCATCTTGTGTCCGCCATCTAGTCCGCCATCTAGTCCGCCATCTTGGCCGCCATCTTGGCCGCCATCTTGGCCGCCATCTTGGCCGCCATCTTGTCCGCCATCTAGTCCGCCATCATGTCCGCCATCATGTCCGCCATCTTGTCCGCCATCTTGTGTCCGCCATCTTGTCCGCCATCTTGTCCGCCATCTTGTGTCCGCCATCTTGTCCGCCATCTTGTCCGCCATCTTGTCCGCCATCTTGTGTCCGCCATCTTGTCCGCCATCTTGTTAGCCATCTTGTCCGCCATCTTGTGTCCGCCATCTTGTCCGCCATCTTGTCCGCCATCTTGTCCGCCATTTTGGCCGCCATCTTGGCCGCCATCTTGTCCGCCATCTTGTCCGCCATCTTGTCCGCCATCTTGGCCGCCATCTTGTGTCCGCCATCTTGTCCGCCATCTTGTCCGCCATCTTGTCCGCCATCTTGTCCGCCATCTTGTGTCCGCCATCTTGTCCGCCTTCTTGTCCGCCTTCTTGTCCGCCATCTTGTTCGCCATCTTGGCCGCCATCTTGTCCGCCATCTTGTGTCCGCCATCTTGTTCGCCATCTTGTCTGCCATCTTGTGTCCGCCATCTTGTCCGCCATTTTGGCCGCCATCTTGGCCGCCATCTTGTCCGCCATCTTGGCCGCCATCTTGTGTACGCCATCTTGTCCGCCATCTTGTCCGCCATCTTGGCCGCCATCTTGGCCGCCATCTTGTCCGCCATTTTGTCCGCCATCTTGTGTCCGCCATCTTGTCCGCCATCTTGTCCGCCATCTTGTTAGCCATCTTGTCCGCCATCTTGGTCGCCATCTTGTGTCCGCCATCTTGTCCGCCATCTTGTCCGCCATCTTGTCCGCCATCTTGTCCGCCATCGTGGCCGCCATCTTTTCCGCTATCTTGTGTCCGCCATCTTGTCCGCCATCTTGTCCACCATCTTGTCCGCCATCTTGTCCGCCATCTTGTGTCCGCCATCTTGTCCGCCATCTTGTCCGCCATCTTGTCCGCCATCTTGTCCGCCATCTTGTCCGCCATCTTGTTCGCCATCTTGGCCGCCATCTTGTCCGCCATCTTGTGTCCGCCATCTTGTCCGCCATCTTGTGTCCGCCATCTTGTCCGCCATCTTGTTAGCCATCTTGTCCGCCTTCTTGTCCGCCATCTTGTCCGCCATCTTGTCCGCCATCTTGTCCGCTATCTTGTCCGCCATCTTGTGTCCGCCATATTGTCCTCCATCTTGGCAGCCATCTTGTGTCCGCCATCTTGTCCGCCATCTTGGCCGCCATCTTGTCCGCCATCTAGTCCGCCATCATGTCCGCCATCATGTCCGCCATCTTGTCCGCCATCTTGTGTCCGCCATCTAGTTCGCCATCTTGTCCGCCATCTTGGCCGCCATCTTGGCCGCCATCTTGTCCGCCATCTAGTCCGCCATCATGTCCGCCATCATGTCCGCCATCTTGTCCGCCATCTTGTGTCCGCCATCTTGTCCGCCATCTTGTTCGCCATCTTGTCCGCCATCTTGTGTCCGCCATCTTGTCCGCCATCTTGTCCGCCATCTTGTCCGCCATCTTGTGTCCGCCATCTTGTGTCCGCCATCTTGTTAGCCATCTTGTCCGCCATTTTGTGTCCGCCATCTTGTCCGCCATCTTGTGTCCGCCATCTTGTCCGCCATCTTGTCCGCCATCTTGTTCGCCATCTTGTTAGCCATCTTGTCCGCCTTCTTGTCCGCCATCTTGTCCGCCATCTTGTTTGCCATCTTGTCCGCCATCTTGTCCGCCATCTTGTCCGCCATCTTGTTAGCCATCTTGTCCGCCATCTTGTCCGCCATCTTGTGTCCGCCATCTTGTCCGCCATCTTGTCCGCCATCTTGTGTCCGCCATCTTGTCCGCCATCTTGTCCGCCATCTTGTCCGCCATCTTGTCCGCCATCTTGTTCGCCATCTTGGCCGCCATCTCTTCCGCCATCTTGTCCGCCATCTTGTCCGCTATCTAGTCCGCCATCTTGTCCGCCATCTTGTTCGCCATCTTGTCCGCCATGTTGGCCGCCATCTTGTTCGCCATCTTGTCCGCCATCTTGTCCGCCATCTTGTCCGCCATCTTGTCCGCCATCTTGTGTCCGCCATCTTGTCCGCCATCTTGTGTCCGCCATCTTGTCCGCCATCTTGTCCGCCATCTTGTTAGCCATCTCTTCCGCCATCTTGTCCGCCATCTTGTCCGCTATCTTGTCCGCCATCTTGTCCGCCATCTTGTTCGCCATCTTGGCCTTCATCTTGAGTGCGCCATCTTATCCGCCATCTTGTCCGCCATCTTGTCCGCCATCTTGTCCGCCATGTTGGCCGCCATCTTGTCCGCCATCTTGTCCGCCATCTTGTCCGCCATCTTGGTCGCCATCTTGTCCGCCATCTTGGCCGCCATCTTGTCCGCCATCTTGTCCGCCATTTTGTCCGCCATATTGTCCTCCATCTTGGCAGCCATCTTGTGTCCGCCATCTTGTCCGCCATCTTGGCCGCCATCTTGTCCGCCATCTAGTCCGCCATCATGTCCGCCATCATGTCCGCCATCTTGTCCGCCATCTTGTGTCCGCCATCTAGTCCGCCATCTAGTCCGCCATCTTGGCCGCCATCTTGGCCGCCATCTTGGCCGCCATCTTGTCCGCCATCTAGTCCGCCATCATGTCCGCCATCATGTCCGCCATCTTGTCCGCCATCTTGTGTCCGCCATCTTGTCCGCCATCTTGTCCGCCATCTTGTGTCCGCCATCTTGTCCGCCATCTTGTCCGCCATCTTGTCCGCCATCTTGTGTCCGCCATCTTGTCCGCCATCTTGTTAGCCATCTTGTCCGCCATCTTGTGTCCGCCATCTTGTCCGCCATCTTGTCCGCCATTTTGGCCGCCATCTTGGCCGCCATCTTGTCCGCCATCTTGTCCGCCATCTTGTCCGCCATCTTGTCCGCCATCTTGTCCGCCATCTTGTCCGCCATCTTGGCCGCCATCTTGTGTCCGCCATCTTGTCCGCCATCTTGTCCGCCATCTTGTCCGCCATCTTGTCCGCCATCTTGTGTCCGCCATCTTGTCCGCCTTCTTGTCCGCCTTCTTGTCCGCCATCTTGTCCGCCATTTTGTCCGCCATCTTGTCCGCCATCTTGTCCGCCATCATGTCCGCCATCTTGTCCGCCATCTTGTGTCCGCCATCTTGTCCGCCATCTTGTCCGCCATCTTGTCCGCCATCTTGTCCGCCATCTTGTCCGCCATCTTGTGTCCGCCATCTTGTCCGCCATCTTGTCCGCCATCTTGTCCGCTATCTTGTCCGCCATCTTGTTCGCCATCTAGGCCGCCATCTTGTCCGCCATCTTGGCCGCCATCTTGTGTCCGCCATCTTGTCCGCCATCTTGTCCGCCATCTTGTCCGCCATCTTGTCCGCCATCTTGTCCGCCATCTTGTTCGCCATCTTGGCCGCCATCTTGTCCGCCATCTTGTGTCCGCCATCTTGTCCGCCATCTTGTCCGCCATCTTGTCCGCCATCTTGTGTCCGCCATCTTGTCCGCCATCTTGTCCGCCATCTTGTGTCCGCCATCTTGTCCGCCATCTTGTTAGCCATCTTGTCCGCCATCTTGTGTCCGCCATCTTGTCCGCCTTCTTGTCCGCCTTCTTGTCCGCCATCTTGTCCGCCATCTTGTCCGCCATCTTGTCCGCCATCTTGTCCGCCATCTTGACCGCCATCTTGTGTCCGCCATCTTGGCCGCCATCTTGTCCACCATCTTGTCCGCCATCTTGTCCGCCATGTTGGCCGCCATCTTGTCCGCCATCTTGTCCGCCATCTTGGCCGCCATCTTGGCCGCCATCTTGTCCGCCATCTTGTCTGCCATCTTGGCCGCCATCTTGTGTCCGCCATCTTGTCCGCCATCTTGTGTCCGCCATCTTGTTCGCCATCTTGTCTGCCATCTTGTCCGCCATCTTGGCCGCAACTCTTCCGCCATCTTGGCCGCCATCTTGTCCGCCATCTTGTCCGCCATCTTGACCGCCATCTTGGTCGCCATTTTTGAGGGGAAGGGGGGAGGGGGATGGAAGATGTTACCTCTTGAACAACATGCTCGCCTGGTATCGGAAATTTGAAAACAGCTGGTTTGTACGAAAAGTTAGTGTATAAACATTGCATACCTTACGGCGCATTGCATTGCAAGTTGATTGCATACCTTACGGCGCATTGCATTGCAAGTTGATTGCATACCTTCCGGCGCAGTACCAGGAGCTACCTCTTCCGTGGATGCTCTCCTGGTACTATACATTCAAAAACGGGTAGTTTTCGAAGAAATTTTTCACGGCCAACGGGAAAGTTAGTGTTTAAACATTGCATACTTTTCGGCGGTTTACGACCAAAATTGCTGCAAAATTTTACTCGACCAACGGGAAAGTTAGTGTTTAAATTTTGCATACCCTTCGGCGGTTTTCGGCCAAAATCGCTGTACAAGGTGCTATCTCTTCCGTGGATGCTTTCCTGGTATCGGGAATCGGAAAACAGCTGGTTTGTATGGAATTTCGTACCAGCCGACGGGAAGTTTGAGCGAGATGAAGGATGCTTTCCGTTTCAAGCATGGTTTCTATTCTAGCACCTAACGGTAGGATCATTTACGAACAGATGAAAAAATCCCGTTCAAGAAATAGAATACATTAATAGGTTGAAGTAAAAGGACATATAAGGGTTCACGGGGCGGCCAGATGGTGTATTGGTAGCGCAGTCGGTCTGTACAAGACAGGACCACGGAAAAATTTTTATTTGGACCACCAAACCTCCGTACGCAGCACTGACTATCCTGCGGGTAAATAAAGTGAAAAAAAATAGAAATGGTAGGCTTAAACATCCTGAAGATGTCGTGCCGATAAAGAAGAAGGAGTTTGAATACACTGCATACTTCTTTTGCGTAGCCGTGTAACCGGGCCGATATACCTAATCAAATAGGAACAAATGTTTTATATAACCAAGGATATATAAAATTCAAAGATACCAAGGATATTTTCGATCAATTTTCGACCTTTTTAATTAGATTTTGTGCTATAAATTAACTATGCTGCTAAATTTCCAAAAATCGCACAATCGGCACAAGTTGTTTGGGGCCCCCAACACGGCGAGGCCCTAGGCGACCGCCTACTCCGCCTACCGTTTGATCCGCCGCTGGTCATATGTGGCACAACATTGCATTGATGTATTTATTCTAAAGCCATTTTGGGACATTGTAATAGCGCGACGCAAATATTTAATACTGAATTGATTTAGTAGAACATTTCTTAACGAAAAAAAAACTCATGTTCACTCCGAAAAGAGAAGCCAATTTTCGATGCATTATTCTTCCAGCAAAAGGGCACAGATTTCAACCGAATCCCTCCAGAGACAGCAGCATCAAAAACGAGTTAATCTCCTCGAGCGGAAAGTCAAGCACCTCGATCATTGTTCTGTTCGGGGGATGATTTCTATTGCGTAAAGATACGGACGGCGTCTGTTTATTTATTGCTCGACCACACGTATCGGTGGTCGGTTATCGGGGCCATTGTTTTCACCCCTTTCTCTCGAGTTTAGCGAGATAATTTTCTCTCGCTTGCTCGCTCGCTGTAATGATCTTTTCAATAATTCAAACCATCCTTCCCCCAGCCAAAGAACCGCCAACCGAATCCATGTCTGCGTGCGGTTTACGGCTCACTATGAAGGAGAATATTTATGTGCAAATGTGTGTGTGTGTGTGTGGGTGGAGGGGGAGAGCTTTCCTTTGGGATCACTTTTGGGAAAATTAAAACCTCCGCCCACGGGCCATGCGTTCATGCTCTTATCGATACCATTTACTTCTATGCCACCGGGCTCCGTTTCACACCGGACCGAACCTATTTGAAAAGGGATGGGAATGATAACTCATAAATACGAAAACATCTCTCCCGGGCCCCTACATTAGGTGGGTTTACGAAAGGGTTTGCTGTCCGGCTTACGCACTCAGTTACGAAACCTTTTTTTTCCCCTCCCTCTAAAAGGATCGCTAGATTGGGGATGGAAGCTGTCGATATTTTCGCAGCAACCTGCTTCAATTTTTAGGTGCTATCGATGAAACCCTAAAGGTCGGCGTCGGAGCTTTTGTTGTGGTGGGGCCGATGGAATTTGCCGGCGCTCGGGCATCGCGCAGCATGAGCGTGCTTCACGGCAAAGGTGGAAAGCAAAGGTGTAAACTCAATCAACGCGTCGCACCCAATCGTTTTACCCAACCGGAAACTCCCTGAACGCTTGAAAGTGATTCCTGCTGTTTCCAAACCGCTCCCGAGAGCACCAAGGGAGTGATCGATTTTAATTGATTACCAACATTCTGGTGCCATTTTCAGCCCAATCTGACCACGTGGTCTCTGACGTCCGCACGTCGCCAGCATTGGCTTTCTCACTGGCGTCACTAATCACCACGTGGTCCAGTGCTTCGTTTCGTTCCGCCACCGCGCAAAGAGCAATTAAATTTTAATTTCTCTTCGTTTGTTCTTCAATGTGAAGAAAATTGTCAGATTTTCATACGCTTGTTCCTAACACTGTGGGCATGTTGAGGGAGCACCGTGGAGCTGCCCGACCGGCCTGCCCACCCGTCATTTAACCAACGTAACATCTCTGTTTAAAATTGTCCTTGTTGATTCCCTTTATGGAATTCATTCGCGGGGGGGAAAAATGGCTTACAATGAACCCATTCAACGCTGGCAATTTTGAACGCGAACGGCGTTGACAACGCCACCAAACGACGATGCAAATGATAATGAGGTTGATCATGATGAGAACCGGCACTCTCCAAACGTTCACTCGTAGGCCAGGGCCAGCGGTTACAGTGTGCCGTTGTGATTACCTGCACAATGATTAAAATTAATTAATTGCACTAAATCTTGCGCAGCCTTGTGGTGAAAGGTTCCATTTTCCGGCCGATCCGGCTAGGGACGTCCCCGCTTGTTCCGACTTGTAGCGAATTCGTTTAAATGGCTTTTATATTCTGCGGTCAATGAAGGATAATGGTGGTAATGGATTTTTTTTTGCTGCGCGTACACTGATTGCTGCTGATCGTTTCAAGTATTGCAAACGGTTAACGATCGTTCGGTGTAATAGCGGACAGGACAATTTTAATGGCGACGATTGAGCATAATGAAATCAACCTTCCCGGTTGAGCCGCTCGAGAATAAGCTCGTGAAGATTATGATTTCGATACCGGTGGGCGAATTAGCTTAACAGTACGAAACTCGACGTACGACAATAGCTAACAATGAGAAAGGGCAGATTACACGGACATGCAATGTTTCACTACGGGCAAATTAATTCCACCAACCCGTATGATAATTTGACGAACTGTTCAACTTTTTCCCCCTCCGGTCTGACGGACGGTCGGACGAGCTGCATAATGGGATCCGAACAATACGATTACAAACTTGCTTGTGCTGAATCTCCCCCTTCTCTCTTTGCCACCTTCACTCGCGCAACCAATTTGGGAAACTTTTCCGTACGTGCATTCGCCCGCAACTCTATTATGTCCAATTGCTGCCTTGCAACGCGATACAGCGCAACGGAGAGGGGCCCAAGGGCGGTGAAACAGGTTTCCCGGGGGCTGATCAACGTCTTTGAAAGCTCTCTGCACAAAATCCACCGCACTAATCGCCGCATCGACAGCCATTCATCGCTAATCTCCATCAATTCATAGCTAAAAGACGTGATAACAGCGAATCACAAGCATCATCGTCCAGCCAGCACCGAAGAATCCTTTGTCCTTTCGAGCCGTCGGATGCTACGTCAGTGCGGTGAAACTTGTTCTTCAGCCTGATGCTCTCCAGCGTGGCACGAGTGTTGGACGGACATTGTTCTTCTAATCCACCCTCGTCACTCGCACCCGATGCCACACGATGGTAAAAGCGCTGCCCCCCTCTACATGCTGCTGGGCCAGAACAATATGGGGAGTCCGCGGAGTCTCATCCGGAGACGGTTGCTGCTGCCAGCGATTCAACAGCGCTGGTTCCATTTTACAGAGCGATAGATAGACGAATGGATGCATAATTCATCCACATTTTGTCAAATTTCCCATTCATACATGTGCGGCGCTGAGCCCCATGCCTGGAGATGGCATTGTTGGCAGCAGGTTTCACCCATCACGCAGGAATACCTGTTTGTTCATTAGCAGGCAGCCACACACTCATCACTCATCACGGAAGGTGTGGCAAGGTGTGGCAACTGATGCAGCCATTGCACCCATTTCGGTCGGCACGAATTGCACACCGAACTTTATCCTTCGCTTTTTACGGGCGATATCATCGTGCCACCGTGACCCTAAAACCATGACGGAGGCGGAGTGTAAAAGCCACATGAAGGATCACTCCGCATGCAGGCTACTAGCGATGCAGCCGCGAGCCGGCCGCGGGGACAGAAGTGGGTTCAAGAAAAGTTTGCTTTGCCGTTTCGCTGAGTAAGAACCGGGTTACCTATCATCGTTGCACTCGGTAAAATGCTCTCAGAAGATGAATTTCACCGACCCCCCCGAAAAACTTTCGACAAAACTTTGCCAACTTTGCTTTCACGCTGGCGAACGCTGGTGTCTTGTGAGCCCTTTTTTGGGTCCAGCCAACCGACGGCTCTGACCGTTCGCCCGAACCCGCATTTGCCGAACTTGCACGACTTGCCCAAAGTCGGCTCGGCCCCTGCAGCTTTACAACGATTTTGGTGTAATTTATTTAAATTATGAATGGAGCCAGGGAAGCAACTGCAGCACCCGGAGCAACGTGAAAGTTTCGCTACAGGTCTTCGTCTTCGGGGCTCGTCTTCATGTGGCGTGATTAAATAATTAAATAATTTCCTCGTACGAACGAGCACGGACAACGGTGCGGCGGTGGTTTCCCCCTCGGACCGTTTGACTTGCCAAAGGTCCCGGATAAAAGACGATCAATACGTGATGTCGATGCTCGTTCGGGTCGGATTTGCTCGCAAAACATTAGCCCATTCCTTTGGGCCGTGCAACGACATCTTGTACATCCGTTCCGTTGACCGCGCACCAGGTGCACCAGGGGAAGGGTGAAAGGATGAATAATTTGTAATTGAATTTTTCCACCAGCCCGTTCCTGCCACGTGCCGGAATGTTTTGCACGACCTACAAGTTACGCTAAAGAAATTCGTTTTAAATGACGCACATCATCGGGCCGGTCACCGGTGGGAAGGTCAGCAACAAAATTAGATTACGATTAGTCGGTGCGGGTTGTGAAGGATGGGGCCTGGAACTTTCGCCCTGCAGGACGATCAAACTTCATCACATTCAGCAGCAGGTGGTGGTGGTGGTGGTGATGGAGTCAATGTTTGTTGGTTTTGGTTTTGGTGACCGAAAAGGCTGTGCTCAAATATGATCAAGTAATGAGTGACAAATTGAGTAAAATAAATGACGCCTGCAGCATGCCGATGGTTCTTTTGACAAAGTACATCAAGAAGATGACCTTTTTTTTGGAAAAGCAGCCATCAGCATCAGCATCTACCCTGGTTGAGTGTCATAACACAATAAAAGCCGGTTTATTTTAAAGATTAATATGAAATTTTACGAAGAAAATATATAATCACAAGTTGATTCGATTTTCTTTACAAATTTAGTAGCCCACATTTTTGGATACTCGATACCTCGAGTATATAACGGATAGTTCACGAGTTGGATAGCAAAAACCGGAAAATCCTCTTCCCACTCATGCGTAAGCGTGTTTATGTTATAGGATCCAGTTCTGTAACCATATGTCATATTGTAATAACCGGAATTATTCCTCCTTGTTCTGAATATTATCAAAGTCACACAGAAGGCAGCCGAGCAGAACAATGAAATAATTGATAGCAGGAGTTGTCTGTTCATCAATTCCAGTATGTAACAAAAAGAAAGCTCTAGGATGATCCTGGAATATTCATCGCTCCTAGTCAATCAAAAAGTCATACAAAAGTACAATATTTGTTCTCTTGACAAGCTCTTGGAAATGTTCGACGTGAGACATAACATTTTCTATGCAAAAGCCGTACACCGTATGCTAACAAATTGCCGCACTTAAAACCGGGACCACCAGGTGCCTCAACTCACCCCATCCCTGAGGTCCGATCTTCGGTACAGTTTGCCTGCAAGGGCCACACTGCCTTCCAGCAGCGATCGAGTGCGTCTGCTTGTGCATCGAGTGTGATCTTTGTAAATTTTGTACCGCTTTCCTGTGGAATGTTCATTCCGGGTATGAATTTGTGCGCCTGGATGCTGTTTTCCGGCAAACCGGCCAGTCTTCTGTTGATGAAACTTTCCGAATCGATACACTCTGGATTGGTTCGTTGGGTGGGGAGGGAGGGTGGAGGTGGAGGTTTTTGCTTCATGACCATCCCATCCAGCAGCGTCGATGCATGTTGAATGCCGCTCGGATAAATAGCTTCATCGAAATCCTGTTTCACAGTGCCGGTGAGTTCTTTCCATAAGGCTCAATGATGCTCGAGGCTCGGGCAACACTCTGAATACTTGCAGACAGCCTTCATACGCACTGAAAAACACACACTGAGTGGAGAGAAGACAAAAAGCCCCGTCCCCACTCGCACTGATACTGGAGCTGGATGTTGGTTGTATCATGCACGATGTAGTTTTGCAAGTGGGGTGGGTTTTTCCCGGAGGCCACAACGGAATGGAAAAGGGCGCGTAGGGTGAGTTCTTTGCTAGATGAATTGTTGTCAGATTGTTTTCATCCGTATATCAAGTGGCGTATCGAATGGTTTGCCCTGAAGTGTAGAGTGTTTTTCTACGTGCTTCATACTTTGACGTGGAGTAGAATTGCCCGAACGCTAGCGCCGGCACAAAGTACGTTGGTTGTTGTTTTCATGCTAGGAGTGATCCTTAGTTGTAACCTTTTTGCGCTTTTCGGGCGAGAGTAAATTAAACAAATGCTTGCTTTTGGCCAGGAGTGGTTTAAATGTTAACACTCCCGATCATTCTACTTGCTTTATGTCATTGTTCTATCATTTATATCCTTGAAGTTATTGAACTCCTCTTAGCGGACTCGAAATAATGTGCCGAAATGTGGTCTCTCACGAACACTAACGGCTTAATGCAATCTGCCCATTCAACCGGAAGAAAGGATATCATAATATCCTCCTCACTGTAGTGCATCTCCGGTTTACAACCCGTACTGTTCGATAGTTCGGCCCGCTCCCGAACCAGATTAGACAGTAAGTGAGCTTCGATTCAATTTTCTTAGCTCGCCTTTCCATTATCGACCATGCGTCAAATCCTTAGCGATTGGGTACGTTGCGAACCAACCGGCCGACGGCGATACCGACAGCGAACGAAACGGGGAAGGCACGCATGAGTTTCATTAATAATTACGCCCCTCCAAAATATCTCATTTACTGCCGGAAATAATCTCTGCCGCCGCGCAGTTGCACGATTAAATGATTCCCAGCGGTGCTATTTTCACCCACCGCTTATCATGTTTTCATACATGTTACGAGCGAGTTGTCTGCGAGCTACGTATCCGGGCGTATCCAACCACGGGCACGCAGGACCCCCCCAGGGCAACAGGGCCGCAAAATGGTAGACCAGGTTTGCCGATTAAGCCGGTAAACGTAATAAACATTTTTCATCCCCTTTCGCCATTTTGAGGTGGTGGTGGTTGCGTTTTTTTTTTTTTCCTGTAGGAGAGAGGTTGATGAGGCCAAAAATCCTTCCACTTAGGCTTATACTATTCCTACCCCACTGGGCTGGGGACTCTGAAGTCCGAGAAGGGAGAGAAGCATAATCTCCGCTACCATCCACCGTATCATTAATATTTCTTATTACGATGTTATTTTGGTGGTGTTTCCTGTTCGATTTTTCCGCCACAGCGCACACCCCACGGCGTTCGTCGGTGTCGCACTGCTCCAGTAGTTAGGGGAGTCATTGACTCACGTTGCTACTTTATGTGGTGCTGGTGTTTGGAGAGAGAGAGTACTAGATTTGCGTGCTACGTATCCATTGTATTAGCAACCACGCGGAGACAATGGCGCATCGACCATGTTCCATTATTCATCCACCGAACGTGAGCGGTGGCGTCCAGCAGACATGGCGCGTGAGTTGATTAGACCATCGCGCCAAACAATGAACGGTGTAGTATGTTCGACAACCTGGGGCTTGTTTTGTTAACTACTGTTTCACCTTGTGTGTGTTGGAGAACGTTAGATTATTTTACGAAGGGAAAGCCGATCATGAAACAGCCATTTAAATGAAGTTATGAACAAAGCGTTTCCATTACGGGGAGTCAGATATATTAACTTCATTTGTTGCGGTAGTTGCTTAATGTAAAGTACTGGCCTAATTTGACATTTTTACTTGCGTTTTGTTTACCTTCAGTGGTTAATGATATCAACAACGTGCTCTCTTGACAACGTGACAGAAACACACAAATGGTGAAAAACGGTCGGAGAAAATTTATAAATTCACTAGTCCAAATGTTTGGCCACCCAGCTACCGGGACTATTTTGTATGAAGAAAGTTTAAAAAAATCTAGTTGAAAAGGATATTAATGACACTTCCAGCAACACCAGCAACAGTTTTATTTTTAATTAAGAAAGATTTTGAGGCCTTTGCTTGTTTCAGGTTCCGAGGAAGAATTCAAGCTTTTGTTGAATGATTTTGTTTTAAAACTTGATAACAGCACATTAATTATCCTTTCCTTGTTGTTAACGTAATAGGCAGTATAATAACAACAAAGAAAAAGCTTTTTATCCTTGTGCAATTGTCAAATTTATCTTGTACACTCGGCACGTTGAAAGTTGCCATTGAAAAGCGCTCTCTGTGAGACCATTCTTGGAAGACTTGGTTTTAAGTCTCCAGCCAACAAATCATCCCATGAACAGTTAAGGTGTTGTTTGAATTTTAATACACGGTACGCCGAAGTTGAACACATTGTAAAAGTTGTTATCGAACAAGCGTGTGTGGAAAATTTTCGCACATTCTCAAACACACGACACATCAACCATTTTGCCTTGCAATGAATAACCGAGTGTTGTATGAGCGAACGGTGGAAGAAAACCGTCCCGGTTTTTCTGTTTGCAACGGGAAAAATCTTTTTCCATTAACTCGATGGTTCCGTTAAGTTAAAGTACTTTTTACCGAAACACCTCTCGCGAAAGCGCACGAAATGAAGCAATTTGATTTCAGCCAAAGTTTATATTGTTTGAGCATCGTCGAGAGCAGTGGCTCGTTGTTTTTTTTTTGCTGCCCCACCGGTTGAAACGTGGTGTTCAGCCACACCACCGAACAACACCCACTCAGTGGCAGCACACCTTTCGCAAGATTAGTTTTTTTTTTGCGCGCACACTTTTCTTCCCACCTTGCTCCTCAAATAGACTCGCAATTAAGCGCAAAACGAGAAACAGAAGCTAAATGTGAAAAATGAAAAACTTTCCATAATTTCCATGCTAATTACGCTAGACGTGTTTCGGGGAGGGGGAGGGCAGAATTTTGGGCATCATGTACCTGTACCTGTGCGGTGGGGTTTGGGGTGCGACTCAGCGAGAGCCTCTTGGCCCAAAAGCCGAAGACACCGAGCTTGGAAGAAAAAAAAAGGCACCAACGAAACCGAGGCAAACTTCTTTGCCTCCTTGATTGCCGATTCGAGTGAATGAAAATGGTGCAATTTTGGCCACCGTGTGCACCGCTCATTGCCGCACCCCCACCCCCCGCTTCCGGAACTGTCGACGTCGCCTCCTTTTCCCCTTTTCACCGTCAACGTCACCGTCAATCATGGGCACTGGGGATGAAAGTTTTTCGAGCATTTTCTTGAGCCATTTCGCAAAGGGGTTGAGCACAAGGGAAAGGCTTTGTTGACGAAGGCGTTGACTGGGCGGTCGTCGAGTGAGTGGCCGTGCAGCAGTGCGGACATAAATTTGCCACACCTACACGTCCCGCCCTACGTCGGGGTTTTCCAGTGTCCGGGACCGGAAACCGGGGCCACCGCCATTGCAAGCTCGACGCAAGCGACGATCGGCAGCAAACGACCCGAACTTCCTTCCGGTCCCGATTGCCTCGAATGGGCTGGAAAATCTGCCTGTAAATTATTGCTACCATTAAATTATGTGACATTAAATCCACAACCACTCCAGGACTTACGCTCCCTCCCGCTCCCGCTGAAGTGGTTCAGTGCAACCGTACGGGATACGCAAGACATTGTGCAGAGACATGGCCCCGTGTCCCGATTATTGCCTCACACATTGCTCTCGCCCCGGTTCGTTACGGTGCGTATGCGTATGTGTGGGTACTTGAGACGGACCCGATCTGCAAAACCGGGCCAATATCATTCGGTTTGCTTATTCGCCAAACAGGCCCGCTGCCTATTTATGGGCAAATTAAGTTTAAACGTTCCAAACCGGCTTCGAGACCAACTGCCTCACGTTGCCGGGTCCGGCATGACTAGTCACGGGTTGGAAGTGAGGCGGGAGGGAGGGAAATGGCCGGATGGCACCGATGGGGGTTACGATGCAATATTTATTTATGGATTCAATGAACGTCGTTTGACGACAGCGTACGCCTTACGGGACCAAATTGTTCTTGTCCCGGCAACCGAATTACACGTGTCCCGGTGTACACATGCGTCCCATTTCGCCCGTCTCCAGTAGCCATAATTCTCTCGCGCTCGCATTCTGCTGCATCGTAAACCAACGTTGCGGAGGGGCGGACCGGGAGCCATTTCACAACCGCCAATGATCGATAAGTAGCGTGTTGTTCGCATGGTTCGGTTCATAAATCAAGGAAAATTCAGTTGTTTTCCCAACAAAGACACTCTTGCTCTCTCGCTCTCTCTCTGTTGCTGGCAATAGATGTGATGTGGTCGGATAGGTAACCATAGCAACGCATAAATACACCCCATCTGTGCAGGTACTTTGCATGTGCCGATCGATCAACGCGGTGCGTGGGGCGATATCTTCCCATTTCGGTGGTTTCAGGCTAGAGCCACAAGGTCACTGGCAAAGATTTTGCTCATAATCGTCACAGATTATACCACTGGAAGACGCGACGCCACATGGACGAAGGAACCATTTCACGGTCGGCACCGAACGACACCGTGCTGGAAGATGCCAATTAAATGGAGCTGTTACCGAGCTGTTTGTAGCTCGCCCGTGCGCTAATGACTTCGTGGGAATGGTGCTCGTTTTTGCTCGTCCATCGGTGACACTGGGATAGTAAAACAGCCAGTAAACATAAAACCAGTCACTCGCAAATGAGGTACAAGTAATCGCCACCCAATAACGTGTACACCTTGTTTCGCACCGTTAACAGTGCGTTGTCGAATCGATGGAAAACGCATTTCCCCGCGAATGGCAGCAGGCGGTGCAGTCAAGTAGACGTTGCACGTGCGACAACCAAATAAAACTGTAGCTATCTCCCTCGGCTACAGGTTGTTTGTACTACACGCGCTACAAGTTCATGCTTGTGTTTTTTTTTTTGTGTTGCAATACATGCGTTGTGATTTAATCCAGTTCCTTGCTGTGACATCATTGTAACGAGCGCATCTTGTCAAATAATGCAGGATTAATGAAATGCTTTCCAGTTTCAAAGGGACGGAACCTCTCGACCGGTTTAAGTACACTTAACGACCGAACAGTGCGTGGGCAGTTGCGTACGCCCAGCCGAAAAATCAACATCGAAACGGTTGCCTCTGCAACGACTCTGTGCTTTATCCTTCCGCAAAGGTGCGACGGTCTTGGGGGACTGACATTTAAAAGGTAAACATCCACCGACAACTGTCGTCGTTCGCGATGGTCTGACCACATACTGGTCTGCCATTCGGTGGCCATTTTGTCGGGCAATCTGGCAGGACTCGTGGTGTACAACAACGCCGTAACCGATAACTCAACACCTTTATTGCCGTAAAGTACACCTTCCGGTGAAGTGCCGGCCCATCCCGTTTCGTTCGGGGCTACCAAGGGAGAGCACCAAATCCGGCCACATATGCAAATTAATTCATTAAACGTGATGTGTATAAAAATTCCTCACCCACCCCCGGGTCGGGATGCTCCAACCCACTGCAGGGCATTGGCAAGTTTAATTAAAATATCAAGTTCCCGTTTCGCTGAGCGCGGTGCTCATGGGGATGCGAAACATTACACGCCGTTGTTTGATGCCGCCGGAAATAAATGGGCAATATTTCTGTGCGCCTCATAATGAAGAAATCACTTGAAAAAGCCGAATATCCTCACTTGGCTCCGTCCCGGGTTTAAGCGGGTAGGTGGAAAAATTGTGAAACAACTTTTTCCACCACTCAACCGTACCGCTTATTCTTGAGGCGGCCACAAGTAGCGGAAGCCACTGCACGTGTACGCATACCGCTCGAACCGAACGTTCCGCCACGGATTTCCCACCCCCGACAGCAGTAGAAGCTGAAGGAAAGGTTACGAGATTAAAAAATGGGAACCAGAGCCACCTTTGTTTGCTCCATCTTTCCCCACGGCAGCAGCAACATATTTCACCGCGCTCGGTAGGTCGGTAATCTTCAAACATGCCGAACTTCAAGCGCTGTTTCGCGCTAAGCAACGTGAGACTAATTTTAAATTCCTACGCGAAACCTCGTTGCTGCAAAGGGTACAGAGCCGCTGCCAGGCACACACTTAAAGTCATCTTGCTACCTTGGTGGATGGAAAACCTCGAACCGTGTGCTTCCAAACGCAGCAACATTAGTGTCTGCCTGCCTGCTAGATATTCATTTACATTTTATCAATTAACTAACCGCCGGCATGCCGGTCAGACTGTCGCTGTAATTTGAATTTATAAACTCAGCAGACAGCAGCACATATCGTTGACATTGGGGTGGTATTAATTGGATCGATTGATTCCGTGAATTTGGTTCGGTTCGAATCGTAACGGAGGGTGCGTTTGCTGGTGGAAAATCAATCAAGGAGAAAGCACCACTGTAATATCTCCGACCGGAATTAATTACGCGAATAATACAGAGATCGCATCAGGAATTTTACCCTTTTCGCTTCGTAAATGCACATAAATTGGTTATCATTTTATCGAATCGAAGCAAAATATACTTATTGATGATGATTCACTGACTGATTCTGCAGTAATTATGATCTTTCTCATGAAAATTGTGTAACTATAAGTTTATTGTTGTGATGAAATTTCGACTAAAATTTATTTGCTTTGCTACCTTCACCACGCAGGAATTACGTCAGCAGCGTCCTCGGCCTCGCTGCATCACGCCGGCAGCGGCACGTCAACGGCCTCTTCGTCGCCTGGGTCCGCAGCTGCCCTGGTCGCCGGGGGACTCTCGTCACCGGCGTCCTCGCTGACAGGGCCGGCGGAAAAGCCCTACTTTGACGATGTCAACTCGCGCAACGTTACGACCGTCGTGGACGACACGGCGATTCTGAAATGTCGCGTCAAGCACAAAGGCGATAGAACGGTAGGTCATTAAATAACGATATAAATTATATTTTCTCTCTCACACACAAACACACCCTAGCGCATCGAGACACACAGCGAGTCCTGCAGGCATAATTGGTGCACGGGACGCATTTCGGAACGGCTAACCAAGCCCGGGAAATCTGTTGTTTCTAGCCTGGAACTGACCCATCCATCGTGACCCAGCAATGTCGTTGTCCGTTCTAATGCATTCCCCGGGCTGGACATCCTTTTTATGAACATCCTTCTGTCACTTACCCGCATGATGGCACGGGACGTTCGGCCGGTGCGTGTGTCACTGCATTAGCGACCAGGAACGGACCGTCATCGTCCATCAAGTGACCTCACCGTCACGGTTTGGGCCGTATATCTTTTATTTCTGTGACCGAAACCGAACGCGGAACATGGGTTGTACATAAATATTTAACCTCGCCGGCCCTCAGCGTTCATCCACCCTTCGGGCGCCACCGGGTGGGCGTGAGTGTGCCACCAGTTCGCAGGAAGCAACCAGTTTCGCAGGCCTCGATTGTTGTGGCGTGTTTCGTCATCGACAGCTTCTAACATCGCGAACGACGCCACGAAGAATCAAGATAGCAGCGGCGAGCGCCCAGCGCCACACTGGGTGGGAAAGTGCGAAACGGCGTAATTCATTTCACTTCCATGAATAATGATTTGCATAATTAATTCCGCGCCCCGAGAGCGGGCTCACCCGGTGCGTCGTAGATTGGGATGCACTTTACGCTTCGGAGGGACTCGTTTTTGTGTGTGGCTGCAACTGCTCCTTCTGGTGTTGGCTGGCAGCACTGGTGGTTAGACCATATAATTACAGTCAGCCCACTCTACGTGAAGGGATGACCGGACATGGGAGGGTGGGGGATGCATTTTCACCAATTTTCATTTGCTACCACTGCGCTTATGCTGTTTGTTAGTTTTATCATTTCACTCTTTTCCACAATGGGGTGCGCCATTGTGTTGATTCCATGCCGGCAACTGCCGGCCATTCGACAGTAGAAAGGGCTTGAGTTTCTCTCTCTCTCTCTCTCTGTTTCTGTGGTACCTCACTCCATTTGCACTTGATAGATGGATTGATGGAAGCGTGGAACGTGATCCATTCCTTGGGGTTGTTGGGGTTTTGGGTTGGGCAAAGTTTCGTTTTATAGCGCACCACGCTGGCTGCAACATCATTGCCGCGGGAAACTAGAACTTCCCTTTTCGGGCTAATGCAAAAACCGCTTCTTCGGACACGCCACGGCCACGGGGCGGCGTCCCGTGGTGCGAGGAATTAAACGAGCACGTCGGCGCCATTATTTGCGGGAAATGGGCATTCCTTGGACGTCGTCGTTACGAGTCAAACGGTGGCATCGCGTTTCGCCCGTTTTTTTTTCTCCTCGGGAAGCGATTCGCCACGGTGACGCTCGGGCTGGCGATAGAACTCTCGCACCGAAAGAAGTGTTTTATTTAACTGCTCCTCTTCTTTTTGGGGGTTGGGTGTGTGTGTGTGTGTTTGTGTGTGTGTGCATTACCTCCATTTGCTAGATTTCGCAATCAATCCTCCGGAAATGTGTGCCGCCTACGGGCACAACGCCGTGCATAAACGATTTTTGAGCTCATTTTCCTGTCAATTAGACGTCGTTAGCAAGACCGATGATCATGATGTCCCGGTCCGGGCTTGAATGTTTGGAGTGTACCGATTGAGCCACTGGCTTGCCGCGTTAAAGGGGGTCGAGCATGTACTAAAGTTTCGGTGCACTCAAAATTCCAGTGAGGCCAACACTCACACCACTCAGCATCACCTGACTGTGCGAGGTCACACGCTAATGGCGAGTAATCGAATTGGATGATTTTAAATTTCCACATCTGTCAATTAGAGGAATTCAACAGGGCCCACCGTCAGGTCTGTCGCTGGTTGGGTGGGAGGGTTTTTTGGGAAAATTTGCCTGCGGAGTGAAAATTAAATTTCCCTCTATTTTGTAGTCCACCGCTCGTCCCTGGTGTTACATTCACCAGCAAACAGAATTATCGCATTTTGGCTGCGGACGCTCCTTGCATCCGAACGAACGTTTCAACGAGATTCGGTCCAATCTTTTACTAACCAAAAAAAACTCCATGCTGAGTGGGTAATTCGGCCAACAACTGGTGTAGAGTGGAGTGTCAGTTTTTTGGATACCGTACAGCCAAGCCAAGCGCCTTTTTCGGTGGCCGGAAGCTTGTCAGTTCGTTATCGCCAACCAGAACGTGGTAAACGGTTGCCCATTCCATCCGCTGGCCGCCCCAACCTGCTTGCGCCTGGGCTAGGAAAAGATCGGGTATATTATTTAGGATCATCGTTATCATCGTGCTCATCATCATCATCGTCGCCGCCACCACCACCGTCGACGTCATCTGTCGGAAGTGGTCGGACAGTTCTGTTGGTGATGAATTTCAAAGAACTGGAGCATAATTCGTGCGATGTTTCGTGTCGAGATCGACCGCTCAAGTGGCGAATGCTCGCCGATCCAAAGCCAATGAAGATAAGGATTGCTATCCGAAAAAGGCTCACGCCCGTCCCCGGTACGGCCGTGTACCGAGATAATGTTCCGCAACCACGGCCGGAGTAATTAGTAATCAGGGCGTTAGTAAGGGAGACAGAAAAAAACCATCCCCCAAAAACACGGCACAGACAGGGGGTGGAAAAGTTTTCCCCAGCACGACGTCCCCTTTCGCCCTCGCTTTCTCCATCTCTGCGGGCGAGCCTTCAAATACAATTATGTCCGGTTTTGATTGATGACTTGCCGACAAACTTTTCTTCACGTTTTTTTTTCTCTGTGTGTGGCCACCGTAGACGCAACGGCCCGACAAACGACACCGTTTGTCGGCAAGGATTAAACGGACATGATAACGATGGCCAAGGACGGTGAAGGAACTGCACGTCGCATTGCGTCGCACCGAATTCCGCAACCGAACGTGGTTCATTATTATGTCGACCCGGAACCCGGTGCGAAGCCCGGACAAAAACGAGCCTCAAATCTGTGGGGTTAAGAGTTTGATAAATTTTCGGACCAACTTCGGCCGGCCCGGGAAGTTTTTCATTGCAATTTTCAGCATTGCCAGCGCACTGGGAACTGTTAACGTATTCCATTTCTTATAGCGCCATGGTGTGTGTCCGATTCCGGAGAGCAGATTTTATCAACACCCCGCGATGGCAAGAACGGTCGCTTCTTTGTCGCTTAGCCATCGTATTGATAGGCCTGGCGGGGGTGAAAAGTTCCAATTTGAGTTGAAAATGAGCTTGAAAAATTATAATTTTTTATGCATTTCCATCCATTGTGAGCTTGGCTTAATCCAAGGTCTTCCTCTTCCTGCGTGGTTTCTGGTCGGTGGTAGGCCAGCTTTTGTCACCAGAAGCGATGGATTCAGCGTAAAATATTCATCAATCTGACTTCCACCAGTGCGGGGGATTGTGCAGCGGCGGAGTTGACTTCGGGGGCCCGGAGCAGCCGAGAGGTCTAATGAAAAGAATAAATTCCGTACCGAAAAGCATCGAATCACGGTGGCTTGTGATGAATAAAACATCGCAAAGGTAGCAGATCCATCTTCACACCGGTGAACTTGCTGCCCAAGTAGCCCGATTTCAAGTAGACACCTGGAGGCATCTTCGCATGCTCGAGGAAATGAGACGCATGAATAAAAATTATCATCTCCTGCCGTGGTGCAATCGTAACCGTGCATGGATGGATGGGCTTGGGATGGGACAGAATAAAAAGTGACAGCTGATATTGCACAGTAAAAGTTCCGCCGGCTCAAGAGTGTCAATTTCATCCGCCCAAGAGCGGTGGCAATGCAGAAACTATCATCTCCATGCTAATATTGTCCTTTCTTGTTCGGATGACGGAATAGTTTCAGCCACCAATCAGCATACTTCGGCGAAGAATTATTCTCACTCTGCATTGCCAAAGTGACGGTTATTACGTAGCGAAACTCGAGCAGCTGACTCGGCTCCCAGGGACAATGATGGAATGCTTTTCTTGTATGCCCGTTCTCCATCGTACAGTTGTCACACCGCTCCAGTCCTCTCGAGCGCAATGATTGATGAGTTTTATCACTGCTTCAATCAATGAGGGAAACAATTTGCTTCAAATCGATTTAGTTCGAATCACAATCGTTCGTACGTTTTGAAGTTGCGTTGCGTCCTCATATCCGCATTTCCGTGTGTGTCTTCGCTAATGGGCATGGGTAAGGTTAAAGCCAGGGCCCAAATCCTACCATCTTCAACTTCGGCCACCATGTGCTGCTTCGATGTGAACGATTTAGGCGTGTTTGAACCCATTCGTAAGCGGTAGTTCATGTTTTTCTGAGTCACTTAAGTGACTCCACCTCCGAATGCGAATCCGTGTCGGTATCTGCTGACGATGTTGATGATGCTTCCTAATTCTTCGAATGCTTCGTCCATATCACCCACACGTGGAGGGCGTTGTTGTTTTTTGTTTCTGCATTTCCCGTTGGTACGAATCCTCTTGTGAGATTATGTTAATGCTTGCTAAACGAGCATATAACCCCAATCCGAGCCCACGCCGTCGAGCACCACATTCCTATCGCCTGCCCCAAATAACCGAGCTTAGGATCCATTCGGTGCTACGTATATAAATACGTATCTCCACTCTGCCCTTTAATAGGCCCTTGGCAAATCCAAAAACAAAAATAATGACGTCTTTGATGATGATAATACTACGGTCGTAGGAGGCTCTAGCTAGCTGGCTTTTAAAATCCCTACATCTTCAACGAACGTCTCTCGCTCTCTCGCTCTCTCTCTCTCTCTATCTCTTTCTCATCGGCTTATTTAAAGACCGTTTGAAAAATCAACGAGCGCTAAACTTTCGCTCATCATTGTCTTATCGCACAAGGCAAAACAACAAACATTACCGGTCCGGTTCGGGGTCCCCCCAACCGAACGTTGTCACAAGACAACCCCGTAAACGGTCAATTAGCCGATGTCGGCGAACGGCCAACGGAAAGTTTACCTCCGCTTCCCGAAAAGCGCAAAAACCCGAGGAATTAATTAGCATCGGCGTATCGGTTGTTTTTCTTGGAAACCACGATAATGTGGCCACTTTTTCACCGGGCCACTAACCATCCCCCCACCAAACGTGATCCCGTCCCGCACAAGATGGCTCGTAATTGGCTATCCCAAGCTTAATTTAATCAGCCAAACGGCCAGAGACCGAGAGTCTCCTGAAGCTGCGTCTGCACCGTCCCTTCCTTACCCGCGGCCGTAAAACGTCATGTTGTTTTAGTGGACAGATTACTGTTTGGTAATCATTTACTGAGTAAACAATGGCAAACAACCCCAACCCCGAAAGTTTTTCCGGCGAGCGAATCTTACCCGAAAGAATAGGGTTATAGACACACTCGTTCCCTTCTGGGACAATCTCGCTCTCACTCGCTGTTGCGAACTTTTCCCGTGCCTGGGTTTGGGATTAAAACAAACCAAGAAGGAAGCACGATGAAGAGAACGATTGGGTTGGAATGGGATAAAAAACGGAGGACACGAGCCATTGCTAGCTGCCTAGCTGGTTCCCATTCCCAATGGTTTGTGAATTTGCTCAAGTAATCAACATTCCGAGCTCTGAGTAACCGACTCGGCGAGATGGAAAACCCTTGTCTTGCCTTTTTCTTTGCCTGCGACTCGACACAGCTGGAGTCGTTCTACAAGCAAATAGCGTTCCGAGCCAACCTTAGCCCCGCTAACGCCCGGACGCACCTTTTCGTGCATATTCCACGTGGATGTACGTGTTTACCGGACCGATAAACAGGCGGATCCCGAGCCTCGGCTCATCCCGTTTGCCGGGGTGATGATCGGTCGATGCTTTCGCACATGTTGGGTCCCGGATTGAACCTTCACCGGCTCGTCAATGGACATGCGTCTCGTGCGGCACGCTGCTGGTGCCTGGCAAGTGTAGCGAGCGTAGCGCAAACATAATTGAAAATGGAAATTTATTTTACACGTTCCCGATAAGACCTGCAAAGCGGGGCAGGAATGCTTCATCATTTGTTCCCGGACGGCGCCCTAATCCGGGCACGAACGCCTGGGCCTTAAGCATCATCATTCCTCGGCACTGCACCCGGTGGCAGGGAAATCCAGTTGTATCCTCGGATAATCGTCCACGGCAGGCGGTAAGGCAGGCTGTTACGAAGGCCGAGAATGGAGTCTTAAGTGGATCCTGAAAGGATACTAATCCGCACCATTCACCGCGAAGAACGGACCCTCCTTTCCGGTGCGAGACCTGCCAAAATATACGCACATCTCGTAACGAATCGCTGACACGGTGTAGTCACCCTTTTTGCAACAACGGGACCACCAACCGAGAGCTGAATGGGCGTACCTTGTCGTTCTAAAAAAAGAACTGAGCCGCCCCGGCAAAGTTCCAGCACCGGGCAGCATGGCTCGAAACTCGAAACAGTCGGTAACGAGCGGTGAAATTGATTGAAATCAATCACCCGAGGGAATTCTCGAACGTCAAGTGCGCGCTACATCATCGATGGCACGAAACCACGGGACGGATCTCGGTTCTGCCGGTTCCGGATGCCACGGGGAAACGGGGTCAACGGGGTAACGGCAGAAGGGAAGGGTTGGCAAGAATTCGAAAGGGAAATTTATGTCGAGGTTTGATTACGAGCAGGGGCACAATAAAAACGATGATTTGATGAGAAAACATCGGAGCATCGGTGCCCCGGTGCTGCTACGCGTTGTGTGTAAAGGTGGCTCCAGGCATCCACCGTTCTTAACCCCGGCGATCCGTTCCATCCGGATATCCTGCCATGGTGCAGGGTTCGCCGCATATTTCGCGCATTTTGAGCCTCGCCCTAACAAATTCAACACACACACCCAAACCCACCCCTCCAAAGGGCCCGGAAAGTGAGTTTCCGACGAGTAGGTTTGTTATCTTCATCCACCGTCGGTATTTGATTACGAATCAAAATATTGATACAAGGTACGTCGTGCAGCGCACCCAAAAGAGGAGTGGTCCACGGTGTTCCACGGAAAATGCCGTCCGTTTTCGGTTCCATCACCAGGACCAGGACGTCAGATGTGTTTTGTTGTACCTGTTGTCAACTTTAAACGAATCGCAAACCCTGATGGATGGATTAACATATCTCCTGACGTGGCTCAAGACCGCGATTATGATGCGGTGGTAAACAGCGGCGGATTAAACGGCAGGCGCAATAGGCGGTCGCCTGGGGCCTCGCCGTATTGGGGGCCCCAACAAATTTGTGCCGATTGTGCGATTTTTGGAAATTTTACAGCAGAGTTAATTTATAGCAAAAAAATTAATTTAAAACGTAAAAAATTGATCAAAAATATCTTCCTTGGTTATATAAAACATTGGTTTCTAGGTGATAAATTAAATGCAGAGAAGAATATCGACTTTGTGACTTTAAAGTATAAACGAAATTGAAGGATTTCCGAATGTATAGTACCAGGAGAGCATCCACGGAAGAGGTAGCTCCTGCTAATTTTGCCCGCCTAAAGGTATGCAATGTTTAAACACTAACTTTCCCGTTGGTCGAGAAAAATTTCTTTGAAAACTACCAGTTTTTGAATGTATAGTACCAGGAAAGCATGCACGGAAGAGGTAGCACCTGGTACTAGCGCCGTAAGGTATGCAATGTTTATACACTATCTTTGCAACCAACTTGCAATGCAATGCGCCGTAAGGTATGCAATGTTTATACACTAACTTTGCAACCAACTTGCAATGCAAGTTGTACCGGCCGAGCAAGATGGCGCGCAAGATGGCGCCCAACGTCGAACTTGTATGCAACAAACTTGCATGCAAACTTGCATGCAAGTTTTTGCATGCAAATTCTTGTATGCAAACTTGCATGCAAGTTTGCATGCAAGTTTGCATACAAGTTTGCATGCAAGTTCTTGCATGCAAACTTGCATGCAAGTTCGAAGTTGGGCGCCATCTTGCGCGCCATCTTGCGCGCCATCTTGTCCGCCATCTTGGCCGCCAAGGGGGGGGGGGAGGGGGAAGGAAGATGTTACCTCTTGAAAAACATGCTCTCCTGGTATCGGAAATCTGAAAACAGCTGGTTTGTATGAAAAGTTAGTGTATAAACATTGCATACCTTACGGCGCATTGCATTGCAAGTTGATTGCATACCTTACGGCGCATTGCATTGCAAGTTGATTGCATACCTTCCGGCGCAGTACCAGGAGCTACCTCTTCCGTGGATGCTCTCCTGGTACTATACATTCAAAAACTGGTAGTTTTCGAAGAAATTTTTCACGGCCAACGGGAAAGTTAGTGTTTAAACATTGCATACCTTTCGGTGGTTTTTGAGCAAAATTGCTGCAAAATTTTACTCGACCAACGGGAAAGTTTGTGTTTAAATATTGCAACCTTTCGGCGGTTTTCGACCAAAATTGCTGTACAAGGTGCTATCTCTTCCGTGGATGCTTTCCTGGTATCGGAAATCGGAAAACAGCTGGTTTTGTATGGAATTTCGTACCAACCGACGGGAAGTTTGAGCGAGATGAAGGATGCTTTCCGTTTCATCCATCTTCCTTACACTAGCGATCGCTCTCACGGATTTGATAGTATGCAATGCAATAGTGATGGGAAAATTTATTCCACACTGCAGGTGTCACCTCTTGAAAAACATGCTTTCCTGGTTTCGCAAATCTGAAAACAATTGTGTTTTTCATCGCTTAAAACATCAACATGAGCAAAACTCATGTTGTTGTCGCCTCAGATTGTTACCGTAAAGTAAACCGATTGAAAACTGTGCCTTGGGCGAAAAATCGTAGAAGGCGTTGGACTAATCAGGAATCGTAAATATACGTAAATCGTAGAAAATGTGATCCAAGTAGTGGCTTACTAGGCCCGTTTACAGGGCTACGCAACAGAAATCTGAGATGTACACAAGGGAGCTTTCTTTCCGAGACTTTGCTGGTGTTGATAAATCATGCTTGAAGTACACCTCCCTAACACCGATGATGCCGTAGCAAAATTATAAATTTTAAAGGGGGGCCAAATTATATTAATTATTAGGCCCCCCTTTAAAAATTCCACCCTGGGCCTCCAAGGGGATTGATCCTCCACTGGTCGTAAATAATAGTGTAACCGCTTGTAATCCGATGCACTGCTTTGGAAAACTTTCACATCTCGCCATTCATCTCGACGGAGAAAATGGGAAAGTTTTTGCATCTCCATACAACCAGCTTCATCGAAGTTCTAGAGTAAATGAAATGAAGTGCAAAGCTAGTCACTTTAGATTGGGTTGGAATTGATGAGACCAAAGCGCCACCGCGAGCACTGCACTAAAACAAAATACCTTTTTTTTACGACCACAGCAGCAGCACAGCAAAAAAAAGGAGAAAAAAAACGCTCCCAACCGAAAGAACTCACGGGCACTGGAGGTGGAGAGTAGTGGTGGTGTGGCAAAGTTTGAAAGAGGATTAAATTTATCGGATGTTAATGCAGAACGAATTACGCTGACTCCGAAACTGTTCAACCACAAAGCCCTCACCGCTTTCGGTCGCAGTGTTCGCAGTTGGAAAAAAGGAGGGAGGAGTGCCGCAGGAGGCTACACAGTAGTTCGGCTGAATCGACTGAATCCATGGGGCAAAAGTTTAGAGCCATTCTCACTAGCTCGCCCGACCGGGATAGCGTTAAAATCGATCGGACTGACGAGATCGTTTAATTGAAAAAAGGCGTCGATGGCAACACGATGCGAAAAGGGCGATTCGTTACGATTGAAAAGTTTCCCAATTGCTACCACACCGTACACCGATTTCGACTGGCGCGATGGGTACACCGATGGGCCACAAAGTTCAGCGCTGTGTGTTTCTCGAGCGAACGAACAAGGAAATGGAACGAATCGAGAAACGAATTATCCATTGGGACTTAACGTTTTACGAGCGAATTGTGCTTTCCCAAACTGGCCACCGGGCGTAATCCTGGCTAGCCACTTTCCAGCATGAGTACCCCCAGGCGTTGGTTAGTGGCGATGGATTAAAACTCTTCCCTTGCACTGGGGCGAACGAAACATACCGGAGGGGGGTTTGCGTTGAAAAACAATCAACAACACTCTCTATTCTCGCATTCGCTGCTCAAAAAAAAGCTCCTAAATGAACGAACGACGTCATCGTGTGGTCGGTGTCCACTACTATGTTAGCCCGCGGGGTGTTCCTAGCGGTGTTTGCTGAAATTCGAGCCCTAGCCAATCAAAAAAGAAACTGCCGGCTCGAAACTTCCTTCGCAGTTCATTTATTCTATTATCAACAGCCCATTATCGGATTGCCACGACCGGAAACTCGTGCGTCCCAAACCGTACCAGCTGGGATTCCGGGAAGCGAGAGCAACAAGAGCCCAGAGTGGTCCATACACCATGCAACACCATCCAAAGGTGGATGCCGGCGGAGGTGTTGATTGTTGTTCTTATCAAGCGCGCAGGGCCGTAAATCTTGACAGAGAATAAATAACTCGTTAAAAAATTGGTCAACTTTTGGCACCCGGGAGAAGAAAGTACCTAAAGATACTGGAAACCCATCGCTACGGTTGAACCTTGGGAATGGAAGGAAGATGATACTGATGTGGTTGGAGGAACTTCCCACCCTGGCTGGCCACTCTTCGTTATCGTCCGATGCCATTTGTTATTTGTGTTAATTAAATTAATAATAATGACTTGCCGACTATCTTAAACTGCTCTCGGCGTTTTATTACAGTTCCATTACGACAGGGAGAGAGGTCCTTTCGAGAGCCTTCACAAGCCGGCCTCATTATCACAGACCACAGCTAAATAACGGAGTAGGAACTCATATGCATAAAGACACGATTTCGCAAGTTCGACGCATTTCTCAAGAGGACTTCCCTTTCTGCGGGAAGCAACACAAAGCTACCGCAATTAAAATCCCACACAACACATCCGGGAGTGGAAACGGCTAGCGGGACAAGCATGGTCCTCGTTTGTCGAGGGACTCAGGCTGGAAGATAACTGAATTTGTGGCAAATAAAACAATTTCTGCTGTGGATGAATTTTAACCGAATCACACCCGGAATGGATACGTGTTATCATATAGCGATGACGTCCAACACACGCGTACAAGAGTGAGATGTCGTGTTATTCATCACCAGAGATGTTTCATGAGCTATGGTTTACAGGAACGACCAGCTCGAATTGTAAGACCGACGTTGGTTTTAACGCACCTCAACACCTTGTGGCGCTGCTGACGATCCTTGGTTCTTGTTGTTACGAAGGTCCGCAGTTCGGCATCCACACATGATTACTTTAATCTAATTGGCCTTATGGAAAATGTAAACAAATAGCTGTCAAAAGGTTTAGATTTCCACCAGTAGAGACGCGAGAGGCGTACCAATTTTCTTTTAGTAGGCCTTGAACACTATGTTGTTCCTTTTTGAATGGTATTTCTTTTTTTTTTAAGGGTCCACTAAATTGTTAAATGAGTGATTGTCCACTTAAATAAAAAAGTTTGACATTTTTTGGCAAGTCTTTTTTCTAATTTCATCGAAATATCTTGACTTGAAAAAAAAATCTCTTAACGTCCATTTGAGTAACTTATCCTGCCGCCTTAAAAAAAAAACGCTCATCCTGCCTCTTTGAAGCGACCTGTTTCATGCCATACTGCTGTTAACACTTCAATCGTGGTTGATTTTATCATCTGCTATGCGCGCATTACCGGTTCTAAATTGAGATTCTTCCTCCCACAAACACAATATGCTGCTGTAACATTATCTCGACTTGTGTTTTTCCCAAAGTTCCCGAATGTTACTGCGTTTGATTTTACCGCTCATTATTCCCACACGCTTGCCGAAACATACACTCCATAAGCTCCCCCGCAATCGGCACACGAGCCCAACCTTTTTCCAGGCGTACTTTTTCGCAATTTGCATTTACCGGAGAACGACGTGACAAAATGACATTTACAATATACAAACTGAGCTTATCTGTTCTTAAAGTGTGTAATGCTTCACCTGCTCTGCTCTGCTCTGTGCCCATTTCTCGCCGCCTCCTCAGGTGATTCCTTACCTTCAGCAAGCAACAACCAATCGAACGTTGAATCCTTCGCCCTAAAACAATCACCCACACACAGAGAAACACTCAGGGATCCCAACACACATGGCAGGAAAATTGGACTCGGCTACCGCATCTTCGCTCCCGAGCAGAGTTTCAAGCAGCTGTCCTCGAAAACTCATCCCGAAGCCCTCTGTCGGCAGGTGTACTAAATTGCGTTAAATCTGGTACTTAAAAGAAGATTACACATGCCTGGTACATGAGCAAAAACATCGGTTCCCGTGCATGTAAGCACACGTCGCGTCCCGTCACCTCCGGTCACCCACATGTGGACGGGGCCACGTGGATCCTGCCGCCCCCGGATCTAGCTTCACCGAACCGTACGTGCCGGGCGCTCGAAGGGTAATTATCGAGTCAGTGACAGTACGCTCGACGTATCTCGTCGTAAGCTTCCCCGCTCAGCATATGCTAAGATGGGGCCTCATTCTTGGCGCGTAGCCGCGAGACCACCAACCTCTCACTGCTTGTAGTGGGATTTTCTTATTTTCCTCAAGGATGCTCTGCGTGTAGCCGGAGCTGGCTTTTATGAAAACGTGTCTAATTTAAAATTGATTACGGCGCGAAGATCCCGTGCACGCCCCGTGTACTACTGGTGAAGATAAAGCGCGGTAGTGGCAGTTCGCCGGGACCGTTAACATGATTAGATTTGACTTGCTTCATTATTCAAAACATTCGCCATCCAATGGAACCATTTCCCTTTTCAAATGCACATTCACGAAACCGCTCTCCCACTTCTTTGCGCTGTCAGGAGGGAAAGCCTGTCCAAACTGAGACACACAAGAATCGCACACACACACACACACAGTGAGACGTGCGTGAGCAAATGGCATCCTTCGAGTGTCTCATTATGGGTAACGTTTTATCGTTATCGGTGTAATTTGTTATTGCAAACGATACCAGCTTTGAAGCAATCGTCGGTGTAGCGAGGTGAGCGGCGTATAGGGAAAGAGGTAGCGAAGGCAAGTGTCACTCAAGAATCGGCCTCGAGGAAAAGGTCCCTTACGTCATACATGTCATCCCCGGCGAAGAACAGGGTGAACCGGTGAAGAGTGGGTGTCGGCTGAGGCGATAATCACATCACCCAGCTCCCAGGCGAACTTCACTCTTCAAATTTAATTACGAACGTCAACCATGTCGCCCTTGCCTTCTTATGCGCTTATCGTTCACGTCCTGCTGGCCGTGTGTGTGTGTGTCTCCTTGTTCTTCGAAGCAGCGTAGTCGCTTTCGAACCAAAATAAATTAGAGCTCGAAAATGTTTTCTCAAATGTGACCAATTGTTGCGCTTTTTCCCGAGCCAGAGTGAACTGGTCTGATGCTCTGAAGTTTCGCCGAGCTTGGCGCTAGACGCTCGAGCATTCCCCGGGTCCAGTCCTTCTCAAGGTCGCCCAAAGAAGGGGACAGAACAATCGTACGGTGCTCAGTGAGCGAACGAACGAACGAGTGAACGGGGTCAAAAGGATCCATTACCAATTTCGTCGGGGCAAATTCGAATCTCTTCTAATTACACGCTTCGTTGGAAAGCTGTGTTCCAGTCGTTCCTGTCCAGTAAGTGTCGTTCGTTCGGCAACGAATGGTAGAAACTTCCAAATTTGTAAGGCAGGATTTAGATGTGTCTCAGGAGAAGACATATCTGCTGCCCGGGATGCATATTTGTCCAGGGCCGATTCCGTTTCCCTTGCTGTCGCTGCGTGCAAAACCGGAAGTGCTGGAATTAGGTACACTGTCAAGCGTAAGCAAGAGCTTAATTAGATTCATCCGTTACTCGAACCGGGCGGAACAGTACCATTGCTGGGAGATTGTTGATTTTTGTGTCCGTTTTTGAATGGTGAAATCAAACCGATCGATCCGTAACGTAAAGGTAAAGGTGGCAGGAAAAGGTTCAAAGGCATTAAAGCTTCGCCCCTTCGCCATTAGCAAAACCGATCCTGCTGCCCGCTGATATTCCGCTCGTCACAATGGTCACAATGACGTGCCAATCGATTAACGACTTGCTAATGACCACCGAGCTTGCCATCATCGTTTGCTGTGTTGATCGAACGTGTGATGGTCATTAGACGATGCCGGTGCTAATCTCGATACAGGGCTTTGGCAGCCAAAACCTTGGCAGATTCGTTCGTTCCACTCGTTGAATGGGTTTGATCCGATCTAGTTGACCTACTTCGGTGGTCGGTGGGTGGGTCTGTGTGTGTGTGTGCCGGCACCAAGAAGAAACAACTTAAGCTGAGAAATGATCCAGCTGCACGAAATGACCTTGTTTCGTGAAGCATTCGTCCATTGAAACGCCATTCGGAACTCCTTCACTCGCCGGCAATAGAAAGTTCACATATATTTTAATTTTTTGCTCCAGCGTTTCCAGCGTTCGTTTTTAAAAGCACCAAATAAATACGCCCGTTCAAACCCAACGGGCATCGCTGCAAATCTTGTCTCAATTTACGACCTTGTTTCAATATTTATTGTTTTGTCGTCGCGTGACCTTTTCTTCTGTGGGTAGTGTAACCTGAGAAGCGCCAGTCCTTTCGCGGTGTCCTCGTGGGACTCGGTACTGAAGAACTCCGATTGGCGAACCAGTTGGTTGGGGTGGCCAATTTTTCGTTTCCACAATTACGACGATACCGACACGGTGGAAGTTAAAATTTCGTGCCACACGAAACTTCTCCAAAAAAAAACCCCGGAGACGTAGGGGAACCTAGGGAGGGAGTGAGTTCTCCGACCGGTATGAAGGTATGAAACTGTGCTCGCAAAGGCAAACGACATCCTAAGAAACCAACGATCCGAACGCAAAATACGTTAATCCGTGTCTGGACCATAAATCACACGCTTTTTCGTGGAACGTTTTTACGATTCATTTTTGCAACTTTTTTGCTGGGAGTTTGTTTGGGGGGTTTTTTTTTTGTTGCTTGACTGTTCCTTGAGTCCCGTTGGAATGTATGGTGCTCTGCTGGTGGTGAAATGTTTGTCACCGTTTACTAGTCTTCCACTGGTGACTCTGTCCATTCTTTCGGTTGCTCAGAATAGTGGGAGATGTTCGGAGCACAACAGAACTTCCATCCTGCAAACAGCCCTGCGCTGGGTGGATGAACAGACAGTACTGACCGCTCACTGAAGCCCGCCGTGGTGCTGCTTCACGCTGGTGAACTGTTTGGCCAAAGTCTAATAAAATAAATTTGTATTACGTTTATGATGCCCGCTTTTCGTTCGTTCGCTTGGTGTTGTGTGTTGCCCGGTTGGCTACTTCCGTTTGATGTCCGGCGAGAACTTCCAATCGTTGACCACCACCACCACCAGCGAGAACGTCGGTCGTTGCGGAAAGACATTTTGGCGTGAGAGCCACTGGGCGAGCGGTAAAGTGTCTCGGTAGGTCTGTTTCTTTCCGTTTTTTTTTCAATTAGCTACCAATTACTGGTGCTGGCTCTGTGCTGTATATAAAATGCTCTATTTTGTCCATTAGGTTGAGTTGAATTTAATCGAGCTGGATCAGGTTAAGCAGCCTTAACTTCATCCAATTGAACGCGAACGAGCGGTTCGTGTCCGGGGAGTTAATTAGTTTGCCCCAATTGAAATATGGCTTATGGTCTCGTCGTTCGATTATCATCTCCAAATATTCTTTCGGAAGTTCTACTAAAAACAAAACAAAAAAAAGGAGACAACCAAATCGCTCCCGGCGACACATCGACGTGTCGGTGTGAAAGGGGAACGTGTTAACCGTTCTGGGACGCACCCGGATTTGGTAACAGGTGGGAAGCTTGGGTAGTTTGCAAACTTTTACTCTTACTTATGGTGAAAACATGAAAAGTTCCATTTACCATTGCTCACATTACCCGGAAGACACACACACACCCACTTGCCGTACGACAAACTCTCTCGGGGGCAAACCATTAAACCGCATAGTTTAAATTCCTACCCGAAAATGTTGCTCCTGTGGCGTTTTGTAACAAACTACCGCCCGGAGCCGCTGGAACGCTGGAATAAAGCTGCAAAACATGACTCCCACCAATGCTCCAATGCTTCTGTTCCGAAGTGAGCCACTTGTTAAACCCTTTCCCGGCGAGGTGTTTGCCGAGGTGTTCCGGCAGGAAAACTCTTTCCCCACTTGCTGCTCCGTGGACGAAATGCAAGCAATTTCACCACTGTTTAATTACGAAACATTCCATCGGATGCACGGGAAGTGCTATTTCAAGTCGATGCAACCATCTGGAGCTGCACTGTAATTTGCAACATTCGACTGGCGAACGATTTGGCTAACAGTTTTCCACCGTGTGCCGTTTGACGTGGACTCGAGCACAAAGTGGGCAAAGTAGAACGGAGGCAAAACTGCAAAACGTTAAATGAACTATAATGGGGCCACGGCGATGGGCGATGGGAACACAACACAAAACACAACGGAAGCGATAGACAGCACAAAAGAGCTGGGATGAATGGTGCTGAGCTAGTTTTTTTTTCTTTCGGTAATTGCTTTGTGTCGATGGAGAATAACTTCAACAAAAGCAAATGTTTCCTCACCAAGAATCGTCGGGGGGTAGGTTTTTTTCATCCCGTTTTTAGAAGAACCGATTTGTTTTCTATTAAACAATGAATTATAGTGCAATTTCCTTTTGGCAAAACGTGTTGAAATCTCTCGCAACCTTGCGCACGGATATAAATGTACAGGCAATATAGCGATATGGGCGTGTGCTTAAATTAGGCTTACATTTACTGCCACTGGGTTGAGTGTGAAAGCAGCAAAGCACATGAAAAACGAGAAACAAAACTCCATCATATTATCTTTAACGATCAATCGAAACAAACTGCCAAACAATGAAACGCACCTCGCACCACCGCACGATCCTCGGGGATAAAACTGCCTTGAAAAATTGTAATGTGTCAGCTATATTGAGGCGTTCCTTCCAAAAAGTGGAATAAAGGCACATTTACACCATTCCCGGGTTGTGATAAAAAAAAACAACCATCCCATGCACCCTGCTAATGAACCTTCCAATGGTTTCCCGGTGATCGGTGGACAAATCGAATCGAGCACACCCTGTGTGAGTCGAGGGGTGAAATTTTTGGTCAACCCCTCACCGTTGGGAAGGGAATCGAAAAAGGGTCCTGCCACCGTGGAGCGTGGCTGTGACTCCCGGTTGCTGACAGGTCGGTTTGTGGCTTGCCAGCACTCGATCCGAGGTGTCCCCAGCCAGCTGTACGGTTCTGAATGTAACCAGAAAAAGTGGCTGTTTGAAAAAAAAAAATCCCCCCACACACACACACACACACACCGGAAGCTGTCAAGAAAGTAATATTGGGGTTCACTTTGTAACGACCGCAATTTGTCGCTGACCTTCCACCGTGACGGGTTCGCACCGGGTTCCGGGATGTAATCGCTTCATTTTTATTGCGGAATTTCGATATTGTGCGAGCGAGCGCTAACGTGGACAGCATTTGGGGGGAGGGGGGAAATGCTCGGAAAATCTACAGGGTAAATAACGCAAACACACACACACATACAGCGTGACCAACCAACATGTCAACCTCCGACCGGGGGGGAAATTGGGGCGAGGTTTTCGGGGGGATGGATTTGTGGTGGACGAATTTCCATCGATCTGCCAACACGTGTCCCATTCGAATTTCCCATTTCGTGCGACAGTGAAAAATTGCTTAATAAGTGTTGGCTTTCCACCTTTTCTGTCGTATGTTTTTTTTTCTCCTGCTTTTGTTTTCCGCTTCATTTGCAAATATTTTGTTCCATTTTCCGCTCCATTTTTTGTGTGTGGAGGTGTGAATTGCCACTCCGAAGGCAATGCAAATATTCTTCCAGTGTTGCATAAACCCGTGCGCTGATAGTGCGGGGCGACTATTTTCTTCCAATATTGATGATTTAGCGATGGTTTAGGGTGTGGTGTGGGAAAAAAGTGTCATCTAGCGATGGAAAACCACATTCGCACCGTCACACCTGCTTCCTGACTGGCTTCGAGAAGGTGCTAACGACACTAACAGACCCTAACCGGGCATATCGGTCAGTGACCGCAACGGTTTGCCGTTTTTAGTAACACGAAAAGGATCTCAATGCACCCAGGTGTGTCCGGCATGTTGCATAGCGACACGAAACACCAGAATGTGGACTGCCGACACCACCTGCCCGTGGTGCCTTGGTGGAAGGTAATTTAAATTTATGAAAATGGAAACTGGACGACGTAAAAGATAACCTTTCGCCTAGCAGTGGTACAAATAAAAATGCATCGTGGTAAATGGGTGCTTAGCATGTCGTACCCGTGGGTACGATTGCGTGCGCCATATCCCTTGTGCCAGCACGTTTTCCACATCGACATTGGGGCTTTGGGTGGAGTTGGAGCCCCAAAAAAAAATCGTCTTCAATTTCTAAACAAAGTCACGCAACGGCTTACGGTGGTTATCAGTGCGGATATTTGCATCATCGAAAACAACATCGGAACCGAGCATTCCCAGTGCCGGTACCGTTACCGAGCACTCGTCCGCTTCGCTTTATCTCTCGCGTTTTTTCCACCCATTACACACCAAAGCACGTGGACACGTTTGTTGGAGCCTTTTGAGCATGCGGTGGGATTTGTCGTTACGATGCGAGCTTTAGCCCCCCAAAACAAGCCATTTCGTGCTCTCCGTGCCACAAGGACAACTATGGCCGCTAACAGTAGATGAGATAGGAGAGGGAGCCATTTTTTTTTTGTTTGGCCACTCTGCCAGCGAGCTCTGGTACTGAAAGTGAACTGAACCGGTAAATTGGAACGTCCGAGAGTGTATGTATGTCCAACCGATCGGCGAAAGGGAAATTCACTCTACTGCATTGCGATGTTTTCTCGGATCGTTAAAGAGTTGTTGCCTGAAACCGGAGATAAAGTGTCCGTTTTTTGCCCCGATTCCTCAACTTCAAACCACTACCAAGGAAACGGCCCTGTTTAATTGTGTCGTAAATGGGAAACAGTTTCTTCTGCTCGATGCAGCATCGATGTAGTTTGAGAGTCGTTATAAATATCGCAAAAATTACGCCACACGCCCGTGACGGATCCGTGCTAAAACTTTTCCAGCAAAATGCCCCAAAAATCAACATCATCATTTTCCACCCCCCCCGGGTGCGCTGTAATTTCATCGCCAGCTAATCATTCATCTTTAAATACTATCATTTACGACCAACGCGCGGAACTCTTTTCCCGCTTGCGTCCGTCGACGCACATTTTCGGTGTGCGCATTGCTTGTTAATGCGTAAGAACAATATTTTCCTTCCAACCGCAAACCTTTCGCGCGTCAACTTTCCGGTTGCGGGTGCGGGGCGAAAAACGCGTTGGCCGTAAAGCGCGGGAGTCTTAATTACTTAGCGTAATTCCATTTGCACTGCGGGAAGGCGTTCCCGGGTTTTTTTCCCCCCGATGCAGTCAGCAGAAAGTCAGCGAAAGAATCTCCTTGGAGCTCCTCCGTAAAGTGGAGCTAAGTGTATTTGTTTTCGTTTTCGCCACGAGTACACAGGGGGGAGGCTAGGAGAGCGCTTTTTAATTCCATCCGAAGGGCGGTGGCGGTACCGGTGCAGATAAGAAATTGTGCTTGCGCATCCCACTGGTCGATGAGCGATAAATTTACTGAATCGAATGCTCCATGGCCTCCTGTGCGTTCACCAGCGCGAATGACGCTTCGTGTACAACACCGAAGCAGAGTTATCCATCAGCAAAGGTAGTGGAAGTGTTTATTAAGATAAATTGAACGAGACCAGAGCCTGATTGGAAAGCGAGGTTAGACGAGCGAGCGAGCGAGATGGCACGGGCAAATGAGCGAGAGCAAACCAGCCGAAACAGAGATGCTGTTGGGGATAATTCTATTACTACACCGGCAGCTTGAGCGAACTGAGCTGTGTGCCGTGCCAAAATTTACAATGCCAGCTATGGCGAGAAGAAACAAGACAATTCACCCTCTGTCGCTAGAGCTCTCGCCCAAACGCACAGAACGATAAATCATAGACCGGAATGAATTTTCCCTATCAGGATTGCATCTGTTTTACCGTCGAGGGTTTTGTGTTTTTTTCTATCCTACCATCGCACCGTAATGAGATATGAAAGGAGCGATTTAAAATCGTTTGCAATTTTCTTTTCCAAACACATCAACTCTGTTCCAACGCCCCAGCAATGGCGCCACATCCCAGCAACGGGCCCGGGAGTAGACGGTATCTAATTTTCTCCTAAATAAACAAAGCACGATTTGGTATCATCTGCATTAACCGTTGTCCGTTCGCTACAGCTACCGATTGGCAGTGTGCATGCAAAAACGGCTCAACAAGCAAGAAAGAGCCTCTAAAAATTAAATCAAATCTGGCGTAATTGTGCCTGTATTGTGTTAGCCGTAGCCGCCCTTTGCCAAGTAATTAGCTCCGCACGAGTCGTGCAGATTTACGATTTACCTGCCGTACGCGAACGCGTGTGTTGGTGGAAATTGAAAGCACTCACCCTTGGTAGAAAGTTGACAGACCGTATCAAACATTGCGCCATGTTTGTGCGACAGCTTCCGCTTCCGTTGAGCGCAGATGGATGGTCGTAAAAATTAAGACAAAAACTTCGCGTTCGCGTTGGTGTGTGTGCGTTTTTTGCTTTCTTTCAAAATGGTTCTTTACATTTTTCCGTTGACACCCTCTCCGGATTCGTCGTTCGCTGGCCGGTAAGATCGTTTCGAGGGAGATGATGAAATCTGTGGCGTAGCACTATCAGCACAACATCAACAAAAATGTTGGGGCAATGGCAAACGTAATCATATTTCATCGTTCACCCATAATAAGCCAATTAAGGTGAGATAGGCTTGTGGAAGCGATAAGCTTCCACTCTGTCCCAGCAACAGCCGTCGACGGGGAGCACCATTTTGTTTGGGCTTTGTTATCCTGGTTGAAGGTTGTTTACGCGCCCGGGCGCCTACTCAAAGCAGAAAGCATTTCGACTTGCTGCTTTATGGGTCGTCATTAAATGTCGCGAATTTTACTCTCCCCACTGCCATCCAGGTGGCACCACACAGCCTCCCTCCACCTCCCAAAAAAACAAACCCGGCAAACGTGCAAGACGATCGTTCCCATTCCCCATCCGGTACGCAGCATGGCCTTTGACTGCTTCCCGTGACCCAAGCGCCACGTAGAAGGATATTAAAAATGACACAAGCCGCGACGCCGGAAAGAGAGCAGTGATAAAAATTAAATCCCTGTCGGGGTGCCATTTTCTTCGCTTCCTACCCTTCCCATCCCTTCCATCCACCAGGTTTTCCTCGCTTGATTCACCCCGGGTGAACCGCAGAGGAGCGACAGTAAGTGAAGGCCTCGAAATGAGAAGATGTTTCCCGGTGATGTTTTGTTTGTTTATCGGACACACTTTAACGACACACTGGGAAAATGGTGACAGAGCGACATCTTTATCGCGCTTTGCGCCCTCTGTCTGTTTTGCTTGGTGCGGTGGCACCTCCAGAAGGCACCGCACAAACGCATACGAACGCGGCGAAACCATCGAGGCGAAATCCCATTTGAAGCAAGTTTAACGGTCATTAGGAGTTTAAAGTGCTGTAAATCCTAATTGAAAATAAAACCATTTGCCAGCAAGTCAAGGCCGGGAGGGGGCGTGCGAAACAAGCCACTACCACAGGCGCCGGGTAACAAGATGCATAGTCAGACCGGCGAATGGCGAGACCGTGAAACTGTTCATTTGACCGATTTTTATTGAACTCACTTCAAGTGTGGTACTTGCCCGTTTGGCGGCGATTAAAGTAGCCGGTAATGTAGTAGTGATGCGCCATAGCGAATGGCTCCGGTCTGGCCAGAAGGACAGCGTAAAACTAGCCCATAACTTCACTTAATGGAGGCGCCAGGTATTTATTGGAAAATCGTCGTTCGTCGTCGTTTAAGCGCCGGTTCGTTTATTCCGGTGCCCTCGTAACAGTAAAGAGGAATCGAATTTGAAACATTACGAGCGCTCCTGAGTGTGTTTTATGATAAACATCCACTACAGCTTACGAGCGTAAGAGACGTTTTTTTTTTTGGAATGAATGACAGCGAAAGCTCAGTTTGTTACAACCGCATTGGAAATAATAAAAGGTAGTTATCATTCTCCTTCAACCTGCAACGGTCAAATGCTTATTCACCGACACTGAAATAGTGTTTAAAGTAAAAACACACTTCAAACATCGATGGTTCCAATTGCATTGTGTGTGTGGCTGCGTTGTTCCTTGAGCACATGAGCACATGGGCATTCACCGTGATGGTTTTAGGATTTGTTGGAAGCTTTGCTCGAGTACGCGCGAGTACTGCTCAAAATGGTGCTCACTGCGAAACGATACAACACGGTAAACATTTTTATCATCCTCCCCACAAACGCTCCGCCAAAGGTTTAGAAGGGAGCTTTTCTCCGACCCCCCCCCCCCCCTCCCTCCCTTTGCATGCCCCTTAATGATATTGTACCGCCAGAACTGATCGTACACGGTGAAACGTTGAATAAGAGAGAGCTGTTTTTTTGTTTGTCGCTGCGTACTGGCACTTATGGCGTAGTAGTGCTGACCTTTCGGGTTTCGTGCGGGTCGGTTGTATTCTGGCCATGGTTTTGCCCGTGTGCCCGAGCACAAACCTGCACGACCGAAGGTGAATTCTTTAACTCCTGCAACGTTGAAAAACAGCACGTGATCGTATCCCTTGCACACGGGAGCCTGCATACGACGGTACCTTTAGCTGCAACGGGATAAAATGCGTCCACCGCTACGAATATTAACTACTATTTCACCGCCCGGAAAGTGACCGCTCTCGGTGGACCCTGGCTGGCGAAGCGTATCGTGAACGCATGCCCCACAGTGCCCGGGCACACTAGAAGGGGAAGCATTTTAAGAACGGCTGATATAAATTCCTCACCCATAATACATCACTGTCAGCGGTTTCAGCGGAACACGAATGACACACCAGTGATTTATCTTAGCGACCCAGAGAGTGCATTACCCCGTGCATCGTTTATCCCGAGGCGAGCATCGGGTCGGTTTTTGCGGTTACCACCGAGCGGCGTCGGCGTTCGAATGGCGAAAGGGCGCTGACCGTGACCGGCTGGACGGGTTTACACCAGGAGTGACGTGTTCATGAGCTTGGACCATAAATAGAGATTTCCAGATCAACATTTCACTCCGTCTCATCGATGGACGATTGTCAGATATTATGGAGTTTGGAGGGAAAAATTTTATACACTCGGCTTACCCAAAACGTGTCGTCTAACATAGCACTAAGCTTTTAATCACCATCGTCGCAGTTTTTTCCCCATCTACGTGACTCACCGATGCTGCACAATGTCTACATCAGGCTGTACCCAATCTGCAATCTTTTCTTAAATGATTTGCTTTTAACACAACTCCACTTCCTTTCTCGACTCTCCAGTCAAGCACAAATCAACCACACCAAGCTCGACTCGTTCGCCGTTCTAACCGTAGAAGCCCCCCAAGGAAATGCTATAAATGGAAATACATTAAAATAAATCATCTTGCACACTTCGCTGCCATGCTTCTGACCGGGTGCTCCACCCATTCGAACAAATAAACCAAACTAAAAGCTAAGCCCCAATGAGAGAAAAAAAACGCACTCACAGAGAGAGACCTTATCCAACCACCACGTAACGCACGGTCGGAAAAGACATTCGAGCAGCCAGATTTATGTGCGCTCGGTGTTTGCCCGAATGGTGGCTCCTTGTGGGCCGAAACGTGTCTCTGGTTGTGGTCGCGTTGCCCGAGCAAAACAACCACCCAGACGGGGCGAGGAATCTTCAAACCTCGCACGAACATGGCAACTTTTTTAAGGGAAGAACTTTCCAAACTTAGAAAACCCTCCACCCGAAACCGTTGTTGCGCTGGCCGGTCGGGTCGGGACAGCGGCAGAACAACCGGAAAACGATGTCATAACTCATAAGATGTGTGCAACCACTTTTTTGTCCGCAGCGTGGTTCGTGGTTTTACAGGCCCTTTTCGTCGAGTACGTTCGAGGCGCTGAGCGAAAGCGTTCTTGGATGCGTTCCACACAGCGTGCCAATCTGAGGCTAATTTATACATTAGAAAGTTACTCAGCTGCCATCGAGTGATAATGGAACCGTGGAACAACTGCCAAACAACGGCTGAAACACTTGCGCTTCTTGCGACTCCCGGGTTGCTACGATTGTGCTGAAATGTAACCGAAACCATCACAATGGCTGCCGATTTCCCAAAACGAGCTAAATTTCTAATTATGAAATGCGTTCGCGTACGTGCGGCCGGCCAAGTATTTAAACCAATCCCAAACCAATCATTAAATAATGAACCACCAATCTGCGCACTAATGGAAACTTATCTTCACGATTTATTCACAAAGCGCCACGGACGCTTCTAATCGTACGGAAATGCCCGTTCTGTGATTATGCTGCCTCAGTACGCTCGATTTATCGCGAGCACAACATCGAAAAGTCCGAGTGCGCGCGTTCGCATGTACGCCATCACCGTTTGAAATCCATCATTAGCCATTATTATACGCTGAAACAAGCTCCTTCTCCCTTCTGCTACCTCTCTCATGCATTCTCATTATGTGCCTCGTGCGTGTGCCTTGCATATATGCTCAACGCGTTCAAACAGACAGCATCACCACCCATCCGATAGGCACCGAATCGATCGGCATACACAAACACCCATCCCAATGGGCCTAGCCGCCTCGTCCACTATTGTCGCTATGGCAGGCTAAATTATTCGCATATAAACTGTTTAACAGATGATTAAATCAATCAATCAGCCCTGTATGCTCGTCGTGAAGCGCATCCGCACCGAACAGGGAAGTGCCGCTTCCAATGTGATGGATTAGACCGGAGAGATGGTTCGCCCGGGCGAACAAAACGAACAAAAGGCCGAGAAGCCGGGCAACATGTTGCTGCATGATCGATTTTGCTGTACAGCTTAAAGTTTCGTTAAAATTTCCCCACGACGAAGAATTCGATAGCACGAAGAATGCACGAATTTCTTCACTGTCTGCTGTGTCATAATTTAAGTCAGTAGGTTTCCCAGCAAAACCACCATCCACGGTAATGATGCTCGCAAGGTTACTAATTGAATTCCTAGGCAATGCAGTACCGAGTCCTGTCCCAATGTTTGCCAATGTCGCCAGAAGGATCTCACCACCCCCATCATACGAACTCGACCGAATTTCTGGCTGGTAAGTTTCGCTTACGCCATGGAAGCGACAATCTGTGGCCCAACTGGTGCCACACAAACACACTCACACGCACACTGACATCCTGGGGGCCTTCGGGATGCAGAATTTAATTACACCGAACGTCGTTGCTCTTGCTCGGGCGTAGAATGGAGACGCCTGGTCACGCGGTACCTAGCGGATTTGGTGTGACATTCACACTCACACACACGCACACACACAGGAGCGAATCAAACCGACCGCACATAACACATGCCACAACATGCCTGAAGGTAGACAAATCGAGCACACCAAACACTGGATAGGTGTAGGTGGTGGTGCACTGGTACTACAACGTGTGGAACATCACGCGGCAACAAACCGTGTATGGATGTTTGCCCGTAAACTTTCTTCAACATTGTTTATCACGATCCTTCCGCATGTGTTCTATTATTTCTGCAGTTCCTTTAAAGCACACGTAAAATGGGAACTGTTACGAAATCCTTATCCGTTATCGGTAGCGCACGGGGAGTTATCTGCATATAGTCACTAGAATCTTTCAGTTTCGGGCCTCGCATCTTAACATAATGACGTACTAGCTCATAGCTTATTCGTATTAGTATTAGTACAAAAACTTCAGGTGATCATTCCGTGGTTGTATTCACTCGAAACTGGGCATTGAATTAGGCGTGGTAATTCGGTCGTTAAAAACACTAAAACACCAGGCGCCTCCATCGTTTTCTCAATTATCGTATAATAAACCATTTATTGTAGATAAGGTTTATTATACAATATGGTTATTTCGCATAGAACCTTAGATTGTCCTTCAAAGCACACGTTACATGGGAACGGTTACGAAATCCTTATCCGTTATCGGTGGCGCACGAGGAGTTTTCTGAAGATGGTTACTAGAATCTTTTTAAGTTTCGGGCCTCTCATCTTAACATAATGACGCACTAGCTCAAAGCTTATTCGTATTACTATTAGTACACTCACTTCAGGTAACTGTGGTTGTATTCATTCGGAACTGGGCTTTCAATTAGGCGTGGGAATTTTGGCCGATCAAGTCGTATGAAGATTGTCGTTAAAAACACCAGGCGCCTCCATCGTTTTCTTATTTATCGTATAATATATCTTATATCTTGTTTGTTTACGAGACCTGATAGTATGACAGTTATTAATTGTCACAAGAAGTTGTATGGCATTATATTGGACTAGGTACTTACTTCCATACCTTTTCAAGCGCTATAACCGCTTCTTGGCCTGTTGCAAAAGTCCTCTAAACCGCTTAGGGTTGAGTGCCGTCGTCAGCCAATCCATTGTCCCAGATCCTTTTTGGCGGACGCTTCAACGCGATCATTCCATCTGAGTTTGAACCTACCACGCCTCCTCTGTCCATGTGGACGACCTAAAAGGACTTTACGGGCTAGGTCGTCCTGTATCATTTTCAAGACACGACTAGCCCATCGAAGCCTGCATAAATCCAGCTTCGTTCATCTTCGATGTATTACATTCATAAATAGTAAAAAACTTGGAAAAATTGGACTCTTCGGTTAATGGCAACAAATTAAACCATGAATAGAAGTTATCAGTAATCGGATTCCGGATTGTTTGTGCTTCAAAACTGTGCATTCATCCCATTCCATTTTCCATTGACTCTAGTAGATCCATTAACAGTGATGAAATTAATTAACGGTTTAATGCTCCTCACACGGTTCTCAGTTCTACACGTCAATCGAATCAATCGTGATGAATTGCTACAATCTTTCCAAAGCAAATAAATTCTTGGGTAACTAACACTATCCTATTGCATTTCCCACCGTACGCTGGTGGTTCTGAACCGAAGCCAGTATCAAACACACACATATAAACGCATCGCTCGAGAAGCGCCACTAGCGTGGTCAGGATGATAAAAGCGTAAATGATTTTCTTAATTAAATAAATCTCCGATAATTGAAAAATAATATATCAGCCAGAGCGGGACGGTACGGTTTGATTGGCGACAAGCTACGTGCGGTTATGTGCGCTGACTGTACTGGACTCTCCCAGCGAATTCCCATTCCCAGTGTAGCAATGCCCCACAGCAAAGGGCCAATTGCTTAGTTCAATTTATGCCACGTCCAATGGCGGTCGGCTAAAACGCATCAAATCGTCCCCTGCTTGTGGCCAATCGAGGATTTCCCGTACCACCCTATACCGTCTCAATCTCAGCGGACACCGCCAATCCTAGACGGTTCGTGTGTGTGAGAAGCAATAGATGTGTGGAAATAATTTCGATGTGCCGGAAAAAGTTTCGCTACCACCAGCGCCATTGGCCTTCGACTCGGTCTGACGGAACGACGCATGGTATGTTTATCTTTGGCATAAGCGAATGACTGATTGTATGTCGTCCTTTACGGTTTCCGCCACCGGGTTAGAAATGGGAAGCGACAGTAATAAAATCATCTTCGACCGCTCGCACACAATTTGGGCCCTAGCCTGCACGGACAGTAAACGTCACGTGAGCGTAACTTTGCCCTTCGCATGCCGGTATGCCAACGTGTCGGATTCTTCCGCCGCTCGCCTTTCAATCGCACGCATTAATTAGACGGAAGAAAAGTTTCCCTAGCGCGACAAAATGGCGTGCGTGGGGTGCCATGCCAGCCGCGAATCTTGAACTGTGACGGAAAGTTTCACCGGGCGCCATTTGCCTTCAGGGCAATTGAGTTAATGTTTTCCTTCAAAATGCTCTATTTACACGTCCGTGTGAGTTTTTGTCAAAAAGTCAACAAAGGGCATGGCAGCCTCCAGCAGCAGCAGCAGCGCAACTGCCGTGCCGGCATGTTCATTCGATGCGACAAATCATTACCACAGTACTTAATGAGATTGTGTGATGAAATTAATAAAAATATTGCTCTTCCCACACGGGCGACACCGCAGCGACCGCACCGCAGAGGCGAATGTTTGTTTGGCGCTGGGCTTGAAGTTAGCAATTTAAAGCAATATGATCAACAAATTAAAACCCTCGCCTTCATTCACTCAAGCTCAAATCGCAACCAGTTACCCAGTGTGACTGATAACTTCTTAATTTAATATCACACATACGACCGTGGACCGATTTGTTCGCTTTAAGTAATTTAAAGTGACACCCGCCCAATAACCATTCAGTCACGTACAGCGGTTGAAACTTCATTATGGGTCGCTGCTACTCATAAACGAATTATCCTTCACCGTGCCTGACAAGCGCGGCCCCGTTTCCGATAAACATGTTCGTTTGCAACTCATTTGGGTGCAAGGGAGTTTTGTTGTTTCTGTTAATATTCATCGAATTTTTCGACCCGTTGGCAGCTTTATCAGTTACATCAACGTCAAGCGCGCACGCGAAGGGAGAAAAGCAAGAAAAAAACATGGGACAGCGCAAAAAGATAACACATCCAGGCATTCGCACCAAATTGTCACACCGCTCCGGAAAATCAAATTGAGCTGACATTTTTCCCATCATTTCGCCGTCCGCCTGCGCCCATTTGCCGTTGCCGCTTTCTTTGTGCTTACCGCGTATGCAAGTATGCAAAAATACTTCTCCACACTATCCGCCACCGGTGAAGTCCTGTGTCGCAGGACACAAAATAAGCATCGTTTGGATTCTTTCCACCCAGACGCGTGGGCATAAATTTTTGATGCGAATGGAAAAATCGCGAAATAAATATTCAGTCTATAATTCATCAATTTGCGTTGTGCTAGATGTACTGCATCGTTCACGTGCATCGGCGCCGTGCCTTTGATCGGAATCTGTCCTCGTATTCGCCGGACTCGTGATGTCACCTTGTCGTCATGCTAGCAGAACCAGCCCGAGCATCGCGTTTCGGTTGGAAGCTGAGGCCGTGTTTTCTGTCCTTCCATCGTCACATGCTCACTCGGGCTCACCAGTTCAGGCTGTGTTTTCTGTGTAGCGCTTCAGTAACCGTCACGAATACGGTGCCGATATGCGGGTGCAGACAATCCAAATGGTTCAGTTGAAATCCCCACACCAATCCTTTGTCCATCCCTGCCTGGGACGCGAGTCGAACATATCCGACTATATCTGTTTGATATAGAATGTTGGCATTTTAGAAGGGCACAGGCCATCGCAAAACGACGTTCGCAAACAAAAAGCGAATCCACTCGATGCTTTATTCACGCGTGTCAAAAGAATGGCGTAACAGGTGGGCTGATAATTGTTTGGCCTAACACATTTATCGCGCTAGAAGATTTTTATCCATATCATATTTCGTTTGTACCAACCTTCAAAGGAATTCTGTCCAAATTTGACAGCACTCGGGCCACAACCTAATGAGCTAGAGCATTTTGTGTGACGCAACTTTTGTGTTTTGAGTAAGCATGGAAAAGAAAGAATTTCGCGTGATGATAAAATATTAGTTTTTGAAGGGGAAACATATAATTAAAGCCAAAAATTGGCTTGATGAAGAGTCTTTGGACACTGCTCTACCAAAATCAACCATCAGATACTGGTATACTAAATTTAAAAGTGGTAAAATGAGCACTGACGGTGGTGAACACAGTGGACGCCCAAAAGAGGTGGTTACTGACGAAAACATTATAAAAAATCACAAAATTATTAAGAACACCCATAATGTGAAACTGATCGAGAAAGCTGACACCCTAAAGATGTCTAAGGAACGTGTTGGACATATCGTTCACGAGTATTTGGATATGCGATAGCTCTGTGCAAAATGGCTGCCGCGCGAGCTCACATTTGAACAAAAACCACAACGATTTGACGATTCGGAGCAGTGTTTGGAGCTGTTTAAGAGAAATAAATCCGAGTTTTTGCGTCAGTATGTTACTGTGGATGAGTCTTGGCTTCTCCACTTCACTCCAAAGTCCAATAGACAGTCATTCGAGTGGACTGGACGCGATGAACTTGCTCCAAAGCGGGGGAAAACGCAACAATCAGCTGGCAAGGTTATGGCGTCAATTTTTTTGGGATTTGCGAGGAATAATCTTAATAATCTTTCTTTAAAAAGGAAAAACCATTAACAACGACTATTACATCAAATTTTTGGAGCGATTGAAGGACGAAATCGCCAAAAAACGACCGCATTTGAAGAAAAAAAAGTTTTGTTTCGTCAAGAAAACGCACCGTGCCACAAACCAGTGAAAACAATGGCAAAAACTCATGAATTAGGCTACGAATTGCTTCGCCACCCACCGTATTTCATAGATCTGGCTTTCAGTGACTAATTCCTATTCTTAGATCCCAAAAAGATGTCCTCTGAGAAGAAATTTTCGTCGGATAAAGAGGTGTTCGCCGAAACTGAGGCCTTTTTTGAGGCAAAGGACAAATACTACTACAAAAAGGGTATCGAAAAATTTAAAGACCGCTATAATTGGTGTATTGCCCTTGAAGGGACGTATGTTGAATACAAAAAAATAATTTGGCCAAAAAAAAGTGTTTTACTGTCATAGGCCAAACAATTATCAGCCCACCTGTTAACAGAAGCAACAGAACAACTATCCATTGTTTCGGCATCCAGTGCCGTCGTGGCCGATTCGCACGAACAAACGCGAAACGAACGCTTAACAAACTTCAAAAAAACAACAACAAACGACACACATAACATGCACAGTACAGCGACCGGAAATGCAAACAAAAGCGCTTCACTCTACCGGTACCAGCAGTGCGTCTGGTGCGTCGTCTAGGTGTGCGCCACCTTCATGCAAGTTGAATCTTTGTCGTTCTTGATGCATGATACGGCTGTACCGTGCTTGCACACTGCTACCATTCGAATCGATTTCAAACCTCCAAACCCATCCCGGCAAGGGCAAATCAATGGGGAAAAAAAGAGAGAGAAAACAGCAGTGGAAGTAGCTCCTTTCCCAACTCTACTCGCCGTTTTTTTTTTTTTTTGCACACATTTTTCATATGCAGCAAAGAAATATTTTTCCTACGAGCTTTGTGACGCATTATGATTAATTGATTGCTGCTACCTTACGACCGTGTCCCTGGTTGCGATATCGATGGTAAAAAATGTCCACTCGGTTCATCCCTAAGCAATTGAAAGCATTAAACATTATTCTGCAACAAAACAACGGTACGGTTCCTGTATGCCACGCGCGGCGTTGTAATCCAACAGTGGAAAATGAATCTTCATTTCCTACAAATTGATTAATGGAATTCAACTTCAAAACTCATCCGAAAGACCGGAAGGGATTTCAACACGATCCAGTAAATGGATGGAATGTAAAATTCAGTTTAAAATAAATAACTTTTTAATTAATTTCAGTATTATTAATGAATACCATAAACTGATGGTTACCACCGAGCGTAATGCGATCTTTGTTGATGCTGCCCACAATGCATGGTTGACAGATTAAAGGATTTGGGGTACGGTGTGTAATTAAACGATTTACATGAACATGGTCTATTAAAAACCCGTGGTTAGAAACACTATTCTTCACGCAGTACTAAAAAATTGGTAGCCAACATAATTTAATACCACACCGAACTAATAATTTCCCATCGTGCCATTTGTGGTCGCATCAAATTGATTCGTTATTGAAACATACGACCAGCACACAATAACGCGCCCGGTGGACGCACCCGCCTTGCTGGACGCTTTTTGTTTCCGGGTATCGCTTTTTCATATAATCTGATTAAATGCTTAAACACTTTATGGAACACACGAAAGGTATCGCTCTCAGCAGCAGCAACCGAAAGCTTATGCACAGCAATTAACTGGAACACTTTCCCATTTGTTCGCAGGTGTCCTGGATGCGCAAGCGGGACCTGCACATATTGACATCCAACATCTACACCTACACCGGCGATCAGCGGTTCTCCGTAATCCATCCGCCCGACTCGGACGACTGGGATCTGAAAATAGAGTATGCACAGCAGAAAGATAGCGGAATTTATGAGTGTCAGGTGAACACCGAGCCGAAAATAAATCTCGCCGTCTATCTGGACGTCACAGGTCAGTATCAGAGTCCCCGGGGGCCGGGAGAGCGAGAGAGAGTGAGAGAGTGAGAGAGAGACAGAACACTTTCCTTGCTGCTACTGTTTTCTGTTTTTCCCTCCCCGAAGCGTACATTTCCATCCCATTTTCCGTTTTATTTCGAAAAGCTTCTGTTGCTGCTGTCCGAAAAGCTGTCCAAGATTTCCTCTTCCATTCTTTACTTTATTCAGCTACTTGTTTATGTTTGCTATTGTTTTGTTCGTGTTGGTGAATGTTGTTCTTTTTTTCGTTTGTGCCGTTTGGGTTTTTTTTGTTTTTAATTCTTATGAGGAATTGATAGTCAGTTAAGTATAGTTGCTAAAATAACTAATCTATGACATGCCTGTCTAAAGCAGTACTCCTGTACTCCTGGAAAGTAGAGAGCATTTTTGTTTAGGGTTTATCTACTTTAGCGGAGTTAGCGGAATACTTTAAACACACTTTACCCTTAATCTGTCCGAATAATCATTCCGGTCGTCTGTCGAACGATCCGATCTACAAATGACTGTGGTCTAACCTTTTCTTCCGTTTTTGTACATTATATCGACCATAACCACACAGCGGCTGGGGATGGGTTTGAAGAAGAGCCAGAAGACATCAACAGAACGAACAATGGGAAAAACTCAATCTTGGGAAGAAAAAAGCAACAAACACCACCTTCATATCTTCCTCACACGTCTTTTTTCCCATCGTAGCCCCTTTTGTAAACCGAACAATAGGATCGATTCTGTCAGCTGGTCCAATAGCCTCCCAACACTGTTCTGTAAGGAATGAAGAGGGGTGGGACATCTACCCACATAACACTTTCAACAACAACGAAGAAAAAAAACGAACACCCCCACCGGAAATGCACGCCACATTGGCGAGCATAACCGGAGGACATAGTGAAACCCGATCCGCCGAAAGGTCAAGGCTGGAAGGAAGCTTCTTCGCCTTTCGGAGCATGAAAGTTTGGGTGACCTTTTTCGCTTGACTCGGTGCACTGCCCACCGGTCACCGGTTGTCTGCCGGTTCTTAACCGAATCCGCTTCTGAACGACTAGTTGACTTTTTTGAAGATTTTATTTCCAGCACCATTATTGGAGAGGAGGAGGGTGAAACAGCGGAAGCGGAGAGTAAAGATGTTTCAGCACAATGGCTTTTCGAGCCATGCTTTTAGAGTGGACGATTTTGGAAAATGTATTCTATTTTATGGTGCAACGATCCGTGGGGAAATTGAACGTTTATAATCAACATCGAACCGAGCCGGGTGGCGGGGGTGTGGAAAGGATGAATAAAGCAGGATGCACAGTACATCGACAGGATGGCCGTGCTTGCAGCATGGCCATCCCAAGACGTACACAACAATAAAGATCGTTTGTCATTCGATTTATTACATGTTTATTAAGCTTATACGCAATCAGCCAAGCATTCAGTCGATCAGTCGGCCATTGCTCGATCGGTAGAAGAGACAGAGGGTTGTTGAAAAATTCCCTCCAGTAATCATCAATCCACCTCAAACAGAAAAAATACCTTTCCCCACACCAACGCAATTCTTCACCCAATCAAGCTCAGTGCCCCACAACGTTTTTCTTTGCGTTATGTTTTGCACACTTTCCAAACATTAGAATAAAGCCGCACCCTCTCTCCTTCATTTGTCGAAGCAAAAACATAATACATTAGTTTCCGTGTGTTAAGCCACAAACACACACCCGACTGACACCTTCCAATAACACATAAATCTGCAGCGCGCAAAACAATGTTTTGTCAACTCTCGGTCTCTGCAAAACTCCCGGACCTCCGCGCGCGCGCTTGGAAATAAATCTTTCTTCGCTCCGCAAATCTGGCTGCTTGGTTTTAGGCCATCCCCCAAAATCCATTAAAAGCTCGATTTCTTTTCACCACAAACCAGTACCCCAGTTCCAACCCCCCGAGGGGGGGTGGGAGGGAGAAGGTTGGTTTTTGCCCCACCTTTGGCAGGATTTTATGTGCAAACCTTTCTTATTTCATTCCGTTCCGTACTTACCGCACTCATCATGGCCCAATCCCCTTTACCCGGCACCATACATCTCTCGGTGCCGTTTGCTTTATTTTATTCCGTTTGCTACGTGATCATGCTGGCCCGGTGTGCTGGCAGGATCGTCTCGGTTTGTGCATCCCTACCCCCCACCACCCCCAGCTCGAAACGACCAGCACCCGAAAAGTTCCGACAAAACAAGCAATTTTTCATCTGATCCTCCTTCTTGCGTTTTTATTCATTTTTACTCACAAAACCCACCGGCAACATCCCCGCGATTCGTGGTGCCCTATACGCCGTCCTGTACCTACCGCACAGTCTCACGCTCATACTTACTCTCTATCTCTTTCTGTCGCTCTGTCTGTATCTTTCTGTTTGTTTTTTCTTTTTCACCCGCATGCCGAACAGATGAACGGGAGTTTGCCCAAGATTTCTCCAAGTATGGTCCAAACACTGGAGGAAAGCACTTTATCGGTGCCATTGGACTAGGTAATGGATCATATTTTTTCAGCTTCAACCCGAATCCTTCACACACACACATACACAAACCTACTGCAAGCGGTAGTGAGAGTCCTTGTTTTTTTTTCGTTCCTTCCTCTCAGTTCCAACCCAAGTAACGAACGACTGGTTAGTTTCTCCCATTACCACCAAAGCCATGTTCAACAATACCACATTATATATCTTCAAGCGTACTGTTCCCTTTTTTTCTGTTAATGCCCGTAGGCAAACATTGCGAAAAGGGGGGCAAAAACACACACCCACACACCCGATTCATTCCTTTCCACCGGCTCGGTTGAGGTTAAAGTTCGTGGCAACCTAAAGCATATTTTAACTCTCACTCTCCCGCGCACGGGGATTAGCTACGGGAATGCATTAACAACCGCGCTTTGTTTTCGTGAGAGCCATTTGCCCATTTATCAGCAGAACGCAAAGAATCATTCGGGTTTCGGGTGTCTGCTGCCACGATAAAGTCTTGCCGCCCGGAATTGAACAAAAGCGATCCCGGGGGGCTTCATGTGGGCTTTAATCCATTTCGAAACTAATCCAACCGAGTACAGAAATAACGCCGAGTTTATGGTTACCGTGGAGCAGCCGTTTACTACTATTCACATTCCACCGGCACATTAAAAATAGCAGCACAGTGAAACTCGTTCCTCGTTTAACTTTTTTCCCCCATTCTAAATCAAATCCGGTCCCCCGAAATGGTATGTGATCTTCGGTGCGGGAGCTTCAATAAAACGCTTCCCAGAAATCACTCAACGGAACATACCGACGCGTTTTTTCGTCCTCTTCGTGTTGGGACGGTTTTCCTTTTATTTCCCGCTAAGCTTCACACACACACATACACACACAAACAAAGGAAAGGTTCGCGAGCTTAATGTAATTTCCCTAATAAAGAGCTTTCGGTTCCCGGGTGTAGTTTACGCGAAGGAAAATGAACATTCCGTAGTGCAATATTTGGGCCACCGTTTTCCGGGGGCCACTTTCAATCGTTTTCACGTTTTTTTTCCTTCGGTTTAACAACATTAAACCGGACCGATATTGGACACCATTTGTACAGTGGGGGAAAGGGGGAAATTGTCCTTATTAGGTACACGAGCACGGCTCGAAGAAAATGAAGGGATCGACAGTGCTGTTGAAATTTCAAAATGATTGTGTTCGTCTTGTTTTTTTCGTTGTTTCCACCGGAATCCGACTACAAAATAGCAGCAGCAGGATTTTTCCTCGACTTTGGCGAAGAAATTTAATTACAGCACCAAGTGGGCTGTTTCGCACGATGCCGGAGGCTTTATGTCCGCCCATCGACCGTGCCATTAAAATGTCCTGCAATTGCTACAAAATGTTTGGCAGATGGTTTCAAGATTTCTTTTCACTTCTTGATATTCTCGAGTGTCATTGCCGTCAACATTACTTGTGCACTCCACCGCACTGCATCCACTCTAAAGTGTAGAGACTCCACACATTTTCCAGTGATAAAAGGCACACCACATGTGTTTTTTGTCTTAACAACCTAACGTTCCAAGAATCGAGGAACTTCTTCCGGCCTTTTTTTTTTGTTTTGCTTTTTTTGGACTGTAATGACAGTTCATGGAGGCTGAACAAACATTCCCATCACACAGTGCTCACGGTAGCGCATTGTCATTCATATCATTCGACCATTTTGTCACTTTCCACACACATGCACACATTTCGATTGTGTAGGAAGCCATCTTCGTCATCCGGATGGCAAACCTGAACATCCAGTGCCTTATCAGAGGCGCATTTATTTTCATTAGTCATTTGCTGGTGTGCTGTTTATCCGTTACCGTAAGCCACTGCACGTTCTACGAGCAACTCGATACGGACACTCCCTCACCCCCGGGCCAGCTTTCGGAGACCTCGCTCGGCACCGTTGGAAAGTGTCGTTTGCTTTGTCGTTGTCATTTAAATTTCCCGTAGCAAACACGACACATCACCTTTTTCCCTGCCGAAGGTGCCGCGGCTCGTTATTCCCCCCCCCCTCCCCCCTTCCCCCGCCGCCAGTCATGGCCGGGCAGATTTGGCGTCAAAGGATGGATTTTCCTAAGCGTTAACTGTTTTTCAAGTCACACTCATTTAGCATCACATATGGCGTGACGTGGTGTGCCGTGGCGGGCACCCAACGAACGAAAACACCGAAACCCATCACGGCAGCCCCGGTACGACACACTTCAAGGAATATACGCTCCAGCGCGTTCGAAGCGCTCGAAGCATGACTTTCCGGGCTGGCCGGCTGGATGTGTAATGTGAAACACGAGAACTGATCCAAAGCATTCGGTTGCATCGTTTTTTTTCTCTCTTCTGTTGGTGCTCAAGTTCCCAATGGGTATACACATGGTGTGCTTTTCATTTTCGACATCCGAGCCGTGCTTGTGCTTTCTTCGGCAAAGGTAACCTATCCGAACATTATTGTCACGTTGACCAGTTTGTAAGCTAAAGATTTTTCGACCATTTTTTTTTTCGCTCTCTCTCTCTTCCGCTCTCTACGTTGATTACAAAAGGATCGTCAAGGCACGATATGTGGCTCCATCGTACTGCTGAGCGCTCGTTTTGTTGGATTCGATTTTCCTCAGCTCATGACAGTGGAGCTCGACGTTGTCATCAGGGTTCTAGCGTTGTTCTGAGCCGGCCCTGCCTTGTAAAACGAACGTTTGCTGTCGGTTTTGCGCAAAATGAGATGGTATTGTAAATGGAACACGACATCCGTTCGAAATCCTTAATCGGTGGCACCGTCTTACATTACCACACGCTCCGTTACAATCGCAAACAAACCGACCATGTTCGGTCGGAACGGTTTTGTCCACCAAATGCCTTACAATTCGTGCACTTCGATCGACGCAAAAATAACCAAAACGAAAAAGAAAAAAACGGATAACCTTGCCTTTGCAAGGGAGCACACAATTCGATTCGCTTATCGAAAACGCGCTCGTCCACAGGACCACGATGGGATAGTGACAAAGTGGAAATTTTAAAATTAAAGCAATCCTTATCAACAAGCGCCCAAATTGAGGATTAACTATTGATTGGAGCTATAACTTTGGGTCTTTAGTGGTATGGTTCAGCTTTGGGCTTTAACTTTCGTTGGATGGAATTCGCCGGAATTGGAACCCGCAACAGGAAATAGTTCAGGAAATAGTTGTACAATACAGCGGAAGGGACTGTAATATATGTAACAATTTACTAAACTTCCTTGGTGATCATAGTGAAAAATACTGCAACACTAACTTTATGACAACTTCAAACAAAATGGTTGTTTGGAATGCATTTTGTAAACCGCTTTTGACATGCAAATTTCTCTCTCAAACTAATTTGTATTCATAAAAAAGAAACTTCACCCATCAAGCGACGCGTCCCAAAGCGAGAACACGCTGCCCTGTTTGTCTGCACCGGTCCCGATGCTCGATCCGTTTCGCTTCCACCCGTTGGATGATTCATTTGAATGCAGTATCATTTTTCATACTCATGAATGTAATTCTTCACAATCATTTGCTGCACTATTTTTCACCCCACCGAGCTTCCCTTCATTTCCCGCGGTCCGCGCTATCGCGATCGGCGAAATGGCCAAACGAGTTACAAATTTGCTTCTTCCGCGCATAGCCTACTGTGCTTTGCACAAATAAACTTCACCACCCAAAAAATCCCACAACTACCCACTGACAGCAACAATAACGCCCATAATTCATCGCCGACGAGGAGTCGACTTTTGGCCACAAGTGCAACACGAGCGACTCGGCCAGCGCCACACGCGCCAGCAATTGGGGGTGGGGGGTTTAATCACAAAAAATGGCCAACGTCAAACACTCGCCAAACAAGGCACGACATTTCCTTTTCCGATCGCTGTGGGTGGTGGTGGTGGAAAATGGGCGATAAAGAAATGGGAGAATTTTCAATTTTGGACTTTTGGTATTGCTTCCATTGCCGAATTTGTTGCCGCCGGAGGTCACGTGGACGTCGTGTGAAAACTGTGGCGAAAATGGGCATTTTCGGGAAAGAAAATTATGATTTAAACCCCTTTTTTTTCTTTCCTGCACGAAAGAAAACTGTCCGCCCCCCACACACGAACAACGGGAATGCCACGTAATCTTTAACTGCCCGACGTTTTGACGTGCCGTACTTGCCTCGGGGCCTTCGGGGCAAAGCAGTGCTCACCGACCGACCGCAAGGCACAAGTTTATCTATTATGCAAATGTTGATGCTCAATGGGGCGACAACATACGAGCGGAGACAGCACTTTTGTGCGCGAGCAGGAAACTTCATCGGGGTGGTAGACCGAACTAGTTTTCCACTCCTATTTGTTGGAGTGTTTTTTGTTTTCTGCTTCTAAAACCTTCTATTTCACAACTCGCTTTTCTGGATCGAATAGTGACAAAAACCGTAGGACCAAACTTGCCGGCAAAGATTACGAAGAGTTTTTCGTAAGAACGTCAGGGCAGCGGCCCAGAAGCGGTACATAGATAGGAAAGCAACATTCTTCTGCTTGTTGTAAGCATATTAGACACCGACCGACCTACCAAAACTAAAAAGGCACACACACATACAAAACAAACAACATCACCCAACAACAACAGGCGACATAATCCGTGCTGCAGTGCTGCAATAAATCATTCCTCCTTTATGCGAGCACACTCAGTCCGGTTTTCTAGCCACCATTTTTTTTTCCGTTCCGTTCCGGTCCCCAATTCCTCCGTTTTACAGTGGTGGTTCCTGTTTTCCAAATCCGGCAAACCCGGGTGTGGCCCCCGGTCCCGCGAGAGAACCGAAGCGATCATCCTCACCCGTCACGGTGTTTCGTTTCGTGGCCCGGTTCGGGATCGAGTTTTCCGTCGGTTGGCGAAAACTGCTGCTAGATCTGTTGTTATCTGTTGAATTACACTATCTATCTGTCAGGGAGGTTTTGAGCTCCCAGCTCGAGTGACAGGAAGGACAACTTGCCGCTGTGTAACATGCTGGCAATGCATAATGCCAGCACGGCCCTGTCTCTCCAGCTTCGGCTTAAGTACACATTTATATTTCGCCAAACATACACGCGCCATATGAAAGTTTTCTCTCCAACTCGACAACAAAAAAAAGGCCACCCTCAATCCCCAAACCCTTTCCAATTCCACTCGTTTTCTGCGGACCTGGCGTGCAGGCAATGGAAGGATTGATGCCACCACAAAACGGCACCAACCACGGGCCGGATATGATGTGTCTGTACGCCGTGAACGCGTTCACCCACTGCTGTCAGCCGTGGTGCGCGCGGTACAAACGAAGGAACGCAATTACTTAAACGTCAAAACAATGGCGAATGATAAATAAGCGTCTTTTCATGTGCATAAATATGTTGCTTTTGGGGGGTTTTAGGGTCTTTCCGACCCACACCGCTCCAGTGTTGCTGCACGACAGCGTCATCATCATCATCATCGTCGTTCTCCGTTGGCGTCATCGTCACAACAGCGGACGCAAGATGAACACGATTCCCACGGGAACGATCATAAATTTGAATAAATAATCCCCACGACCCGTGGTGTCGTTGCGCTTGCAATTCCAACTCCAGCCAAACACAAATACATCTTCGAGGAAGTCGTTTGCACAGGATGCATCGCTTTACGTTAATCCTCTGTCACCGTTCGCGCCCCGGGGCCGGGTTTCGGTAGTAACAATTTCCGCACTGGTTGCGTGACGGTTGTCGCCCGGAACTGCTCGCGTATTCCCGTCATCGGTGTGGACTTCAAAGGCATTACCCTCTTTCGGGGTGTTGTGAGGGTCGCTCGTGGTGATCAGTGCCGTTGATGAGATCCCAATTAGGGCGAAATTTACCCTGCTAATGGAGGATTTATGCAGAACGCGCCGCGCACACTCACGGCGTCCCATCAATTCGAGCGCCGTGTGTGTGTGGGCCAAAGCGCTTGTTAAGATCGTTTTGACTAATGCGTGCGTACTTAACTGTCGCGCCCTCCGCGTTTCATTTCAGCGTTTCGCTCCCGTAAAGGATTAACTGCTGATCCGATCCCGATCCGTCGACGGGCCGCACGGTGGATGCACTATTTATGAGGTGGGCGCCTGGTCGGGGGAGGCGGAAAGCTAACAACTTACCCCGCAAAGTGCAATCATTCGAGATTCATTACCCGATCCGCATCATTGCACTCAATTTAATGCTCTTAAAACCTCGCTTCCTCCGTGCACCGCTGCTGGACCGGGTGGGCTGATTTACGTGACTCTTGCTGTGGGCTTAATCACGGCAAGAGCTAGTGATTCCATCGACCGTTGGTGCCCGATCACGATATTTCGCTCGTAATTCGAACGGGATTCTTTCGCGCCGGCCAACCAAAGGAGCCAAATCCCCCCATCACACACACACAAGCGGGCGCGTGTTTTGCTCCAATAAATTGTTTAAATTCCCCGAACGTTCGATCCGCACACCCGGGACAGTGTAGCATGGGAAGTTGTAGTTAATAACAACCCCGGGTTTAATCGAACACTGCGCGTTTAATCCGACAGGTCACGAGGGGGGGTGGAGGAAAAATCGCAAAGCAAAGCTGGCAGCTGGCACACCGTGCTGTGCACCACCCCGACAAATAACTTATCATCAAGCCACATTGGCACGGAAGCGTGGGATTTGGCCGCGACATGACCGTGTGACTTTTATCCCATCATCATCATCATCACCACTACCCGCCCTCAGTGTGGAAAGCTTTTTCCGAGCAGGATTGGAATGAAAAGTTAAAAACACACACACACGCACTGGGAAGCTTCATTCAAAGCCCGCCGAATGGAAGCTGATGTTTTGTTGCAGCGTCGCTCGGTCGCCATAAATCAATGGCTCGTTAATCTCGATGCATTCATTATTATTGACCATCATTTCTAATCTTTGCCCCCAGCGCGCGCCTAGCCGGTGCAGGTAGCGCAACGCGCAACTTCTAACGCAGAAGGATGATGAACATACACCGTCGGGAAGGGAAAGTTTTTTAAGCACTCCCAATATGCCACTGCACAGTTGCTTAATAGTAGCGCTGGGAATACCATTTTGCATCTACTGCTCCCGACACAACGCATTATAAATACATTACATCAAAAACAAGACCCCCCCTCTCTCCGGGCCCACCGCTTCTACTCCCCATGCGAACGACCGGCAGAACTAACACGTGTAGTTGATTGTTTTTTTTTTCGTTTGTTGCTCACTCGACCACTCGACTTTCCAAGCGATGTTTTTGCGTGGAAACCTATGCTGGGCCACAACCTAGAAAATGGTACACACCGCTACCTAAACTACGCGCTGGTTTGCTTTTATTTTTTGTTCTTTCTCACACACTCCTAGGTGGGACTTCCCGGCGGCTTCCCTCCGGGGGGAGTAGCAGTAGGGTTGAAATATAGCGTTGTTTCGGTACGTGAAAGTGATTTTTAATGGTATTATTTATGGACCGGTACGCTTTAAAATTTGCTTAAACAATTTATCAAACACCATGCACACTGTTTGGTCCTCCGTTCTCTCCCGGGGGGGGGGGGGGGGGGGACTCCCGAACTCCCACGCCATGCGAGAACTTGCAGGCAAAGGTCTGTGCCGAACAGGCCCGTTTTGCCACCATGGAAAGCTTCATTACGATCGGCCGGTTTCAACATCGTCAGCATTCGCCCCTTTCTGCGTTCGGCCAATTTGTTTATATTCCATGCATATGCATACCCTCCTCCCCGCCATGTTTGAGGCATCACTGAGTTCCTGCGTAACTACTTTATCCACACCGTAAAATTCAGTAAGCCTATGGGTAAAGGTTCACCTTTATCAACAATTTCCCACCCCACCCCAAAATCAACTCTCCCGGTGGAGCAACGGCAACCGGGGGTGTGTACGTCCGAAATGAACTTGATCGAACCAACAACACGAAAGCTGTATTATCTCGAAACTCTCACCCCTTTCCACACTCACACACACACTTTTAACCCAGGGATCCTGGGAAAGGATAACCGAATTCGACCAAAATACGAGTAATGGTACTTTTGCCCTACCTAACCGACCGGTACGGCAATGTACCTGCTGTCCCACCCCCACACCAAAAAAGGAAGTAAAATTTCGTTACGCTACACACCAACACGCATAAAGCCACCCGATCTTCACCGCACCCAGGCCGAATCCGATCCGATCCGAGCGCGTACAACCGATGCAGTCCCGTCGGCAGCACGAGCAACGATGCAAATGCAACCCAGAAGTCTGTCCCGGTTGTGTCTGGTGCGCTGGTACGCGCAGATATGGTGGGATAATTATAATGATATTATAAGCGCCCGTACGACCGAATCGAATAACTTTATTTTCCACCCATTAAACGCTTCCCCCCCGCGCCCCATTCGGTCGGGAAGGGAAACACTCGTTTGGTGGTTGATTTTGCACCACTTTTTTGTTCATCCAGCGAGGTGTGGGGGTTTGTTTTTTTGCTTAATTTAATGCAAACCTGCGTTAAATTGTACGTTTGGGTGAGGAAAAAACACACGCCCCGACCCGGTTGTTCCCCAAGCCCCTTTTTGTATTTGGAGACGGCGCGCAAAGTGTGTGTTCCGATTCGGCATTGTCTTCGGTGGAACATGTTTTTCGGGCAAGCGTTTTTGCGCGCTGAATTATGGCGTCTCTTCCGCTGCAGGTGCAAATGTGACTTTCCATTTCACCAGACCAGATAAACGGTTTTCTCGTGTAGCAAGCAGAAAGTGCTCTCTTTTCCCTTGCCAGCGCGATGTAAAATAGGACAGTGTAACCAGGACCAACCCATGCCCGGATTATGTGGGCATTAAGCATTAAAAAAAACCCAGCATTGATTTCACGTACGAATCGTGATCATTATCGTTTATCTAACGACTTCTCTGTGGGGCGGTACGCCAGAATGTGTGTGTGTTTGTGTGCATGATTTGCTATAGCATCGTACCCCGTGTGTGACACGGACAAAAAAACCAAATACATCGCAAATGACGCAAACAAGCGGGCGGCAAAGCACCCTTTTTCCGAACGCCGCCGTGAAGCGCTCTGGATGCTCGGGATGGATTAAATACCTTGGCAGGGACACGCACGGGCCACGTACGATTTACCAGGAAAAAAAAAACAACATTCACCATATCTGTTGTGGATTTTATGTTTTTATCCCAGCCCGGAACTGGTACGCCCGCGCGGTTCAATTTTGCGCTCCATTATCTTTGCGTTTACGTAACGAGATTAAAAACCGTGCGTCGATACGTTTTGACGAGTTGAAACGCGGAGTTTCACTGCCGCCCAATTCCCAGCTCGTTCTATTCCGTCCAATCTATCAATGGGTTTTCGTTTGCCGTTTTACCAAGAATGTGGCAGCCCTTCGTTCGATAAAGGATTTATATTTAATACTGTTTCAAATCACCTGCACCGTGAGGTGGTGTTTTGAATACGAATATCCCTTTCGAGTTCGGGGAACATGCAAGCGAAATTTGTACCCAACGTTTGGCTCCCTAATGTTTACTCAAGGGTAGTGACCTAGACAACAAAACAAACACACGTAATTATTTGTATCACGCTATCGCGATGATGGCACGGTACAACTTTTGCATCTATCTATGCCCCACAACAACAGAAAAACCAAACCCCAAGTCAGTGTTGTTGGGGAATTTCCCGTCCAAGCGGGGACCTACACAACACTAACATGACTGACCAAATGTTTCAAAATTATCCGACGCCACATGCAGACGTTCGGGTGGTAAAAGTTTCCTTATCAAACCGATAAACCATATCAACTCAACGGGAGGAAAATAAAGAGCAAAAAAAGGGAAAACACACACCCCTAACCCGCACTCGTGCACTCCTCTATTTACTCAAAGCGCACACTCGCGAGCGTGCACTCTCCGTGTAGGTGTTCATTTGTTGCAGCGTTGCATGTTTTCATTAAAATTCATTTTCAATTTATAATCATTAAAGTGCGCTTGCTACTTACCACGCGCGAGCGTTGCATCCTGCCCGTGGTGTACGTATAATATACGTAGCCAACCACTGCGATACGATCGTGGGAACTGTGCACCGGATGGGAAGCGAATGACGAAGGAAAGCAACAAAAAATCACACGCACACACACATACGGAAAAACAACACGCCATCAACTCGCACCGAAACGAGGCTGAATAAAATGAACCAACAACGGCTGGTGGGGTTTTTTCCCACCAGGACGGGAGACTCGACAAGGAGCGGCTTGATAAAAATTGAAATTGTCAATCGAGAAAGCAACATACACGCCAGCCCTTCCTATTCACCTCGGCCCGGCAGCAGCAGCAGCAGCAGCAGCGTGTGCTATTTTCCAATGTTATGCACGCACGCATGCACACTGCACCTTAATGACAACAGCACGCGGCAAGCCGCTGACTCCTCGGCGAGGCGTCCGTGCAAGCGAATGAGCTTTTCAATAAATAACACTCTGCATCCGACAGCACCGTTTCGCAATGTGATACCACCGCCCGCGTCTCGTCGTTCCCCGTGGATTATTCCGACGCAAAATGCAAAGGCAAATCGGCAAACGACATGGGACCGTTTGCGTTTGCGGGCGTCCCGGTTGCGGTAACAATCACGTTAGTGCGGGGCGCGCGGGGGGGTTGACATGCAAATTAAACTCAAATTAAAGTAGTATATCTCTCAAACCCCGGTCCACCACCGACGGGGACGAGCGTGACGGTGGGCTGGTCACGATCCCCGCACCGCGATGGAACTATCACTGTCGGTTCTAATTTATGCAGCGTGAAGTGATATTAACGATGGCGCGATAGCTAAAGAAAGGAACAACCCCTAATTTCCCATCCCACCGGTGGGTGCCCATTTCAACACGCCCAAGTGCGGCCGTTTACATGCACGCAAACCACCATTTTCCATTTTGTTTTATATTGTCCCACGTTTCACCCGTGCGGCGCTGCCTGTCGGAGTTTGCCAAAGCCATTGGCGCTCGAATACGTGATGGTTTTTGGTTTGCTTGGTGTGACCCGCTGGGATACCGGGGTGGGCCAAGAATTCTTGGCTCCAATAAGGGGAAGTCCAGTGGTGATAGTCCAGTGGTCGGCAAACTTGTAGGAGCGAAGGGCCAAATATCATTTAACGGAAACATTCAGTACATTTCAAGGTGCCAATATATGAATCAACTAGAAAACGCTCTCCTGGCGGAAAGGAAGATGTTTTCGGTTGTAAAGAGCCACACTAGACTTCAAATTGTTGTCAATAAAGATGTCGGGATATTTGTGTCAGCACATTAGCTTCGCGTAGCATGACCGAATCGTCTTAATAATAATAAATATGGAAACCTTGGTAAGGATATTTAGTGCGTTGTAATATTTCTTTCCGTAGGACGTAATTAGAAGCGGTTGGGTCGAAATGTATGACTAGAATGAGAACTATCTCTCGGTTTATTTTATCGTTAGTCGTTCGCTGTGACGTTATCGTTAGTGCTCGTGTTCGCACGCTCGTGTTAGTACATACGCATACTAACGGATACGGATTAGTAGGTTTAGTGTGTAGCGCGGTACAGTGACGTACACGAAAAAGGCTACGCTGCCACAGTACTCCCCTCCTAGACTAGATTTCCCTTTACCGATACCTCGAAGGGATTACAACTCGTCGACCGGAACGAGTGACTCTAGTCGGAAAAATATTAGGATCAGTTGTGCATGCAGGTACCTTGTCACTTGTGGTTTGCTGATCTTCTAGTGAATACGCTGGCTTCAGGCGATCGACCGAAACGTTGCATTTCCTAGCCTATTTCCATTTTCGGCATTTCCTAGCCTCGCTACCGAATTTGCGGTGGTACCAACAGGGGCCGGTCGAAAAATCGCTTCCGCGACTTAAACTGCGTCTACGTGTTAATCTGCTGCGGGAAACCGATCGTCCTCGACTTTTGTTAGGAAGCACGTTTTCGAGCCGCCTTGATAATTCGGCAATCTCTTTCCGAAGGTCCGATATAGGATCACTGGCTGGATTTGCGGTCGTTGACATTGCGGCATCAGACACGTGGCCAGACGCCATCGCTGGGTTGCTACGTTCAACGGCGTTAATGCTTCTAAGGCTCATTGACTCAACAATGGCGTCAGCGATGGTGGTTTTATCCGCGGCGTCACCACTAGAAGCGATCACTGCAGCTTGCGCATGTGGTGGCAGCCTTGATGCCCACAAATCGATCAGCACAGGTTCACTAAGGGAGTTGCCAGCGACGCGCTTCATTTCGTTAAGAAGCTGGCTCGGTTTTCTGTCACCAAGCGGCATATCGGACAAGACGCGCTGCAAGCGCCTCTGCTGACTATCGGCAAAATAACCGATCAGCTTCGCTTTGATGTACGCATATTTTTCAACCGCTGGTGTGCCGTCGATGATTGCCCTTAGCTCGGTGAGTTTATTCGGCGGGACCTGTGCCATCACAATGTTGTATTTTCGCGTATCGTGCAATGCGCCTATGCCCGAAGCAGCAAACCAAAATTCAAGGGACATGAAATACGTCTCTATATTGGTATCCGCCATGCTTGGTGGATTGAGACGCGGCGCATGGATTGCTTCAACGGCAGCCGGTTGAGCCGCGGGGCTAGTTAAATTTGCGCTGAGTACAAATGGGCTAGGCCCGATTGGGCCGGGTACAATGGGCTGGGTAGTTACAACTTTATCCTCCTCCATGCTTGCTGCGTACACTTATATTCGCGAAAAGAAAGAAAATCACGCACTTAAAACTGTTACGCTAAAGACTGATTATAGCAATCACGTCGGGGTCACCACTTTAGTGCGTTGTAATATTTCTTTCCGTAGGACGTAATTAGAAGCGGTTGGGTCGAAATGTATGACTAGAATGAGAACTATCTCTCGGTTTATTTTATCGTTAGTCGTTCGCTGTGACGTTATCGTTAGTGCTCGTGTTCGCACGCTCGTGTTAGTACATACGCATACTAACGGATACGGATTAGTAGGTTTAGTGTGTAGCGCGGTACAGTGACGTACACGAAAAAGGCTACGCTGCCACAGATATCTTGAACACCTTTTGTTGAGAATGCCGCGAACGTCCAAATTAAATTCTGTACGATATCTTTAGTTTTACAGAACAATCACAAAATTAGTCAAACTTAGGCAAACAGTCGCAGTTAAAAGAGACCGAGGGCGCGTCCTTCGGCTCTATTTATCCCTTTTTCCCAGGGCGCCATCGCAACCGCCGCTATAATAATGGTGAGCACTGTCCCACCGTCGTTTCTGCTCTTGAAGCTCTACAACAACAGACGGTTGTTGTAGGGCGTAAGCGTTATCAAAACAAACGCATTCACAACACCTTTTTTTATTTTTGTTCCGAAGGCTATTTTAGCTACGTTTTCAGACTTTTTTTTAATGAAAACAATACATTCATTGTATCAACAATACCTGTTCATTTGTTGATAACCATCCTGTTCGTTACTTGGAAGACGTAACGAAGTTTTTTGTTAAACCTTTTCATACGTCATTCATACGTCTGACGTTAGAATCGTGTGAATACTGTTAGCAAATATCAAAAACACGAGTTGGAAAGAGCAGCCATTTTGAAAAACGGCGAAATAACGCACGCATTTTTGTAAAGTCAGGAGCGCAAATTAAAATAACTGAGCTAATCAAAGTGCTTAACAGTCTATAATTTTCATATGCAATAAAAAAATTGTGGTTGAATCTCAGCCAGCTTGGAATGTTTTATTTTCGTTGATTTTCGCTAAGAGTCGACGCTTTGTCGACCACTGCCTTAGCGCCCCAAAAGCAGCAAGAACAGCTAATGCAACCAAGCAGAGGAAATGGTGGCAAAATTACACCGCGAGCTATCGATCGTTCGACTGTGTAAGGGCTTTTTTATGCTTTCATTTGTTTTCGCTCAAGTTCGTTCCGATTTGCCCCTTTTCTCACGCTGCCCATTTGTACAACACACACAAACTATAGTGGAAACTTCTCCTTCATCATGACCCGGGCCGCAGGCAATGGGTTTTGTTTGCTGCTTATTCCACTTTCGTAGGTTCCCTCAGCCATTTCCCAAGCGCAAAAAAGGGTGAGCTTTTTTTTGTTCCATTCCGAAAAACTGATTCCGGACAGTCTCAATCCACGCAACACACGCCCGCGTCATGATGGAAGCTGGCAAAGGATTTATTTGTTTTGCAAGACGTAAGCTACAAGCCAAGCATTGCTAGCACCAACCAAAAAAAGAGCCCCAAAACAAAGGTAAAGAACACATAGAACCCCCGATCTCGTGCCCGTGCACTGGCCGTATTCAACAATGTTTTGTTGCTTCGGTGTTTATGTATGAGCTATGAATGCTAAAAACATAATGATACGCTTTGAGCCGCCCTTCGTGTGGAAACGATACTCCGCAAATGCGAACCGACTGCAACCCCGCCGGAAGTTGGGCTTTCAATTGAACGCTAAATAAAAGAATCATCCCGACGAAAATGCAAAAAACCCGGCACGAAACACGCAAAGGTCCGTCGGTCTCCGTAGGTAGAACGGAGATTACGTGTTAGAATGCAAAAGTCAGCAACAAAATTGATGGTTTTGTGTGTCTTTAATTTTTCACTATTATGCAAAACATTTCCACCAGTAAAACGTTGCACTTATTGCAGCGTTGAACGTTGCGTGTTCGTCTGGATGGACTCGAGAGGAGGGGGGCTTCCATCAAAGAAGCTTGCAGCGGCAAACTTTTGCATTTCGTGAAAGCATGCTTCGGATATCGCAAGGGAATTGCATGAAAGCGACCTCCCCATGTGCATAGAAAGTGTGCTCGGAAAGAGGTGTGCATAAATAGCAGCAAAATGATGGAACCGTTTGTTGACATGATTATGTTTCATAATCATACGACCAAACCGAGCAAGTTGGGTGGGTGAATTTGCTGCGAGTGGAAGCTCTAGACCATGGAGACGCCCAGTACTTCATTATTTCGATGGAGACGCCCAGTACTTCACTGTGTTGTGGAGGCATTTTTGCCCACATTCCACCAAATGAAGCGGTATTGAAACGGTTCCTAACCGCAGTCTAATTCCGCTCAGTTGTTCAACGAATTCGTACAAATTCATGCCTTCATTCACCGGTACGCATATTTCTGCAGCAGGTCTGATTTTAATCCACTCGTGATTTATAAACCCCTCTCCCTACGAGCCGAGCATACACATCGATTTCAATCCACCCAAAGCCCGTACAACCTCGTACTCTGCGTGGTACTGTTTATAAACCTTCCCTCGCGTGGGTACGCAAAACCCACACCGCACCAGACGGGGGGTTGGGGCAGCAAAACTTAAAACCTTACCGCTTCATTTTCCACGATTCCAGTAGCTTTATAACTCCATTATAACCATTCACCGTAGTCTTCTTTCACAGTTCACCCACCGTTTGAGTGTTTCACGTGGCGTGTATGCACGTGTTTGGCGCTCGTTTTTTCTTTATAAAAAAAATCCAAGAACAAACGCGAACCGCTCGATTCACTCCGAGTCCACCGAAACAAACGGTCACGATGCAATTGTTCCCCCTTGCTTCAACCAAAACCATTCCGTTCTGTCGCTTTTAAAACCATTTATTGTTTGTGCTATCTCTACCAAACGACAATCGTAAATCATATATTAAAAGATATAAAAAAAAGAGTGCAAAAACCACCATCCCGCCTCGAATGCTGGTCCGTGTGCTCGAATAAAAGCTCATAATCTGGCAAACCGAACATGGAACATGGAGCCGCTCGACGCTCGGTTTCGATGGAGCACGTACTCGCATCTACTCGCCTGCTCGTACGATTCCCGCCCCCCCGAACCTCCCCACCACCCTGGCGCTGGTACAAACAGTCCAAGGCCTAGGATGTTTATGCTCTTCGCTCGCTTTCGTCCCCCGCGAGGCTCGTATTCCTTTTGCTAACGTTATTATATTTTCTCCGGCTTTATTTCCTACAAGCAAAACCAAGATCATTGATCGAGCATTGGTACGGCAACGGCAGATCTTTATCCCATTTGCCCGGGAGTTTCCCACACTCCACACACATACACACTCTAATGGCACACAATACCCTATCACACCCGCGGCACACGCGAATGATGCTGTACCTTGTTGCATCGCTTCTGCTGCTTCACAAATCCCCGGAGCTCCCGTTCCCGGCCATTTGCGCAGGGAAAGGAAACAAGCAGCAAAAAAGGGGTGTCACTGGCGCGAGACGGAAACAAATCGAAAGTATTTCAATCCACCAATGGAATGAGCGGCAACTTTTAATGCCTCCCATTATTACAGCAGAAATCCTTGTGGCGCACAACGGTGGTGATGATGATGATGATGATGATGCTACCGGAGGGTGCCGGGCAAACAGACAACAGTACAAGATTGCTCTTATTTATTTCGCCTTGGCGCTAACCACTGTTTTATCCTGTCATTATCCGTCTTTTATCGCCTCGGTATCGCGGCTGTTCGGTACGCGCGAGGGAAATCTGGTCCGGTGGTGTTGTCGACGCGCGGTCGATTTCGCGTAGCTGATACTGCTTCTCATCCAACATTTCCAACGGTGCCTCGAGGCGCAACGGGTCGGGGATGTTACCACTCGTACGTCGCAGCAGCATGGCATTCAACCGATGGTGGCAGGTATTTGCCACCGAGTGAGCCCCATAGAAGAATGCTATTCAGCTTTGTGTGAAAAGCATAAGCTAAATAAACACGAGCCGCACCGCATAGACAATTGCACGCTGGTGGGTTTCGTAATCTACTGCCGCTTAACAAATTATGATTAATCGCAACCGTTGCAGAACGGTTGCATACGGCGGCAACACTCGTAATCATTTTAATTCATACGATAATAGCGTTATCAGCATTACACAGAGTAGCGTGTACATGTGCGCTCGGTTAAATTGACTGGTGTTCGAACGGCTGCAAACGGTTGGAGTTTAATGTCATTAAGTTTGTACTACCATAATCTTGTCAAGCTACAACTAAAATGCTCTATTAAGTTGCTCATGCTCCATTGTTTCCCGGAAGGTCTTGTGGGAACCGAAACTAAACGAGTGCAGAAATAGCTTCAAAATTCCTTCTACCGTATTCAATCTAACTCTGAGGTACAGAATAATTGCTCCATATTTAGAACGGAACTCACGACAAACTAACCTATTGTAAGGGAAATTTCATGCACTTCACTGCTCACAAAAATACCACCGAGGTCCAGCGGTGCAGCGATGCAAGTTGATTAAAAATTCTTGACAAATTTGCATCACATTTAAGCCCACGGTTGAAACTTTGTTTGACTTACGATCGGCCCGCCCAGCTGCAGCACAGTCCGAGCCCCCTGAAGTTATCATCGATTTCCGCCGGACGGATTCGGTTCGGTAATAGTTCCTAGTCGTGTAAAAGGTCCAATTAGAAAACCACCGTAACATATCTGTCATACGTGGAAATTTATCAATAGAAAGCGAACTCGTACAATTTACACCCGGGCGAAGTTCCGGGCACTCCGGTCGCCCCGGTGCACACGAGCATCGTGGCACCATTGTGCACCGCCCGTACACAAACCGGGCACAATAGTTTGCTTCGACACCCGGACATGACAAAAGCGGACCTCCGGGTATCCCCCCTCGCCACCCTCCCTCCCCCAGTAACGGGGCACTAACGACGCCAGGAAAGAGTTGTGCTGTTCGATGCGACATCCGTAAAATCGACACAGTACACCGAAACGTGTCGAAATTACTGCAGCACGATATGTTCCGCACAAACTATTCTAATTTTTGACCATTTTCCAGCCACTCGCACGATAGCGAGTGAGAGAGAGCAAAAAAAAAGTGCTGGTTGCCCAGCATCGATGGCTCGAGAATTATCGCTATTCAGATCAGTGCCGGAGCGATGGAGAAATGGCACAAAAACCGTTGGTTCCACGACCGTTCCTTTGCCAGGCTACTAACTAAGCCAATGGTAGATGGAATGGAGCTAATACAGCTGCTAGCTCAAAGCGTAACACTACTAGAGCGGACCATACGGACGTGTCACTTTGTGCCCGTCATACAACTACAAAGCAACCCTGCCCCATCGAACCTGTCAGCGACCGAGTGCTGGCGCATGGACGTTTGTCCAACTCGAAAGTCCATCCGGGGATGTGAAAAAACTGTGTCCCCAAAATCCGCTCCATTCCGCTAAAACGGAACGAATTAAAACGATACGCATTTCCGCATGGGCTGTCAAAAAACCAACTTCCAAGCGCCGACAAAAGCGCCAATGGAATCGCGCGAAGTTGCTTCGGTCATCGGAATTCGCGGTACGGATCATATTTCGGTGGCCTATTTTTTTTGTTTTGCTTTCCTGGATGCCCATATCAAACGTTTGATTGATTCGAGTGTGCATTTATTTGTGATGGGTTAAACTATTTTTCCATCGGTCACACATGTGTGTTGGGTGATTACGTTGAGTATGGTATCGAGTTTCGGTGTGCTGCACCAACCGAGCAGCACAGTGCGGGCGAGTGTTCAATCAATCGCCAACCAGCTGCAACACGAACCACAATGTAACACAATTATCGATGCAATACTGGTCCGGTGCGCTTCCGCAGCTGGTGCCCGATGCGAAATCATTAACCTTCGCATGCAACTTGGAGCTTGCTGGAATTCAATTCCGCAACGGTGATTAAGTGGCGAGGCTGTGAAGTTTTATCGTTTTGTTTGGTTCGTTGAATTTTTGGTTCGAAGATCCCATCCCTTTCCTAACGCGATTGACTGTCTAGTTGTTTGTTCGTAGTTATAGTCTGCCCGACCCGATAGTTTCAGATCTGCCAATAGTAACACAATCCATTCTCTTCCGGATAAACGTCACCGCGTCACTTATAGATTTTCTCTCAACAGCCGCCCGTGCTAAGATAATCGGCTCGCAGGAGGTGCACGTCAAGAAGGGCAGCACCATCTCGCTGTCGTGTGTTGTGAATGTCCATGCATCGTCCATCTCATGGTACGTGTAGACCGCGTTGAAGCGTTCCCTGGTGGGTGGACAATTTAAGCCATCCCTTTTGTGTGTTCTGCTTTTTCCTCCAGGTACCATGGATCATCGATCGTTGACTTTGATTCGGCCCGCGGTGGAATCAGCCTGGAGACGGAGAAAACGGAAGGTGGCACCAGCAGTCGGCTAATGCTCACCCGGGCAACACTGCGCGACTCGGGCAATTACACCTGCGTCCCGACCGGCGCGATATCCGCCAGTGTACAGGTTCACGTTCTAAACGGTAAGCGAAGGATCACGTCAACCCGCCCCAGTCACCAATTGCCAATGTTCGTTCTTCTTTCTGCTCCTCTCCACCACAACGCAGGCGAACATCCGGCTGCAATGCAGACCAGCAGTGGCGTTCCGTGCCCGACGCATCAAACACTTATCCTTCTCTTTGTATCATTGAATAGTTGTAATCTTAGCAAATTAATCTTCTTCATATCAAACCTGCTCGAGACGGTACGTTTCCTGCTCACCACAACGATCGCCAACTTCCTCGTCCACATCCGTCGGCTAGCATCTGCGTTCGACGTGCGGCACTCAAAGTCCACCAGTTACGTTCTACTGACACTGGCTTCGATCGGTACCCATCTCCGGATTGTACTCCCAACGCTTCGCCGTACGACGACGGAGCGCCCCACAGACTTGGCTTCAATTCGCACCCAGTCGAGATGATCTTGTTCCCCGCGCAACATCGGAAGACATGCGACTCGCGGGCTTCAAACCGCGCTCCACTAGATCCAAACCACTGGTGGCCGAAGGTCACTGGTCCCTTGAGCATATGTAATCAACGTGTCCCAACCCATCTTCGCATCCAATGCCGCCCCTTTTCAGGTGAGAAATGCTGCGGATAATGTACGAAACTCCTGGTGCAAAAAATTCCGACTATCCGCAAAAGGGACACTCCAATGTCCAGTTTCCAGGAACACGAACAAAAAAAAGCTCACTCTATGTGGGCGGTCGTCGCGGTGAGGAACTTGTAAATGTATAAATGTTAAGTTTCTACTTCATAATAATTAAAATAATGTTTAAATTCCAAGGTAAGCGCCACCGAGTGGTAGTGTGTGGCATTAGCATTGGTAGTGAACCGCGAAGAACCATTGAGCGAAGCATAAACCCGGAACAGGAGAGATACAAAACAAAAAGCTACACTATTCTGGATTATGATGTAATGGATTCGGAGAATCCTAGCGAGTAAGATAATAGATAACAGGTGGGCTGATAATTGTTTGGCCTAACACATTTATCGCGCTAGAAGATTTTTATCCATATCATATTTCGTTTGTACCAACCTTCAAAGGAATTCTGTCCAAATTTGACAGCACTCGGGCCACAACCTAATGAGCTAGAGCATTTTGTGTCACGCAACTTTTGTGCTTTGAGTAATCATGGAAAAGAAGGAATTTCGCGTGATGATAAAATATTAGTTTTTGAAGGGGAAACATATAATTAAAGCCAAAAATTGGCTTGATGAAGAGTCTTTGGACACTGCTCTACCAAAATCAACCATCAGATACTGGTATACTAAATTTAAAAGTGGTGAAATGAGCACTGACGGTGGTGAACACAGTGGACGCCCAAAAGAGGTGGTTACTGACGAAAACATTATAAAAAATCACAAAATTATTAAGAACACCCATAATGTGAAGCTGATCGAGAAAGCTGACACCCTAAAGATGTCTAAGGAACGTGTTGGACATATCGTTCACGAGTATTTGGATATGCGATAGCTCTGTACAAAATGGCTGCCGCGCGAGCTCACATTTGACCAAAAGCAACAACAAGTTGATGATTCGGAGCAGAGTTTGGAACTGTTTAAGAGAAATAAATCCGAGTTTTTGCGTCAGTATGTTACTGTGGATGAGTCTTGGCTTCTCCACTTCACTCCAAAGTCCAATAGACAGTCATTCGAGTGGACTGGACGCGATGAACTTGCTCCAAAGCGGGGGAAAACGCAACAATCAGCTGGCAAGGTTATGGCGTCAATTTTTTTGGGATTTGCGAGGAATAATCTTAATAATCTTTCTTTAAAAAGGAAAAACCATTAACAGCGACTATTACATCAAATTTTTGGAGCGATTGAAGGACGAAATCGCCAAAAAACGACCGCATTTGAAAAAAAAAAGTTTTGTTTCGTCAAGAAAACGCACCGTGCCACAAACCAGTGAAAACAATGGCAAAAACTCATGAATTAGGCTACGAATTGCTTCGCCACCCACCGTATTTCATAGATCTGGCTTTCAGTGACTAATTCCTATTCTTAGATCCCAAAAAGATGTCCTCTGAGAAGAAATTTTCGTCGGATAAAGAGGTGTTCGCCGAAACTGAGGCCTTTTTTGAGACAAAGGACAAATACTACTACAAAAAGGGTATCGAAAAATTTAAAGACCGCTATAATTGGTGTATTGCCCTTGAAGGGACGTATGTTGAATACAAAAAAATAATTTGGCCAAAAAAAAGTGTTTTACTGTCATAGGCCAAACAATTATCAGCCCACCTGTTAAGTTAGTCAATATACACCCGTTTCATGTACTGGAACGGGATAAGCAGCAGACCGGGTGTAATACACGTTGTACCGGCGTGCGGTGCGGCATTGCATGGGTGCGAATTTAAGACTTACAAAAACCGAATGCAAAGCGGTACGAGTGGAAAAGTTGTAACATAGTAAAAGAATACACGAGTGAAAAATGTAAAACCAGATAAATCCAACTTGTAAGAATTTTAGTAAGAAACTGATGCAAACGTTACGAACAAAACAAAAACAAAACATAAAAAACACACACACAAACACACACATACACACTTACGAAAAACGAAACGAGTTTGTGAAAAATAGCTATAATGAAGTGTGGATGATAAAATCAAACAAAGCGTATGAAAGGAGCAAAACATAGGCGAGCGTGTAATATTATGAAGCATAATTTTCTCCCCACGTTTCCTCTTCATTTTAGCAAACAAAGAGAACGAAGCGAACTTGGTGTTCAAATGCACCGAAGGGAAGAGGCTAGCAAGAAGGGAAAGAGAAACGTCGGAGGCTAAACTAGATTCAAATTGTAGGCAATACAGGAAGTCGGATAATTAAACAAGAGAAAAAAAAAACATCGAGAACTAAACACTTGCTAAACGGTGCTGCTCAATTTGAGCAGTGAGAACAAGTATAAAACAGGCTAAACCCCCCAACACACAGTTACAAAATCCCAGTTACTTGGATTTATAAAAAAAAAACCTAACTGAACAATGGTTTTTCTTTTGAACAAATATTTTATCTCACGAAGACGACGTAAATGAAGCCGGTGCAAGTAAATCAAATAATCTCTCTCTGTATAAATCAAAACAAGAAACCAAACAAAAAAACAAATCTAACAAAACTACAAACAATCATCACTTTGAGTGGGACGACGAGTGTGTGTGCGTGTATGAAGCTGTACGATTTGCTGTTTTCCACGTGGTGAGAAAAATGAGGGAGGGGAATTTCTTCCCAAGGTGGAAACAGCACAGGTGGGGAAGAGAAAAAAAACCATTATCATCATCCGTTAAATGGCAACCCGGTTCATGTGTGATGGTTCATAAACATTGAAAATAAACGACTAACGCGTAGGAGAAATTGAAACTATTCGACCAACTGCCTGGTACATTGCGAAACAATCGTCCGAAAAATGGAAGTTTTTGTCCATGTGTTCTTTTTTTATATCTAAATTCACGATGCGCTTCACATGTTTGCTCAGTTCGCTGTCTTACGCATTTGAAAGTTCCAAGAATTCCTATTTGCAGCATCCAGAGCCCACCGCGTACGCAATCGTTCCACGCGTGTGTATGGGGGAAATTATTATTCTTTCATTTATATTTTTCCGAGCAATGTAAGCACAATTCACCGTAGCCTCAAGCATTTTGTCCTTCACGGAAGGACATATCCAGCCACCACTCCCCGAAGGCAACGCAATGAAAAGCATCGATTTTTGTCCTTCGTTTTGGAACGGAAGGTAGAAACAGGAGTTTTTTTGCTTTTCTACCCTACGCGCGGAGCATTATCGTAATGGTTTTAATTCGAAATCTAGCGTAGAGACCGGAACTGGGAAGGAAGACAACGATTCTCCAATAAATCGATACCTTTTTCATTGAAATAAAAATAAATCAAACCCAACACGATTACGCTGTAAGTTATTTCATATTTTCACTTTGTTGGAGATATTATGAAGAAAGTAAGTAGTTATTTTAGAAAATTGAAATATTGTAACAGTAAAAAAGTGTAAGGTCAGTCATAACTCCACAACCAAAATCATAACATCTACGAATCTTGGTACGGTTCTGAAAATATCCATATTCTGCTTAGCAACGTATCGCAATCTAGTTACCTAGGCACTGCACGAACTTGCTCACGATCGCCCGCTGTGCACCGGTAAACATAATTCCGTTCGCTTTCTCATAGAGCACCCGGGAATGGGAGTGGTCCGACCGCGAATCTTATGTCCGGAAGCGGACGCGAACGCCTTGCCCATCCCCCCGGATTATGTATGGCGCTGACAACGTGAAGTCGAACAACCCTTTCGAAGCGAACTTTACGTGCCTAAGCTTCCAAACACAAGCGACGAAATCGGGACAACGCCCCCTCCCCCACCGGACGCACATCAACCGTCGAGAGGTTCATTACGCATGAATATCAATGTGAGGGAAGATTGAATAAATTTCCATTTTCATCTCTGCATCTCTTCCCGCTTCCATCCGGTACGCCCGTCCGATTCAACAACACAAATCCCGTCTTAGGTCACGCTGCCGAACTGAAGGGACTGAATGGGACACTTCGCACCGATAATGGAAACATTTCTTAGCGTTTTGATTTGGAAATATTGCACAGAATTGTCCCACTCCAGGCACGGCTCTTCAGCATCTAATTGGCTTCTTAGCCAACACGTTGGCCCCATTGGCCGGAATGGCGTTCTGTTGTAAACTGATGGGTTCTGGACGGGAGCGTTACGGCTGGCGCTGAAGTGGACCCATGGTCATAGACCCGTTTGTTGGTTCGATTTAAGAAGTGTCGATGCTTACACGTGCTTATTTGGATGTGCTTACGTGCCGAACGAACAGCGGAGCGTAACAAAAGGAAAACCGAAAGCAACTCTAATAATCTTCGGTCAGAGGAAGGTCAATAGGCAATGGGATTATTTCACGGGGACGTTATTTTTTTCTGTTGTTGTACTGCGGCTATTTTAGCCGACCACCGTCCAATCCACTTTACAGACCGGAAAAAGCATCAATTCCCTCCGATGATTGGTCAGCATTCTAATCTCTCGCACACACCAAACACACCGCCCTAATCCAGCAACGGAGATATTGTATACTCCACTTTTTTTTATTTTGTCTGTGCTGCCCTTCCATTCTCATCCGTGCGCCCGTCCACCTGGTTCACCTGGTTTTTCATTTCTCCGTGCATGTCCGGATACCGATTGGCTCACTGCCCACCAGGAAAGCCGGCATGAGAATATGGCACGTGCAAACGATTTCCATATCAATTTTCATTTAAATCCCCACCTTCGACGAGCCGGCGCGAGAAACACGGTCATAGGTCGGTCCACGGTCCACCAGCGCAATGCGTCCCGCTTCCCTAGCTCCCGGTAGGCTATTGTACATCGTGATTGCTTTGGCCGGATGCAATTGGCTTGTTACACGATCGGACACCAAAGGACCGACACCCTCGCCTGAGCTGGCCTGACAGTACGGGCCACGCTGGTTCCGAGCGAAAAGGACGGACATGAGATTTGCACTTTGTTATCGGTTCCGCACGTACGTGCCAGTGTTTATTGCTTTGTGTATCTTCAGTTCTCGGCACCGCTCCCAAGCAGCCTCCACTGTAAGATCCTTAACCTGCAGTTGACAGACTCTTCCCAGCGCTAAATTTTTGCACTTCATCCTTCTTTTGTTTAACGACTCTGCACTACGCCAGAAAAGCTCAAGCATATGGAAAAGGGATCCCGTGTCTTCGCCTTTCCACAGCTAGGCACTTTCATAATGCAGGGCAAAAATTAATCTCCGGCGTGGACTTTCTTCTCCTTGGCTGAACCATTTCGCAATTCTCATTTCAGCACCAACTCCGAAATAAAGTGCATTTACCTTTAATCGTCCTTTTCAACCTCGTCTCGTTGTATATTTATTGTACTCCTTCACATCAACTCACCTGAGAACGGGCACTGCATGCGTCCATTCCATTGATCGCCAACACTGGTATAAGACAAACTTTTCTGAAAGGCGTAAATCACCCACAGCAATCATCCCATCAGTCGTACTGCTTCTAAATTCCTTTTGCCAAAGCGCCAATTACCACCACACAAGCGCTGGGAGGAGTAAATCCAAACGATGAGCGTTCACAACTGCATCAGCAGAACTAGACATTTGTTTCTCGCCGGTCAGTCCATTCGCTACGTTTTGTCTTAATTAGCGAATGTTCCCGTTTCGGCAAAAAGTCGATAGAACAGTTGAGCAACAACTTTGCCAAACTTTTTTTGTTCTGCAGTTCGGTTGCAATTTGCAGTTTTCGGAGCAGCAAGCCCGTGCGTTGTTTTAAAGTTGTGCGAAAATAGCTTATCTTGTTATGAGATCGATGGAGGGTTCATCGAAGTGGAATAAATGAATTGTTCGTAGCGGAGATGGAACAAAACCGGACAATAGATTGCGAAAGCGCTGATGTGGTTGGAAAAATACAAAAGTAAGCAAGTAATTAAGTAAGTAAGTCAGTAAGTAAGTAAGTAAGTAAGTAAGTAAGTAAGTAAGTAAGTAAGTAAGTAAGTAAGTAAGTAAGTAAGTAAGTAAGTAAGTAAGTAAGTAAGTAAGTAAGTAAGTAAGTAAGAAATTTAATTAAAGAAATAAGGTAGTTTCTAACGTTACGTTACTAAGGATTCTTACTAAGGTAATTCATTAAAGGAATGTGATTTTATCAAGTAATAGAGTAAGTACACTTTGCATGGCGCATTGCGGAAACTCTTTCAAATACACATGGCTTACATGAATCGTTTCCTATAACTGCTTCCCGATTCAACTGGGGTTACTACTTTCGAACGCCTATTTCACCACAAAAACTTATTGATCATCGAGTGCTACGGTTGTTCATTACAGTCATTTTAATAAAGCTTTATTTCGGTCTCATACATCTGCATAAATACGGTTCTGAGTGGGATGAGAGGAAAAAAAACCCGCCGGTATCTCCAAAGCGCAACTACAATATATTGCACTCAATAAATCGAACCGAAATTTTAAATCCACTAACCACCGGGCACCATTGCCAGCAGCTTGTTAATAGTAATTGGAAAGTGATAATTTATCGTCGCGCTTTTCGCTGCATTTTTCGCTTGGTCCATGGTGACGTGAACGTGAAAGGCACCTATTCCCGATCACCGTTTTAACCGCTTCTACCCGTCCGGTGGTACGCGGGAGAGATACGCGGTCTTCAGCTGACGCATTTCGTTTTAATTAACATTGTCGCATGGACTACACACTGCAGCGTTCGTGCGCCGATGTACCACACACCAAACAGGGGATGTTGTGCGTGTGTTTTTTCATTCCTTTTTGGCCCTCTTAAATCACATCTGTGTGCTCGGGGTTTGTACATTCAACAACACACAGATAAACGAAAATCGGTGGTTATGGTGGTTTGATTTTGTAACATAATGTAAAATGTGTGAACTGATTCAGGTGGGTGGTTTAGCACGAGTTTCATTAGAAAACTTCAAGAACGAAAAAAGTAAATTACTATAAACCGTACAATATAAGCATTTTCTTTTAGGAAACAGGAATCGAAATGGACACAATGATGTGAACAATAATGTGTTTATAAATTGCTCTATACCACCGTGACAACGTAGGATCTAAACAGGCAAATAAATTAAATAAGATGCATTTGTATGAGTATTATAGCTTTATTTGTGAATAACATGTTTGGTTAAAGCATGAAGTTTTCACTAAACACTTTCTCTATACCTATTTCATAAACTCATCGAATGATCAACAACGTAAACAGTAAACACGAAATAAACAATCTCAACAGAAAGTATGGCATTGAGCGGCGATTCTAAACACTAAACCGCTCTCGCAGGCAGTAGATTGACAGAACGCAACGACCCACTTAAAGCTCCTTTTCGTACTTTTCCAGATCGTACAGAACTTCCAACACGCAGCCCATACTCCAGGCTTGCGTACGACACGAATCGTTACAGTACGCCCCATTCTCGTTCGTAAGCTCGGCCAGTCCACGCCAGTGGCAACGCTGCAACTCGTTAACGTGTGTTTGCAAAATCTTCCAAGTTTCAGCAACCGTCTCCTTCAGCACACCGTTTGCTTTTGCAAAGATCAATCGTGCCCGCAGGTAGAATCCGATCGGCCACACCCACTCCGGCCCATTGTGGTAGTTTGCACCGTGTGAGACCGTCTTGTCATCGCTGTCGATGGAATTGTCGTAATTTCCACGATAGCCCCAGTCTTCGTAATCCAGTGTTTTCATACCCAACGGACCCAACAGATACTTTTTGGCGTTTTCCAGCGCACGCCAGGCGTGTTTCGGATCAGCCAGCTCCGGGGCGGCTAGCAGCGCAATCGGGAAGTTACATCGCAGCTGATAGTCGGTCCACGGTATTTCCGAACCAACCGTATCCTTGTAGATACCACGCTTGTTGATGTACGAGCTTTCGGAGGTCTCGTCGACGTAGAACTCTTTGTCGAAGTTGGCCGCTATCTTGTTGGCCCACTCCTTGTACGTCCACACCGTTTTGGTGCCATTGTACGAGGTGCGTTCGACCGAGTTCACTGGTATGATTTTCTGTTCTGCCATTTGCTGCATGAATCGCAACCCGGCCATCTGGAGGCCGACCAATTCGACCGCAGAACCATCACGAGGCGTCGAGGGAATGCCCCGATTGCCGGCCTTATCGGAGGAACCCATCTTGTCCATCCAGGTGCCGCAGTTGGCGTTATTGCCACCAAACACAAAGCCCGTGTCCGGATTGACTCCGATACGATTGTTAAAGCCCTTATCCTTCATGTGCGCGTCGATGCGTGTTCCAGCGTTGCGTTCGCGATACGCCAATCCTTGGAAGTGTATAGTTAGCGCTTCCTGAATCGTCTCGTACAACATTTGATCCTGCAATTGTAAAATTATATTATTTTCATTACTAACTATTCAATAATCAAATTCTTATATGTGTCACTCACACATTCCCCAGGTGCCTTTGCTTCGGAATCGTCCGTCGGATATAGGCGCGATACCTTGTCTTTAAGAATGGTTTTGCCATTCGGCACTTCTTCGGCGTACTGCTTGATTGTATACAGCCACCACCAAATCGCATCGCGACAGTTGAACCGTGCATTCTGTCCACCATCAAGTAGATTCGGGATCAGGCCGTGTCTCAAGCAGCCACCAAATCCGAGTATCATGTAGCGTGTTTCATCGTAACGGCCAGTTAGCAATGTCAGCCCACGGATTGCAATGAAAGTGTCCCGGCCCCAGCAACGCATATAGCCCGTCGCAAAGTGGGGCAAACCGGCGGCCATCGTCGCACAGTGGCTCGGAGATTTTGGATCGCCCACATTGGGACTCAGTTTGGGCAGGTTTGCCGACGGACAGACACTCACACACTGCACCGATCCAAGGGCAAGCCGTCGAGCAAAGTTGGAACCTTGGCGTACAAAGTCCGACATCAAATTACACGCCGCCGCAATCGCCAGCCGGTGTACGTTTGTGATAATCACGTCGAAGTAGGACGGTATCATGTAGCGGGGAATTTCCTTCAGCGACTTCAGGTTGTTTTCTAACCACTTGGATATGGGCACTAGTTTCTCGTACTTCAACAAGCGCTGAGAACAGTAATCTATTGGAAGGAAAATTCATTAGCGCATTCTAGTAAGTCGTAAACGATATCGATCCCTTCTTACCGATTAGCCAATTGCCATTCCGCAGATTGTTCGCAAACGGGTGTCCCAAATCATTGTTCGGTCCAATATCGGACAGGATGGACATGACACCCTGCAGACCACAATACACAAGATCTCCGTAACCTTCGACATTGTACGGACCTCCGCCATTGTCGCGTTCCTCCTCGGCACAGCAGTAGAGCAATTTGTTAAAGTCCACCAAGTCCAACTTGGATAGCATGTGCTGCAACTCTGCATACCGTGAACCTTTATCCTGGTGGAACTCGCGTACCAGTGACTGCAGATTGTCGAAGTGCACCCTTACGCTCTCTTTCAACGCGACTCTAACCGCGACGACGGAACCGGGCTTTAAGTTCGAAAAGTGCAGCTGCGTCACGTTACCTTTCACGACCGCTTCCTTGCCAAATATGTCCGACTCTTCCAGCTTCAGGTTACGCTTCAAATCCACCACGTACTCATTAACACCGTTAATGTAGTCCACATTCTTGACAAACTCCGTCGGGCGATCGAACGTTTGGCCAGTTTTCTTGTAGATTTGCACCTCCAGTACGATCTCCTTGAACTCTCCTTCGAACTCCAACGGACGTACACCGGTCGGACCAGCCCATGGATTGGGATAGCTGAAGGCATTATGGGCAACGAGAATAACAGTCTCGTGGTTAGTAAGCGAGTGACGTGTAACGGCCACTATTTCCGGATGCATCTGATCGACAAAGACTTGATCGAACCCATGCGTAGCAAGCCCTCCGTGAAGCACATTCAGTGCCTCCTTTACCGCAATCAGCCCCGTGCTTTTGTTCACTTGATTGCCCCATTCCTGATATTGTCGCTCTTCGTCCACCACATGGACCTGTGGTTGAAGTGGGAGAAAAACTTTTTTTTAAACGAACACAACGCTCCAGACCACGCAATACTTACGTGATGCGGGACGAACTCATCGTAACCTCGATTGCTGCCAGTGGCACAGCATGCCATCGACACGAGGGCGGCCGAAGGGATCAGATCGAAAATCGAGCGTTTCTCAACCGGCGACGGATTGTCGTGCGTTAGATCCATGAACAGAGCATGTGCAATCCCTGGTGCAAGGATACGCTTCGGACAGGGGAAGAATGCACCAACCGGAGCCCCACCGTAACGATACACCAGTCGACCTTGCTCGTGTGAGTCCCATGCTGAGAGGGCCTCTAGAAAAAAGCAAGAAACAATAACATAAGCCTGGATTCTATAAACAACCCTTATCACTCGTTGCTGCATGCATAAGCTCGTTAACGATCGCTCGCTTACTTAATCACCTTAATCAGAGACATACAACAATCGAGCGAGAGATAACCCGCTACCGATGTGAGCAATCATGCCTGATCGATCATAGCGATGATCATTCATATCAATGTCGCCGATTAATTACCTCGAATCAGTGACGTAATACCAAGACGGTTCACAAAGATGTTATCCGTGTGGTCCGAGTTGGTGAACAGCTCTGCGGCCACGTACAGTTCCGGGTTGACTTTACGCGCCGAGTCCAGCAAATATTCAGCCACATGCAATGGAGTGGAATGGCAATTGTCCAACCGTACTCCATCGAAAATGCGTGCCGTAGTATCGACGTACTCCTGCATGTGCTTCCATAGGTACGGACTGTCTTCGGGTTTATCGCCGTATCGCAGCTTCACGCTGTCACCCCAGGCAATGAGCTCACGGCGTAGATAAACGTTCGCTGTGCCCGGTTGCGCACGGGCGAAATCTTTCAACGGGTCACCATTCATTACCCATCCGTTGTGTGCCATAAAGAGCTTTCCGGCACCTCCGTACATCAAGCTTTCGATATCCTTCAGCGATTTACCCTGGGTTCCGTAGTGCGTGAAATACTTCATAAACAGAGGGTACTTCAGCGATATGCCTTTCACCTGAGGACCGTCACCTTGCACGCGCTCATAGCGAGTTCCGGCTAGGCAGTTGTCAATCGCGTAGTCAAGATGCTCTTGAATTTCACGACGGACTTCCTCGTTCAGGAACTGTAACCGGGCGCGGAACACTTCGGCACATTTACGCTTGCGACTGTCCTCGTCGAAACAGTCCTGACGAAACACGTTGTAGATGCTCATTGCACGATCAAAATCGATTTCCGCACCGAGTCGCCGATACTCCGGATCAGCGCGAAGCTTTATATCTCCTTCGGGAATATCCTGCGCACGGCTGGGACTACGCTTACTACACTCGTCATTGAACCGTGAGAGGTATTTGTCCACATCGCACTGATAAAGTTCGTACAGCTTCACCTGGGGCAAATAGTTCGAATGGATCTGCCAACGGATGGCTTGCAGGTGGTCTTCTGTTTCAACCACCTCCGGTACACCTACATGCGCCAACATTCCATCCTTAACATCCTCACCCACGCGAGCCAACATTGCGTCCAACAGAAATGCCGGGCGTAAATGGGGACAGGTGAAACAATTGTAGCTACACTCCGGATACTCCCTTATCCAGATCGATTCGTTGGCCGTGTGGTTCAGCACAATGTCACATATCGATGCAACGTTCCATTCTTGGCGCATTTTCCGCATCATCACCGCCAAATCATCATAGGACACTTCTTTGCCTCCTTTGTTCTGGAAGTCTGGATTCACCTTTAGCTGATTGCGCAAAGAGTACGCCGAACGCGATCCACCCAATTCCTGCACGGGTGTGAAGTGTACCATGTTGTAACCGGACTCCTTAGCCACACGCAACTTTGACTCCCATGTGTCCAATGGACCGAGGAGCTTTGAAATCACCGTCTGACATCGGATCGCATCCAGCGGCAGAGACGTGGCCGCTGCGCCCGTTCCAACCGACAACTGAGGTTCTATTTGTACGTAGAGCCCAGCTTGCGCTCCTGCTTCCGGACAATCTTCATAAAGAGCGTAGAAGTGATAAGCTCCCGATTTGGTAAGGTGAACATTGCAGTAATAATCCACGTCTTTTATCGAAGTGTATTCGGAACCATTCGCACCAAGTGGAGATCCTGCGGCCGAGCACCATTCCAGGCGTCTGTAGGTATTCCGACAAAACTCCTTATCTGTAAAATAATTGAGTTAAAGTTAAATGTACTAAAAAATTGATTTCGATCACCGAACACGACAAGACATACCATCTGCTGGGTAGTTGCAGTACAGTGCTACACGACGTCCCAAAAGCGAGGCACCCGGATGCACATGTACTAGCGAGTTCTTTTTCAGCCGATAGAGAGCTCCATCGCCTTGATTGCCGTCATGTATGGCTAGCTTTATTGAAATTACTCCATCAGTCATGGTGTTTGATTCAGTGACTTCCTCGATGACACTCTGAAACGAAAAGAACGACAGTACCCCGGCGAACGATGAGTTTTATGCGAATATAACGGACGTTCCAACGGACGGTTTCGTGCTAATCACCAGAGTTGTGAAAGCGCTGGACAATCTTCTCGGTATGGACATACTATGCAATGATCGGGCGATGCAACACTACTAAAAACGACCTGCTCGATCGTACCTCAAGTCGGACACACGCCTGCAGTTGCCTGCACACTTCGCTGATAATACACAAAATAACCGCAGTTATTATCGCGCGGGCGCCATCACGATCGTTCCCCAATGCGAGGAATAAAAAATAACAAACATAACTGGCGATGTAGCAGCTGATCGGCAGCAGAGAGTGCAGTGTGCCACACTCTACTTCGCATCTTTGAACTCGACCTCCAAGGGGCGCGGAGCCTTTGATTACAAACACATTCCGTTAGCATGCTTGTCGGTGAGAAAGTCTGCATGTGCTGCTGTAGCTTATGGCGTGATTTGGCTAAATATAATTCACGTGCACAACCCCATTCAGACAAAACAATCGCTTTCCTTTGCCATTAATCCTATCGAGTACTCGCGGACAATGGATGATACTATTTTAAAAGGAAGGTTTTAGAAGCTAAATAAAATTCACATGTACGCTTTTGTTCGGCAAATTTATTCTTTTCCATCATTTCACTATTTTATCTAGTGTGTCAAACGATAAAACCACATTACTGTCCTAGTTTCGCGACTATACGAAGACGGATATGTTATCCTTATGCTCTATCTGCGCGGACTTAAACTTTCCACGACTATTGTACGACACACTTGTCCACAAATAATATTATATCGTTGTCTTCATTCTTGAAGAAGAGGCTTTGAACCAGTTATCCGGTTTAATGTTTCCCTTACCTTTTTCCACAACTTTAACCGACCGCCGAAGAGTGAATTTGTGCTGCTTGCGAGAGGAAAATTAAATTCAAGGTGACCCCGCGAGAAATGTCAGTAGCCTGGCGTTGCCAAACAATAACAAATCCGCCGCCAAGCGATTTGACAGCCGCATTTTGACAGCCAAAGCTTTGACAGCGAGACACGCATCAAATTTGCAAGTTTGCGCGTCTCTCGCATTTACAAAAATTTTTCGCCGCTGTTCGCGCTAAACTAGCAAAAGAGTGTTCAATTTACTAAACAATTGGTGTTTCATTCTTCCTGTGGTAAGTGGCGATCGTGTTTGCATAGTTCGTTGGAAAGGCATATCATCGCATAACGCTACAGCGACGGTTTGCCGCGCAAAAATACGCGTATCGCATAACCAAGGCGCTACGCAGTTGAAGCCAAGACGCTGTGTTTGAGATTTCGCGATGGTACAGCATACAAATCAAATGTCGATCCGCATCGTTAGTGTGGATCATTACATGAGCAAACCGGACCCACAGTTCGACGCGTGCTATTCAGAATTCCGTGGTTCGGAAATCAAACAAGTGCCGGTCATACGACTGTTCGGCTCCAACACCGAAGGCATCCATAGCTGCGTCCACATCCATGGCGTCTTTCCATACTTTTACATCCCCTACGATGGATCGGTTGCGGACAAGCTCGTGGTGGACCAAAAAATTTATCAACTGGCTTGTGCTCTTGATAAAGGTATAAACGTTTCGCTGGGACGCTCAGCGTCCCAAACGAAGCACATCTTCAAGATAGTGCTGGTGAAAGGAATGTAAGTGCCGGTTTTCTCTTCTCGGATCAGATTTTTGAATTTTCAACAAATTAACGCTCGACCTCTTTGCTTGCAGTCCCATTTACGGCTATCATCGGAATTCGCATCACTATTTTAAGATCTACATGTACAATCCGCATTTGCTACGAAACGCCACTCAACTGTTGATGAACGGAACCATCCTTTCGGGAACATATCAAGTTCACGAAACGCACATACCCTACATCTTGCAGTTCTTCATCGACTATAACCTGTACGGGATGAGCTTTTTGGAAGTAAACTCGAACGGATTGCGACAGCGAACAAATGCCACTGAAACCGTCAACAACATCCCACCGAAGATGTCCACATCCGAGTACGAGATAGACGTGCTGGCAGCGGATATCCTGAATCGCGAACCAGAAGACAACAATACTGGTGAATTTGCTAACCCGGGCATTGCTTCTATCTGGAAGGATGAACAAACTCGACGGCTTTTGGTCGGTTTCGAGCAACCGGAACGCATGAATCTTTCACAGACCAGCGGCTCAGCGCATGAAATCGTAACCGAAAGCGATCGATTCTATCGAGCGAGACTGTTATCGAAACTGTCGAAAGAACACACTCCCAGCTCAACTGCGGACGAACAAAGAAAAGTACTCGCTTCAGCCTACCCATCAGAAGCAACTGAAGACGAAACGTTGCTCGACGCGTCCTGCATTGTCAATCATACACGACCCAGGGGGGGACACAGCAATGAGAGCTTGTACGATTCGCAAATCAGTTATCATTTCGATTCGACCGTGGTTGACGAAGAGAAGATTATATCCATGTCGCAGAATCCGGATATGACGCTCGGAGAGGAAGATTATAGTATGCTGGAAATCCTGCGAGAGCTTGAAGAACTGGAATCTAACAATATCGAGGGCGATTGTCTGTTGGCACCGATGACACAGCTGTCAGGCGAAAAGAAGCGCAGCATTATGCAGTCTAGTTTGAACTTGTCGCAAGCCAACAAACGGCTGAATGCTTCTATGTATGGAGATCTGGACACAGTTTGTCTCATGTCCGATCAAGCTAACGAGCGTACTCTACATCCGGACGATGCAAGCTTTGATTCGGATGATGAGTTTCTGCTTGATTTTTCGCAAAAGCAATCGTGTGTCGGAAACAACGAGCTGGCTGAAACGAGTACGCTCTTGAACGACAGTGACGATGACCTGCTGTCTGGTGGATTCATCCCACAGTTGGACGGAGGTGACGACAGCTTCAAAACCATTTCTTCAAAGCGTAACAGAAGCAGTAAGGAAAGCATATCCCCAAACAGCTCATCCGCCAAAAAGATGCGCATTGATTTAACGCAACCGTTATCCAGAAAATCATCGCGTAGTAGAGTATCGTTTGCCCTCTCCCCGGAGGAGAATGATAGCGAACGCGGGAAGCGTATGCTCCAAGAATTTGAAAATTCTTCTCCTAATACGCTGAAGAACTTTGAAATAAGGTAACTCCACTCCGCTGCTGGGAGCTGTAGAATGTCTTTAAAGCGTTTGCATTGTGTTTTAGGATTCCAAAATTGGGGTTGGTCAAGAAGTCGATCCTGTTCTCCAATCGAACCCGAAACTCATCGAAGTCTACAACGGTCGGCGAACTTTCGATACCGATGAAAAGTCTGCAAGTGTGGTAAGGACGTAAGCAGAGCAATACTGAGCAACACCTTTGTGAGCAAACATATCTCTTTTATAGCATACCGAAATTGGACACTACCGCTTACGACGTCAGCCAATCGTCTGCCGTTACGAAAATGGATTCAACACCGAAGGACGCCGAAGGTAAATCAGCAAAATTGGACGATCGATATCAACTTGCAAGAACTTACGATATCGTTAACAACTACGATCCGCTGGAAGGTCCGTCCACTCCGAAATCGGAGCGTGTGCGAAGAAAGATCGTAACCCCGGCCGCGAAAGGGCAGCCCAAGGCGAAGATGTTGAAGTTTGAAGAAGAGCAACAGATCGAGCTGATTCTTTCAGAAAGATTTAAAAACATTGTGCGCCTTTCTCCGAAAGTGCTGATCAAACCGTTACTCCTAATCGCGAAGCCGGCGGTTAACAGCGAGCTATCGTTGGATGAATATTCATCACCGCGCAAAATACTCCCCGAAGATGGTCCACCGAGTGGCAAAAGTGATGTTGCAGAATGTAATGGATCTGGATCTTCTAATCAATCAGCTTCAGTAGCCGAAGGTTCTGCACCTTCAACCGAACCTGAATTAAATAGTGCCGTTGCAACGGATACAGCGTGTAGTTCCGATGATAACACCACGCCAAAGCAAGTTGAAACGGTCGTAGAAGAAATTGCGACAAACGATGAAGCGGAGAAATGCTCAAATGTTAAAGCAACCGAGCAAATGGAGGAAAGCGAGGGAATGGATGTGGAGTTTTCATTGCCATGTAATAGCGACTCGGGCAGTGAAACGGCACGCAAAACAGGAATTGAAGATGCGTCCGATAAAAACGTACCCACCATTAGTATCGCGGATGACGATAGCGACGATTCACTTCCAATCAACCGTGTAATTTCGCTTGAGGACGATGTAGAAGAAGATGTGCAAATGATTGCGCCTAGCCTGCTTGACGACCTTCCAATTGCAGATCTTTTAAGCAATAACAGTTGCAATGCGATTGATGTGTCGGACGATGTTAGTGAAACACAAACTGTCACCATTGCATCCCAACTGGATGGAGTGGGGGAATTGATGGACGAAAGTCCGAGCAAGGATCCACCTCCTGAACCGGAGAATAGTACCGCCGCCGATGAAGAAGGTGTCGAAGATGATGCAAATATTGAGAGTTTTTGTGAAAAAACGATGTTATGTGAGCTGGATGACATTAATTCGGATTCAGACGACAGCTGCCCCGGGTTGTGGAACACAACCGGCACAGAAATGGGCGAACATGTAATCATATCGTTGGCTGCCGCGCCACCTACCCGCGATGATGCACAGCAGGCGATTGACAAGTTTGAAATTCCAGCCGTGGTCAATACGACTCCGTTTTATAGCGATCCCGCGGATGTGACGGGCAAGAAGGAAGTTGGTCATACGGTTTTAAACATAGCCGGGAATAGTTTGAATGATGAGCAAGAGTTTACCAGCACCATTGCTGGGCTCGGATCGCTGAAGCATTTGCGATATGACAACCTCCAGCGTACGTTTGGGGAAAACATCGACGACGTGCTAGGACCCATCGGAGCTAATGGTCCAAATTCCGAACGGATGAAAGAATTGCTGGCTTCGGAAGGATGTGTTGTTATCACCCCAGCAGTGCTTCCGCCTGATGGCACCGAAGCGGCCAACTGGATTGACAACAGATGCCGACAACGCCAGACCGATGTTGTCGCTTCGATTGATTCGGACAGCCCGATTAAGGTGAAAACAGCGGAAACAATCATGGCAGTGGAAGAAAAGGCGCTAGCGAACCACTTAACACCTAGGATTGACAGCGAATCATCGCTTAATCTAAGTGTCCTAGTAGCAAACGAAGGGCACACTGATTTGACCACTAACGGGAAGAGCCCAACAAAACCGGTTGAAGCGAAAACCGATACATTGAACTCTTTAAATACACCTGACCATGACACAAGTAGCACTAAAGTGCCATCACCTGCCAAAGCAGCCAACACCCTTACTTCTGACTTGAATGGATCTTCAGTGGAAAGAGATGCCGCGGATGAGATCGCATCATCACAAGAGGTCAGTCATTAAGGTACCCCGCTAATGGCAACAGAACTCATGCGATTGTTACCTCTTCACAGGAACGAACAAAGCGCCCGAACGCAAATGAACCTGATGCAGCTGAAGAAGCCTCCAACCTCACAGAACAACCTGTGCTCGGCACAGGTACATCCGATCAGTCAGAAACGATAGAACAAAGCAATGCAGACCTTTCGACGGCCACCCCAATCGGGTTCAAGGTCGACTTCGAAAATTTGCAGGACGCCAAATCGAAGTGTGAGGTAAGTTGAATCGACTGCTCGTGCTGCACCAACGATCGCACATGTGGAGTGGGTGCTGCTTCGCTTTTATTATATTGTTTGTGCTGTACACTGTATTAACCCGTTTGTCCATCATATACAGATATGATAAATCTAGCTAAGGCCAGGATTAACTATAAACGAGGAAACGGTACGCCATGTATGTTGTTAATTTCAAACCTTTATTCAAGCATAGTACATTCATCATCGGTAAAATGAAATTTGTAATTTAGTTATTGATTTTGTCATTGATCCAGTCAATAAAGTACGAAACACGAACGAATACACCCGGGTTTCTGTAACCACCGCACGGAATACCTCCCCAGGAAACGATGCCAACCTGCACGATTGCATCCACGGTTTCGACGAGCGGACCGCCGGAGTCACCCGAGCAGACGCTCGAGGTACCTTCCATCGTACCGGCGCAGATGTTGCTATCCTCGATCAGGTTCGTTTGGTAGATTTCGCGGCACACGTCCAGATCCATGATGGGTAGAGTCGTTTTCTGCAATACGCGACAGAGCAAAGGATGTAAAGGATCGAACATTTGATGCAAGGATTGCGTGGCAACTCACCATAAGAGTGTCCGGATAGGTGGGGTTGGCCGTGAACGAAGTTGATCCCCATCCGCTGATGGTGCACACTCCCGTAGGAAGCGCGTTCGGTTCCGGCAGGCGGACCAGCTGCACCTTACGATTCAGATGGAATGGTTTATCGACGCGGAACACTGCGATGTCGTTGGGTCCAACTCCACCGGCGTAGTCTTCGTGCACGAACATCTCCACGATACGACGACGCTGTACTGTTGAATCAAACTGGCTGAAATCGTGCTCTCCGGCGACGGCTTCTGCGAAACCGTCGGGCGAAATGGCACTAGGCACGCAATGGGCGGCGGTAAGCACGTACCGGTCAGCAATTAGCGAACCACCGCAGAAGTGGAACGGTTCCTGATTGGCCTGGTTATAGTTCCACTGCAGCGAGATCTGGTACGGGAACTCGTGCGGGATCGCTTCCTCGCCACCGACAATCTTCGGTCGCGGTGGTTTGGCTGCAACCAGCGCCGCCAGGGTAATAAGAACTGCTAGACGTTGTACGTTTGCCATTTTTGCGTGCCTTGGGTGGTGGGTGTCGAGTCGATTTGAGTCGAGTCGTTGAACTGATCGATCAAGGCAAATCGACTGGTAATTTATACTCGCCCACCGTTCGCCACTCGTACGCCAAGAAACACTCGACTAGGGAATGAAGAGGCACCGGTATCAAGCCGAAGATAATACCGTAACTTCGTCAAATTCTTCACAAGCACGTGGCTTTCCCCGGATTTTTACTCCGTGCGTAAGTCCGTTAGCATTTCAAGTGTTCTCAAACTGGTTAAGGCATCTTCAGATTAGGAAGATCTTGAGAAAAAGATCCCCACTCAACGCATTTGTTAACAACATTCACGAGCTGGGGATAACCGAGGGCTTAATCATCGCCATTATCTACTAGTGCTACTGGGGTATTTGCGCTTTCTTAAATCCTTGTGGCACGTTTTTCTTAGCGCTTCGTTTAGTTGATGGGATTACGGGCTTATGCTTATTTTACGTGTTTGCTGTTTTTTCTCTGTGTTTTCTGTGTGTTTTTGTGACTAAAATCAATCAAATGTGTCTTGTTATATGTCCAATTTCTGGTCTGGTCCGTCTGGTTGTCTTTTTCGAAAGGTTCAAAATTATTAAAATCGATCATAGTTCACATTGGACGTGTGCGATTTGTTTGGTGCAGTTTGTGATGACATGCTAACATGGTTCTCTTCTTTCTGGCCCAACTTTTTCAGTACAACTATCTGACAATACTGTCGCTCGAAGTGCACGTGAATACCCGTGGCGAATTGCGTCCCAATCCGAGCACTGACCCCATTGCGGCAATTTTCTACCGCATCCACAACGACGTTCCATCGGACCATCCGAAGGCTTCGTCCGTCTGTGGCATCATACTGAATCGTGCCCAGACGCAAAGCGAAGGTGCGAGTGCAGCGGATGATGGTGGTACGATGAGCTACAAGTACAATCAATCGGCACACGTGGCGGACGTCGTCGTAGTGTCCGGTGAGCACGAACTGTACGAAAAGTTTCTGCTGCTCATTTCCTTCTGGGATCCGGACATATTTACCGGGTACGAGATTGAAAGCGTATCCTGGGGCTACGTTATCGAGCGGGGCTACGCATTGGACATGAATCTAATGAAGAAGCTTTCGCGCGTTCCGTCCGCGGAGAAGGTGCACGTGTCGGAGGAGGAACAGCGGGAACTGTTGGAAATGCATGAGTATAGCGCGGGTTTGAAGATTCCGGGCCGCATACTGATGGACATCTGGCGCCTGATGCGACACGAGATTGCCCTGACGTCGTACACGTTTGAGAACGTAGCGTACCACGTGCTGCACCGGCGAGTTCCAAACCATTCCCACCGGCAGCTGTCCCGGCTGTGGAACAAACCATACAGCCGCTGGATTGTGCTGGAGTACTATCTAGAGCGGGTGAACGGGAACTTTGAGATACTCAACCAGCTCGATTTGATTGGCCGCACGGCGGAGCTGGCCAAACTGTTCGGCATACAGTTTTACGAGGTGTTGTCCCGCGGGTCACAGTTTCGCGTGGAAAGCATGATGTTGCGCATTGCAAAGCCGAAGAACTTTGTGTCCGTGTCGCCCAGCATCCATCAGCGGGCGCACATGCGCGCACCGGAGTACTTACCATTGATCCTCGAGCCGAACTCGCGCTTCTACGCCAATCCGATCATTGTGCTCGACTTCCAGAGTTTGTATCCGAGCATTATCATTGCCTACAACTACTGCTTTTCGACGTGCTTGGGCCGCATCGAGCACTTGGGAGAGTAAGTATTGCGCTACCGTTGAGCGTTGCGCCTGTCCTGTTGGCCTAAATGGTTTGCACTGTTTGCAGGGACACCTCGCCGTTTGAGTTTGGCGCTTCGCAGCTGCGCGTACCACCAAAGATGCTGCAAGCGTTGCTCGACAAGAATTTGGTTACGTTTTCGCCCTGCGGCATTGCGTTCGTGAAGAACCGCGTGCGGGAAGGGGTACTGCCACGGATGTTAAGCGAAATCCTTAACACCCGCCTGATGGTGAAGAAGTCGATGAAGCTCCACAAGGGCAACAGCATCCTGCAGCGTGTGCTCCACTCGCGCCAGCTCGGCTTGAAGCTGATCGCGAACGTGACGTACGGCTACACGGCGGCCAACTTTAGCGGCCGCATGCCGTGCGTCGAGGTTGGCGACAGTGTCGTTGCGAAGGGCCGGGAAACGCTCGAGCGTGCGATCAAACTGGTCGAGGGTACGGAACGCTGGGGTGCGAAGGTAGTGTACGGCGACACCGACTCGCTGTTTGTGCTCTGTCCGGGCAGGACCAAGCGGGAGGCGTTCAAAATAGGGGAGGAGATTGCCGAAGCAGTTACGCGAGAAAATCCACCCCCAGTCAAGCTGAAGCTGGAGAAAGTCTACCAACCATCGATACTGCAGGTAAGTAAAAGGCCATGTGGGATTGTGTGTTTAAAAATGCTTTATTCGTAGATGATCTTCCTTCCACGGTTCCCTGTTCATTCGTCTTCGATCGCAGTTTGAATCCATTCGTGGAAGTACGGAACGCTCGTGAACACGACCGGTTCCCTTGCCAGGCATGGCTTTTCGCCGAAAGAAAGTACTCCTATTTGAACCTGCTCGCCGCCAATGTTTACCGTCAGCGGTCCGCCCGAGTCCGCCGTGCAGCCGGTAACATTCCGATACCCTCCGGCACAAATTTGCGTCTCATCGACGTTCCCCATCGCGCTGCACTCTTCCAGTGTACGCAGGGCCAGCGTTACTTTCTGCAAAAAACAACATTACGCATGTGAAGCACGTATCTTTAATATTTGCCCTGCGTTTGATTTACCATTAGCTCATCGGGGAAAATGTTTTCCATTGTCCTGGAGATCGAACCCCAACCAGCAAACTTTGCGTGCGTGTGGGGATTCAATGTGGTGCTATCCGTTGCCAAACGCATTGTTGTAATGTGGCGGTTCAGGTGCAAAGGGCCCGATAGAAGCATCTATTGTAAGTGGTTAATAAGGATAAAAGGAAACGTTTTTCTTTGCGTCCACTTACCACGGCGATGTCGTTTTTGATGGTGTTTAAATTGAATGCCGGATGTTTGACGAAACGCGACACATTACGTCGCTGTGCGCCGGACTCTTCATCGACAATGTTGTTCACGCCGGCAACAATTTCGAACCAACCGCCTCCGGACACTTCCTCACCGCAATGCGCCGCCGTTAGAATCCATTCGCGGTTGATGATGGAGCCGGAGCAGAGATGCATTGGGCGGGATCCATTGTTAAAGTTCCACTGCAATGACACCTGGTAGGGAAACTCGTGCAGATTTGCTTCCGTCCCTTGGATAATGGGCGGCCGGTATGAGTGTCCGAGTGTCACGATGGCAGGGATGATAATAAAAATTAATCGCTTCATATTGGCTTCGAACCGGTCGAATGGAATGGAAGATCCACCACCGTATTTATAGCAGGGGCGCCCCATTACGGCAAGTGCTCCTCGAAACCTCTTGCGCGCACGTGTAGCGCGATATCTCGAGCTTTGTTTGTCGTCGGCTCTCTGAAAGCAACGCGTGATAATGAACGATCTTAATCTGCAGACGAAGAAACGCTACGTGGGATACATGTACGAATCGGCAGATCAGCAGGAACCCGTCTACGAAGCGAAGGGCATCGAAACGGTCCGCCGGGATGGGTGCCCGATTGTGGCGAAAATGCTCGAGAAGGTTTTGCGCATTCTGTTCGAAACTTGCGACGTGTCCAAGGTGAAACAGTACACCTGTCGACAGTTTACCAAAATTCTGGAGGGACGAGTCAACCTGCAGGAGTTCATCTTTGCCAAAGAGTTCCGGGGTGAGAACGGCTACAAGCCGGGTGCTTGTGTACCGGCGTTGGAACTGACGAGGTAACTGACGAAGCTTGTCCAGTCGGTGTTCCAATGTTCAAAACCGTTTCGCTTAATCGTTACAGAAAATGGAAGCAAACCGATCCCCGGCGCGAACCGCGCCAGGGCCAACGGGTGCCGTACGTGATAATCAGTGGTCCACCGCTGGTCCCGCTAATTCGGCTCGTGCGCAGCCCGGACGAGGTGCTCTCGAACGCAGGGCTTAAAATAAACGCTAATTATTACATTTCGAAGGCGATCATTCCGCCCCTCAACCGTTGCCTGCTGCTGATCGGTGCGGATGTACACCAGTGGTACAACGAGCTGCCCCGCAAGACGCTCATGCTGCACAACACCGGTGGCGTACCGGTGGCGGACAGCAAGCTGCTGGCCATCGCCGATCAACAGGCGCATAAAAAAGTCACCATCTCGCAGTACTTCTCCACCACCAACTGCATCGTGGACTGTGGCAAACAGACGCAGCATGGCGTGTGTAAGGACTGCCGGCAGCAGCCGCAACGGGCGTTGGTGCACGTGATGAACAAAGTCAACAAGCTGGAACGGAAACTCGAGCTCACGGAAAAGGTTAGTGCGTTGGATGGTTTGTTTGGAATATGTTTCATTGTTTGCTGCTCTTTTCATTGCGCAGATGTGTCGATCGTGCTGCCAGCGTACGTTTGAAACGGGCTGCATTTCGCTGGACTGTCCGGTGGTTTTCTCGCTGAACCGACGGACCGTCGAGTTTAAACAAGTGCAGTACTATCGAGATCTTATTGAGCAGCTATTCTAGGGAACTATTATTTTTGAAAAAGCATTACGGTACGACTCAAATGGTTCCAATTAGTTGCAGTTCTTGAGCAGCTGTTCGAAACAACTAGCTATTTGTTAAAGAACTTTCAGTTTTTCAACAAAATTCAGTAATTTATGGAAAGGAAGTTAAACAAATTTCAACACTCTCTATGGAACTAAGCATTTATTAACAACAGTTCGGAAGAAGGAGAAAAGAAATCCGAAATTCTCAACAATAAAAACACTAATGAAGCAGCAATTCACTGCTTTGTCCGCGTGTGGAAGTAAAGGCAGAAAATAATTAAATTTTATTTGTCGTTAAATGGTGTTCATTACACGGAGTTCTGTCCGTGATTTGTCTGTCCCCAACCGTGTCGTAAAGGTAGATGTGCACAGAGAAGTGCTTAAGCCAACTGATAGCAGCTGATAAAATACAACACAATTGCAGCGCTCACAGGTTCAGCTCTTAAACTTATGGGTAACTAGCACCACACCGATTGATTCCGATGCTGACGCCGTGCGCGGTGCGGTTGTCAGCAGATAACGAAATAGAATGCTTCCTCACTGTGACCATGACGCGCACGCACTGTTTTGAAAATGTTAAGGCACTTCCGAGAAACGGTGCATAAGTTTTGTTTGTTGTCGCAATACGGTGTACTCGTAGTTTATCGATGACTAGACGACTAGAAACTATTCGTGCTGGCGATGAAATAGCTGCCTAGCGAATGGTGGATTCACCACCCTAAGCGGTGCGTAATCGGGCAGTGCGGGGAGATGATCAAAGTTTTGATGTCACGATCGATGAGCCGGTTTCCCTTCACCTCGTGTATGAAGACCGCAAGTGTTTAATGTTAGTACGCTGCAACGATTAATCAGAGCCAGAGTTGCAAATGTTTAACGGCGTCCGTTCACGGAACGTCCATGACTTACCGTTTCTGTTATCGTACCGGAATGAAATCTCTTCGACGCTCTCCACACCATCCCACAGCTCGATCGATTCGATCTGATTGAGCGGCAACTGCACCGCAAATTCGTAATCCGGCGGGTGGTCCACACTGTCGCGGAACATCTTGATAGTGTCTTCGTGCAGTCGGAATATCATGCGAAACGTTTCGCTGCGATCCTCGTGCCAGTGATTATCGGAAACTTGCTCCTGCTGCCACTGCACGTTCTTCCAGTTCTGCACCACGCGGCTTTCGCCGTTCTCGTCGTAAATCGTTTTAAAATGGTACGCAATGTACGCGGGCGTCTGGTGCGGCATAAAATGCGGTGGCCGTGGCAGGCAGAAATTCACGGAAAAGCTGGGTGGCACGCGTGACGTAATGATGGCGAACAGGACCGGGAGAGGGGGGAGACGAGAGGAGGAGAGTTATTTCCGTCATTAGAAAATGTGGGGGAGGGAGGAGGGAGCAATTTTCTTCCCTTATCTGCAATCTGCACCACCTGCACCTTACTTACTTTCTTGCATCGTCGCACAGCTTTCCGCGTATCAGCACTTCATCACCATTTTCGGGAGTTTGCGGAAATTTTGCCGTAAATGGGCGATCGCTTTTCGCAACGTTCATATTTTCACCGCACCGAAAACCGTGTGCCTAAAGGTCCCAAAAGCAAGCAAAAAAACAAACTTTACACACACTTGCGCTAAAGGGTGGGCGCGGAAAAATGTTCCTGAAATTTTACGAAATGCGCGCCTCGCGTCACGACAGCCCCAGTATGTGTGTGGTGCGTCCAGTTCCGTTGCTATGCAATCCGCGTGTGAATGCCGCGGCACCAGGGCTAGAAAGACGCGAACGAAACGCTCTGTGTACTTGCGTAGAGAGTGCGCCGTGTTTGTTTGCATTTGTTTTGAATTTTCCGCTCTCTTGGTTCAGTCGCTCTCGCTCTTCACTCCGCTTCGCTGCTGCTCTAGCTATTTTTCAACGAAAACGTCAAAACAACCCCTATTTTTTAACGAAACTGAACGAATGGGTTGGAGCAGTGTTGCTAGTTTATCGATTTTAATTTTCAACAGCTTGATGGAGAAGCCTGGTGTTTGTTGAAAAGTTGGTTCACTGTATTCGCCTTTTATTAACAATTTATATTTGATTGAACGATTAAAGCGTGATGTAATCGTCAAGTATTTGAAAGTATTCATGTAGTAAGACATCTCGCAGTAAATGTTTATTAAGTTGAGTATAAAGAAATCTCATGACTTTGTTCATCGTGTTTAGTATTGTTAAGAAAATTAAGATTGCTTCATAATGCTCTTCCCATAGAAGTGTTCAACTTCTGGTCGAAAAACTAATGTAATTCTGGTATTGCTAGATTTTTCGATCCATGGACCACAACAACTCCTCTTTTGTTGGCTAATCAGTTGCACTTTTGTAGGTCTCAGTTCATCAGTGTGCCATCAGTTACAGTGCACATTTTCTAACAGGCCAATCTTTAGCTTTAAATAGTCTTATTTTTTAAAGTTCTCTTTATATCGCTCTCTCTTCTTGGTGTAACGAGGCATAATAACCTATTGTTGCATGCCGGCCATTTATGGCTTACTGGACTTATTTCACCGCCAAGCTCGATAGTCAGGTCCTTGCGCTACGGGGGAATGGTCCGGATGGGATACCTACCTCGGATGTAGTGCTGGAGAACCTCCCACCTCCACAACCTGCCGCGTCTGGCTTCCTGGGCAATCCTAACATGTCGGTCAACTTAGAATGTTAACTTGATGTGATCAGTATTTACGACCAACAAAAGCCAATTTCTCCATGCTACTATTAGGATAAACATTTCTTTCTTATACATCAGTACCATTGCCGAGTTCGCTATACATTGAATTTATTTACGTTTAATATGCCTTGGTATGTTCTATGGTACAACGAGAAGCAGAGATATTTAAGTAGTAAAATACACTCCCCCATCTTTAACGCAACCTTATTTAGTTCTCATCGACCGCGATGGACTCCTCGTCCGAAATCACGTTCAAGTCCACGTCCTTGTATTTATTCTCATCCCCAATCAAATCATCCGTCGACCCCACGGATTTACTGTCCTGCTCATGTTCATCGCTCATATTCCCATTCGTCTCATCGTCCGTTAGGCATCGATCCGCGATCTTATGGTTGCCATTCAAATCTCCGTAAATCCTTGGCAGGTTCTGCAGCACATAGTTTGTGCTCTTGATCGCATCGATCGTCTTATGATCGGTGACATCGCCCAAAAACAAAGATCCCATTGTCGCCGTCTGCTGTTCGGCCGGTTCCTTTGCACCGTAACCCATCTCACCCGCGCCACCATCACCGTTCTCCTGTGGGGCGGTGAGATTGATTGGGTTCGTTTTGTTACCGACCATCGATTCTCTAGGCTTCGGAACACTAAATGCCGACCCTTGGCGATCATTTCCCGTCCCGATAAGCTTCGAATGTTCACGCTTTACCGTCAGCACCGAGTCTTCCGAGCTATTCGACGAGTTGGAATCCTTTTTGCGATCGTAAATATGGCCCGAGACGCGAAGATCGATGAAGAAGTGCAGCGGATCAATACCGTACGGTGGATAGAGCGGCGGGTACCAGACGGGCGGTGGTGGAGGCAGAATAAGATCCGACGGAGGCATGGAAGCGGTCGATGGTTCCTGTATTAGGGTCGAATTATTTACGGGAGACTTGTCTGAAACTCCGCCAGCCGTCGGTGGTTTCGTGTCGTCCGATTTCCGATCATGGAACGTTGGGGCTTTAAAACCTTCGGAGGGCTCATGACCCTCGGGGTATTTTTGTGACGTTGAAGTAATGTTTCGGCTAAACGCGGACAGCTTGTTGGTTAGCTCGAGCGGTTTCTCCGGCTGCGTGGGTCGCCTATTTTCGGTATCTTTGCCATCTTTCAACGCTTCCGGATAGTACCGGTGCTGACTCCAAGAACGTTTGCGAGGCCGTCGGGATGATGCGGCTTGCAGTGCCAAATGGTTTGTAAGATGATTCGGTTGCTGAACCGGCGGTTGTTGTGACTGTTGCTGGGAATGATGTTGCTGCTGCTGCTGCTGTTGATGATGATGATGATGGTGTAGTTGTTCCGTTGCGTTGCGCAAACTTTCATTCCGCTTGTTGGCCACCAAAGATCGAAGCATTTCACTGAAGAAAAAGTTATGCGGCCCGACCGCGGGCGAGTACAGATAGGGCGGATTGGCAGCCATCAGTTTCGTGACGAGCTCGGAATTGCGATAGTCTTGCGGGCCAAGCCGTGGCTTCGGTTGGGGCTGCATTGGTGCCGTTTGGGGCTGCTGTTGGGTTTGCAATTCTTCAGTCATTTTTTCGAACTCTGAAATCAAACAAAAAGAAGAGAAACCTCTTTTAGAACGGAAAATGCTCACTGCTGTGTGCGATTCGACATTAAAAAAAAAGCAACGGGATTGCTGTAAATTACTCCACCACACTGATTGCCATCGGGCAATTCGAATTTATCAAAGCATTGAGCTGTGTCGATGTGTTTTCATTTCATTTGAATAAAATATAGCGTCCAATCGAACACGCACGCTGCACATTGAGATAGCACCGAAGGAAACGTCCTCCGGAACCGGAACACATGTGATGAGATATCGCATAAAGTGCCATTCCAATCCTTTCAATCGCATATCAAACCGTTCGTGAAAGAACAATGGTTGCTGCAAATGAATAACTGGGTTCGGACCACCGCCCAGTCCCTTCCCAGTTCGGACTGCAAATAATTTCCATCACAAAATACCGTTCTCGGGTACGAACGAACTACAACCGTTGCATTTTTATGATTGACAGCACAGGAAGGAGTCTAACACGTGTGAACAGACATGGGCCGATAAAACGATTTAAATTAAATTGGTAAATTAGTTTTCTGCTTCTTCGAAAGGAAAATATCGCTTCTTTCAGTATTCAGCGCTATTGGGCAAACGATTTTCCATATATTTGTTCATCTGTATTTTATTATATTTGCCACAAAGCATGGACGAAAGTTCTGTAAACAAAAATATGGAAGTTTTTCGAACGCACAAACGCAAATGAAACAGTTTTTTTGAAAACAAATTTCTGCGTCCACCCACATTTCGCGAGTAGGAGGTTCCGAATGGCGATGTTATTCTCCTCCTACTTTTTACGGTGTGCTCCATCAAGGCACTAAGGCACTAAGCATACCGCAAGGGATAGCATACCGAAGCAGCCAACTGGCCAGCTAAAAGAAAGAACAAAAAACGGATATCACAAGCGTAGAAAGTGTCACTCTGCTCTGCGGTCCTTACCAGTCGCTTTTGCTCTCGCAAACAACAGTGGCTCGGGCCAGCGTTGGGTGTTGCGGATCCTGCCAGGATTGGAAGCTTCTGCACGACACGTTGTAAATAAAATACAAAAGTTTCTCTTCCATTCCGTTTGAAACGGAACGGGGGAAAAAAAACACAAAACCACCACTCTCCTTACGGTCGGCCCTTCCGTCATTTAGCGTGCTCATCACCGTCGGCACAGGACTTGCACGACCGCAACGCGGCAGCGCAACCGTTTTGCAATGCTAATTTTAATTTGCCACGAGTTTGGGGGAAACGGCACCACCACCACCACCACCAGCCGTGGTGACGCATATTTACTTAGCAAAAGGCGATGATGAAGCGCAGATAAAGCGAGGTAGAAGCGAAATAAACATAAAATAAAACCCTCTCACAAACTGTTTGCCCACTTGCGGCACGGCGGTGGGGTTTTTCCCGGCTTTTCCGCGGAAAAATCAGCGCCACCGTGCCAGATGGTTTCGAGTTAATTTGGAGTTAATTATTTCCGCTTCAGCAGCTGCAACAAGCATTAGACCCCGCGGCTTGTCACGCGATTAAGCGAAGCATTCTTATCGCGGCATCGGTATCGGGCGTTTAAAAAGTGCGTCCACACAAAGCCCGGGCCGGGGATTTGCTTTTAATTGTAGTAAACAAATATGGAAATAGTACTCGCTTTAACTTTGTTGGATGGTTAAGTTAAAAGGGGAGTCCCTTTAAGGGACTGGTCGTTAAAGAGATGGAAAACTAATTCAAAACTGTTATGAGACTGATGTTTGAAATAATGGGCAGAAAGAGATTTATCTTACTCGTACGATTCATCAGGACGGTTGATACAACCTCTTTCCATCCAGTTGTGATGTTTGAAGCGGAATAGAGCTAGAAGAAACGTTCGTTTGCCAAACTAGAAACCGTACGGCTACGGCAGGTATTTTGGATAACAAAAAGAAAACCTAACCTGGACACGGAACTCCTTGGGGCGATGAAAACAATAGCTCGTCTTCTGGGCTCACCCGGAAAGCCCATTATCTACACGCTCAAGACATTCTCCCATCCCACCAGGGGGCTGTCTTATAGGAATCTAAAACAAATTTCCCCATTCACCATTTAACGATGTTCGTGTGTCTATTCTGGTGCTGGTTCCATTCTAAAGAAAATAGTCCCACCGTCACACAATTCCCATTGAATGGAGACAATTCCTATCAGCAGCAGGCGTTTGTGCAAACTTAACGTCTTCATCTCGTCGGGTGGAGTGTGTCGGGTGGCATGTGAATTCAATTTAGATTTCACTGCTCCAGAACACGGCATTCGTCTACTGTCTCGATTAGTGTCAATTCTGAACGATTCCTCTCGGTTTTGCAATACATCGCATGGCGACAGAACGTTATTTGCCCATTTCGTCCCGTTAGATATATGCCACACTCCTTCAGTCTGCGTGTAAGCTTCACCAGGCTGTTCCATTGGGGTGCACGTGCAATTTAAATTGGGTGATATTATTTACATATTAAAAGCGAATTTAGAATTTAGTCGGTTTTTGTCGTCGGATCAATAAAAACAGATTTACAGCATGGCAGATAAATTTGACGACAGCTCCGATTTTGGAAGTGCTATAAAAAAACTGCTATAAAAACCCTCAAACTTTTCCATTTTCCATCGTTAATTTTTGTTGACAAATTTTGATACCAACCGCTCCACCGAAATGCACCGACGACTGCACTCCGAAGAAAGAACCGGATACTGCCAACTGCAATAAAACTGTGAAATAAAATGGGACGCGAACATCTCTGGAGAACATTCTTCATCTCGGTGCAGCGTTATTGTTACGCCCGAAGGGATAGAATGAAAGTAACTTGCCCAGTGCACACTGCCGAGCTTCGCAATCTTGTTCGTAAGAAAGTTTTACTGTCCGCAATCTTACAATGCAACACAAAAGGCAAGGGAAAAAAACCCACCTTCATCTTGGTATTCCATTTGTGTTGCCTGGTGAAGAGCAAAAAATAAAACGCCGAAGAAATTCTTTTTAATCATCATAAATTTATTCCACACTAAATGCAACTTCTGTCGCAGCACAAGGGCATTAGCAGCTTTCGCTCATTTTCTTTAATTGTGGTATGACGGGTGTCCCTTGCCACAAGGCAAACCCACCGAGCCACACCAGTGCGGAGTTAAAACTTTCCATTAGTTCTCTGCCCAATCCATAAATCACCAGCGGGTCGCGAAAAATATCATCGCCACCGAAATGTGGCCGTCATGGCTGAAACCACCACCCCTTTTTCGGTGAGTTGTTTGTAAGTTGTTTGTCATCGTCCCCGGAGCGCAAACGGAACGGAATCAATTCACAATTAGGGTTCTCACATTTGACATTTTCCTTACTTTCGTGAGGGACATTTTCAATCTTTGAATCTTGGATTTTTTTTTGCGTTTCCCGTCCTTTCCTTTTTTTCAATTCCTTTTAGAAATCTCCCCCTTTTCTTTAGTGCTCATCACTTTTGGCATCCTTTTCCAACAGACCGATCAGCCACCGAATTTAAAACCACCCTGAATGTCCCGAACCCCATTTGTAAATATCGTTTCTATTCGATTCGAGTGATAGTGATTAAAAAATGAACTGCTCTCGTAAGGGCCAGCCACCACCCTTGTTGCCAGCGCCATCCGGACAGATTGTTGATTGGACGGACTCTCGACCCCTTTTTTTTTGTTTGGTTGAGCCAGCACTTGACGCATTCTCCGTCGACCGCCGATGAGACGCCGTGATAAATAAGTGATTGACGCGTAAAACACCCTTACACAGCTGCACGCTGTTTTGGCCGACACATACACAATTGTACGTGTGCCCCGCGGTACACTTGCGTCCACCTTGCGGTGACAAATTTATGCGCAAAAAGGACGCGAATTCAATTACACTCAAAACCGTTCCCCCTGCGGTCGGTTACGGTTTGAGGTTGTTTAAAATGTGAACAAAAAAAAAATCACCCGTGGCGATTGAAATTTAACATCGATTCATGCGGATGATAATGAAGAACTGATATGTGGCGTTTGATGGACATCAACAAATTCAATTGTTAAACGATGAGCTTGGGACTGTTGGTAGCTGAAGCAAAACGGGCATAATGTACAGGAGCATTGTGAAATTAGTATTGTTTCATCGTTCTACTATCGCCTGGAGGAAACTTTGTTCAATGTCCCCGCCCTTCTTTCCAAACCAACTACCCACGGCCACACTCCTGATTCCCATGGTAATATTCTTTGCGGAGGTCGTGTTACTCTCCGCCAGGAAAGGATACACCGATCCGTTTAATCCACCCGAGCGACCGTTAAAACACGTGTTTCGTTTGTGGCAGAAGAAGAACCACCACATGGGTGCAAGGGCACAAGGCCACCGCCACACGTTCACGTAACATAACTCCCGCCCATCATCGCGATGGCTCATGTGTGTTAACCCTTCCATTAAAAGGATATTGATGTTAGTAGCTCACTCATAAATCAGACTACACGCTACGCCACCGAAGAACCGCGTTCCATCCCAAAATGGAAATGGTCTCACTCCTGAATAATGTGCCTCATAATAGGGGGTTAGTTGCATTGTGTGTGGGCCGGTTTTTTTTTTTTTTTTGTTTCAAAATTCAACAATACCACCCATCCATCGGTGAAAACACTGGAGCGCATGGGTGGGGGCGCAAATTACGCGATTAGGAAATTATTACGAGAACGAAAAACGCACCGTTGCTTATCGGTTGCATTTTGGATGACTGGTAATTGGATCTAGTATCAAAAGATTTTCCGATAATTATGATGCTTTCTGTCTAAATTGAAGAGAAGTCTAATATTTTGGACGATTTTGATGCGAACGAATGTTATAAAATTCCCTTTTTCCATTGCTATATGAATTGTTATAAATGTTTATTACAAACACATTAAAAGAATAATTTCACTTACTTTAAAAAGGATTCTTAGCTCGTTGATTTAATTTATTATAATTATTTTAATTGTTTAATTGTTTTTTTTTTTAAGTTCACTTATTAATAACAAAATATTTCACAAACTTCACAACAATAAATCTTTATTTACTTGACGATCACTGCACCGTTGCCATAGAAACACTTGCACGAATCGATCACGTTTTCTCGCGTAGTCCACCGTTCAAATCACACAAACATCAGCCCTCGGTGGAGTAAAAGTGTTCCATCACCGTGCGCCCGTTTCGAAGACCTACGACCGACCCGTCCGATGGTTTAAAACGGAATGAATCTCTGAGCTGCCACTTACGTAAAATCATCCACAATCCTGCTGTTGCTGCTGCTGCTGCCTCCGCTCGCTATTCCCACCGTGGAAATGGAACGAACCGCTGGCGAGAGGAAACGGACGGTCGCGAGGGGGTTCCGATTGGCGGGATCCGTTCCGGTGCTGCGGCGATGGATACGGTCTCGGATGCGATGAAGGAAAATCACACCGGCAAACAAACCGCCACCGTCGCCACGCTTCCCCCACTGCACCATATCCGACCAATCGTTTTAAAATCCGAGCACTGCGAAGAGAACCATTCTAACCTCAGCGAAACGAGGAAAATAAAGTATTCCGACCGCGCGCGAACCGACAGGCGGGAGCGAAACGGGCCGCATGCCCGTCCTTCGGCAGTGAGCGGGAACGAGTGAACGAATCGGGTTGAGATTTGGTGAGATTTTGCCGTGAATAGCGCGCGCATTTGCATCCTTCTGGGGCGGAACATTATGGTGTACGGTGACGACGGGCACAGACACAATAGGACGAACCGAGCAGAATAACGTCATTGTGGGACACTCCACACACACATCCACACACCAACCCCTAACAAGCTGGCAGTGGGTGGGTATCAACAATCACAGGCAGCAACTGGTGAAACCACAGCAGCATGCCATGACTTCACATTGAGAGAGATAGAAATACAGTGATGGACATAATTTTAAACACCATATTTTTTTGTGTTGGACATATTATTTGTAGATATAATTTTTTGTTGTCAGTTTTTCTGTGATATCTTTATTAATTACACAACGCAAATTAATGTTTAATTTGCAATTTGACGAGATGTCTCCAACAAGAAAACTCCTACCCTTTTCATCGCCCATCCGTGTTTGTGTCCGTCGGCATGTGCATTAGTGTATGGGTTTTTTTTTCTCACCCCCATCCTGTCCTCAGAGCGTTTCGAGCGGTGAAGACCGCTGCTCGCAAAACATCCACCACGAATCTGCGGTTCCGGAAGCTGCTGGTCCCATTGAAACACAGCCCCTTCCGGGATTGTTAAGCCTCGGCTAAAAGCGGAAAAAGGGGATGCCTCGACTCACACGCGGTTGCCTATCGGTGACGGGCAGCAGTAGTACGGCAGCAACTTCAACAATCGTCTTCCACCATCGTAGCCCACCATTCGCGTGTCCCGGGGTTGGTTTTGCCGACTGTTGTCACCGTTACCGATATATACCTTGAGCAAACCGGGGCAACAACACGGCCCTGCCCGAGGATGGAAAGGATGAGCTGCATAATTTGAAAAATAGATGGATGGTTGACTGCATCGGACAGTGGGATGCATGTTGGTGAGTGCGGCGTGGGATTAAAAAAGGGAGGAAAAAAATAGGCCTTCCAAAATCGACAGCCTGTGCTAGCCGTGGAAAATGAGACTGACTGAAGAGGATCGCTAACGATGATAACGAGGAGAAGAACAAAAAAAAACGTTGAGCAACGTGTGTGCCTTCGTTCGGGGTTTGATGCAAAATTGCTTTGGGAATAGAGATGTCCATCAGAATGTTAATGGGAGTGGTTGTTGGATGCGTTTGTGGCGCAGCTAAGGATTTGGAGTTGGAGCCATCCGGGAATGCTTTTCAAATTGCAGTCGTTGTTGAATGCGTCAAGAGGTAGATGTGGAATCCTTAAGAATGTCTGGTTCTTACATCGAAATTCGTTACAGAGCTCAACTGAGACAACACATATCATGTCAGCAAGCTTTGTAAATGCTAGAATTGAGAAACCTTTTACGATATTGGACTTTATCTTGAAAAGCTCCAGCAATACGGAAAAATTCCACTTCAACTTGAAAAAAAATAAAAAATGGTGCCAACTTTACAATTTCTGTTCACTAAGCGTGTCGAGAATTCATTTCGTTATGAGAAACAAAATAGCTGGTGGCGACTTCGGGAGATTCAAGCGACGGCAATAATATCCTATGGTTTATTGTATAATTATTTCAACTAGCTTCCTGCGCTTGTGGAACACAATCTTGCCTGACGACTGAACCCATTTGTTATTTCTCAAGCTTCCGCACCGCAATTTGATTCGCTAATTTTAAACCGACAGCAAAAAACGGTCAAATTACTAGCGCCAAGCAAGGCAACACTTTCTCCGGAGCAGGGCTAGCAGTACGCCGATGCCCAGTCGTCTCAGGCGGCGGGGGCAGGCAGCACGTAAATCAACCATCTCAACACGATGATTTATTACCGAGCAGTTTCTTTTCGGGCGGATTTACCATGTACAATTTTTTTGTGTTTGTTTGTTTGGGTTTTCTCTCGTTGTCTATAAATTCCCCTTGCTCAATGGCACGTGGACGCGATATTTGCGTGGACGCAGAGGGTTGTGTCCTGTTTTTTTTTGTCGACCGTGTTAATTGCTGTGGAAGGGGCGACGAATTTACATCCTTTTTCTGGAATAATCTATTTTTCCCCAATCCGAAATGCAACCCACTGCACAAGCACCGCAGCCAACACCACCACAGCGAACGGAAACGGAATGGAATGAATCGAGTGGCGAAAAAAGCGAGTGCACAGTAAATTTGGCTACCGATCGAACACTTTCCGCACCATTCAGAATCGCAATTTACACCATTCGGGCGCAACGGTGGACAGTCGCCAATCGCCGATCGGTGCAAGTTTTCTAGTAAATTAAACAAACTCATTCGGAATATACTGGCCGTGCATGGAAAAGCAGGGAAAAAAGAAACTCCGAATGGATTATCCTGCCGGGATGTGCTTGTGGATGAGTGCAATTCCCGAATCTGGATCTGGAAGCTTCATTTTGTCCTTTTTTTTTTATTTGGTGTCCAAGCTTTACACAAAAAACACACACACCACTCACCAGGAACCGTCATTCAAATTAATCTTCCCCAAAGCCTCAACTCGACTCGTTTTAAATCAATTATACATGATTGATGCGGCCGTTGCACGTGGGAAATTGAGTGAGACAAATGTTTCCCGCCACGCGGAGTGCCAAATTCGCTTCTCACAAAGGGCGAGTGAGTCGTTCCTTGTCGCACGGTTTCTTGCTGTATCTTTTGTGTCCAGTTTGGGCACATGAGAGCCGCCACTTTACAGAGTGTAATACCTTTTTTTTTTTGGTTCCACTTTACTAGCTTCCGTCAAAATCAAACACACGGTACACGACCAAAAGCAATTTGCGGACAATTTCATGCTACAAATCACCCATTATCATTCGAGTGTGAGTGGTACCACAGCTATGCACATAAGGAATGAAAGATAATTTGATAAAAAAATACCCCAGGAGCGGTTAATCTCTCAAAAAAAAAGGATGTAAATGTAACAAATTCTTTTCTATTAATTTATGTCCTAACGTAAGTGAGCGAAAAGGAATTGTAAATAAAAAGGAAAGGATTGTGAAATAAGTAAAGACAATTCAGGTTAAAAACAGCTCAAATACGACTATTTTGCCTTAATATGTTAATAAAAAATGGTAAATCATATCAAATCCGGATTAGTAAAGGCCTTTTAAACGCTCCCTTCAACATAGCGCCACGTTGGAATGGTTTTAAATTAGAACCAAAAAATCAACTTTACCCTATTCTCTCATTCGCTGCTGGCTTCTGGCAGGGAAAATATGTTTCCCCAGCCTTAGATCCGATGACATTTGCCGGAGACTACTGCACCCGGCAGTCGTGGAATTCATCGTCAAGCCAGGCCGGCATCGTTATGGGGCGAACACCAATTGCGGCGCACCGAAGTCCGTTCCATTCGCTACGGTATCATGCAAATGGTAACTTTTTTCCCTGTGTCCCTTTTTGTCTGCCTTGAAGCCGGGCCTCATTTGTTCTGGTGTGGCATTCGTTCGTTGCACTGTTTTTTGTTTGCTTTCTAGCTCCCATTTCCCCGTTGCGGCCCACTATCCCGGTTTTTAACTTCTCCGCAATAGGAGAAATATTATTGAAGCAGGCCATGTCCGTCCACGTGACGACAACTGTCACTTTGTTCGCACTTTTCCGCCCAACACCCACGGAGAAGGGCGTCCCGATGTGAGACACTATTTCAAATGGGATACACCGTGCTGGAAAGCCTTCCGGCCGCGTCCGCTCGGGTGTTGGAGTGTGAGTTTAAAACTGAAAATGTTCCATTTTTTACTTCACCATAGTACGCTTCCCTAAATCATGAATATTCAACGCAACTTCAAGTGAGAAGAACAAATAAAACAGTGACAAAATGTGAAGCAGATCCTTTTTTTTTGCTCTGTTTTAATGTCATCACTCTATAAAAATGTCGCTCGGGGTGGAAAATTCGCACCCAAACCAGGCGGCCAGGTATGCGCCACGAATTGTGCTAACGCGTTAGTGCCTCATTTCCATTAATTTAAATTACTTGATTGAAATTGATTCTTCTCATTTTCCCGCGTGACTCACGGTGCGGCATTCGCTCATCAGTCAGCGACGTTACTTTTTTTTTAAAGAATATTGATGTGCAAATCTAAAACCCCGCGCGTTCGGGAAAGTTTTCGATGAAAATCAACAAAGAAAGAAAATGGACGAAGAAGACTCAACAGACGAAGATGGAAAAATCTCATTTATCTCCCACCATCGATAAACGACCGGAAGACGATGGTTTGGTGGTGACGATTATGCTACTGGATAATACTTTTTCACTTACCTTGCTCGTACCGAATCAGAATAAGTGCTCGTTAGCGAGCGAATGTAATCCATCGGCAGGTTGGAAGACGACGCCACGTCCATTATTGTCGTCTTTGCTCTATTGTGGAAAAACCCGGGGAAATACAAAATTTTCATCATAAATCATACAACGTGGTTGTGGTGGAAAATTATCGTACCTTGTTCTAGTTTGCAGAATGATTTTCTTCGTATGATTGAAAAGATTTTTTTTTAAACGCTCTTTGGTTGGATACATTTCAATCATATCATTCGAGTTTGATATCACATATGGGGTACTATTTTGTCTATTTTCGGTATTGGAATATCAGAGTCGAAGGATAGCTGTTGTTCGCTTTATGGTCACTTGCATACTGACTTATTTTATTACGTTACGATTAATCGTTAGTGGTAGTTAGTGCTTACAACTGTTAGTGCTGTTGTAACACGCGCGGTCCGTGCGTACGATGTGTGTGTGCGTAAGACGTATGAAGAGGAGTTTACACGTCTTCGCCACAGTACTTCCCCCTTAGATTTTAATACCGATTAGGAATTATAACTCTACGTCCTGATCGCGTTTTATATGGAGGATCGGTAACGGTTGATTCGGGTGTTTGATTTGTGGTAGTGTCTTCTTGGGTAAATGCTGCTTTAAGACGATCGACCGAAATTGGGATGTTCTTGCCTTTAACTTCTACGATGAAAACTTTTTTCTTCCGACGGACCACTCGGTATGGCCCATCATACGGTTGCGTGAGAGGTGGCTTGATGGCTCCAACTCTAACGAAAACGTGCGTACATGAATGCAGTTCCTTTTGCGTGAATGGAGATTCACGAGTGTTGTGATTGCTGGTTGGTTTCGGTATCACTGTTGACATCATTCGTTTCAGCTGGGTTGCGAATTCTGGTGTAGCTTTTCCATCTTCGGTCTGCACGAAGAATTCACCAGGTAGTCGGAGTGGTACGCCGTAAATGAGTTCAGCAGCTGTGGCCTGGACGTCTTCTTTCAAAGAAGACCGCATACCTAAGAGGACGAAAGGCAAAACTTCTGTCCACTTGGAGTTCTGGTGGCACATTATTGCTGCTTTAAGCTGACGATGTACGCGCTCGATTTGTCCATTGGCTTGTGGATGGTACGGAGTTGTGCGTAAGTGTGTTATGCCAAGCACGCTTGTAAGTGCGCGAAACAGCTCTGACTCGAACTGTCTGCCACAATCGGTGGTAATGTTCGTTGGTACACCAAAGCGCGCTATCCAGCCGTTGATGAATGCGCGTGCCACGGTGTGTGCAGTCATGTTCGGTAAGGGATAAACCTCAGGCCATCTGGTAAACTTATCGATGATCGTAAGGCAATATAAGTTACCTTCCGCTGGTGGTAATGGTCCTATGATATCTATGTGTATGTGTGCAAATCGACTATCAGGTGTTCTGATTTGCGATATCGGCGTTCTGTTGTGGCGTTGTGTTTTGGACTTTTGGCATGGTATGCAATTAGTAACTACTGATTTGCAATCGCGACGAAGAGAAGGCCAGATGAAACGGTCGGAAACTAGACGAGTAGTTGCGCGGATGCCCGGGTGTGAAGCGCTATGCAATTTTCCGATGATTTGTTTTCTGAACTCGTTTGGCACGAAAGGACGGATGGCTTCTGTGGAGACGTCGCAGTAGATAGGCGTATTTGCCAACGGTGATTTCAGGCGTTTAAGAAGAACCGAGGTGTTCGTAGGAGGATTTTTTAAAAAATCTTTAAGATCGGAATCAGATTTCTGTAACTCAGCCATGCGGTTGTAGTCGATCGTTTCGATATCGGTGATGGTGTTGATACGACTAAGCATGTCGGCCACTTTATTCGCCTCGCCCGCTACATGTCGAATATCGGTGGTGAATTCGCTAATGTAGCTAAGTCTGCGTTGCTGTGTTGGAGTTGCTTTTTCTGGACGCTGTTGGAAAGCTGTGGTAAGAGGCTTGTGGTCTGTGTATATACAGAATTCTCGTGCTTGTAAAGTATCTTTGAAGTGCTTAACTGCTTCATACATTGCGATGAGTTCTCTATCGTATGTACTCAGTTTTTGTTGGCTTTCGTTCAGCTTGCGGGAAAAAAATGCGAGTGGCTGTGGTCCTTTTATGGTGATCTGGTGAAGAACGGCACCAATACATGTGTTTGAAGCATCCACATCGAGGGAGAGTGTTCCTTCAGGTGAAGGATGCGCAAGCATAGTAGCATTAGCTAAACCTTGTTTGCAGCTTTGAAATGCTTCGTTGGTAGTGTCGTTCCACTCTAGGACTGTAATATCATTTTTTATGTTGCCCGAGATCATAGCTTGAAGGATGCGCTGATTTTCTGCTGCGCGCGGGATGAAACGACGATAGAAATTGATGGCACCCAAAAATCTCTTCATCTGCTTGGCATTTATTGGTCTAGGCATATCTAGAATGGCTTGTACCTTGTTTGGTTTCGGTTGTATTCCGTCTGCTGTGACTTGGTGTCCTAGAAAATCAACCGATTTTTGACCAATTTGGCATTTTGCAGCGTTGATGACGAGACTGTTTTCCTTCAATCGTTTGAAAACTTCACGGAGGTGCTGTTTATGTAGCTCAATGTTTTCAGAAGCTATGCATAGGTCGTCTACATATGGAAATACGTAATCAAGGTCGCCTAGGATGGCGTGCAAATGCCTTTGAAGGGTTTGTCCTGCATTTCTCAAACCGAATGTCATGTAATTGAATTCGAAGAGTCCGAATGGCGTGGTTATGGCCGTCTTTGGGACATCTTCTGGTGATACAGGAATCTGATGGTAAGCTCTTTGCAAGTCTATGCACGAGAATATTGTTTTTCCGTGTAGAATGTTTGAGAAATCTTGGATGTGCGGTACAGGGTATCGGTCAGGAACGGTGATGGCATTTAGGTTCCGATAGTCTCCGCAAGGTCGCCACTTCCCATTTGACTTCTTTACTAGATGTAACGGGCTGGCCCAGTTACTTTTAGAGGGTTTGCAAATTCCCTGTTCCATCAAAAATTGGAACTCAGCTTTCGCTTCTTTGAGCTTATCAATAGGCAATCGGCGAGGTCGACAAAATACGGGTGGCCCGTTGGTAATGATTTGGTGGACGGTGTTCGTCTTGGTTGGCTTGTGCTTCATGTTTAAAACAGTGATGTCCTTGTATTCGTTAAGGATTGCAGAAAACGGTGAGTTTACGTCAAAAGTTGTAATTGCAGGTTCGTTCACTGCGTTAATGTTGTCGATTTCTAAACGTGTCGTGTTGTCGATGAGCTTGCTTCTGCGGAGGTCGACGAGGAGATCATAATGCTTCAGAAAATCGGCACCTATGATGGGCGAACTCACATCGGCGATGATAAAACACCACACAAAAGATCGTCGTAGGCCGAGATCGACAGTGATACGCTTGGTACCGTACGTGCGTATTGGAGTACCGTTCGCGGCGAAAAGTTGATGTGCATGTTTTGGTGAGTTACGCTCCTTTACGGTTGGTGGTACCACAGAAACGTCCGCTCCGGTGTCGATTAGAAATCGATTCGATGTTCTCGAGTCGTGAATGTGTATGCGTTGTAGATGATTATTGCTGCTGCTGTTACTATCCGTGTCGGATGCAGGGTTGCTGGTAACAGGATGGTTGTACATTGACGGAGGGACTGCGTTTATATCGGTCGTGGTCGAGAGTACGTCTCGATCTTCCCGTCGAAAAAAATACACGGTACGTTTGGGTTGTCCACCTTTTGTTTCTCACACTTGCGAGCCTGAACACCATGTCGGAAGTGAAACCAGCAGATCCAGCCACGCTTGTTTCTGGCTGGTGTTCCATCCCGTCGGCTGCAAGAACGAGAGCGTGTATTACTAAAACGTCTTCTGCGAGGGTTACCTGATAATGCTTCTTCCAAGCGTTGTGTAAGGGCTTCGATACGTTGTTCCAGCGAATTAATAGATGATGCTTCTTCGCGATGTTGAACTGATGCAATCTGTTCACGTGGGGCTTCTAGGATTTTGTCAGCGACTTTTGCCTGGTCATCCAGCGTAGCGGTCGGCATAGCAGCAATGATAGCACGTGTTGTGTTGGGCAGGGCTCGTAGCCAAAGGTTCGTCAGTACGTTGTCGGTACAACCTGCTCCTCCTAAGCGGCGCATCTCGGACAGTAGAATGCTTGGTTTCTGATCTCCCAAGGACATTCCGGACAGCAAACTGGACAGGCGCTGTGTTTCCGATGGTTGGAAATGAGCGATAACGGCGGCCTTAAGAGTTTCGTACTTGTTGCTGTTGCTACTATTTTGGCACTGTGTAATAACTGAATGTACGTATTTCGCTCGTGAGCCAAGTGCGACGATTACTGTGTTGAATTTAACTTTGTCCAGTTTGAAACTGTTCACGCTAAAAGAGGCTTCGAGGCACATAAACCATGTTTCAATATCGTCTGGGTCTAAAACGGGATAGCTTATTTTGGCAATCACTGTAGCGTCACTTGCCTCGCATTTCACGGCGGTAGCACCATTTTGTTCTTCAGCGGTTTCGGTAGGCATTTTGTTTCGCACGTGGTTGGTGATAGGACTTTCTCTCGCTGAGCAAGAAGCTTTTGGTACGCGATCACTGTAAAATCACAATTTCACGATTTTTGTTTGCGTATTGCGTATTGTTCAGTCGGGAGCTTGTTCAGTCGGGGTCACCAGTTATGGGGTACTATTTTGTCTATTTTCGGTATTGGAATATCAGAGTCGAAGGATAGCTGTTGTTCGCTTTATGGTCACTTGCATACTGACTTATTTTATTACGTTACGATTAATCGTTAGTGGTAGTTAGTGCTTACAACTGTTAGTGCTGTTGTAACACGCGCGGTCCGTGCGTACGATGTGTGTGTGCGTAAGACGTATGAAGAGGAGTTTACACGTCTTCGCCACACACACGTAATGATAGATTCGTAGGTTTTTTTTGTGTTATCTGTATTTGCAGCAGCCTTTGTGGTATCGATTTTCTCATGCGGAAAAAAGAAACAACGCACTTGAATGCAAAATTCTTTTTTGCTCCACAGTTAGACCGCTCCTTCCCGCTATCCGGCACACAAATTTCCATATGAAGGATTAAATCAAACAAACGCATCGCTAATGGAATAGAATCGGGATAAAAGAACGTACGTAAAATAAGCTCCACCACCATGTGTGTGTGTGTGTGTGTATGTCTGTTTTGGCGCGGGGAGATTTTTCATCCCGCTAAGAGGAGCAGAAAGAAAAATAAAACTCCGAATATATCCTTTATATCCTGTTCCATCCCTCGTTGTGCAATGCACGGTAAACATTTTCCGATTTCCACGAACCGCATTGTTTCCGTTACTTCCACCACGTGTTTCGTCGTTCGAGGCAGTGTTGCCAGTGTGAAACCATAACCTGGGAAACACACGCGTTACAGGTTTTTCTCTGTGCACGAACAACGAACAACAAACTCCCGGAGCCGGAAGGAATATGAGCAAAAAAATCCTTCCCTTCCCCCCCTCAAATGCTCCTCTTCCATTTCATTCCTGCCATGCCGATTTCAAGCGGCTTACGGGTTTCATCTGTTTTCAATTGTTGAGACAACTTCCCACCACCTTCCCTTCCCACGGGAAGGGCCGTCGAAATAGGGAGAAGAAGGGGAAGACAAGCTGCAGTTCCATCAGCTCTATATGCTCGGCATATGAATTGAAATAATCCCCTCTCATCTCAAGCCTAGCAACAGATTTTCACTCATTTTCCACTCTCGGAACGGAGTATGTGTGTATGTGTTTGTGAATGGAGTTTTCTTCTTTGCTTTTTGTTGCCAGCTTCGAAAAGGAGTTCGAGCTGTTCGCGGATATTTAGAGTTTATCATCTACTCGTGTGGGACTTTTTTGTATCACCCTTGCCGCAAAGGAAAATCTGCTTTGATTTTCACCACCCCCTGTGTGTGTGGTTTATGCGGTCGAAGTTGTGATGTCGCGTTGGAAAAATAAGCAAATAATGAAATGAGACCGATCTGATCGGGGTAATATAGGAATATTCTAGCAAATGCAACGGATCGGGAAAGGGAAATGAAGCTCACTACAATCGTAAACAGACGATGGACCATATGTTTGTTCACATTGGGCGAATTGAGATAGGTGTCGAAAGTGGAAACCGTGGGACATTCTCAGAACTTATTGACTTGAAAAGTGGTGGTAGCAGGTGCTACAAATGATGCCTCGAACTGGAGATAAGTCGAACGATATTTCTGATTCATGCTGGGAACGCTCTTATTGATAGTGGAACGTATTATGCTTCATCTGTTTAGTGGCTTTATTACACTATTTATTACTGATATTGCAAAAAGTTGTATAACAACACAATTCATGAAATCTTCATTTCATTCAACTGAACGAATCCTGAGAATGGTTCGTTACCAGCAAATCCTTACTTCTAGAGGTGTAATTCTTTATCGGAGATCATCATGGTAATGGAATGGAATAATGACTTAAATTAATACTTCTTCTATTGTTAGTTAGTAGCCTCGTATGAGTTAGCGATTGTTGGGTCTTTCCTTTCCCTTAGCATCCTGGTTCGTTCTAGATTTGGCTTGCTCCAACTGTCCATACAGGGCGGTCATTTCTGCCGTCATGTCTTCCTGCACTTTTCGAAGCTTTTCGATTTCGATCATCAATTCCGTTTTCTCTTTCATTTCACCGTTCTTAAGCATTGTGACTACCTTTTTGTACCGATCGCGTAGAACCGCAATTTCTTCCTTCAAGTTCAAATTTTCCACTTTCAGCAGGTCTAATTCGCTGACCGATGGCTCTGCCGCCGGTGAAATATCCTTTTTGGGAGATTCTTTGGTCTTTGAAGACATGGAACTGTTTTGTTTCAGTAACTGTTTCAATTGCTCTTTGTTGAGTATTTGTTTGGTTTCGAGATCGATTTGTTCGAAGAATGTGTAGTTTCGGTTATATTCTGCTTCGTCCTGTTGGCGCTTCTTCTGCTGTTGCCTGTCATTCAGCTCCTTGTTGACCTTCTCTTGGAATTCTTGCAAGGACAATGCTTTCGGTTTCTTATCTTTCATCGCCGACTGTTTGGATTCCTTTTCCAGCTGGCTGTACTTTGATTTGTTTGCCTCGAAATCCAGTTTCGAAAGGAGCAGCGCTTGCTCGAGATCATTGACGTAGGATTTTTCCACCAGCTCTGTATCCTTTTGCTGCCATTCGGACCACTGTTCCTTTTGCAGCGATTCATTCGAAGGTTTGCTTTTTTGAGGTTTCTGAAAATAAAGCATATGTTTCATAAATAAATGCAACCCAACCGCTCTTTGCGGTACAGGAAACTAACTGGTTTAGGTTTCTTTGTTGGCTGCTGAGGTGTTTGTTGTGGAATCGTGTTTTTCACCGATGTCGTTTTGGGTTTGTTGTTAGCAGCTGATTTGGATTTTTGCTTCGGCTTTCGAAATCCATCGTCATCGTCTTCGATTTTTAAACCAGCAAATCTCGAAGGGACTACCGTGAACATTACAGCAGAATCGTTTTGTGGGGTAAAATAGGGAAAACTGAATCACAATTGTGAAAAGCCTGAAAATCCCTTGAGGGCTAGTTTGTTTGTTGATATTTTTCGTCAGCTGACAGCGAGAGGTGCTATCAAGGTTTATAAAAATTAAAATAAAAGTTACATTTTCGATGTCGGGCCACCTCGTTCGATAATTTTAATGGATTGAGTTTAGTTTTCGTAAACTAAATGCAAATTTTGAGATGCGAAATTCTGTATAACATTAGTTTTTAAAATAAAAACACGCAACACGCGTTTCATACAAATCTTGAGAATGTGAAGTATTGGGGCTGTAGATGTAAACGGCAACGACCGCTTGACGTTGTTGACGCATCTTGGCGTGTATGAAGTTTTATTTGCTGCATTTCTTGCGTCCAAATTTCGTAAACTTGGTGCAACTGAAGTCGTACATTTCCATTTGCGGTGTATTTGTTTTACGATAAGAAGTTCGATAGATTTGAGTGCATCTTGTCGCGCGCAGTCATCTAATAGAAACAATAAGCTACCCTCATTCAGGATGAATCGAAGACGTGCGTACGAAGATGACGGAGACTTCTACGGAGGTATGCAAAAGCGGGCTTGTCTGGTTGGTGTCTGCTAACCTACAAAAACAGCTTCGCCAGCGATACGTCTGGCACTAATAGCAATGGCAATAACTTGTATTTTGATACCCTTTTCCTTCCAAATAGAACGCAACAAGAAACGCCGCAGGGTATCGGAAAACCAGGAGATGGAAGAACGTTTAGAAACGCTGATCCTGCGAGTCGGCGAAAACAGTTCTTCCTCACTGGAATCGAACCTGGAAGGGTTGGTGTCGGTGCTAGAGTCGGATTTGGGTAACTTTCGGAGCAAGATTCTACGCATCCTATCGGACTGTCCGATCAAAATGCCCGAAAAGTGTACCATATACTCGACCATGGTGGGGCTGATGAATGCCAAGAACTACAACTTTGGCGGCGAGTTTGTGGAGTATATGGTGAAAACGTTCAAGGATAGCTTAAAGCAATGCCAGTGGGATGCTGCACGGTACGCGCTACGCTTTCTGGCAGATCTGGTGAATTGTCACGTGATATCCACGAATTCATTGCTCCAGCTGCTGGACAGCATGGTCGATGCGGCCAACGAAGACAATGTGCCGCAGGTTCGACGCGATTGGTACGTCTTTGCGGTTCTTTCAACCCTACCCTGGGTCGGTCGAGAGCTGTACGAGAAGAAGGAATCGGCGCTGGAAAACTTGCTGGTTCGCATCGAAGTGTTCCTGAACAAGCGCACCAAGAAGCATCACAACGCATTGCGTGTGTGGTCGGTAGATGCGCCACATCCACAGGAAGAATATCTCGATTGTCTATGGGCCCAGATCCGGAAGCTGCGGCAGGACAATTGGACCGAGAAGCACATTCCTCGGCCATACTTGGCATTCGATTCGGTGCTGTGTGAGGCGCTGCAACACAGCATCCCCGTGATTCATCCTCCGCCGCATCAGGATTCGTTCGAATATCCGATGCCGTGGGTGGTGTACCGTATGTTCGATTATACCGATTGCCCCCCGGGGCCGATTCTGCCCGGTGCGCATTCGATCGAACGTTTCCTAATCGAGGAACATCTGCACTCGATTATTGAAATGCACCGCTGGGAGCGCAAGGATTGTGCAATCCATTTGCTGCTCCTGCCGTACAAAGAAAAAATCCCACTGGAGTATTGCATCGTGGAGGTGATCTTTGCCGAACTGTTTCACATGCCGACTCCGCGCTACCTCGAGATATGTTACGGCTCGATACTGATCGAGCTGTGTAAGCAGCAACCGTCCAAGATGCCACAAGTGCTTGCACAGGCGACGGAGATTCTGTTCATGCGTATCGACTCGATGAATACGTCGTGCTTCGATCGGTTTGTGAACTGGTTTTCGTACCATCTGAGTAATTTCCAGTTCCGTTGGTCGTGGGACGATTGGGACAGTTGTCTGCTGCTGGAAAATGAGCATCCACGACCGAAGTTCATTCAGGAGGTGTTGCTGAAGTGCTTGAGGTAAATTGAAAACACCCATGGACAGTGGAATAGATCAGTTAAAAATATTTCTTTTCCTTTCTTTGTAGGTTCTCGTACCATGATCGGTTCAAGGAGATGATGCCAGAAGGGTATGCGAAACTGATTCCCAAACCACCCATGCCTCACTACAAGTACTCGATGGAAGGCGCAGGTGAGTGGAACAAACACAGCGCACTGGTTTCATATTTTACACTATAAATTATCTTTATTTTGACAAAAACAAAATAACAAAATTGCATTTCTACTACTCGAACGGCAAATGGACGCATGTTTCCCTGCTCTGCATCCTGTACCGTTCGCGTCAGTGGGTTCCGTTCGTTTTGGTTAGATCGTTTTGGGTTTCGTTGGTTTTGGCTTCGCTTTTAATTCACTTCGTCCTGCTACTTCCATACGTCGCTGTATGGGTGATGTTTCTTTCGTTCCCAACCCAGCCCCATGTGTGTACTACGTACGCGTCTGGTGTGGGATTGTTCCGTTGCTGTCTTGTCACAGTTGAGATAAATAATAATTAACGTTAGAATAATTTAATGTCTCCCGGTGAAGGGGAGGCTTAAAAAGCTACATGCAGATCAATTGGTATGTTTGGGATGGTACGTGCAGCTGTTGTGAAAGTTTTGTGGACAGTGATTGTCAGTGTTGTGCCCATTGCATGACTAAGGCCGTTAAGCGACATCGACAGCCACTGTCGTTTGGCTCGCCTCTTCATCGCCATCATCAGCTCCGTCCTCGACTGTGGTGGTGCCTAACGTTTCACTAACGGTGCTCTCCGTCACTGGGGAGCTGGTGGCAGCGACAGTGGTCGTCGTCACCTCGACGGTAGTTTCCGGCTCGAACACATCCTTATGAGCGATCTCATTGCTTTCGATCGATTTGCTACCTGTAACCGGGGCGATGGTTCCATCCGTAGCTCTCGCTGCCTCCTCCTCCTCCTCCTGCTCCCGTGCCGCATCCGTGGGCTTCACAGTTTGATTTACGATCGCTTTCGCGTGGTTGATGATGGACATCGTGAGATCATCGAAAGTCGAACCAATTGAGCGACCACTCTCGGCAGGACTGCTGTTGGCGCTAGTGTCGGGCGTGCCGGCATCGCTAGCTTCGAAAAACACCATGTTCGATTGGTTCGTGGCAATTGGCGGTGAAATGTTGGCCTTCACCATCACGAATTCCTTCTCCGGTTCGGTCACCTCCAGCGCGTCCTGCTTGTTTTCGGCCTGCTTAGCGACCAGCTGTTCCGCCACAGCCACTTCACGATCGGTATTGTCGGTTTCTTCTACCGCTTCGCTGGTGTCCCGTTTGATTTTTTCATTCGATCCATTTTTGGCGGTGGACGTCATGACTGCTTCCTCGGCCTTGCGTTCCTGCTGTTCGTACGAACGGCCATCAATGCGGTTGCTATCGAACACGGAAGACGTTACACCGGGGATGGGCTTGATGGTAGTGGTGGACGTGCTAAAGTTACTGTTTCGCATGCGGCTCGTTCTCATGCTGTTGCTGGCCTGCTGTTGCTGACCGGTCGGGATCGGCGGAGGATTACCGGACGGTATTCTACGGTACGTGTAGCGGCTGCGACCTCGCGACGCACGCACGCGCTGCATCTGCTGGTCAAGGTTAGGGCGTACCGCAGTTACCACGGGCACTACGACAGGAGTTTTCGTAACCACATCAATCGCGCGCTCGGAAGATGCGACCGCCTGCTCACCGCTCACCGGTAGCGAAGAGGATGACAGCGTGGATGTGGAGAACTCACCGCTCGTCGCTTTGCTGCTCGTCCGGGGTCTTTTCGGTACCCATTTCTGTACCGGTTTTTCCGTCGATGTGGAAGTCGACACGAACGAACCCGGGAACTGTCTGTAGATCGTTTTGAGCATCATGCGTGGTCGCATCGTGGTGATCGCCATCGTCGTAAGATCGTCCGACTTTTCATTCCGGTTCTTGTAGTAGTGGGCCGTGCTGGAAGCAGTTGCCGAGCGGAAGGTTGAAACCGTTACGTTCCTTACCTGCGTAGCCTGGGCGACAGCTTGTGACGTTGGTGCGTTGGTGGTACTGGCGCTTGCTGGAGCCGGGGACGACGCCACCGAGGACGCTACAGCTGGTGGGGAAGATGATGATGCGGTCACGGCAACCGGGGGGATCGGTGTAGTGGAGGAGCCTTGATAGGAATGAAGCGGTGTAACGAAGTTCTTAGGTCTTTGGACTTTTTGGTTGTGCTTCGGCGTACCGTAGTAGGTCATGGTGTAGTCCTTCTCCGGTGGAGGCAACTGCACGCTCAGCTGCGCTTCAGGACGATGCGTAGCATATTCGGGTCCTTCGCCGGGGTAGAAGCGCAACGGCTTGTTGCTCGTGACCGTGACGTGGTGATGGTGGTTCCCGGCTGATCCCATACCTGCTCCGGCCGGTACCGCCATCGGACCGTTCGGTTTCTGTGCCAGCTTCTGTCCCTTCTGGCCCTTGTTGCGTTTGGCGTGCTTTTGCCCATTCATCTTTTTCACGTGTGCCAACTCAACGACGCGTGACGGAATGAAGTCGTACGAGTCGTGATGGTTGAGATACTGATACGTTTTGAGGGTGGAGGAGATGGGAGTTTCAATTTGGGGCGGAAGAATCGTTACCGAGGGCATACTCTTGAAGGCGGGCGGAAACTTCACGCCGATCGTTGGACCGAGCTGCTGGATGTATGATTTGGGCGGCGGAACATAGGTGGCCTGCGTGGTGACGGAGACGGGTGTGGTAGAGGACGGAGAGCCTGCGGAAGCGGACACACTGGACAGCGGTACCGTGGAACTGCTGACGCGATGATGGGGCGAAGCAGAAGAAGACGTCTGGTCGGAAGTTAGCTTTGCGGTGACACTGACGGCACCGGAAACATCGACGAAGTTGCTGTAACTGAACGCACCACCGGCGAGCGTCGTGCGGGAAGCGGGCGAAGCGGTGGGCGAGTGTGGGCTGTGTTGTGACAAGCTGCTGGCGACGGTGGACGAGGGCGATAGCAAGGATTCGGCGGGCGTTGACGGCGTGACGGCGTTCTCGACACCAAATGATTCATATTTGGGTGAAACGGCATTGGATGGGCTTCCGACGGCATCGGCGACACCGGCGTTAGCTTTGGGCGTGGGCGATTCCAGCTTGCGCGGCGTCTGCTTGGACTCGCTGGCGGCCGGTTGGAACGCCGGGGCGGTGAATTTCTCCCGTAGACCAGCGGGCGAAGCCGGGACCGTTGGTAGGGCTGCGTAGCGATGGTTGGCCACGGTCGAGCTGACCGTAGGCCCACTCACCTGACCGACGGCCGCCGTGTACCGGGCGCTGGGCCGCGTGGCGGACGTCGGCGACGGTGAGCTAGCGAGGGAAGAAGCTGCCGGCGATGGTGACGCTTTCCCGGCGGCACCGGCCGTTGAGAACCGGTGACGGTGAGCCGGCGTTGGACTGATGGAGGGACCGCTCAGCTGCACGTGCGGGGTGTTGTAGCGATGGTGCTGGGCGGCAGCGGTCGGCGACGATGCGGACGTTGGGCCTCCAACTCCGCCGACGGTCGTCTTCTGTGGGTGTGGGATCGCGTTAGAACTGGTGAACTTGAAAACAGTGGGAATGGCATTAAACGAATGTGTGGTATGCGAATGATGCGAATGATGATGCGGATTCGGGGACGGGGGAGAGGCGAGCGTTTGCTGACCGGCGGGGGGAGTGACCAGCGAATGGTTTGCTGCACCGTGATGGCCATGCGCCGGATGGGGATGATGCTGGTGGTGCTGGTAGTTGGTGGTGGTGGAGGAGGTGGTCTTGGGCGTGACGGTGACAATCGGATGATGCTGGTTGTGATGGTGATGGTGGTGGAATGGTTGCTGCTGGGGTTGCAGCGGAGGAAGGAAGGGATTGACGGGCGAGTAGAGGTGGACGGGATTCGGGAGGGGTTGCATGATACGCACCGGGATGGCCTGTACACCATCCTGCTGATGCGGCTGTGGCTGTGGCTGCTGCGGACCGTAAAGGTGGCCCTGCGGCGCCATGGGAGGGATCAACTGGACGTGCACCGGTATGGCGATCGGTTGCGGCGGGGACATCTGGAACATGTGGTGGTTGGACATGACCGGGATGTGGTTAACCACCATCTGGCCTTGGGGATTGTAGAAGGGAATCGATTGGATGAGATGCGAGGGTGGGAAGAATCCCGGCGGTCCTCCGGCGGCCACTTGCGGATGCGCCGGATGCGGATGAATCAGGATGGGTTGTTGCGGCTGTTGCTGCTGAGGCGGTACCTGTTGTCGATAGATGATGTGCGGTTGCTGCTGCTGCTGGGCCAGTTGCTGCTGGTGCTGCTGCTGTGGAGAGTATTGCTGAGGAAGCGCATTTGGCACCGGTGAACCTGCCGTTTGCTGCTGGCCCACACCGGTCGCGATCGTCGCTACCTGCTGGTGGAACTGTTGCTGCTGCTGTTGGGTCGGGAACTGCTGCGGCTTGGGTGACGTCTTCAGCGATTGCACCGATTGCTGCTGGATGTGATTGAGCGTAGCCGGGGACGGTTTCTGCGCCACGACATTGTTCGCTTTGGTCGTTTTCGTTGCTTCCGCCGCGGGGTTCTGAGCCGTGGGCGTTGTGGCACCACGCAGATCGACCAGCTTGGTGTAGTCCTGATGGATGTTGCTCGGTGCCGGTGCATGCGAGTCCTTCGTGTGGTGGAACAGATAGCTGCCCGGGAGGGCCGTCGGTGCTAGCGGCGCAATCGAGGGTCGCTGGAAGTGGATGTGCTGGTAGAACTTTGGCACCGAGTGGCTGGAACCGGGGAACGAATCCGGGAACTTGATGCGATTGCTGCTAGCGGCCGCCAGCCCACCGTAGTACGCCGGGCTCTTGCCGGGTGCATAATGGTGGTGATGATGATGATACTTCGGCGTCTCGCCCCCGGACAGTAGCGACTGCATCAGATACTGACCCAGGGTGATGGTTTGCTGTGGCTGCGGGACTACGGCCGGGCGGTAGTACCGGGTGCCCGGTGCATACGAACCGAACTGGTGCGTCTGCGCATGATGTCCCTGCGATTGTACCGCATCGAAAAAGGTTCGATCAAACATCTGATCGTTCTTCCGGTGCATTGGGATGGCGTTCGGTGAGATGGTCAGGGGTGCGAAATATTTCGGATAATCCTCATCCCGTATGATGTACGTTCGATTGTTGGTCTGCGCGTCCCGTGCCTCCTGTTCGCCTTCCAGGGCAGGGCTGTTCGGTTCACCGTTCGCTGGTACCTTCGACGCTGCGATCGTGAACTTCAACTCGTAGCGATGGCCACGCAGATCATCACGATGCCGGATACGTTCCACCTTCCACAGGGCCGTCACGTTACGGCGCGATTCCTCAAGCTGACCGTCCTGCTGCTGCACAAGGAAGTACGATTCGTCGCCGTCCTGCTCAAGCCGACCGTGGGCCAACTCGACGATGTCACCAAACCGCGGCACGCTCAGATCGATCACCCCGATGTACGGTGCGTTGTAGATCACTTTCTGCAGCCGGTTCGCTAGGAGCGGTGCATGTTCAGTGCTTCCAGAAGATTGTTGCTGAAGGCTACCGGTATGCGTGTGTGTGTGTGTGTGTGTGGGGTATGGGAAGACAGGAAACAAAGGAATCAACGAATTAAAAGCCAGGAAATGGTGTGCGATTTGTGGAGTTGTGCAACGTTTCTTTCCTACTTCCTTTTGTCGTTAGTGTACGCCTGAAGCAAACGCTTGTCATTTCCTACTGTCATTAAATTCAATTTAGGAATGATCTTTCTTTTTAATGCGGAAAGACCCTCCCGCTCATACGGACGCTTGAGATTATCGTGTTCGTGTTTTTGGGCATTGCCGGCTTTGAATCGGCAATTTCACGCTCACTTGATCCTTCTGGCTACCGTTTACTACCGCTTCGGGCGAAGAAAAACGCCTTGACGATGTGCGTTCGTTGGAAGGAAAGCTTCTGTTTTGCATAAACATACATCACTCAGCTCCAGTTGCATAGCGTGGCCTTGCCTTTGTATGGCGCGCCCAGTCTCGTGGAACGCGCTACGCGGTACTACTTCTCACTTCACTGGTTCGCAGCGCAAGACTTTTCTTTTCGGGCGCACTTTTCCTTTCGGGCGGCAATTACAACCCCCCCAGCTGGTCTGGTGTTATTCTTTTCACTTTAAGCATATTTTCGTTTGAGCGTATTTAGTTGTGGGTGAATTACTACAATGTGGAGAAACTACATTCTTAAAGAGCAACTAAATTACTCGCTAGTGATGATGTAGCATTAATGTTAATGTTTTTTTTTTATTTTCTTCCTTAACTTACCTCGTCTTGTTATCATTCAGAGCTAGAAAAACGGTTTCTTTTAACACTTCCTCCCAGGGCACCGCGCTGCCACTGTCCCCGGTAGTATTGGGCTTTTCGTCTGACGGAACCTGCTCACGCGGTCGATAGTAGAGAACCTTGCCCGGGTACGTCTTCAGATGGTGGGGCGTTAGAATGATATCACGGTTGCTGAAGTACTGGCAATGGTTGCCGGTAATGAATATCTGGTAGGGGGGTGGATAAAACGGAGGTATTAATTTCACCAAACGTACGAAAGGAAAAACTGGACACTGCCTTGTATTTTCAGGGTTGATTTATTGGTCCGTTTTATTGGCTTTTGGGGGCTTAGGGACGATGCGATGCGTTTTCAAGATCACAATCATTCGTTTCGGGTGTTATCGTCTGCATCTTCAGCGCGATGTACAGCCTTGAGCGCTTCCCGTTCTCGCGATCGACCATTAATGCGCCGCACGCTATGGTGGACCTGTTTTCTTGTCGGACAATAGTCCGTCGGCTTGAGCTGAGAGACGAGACTGTTCTGTAGTGCCGTTCAAAAGTTCTCATGCAGTCGCTCAATGAGGTTACATTTCGTTCGTAATTAAACGAACCAGCTTGCCGTAGTCGCCGGTGGCTGGTCGCCGGCAATCATCAACGGAGCATTAATGTTGTTTGATGAATAAATTACGATTGCAGCGGCCGTGCGCGGGGGGCCGCTGATCGTAGCTTAAACAAACGAGAATGCTTCGTAGACCCCTTGACAGACAGACTAGTGTCAAGGGCTCTCTCTCTCTCTTCGGTTTTTTTCTGCGCGGGTATGAAACTAATTTGTGCCGCCCCATCATTTGGGGTAGGGCATTGTTTAGTGTGGCGTGGAAAATCGCTGACTTTTAGCATCGTTTGATCGGTTTTCAGCATGAAGATTCTAATCAGCAAGAATGTTCAAAGTCGTTGCATTAATGATTTTATGCTTTGTTTATGATGATCACGCTATATTAAAGAGTTCTCTTCTTCGAATGTTAGGCTTCCAGTGTTCAATATTGCTCAAAAGACTTTCAATGTTAGAATTACTTCTTGTAAGCTTAAGAAAAACAACTAATGTTGTTGATTGTCGTCCATGCAACAAACCTCTTTAATATTGTGTCTTTGCTTTGATATGATTTTAGCTAAAAGCAGTGCTGTTTTCCCACGGTTTACTGGCGTTTGACTGCTTAACGAGTTGGCGTATGCAAAGTGCGACGATTGTCGCCAAATCTCGCAGCATTTTTCCGTGGTGTCGACACAAGAATCCGTTTGCCGTTTTAGGTAACGCTTATTTCGGGGGAGCCGGAGGGATATGTGTGGTGTGGTGTCGCAAGATCAGTTAACAAACTCCCCCACAGTGCTGTCTTCAGTCTTACCATGAAAAGAATTAAACAAATGTTCATTGTACGTCCGATGTAATCCATGGCGGTACGTGATTGGCCGCTGACAGTGATGGATCGTTCGTTGGATTTTCGTCTTGTACAGCTGCAGAACGAAAGCCGTAAGGGTGCAGAACATTTACACACTATAGCACAATACACACTTTTCTCGCACTGCACTTGCGGCCGTATTTTGTTTTTGGCTCTGGAAACGGATACAAAAGCCTCCTCCGAGTTCGGCTCTCTGTCTATTGCCACTTTTTGCAATCACCTTGTGTTTGCCTGTTGGAGATCCTCACTAATATCGGAATCGGCGCGTATGTACCGATCGTCACACAAATCGATCGTAACACTTAGGGAGCGTTAGAGCGTTCTATCGCCGAAGCGGAGTGTGTTAGTGTTTCTTCACTTCAAGGGAAACAAGTCCCCGCAGTCTGGGGACAGTAGAACAGCGCACACTATTCACCGTACATCTTGGCCCTTATCGGTAGATCGGCACTTAAGCTGAGCCTTTCATCCGCTTGCTCTAATAATCGATCGATCGATTGGTGATATCTGACTGGCTAACAACACTCTTTAGCTGGTACCGTGGACTAATGTGGACCGTTTCGGACGAGCGTTTTTCACCAACTGAAAAGGGTAATATTTTCAAAATCATATTAAAACTGGCCATCCAAACCAGCCCCCCACACACAACACAGCACACCAGCCCGATGCAGATCGCGCGGATCTCTCCCCTCCCATCGAGGCCGTGCAGCAGCAGTGGCGCGTGTTTGCATTTTCCAAACCCCTTCTCCTGCGCGAAAACTCGGCGTCTTCGGTCGGCCCGGTGGTCGGTGTTTCTTCGTTCGTTAATTTCCATTTTCTATCGTCTTTTTTGCTTATGGTTTATGCGTTTTCTCACCCTCACCTGTAAGGGCGCAGGTAAGGGTGGTTGTTAGGGGTTTTTTTTTCGGCCGACGCCTTCTAAACATCAAAATCGGCGATTAAACACCCACTACCTACCTTTTTTTTTGCTTTGCTCATCCAATGCTTAATGCGTCGGTGGGTTAAACATTTTTTATGTCTCTTTAAAAGTCGCGCCTCTTATTTGCATGCCAAGATACGGGCGCGAAGACGATCCGATCGTCATGGGGGTAACAATTAATGTAGCTGAAAACGTAGCGCACCGCGTTCGTGTGCGATCTTTCAACGCGTTTTAATGGAAATGTCGCAAGAAAAGTGTTTTGCTTCCCACTTCCGTCGTCTTGCAAGCCAAAATGTGTGTCACTTTAATATTGTGCCTTGGGAATGGGGCTTGGTGGTGTGCCGAACGATGATGTACGAGCTCGCACCACAACGAGATGAGTGTGTGCAGATGTAATCTTTTTTTGCTGAATAAATTTGTTTCGGTTTTTTTTACCCCAACGGCTGCTAGTGGGTCTGTCGCCTGGATTGCAATATGTTGCAAATGGAAATTTAAGCCCCCAGCTGGATGCAAAGAAGCCCTCGGGCATGCAAACGGTGCTAGGAACGTACGGAACGTCTTCTTTGGCTCTGGTTTGGCGATTGCATAAGTGGGTTACGCCGGACCTAAAAAACGAGAATTTAATTATGTTGGAATGGCAGATAGATTGCCTTTTTTTTTTTGGTTGGATGAATGTGATTACGTATCGTATTTCGATGGGAATGGAGTTCCAGTTTGTCATAATTGCTAAGATGTCCATCAAGAGAAAAATCTACCACAACGAGCATTGGAAAAGCAAATCTATGCTTTGATTTTTGTGCAGGCTGAAGCTTTTGTGAATGAAAGCGCTCATCCTGATCGTGCAGCTTCGGGCGATCGTGTACCTTTCGAACGGATGAAGAATTTTGATCGCCGCGATCGCGTCCGAGCTGTTGAATTTCGAGCGCGTCAACGCAGCGCATTGTTTGGGGCAGGATTAATTGCCCCAAAATTTGATTCCGTTCTGTTTGTGGTTGCGAGATTCGAAACGATAAACGGTAACGGATTCGGGGAGCTATTCTCACTTCCCGGAAACGAAAATCTCACGGCAAAGTTCAATTGTTTCTCCGGTTTGTTGAAAACGCCACGCAGATGATGCTAGTGACAGATCAAGGTAAACGATTTTGTGCACTTTTGCTGGATGTAGCAAAAGGGAACCATTTGAATACAAATTTGCCACTTAGAGGCAACACAATGGTTTTCTGGGTCGTGTTTCGATCTTCGAGGGGGGCGCGGTGGTGGTGGTGCAAAGTTCGGTCGATCTTTAGGCATAGATTGCGCCAACACAATGGTGATGTGCATGATGGTCATAAAGTTTAAAAAATATGTTTCAACTTCAGATTGGGAGACATGTTGAGGGGTGGTTGTCTTGTGAGCCCATAGATGGAACATGCACATGGCCTTTTGTTGAATTGGCGCAGCAATTAGAACATATTGTCGAGGTGTGATGAAATCGGACTGTTTCAAATATGCAAAAGTAAAACTAAACACGTATGTACATAATTCATATTGATTTATCGATAAGAAAATGTTAATAATTGGCACAATCTATTTAATTTCTGGTTGCAGATCGTGAACACGCTGGCACAACTGGATTCTCTCCATTGGTTTCCATACCGGAAAAGTAGTAAATTTTCGATACCGCCATACACAGAGTCGTCACGCTGCGGTTAGAAAGACTAGAAGGAAGGAAAGTTGGGAATAATTGCTGTTGTTATTTAAGGAACACAGTGCCGACCGTGTGCATAATCCGTTGCGCAACACAAGAAAGGAAGAGAAGGTTCTACTGTTGCGTCATTTGAATTTTCACTTTCCACCCTTTGGGGTGTTGTATCAATAACAAATAAGTTTAATGTTGGGGAGAAGGTACATTAATAGTTCCCGGTAAAGCAAACCTTTCGCTAGGGAAGTACTGTACTGTTGTTAATACCATTTTCTTTGTCGTTACACGGTATGATGATGTGTTATAATTAAATGGCCATTACTGTTAAATGGTTTAATAAAAACAAATTTGACGTGTGTTCGCTTGGGGATGGGATATGTATAGTAAGTGCAGCCAACAACCTGAAGGTCGTTCGTTAGGCATGGAACACGATCTACGTACGATCGTTCGAGATGGTGGCTTTTCACATTCTTCACCAATCACAAACTCACTGCTAATCGGCCATGATGCGGTGTGTGTACCATTAATTACATTAATTTCTCACAAACAATTTTTGCTCGGAGCAGCGAAAGAAAAACATTGGGGATTCGGGCTTAAAAGAGATCTTCGGCTATCGCACTCAAGCCGGATCCTTCTCTGGCACAACCCAGCCCCCCCATCCCCTCTCTGGCGTGAGATATGTGTACTTGTGCGTTATTAACATGCTTGTGGTCCGTGTGGCGACTTTGCTTTGTAGCGATAATTTTCACCAAGCGTGCCCGCATCTGCCCGAGCTGTCTTATTTTTTTGGAAAGAAAGTGGCGAAACTCCTTAATCGAGAGTTTTTACCTACCTGCCCGTTGTGTCGGTGCGATGCGATGCACCTCGTGTGCAGTTCCAGTCAGTTGGTCAGCAGCAGACGTGAGGAATGATAGACAGATCATACTCACCCCCCCACCCGCCGGGGTGGATGGTTAACCGATCCTGCAGCGAAATGCAGATGCAATGAAAAGAAAAGCATTTTGCTCGCGTGTGCATCGACAGATCATTTGCCCGCCCTTGCTCTAGGCGTGTGGAGGAGAGAAAAGTACGTCCCAAACTACACTTGGGAAATGCGCGAGCATGATTATGTTGCTACCGACTTTGGCAGTAGCGTTTTGCGCATCGTGCTGGAATTTCGGATCGAATTGTGTAGTAAAAGTGATGTTTAACCACCGTTCGGAATGCGCGCATAATGCTGTTTGTGAGGTGGGGGGGAAGGTGTTGTTTCTCTCGTACCGTATTGGGTGGAGCTTTCAAACTGTGTTAAATTCATTTTTTATTAGCTTCAACCGATTGTGGGAGGGATATTGACAGAGGTGTTGATGTTTATTGCATGTCGATTTCAATAGAATTGTAAATTCCATACATTGTTTTGTGTAGAGAATCAGTCTACTTCAGAGATCTTTATTGATAATCATACTTATCGCATTTTGTACTTCCAATCTATCTTTACCAGCATCCTTACCGGGTACGGCGACGGCTCACAAGCTAGTGGTAGCTATTCGGCAGAAATGCAATGCCGAGGACGTGCTGAACGAATTAAACGATTTGCCGAATTCGAGGGATGCGTCCGACATGGAGATGGCCGAGGAGCCTTTCAATCCACTGAAAATCGATGTGTTTGTTCAAACACTGTTGAACTTGGGCTCCAAGAGTTTCTCTCACAGCTTTGCAGCTATTTCAAAGTTTCACACCGTGTTTAAGGTAAACTGGTTTTGTCGCTGTTATGTTGAGAGCTAAAAAATTAATTCTCACTTTTGGATTTCAGGCACTGGCAGAGACAGAAGAAGCTCAGATTTGCATTCTCCACAACATGTTCGAATTGTGGGCTGATCATCAGCAGATGATGGTCGTTATCGTGGATAAGCTTCTCAAAGTGCAGATCGTCGAATGTTCCGCTGTGGCAACGTGGGTTTTCTCGAAGGAAATGGTGGGCGAATTTACGAAAATGTATTTATGGGAAATTTTGCATCTTACGATTAAGAAGATGAACCAACACGTCACCAAGCTGAGTGAGTATCCCGAACGCATTGTTTATGCAGCTATTAATATTACTATTATTGTTCCATAAGGTCGCGAAATGAACGAAGCCAAGGAAAAGTTAGCCCGCACAGTAGAATCATCATCAAGCGAATCGGAAGATGAGGCTTCCCCGAATCCTCAGAAACATCGCAAGAACACAGAAGGTTCGGGCGAAAAGCCTACAGAGGAGCAGGTGGAGCGGATGGAGGAGAAGCTGGAGGCGGCGTACGTAGATCAGAAGCGTCTGTTTCTGATCATATTCCAACGCTTCATTATGATCCTGTCCGAACATCTCGTAAAGTGTGACACAGATGGGCGTGAGTACGATACCGATTGGTATCGCTGGACAGTTGGCCGGTTGCAACAAGTGTTTATGATGGTAAGTAATAGAGATTTCGCGAACTATCCCAAAACTAACGATAACTGGTGGTTGCATTGCACTAACGACTGTTTTTTTTCTCTCTGCCTTGTTCGACTCCCTTCGTACTATTTTTTTTTGTTACGTTTAGCATCACGAGCAAGTGCAAAAGTACAGCAGTACATTGGAAAGCTTGTTGTTTACGTCCGATCTCGACCCGCACATACTGGATGTGTTCCACCAGTTCACCGCGCTGCGAGCATAAGAGACCTGCGCACCATTTGCCACTATTATCGCGCGCATTATTTCTTTTAGCTAGATATGGTTAACTCGTTCACGGACCGGTGGCGACGAACGTTCAATAGCGAAGGAAAGACATGGTCACTGTTTGCAAATTGTACATCGCACGATTGATAGTATCTGCCAATTGGGTGTGCGGCACTATGCAATGGACCCGGCTCATCAACGAGAGTTGCAAACATGACCGTGCATATAGACTAGCAATAATCATTTGATTCATTAAACTCGCCAAAGGGGATGGACATTGGCATTGTAACGGAAAGCGCATGAAATTGACTAAACGAATATTGGATAGACAATTTCAATACCAACATCGCTTGCGGATGGTGATTTCTTTACGCAAATGATAATATCACGGCCGGAGGCCAGTAGTTTTTATAGCTTTTTATTGAATTTTATTCATTTTTATTGATTTCACCATACATCATAATAATAGGTTAATAGTTTTTGTTTGTTTTGTCTCTTTGTTTTGTTTTTTTCTTTTGTATCGTTAAATTGGTTTAATAGTGTGTGGTAATTCTTCTGCTTATGCTTGTTCGTTCCTGTCACAAATTTCTGTTTCATTTTTCGTTACCGCAACTTGTGTAAGATGCTTGTGGTTTGACGGGTGTAAAGATACATCTCGTACAGCCTGTACGTTGCATATATAAAGGTTTTACATAAAAGATCGGACGTCTTGCTGACGAAGGTTTTATTTTCCCGTAATTTGATAGATGTTTTTTTGTTGCGCGCGCATTGCTGCACCTTTCGTGTTTGCGTACATTGGATGAATTTCTTGTCATGCGACAGAAGCATTACATCAACGTGTCGTACGTTTTCTGCTATCCTGTTCATGGTTTTCTTTTTGTCATGTTGTTCATTATAGATAATAATTTAAAAGCTTTTACTAACCGTCCAGGAAGTAGTCGGCAATGCTTCTGTCCTTACAAATTGTTATATTAAAAATATGTACCAAAAAACAGGAAGTACGGTACGGTCGAAATGAGACGTGTGACCACCATCGTCATCATCATCATCAGATCTACTGCGCTGATCGTTTGTTTTGCCAATCGAATTATTTGTTTGTATCTCATTGTGTTGGGCCGTATTAGCGGTGTCTGTATATAAGTACGTAATATTTGTTTGCCTTTTTTTGCTTTTATTAGTTCCTTTGTTTACACTTCAAAACTGATGAAACATTCAATTAACTGACTAGATGAAGCTAAAAGTATAGGTTTTTTTTTGGTTGTTGTTTTTTGCTACGAGAGATCTCATCAAATGTGACCCCAGTGTTAATGATAATCTTGTATTATAGTATCAGAATGTGTGCATGTGTTTGTTTATTGTGTAGAATGTAGATTCATTTAATTTCCCTTATCGTTCAGCGTTCAATTCCATTCCAATCTCTTGTCGCGTTTCTTTTCCAACTTTGCGTCTCATGTTGTCACTTTCAGTCTAATCGGTTTGACTGTTGTTTTTTCTCGTTTGAAAGATCGAAAGCTTTTACGTCCGCTCATGTTTGATAGCGTTTTGAAAGTAGGATATGGTATAGTGTGAATCGTCAAGCTAACATAAGCCACAAGCTAGCGTTCACCACGTGAAATGCGATGATCGTAAACCTAATGTCGAATTCTACCCATTACTTAACAGTACTAGCAAACTCAGACAATCCGTTTTGGTGATGAAATGTCTTACGGCAAAACATGGGTACAGTTCGTTTCCATTTCCAGGGCAGATTGCTGATGTTCGGGAAGCAAACAGCATTGCTTTAAACGTTAACTGAACTTTATCCTAGGCCCTCAAGGTATTTTAATTTCGTGACAACAGTTATCACCGCCGGTTCGTTTCACCAATTCGTCGTCATACTTCTTAACCGTCTTTGTGTTTGCCTTGCTTAAACATGTCCTCAACATAATCGCACAGCCCTTCTTTGTTCGTAATCCCGGGGTAAACCTTAGTCGTTTCACAGGAAACAGATTCCCCTTTAGCATCTTCACGTTCCTATTCTTCCTAGAAGGCATTTCCGGTACATAGCACCCAAAAAACATACAAGCATTTCCCAAAAACTCACCGCTCGCAAGCGAAACTCAAAATCACAACGGACAAATGCGCCCTAACACTAACGGGTAATAAGAATGCTCAAATGGCCAAAAATGGCTCGTCGGCGCAAGCTAAGGCAAATCAGGAAAACAGTCACTACCACCATCCCGCGTTTGTTACGGTTGGCCGGGGTTGAGTTTGTGAAGCGGGTGACCAAACAATGTAGCAAATGAATACATATCTTGCAAATACACACAACACGCAAAGCACAAAAACCATCTATCGAACAAGCTGCAAAGCACTTTCCCTTGGCTGGTTTTTTTTTTATTTTGCTTGGCCACATCCGAGATGTCCTCTTGCTGTTGCTGTTCCCCACACCCTTCCTCATTACCATTTAGCAGACTTTGATTCTAACAACCTATCCTAATATCCATGCAATGCTATTGGCAAATAGTAAATGTTCGTCCCATGCCGCCGTTTCGTGGCCGGAGTCAGAAATCACAAGCATTACTTTTGCTGAGCGAGAGAGAGCGAGAGGTTTCGTTCAAGCCGTTCCTATCAACGCGCGTTGAAATGTACTTTAATGTGGATGTGTGTGTGTGTATTATTTTGGCTAATATAAAAGCTTAAAATTTGCATATAAAAATCGACAAATTTTGCTTGAATCTCTCCCCCGCTTACCAAGGACGACGCGCTGTTCTGTCTAGGTTTATGCTTTCACTATCGTTTCCAACAGGCTGTGTGTTCCGTCGACAAAACGAACACCCAACGACCACGGGGCCGTTACATGTCCGTTTCTTTGTTTGGCCTTTTAAAGCAGTTCATTTGTTTTGTGGATAGTGTTTTTTTTTGTGGATGAGTGGGATGATTTTACATACGTTTTTTTGTTCTTCGTTTTTAGATGCGACTTTGCAATGCATTTTTGTTTGTTTTTTGTTACTAAACAGCCATCGAAACTAAACATCGTTAGAGTAGTTATTTTATATATTAATTAACACCGTTCTTGTAACACAAATCGATCGCTTTTGCTGAAGCGCTGCTTTGCTTTCTTTTGTTATTTGGTTGGTGCCAATAAATAATTCGCTTATTATTGTTAATGTTGAACATTCGTACCGTACCCATAGCCTTTTTCTTCTGTGGCACTACCTCACGTAATTTCCTCTTGCATTTTATGTTGTTTGCATGTTTGTTGTTCGTAAGTTGCTTCATTTTGAACTGTTTCATGAACTTATATCTCTAGTCAAACTCGTGTGAAGTTATATACTTTGTTCACCTTGCGTTTGTTATCTCGTGTTGGAATAATGCATCAGATGCATTCTGCGGTTTTAATCCCCATTCCGAATGTACTTTTATCTTTTTGCAATGCTTTTACACTAATTGTGTGTTTTTTTTTGGTTGTTTTGGTTTGTGTTTTGGTAATAACTATAGCTGAAAGTTTCTTTCAGAGCATAACACGTTCCATGAACAATTGGGGATGTATGCATTAGAGAGAGAGAGAGTGTGTGTGTTTTTTGGGGGGTTCTCGCTGGAATATAGGAAACTTTGATTTACGATTTATTCAACTCTCTTACTGCCTCGACCACTCTCGGGCTTAACAACACTTTTCTTTTTTGTTATGCTGGCGTTTTCTGCCCTGCTTCTTGCTTGCTTTCTTTAATATTCTTTTTGCTCTAAGGAAGATTAAATGTAGTAACATGGTACATTTTGTTTTTCTCTTTAAATTGTCTTGTTTCTGACTATATTTAGATAAATAGAGTTTTCATCCTCGAGATTTTATAATCAATCATTCATTTAGTGAAGCAATGTGATCGGTGATCTTCATTATTCTTGATGATGAATTGCATAATGAAACATGTTGATTTTAAATAGGTAACCATTTTTCCATTCATTCCTTGGGCCAGCGTTCCCGGGTAGAGCATGTGTTCCGTTTCGGGATGCCACAATGTCTCACTGTTACCGTGTGTGTTTGTTGTGGGTGTGAGAGCGAGAGACAGGAGGGGGATGTAGAAAATATAACCATCAGGTCCCTCGCCCACCTACCTCGGCCCCCCCCTCACCCATGTACAGTCTGCACTGCGTACAGAATCCCTCTAGCGAAAAGGAGTGGTAAGATTATCTTTGTGCCACGAGAGTTATACGTGTACGATCAACAATATAGTGTTTTTTTTTAGTAAATAGACTCTCCTGTCCCGCATCAAAGCTCTTCGTTTTGTTAGTGGTGCGCAACTTTTGATATTACGTTTTTCTAACCCCATTCGCAGTGTTGGCAACTTCTCCGACTAGCCCGGCATGTGATCCTCTGGTTCGGTTCGCTTCCCCATCGCATGGGCGTTTGTGGTGAGCGTTGTGTTTGGAACAAGGTTGGGAAAACGGGGGAGAAAATGGTACCCCTGGCCTAATATTGTTCTCCAATGGACGTCTTGCAGTGCGACGATCGTCGTCGTCGTCGTCTTCATGCCGTTCTCATAAGATTCGTCTACGTAATCTACCTACCTAAACAGAGTTTATCCTTCGTTAATGGGTGGACTGACTTTGCTTGGATTTAGGCGACTGACGCAATTCATCTATTGCTGGAGGTTGTTTTTGTATTGTAAGCTGGCGTATAAAAGTTTGTTTTAACACTGTCTCCAAAAAACCTGACCGCTTCGTTTTGTTGTTTGTGTGATGTCCTTTTTATCGGACTCTCTCACATACGTTTGCTTCTTGAACTACATCCATCAGCAGTACCATTTCCAACAGTGGACGTTACGCCATCCTCGGCGCACTTCGACAAACCAAAGGAAATGTTCGCTTCTGTGTGTATGCTCCCTGATTAACTGACCCGTTATTAATTGCCCATTAGGTGGCGCGAACCGTCAACTCTTTTGTTTTGCTTTTAATAATTGGCGCAATTAACGATCGCGATTGAACGGTGTTGTTGCATTGTTGTACGTACGTTAACAATTGCATTCGTCTGATTAATCCTGCCGCAGATCCGATCGAATCTCTAACGATATGCGATTATCATCAGTAATGGGTGTAGACTTTAGACGGAAGTTGTGCGTATTTCTCTCCATTATATGTCCTCCGGTATGTTGCTATCCTGTGGCCGATCACCTATAGCCGCTGTGTGCTGTCTGGACGAGTTGCCAGCCTACGAATGGGGCGGGTTCTCCACCAATATCGCATGTAACGTTCAAAACATCACACACAATTACACTTTTTATGGGGATGTTGCTGTTCGGGGTATGACATTTCAACATAGCATATGGTGTGTGGTTTGTTCAATAAACGAATAAACAGTATCACAACTAGCTACAGGGCTCTAGCACCCTTTCACTGTATCTCGGTTTTTTTTTGCGGTAGCACTTGCATTGACGCCTAGACTATTAAAGGGGGGAAAAAAAGATATTGCCTCTCGCCATTGGAACGATATATGAGTGCGAAAGCGGCTTCTACGACATAAGGGAGATTCAAAAATCAGGTAGGCTGCCGTTCATCACATTCATCCTGCCCAGCATTCTATGGATGCTTGCCTAAACTTAGAGTCTTCTAGCGGAAGCTCAACAAATACGTCACTTTGCGCGGCCAGCGTCAAGGGTCTGCTCTACAAAGTAAGCTCTTCGTTTAAATTAGTTTAGTTCCCTGCTATTCTTTTCCAACTATTTTCCTGTTCCAGGAATGATATTCCCATTGTTTTCTCTCTCTCTATCTCAACGAACCTTGCGTGTCAATTAATACCTTTCGATTTGAGGAAAACGTCTAATATAACTTAACGTTGCTGCATTGCCAGGATGCACTCACTAGGACTAGATACGTACCGCTACCAATTGAAGGAGTGTTATCGATCAATTAGTAGCGTATTGTGGTACGATGAACAAAAAACAAACAGAATCAGGTATGGTCTACTCACTCTGATCCGCCTTACTCAACCGCTTTCTTTGGAAGAGAAAGGGAAATCCATTTAGAAACTATTTAGCTGACGACATGATGGTGCGGCATTCCAATGGGCGTTCACATCCACGTCCTAAATGTAACCGTTAAATGCTATCATCGCTGCTCCCTAGATGCCTAGAACTCGAGCCGGTAAGCCGAACAGGACGTTTCGTGGTCCTGCAGGTTGATTGTACACCGTGCCGCGCTTGGAGATAGATCGATGTGATATTTGGCGAGCAGTTCCTCGTTCTCCGAAACCCAGTAGCCAAGTACATCGGTGTCATACGTCGGAATGATAGTTACCTCTGTGGGGGAGAGAATCAAAAAGGCAAACCATTATGTGTTTGGGTGTGCGAGAACGCTGCAGCTAACCATCTACCTACCTAATTCTTTATCTTCCCATGTCTGTTTGGCCTCCAGTAGGGCATTGTACACCTCCCGGCTCGGTTCGGTGCCGGAGAATACGTAGTAGCGGGCTCGGACACGCTTGAAGAATTCCACGTTCGCGTAGTACGAGTTGCCGTGATGTGGCACGTATGACAGGTCTACGTAGACGGGGCTAGTGGGCTTTTTCGCCTTGGTAGGGGATTCGGCCCGCTTGCGAAGGTTCTTCTCGTTGTTCAGCTTCGTTTTGCTCATCAGCATGCGACGTTCCTTCTTCGGGGTCGTTTTGTTGTCATCGGCTGTCATCGGAGCAGGCGATGGCAGTCCCAACGGCTTTCCCCATGAATCAAGCACGCTCTTTGCTTCCGCAGAGGACGCACTCGTGGACTGTGCAGTTGGCTGGGTTGATTGTAATAGACTTGATTGTGATTGCGCTTGGGGTTGTGATGGTTGCGGCGGCTGGGACTGTGCTACCGTTGCGCTCGGCTGCGCTCCCGTTAGGGTAGTTGTCACTGACGACGGAAGTCCTGTGGAGGTGAAGTCCATTTCCATTTTTTGCGCTTGTGCCATACTAGCGACCGTGGTTGTCGCTGCCATAAATTCCTTCTCACTCGAGAAGTGCATCGAGGTGGTCATGACATCATCCATCTTAGTGCTGCTAGCGCTGCTGAATGCCTTTTCAAAGTCCAAGTCCGCCTCGTCCAGATATTTACGGTCGCCGGTTACGGGTGGTTTGTGAGTGGAATCGACACTGCTATCGCCGCTGGATGCATATTCGACGTACGGTTTGGAGAAGCCCTTCGTTGCCCCGGTGATCGGAATTGGAATCGACCGGGTAGTGCTCGACGCCATCGTCATGCTCGACGGTACTTCTGGCAGCTGTCCGTAGAATGAAGTGCTCATCGGATCCGGTTTGTAGCTGGAAGTGATAGGCATGGCCGTTTTCGCCTCCTCGCTTCCATACTGGGGCGGCACAATGTCATCCTGACTGTCCTGGTCTATTTCGATGTCGGACTTCTTGCTCACCCCCGAGCTGGAATGCTGCAGGTCATAGTCATAGGTGTACTTAGTGCTGGGCGACAACGGAGCTTGCGAGGTCACGCTCATGGGTGACCCAGGGACATCCTCATCGTGCCAGCCGGCTACAATGCGTGACGCCTGCCCGGAAGATATATCTGACCGCGGTGATAGAACATCCTTTTCATCGTAGTCTTCGGTGAAACTGCGTTCTTCGGTTCCGGCCAGGGTAAGCTGGGTGGGTGCGGATGCTTTTGTCGCAGCGATTGCCTCAGAGGTCTGGTCGGACACAACGCTGCGGATGCTGCTGTCCACTTCGACCTTTTGCCCATCCTTGATGGCGTAAGTCGTAGTAGAGGATGTGACTCCCGCGAGAGCACCGGTGGATGCGCCGGGCTGTTGTGTTTCAGTTTTGCTTACCGTATCACTTTGCTCGTTGCTGTCCACTTCTATCTTCTGCCCATCTTTGATGATGTACGTCGTGGTCTTTGTCGTTGTCGTTGTAGTCGTGACAGTAGTCTGAGAGTCACCCTTATCTGCGCTAGCTGTAGTTGTGGCGATACGCTCAATCTGTGAGTCGACCATGTCTGGCGTTGAGGAACGCGTCATGTCCGGTGTGCTCATGCCGGAGGTGGTCTTTGCTTCGTCCGCAAGTTTCAGCGTGTCTACGACCACCTTCGGAAAGGGCGATGTAGGCTTTGGCGATGAATCTGATGTCTCAATACCTGAACTGCTGTGGCCCAAGTTGATCGATTTGGAAGCACTGTCCGTACTACCTTGCGTGTGCACGGACATCAGCCCCGGGCTCGACTTGCCAGATGGTACAGACTCTTTAGGTGTTGAAATACCAGATGCATCGTCCTTTGGCGCGGTCGGGATAGTTGTCGTCATAGCAGAAGTCGCCAAAGTAGTTGTCGCTGACGCAACAGAGGTCGAACCAGATAGTACGGAGGATTCGTAATGAGATTGAGTTATACTTATGCTTTCCTTAGCGGCCACGTTCGGGCTGATAGGGGCTGTTGGTGGTGTTTTGCTACCCGTGAGGAGAAATTCTTCTGTGACCTTTTCGGCTGACGTCGTACATTGTTCGACCGAAGACTCGCCAGCTGAACTCATGCGAATTGAGACGTGTTGCTGTTGGCTGGACGCCTTTTCTGACAAGCTGTCCTTTTCGATGAAAGTGTTCAGCGAAGTGGTGCTCTCCTCAAGCGAGTCCTTGTCTTGTAGTGGACTAACTGATTTGGCGCTGGATTCCTGTGATTTTTCACCAAGATAGGGTGAAGATTTGCCGCTGTCCCCTGTCATTGGGAATGCTCCCGGAATTGATGCTACTGTCGTCTTAGTTTCGATCATCGATTCATCTATTTTCGTGGAGGAAATGACTGTCGATGTCATTTTTTCAATTTCCTTCATTGAGGTGACTGTATCTTTCAGAAGCTGATCCATGCCTTTAGCGATCGTTGCACCATGGTCGGGACTTTCGGAACTGTCTAAACCACATTTCGGAAACATGGTAGTAGTATCATGCTTAAGTGCATCATCTTTCTCCCCAGGGAATTGTGGTTCGTCTCCGAACAATGGTTTAAAGGATTTGTTCAACGCGCTTTCCGATTGTTTTGGAATAAATGAAGGGTCTAGCTTAGTAACACTATCTCGAGGGCTACGTATCATATCCAAATCATCACGCGAAGCTATAACCGATTCTTCAAGTACTCCCAAAGTACCACCTTCAAATCCGGAACGCTGTCCAGAAGAAGTGACTACAGCGGACATGGATTTCGATCGAGTTTCTTTCATACACACTTTTGGTTCGAAATTGTCCTCATCACCATCACTCATAGCGCCATCGTGTTCATCCTTGGTGGTTGATGATTCACGACGGGATAAGGATTCTTCAAATCTCGCAAATGACGTGACTGATGTTGTGTCAAGTCCACTCTTAGAATCCATTATGAAAGATTTGTTTGATGCAACTGAATCGGGTCTCGAAGGTACACCTGGCACACTAGCACTAGCAGCTGAAGCAGGCCGGGAATCCTCCTTAGTCTCAGCCTTCAGATCGACGGACTTCTCTGAAGGAGCCTTGTCTGCGGGTCCACTGGCAGCGGAAGCAGGTCGCGAATCCTCCTTGGTCTCAGCCTTCAGATCGACGGACTTCTCTGAAGGAGCCTTGTCTGCGGGTCCACTAGCAGCTGAAGCAGGTCGCGAATCCTCCTTGGTCTCAGCCTTCAGATCGACGGACTTCTCCGAAGGAGCCTTGTCTGTGGGTCCACTAGCAACTGAAGCAGGTCGCGAATCCTCCTTGGTCTCAGCCTTCAGATCGACGGACTTCTCTGAAGGGGCCTTGTCTGCGGGTCCACTAGCAGCGGAAGCAGGTCGCGAATCCTCCTTGGTCTCAGCCTTCAGATCGACGGACTTCTCTGATGGAGCCTTGTCTGCGGGTCCACTGGCAGCGGAAGCAGGTCGCGAATCCTCTTTGGTCTCAGCCTTCAGATCGACGGACTTCTCTGAAGGAGCCTTGTCTGCGGGTCCACTAGCAGCTGAAGCAGGTCGCGAATCCTCCTTGGTCTCAGCCTTCAGATCGACGGACTTCTCTGAAGGAGCCTTGTCTGCGGGTCCACTGGCAGCGGAAGCAGGTCGCGAATCCTCCTTGGTCTCAGCCTTCAGATCGACGGACTTCTCTGAAGGAGACTTGTCTGCGGGTCCACTAGCAGCGGAAGCAGGTCGCGAATCCTCCTTGGTCTCAGCCTTCAGATCGACGGACTTCTCTGAAGGAGCCTTGTCTGCGAGTCCACTAGCAGCTGAAGCAGGTCGCGAATCCTCCTTGGTCTCAGCCTTCAGATCGACGGACTTCTCTGAAGGAGCCTTGTCTGCGGGTCCACTAGCAGCTGAAACAGGTCGCGAATCCTCCTTGGTCTCAGCCTTCAGGTCGACGGACTTCTCTGAAGGAGCCTTGTCTGTGGGTCCACTAGCAGCGGAAGCAGGTCGCGAATCCTCCTTGGTCTCAGCCTTCAGATCGACGGACTTCTCTGAAGGAGCCTTGTCTGAGGGTCCACTAGCAGCGGAAGCAGGTCGCGAATCCTCCTTGGTCTCAGCCTTCAGATCGACGGACTTCTCTGAAGGAGCCTTGTCTGTGGGTCCACTGGCAGCTGAAGCTGGTCGCGAATCCTCCTTGGTCTCAGCCTTCAGATCGACGGACTTCTCTGAAGGAGCCTTGTCTGCGGGTCCACTAGCAGCGGAAGCAGGTCGCGAATCCTCCTTGGTCTCAGCCTTCAGATCGACGGACTTCTCTGAAGGAGCCTTGTCTGCGGGTCCACTAGCAGCTGAAGCAGGTCGCGAATCCTCCTTAGTCTCAGCCTTCAGGTCGACGGACTTCTCTGAAGGAGCCTTGTCTGTGGGTCCACTAGCAGCGGAAGCAGGTCGCGAATCCTCCTTGGTCTCAGCCTTCAGATCGACGGACTTATCTGAAGGAGCCTTGTCTGCGGGTCCACTAGCAGCGGAAGCAGGTCGCGAATCCTCCTTGGTCTCAGCCTTCAGATCGACGGACTTCTCTGAAGGAGCCTTGTCTGCGGGTCCACTAGCAGCTGAAGCAGGTCGCGAATCCTCCTTGGTCTCAGCCTTCAGATCGACGGACTTCTCTGAAGGAGCCTTGTCTGCGGGGCCACTGGCAGCGGAAGCAGGTCGCGAATCCTCCTTGGTCTCAGCCTTCAGATCAACGGACTTCTCTGAAGGAGCCTTGTCGGTGGGTCCACTAGCAGCGGAAGCAGGTCGCGAATCCTCCTTGGTCTCAGCCTTCAGATCGACGGACTTCTCTGAAGGAGCCTTATCTGCGGGTCCACTAGCAGCGGAAGCAGGTCGCGAATCCTCCTTGGTCTCAGCCTTCAGATCAACGGACTTCTCTGAAGGAGACTTGTCTGCGAGTCCACTAGCAGCGGAAGCAGGTCGCGAATCCTCCTTGGTCTCAGCCTTCAGATCGACGGACTTCTCTGAAGGAGCCTTGTCTGCGGGTCCACTAGCAGCTGAAGCAGGTCGCGAATCCTCCTTGGTCTCAGCCTTCAGGTCGACGGACTTCTCTGAAGGAGCCTTGTCTGCGGGTCCACTAGCAGCGGAAGCAGGTCGCGAATCCTCCTTGGTCTCAGCCTTCAGATCGACGGACTTCTCTGAAGGAGCCTTGTCTGCGGGTCCACTAGCAGCGGAAGCAGGTCGCGAATCCTCCTTGGTCTCAGCCTTCAGATCGACGGACTTCTCTGAAGGAGCCTTGTCTGCGAGTCCACTAGCAGATGAAGCAGGTCGCGAATCCTCCTTGGTCTCAGCCTTCAGATCAACGGACTTCTCTGAAGGAGACTTGTCTGAGGGTCCACTAGCAGCGGAAGCAGGTCGCGAATCCTCCTTGGTATCAGCCTTCAGATCGACGGACTTCTCTGAAGGAGCCTTGTCTGCGGGTCCACTGGCAGCGGAAGCAGGTCGCGAATCCTCTTTGGTCTCAGCCTTCAGATCGACGGACTTCTCTGAAGGAGCCTTGTCTGCGGGGCCACTGGCAGCGGAAGCAGGTCGCGAATCCTCCTTGGTCTCAGCCTTCAGATCGACGGACTTCTCTGAAGGAGCCTTGTCTGCGGGTCCACTGGCAGCTGAAGCTGGTCGCGAATCCTCTTTGGTCTCAGCCTTCAGATCGACGGACTTCTCTGAAGGAGCCTTGTCTGCGGGGCCACTAGCAGCGGAAGCAGGTCGCGAATCCTCCTTGGTCTCAGCCTTCAGATCGACGGACTTCTCTGAAGGAGACTTGTCTGCGGGTCCACTAGCAGCGGAAGCAGGTCGCGAATCCTCCTTGGTCTCAGCCTTCAGATCGACGGACTTCTCTGAAGGGGCCTTGTCTGCGGGTCCACTAGCAGCGGAAGCAGGTCGCGAATCCTCCTTGGTCTCAGCCTTCAGATCGACGGACTTCTCTGAAGGAGCCTTGTCTGCGGGTCCATTAGCAGCTGAAGCAGGTCGCGAATCCTCCTTGGTCTCAGCCTTCAGATCAACGGACTTCTCTGAAGGAGCCTTATCTGTGGTTCCACTGGCAGCGGAAGCAGGTCGCGAATCCTCCTTGGTCTCAGCCTTCAGGTCGACGGACTTCTCTGAAGGAGCCTTGTCTGCGGGTCCACTAGCAGCGGAAGCAGGTCGCGAATCCTCCTTGGTCTCAGCCTTCAGATCGACGGACTTCTCTGAAGGAGCCTTGTCTGCGGGTCCACTAGCAGCGGAAGCAGGTCGCGAATCCTCCTTGGTCTCAGCCTTCAGATCGACGGACTTCTCTGAAGGGGCCTTGTCTGCGGGTCCACTAGCAGCTGAAGCAGGTCGCGAATCCTCCTTGGTCTCAGCCTTCAGATCAACGGACTTCTCTGAAGGAGCCTTATCTGTGGTTCCACTGGCAGCGGAAGCAGGTCGCGAATCCTCCTTGGTCTCAGCCTTCAGATCGACGGACTTCTCTGAAGGAGCCTTGTCTGCGGGTCCACTAGCAGCGGAAGCAGGTCGCGAAACCTCCTTGGTCTCAGCCTTCAGATCGACGGACTTCTCTGAAGGAGCCTTGTCTGTGGGTCCACTAGCAGCTGAAGCAGGTCGCGAATCCTCCTTGGTCTCAGCCTTCAGATCGACGGACTTATCTGAAGGAGCCTTGTCTGCGGGTCCACTAGCAGCGGAAGCAGGTCGCGAATCCTCCTTGGTCTCAGCCTTCAGATCGACGGACTTCTCTGAAGGAGCCTTGTCTGCGGGTCCACTAGCAGCTGAAGCAGGTCGCGAATCCTCCTTGGTCTCAGCCTTCAGATCGACGGACTTCTCTGAAGGAGCCTTGTCTGTGGGTCCACTGGCAGCTGAAGCTGGTCGCGAATCCTCCTTGGTATCAGCCTTCAGATCGACGGACTTCTCTGAAGGAGCCTTGTCTGCGAGTCCACTAGCAGCTGAAGCAGGTCGCGAATCCTCCTTGGTCTCAGCCTTCAGATCGACGGACTTCTCTGAAGGAGCCTTGTCTGCGGGTCCACTGGCAGCGGAAGTAGGTCGCGAATCCTCCTTGGTCTCAGCCTTCAGATCGACGGACTTCTCTGAAGGAGACTTGTCCGCGGATCCACTAGCAGCTGAAGCAGGTCGCGAATCCTCCTTGGTCTCAGCCTTCAGATCGACGGATTTCTCTGTAGGAGCCTTGTCTGCGGGTCCACTGGCAGCGGAAGCAGGTCGCGAATCCTCCTTGGTCTCAGCCTTCAGATCGACGGACTTCTCTGAAGGAGCCTTGTCTGCGGGTCCACTAGCAGCGGAAGCAGGTCGCGAATCCTCCTTGGTCTCAGCCTTCAGATCGACGGACTTCTCTGAAGGAGCCTTGTCTGCGGGTCCACTAGCAGCGGAAGCAGGTCGCGAATCGTCCTTGGTCTCAGCCTTCAGATCGACGGACTTCTCTGAAGGAGCCTTGTCTGCGGGTCCACTAGCAGCGGAAGCAGGCCGTTCTGGTTCTGTTTCAGCTGCCGATGCCGGCCGGGAAACTTCTTCAGCGCTGTCTGGCGATGCTGGTCGTGAAAATTCGTGGGCTTGTTGTTGTTCTTCGGCCAGGTCCAGTGAAGCGGATTCTTTTAGCTTGTATCTTGTGGGAATGTTTTGTTCATCATCTGGCTGTTCTTTATCTTTTTGCAAAGATGCGGCTTGATGAGACACATCTCCTACACTGGCGGGAGAATCTGGACGGGAAAATACCTCTTCTTGGGTTGATTGTTTCGTGGAAAGGTCTTCTTCTTTTGCAGCAGCCGTTTGCTTCACAGACTCTTGTGTCATGAATTTGCTAGATTCGTTTAATTTGGCCGCTGCCGATTCTTTTCCCTCCATGCCAGGAGCTTCCTTCTCCGAAACTGTCTTTTGGCTTGTAATCGATTCGGGACTGGATAGCTCCTTCATCTTTTCCTCCGTTTCCACAAATACCTGATCGTGTTCTTTGTCAGATTCTTTCAAAAAGTCTGCAACTGATTTGAGGTCCGTTGGGTCTTCTTTGAGATCACTGATGTGGCTCGAGATGGAATGCGCACGAGACGAGTCACGCTCATCGACGAATGAACTTTCATCTTTAGTGTAGTCTCGTTCGCTGAACGTACTGATGGCCGATTCGCGTCTTGTATCATCAATGAGATCGTCTGTTTGGTGATCTGCTAAAGATTCCTTATGAATGTCACTCAACATACCAACAGTTTCCTCTTGTGATTTGGGCTTAGCCGTTTCTACCTGCACCACCTTCTCGGGTAGTTCGTGTTTATCCTTTTCTTCTATCGAAGTCGGCGATGTTTTTAGGTCGGGTGATGATTTGCCAGATTTCTCCGCCTCGTCCTCCTCTTCCTCGTTTTCTTCCTGCACCTTAATCTCCGGCGTAGTTGTACCTGAACCCTGCATCGGTTCCGGAGTGGCTGACTTTGAGAAAGTAATAGTGCCATCGGCACAGATGACAGTTTCTTCCCCTCCATCCTCACTGCTGGCCGTGACGAGCATCCGTTGAACAGTGCCTACATCTTCTTCGCGGGCAGCTCCTTGGGAAAGCTTACGTTCCAGCTCTTGTGGATCGAAACCGGGGATGATTTCTTCCAAATCTTTGTCGGACTTTAGCACTTCCGCCACATTGGCCACTATTTTAGCTACATCTTCCGGAGTTCGAGCTCGTGGTGGCATTACCCCTACGGATGGGCCAAGTTTTTCCGATCCTCCCTGTGGTGGTGAGACACGATCTTCCTCCTCTTCCTCTTTAATCTCGCGTAGATTGGCATCCTCAAAAGCACTGTACTTAATGTCTTCGATGACGAAGGTACCCATGTTTTTGTTGGCCTCCAGCTCTTCGAGTTCCTTATCTTCGTCGATGTCATGCGGAATGTTGACCATCGATTTTAGCTCCATACTCAGCTTATCTCCATCTGTGACCGGAGAATCAACCGTGGTAATATGAGTTTCCCGCAACTCCTGCGTGAAGCTCCGTTCGTAGGGTCCACCAAATCGATCAAACGCTTGCCCTGCTTCCTGTTGAGCCACAGTAGCGGATCCCGATTCGCGTTCCATTTGCAGACTGTCGATCTTTTCGGTAACTTGTTGCAGTTTCACTTCCACTTCGTCGGTTTTGTCCTTGATCTTACTTTCCACTTTGTCCGCCATTTTTTCAATTCCACTCTTGATGCCCTCGGTAATACTTCCGAAGAATGAACTGATGCCAGTCTTGGCTTTATCTTGGACTTTCTCTACCTCCTTCGCGATGTCCTCCTCGATCTGCTGTTTTGCATTATCCAGCTGACTCGCCACATCTTGTTTGAGATCTTTGGCAAGCTTTTCCAGTTCACTTTTTTCGGCCGCAATTGTAACCAAGGTTTCATCAACTTTCGTAGCAAACTGCGACGCATCCTGTACAAACGAATCCACTTTAGCGTCGAGCTTTGTAGTGGCTGCCTTCAATTCGTCATCGACTTGTTTGGTTTTAGCTTGCAAATTATCCAGCACGGTGTCCGTTTTGGCAGTAATATCGGTCACAATTTCACCAGCCGTTTGTACAGCCATTAGTTCTGCCTCCTTGCCAGCGTCCTGGATCATATCCTTCACCTTACGATCAGTGTCCTTGACTTCTTCCTTGACAGTACCCATAATTTCTTCCTTCTGCTCTGCTACACTTTTTACCATAGTGTCCTTCATGGCTACTAATTCCGACACGGTGCCTTTCATCGAGGCTGCCACCTTGTCGTCGATCAGATGTTTTAACTCGTCCAGTTTCTCCTCTACCTTCGATGGCGTTTGCCAGATCTCGTCTAATACTGATGTAACAGTTTGTGGCGGTTGCGGAACTTTAGGTACTACTTTTTGCGCGACAATCAGCTCTTCTTCTACCGGTACCTTGTTGGCTTCATCATCATCATCCTCCTCCTGATCAGCATGCGTTTCTTCGACTGGTGTCTTGCTTTCTTGCTTAACTTGATGCTGTTGCTGTACCGTTACTGCACTGTCGAGCTTATCATCCACAGGGATAATTTGAGACTCCAAATCCCTTAAGATAGAATCGTCCATGAGCATTGCGTTCGAAGCATCCTGTTCCTTAGTTTCATGTGCGTCTGGTTTTGGTGGCTTGTCCAGCCGAGTGTCTCGTTCAACCTTTTCGAACACTTCCTTCACTTCAGTTGCCTTGCTCGCCGTATCACATGGTTTATCACTTTCAACTGACTTATCCACTACGTGCCTTTCATCATCAGTCTTCTCAAGTTGCTTAGCATCAGTCTCTATCGCCGCCATTGTGGATGCTACCGTTGTCGTAGAGACTGCGACGACGGGTTCTTCCTCTGGCTTTTCTTTCGTATCACGATCCTTATCCTCGTCCTCTTTGCTGTCCTTATCCTTATCTTCACCATAATCCTCCTCGAGATCGGCCTCTTCGTGCACCGGCAGATCCGCTACTTCGTCCGGTGTCTTCACCACATCTCGCATGTGCGCTTGTTGTGCACTGAACTGCATCTTTGCCGGTGTTGGTCGTTCTAGCGGCTCGTAAACGGTTTGCAACGGAGCGGCTGCCGCAGTAGCTGTAATTTCTGCTGCTGCCACTGGTCCTGTTGGTTGTTCGGTTGGTATTGCTGCAGCAGCAGCAGTAGCAGCAGCAACCGCCACCGCCGAAGTCACTTCGATTTCTTTCGTTTCTTCCTTGACGTGTTTCTCCTCAATTACAAGATCTTCCTTAATCTCGTCTAGCGGGATGCGTTCGTCTTCGGGAAGCGTGGGAGCGGTCGTGGTTGCCCCAGACTCGACGGTAGCCGATACACGCTCCTCGTGGTGGCTCTCGTGATGTGGTGGATCGATGTGATCCTTCGGATGACCGATCGGTAGCTCTTGTTCCTCATCCCGAGTATCGCTGGTCTTTTTCGTGCTGCTCATCTTTTCGTCGGGACTGATAGACGAGATTTCCTCCGTTTTCAAACCATCCATTGAGGTTTCCATCTTGGATTTGGCGATTTCCTTCGCCGAAGCGATAATGTCCTGCACTTCCTCTTCGAGTTCTTGTTTGTGCTTGGGCGAAAGCTTCTCCTGCACTTCCCGTTCCTGGTCGTCCAGTTCCTCTTCCGCCGGAGCACTAGCTTGCACGACGCCTTCGACTTGTTCTGGCTGATCGTCATCCGCCTTTTCACTGTCAACAACCTCTGCGGCCGTCGCCGTCTGACCAACAATCTTAACCGCATCCGCCTTTTCCTCCTTCTCTTCCTCCAAGCTGTCGCGCTTACGTTTCTCGGATTCTTGCGAATCGCGCTGGTGCTTCTGAATTTCTTCCTCCTTAGTGGCACTGCTTTCCGGTTCATTGATGGAGTCCTCGGTGTACTGCTCTTCCTTTTCGATGATGAGATATTCCTCCTCTTCCTCCGGCTCGGTGGCACTGTCCTGCACCTCACGATGCTCCTCAGTCGTTGCCAGTTCTCGATGCTTGAGAGCCTTTTGCGCAGCCGAATCGCGATTGAATACGGCTTCAATCTCACGAACCGCCTCTTGCTCCTCCTTTAGCTCGGCTAGCTGTTGCTGTTTCTTTATCGCCTCCAGTGTATCACTATCACCAGGAACGACATCAGTAGCGGCGATCCCTGCTGGACGCTTCGATACTGGAACGCCTCCTTCATCTGCACTGGGGGTCGAAACGAGACTCGAATCGGTTGTACCGTTCTTATCTAGCTTAGCCTTCCTGATGACGGCGTCCTTTTCGGATTTCAACACCTTCTTAGCCTTCACAGGACTGCCACCGGCAGTCGCTGCACTGGAAGATGTCGTAACGCTACCCTTCGGACGACGTGAGATAGGTTTGCGCTCAGCTGGCTTCGATGCAGGAGCCTCTTTCTTCTCGAGATCTTTTCGAGTCTCGCGCTTAGCAGCCATCGTGGGGCGCTGTCTCGCCTCGAGAACTTTGCGATTGTTTTCATCCTTGGCACTCTTGGCTGGAGTAGCTTTTGGACTAGATTTGCCCGGTTTGGTGCCTATCGTTTTAGACGCAGTTGTCTTACCGACAGCTTTTTTGATGTCTTCTCCCTGTTCTGCTTTAGTGGCACTTCCGTTGGTTAGCTTCGATTCGATTGAGCTCGTTTTCTTCGGTGTCGTTGGTGACGATTTGTTCGCTTCGGTTTGCTTCTTCACTACGGGTTTTCGATCAGCCGACGGTTTGGAAGGTTTACTCGCTGTGTCAACCTTTGATCTAGCCGTCGATGATGTAAGTGTGCGTGATGCAGGAGGCTTTCTGGTGGCTTTTGTGACCATGCCACCGGTGTCGGCCCCGGCAGGAGATGCAGCTTCCTCTTTCTTCTTTTCTTTCGCCTCAAGGTCAGGTTTGGCTGAGCCTACTTCCTCCTTTTTCTCTTGTCCATCGGGCGCATCGTCGAGACTTTTTTCACTGTCCACCGCCAATGGCTTAGATTTGTCGGTCGACAGCACATCTTCCTTGTCGGAGCTAACGTCCGAAATGGAGTCCTTCTTTTCGTCCTGCTGCTGTTGCTGCTCTAGCTTCTTGTTGTCCAGCTTCTTCTCGGACACGGTCATTGCTTTGCCGGCACGAATCGCTTTCGGTTTGCTGTCCATTTTGGCCGAAGCAACGGTGGTGGTACCCGGTGGCTTCGATAGTTGTTTCTCCATCTTGATTTCATCCGCTGAACTATCCATTCCATCCGCAGCAAGCTTATTATCGGCCGCCATCATTCGCATCTTGTTGTCGATCAGTTTGTTGTCCTTTGGTTTGGACGGATGCATCGCTTCCGATATAATGCGATCGGTCGAGGCCGATTTGAGGGACTTCTTCGTGACTAATACTGGTGTCGAAAGGTTTGCAGTGATTGATTTGACTGGGCACACTGGCTGCCGCATAAACTCGACATTCTTCATCTTTTCCAACCCTTCGAGGATCTTATACTCGGGCGCCGAACCCGGGAAAAGAATGCGCGTAATATTGTCCTCCGGATTGGCCGGTGTCCACACGAGCAGAGCGCAGATCGAGATGAGATTTTGTAGCGGGAAGGCAAAATCTTTGCCATCCTTCGTCTCTTTGGTAAACAGGCGCTGATCGGCGGCTGCCCAGCGGGTGAGAAAATCCTTTACCTCACGCGAGTCGCGCGACGGGCTGATGACGTACATATCGAGCGTTCCGTGGCCAACCTTATGGTACAGATTGATCGGTTCCACATCGCGGTAACAGTTTTGTGCCTTCAAGTTCAACGACTTCAGGTTCGTTACGATCTGGTGACCCTCCTGCAGTATGTCCACCAACAGCGGGTCCCGATCCTTGTCTCCGTCCGGGCTCGGCAAACCTTTGCGCTCGGGAATGTTGCAGAAGAAGTGTCCTATCTGGGGGTAGACGTGGGCTTCGCTCTTGCGCTCCACTACGGACGAAATGCCCTTGATGTTGGTGTTGTTGATGCGCGTCATCAATACCGCATCTAGCCGATCTAGATGGCGTACAAAGTCCCAGAAGCAAGATTTACGGCTGAAGCCTCCATCAACTGGCAAGGAAGAGAAGAAACAGGGAAACAAATTAGTTTATTTTGTTTTACGATTGTTTGAGTATAAATTAAATTTGCCATATGACACCTTACCTAGCATGTTGAAGCCATTGATTCCGAAAAGAGCAGCATCTCCCTGACCTCCCGGGAAGACGTACAAAGTGGGATGGCTGAAACGAATGTTTCCAACAACATCCGAGCTTTCCAACAGCTCGGAAATTTCCGTCGGTATGATCATCGACGATAAATAGGCTGCAAAATAAGAACGAGAGCATACAGTGAGTGTTCGTCCGAAATTGTCATATGCGTCAATTACTTACCGACAAAGCCATTCAATTTTTCACTGCCCGAGCTCAGTACGTCCACCGGATTCAAGCGAACCTGGCACAGTCGCGAGAAGGACTTTTCCTGGATTGTGTGCCACAGCCCTGCGGGAGCACAATGTATATCCATGGTGATCGTTTCAGGATACGCACGAAGTACGCGCTGTACCTCGTGCTCTTGGAATGCCTCCATGAAATCCATCACTGAAAAAGTTCCATCCTAGAAACAAAACGAACAGCGTAAGAAAAAGGTAGCGTCGAGGATGTTAGCTTTAAATTATACACCCCTGGCGGGTAAATAGTTTCCCAAACCCCATTCCTTACCTGTAATATCCACGATCCATTGCCTGAGAACGTGTAGCCCGTATGGATGATGTGACGGTGCCGAGTGAAGCTACTCAGCAGATTCCGGATGCATTGGATGAAGGTGTTGACTTGTGGATGAATCAAGATTTCAGTAACCAGATTTTCGCTGGCATACTGAATCAATCGTTCACCTGCGAATAGAACATTCACAGCCTTGTCAACAACATTTTAATGGGAAAATCAAACAGAACAAAAGAAAACACGAATAAAAGCATGTTTTCGCAAATCCTTTCTTGGAAATGGTTGAACAAGCCGTGGATTTTTCATTCCCTGTTTCTGTTCCACCGTAATGGCTCCGTTCGCGCTGCAATCAATCTTTTTCGATGTCAGACAAACAAACTTTGTACGCATTCGCATTCGCAGCCCTCTGCAAGGAGATAAAATCCCCTAGACATAATCTGCAAAAGCTCAACGTCATGCACACGCCACTGCGAGGGAAATCCATTCGCCTCGCACATCCATCGGCCCATGGTGGAAAACATTCGTGGAAAATCCGTGGGTAGCGCTGGTAGGCGTAGAACGTATTGATTGCCGTTCTTCTCAATAAACTTCTGGCGACAGCAAGACATTGTGAGCAAACTTGCACCAATTGGTTACGATGGCGGAATGTAAAGCTATAAAATTGTAATGCTTTCTGTTCCATGACCACCATGATGTATTATTAATTTTTTATTTAATTTATATTATGACTACAATGCCGTATTTTCAATGTATTGTTAATATTGTGACATTAATTTGAAGTTGTGCTGTGCTGTTTTTTCATATGTTGAAAATACTAAACTTAGTACTGCTCTGTAACGAACAAACAAATACAATATAACGTTTCAAAGTGCAATATACAACTACTGCTCTTATTGAATAACTTTCACATGTCGCTCTAATGTTTCGAAAAACAATGCATCAACTGCAAGTACTACATCATCGAAAGCAAAGTTATGAAATTTATAACCAGCACCTCCAGGTCCCGCGGTTGGCAAACCTCCTGCCGCTTTGGAACGTGCACTACCGAGCTGATGCGAATGCCGGCCCACGACGGGCCCAAGTATGCCTCGAGGGATGCGAAAAGTGCCTCGCCCCAAGTGTTACTTCATGTGGCTGCAGCATTCATCACGTCGTTCCTGTACGGCGTGTTTGGTTACACGTTGTGTGTGACCCGTTCCCGAACCACTTATGCTGACAGGGCATACCCCACGCGGGCATGCCTGGTGAGCAACGGGTGTGACTGGCGCGAAGGTCAAAGTGAAGTGTAACAGATTTTATGTATGTGTGCTTTTCATTATCCTTGCCGTTTACGTCTTCCCGCGGCGATGCTGGCAAAAGGGAGTCCACCCGTATAAGCCAGCCACTTCCATCCATCGTCCGGGAAATTTGCATATTCATGTATTTTTAACCACTTTAGCCGAAACCCATTTGGTGCACAAACCGTACAATCACTGCACGCGGCGGATCGTTGCGCTTTTTGTTCTACCGAAACCAGGCACTGTGCCCCGCACACCCCGGAGTGGCCGGTGGAATCGGAGTATGTTTTGGTCATTACTGTTCCCGTGTGCAGCTTTTTCGCGGACATTGCACAAAAAACAGGGCGATATGGTGCAAAAGTTGTGCTTGTGTAATCAATTCTTACTGTGTTGTTTATATTTCTAGCTAAAGTTGTGTCTTTTGCCCTGCACATGACCCAGTGCTGTTGCCACAACAACATGCTGGTTTGCAAAATGGTAATACTGTTTGTACCAGATATAAGTGCATGTGTTAAGGGTAACATAAATGTACCATTCGATTTGAAAAATGAATTTTTAATAACACATTGTTTGCCTGCAGTATAAATCTGTGATATCGTTATCGGATTTCCATCGGAGTGGTCTTGATGGGATGTGCAATAGTTGGTAGATAAGGCTGTCTTGGTAGATAAATTATTTAACATTTAATTTGTCGCCTGATTAGATCACAATCCACCACTCCACTGGGACACTTTACAGGCGAAACATTACGCCAGCGGTTAGCAGTAGCAGGGCCCCAGTCAACACTTGTTCCGGTGCACACTTTACACACGTCCACCGTACCACCGACCATCTGTGGCGTCAGCAATGCACAAAGTTCTGCCTCACCCATTTTGGGGACGCACGTTTTAACGAACGTTTGGCCGTTCGGACTACTGCCACTCCCTTTGCCGCATGCAAATGTTCCGTTCGATTCGGGAATCCATGGAACCGGCGGCTTCATCGTGTCACAATCCATCGTGATGGCTTTGGCAGCACAATCATCGAAGCTCACGTAGCTTATGCATCCATAGCACTGGAGGGCTAGTGCTGTAAAAAACCGTCGTATTAATCGCGAGCAGTTCAGTTCATTGTACCTCCGGTGTGTGTTCTTACCTTGTTGGGCGCACAGTGCAAGCAAAGCGAAAAAGACTGCTTTTATCGTGTTGTTCATTTTGAAAAGTTAAAGTAACATCTAACTTGCTGAAACACACGGCACAGCTATTTATATTGACGCTTGTCTCTTATACAGTTCGTAGCATAACTATAATACAATTTAAGAAACATCGTTATTTGCTATGCGTATAAACATTTGAAAACGTTTTAAAAATCATAAATAATTTTTAAGAGGCTCGAGTAGTGTAAAAAAATATATTAATAGTTCATATTAAGATGTGTCTTTGAAATTTAAATTTGTAGTATTTTTTCAGACGTAATTTATGCTTCCAATTATCTGAAATCCATAGTAAGATTTTTTTTCAAAATTTTTATACAAACTCATTTTAAACTATCTCTCCGACTTTTTGTTATGTTTAAAAAGTTGGTGTCTTATAATTATGGTATGAACTGTATGTATGCCCGTTACACCTATCCATGTATCCGTTATCTAAAACACTCAACACAAACGGCAAACATTGGGAAGAATACTGAAATTAAACACTCTATACTATAGCAGAGCACTTTGCTAATAAAAGAGGACCATCTGTCCACTAAAACTCTTGAGTAGTAGTAAGACATTTGGTTGGCAAACATGTGCTTTTCTTCGTGCCATCTGAACTCGTTGCTCACCGCAAATTGAATTATTTGTGAGATTTTTTTGTTATGCATTGCATTAAAGGTAGCATGAATTTTAGGACATTATCTTTGTGACTTACCCTTCACGAAACCCTTCAAATAAAAAAAAAGGACATCGAAAGATTTTCCCAAACCACCACCCAACCCATGAAAGTAGATAGCACGAAAACCCCAAACAGGATCTGAACGTGCCACGGAAAGAACCGCTTAAGCACGTTTCTGTACTCTGTTTGCGGTAAAATTCATTCTTAAGCGACGAGCAAAAAAAAAAAAGCAAAGCCCAGGTGAATAGAGACATTGATGAGTATGATAACTGCACATTTTAAACATGGTTTGTGTTTGATCCAAATATTGCCACTGTTGTATCAGAAACCAAATTTCCAAGAAATTCCGCCTAGCGCACGGCTTACTGTAGCAAGCACAACATTTTGCTACCAGAGCGTAAGATGCTTCCCGAGAGTGATCCGTTCGCACCCGAAAAACAGGGTATAAAAGGGGATCCTGCGCTGGTTTTAATCAGTTATTAGTGAACGCGCAAGGACTAAGGACAGTTCCATCCGCTCTCGCAAACTCACCACGTTAGCTCTCGCAGCTTCAACAAGTCGGCTCTCGCAGCCTCACCAAGTCGGCTCTCGCAGCCTCATCACGTCGGCTCTCGCAGCCTCATAACGTTCGGCTCTCGCAGCTTCAACACGTCGGCTCTCGCAGCCTCACCACGTTAGCTCTCGCAGCTTCAACACGTTGGCTCTCGCAGCCTCACCACGTTGGCTCTCGCAGCCTCAGCACGACGGCTCTCACAGCCTCATCATCCGGCTTTAGGCCCATCGAGGAAGACCTGGCCTTCGAGCCCATCGAGGAAGACCGTGTCTTTAGGCCTATCGAAAAGGCCTGGCTTTAGGCCCATCGAGGAAGACCTGGCCTTCGAGCCCATCGAGGAAGACCGTGTCTTTAGGCCTATCGAAAAGGCCTGGCTTTAGGCCCATCGAGGAAGACCTGGCCTTCGAGCCCATCGAGGAAGACCTTGGCTTCTAGCCCAACGAGGAAGACCTGGCCTTCGAGCCCTTCGAGGAAGTCCTGGCTTTCGAGCCAACACGAAGACTGTTCATTGTTAAAAGATAATAAAACACAACGTAGGGTAAAAGTGAACAGAACATTTGGTGCGTAGTGACCAGGATACGTATTGGACAAACAACTGCGTAGTGATCAGAATACGTGTCGGAAAAAACATTCGCGTAGTGCTCAGAATACGTATCGAAAAGTATTTGCTAAAAAGTGACTCAATTTCGTATCGCCAGTGAAGCAACCAAACTACGGAATAATAGTGAAACACAAACTTTCAGTCGACGTTAAGAGTGAATAAGAACAAGGCATCACAATGAGTGAAGAAACCCGCATTCGCACGAAGACCAACAGATTGGAAAGGTATGTTATTTCACTCCGTAACATAGAGAGCTTCGCTAAAGGCTATAGTGAAGATCAAAAGCATCAAGTAGGCGATCGTCTGATTAGGCTAGACAAGGTATTCGAGTTATTTGAGTCTGCTGTTGACGAACTATGTGCGTTGCCTATAACAAGCGAATTACAGACAAAAGTTAATATGACCACCTCAGAGATGGAAGAATTATTCTTCAAAACTAAAGCCATTTTGTCTCAAGTAATTCCCATGCAGCACAAGACAGAAGAAGAAAAATCTAAGGAAGAAGTGCCATGTAATCTGAAAGGAGTAAAATTGCCATCCATTAAGCTGGAGGAGTTTGATGGAGACTATAAAAAGTGGTTAACCTTTCATGATAGTTTCAACTCCCTTATTCATACTTCGGATAAAATTAATGAAATACAGAAGTTTCATTATTTAAAGGCCTCCTTAAAAGGAGAAGCTGCGATTTTAATACAGGCCATCGCTATCACTACAGATGGCTATGAAATTGCTTGGAAAACGCTTGTTGAACGTTATTCCAACAAGGTTTTGTTGAAGAAGCGACATGTTCGTGCCTTGTTGCAAATTTCAAGAGTTAGTCAGGCGAGTGACGAAGCTCTTCGAAAACTGGTAAATGATTTTCAATTACATTTACAAATCCTTCAACAATTGGGAGAAACAATTGACGAAAAGAGTACCATTTTGGTGGAAATTCTGAGTGATAAGCTTGATAAGGCCACTCTCAAGGCATGGGAAGAATCTATTGCCCCCGAAGAGCAACCTACGCTCACTAAAATGATCGAGTTTATCAAACGACGTTCGACCATGTATGAAAGCTTGGGAATAAACGCACAGCCGTTAACATCTATGATCGGGGAACTTAAAAGATTCCCTCAAGAACGTAAGGCATTCGTTAACACAGCATCCAAAAGTGTAACGAAATGCGCGTCCTGTGGCCAAGCTCATAAAATTTATCAGTGTACAAAGTTTAACACTCTTAATGTACAAGATCGTCGCAATATGGTCAACCAGAAACGTCTATGTTTCAATTGCCTTAGCGAAGGCCATCAAAGCAAGAAATGTATCTCGAAATACGTTTGCAAGATATGTGGTCAAAATCATAATACGCTTTTACACATCGGTTTACAAGAGAATGACAAGCCTTTACGATCATCTGATGTCCAGCAGCCCATTGTTACCATTAACGCCTCGTCCACTCAGACCAACCGACCAGGTTTTACACACGTTTTGTTATCTACAGTAATGTTAAATGTTATCGGCCTAAATGGAGAGAAATACCCTGTGCGAGCACTTCTAGACAGTGGTTCGCAAATAAGCGTTATTTCAGAACAAGTGTGCCAGCACTTACGTGCTTCTCGCAGGCCAGTTAAGATATCTATTGGAGGTATCAATGGAACGCTATCGAGTGCACGACATAAAATAACTGCAGCAATAGAATCGAGATGTGAGACGTTCAAAACGGTCTTAGACTTTACCGTGGTCTCAAGAGTAACCTATGACACTCCATCGGTTCCATACTCAGCGGTCGATTGGGATATTCCAACCCAGCTAGCGCTTGCAGATCCTCATTACAATACTCCTGGTCGAATCGACATGATTATTGGCGCAAGTCTGTTTTACAACTTGCTAAAGTCTGGGCGATTCAACATACCACATTCGAACATGGCAATGATAGAAACCGTCTTTGGCTGGATTGTCACTGGTTTGGCAACAAGAAATGAGCCCACAGAAGTTCAGCATGCTTCCTGTAATTTGGCAGTAGTTCCAAACATCCAGCAACAGATGGAACGTTTTTGGCAAATAGAAGAACTGCAAGAAAAGAACATGCTCACACCAAACGAGCAAAGGTGTGAAGATTACTATAAAGACACAACTACACGTGATATCCATGGGCGATATATTGTAAAGCTACCAAAGCATCCCGAATATCAGCAGATGATTGGGCACTCGAAGACAGCAGCGCTACGACGATTTGCTTCATTAGAACGTAAACTCCAAGGGAATGAACAGCTAAGAATTCAATACAACAGCTTTATGGAAGAATATATTTCACTTGGCCATATGAGTTTAGTTACAAATGAAAAGCCTGATTCGACAACAACGTATTATCTTCCACATCATCCGGTCATCAAAGAAGCTTCCACTACTACAAAGTTACGAGTTGTATTCGATGGTTCGGCAGTTACTACTACTGGCAAGTCTCTCAACGATGCATTATTGGTTGGTCCGGTGGTACAGGACGATTTGTTGAGTTTGGTAATACGCTTTCGTAAATTTCCGATTGCTTTAATAGCAGACATCGAAAAAATGTACCGTCAGGTATCAGTACATCCTGACGATAAACCATTACAGCAAATTTTATGGCGTTTCAAAACTGACCAACCCATTCAAAGCTATCAGCTTGACACAGTTACGTACGGCCTGGCACCATCTTCTTATCTCGCCACAAGAACACTCCTAAAGCTCGCAGAAGACGAAGGTGAAACATTCCCACTAGCTGCCAATGCCATCAAACGGCAGCTATACGTCGATGATTTGATAGCAGGAGCTGATGATATTGAAGGAGCCATTCAATTACGCGATGAACTAAATGTACTTCTTCGTAAAGGTGGATTCAAATTCCGGAAATGGTGCTCGAACTCGCTTCCTGTTTTGGATGATCTTCCTACAGAGTTGTTGGGAACAAAATCTGCAAAGGTTTTCGACGAAGATGAGAGCATCAACACACTTGGAATTCGTTGGGAACCACAGGCTGATGTTTTCGGTTTCAACGTTTCTGCAACTATTAAGGCTGAACCCTACACGAAACGAAACATATTATCTGCAATAGCTAAACTATACGATCCTTTAGGGTTCATAGCTCCAGTCATCGTTAAAGCAAAGATTTTAATGCAAGCTCTTTGGGTATCAACGTCGGATTGGGATGAGCAAATTCCCGATCACTTACAAAAGTTATGGATTGCATTTTGTGATCAATTGCCAAGTATACTGAAGTTAACCATTCCAAGATTTGCATTTATCGCGCAGTACCAACAAGTAGATTTACATTGCTTCGCTGATGCATCCGAGGCGGCGTATGGAGCATGTCTATACATCAGAACAGAAGACATCAATGGCAAAACAGCGGTAAGTCTACTAGTGTCAAAATCCAGAGTATCACCCCTAAAGCCTCTTACAATTCCTCGGTTGGAATTATGTGCTGCGCTGCTTGCTGCTCGATTGTTTGATAAAGCCAAAAAGGCATTGTTAATGCCGATTAATAGAAGTGTTTTTTGGTCTGATTCTACTGTGACACTTCAGTGGCTACAGTCGCCACCGAGAACATGGAAAACCTTTGTGGCAAATCGAGTCGCTGAAATACAAGAGCTAACACAAGACGGAAGATGGCAACATGTAGCTGGTAAGGACAACCCAGCTGATCTTGTATCTCGTGGTATGTCTGCAAACGAACTCGTTGAAAGCGACCTCTGGAAAAACGGTCCCTTTTGGTTAAAGGAACCAACGTCATGTTGGCCTCAGAATGTTTTTTCTGCTACCAAGCAAGTCGAAGATGAAAGGAAAGCCTGCGTCATAACATTGGCATCACAAGCCAAAGAACCTAATGAGATATTTCAACGTTTCTCATCGTTTTCAACGTTAGTACGAGTTATTGGGTTCTGTTTAAGGTTCATGAACAATTCTCGCAATCCTCATAGCAAGCTGACAAGTAAATCTTTATCCGTCAGTGAATTGCGTAAGGCAAAAATGGTGTTAGTTAAGCTCGTTCAAACTGAAATCTTTCCTGACGAACTCAAATGCTTAAAAAAGGGTATTTTAATCCCTCGTTCCTCAAAGTTAAAACTACTCAGTCCATTTATTGACGAAAACGGATTGATTCGAGTTGGCGGACGTTTGCGACAGTCTGGAGCGTCATACGATATTCAACATCAAATCGTCATTCCTGGTTTTCATCCCTTCACACGAATGCTTCTAGCACACACACATCGCAAATCCATGCATCTGGGCGTATCTGGAACATTGGCTGTTGTTCGAGATGAGTATTGGCCACTCAACGGTAAACGAGCTATTCGCAGTGCCATACGGAGCTGTTACCGTTGCTCTAGAGCAAATCCGCAACCCATTCTTCAACCAGAAGGACAGCTTCCGATTGGACGTGTTACACCTTCCAGTGCTTTCACTAGTACAGGACTGGATTACTGTGGTCCATTCTTGCTTAAACCACTTCATCGAAAAGCAGCGGCTCGAAAATGTTATGTCTGTGTGTTCGTATGTTTCAGCACAAAGGCGGTTCACTTCGAATTGGCGCATGACTTAAGCACTCCTACCTTCCTAATGGCGCTTGACAGATTTGTGTATCGAAGAGGAAAACCATTACACATCTATTCGGATAATGGAACTAATTTCATCGGGGCTAGAAATGAGTTAAACGTCATATATCAGATGCTGCATCAAGACCAGCCTTCTCAGCAGATTGCATCACACTTGTCCAACGAAGGTATTCAATGGCATCTTATACCACCGCGTGCACCTAACTTCGGTGGTTTGTGGGAAGCCGCTGTCAAAGCAGTAAAAACTCAGCTTGTTCGTCAACTAGGCACAGCGTTATTAACTTCAGAAGAGTTGAACACCGTGTTGATAAAAATAGAAGGCTGCCTAAACTCGCGACCATTACTACCTTTATCAGAGGATCCAAACGACTTGACATGTTTGACGCCAGCGCATTTCTTAACGCAGGGTAATTTGCGAGTGTTGCCTGAACATCAGTTAACTGAAATTCCTATTAATCGATTAAGTAGATACCAACTTCTCCAGCGATATTCACAATCTCTTTGGCAACGATGGAAACAAGAATACTTGAAAACGCTCAACATTAACCACCGCGCTAAACGAGATGAACAGCGTTTGAATGTAGGAGATGTAGTTATCATCAAAGATGAGCATTTACCCGCTGTGCAATGGCCATTGGCTCGAATCTTGGAACTACATCCAGGAGCGGATGAAGTCAACCGCGTGGCAACGCTACGCACACCAACTGGTGTCATAAAAAGGGCAGTATCAAAGATTTGCTCATTGGAGTGCGCTAAGGATAATTAGTTGAAAACTGGGTATTTCAAGGCGGCCGGTATGTTGTATCAGAAACCAAATTTCCAAGAAATTCCGCCTAGCGCACGGCTTACTGTAGCAAGCACAACATTTTGCTACCAGAGCGTAAGATGCTTCCCGAGAGTGATCCGTTCGCACCCGAAAAACAGGGTATAAAAGGGGATCCTGCGCTGGTTTTAATCAGTTATTAGTGAACGCGCAAGGACTAAGGACAGTTCCATCCGCTCTCGCAAACTCACCACGTTAGCTCTCGCAGCTTCAACAAGTCGGCTCTCGCAGCCTCACCAAGTCGGCTCTCGCAGCCTCATCACGTCGGCTCTCGCAGCCTCATAACGTTCGGCTCTCGCAGCTTCAACACGTCGGCTCTCGCAGCCTCACCACGTTAGCTCTCGCAGCTTCAACACGTTGGCTCTCGCAGCCTCACCACGTTGGCTCTCGCAGCCTCAGCACGACGGCTCTCACAGCCTCATCATCCGGCTTTAGGCCCATCGAGGAAGACCTGGCCTTCGAGCCCATCGAGGAAGACCGTGTCTTTAGGCCTATCGAAAAGGCCTGGCTTTAGGCCCATCGAGGAAGACCTGGCCTTCGAGCCCATCGAGGAAGACCGTGTCTTTAGGCCTATCGAAAAGGCCTGGCTTTAGGCCCATCGAGGAAGACCTGGCCTTCGAGCCCATCGAGGAAGACCTTGGCTTCTAGCCCAACGAGGAAGACCTGGCCTTCGAGCCCTTCGAGGAAGTCCTGGCTTTCGAGCCAACACGAAGACTGTTCATTGTTAAAAGATAATAAAACACAACGTAGGGTAAAAGTGAACAGAACATTTGGTGCGTAGTGACCAGGATACGTATTGGACAAACAACTGCGTAGTGATCAGAATACGTGTCGGAAAAAACATTCGCGTAGTGCTCAGAATACGTATCGAAAAGTATTTGCTAAAAAGTGACTCAATTTCGTATCGCCAGTGAAGCAACCAAACTACGGAATAATAGTGAAACACAAACTTTCAGTCGACGTTAAGAGTGAATAAGAACAAGGCATCACAATGAGTGAAGAAACCCGCATTCGCACGAAGACCAACAGATTGGAAAGGTATGTTATTTCACTCCGTAACATAGAGAGCTTCGCTAAAGGCTATAGTGAAGATCAAAAGCATCAAGTAGGCGATCGTCTGATTAGGCTAGACAAGGTATTCGAGTTATTTGAGTCTGCTGTTGACGAACTATGTGCGTTGCCTATAACAAGCGAATTACAGACAAAAGTTAATATGACCACCTCAGAGATGGAAGAATTATTCTTCAAAACTAAAGCCATTTTGTCTCAAGTAATTCCCATGCAGCACAAGACAGAAGAAGAAAAATCTAAGGAAGAAGTGCCATGTAATCTGAAAGGAGTAAAATTGCCATCCATTAAGCTGGAGGAGTTTGATGGAGACTATAAAAAGTGGTTAACCTTTCATGATAGTTTCAACTCCCTTATTCATACTTCGGATAAAATTAATGAAATACAGAAGTTTCATTATTTAAAGGCCTCCTTAAAAGGAGAAGCTGCGATTTTAATACAGGCCATCGCTATCACTACAGATGGCTATGAAATTGCTTGGAAAACGCTTGTTGAACGTTATTCCAACAAGGTTTTGTTGAAGAAGCGACATGTTCGTGCCTTGTTGCAAATTTCAAGAGTTAGTCAGGCGAGTGACGAAGCTCTTCGAAAACTGGTAAATGATTTTCAATTACATTTACAAATCCTTCAACAATTGGGAGAAACAATTGACGAAAAGAGTACCATTTTGGTGGAAATTCTGAGTGATAAGCTTGATAAGGCCACTCTCAAGGCATGGGAAGAATCTATTGCCCCCGAAGAGCAACCTACGCTCACTAAAATGATCGAGTTTATCAAACGACGTTCGACCATGTATGAAAGCTTGGGAATAAACGCACAGCCGTTAACATCTATGATCGGGGAACTTAAAAGATTCCCTCAAGAACGTAAGGCATTCGTTAACACAGCATCCAAAAGTGTAACGAAATGCGCGTCCTGTGGCCAAGCTCATAAAATTTATCAGTGTACAAAGTTTAACACTCTTAATGTACAAGATCGTCGCAATATGGTCAACCAGAAACGTCTATGTTTCAATTGCCTTAGCGAAGGCCATCAAAGCAAGAAATGTATCTCGAAATACGTTTGCAAGATATGTGGTCAAAATCATAATACGCTTTTACACATCGGTTTACAAGAGAATGACAAGCCTTTACGATCATCTGATGTCCAGCAGCCCATTGTTACCATTAACGCCTCGTCCACTCAGACCAACCGACCAGGTTTTACACACGTTTTGTTATCTACAGTAATGTTAAATGTTATCGGCCTAAATGGAGAGAAATACCCTGTGCGAGCACTTCTAGACAGTGGTTCGCAAATAAGCGTTATTTCAGAACAAGTGTGCCAGCACTTACGTGCTTCTCGCAGGCCAGTTAAGATATCTATTGGAGGTATCAATGGAACGCTATCGAGTGCACGACATAAAATAACTGCAGCAATAGAATCGAGATGTGAGACGTTCAAAACGGTCTTAGACTTTACCGTGGTCTCAAGAGTAACCTATGACACTCCATCGGTTCCATACTCAGCGGTCGATTGGGATATTCCAACCCAGCTAGCGCTTGCAGATCCTCATTACAATACTCCTGGTCGAATCGACATGATTATTGGCGCAAGTCTGTTTTACAACTTGCTAAAGTCTGGGCGATTCAACATACCACATTCGAACATGGCAATGATAGAAACCGTCTTTGGCTGGATTGTCACTGGTTTGGCAACAAGAAATGAGCCCACAGAAGTTCAGCATGCTTCCTGTAATTTGGCAGTAGTTCCAAACATCCAGCAACAGATGGAACGTTTTTGGCAAATAGAAGAACTGCAAGAAAAGAACATGCTCACACCAAACGAGCAAAGGTGTGAAGATTACTATAAAGACACAACTACACGTGATATCCATGGGCGATATATTGTAAAGCTACCAAAGCATCCCGAATATCAGCAGATGATTGGGCACTCGAAGACAGCAGCGCTACGACGATTTGCTTCATTAGAACGTAAACTCCAAGGGAATGAACAGCTAAGAATTCAATACAACAGCTTTATGGAAGAATATATTTCACTTGGCCATATGAGTTTAGTTACAAATGAAAAGCCTGATTCGACAACAACGTATTATCTTCCACATCATCCGGTCATCAAAGAAGCTTCCACTACTACAAAGTTACGAGTTGTATTCGATGGTTCGGCAGTTACTACTACTGGCAAGTCTCTCAACGATGCATTATTGGTTGGTCCGGTGGTACAGGACGATTTGTTGAGTTTGGTAATACGCTTTCGTAAATTTCCGATTGCTTTAATAGCAGACATCGAAAAAATGTACCGTCAGGTATCAGTACATCCTGACGATAAACCATTACAGCAAATTTTATGGCGTTTCAAAACTGACCAACCCATTCAAAGCTATCAGCTTGACACAGTTACGTACGGCCTGGCACCATCTTCTTATCTCGCCACAAGAACACTCCTAAAGCTCGCAGAAGACGAAGGTGAAACATTCCCACTAGCTGCCAATGCCATCAAACGGCAGCTATACGTCGATGATTTGATAGCAGGAGCTGATGATATTGAAGGAGCCATTCAATTACGCGATGAACTAAATGTACTTCTTCGTAAAGGTGGATTCAAATTCCGGAAATGGTGCTCGAACTCGCTTCCTGTTTTGGATGATCTTCCTACAGAGTTGTTGGGAACAAAATCTGCAAAGGTTTTCGACGAAGATGAGAGCATCAACACACTTGGAATTCGTTGGGAACCACAGGCTGATGTTTTCGGTTTCAACGTTTCTGCAACTATTAAGGCTGAACCCTACACGAAACGAAACATATTATCTGCAATAGCTAAACTATACGATCCTTTAGGGTTCATAGCTCCAGTCATCGTTAAAGCAAAGATTTTAATGCAAGCTCTTTGGGTATCAACGTCGGATTGGGATGAGCAAATTCCCGATCACTTACAAAAGTTATGGATTGCATTTTGTGATCAATTGCCAAGTATACTGAAGTTAACCATTCCAAGATTTGCATTTATCGCGCAGTACCAACAAGTAGATTTACATTGCTTCGCTGATGCATCCGAGGCGGCGTATGGAGCATGTCTATACATCAGAACAGAAGACATCAATGGCAAAACAGCGGTAAGTCTACTAGTGTCAAAATCCAGAGTATCACCCCTAAAGCCTCTTACAATTCCTCGGTTGGAATTATGTGCTGCGCTGCTTGCTGCTCGATTGTTTGATAAAGCCAAAAAGGCATTGTTAATGCCGATTAATAGAAGTGTTTTTTGGTCTGATTCTACTGTGACACTTCAGTGGCTACAGTCGCCACCGAGAACATGGAAAACCTTTGTGGCAAATCGAGTCGCTGAAATACAAGAGCTAACACAAGACGGAAGATGGCAACATGTAGCTGGTAAGGACAACCCAGCTGATCTTGTATCTCGTGGTATGTCTGCAAACGAACTCGTTGAAAGCGACCTCTGGAAAAACGGTCCCTTTTGGTTAAAGGAACCAACGTCATGTTGGCCTCAGAATGTTTTTTCTGCTACCAAGCAAGTCGAAGATGAAAGGAAAGCCTGCGTCATAACATTGGCATCACAAGCCAAAGAACCTAATGAGATATTTCAACGTTTCTCATCGTTTTCAACGTTAGTACGAGTTATTGGGTTCTGTTTAAGGTTCATGAACAATTCTCGCAATCCTCATAGCAAGCTGACAAGTAAATCTTTATCCGTCAGTGAATTGCGTAAGGCAAAAATGGTGTTAGTTAAGCTCGTTCAAACTGAAATCTTTCCTGACGAACTCAAATGCTTAAAAAAGGGTATTTTAATCCCTCGTTCCTCAAAGTTAAAACTACTCAGTCCATTTATTGACGAAAACGGATTGATTCGAGTTGGCGGACGTTTGCGACAGTCTGGAGCGTCATACGATATTCAACATCAAATCGTCATTCCTGGTTTTCATCCCTTCACACGAATGCTTCTAGCACACACACATCGCAAATCCATGCATCTGGGCGTATCTGGAACATTGGCTGTTGTTCGAGATGAGTATTGGCCACTCAACGGTAAACGAGCTATTCGCAGTGCCATACGGAGCTGTTACCGTTGCTCTAGAGCAAATCCGCAACCCATTCTTCAACCAGAAGGACAGCTTCCGATTGGACGTGTTACACCTTCCAGTGCTTTCACTAGTACAGGACTGGATTACTGTGGTCCATTCTTGCTTAAACCACTTCATCGAAAAGCAGCGGCTCGAAAATGTTATGTCTGTGTGTTCGTATGTTTCAGCACAAAGGCGGTTCACTTCGAATTGGCGCATGACTTAAGCACTCCTACCTTCCTAATGGCGCTTGACAGATTTGTGTATCGAAGAGGAAAACCATTACACATCTATTCGGATAATGGAACTAATTTCATCGGGGCTAGAAATGAGTTAAACGTCATATATCAGATGCTGCATCAAGACCAGCCTTCTCAGCAGATTGCATCACACTTGTCCAACGAAGGTATTCAATGGCATCTTATACCACCGCGTGCACCTAACTTCGGTGGTTTGTGGGAAGCCGCTGTCAAAGCAGTAAAAACTCAGCTTGTTCGTCAACTAGGCACAGCGTTATTAACTTCAGAAGAGTTGAACACCGTGTTGATAAAAATAGAAGGCTGCCTAAACTCGCGACCATTACTACCTTTATCAGAGGATCCAAACGACTTGACATGTTTGACGCCAGCGCATTTCTTAACGCAGGGTAATTTGCGAGTGTTGCCTGAACATCAGTTAACTGAAATTCCTATTAATCGATTAAGTAGATACCAACTTCTCCAGCGATATTCACAATCTCTTTGGCAACGATGGAAACAAGAATACTTGAAAACGCTCAACATTAACCACCGCGCTAAACGAGATGAACAGCGTTTGAATGTAGGAGATGTAGTTATCATCAAAGATGAGCATTTACCCGCTGTGCAATGGCCATTGGCTCGAATCTTGGAACTACATCCAGGAGCGGATGAAGTCAACCGCGTGGCAACGCTACGCACACCAACTGGTGTCATAAAAAGGGCAGTATCAAAGATTTGCTCATTGGAGTGCGCTAAGGATAATTAGTTGAAAACTGGGTATTTCAAGGCGGCCGGTATGTTGTATCAGAAACCAAATTTCCAAGAAATTCCGCCTAGCGCACGGCTTACTGTAGCAAGCACAACATTTTGCTACCAGAGCGTAAGATGCTTCCCGAGAGTGATCCGTTCGCACCCGAAAAACAGGGTATAAAAGGGGATCCTGCGCTGGTTTTAATCAGTTATTAGTGAACGCGCAAGGACTAAGGACAGTTCCATCCGCTCTCGCAAACTCACCACGTTAGCTCTCGCAGCTTCAACAAGTCGGCTCTCGCAGCCTCACCAAGTCGGCTCTCGCAGCCTCATCACGTCGGCTCTCGCAGCCTCATAACGTTCGGCTCTCGCAGCTTCAACACGTCGGCTCTCGCAGCCTCACCACGTTAGCTCTCGCAGCTTCAACACGTTGGCTCTCGCAGCCTCACCACGTTGGCTCTCGCAGCCTCAGCACGACGGCTCTCACAGCCTCATCATCCGGCTTTAGGCCCATCGAGGAAGACCTGGCCTTCGAGCCCATCGAGGAAGACCGTGTCTTTAGGCCTATCGAAAAGGCCTGGCTTTAGGCCCATCGAGGAAGACCTGGCCTTCGAGCCCATCGAGGAAGACCGTGTCTTTAGGCCTATCGAAAAGGCCTGGCTTTAGGCCCATCGAGGAAGACCTGGCCTTCGAGCCCATCGAGGAAGACCTTGGCTTCTAGCCCAACGAGGAAGACCTGGCCTTCGAGCCCTTCGAGGAAGTCCTGGCTTTCGAGCCAACACGAAGATTGCTCATTGTTAAAAGATAATAAAACACAACGTAGGGTAAAAGTGAACAGAACAGCCACGAAAGGGATAAAATTACAATGTTCGCCTGAGACTTTCCCACCGAAATAACACGGCAGAACGGACTGCTGACTGTTGGGTTGATTGTAAAATTAAACTGAAATCACTGTAAACAACCTCAAATATTTGAATGTTTAAATTTTGAACAATTTTAACAAAGAATCGTTGTATTACGTAAACGAGTTGGCAGTGTTGAAAGTTTTCCACATTTTATTTCAAATTATAAAGTCTCACTTCTCTCGTCCTTCCATTCGCCGCTGCACAATTCATTCAAGTTCCATTTTGACTATTCCAATCGCAAAACTTTGTAACGTCAGTTGATCAGGAGCGACATTACAGCGTATACCCCTAACAGAACTGGCAGGACGGATGAGTTCACTACGCTTGGAGCACCAGCACGTGTCGTAGTCTCAACACTCGCAGTGCTGAACGTCACATCAGGTTTCACAGTGGTAGTTGTCGTTACAGCAGGTGCCTCAGTGGCGTTGGTGGTGGTGGTCGTCGTCGTAGGTGCTTCGGTAGATGAGCTATTGCCTTGCCCTGCTATCACTGTGAACACGGCACACATCGTGACTAAGGCCGCTAATACTTTCCACATTTTTTTTTGTTTTAAATGTTTTCTTATTGTAACGCGTAACGCTAACGTGACTGCAACCGTAACGCTATGGTAAACAACTATCCGATGCTTTGGGCATATGCAAACCTATTTATATGCTTCTTTAATGGCACGCACAATCAGTGATAAGTAGATCAATTCAGATCAAGTAGATCAAACCACTTGAATACTTCACTTCACGCATTATGTGGTTTCCCTTGCACTACCTTCGCACATGCTTACGGTTTAATGAGATTAATCTTATCTCAGGGTGTTGCTGCGCTCTTAATGAGCAACCATAATCGTGTAAGAGTTAGTTCTGTTTCGTCGCCTCGGAGGGTGTGTTAGCGTAACAGGATCCATACCTGGGCCCGTACAGAATTATCTTCATTAAATAAGGCACCCTTTTCATGATTTTTCCGACGATCAGCTCATTATGGGTGGGTTGAGGAATATGCTGAGAATACAAAAAACATATAATCCTGATGGGTGTCCATCAACCACAACATCTGTCTAACCTTCATCGCAAAAAAAGACTCCCACAAACCCCAAGGATTAAATTTACTGGCTCTATAAAAACCCCTCAACAACTTTTTCAACCTTCGCTTGGGTTGGGTGGAAATTCAGACGAATTATGAACTCTAAAATGTTTTGTCTGTGCGAATCAAAATGGGCTTTCGCAATCTTTTTGCAGCGATCAAACTTTGCTTTTCCAACTTTGCACACACGCGCCATTCCTTTGGGGAAAAACAATTTTGCAAAGCGCATCCTTACTATCCTTTCCCGAACGATTGTCCCCCCGAATTGCCAATCAAGTACGATTCCGGTAGCGAACTAAACTTGTGCCTTCCATTTCAATCAATATCGGGGCGGTAAAAGTTTACTGGAAATACTTTTTCCAGTCCCGCAAGAATGCCATCCAATAGGATGTAATGGTTAGGGCCAACAGCGGAGAACAAAACGGCCAGAAAAAACAACAAAAAAAGCTCTCCCACTTGCTACTCATTTTCGCGTTCTATCGCATTGCAAATCCACAGGCGGCACAAAATGGATGAAGAATGGAGGGAGTTCGATCATTGGAAGACAGGAAATTACGCCACCATGCGCCTCCATCGATGTGCCAACTTTGTTTGCTTTTTTGTTTCGTTCTTTCTCGTTCTCTCGCTCTCATTTAGGGACTCAGCACTGCGGTGCAACGTCTGTCAGCGATTATTCTTTCTCCCTTACGTTGGTTGCCGCATTTCGTGTCATTGGTGTATAGACACACACACACACACGTACGGGGTACGATAATTTATCGCCCTGGGGTCCAAAAGGTGGTTGTGTAGGTGGATGGCAGCGTACCGGAACCTTCCTTATCCTGCCGACATTGATAAACGACAAGAGCACCGATAGAGAGATACCGAATCAATTCATTTGCCTCGGGGCCTCACCCCGATCGTGAACGCGCTCCGTGGCATTCTGGGAAGGAAATATTCCACCACACGCACGACACGTTCTACCGTTCGATCTCCGGCGATCGGATCCTCCGTGTGTGTGCTGTGTGCTCCGAGCATATTTTCGTCGTGCGTGTGCGATACTTTGTAACGGGTGGCTAAACAGCACATAAATTAGTTTCGTTACGAAGGAAATCGATGGGGACGGGATACGTTTCCTATTTCAGATTAATGGAATTACTGTCGCGCTGCGTGCACGCGTGTAAGCTGGCGGTGCCTGTGGAAGAGTAAAAGATCGGGCCGATTTTGGTTTCCAACGGAGCGAATGAAATTATAATCCTTCCCCCCTTTTAGGCTGTGATCAATTCCATTCCCTTCATCGGCTTTCAAATCAATCAATTAGGATTCATCGTGAAAGGCTGTTTGAAAGTAGCACGCAAAGACGGAAGAGACGGCTGTTATCTTATGTGAGATCTTCACATCGGCTTAGTTGTAAAGATTGTAACTCATTTTAAGGACTGGACTGCGTGTCCCCCATGGGAACAACTCCATACTGCTTTTCGAATGGGTTTTTCTGCCAGTTTTTCTCTCTACTCTCGTAGAGAAATAATATTTCCCTTTGTGTACTATTCAGTGTGGCCAACCTACATAACCTAGTGAGTGTAACTTTGCAATCAAATAGAAATGACGCACGTTCTAAGACCACCTTCAGGGCATTGAATCTTGTGACTCTTTTGCTTGGCGCAGCACGGTGCGACCATTACTTTATTTTCGACCCTTTTTTACTAGCGAAAGGGAAGTAGCAAAAACGAAAAGAAACACCACACAATTTCCACTCTACGAAAACGAGACCTTAGCGACGCTCGGCTCCGTTTATGGACACAACACAAAAGGACACACACACACCAGCGTCACACAGCGTTGTGGTTCTTTCCCTTCGTTAGCATGTACCAATGCGAATGCGTCGTGTACTTTGCTGTGGGTGGATGGGTTTAATTCAATGCAAAAATCAACCTTTACGCAGACTCTGGTACGTTGTTACGGGGTGGGTCTTTTCACAAAACAAAACAAAAACAAATCGGTACATATATCATCGAGATGCCATTTTCCACCACGGAACAGATGGAGACGGGGTTGTTTTTATGGTTGATAAATTTCTTTCGAAATAATACACAACCAATAGCTTGCTACGGGGTTCTTGCTCTCTCATTGAAAGCATCTTGATGGAACTGTAATTTGTGCCGACCGACCTAAACCCACACATACATATTTCCAATCAGCAAAAACACAAATAACCCTAGCCATTTTCGTCCACAAAAACAAGCAGTTGCAACATTTGGAATGCATATTGCCATACGACAACAAAAAACCGATCGAAAGCAATCGAAGTTGTAATCTGGCATTGTCACGCTTTCATACCAATCGGACGCGACCAATCACGTTCGCCGTTGTGGACAACGCCAGTACCGCCAGTCGCAATCGATTCTTTCGTCGCTGTCATTTTCGCGCTGCATTTCATTCGTACGTCCGTACGGAGGATGGGGCTAAATTGCATTTCTTGTGAATCTCAACGAGTACACTTGCTCCCGGATGGGGTCCCCTGGTGCAAAGTGCAACCCCCCTAGCCCCAAGGACGTAAAGGCAAAAGCCGAAGCCGAGTCCTCCGTGATGCTGCTTTACAATGCACCTGCACGATTTGCGGGTCTATTTTTAGTGCACATGTCGATCGATTTTTAACCACCGCGCACCGAAGCTTTCACACTGGAAGCTGTGATCGCGGTAGCTATAACAGGATTAGCAGGGATTACCATACAAAATCGCATGAGGTGCTGTACAGTCAACGAGCAAAATAAAGTCATGCTGGCGAACGCCTGTAATGAACGCTCTAAAATATTCCACTTCATATCGAATGTGCGAAGCGAATATAAAAATCCATTTCCAATCGAAAAAATTACTGTCCGCTAAATGTTGCACAATTAATAATGTAAAAGCTTGCAGGCGCGAGTTGGATCGGTTTTTATTGCATGTGTCACGGGTTTCTCGTACCATGTCTCTTCACTAATGCACCCGGTGGTGACCTTCGTAAGGTCGCAGCTAATGCTTCGCAAAAAAAAGGGTGCAAAAGCAGCCAGAAGCCAGAAAATTCGATTTGGTTTTCTTCTCACCCCTCGGAAAATAAACAGCGCAGATAAACTTATCTCATTCTCGACGTGACCGTTCAGGAGAGGCGTGTGTTCATAAAAAATGTACACTACACCCCGACACTACACACCGTTCGGCTTGACCTTTGTTTACGCCTCGAAAAGGTCAGCAGCGGTAAAAGCGGACGTCTTCAGGACGTCTTGTACCAATGTATTATTTCGCTGGGTTTGTTAAATAAAACACGAAACCAACCACCCGAAGCATTTGTCGAAAATGCGATGTTCGTTCGTGTGCCGAAAACATGAGGCGTGTTGTGTCCGCCTGAGGATGTAAAATTTGGTGGAAAATTATGTTTTTCTTGTCGAGGAAAATCCCTTCAGGATGCAACAAAAAAACAACAAAAAGTTCAGAGAAGTTCTACCAAAGTTTAGAAACGTTAGGTGTGTTGTGACATGAAAGGATGTCCACCTCAACACTCAACTTTAAATTTAAGTCATTCCTTGTTTAGACACTGTTCATCGTGACACAATGTAACACAGCATAGCATAGTTTGTTTTTTCGTTAATTCCTTCCACTCGGATGGCAATGAAATGTAATGTCTTGCGGGAAGTTTCCAGCAAGAAAAGCTAAAAGTCACACCCGTCGGGAAGGGATAAGCCTCCGTCCTATAAACTTTATCAAAACGGTCGTTACTCATTACCATAAACGGAACCCGTTGAAAGCCTCACGGAACGGAACTTTTGCGTTAGTTTCGGAGCCGTCCTTGTGGTGATATGCCGGCAAACGCGGGCCCACCATGGTGGCTACCCTTCCGAACGCGGCTGTTAGTGGCAGGCCAGGTAATGAATTACATCTGCTTGGCAACATTTAATTTACATTTGACCTTGCCTTTTTTTAGTAGTTGGAGGCGAACGTTGGTGGAAGCCGCCGTAGTAAATTGCGGTCACATTAAAATCGGCTCGATTTATAAAAAAAAAACAGAACACCAATTGTTAGTCTGAAGTAAATCAAGCTGACTTTTCACGATGGAGTATGTTATGCATCGTGAATGCTGCTTGTTAGGGCAGCGGCTTTGAATGAGCTGTTTGATAAGGGGCCTTTTTTAATTTGGTTTATGAAGACTTCGAGCCAATATACGCCACATTCGCCTTACGATAAGGGAACTGTTGTGATATATTTATTCTCACCACTCACCATGCTTGCCTTCCTCGCCTTCCAATGCCTGCAACGTGATTGTATGCAGTTCCTCCTCCAAGTCGACATGGCAATCGACAACATCCCATGAAAGGAAGCCTGTGGATGGGAAAAATAATAGAAGAGAAAAGAATTTGTTAGCACGGGGAAATACAGTTTCTTGTTGCTCTTTATACATATGGCGGTACACTGTTTGAAACACTCCAATCTTGGCTACCCCAAGTCTTCCTGAGCTTTGGTGAGCGATATTTTGAAAACAACTTTGGGCTGCAGCTTTCAACTTGCAGCAGCCTGTGTTGTACGTTCGCTGTTCGCTGTTGCTCACGAAGCTTCGTTCGCTTTGTTGATGTCAGACCGGCAAACAGTGGTGTGATGCTTCTTCACACGATCACGAATCCATACGCTCGATCGACGGCGTGCTCAACAAAAAGGGCACGGCGAAGAAAATTGTTGATAAATTTTACTTGCATAAGCAAATTGTTGCGACTGGCTGGCAGAGCACCCTTGACCGTCGCCTGATCGCCATTTTTCTCACCAACGGCACGTAGTGGTGTTGGACGCTTTCTGCTCTTGGCTTGGGGTTTCACAGTGCTTCAGCACCTCAGTCGCGTAGCGGTGTTTTTCCTGGCAAGTCAAAGATGGCATTTACTGGTGATAGATTTTCCTGGAAGGTGGCAGTTACGCTCGCTACCGTTGCAGTTGTGATTGAAGTACAACATCATGGTTTGTTTTCTTCTCGCGTTCTAACATCGGTTCCTCATGATGAGAATGAAAGTTTCCCCTTCATTTCGTAGGCGCTGATGCACTAAGATGCCATCATTGTGGCTGGGACACGTGCGGATCACACGAGGAGCTTGTCGAGTGCAATCTCGAACGCGTCAACGAAGTTCACGGACATCTGCAGCGGCTCGCGAACTTAACGCAGTACAGCCAACCACCCGGCACGGGCGAGTTTGCGTGCTTTGAGCTGCGGCTTACGAACGCGCACGGGAATCGATCGGGAACGGTCAAGAGCTGCACCATCCAGTCCGCCAAAATGTGTGACCTAACCGAGTGGAAATCGGTGAAGGTGGTGGGTTGCAGCACGTGCAACGATCGAGACTTTTGCAATGGGTTCAGCACACTGGTGCCGGCAAAAATTGACAAAGGGGCCGGATTCTCCTTCTCCTTGTACAGACAATCGTCAGCGGCAAGCGCCAACCATCAGACACACTCATGGCGTTCCGCGCTAACGGTCGTTCTTGTGGCGCTTCTCTTTCGACTTCCGTCAAATGGCGTTTGATTGAACGCTGACGTCATGTATTGTAACTTTGTAGCGCTTGAATTATTGTGAATAAATTAATGTTGTTGATCGGCTGTACTTCTTCACAGCCTTTTTTTGCGACGAGATAAACACAACCGATAGAACATCAATGTGGGCTTTGGCTTAAAACACGTCCCCTCCCCCATCCACCCATCCATCCGACAGCCAACTTTTACCGGTGATGTAATCAATGAAATTAATTATTCCGTCCATCACGAATAAACGTCATTCCACCTGAGATGTGCTGTATCTCAGCGCTGTGTCGCGTTAGCGTTTCGGTGACTTCAATTTTCCAAAGTAATCTCATTTCGTGCAGCATAATTAATGAGAGTGGCTAGAGAATTATGTTGCCTCTGCACAGACGAGTTTCGTTTCCGGGGCCTACGTAGAACAACTCGCAGCCACGCTTAAATTGTTCAGCCGATTTAAACGGGGTTCCGAGGCTATCACGTAGCACATACCCTCAGCCTGAAGATGCCTGACGATGCTACGTGTTGGCAAAATATTTTCATCAACAACCCAGGGCGCAATTAATTAGTACATTTTATTGTCGGATTAAGAACGCCACTCCCGGAGTGGGCACTCGCACACTTTTCGGTAAAGTTGTACGAAGATCAAGGTTAAGATTGTCGTTAGCGAATGTGTCATTGGAACGGTATGGGTAAGCCCTGTAACAGTGGCCAGAAAGAAATCACCTCTTTATAAACTCAAATCACGCTAATCGGACGTGTCTTTATGATTTCGTAATCGGCTAATCCGCCGCTGTTTTGTCGCGCTGAAAGGGCCCATTCGCGATACATTCGCAGCAAGGGAAAGCATAACTGAAAACTTCGAAGGTCATACGAATGACATCACTTGCAATGACGTAGACCCATACCGATGAAAGTGTTTGCATACGAGGCGAATCGATGATGGCAGTGTCTATTCCAAGCCAATGCTTCAAACGCACGTCGCGTCTCGTATGTGTTCTTTTTCTTCCACAGTTGTATATATTTTATAGCGAGCATATTGGCTCATCGGTCCATATAGAAAACAAGGCAGGCAGTGTCATTGGACAGTGAACAAATACAGCAGAACACTTCAGACGAGGTGGAACGAGTATTCAATGTCCCACAAGAATGACCTGTCGCAAGGCACGAATGCATCGGTAGAATCCGTTGAGCTGGATAAGGTTTTTTCGTCGAAAGCGATTGCAGATTCGATCTGAAGTAGTTTGTCAATGAACTCGTGCAGTTTGAATCACTGGAAAAAAATGAAAAAGGGGATTTTTTTGCCGATAATACAGGACGATGCAAACGATAAGAAAAGCCAGAAGATAAACGCTTTGATTATGGCCACTTCATTCGGTTCAAGGCTTATTGTGCACTGTATAAAACCAGCGTTGTAAAGCTCGTTGTAACCGGTAATGACACGAGTTGGAAATAGTTTAAAGCCAAGTTGTAACAAGCTTCACCTTAAGCGATTTTTACAATCATCTTCCCTGAAGTCGCGTCGACGCTGTTGACGCGCATTCGGTAATGCAACCGGGTTGAAGTTCTCATTATTACGCGTCATATACCCTGACCACTTGCGACCCTGACTCAATTGCGCTTCTTATATCATCCGAGAGATAATGGTGTACTTCTGGGTGTTTTTTTTATATGACGCTGCATTCCATGGCCGTGTGCTCTCAAGGGTCGTCATGGCCGGGATGGATGGAAGGTTAAAATGATGACGGTCGTGTAGCATACGTGGTCATGATTAGCATTCTACCTTGCGTTGGAAAAGGGGTTCTGTTTTCTGCTCCCGCTTTCACACAACACAGTGGCCACGATTGCTGTGACGCTGCAATCGTTTATCATAGTTGATGCCTCCCACAGTGTGCCAACGCTCCTCGGCGGTATGCAGACACACCGTGTATGACCCGCTGTAGCGACATCATTTCCGGAAATTAATCATAGCGTCTGTCAGGGACAGATCGTTCGGACCAGCGCATGAGGACGTTTTTCCCCCATAGCACAGCTATGGCAAGAATGTGTAAAGAAACCTTTCTAATGGCCCGAACCAAGCGATAGAGGGTAGAATACGTTTTTAATTTAACTACGTAACGTACGTAACGCTACGTTTATTAAGTCCTGCGCATAAAGATGCCCATCAAAAACCCTTCGAACTTTACTATAAATCATAAATTTTAAAATGCCCACCACCAGCCTCTGATATATGCTTTAAGTGGTTCGGAGGCCACCCGCTGCTGTGCGTCAAGGGAAACCTTAAAATAATTAAAACGAACTCATATTCGGTGGTAGTGAAATAAAACTACCCTACTTTAGTCCTCAAAATAAAACAAAGAAAAAAACACGGTTAAGGGTGAAAAACGTCGATGTTTCCTTTCCGCCCGTTTTGCATACTGTCCCTGTCCACCCACCGTTTTTTTGCCGGTCACGCAATCATTGATATATGGATGATTAATGCCCCCCTTGTTGATGGGGGTTGAATTTCAGTTTTTCTGTTTTTTCGGCTTTTTCGGACAATTATCAAACTCTGGGTTTCTGAGTTCTGAGTGTGTGTGGATATTGATGAAGGGTTGTGAAGGTTCTGATACATACATGCGCACCCTATGTATGATGTAAATTTAATTGTTTCGAACCCCTGGGATGTCGAGGAGGTGGTCGATGGTAAATGGATTATTCATAACGTTCTTGTGCCGTAAAATCAATTAATGCAGATCGCTCGCATACGACTCTTTGTCCCATGCGTAATAGAAACAGAGCAGATACAGGCAATCCATTGCTAGTTATTTTAGGCTTTGTTTTATAAGCTTTTGAGCAAAATGTTTGATGTTTGACACCCCTGTAAGGATTCACTTGGAGCTGAACTTAATTGACCCTTCGCCGTTTTATTGCGTCGTTAAGCACTTTGCATCGTTCATTCAACTGACACCGGCTACACACGGTGTTCCACGGTGGAGCATTATAAGCACACCCGCACCGAAGTCCTACAAGAAGCGGCCGAACCGTCTTCTTCGCCCGTCTCGCATGTCTTGCGGACGTCTCGCAATCGTGTAATAACGAGGAAATCAGTCAACTGTGAAATAGGATAAATTTCAAGCTCAACCCATTCTTTTCATCAGCTCGGGCACAATTGCACAATCACCCCCACCCACTCGTTGATCCGTAGGACAACAGCACAAAAAAAGGGTTTTGCCAGCAGAGCCAGAACGAGCCGATTGCTGCGGGGGCTCGCGACCAGAAACGTGCGGCTTAGGGTGTGGAACCTTGGTAAGGAGTGGGCACACGCGGCGGCTGATATAACGGTGCAGGCAGCAAGGTCCTAAATCCTGCCCCCAAGTGGGAACGCGTGCGACCAATACGCACTCTCGTCGGTGCCGCTCGGTAGCCGGGAAATTCGAGATTCCTTCGTGCGTACTACCCGGGCCGGTACGCAAAGCGTCTCTGATGAAGCCGCTGAGCCGAGCCAATGAAAGCTCATTATTCTTTGCCGTTAATTAGATTAGCAATAAGAGAGGCACGAATGCGAAACCGTTCCCTTCTTTTATCGCCCCATCCGGACGTCGCTCTCGCAACCCTCGTTGGCCAAGAAGCACAACAGAGAGGAAGGCTTATTTCATTTACCTCGGGATTACGATTTTTTTTTGTTCGTTGTTGCCTTTCAACTCAACCACAAATCGACGGTCGTGGGCTGGCATGTTTACGGAACGTATTTTTCATTTCCAGACATCGTGGCGCACAAGTGCGATCGAAGTGCTGTGAATGCGCAGCACACGACAAACCATTGGAAGGCGTTGGGTTTTGATTGGGAATAAAAAACGAACCATCGATGGAATGCCTTTCGCCTTGAAGGAACATATTTTTGAGAAGGATAAATAACTCCGTTCTATTCGACCGGCGGAATGGTTCTTTTGTGTTTGAGCATTTATTTTCTTAAGAAAAAAAAAACTGTCAATAGAGAATATGTCCGCCAGCTTCCACACACACACACACACGCAGGGCGCACAAACAGGTAATCAATATCCTATAGACGAAGGATCGAATCGAATCAGGCCAGACACAATTACGTAAAGCGACTGCGTAACGGTACGGCGCTCGCACGTCACACCAATCCGCTGCCTTCCACCAAATCCATCAAAGTTTCTCCAATTTCAAGCGTTTGACGAACTATGGGACACACAAATTCATCATCACCATTTCCACCAAGAAAAACCACGGCCCATGGCCCTGTCGGATTCAATAACGAATGTCAAGCCGCCGACACATATTCTCCGCTGGTCGGCTTCGACCTCTGACGAAGTCAAGAGGGCATTGCAATATTGGAACACCGAGTGGAAAGCTTGCCGATTCCAGATTGGTTCGGTTCGGTAGGGGGTTTGTTGAACTCGGAATGGACAACTAGCATTTCTGCAAAGGGGTTCCAAAGGAGGGTTCGAAATAAAACGACATGTTACGCGCGTATGGTGGAGAACAGTTTTTGGCTTTTAAACAGCACAGCAGAAACACTTTTCTTCCCAATGAATCATGTTTGCTTGGTCTTGTAAACAGATTCTTTACACCGTAGAAAGGCTATGGAAAAAAAATGCCACACTTCCTGCAAGTCACCGTTAAATAAATCGATCACCGGTGGGTGGGTTGTTTGTGGTGTGTGGGGAGGCAAAAAGGAACACACGAACACCATCATTCACGTGTGTGAAGCCTCTTTCTTCCATACATGGCACCAAATGCCAAACAGAATGATAATGTAGTTTTATCAATATTTCAGTCCAAAATTTATGAACTTTTGTTATGAATTTCCCGACTGCGCCACACACACACACTGACAGGTGACAACATCGTTCCCAAACAGGCATGGTGGGGCATCTTGAGCAGGAAGGCTAAAAACCTCTGCCAGACTTGCAGTGACGCAAATCGTCCCTAACGCCTTGGTAACGCCGCGTTCGTCCTTTTCTCCCCGGGTTGTGTATTTGTTTTGATTTAACTTCACAACGCCGCGTCCCATCAATGTCACGGACGGCAAAATGGGGGGCGTTTATTGTTTATTGCCGGGGCCCGATGGTAGGGTTAGTTGCGTAATATGCGCAGGTCTTCCATCATCGTTTGTGCTCACTTTAAAGTGTTTCTACATTTTCTAATCTTTAAATTACTTCCCCCCCTAAGTGGTAATATATTTCGCCCTCTTCGGTACCCATTAAATGTCATCATTTTGTAAATTTTAAGCCTGATTATTTCAATCAGTTGAAAGCTCGGCTTCGTACCCCCCATTACGGGCGCTGTGGTTTTTATACGGGTTGCAGATTCGTCGTTCGAGATTAGAGCCTGTTTTCAGGCGAAAACGTGAAAAATATACGAACACACAACCTCATCGTGCTCCGCTTTGCGGGGTTTGGTGCGTGATGGTGGATTGTGTGATTCTAATTAGAATTTCACCACAAAATCAGTGCCGTGGATGCGAACTCCGCACTCAGGCCGCATGGTGTGGTGTGCCGTCGTCAATAACTGGTATGTGCCACTAAAACAAGGCGCTGCTGGAGCGATGTGTACCATGCCCTATAGGCGTACGAAAGAACGATGGAAATGATGAAATATAAACTCTTCTGGCAGGCGGCGCACCATGGTGTAGCGAAAAAGTATGATGAAAATCATCATCGGCCGTCGCTACCATGAACATCCCGAGACTCCCGTAAACAAATGCTGATGACATAATTTAACCCCACAGCGAGACAACAACCAGGCAATGAAGATGCGAGCTTAAGCTTACCGCATAACATTTTCCGCAATAAGAAATTTATTCTACAGCTGACACCCAATCGGAACAATATGGCCGGCAAAGCTGACGTTTCGTTCGTTAACTTATTGTGACAGAAAAATAAAGAACAAAAAAATGCATTAAACCATACTGGTGTAGCATTTCCAAGCTCATCAATTATGACCTCGTGGCAGGAGTTCTAGCGGCATCATATTGGAAAACAATTACTCTCCCCACCCATTTCGGGCCAAATTCGGTCGGAATGGCGTAAGAAGGTTAAAGAAAATACGAGCTTACAACCTCAGCTACAAGTTACCTTGGGCACATTTCGATAACATCGCCGCAGCGAGGAGGCGCGGGGCGAGTGTCCTGACAACCGTCCATGACGCAGACAACTTGACAAGCCTAAAACCCCAAACCCGAAACACGACACGGCTTCAGCGTTGTCTTAGCATCCATTTTGTTGGTGGTGGGTGCACAATAAAAGCACCCCCAGGGTAAGGATCGACATTTCGACTTCCCCCTTTAGGTGAGAACCTACCCCCAAACAGAAGGAAATCGATATCCAATGTCTAGATGGCCCTTTTTCGGTGTACCCTTTTTTTTTTGGCGGGTTTTGCGTTTGCATGTGACGACGGGGGTGAGTTTTATTTTTGGGTTATCATCCCCGTCCTCCCTCCTGGTGTGCTTGAAAGCTTTAGAAAGATGTTTATTATTAATGTCTACTCTAACGGCCCTCACAGACAACCGTCTACTCCCGGGGATGATCCTGACCTTCCGAGATGTGGTGAATCTGCAAAAATGTTACCGATGAGTTCCCCAAAATGGTTCCTTTCCCAGAATGGCGATGGTGAAAAATGAGGATTTTATGCAATTTAAAATAATGTTTCCCCGGGCAAACAGTTCTGGGAAATTGAAGTAGAACCAAAAAAAAACACACAAACCTCCAAAGAACAACCCCCCGGTGCATGTGAAAAGCGATCGATTCGTTGCAGTCTCGATGCAGCTTAATTTACTCACGCCATTGTGTAAATAATGCTAAGCTTATATTGCTTATAAATTATGACCTCATCCCGTCCCGTTCAATTATCGAAAGTGCTGTGAAAAGGGGGGGAAACCGCAGGGCTACTTAAAATTCCACATAAAAAGCAGAACCTTTTCAACCTGCGCGATGGTTCGTTAGTTATGAAAATTTCATTGCATTGCCCAGGTCACTCGCATTAAAAGCCCAAGTTTGGGCGGAACCCGCGCGGTGGGTTGGAAAAGTTTTGCACAAATCAAATTATGTGGCCATTTTTACGTTGTTTTTTTTATCATCGTCCCGAAATCGATCCGTATCCTCATCAAATGTACCGTGTGCCCACCGCACACACTCACAGCATGTTTCGATCTGTGATCACATTCATGTCAGCATAATTGATGAATCTGGTGTGGGGGCTGTACATACAGAGGAAACATCCTCACAAAAGGAAACCTTCCCCCAAATCACATCCTCAAAGCTTCCGAATCTTGTCACTTTGCCACCAACTATCCTCCTTTCGGAACTCACGAGCTATTGGATGTGTTTTGAAAGGAAATAAGTTTCGGGACTCGCCCCACGGTACTGTAATTATTCCCGCACGCTATAAAGCCATTGTGTGTGCGAGGGGCCCCAGCCAAGGGCGCGCGCATAAAATGTGGGGCTTTTTTGTGTTGCATGCTTTTAAATATAACTTTACTCACGTAGGTCTCTGTTTTTTTTTCGGGGAAATACCTCAAAAAAACAGGCTCCACATGCGCTGCTTCTGCTGGCTTACACAGCTGCCCGTGAAGCTGCCATGAATTTTAAATGAACACTAGAAGCGGTTTTTTGTTCCCCCATACAGAGCTCCTGCAGTACGTAACGGTTGGTGGTAAGCAGGACTACTCCGTACCGTATCCTGCTGTACTTACACGTCGTGCCGTGCTGGAATGTTCGTTACCTGGCATACAAAAAACCTGCCTCTTCTCGAGATATGAAGTCTAATTTCCCAGTTTCACATAGGTAGTTGGGTGCCTTAACGAACTACCCCACCCGGGGGTCTGTGGTGCGGTCCGAATTGAGCAGAAAAATGAGGTCTAAAGCATTTATCGCGATCTGGCTGTTCCGGTGGTGCTGCCAGCTGGCTGAAGGCTTCGACCGGCTTCCCGAACTGATTGCATGTCTAATTCATCGTTTGATCGTTTTATGATTATACTCACAACATTCTTTTCAAAGGCCAACTCGGGTTGGGGCTTTTTTTCCTCTCTCTCTCTCTTTTGGTTGGTAATAAGATGTGGAAAAAAGCTTCATCTTTCCGGTTCGTTATTGGAGCATTAAAATCTTTGATCAACCTCTTCAAGGATACAGTTTGCGAAAGGAAGAGTCTCCGTTTTGCCGAGGCAGTTTAGTTTATTTTTATTCTCACCGCAATTTTCGCAACCCAAAACTTCCCTTATCGTAAATGCTTGAAAGTCACCGGAACGCCTTTCACCGGTGGAAGGAGAAAAGCAATGCCCCAAGAAGCACAGGTAAATCGGAAGAAACTCAACCATCCTCTGTCCACAACGGAGCTGTTTAATAAAAAAAAAACGAGTGCGGGAAAACAGCATTGTGATGCGTTTGCGCACAAACTTCTGCCCGCATTCGATTTGACCCGACGACGGATAGCGATGGCGTTATATTGGGCCGTGAAGGGGGTTTTGCTTGCCAGCACCGGATCGAGCCGGGTGGTTTGGCTCTTTAGAATCTTTCGCCCAAAGTTACGGGTCGGTGCGAGCGGAGGTTCGGTCTTTTGGATCGTAGCCAGACTGTAGGAGCTCTAGGACCCTCTGTTCGACCCGAAACCTGTCCGGCTCGACACTCGACCATCCCTAGTCGTGGGAACTTTGAGCAGCTCCGTGTCAGGATGTTTCTGAGCGGCATTTGGGGAAGGGGGGAAAAATGGGAAAAGAAAAACAGCTTAAGAGCGAAGTGTGGCCATAAAAATTTTGCTACAGCTAGGCCATTTTTTTTTGTTGTTTTGCTTTGGGTTTTTGTTATGCCTCTAGTGCCTCACGTTTCCATCAACCGCAGGCCGAAAGGCGGAGTTTTTTGTGTCTTCGTTTCGTGCCGTGCGGCTGAGTGGAACCGAACAGATTTCGGTTCCACTTAGTCTGGCTGGCAAGTGATTGCACTTAATGAGCAGCAGTGGCACTTACTTTACAGGTCCGAATAGAGTGATGGCCGCTGCAGACGGCAGTACAGTCGCTGTAAGGATGTTTTTTGAATCAAGCAGCAGTTTTCATCCTTCCAACGACATCAAACGATCGTGTGGCGCTTATCGTGGGCAATGTGTCCCCGGAAAACACATCAGGGCCCGCTTCACCATCCCGATATCACCACACTCACACGTGAGATACAATCTCATTACCGAAATTTCGACCGAAAATGACGCAATTTCGACGAAAGTGGGCGGGGGGGAGCAAGAAAAAAACCATATTTCACGGTTCGTTTTTCACCACGAAGGATGTGGAATGAATTTGCCTCCCAGCGAGCGCACGAAATGGAACCATAAGCACCACACTAATGCCTGTTTCCATGTTTGACAAACATTCCTCTTACGAAGCTTTCGGCCCACTAACAGCCCGGTGGGCAACTAGGCAACGAGGCAACGAGGCACAACGGAGTTAAAAACAGTTTTACGATTGCGAGCGATGTAAATCAAACACCGAAAAGGATCTGCAGGATTTGCAGGAACAATAGGAAGGAAAGGCAACTAACAGAAAAGAAAAAAAATAGTTACCCAGTTTTATGCTTCTGGTGCCATTCACATTTCCATTCACGACGTAACTCCCGATCCCCCTCCCCCAACGGTTCACAACAACATTTTAGAATTTCGGAACTCTGCTTAACAAGCTTCAAAGTTGTTGTGAAGCGAAAGCCTAAGGGCTCTAAAAAGGGTATTTTTTGAAACGGCAACGATAAGCATTTCCGACCCAAAACAGTGTGCAATTCATAAATTATCGCTTCTCTTTCGCTCTCCCTTACAGTGTTCGATTGTGGCCTAGTTCGGTTCGTTCATGTGTTTGAAGCGTGTTTGAGGCCTTTTCCTCCATTGCATGTCACACGCAAAACGCATCCCCACACAGCAGCACATTGCACCGGGGCACCAGCGCTGGCAAACGAGAATATTTGTTATTAGCTTGGCTGGCTGGTGTGACACGAAAACAGCAATGCGTATAATCGACCGATGTGTTGTGTTGGCAGCTCGAAAATGTTTGGTCAAAAATAGAACTGCCACAGGACCCGGCTATGGGCGCTTATCGATTCGGCTGAAGTTTTCCACCGAAACGGCACCCTTGCACCCTTCCCGCCCGGAAGCTTGGAAGCAAAAACCGTTCGAGCGCTTTTCCTCACTGGGACAACGGTGGGGTGGTTTTTATAAGTTTCTTCCGTAGATAAGACGGCTCACACGTCTTTGTACGACCTCGAGACAGACACACACGGACATTGGGCGAGCGAGGCGAAAGCAGAAAACAAAAAAAGCCGGCAGGCTGTCCTGCTTGAAGATTACTTCTTCTCCTCGTGCTCCAGATCTCATCTGGCGCTCTCGAGAGCACCACACTCGTTTTGTCATTCGGAAATAACAAACCACCTCAGTGGAATACAAAGTAGGATCTTGGCACAAAAGGAAGTACACGCAGCAGCAGCAGCACAAAACAGAAAGAAGGAAAAACGAAACGAAATACAAAATCACTCGCTTGCAAGAAAACACCGTCCAGGCGGAAGATGAAACACTTCGGTTGGGTCTCGTTTGCTCGTTGTCGTTAAAGGACATTCATGGTTCGACTCGATTAAGTCTGTGAGGGAAGGCTTTACCTCGGTATAGTAACAAATGCGAAGCCTTCCATCGTAGTGTAGGAAACGGGTTTGAAATTACATACTCCCGGAATGCTTATGTTTTATTGCTTCCATCCTTTCGGTTCTTCCTCGCTATATGTTGAAGTGGAAAGAAATATTAATAAAAAACACACACACATACTCCACAGCTCTATACAATTGATTACTGTGGCTGTACCTCACCCTAGCCAAAGTGTGGCCAAATGCAAAATTGTACGGCAACCATTTCCTTTTTCCTGCACCTGTGTGTTCAGCTGCGGTGCGTCACAAAGCTTGGTCACCCATCGTGGTTGGGCGGCCTTCTTGAGTGGTAAATAACGACTCACAACACCTTACAATTTTTGTAAACCCTTTTTGAACCCTGCGGAAAGCCCAACGAAATACACTGCCAAAGAAAAGCCGAGCTGGAAAATATGATACTCCTTTAAAACCCCCGTCACTGAAGGGGTGAGTGCTCACCACAACGAGCTCCCCCATCACAAGGAAACACCACATCGACTCCTAATGACGTCCATTTCCATTCCAACACTTTCCGGCACTAGTCGCTAGACAAGAAATGGATGAGCTGGGCACGATTAAAGCCTACCGTTTAGCGGCGCATCCCTTATCGGTAGCCGGGCCGGTAGATGAAGTGAAATGGAAATTTATATTTGCTCCATCAGCCGGAAGTGACGTAAATGCCTTTTCATGGCATTCATCCCAGCCGGAATACCCTTCGTCAGACGGCGGCTATGTTTTTCGCACGATGATTACCGAAGGTCTAGCAGGGACATTCCTTCCCCCAATTTCTCGGGGCATCCGGGAATGTTTTCCGACGCCTATTTATATTACGAAACGAGACGAGTTTCACTTAGTTTCACACCACCCCACCTTAATCCCACCGAAAGCTCTTTGCCATTTGCCTCTTTCTTTGTGTTGTGTTGTGTGTGGGGAAGGATAATATTTACTTGTCAGATGTTTAATGGCGGAGACGCCGAATTTTCCCAAGCCGCCGGCAGCAAGCAACACAAAAGCTTTTCTGGGGGAGGTGCCATAAATCATATTGGAATAAAATTTTACCATTTGATTGATATTGGTTTCGCCCGCCCGCGTGTGGGTTAGGAAATTAATCCTAACCGCCTCTTGCTTAGCGCCGTGAAAAGGTGTCGACAAAATGTTTGGCCCACTGTAGCTTTATTTGCGCTTAACACGCCATCGCGGGTGCGTGTAACGCTTAAGGTCAAAGGCCATAATCTTGCCAAGTCTTGAAAGCAAACATATAAATTGCTAATTTATTCCCTGCCTTGCAAATAATCTTAACTTTGCACTTTTTGAACCCTTCCTGTTTTGAAAAGTTTTCTTTCTTTCCTAACGGCTTATTCATAATCTTCGTGGGGTGGGTCCGTTTTTTTCGTGCAAATCCTTTTTTCGCTTGTTTCGCTGTTCAGAGTAATGTTAATATTTATCTTCTTTTTTTGTTGTTGCTTAGCTCAACTCCAACTTTAGGATCAGGATCCCAAACACCCTTTCCTTTTTAGGGGCTTGGCCCAGACGAATGATTTCATTATACGCGTTCGCTTTGTCCAGCCAGGAACAATGGAACCGGGTTTTTCCGTGAACCGAAATACCGGTCGCTTCGAGACACCGGGCATCATCAGCTAATATTTGTCTACGCCTTTATCGTCACGACATCCTGGCTACGGTCCACGGCATCAAAAAATAAAAAAAAACATCGGGGAAGAACGTACAGGGATCGTCCATTCGGCGGACAAAGCAATCGGCGTAATAGAAGGGCCTAACGAATATGCTCGTAATGGAGTCGGAACTGGCCGTTTATGTGCCCTTGTTGGGAGGACAAAACGGTACGAAAACATGGTAACGGCGCTGGGCGATGATGTAATTAATTGCTAACGATCGTAGAACGGCTCTCTCGGCTTTTTTTGTTTTCCTTCTCTTCGGTCAATCGTCAATGGACGACGGTGGATTATCGTCTTTTCCCTCCGGTTTACGACCCGCAATCGCTAATAAGACGACGTGCGCGGTCCCTTATCCGGTCGCTTTCTTCGCTTGAAGTTTGTAAGCCCCGCATGACGTAAGCGACTGCCATCAACAAAACGATTCGCTATCGAGGTAGCGGCCCTGTTGGACAATAGGGAAATAGAAAAAAAGCGGGCCTACCTTTGATTAGCCGTTGGAGAATGATATCCTTATGGTCCTGCGAGTGTGGCTCACCGATGACAATCAACAGATAGCAACCGGTCAGCGGGCTCGGCGGACCGACACCGATAATGCTCGGCGGCCCATCGGAACCTGCCCCGATGTCGATGCTACCGCCCTGTTGCTCATCCCCACCGTTCACCTCGATGGGTGCCACCTGGCCCTGCTCCTGCTCCATGTTGACCCTTGCTTTCCGGCGTGTGTGTCCTTCCTTTTCACCAAAAAGTTCACTCGAAGCAGCTGAAGTCCGGCAACGGTGACCGAGCGGGCAGGCAGGCAGGCCAGTAGACGACGGGAGTAGAGCTGAAAGAGCTGTTTTTGCGCAGCTTCTCGCAATAGGTCACTTTCAGGATATCGGGTCAATCACTTGGTTTGGCGAGAGGCAGCAGAAGTGTTTTTACTTTACTCAAGCTGAGAACGGAGTTTGAATTTTCCAGCAAGTGGGACAGACACTTTGCTTGAGATACTTTCCACAACAGCGGTGATTAGTGGTGGTGGTGATGGTGATGGTCGGATGTTCTCTATGTTAGGAGGAACACACCCGTAAACTGGCCGTGTCCTGTCTATGCACTTTATCGCTCACGACTAACACAGTGACACCGAGTCGAGTCCACTAGCCTTGTTCCAGAATCGTGCAAAACCGAACCGAACACTTCGGTTTCGGTTTACCACCCCTGCGTTTGTCGAAAAGGGAAAATCCTTTTTCGGGGTGAGTCCGACAACTTTCGTTACTCACACACACACTCGCGCTCTCCCTTGCTCACATTCGCGGGTTTCGGGTGACGTTTCGCCGAGTTCGCTCTCGCTCACGGTGTGCGGAACAAAAGTCGAATGAGCGGACGTATTTTCCCGTCTCGAACGCTCGAAAGTTTCCACCTCGGCCTTATCACAACCACACAAACGCACACAACGCGAAAGCACGAAACGATGGCACTCACACCAACCCGCCTACTTGATCGATCCTGCCAAAGGCCAGGAAGATGTGTCAATTTGTTCGCAGCACTGCCTACTGCTGTTCTCTAGGGAAAATCTGCTATTATTTCGGGAGTAGTTTTATTTTTTCTTCTAGCACACGCCGAATTCACCTTAACTTTCGCACCTGCACTCTAGCGCTAGCTTAGCTCTAATCCTAGTTATGTAGCTGCTTTATTGAAATAATCCTTATATTACGTTCGTTCTTCGTATCTCGGTTACAAAACCTCCCCCTCCCCGCTTTGTCACTGGCCGACTGCTTGGAAAAGCTTGGAAAGTGCAACGCTCGGTCGCCGCTGTTTGTTGTTTTTGGGGGCAAATGACTATTTTCCACCGGGGAAACCACTATCAATGCGCTCGCAATGCAGATAGCATCGGATGTTTGCGTTTTTTTGGGGGGTTTTACGCTTTACGGCTAATGGTGTAACCTGTCTCTGGCTGTGGCTGCAGAACGAATATTGGTAACGTAACAGTTGCTTTCTTTGCGTTTGCTGAGTAATATGTATAACTACGAAATGTACAGGAAAAGTCTTCTTTTCAATTCTCGTGCACTCTCTCACTCTTTTGAACGAGCCTGCTTTTTTTTCTGTATCCTCTGACGACGGAAAATCGACACACACACACACACACACGCACACTGGAACAGTTTTCCCCGTCTTGCGGACTTCTAAATATCGGGAGTGAGGGATCTTTTCTTTTTTGGGGTCAATTTTCCGGACTTTTCGTGTCGCGTAAGGATGTTTTGCGATGGATGTTCTTAAGGTATTATATTTTTTTTCTAATTCTTTCTCTCGTCTCGTTCTGGTTTTGGGTCAAACGGGATTACGCACTTTGGTGGATGGTCTTACTTCGCAGCCCACTCTATCACAACTGGATTTTGCAAGTTCGTTTTATGATTTTCGTGTTTAAATTTGGTTTCCTTCCGCGGTGACAGCACTGGTATGGTCTTTCACTTCCGTTCCGTGTAGCTTAGCTCTTTTATTTCCGTAAATTCCGTTGAAATCTTTGCCGTTTTCTTGTTTCGCTTTGTAAATCGTTAACCGTTTGCCCCGTGGAGAGATCACTTTTATTTGACCGGCATTTACTAGAGCGTTAGCCAAGTCACCTGCGCGTTGCTGCGAAAACGAATTCAGTATGACAGCCACGACCGACGACAGGCTGCTGGTATACCGCCGCTTTCGGTGGTTCGGTGTGGTGTTTCCGATTCTCCGGCTCGTGCGCTCATGCCGTTTTCGTGTGTCATGCGAGCGGAAGAAAACTCGGTCCGGTAGCGGAAAACTCGTTACGAGAAAAGAGAAGAGACCGTCAAAGATGGGCAGGACGGACGGGTGCCCCCCGAGGGGGGGGATGGGGACCCCAGACATGACGGCGGTGTCGGCGTTTGGGACGCCCGATCGCGCATGCTTCGATTCGATTTTCGTGCGCTACCCACCGTTGCCATGTGTTGGTGCTTTTCTGGAAGCGCTATATGGATGCGTATACGACGCTCCCTTGGTCGTTCGTGTTTTGGGGGGTCTTTGGGAAGGCGATGCTTTCTCTACGGTTTGGGCCCTGAAGGGGTGACGTTGACGACGGCCAGTTTGGTTTCTCTCCGGCTTCTCCGACCAATCTATATATGGCTCGAGCGTGTCTCTCGTACACAATGTCGATGTTGTCTTTGATTAGAAATTTTCGCCACGACGAGCGAACTCCCCCAAGTTGCGGAGCATAAACGACGCCTTAACCGAGAGCATGTTCCAGTGCGCTCTGGTGGAAATCATTCATTGCTTCCATCTGTTTTTTCTCGATCATCCTTCCTTTCGATTCTCCGAACTGTGGCTCTCTGCACAAGTCTCACAAGTCATTATGGCGTATAGTTTTATTGTGCAAAACCAACAGGAACAAAAACCACCAACCTGGAAACACCTCTTTCCGATACAGTACGTCACCCATGTGCATGCCACGGTCGAACGATCTCTCTCGCTCGCTCTCTTTCTCCATCCGCAGGTCTGCACTTCCGTTTTGTGGTGCTTACTTTGCATGTTTTTTATTATCGTTTATTACCGAGGTTTAAAAATCACCCCCAAACGATACTCGAAGAAAAATTGAGAAATATCTTTCAATCTTCATCTTGAAGAGGGCCCCGTAAGTAGTAAGGATCATCGTTTTATGACGGGTATTGTGCGAGTGTTGGCACTTTTTGAATATTGATTGAGCCATAATGTAGAAGGTCGTATTTGGGGCAATTTTGGACATGCTTGATGTTACCGGAACATCAATTTTCTTCGGACATATCTTAATAATAAAATTCTTCAACTGTTGTCCAAAAATCCACTTCGTTATCATGCGTACTTGGACAGCAAAGCTTTCAAAATTGAGCTTCATAGCTGCAAGACTTCACCGATTGGAAACAAATAATCAATGGAATCGTCTCCTAATCGCAAATCGATTCATCCAATCCGGCCTTACCGTGGGAAGAGCATTAATGGTGACTTCACTTCCCACCTCTGCCAAGGTCCCACAATCTACCGGTGGATATTAAGCGAACCTCAACCAAAAAAAGCCCGACAGATGCCACATCTGGTTCAAACTCATTTATCCCTCGATAATGGTTGTGCAAACCGGCACCGATTTTGAAAGCGCACAATGGAGAAAAAAAATCCGAAACAACGGAAAACAAGGCCCAACAATGAATGTGGTGCCTAAGTGAACGAACCAAATGCGCCACAAAATCTGCTCAGTGCCGCCGGCGTTCCGATAAGCACTGATAATGAGTTCGTTAAATCGAATCAAAAACACCACAACCGCACACCAATTCCTCTCGCCCTGTATGGGGTGTGATTGTATCCGAGACTCACCCCCCCCCCCCCCCCCCCCCGCACCTCGGTGGGAAAACCACCGAACATGCGCGGAACCGTTTTCGATCGGAAGTCAATTTGTTAAAAAAGATGCGGCCAAATTCCGAATTACGCTCCCCCACCCCCCGCAAACCAAAGACCACGGAGACTTTCATCGCACAAATCGTTCACCCACTTTTCTAGTCGATGGTCTTCAACCGGTAATGGGCGCGTAAAAATCATATCGGTCAATTTTGTGCAGATGAAAACATTCGTTGCGCGGAATGTGCATTCACACACACAAACCCGTGCATGTTTTATCACATTGTTAAGCGTTCGCATCTCTGCTTATCCGCCACAAACCAAAAAAAAAAATCCCTATCGCGCCGCGTTAAGATAGCGGAGTATAATTTCAATCGCTTCGCATTACTTCCCCGATTCACTCCGGACTGCGGACGTTAAGATAAGGAGAATTATAAATTCGTGCGGGTGAAAAAAAAAATCAAATGACACGAAGCTGAGAATGTTTTGTCGGGTGTTTTATTTTCCGCCACACTTAACACGTGTCAAAACCGGGCCGTTCCGGTCGGTGAGGACCGATTTGAGGACCTAGTTTTCCGATAAGACGCTCAAACGCTTTGGACGATGATTTTCAAATCGTTTCAAATTCGGGTAACCAAAGGTCCCACCTCCCGCCCCGGGGCGAACCAATCCACGCTGCATACTGGAATTTTCCGGCATGAAGGTTCGGTGGCCCATGCTGCTGAAAACGCACCTTTTACCGCACCGTGTGCAAGTTTGCTGCAAACCCCGAGGGGTGCGTGAAAGTTTGGAAAGTCGTTTGGCATTGACGATGATGAGGGCAATGAAAATAGCCCAACAGGGGGGAGTGATCATAGACAAACCCGGCGATCGCTTTTCCCGGCACCACAATCCATCGGCAATGATCCGAACGCTTTTTCCGGACGAAATTGAATCTATAACACCCCCTCTCCTCCCCTCACCACACCCCATCCGGTCACAGATCCCTTTTCCTGTTTGCACCTTTACGAACCCACCCCCCACTCCCCCCCCCCCCTTCCCCACCCGAATGGGGCGCATTAATTGCTCCAGATAAATAATCCGATATTAAAGCTCGCGCACCAAACAATTGCCTTTCTTTCCGTGGCTTTTCCTTTTTGAAAATGAGGGGAAGGGGGGTGGGGTGTTTTTTGCCCTCCCCCTCCCTCTCTCTACCCTTCCCGGTACAGTTTACCCGTCGACCGTGACACAATCGCATTCGGCAGATTTAATCATCCTTCGCTTCGGTTTTATTTTGATTGCTCTCGATGGGGCGAAATGAAAGGAAAACCCCATTGGAGCGTAACCTCCCAGCGCCACGCGTGGTTTCCGTGGGGTGGTTTCGTACGTTTGCGAATTCTTTTCCCTCTCGAATGTTTGGCCGGCTGCAACCGTATATCAGTCGTTTGCCGCCGGTTGTCGCCAACAACTCTTGTGCCAATCTTCTTGCTGATCAAATCACAAAGCCGCTGCAAAAGGCATGGCAGCAGGCTGCGCTAATTGAGTTCCGCTGCGGTCTGTACGGTTGCTTGCGTTATTTCCCCCCAGGTGTAATGATTTTGCATGTCACCACCCGGTCGGATCCGTCCGGGGTAGGTTGAAGCTTATTTTGGGATTTTGTTTTAAATACATTCGCGAAAATTGCACACAACGGCCCGCAGCTGTCACCAAGCTAACGGGGAAGGTATTGTTTTGTTGGTCTTTTTTTATAGATCTTGGAGTAACGTTCTGGTGAGCGGAACCCACCAGCTGTTGTGTGACCTCAGGTTTGGTAATACGAGCAGCATACAGCATGAACTTTGAAACTCGTTTCCTTAGGAGAAAAACAAAAACAATCAACATAAACACGCGCACGGCAGAAAAGAAGCAAGAAAGGAAATGTTGCACCGTTCGGAAGTTGGTAACTGGAGCCCGAGAATCCTCCGAGAAGCCACACAAAGTCAAATTCTTGGCCGGAGACCCCTTTTTCCGGAGTGTAAAATGAACGGAAACGAGTAAATGAACGAACGAACGATTGAGCATTTATGTTACGTTTTTTTTCTGTTTTGTTTTGTGTAAGTACTCACGCATGCACCGTGGCGTGAAATGGTTCCAGTCATTTGAGACAAATTTGTAGCAGCTAATTTTAGACCCAAGCGATGAGTCATTTAACCCCGGTTTCATTCTGCAACCGCCAAATTGACTCGTAAAATAGTTGGGAAGTTGGCGTTGGAGTACACCATGAAACGATTTCCTCGCTCGGAAAAACGCTGGGTTTTCCTTTCGAATGTTAACCCAAGTGTCGACTAAAGGATGTTCCCCACTGTAGATGCGGACACAAAGTGCAAATTGGACATGATGCTAAACAATTTGTCACCAATTGCGGCACCGCGTAGCGATAAAGACCGTGTCACAGGCATCCTTCATGCACTGCGAGCAGCTCGAAATCCACTTGCAGCGAAAACCGAGCAGCGAAAACGAACGGCTGGTTGGCCTACTGTGACTACACGAACGAGCTCAAATGTCAAAAACGGAACAGCTGTTCGAGCAGCACAGATGTTTATTCGCCACCCGTCTCACACGGTAGGAGTTAACCCAGGCTTTACCGAACGCTCGATTGCTCGTACCACCGCCACCGTGACCGTGGTTCGGAAATGGTGCGCGAATTTTCCACTTCACCTGCCGCAGGACATTCCGGTTTTGTCGGTCGGAAAATCCCCTCCTCCGGGTGGCAAGATGATTCTGCACTAATTTGAGAGCACGTGAGACGTGAGAGAGAGAGCGCACACGGCGGCGTGAGAGATCGTTGCCTTTTTGGCTGTGAGAAGCGGAGCATTTGTTTAGCGATATTGCGCAGGAACGCGTTTGCGTGCGGAAAGACGACATGCCAGCGACACCAGCGAAAGGAAAAGCGTGTGCTGGTGGTTGCATAGATTCGGGCGCTGCATTTCTTAATCGCGCACCACACACGCTCAGCCCACGTAACGGCACGATCGTGCGGCAAAATGCGTAAAGATATGCTAAAAATTTCGCCACCAAAACTGTCCGGTGGCACTACACCAAAACTCGCGTCATTTTGTTTGTTTGGTTGACTTGTGAAGCATCATTTCGGTCGCGGTTGAGTTACGTTGGGTCACGCAACGCCGAACACAGGCGCGCTTGGGCTGGACGGTGGTGGTGGTGGTGGTGGTAAAGCCAAAAGCTGCCAAAACACACCGTTTGAATCCTGTCTAATTAGACCCAAAGACAGAGCTGACGACAAAACGGGAGGGGGGGGGGGGGGGGGGGGGTGGATGGGATGGGTGGGAAAAGCAAAGGAAAAGCAAAAGATGGTCCACCTTAACGGGTCAATTTCATTCGATTAACAGGTGTTAACTGCTCGGGAAAGCAGATTCGTTTACCGACCCGTTCGAGCGGGTCGTCTTCGTTTGTTGTCTTTGCAATAATTAGCAACTTGTGCGCACCTAACGGGAACCGGGGCAGGTTTTTCTTTCCGCTGCATGAATTGCTCGTATAATGCTCGGTGATTCCTTTATTTTATTTTATTTTTAATCGTATAATTCCTTTATTTTTCTTTTGCAAAAAAATCGACACGTGGCCCAAGGTTAATGGACTTGGAATTCCACTTTTTCGCAACTTCAATGAAACTTCCTAATCTAAAATCCGGAAAATTATCGTCTAGACCTGGAAGTGTCGCTATTCTGGTAGTGCAATAATATTCACAAAACATTACGTCGCTTCTGGCTAATGAGCAGAAGCGCAGAAAAATCGCAAATATCGTCATAAAATGTTGACCGTTTACGTATTTCTTCTTCGGAAAGAAGATTAGCTATTTACGATCAAAGGCGGAATGTTTGGGCCGGCTTACGGCAGCCATCATCATCGCCCTTGATTACCATGAAATATCATTCCCATCTTAATATCCGGATGATGAAACAGCACCGCAACACCGGAGCCCAGCCAGAACTCATCGTGTTCGGGGTGATTTGTCGCGCACCTGACCGTGTGCACCCCAAAAAACCAAACCCAACCGACGACAGACGTCAGAGCTTATCTTCCGCTTTGATGCTGCAATAATCGCCGGTTTGAAGATGTACCGACCGGTGTGCTATTTGCGCACTTTTCCAAGACATTCCGGGCGCTCCCCGTCCGTCCGTTCGTTCGCACAATCGATAAAGTAATCTTTGACACGTGACGGTCAAAGGGGACAGCACAGCAGTGGGGTGGGACGTACAGCTTTCTATTTTCTTCCCTTGCTGTCGAGGCTAATATTTCATCGGGTAAGGCGAACGGCCAAGTGAGAGAAGTGTCCCGGTCCAAGTAACTCCCAGAATGCCAACGGGCACCAAAGCTCATTCGCTTCGATAGTCGGAAGCAAACGAGCGGAATAGCTTCATTTATCCACGTCCAACGTTCCCCAAACCGACCAACATTTGCGAGGACATCATTAACTCCGATTCGCAGTAGCGCTCTCCACCCCCCCAGAAGCAGAACCCCTGCAAGCCGCGGGAATGGCTGAATGCGAAATCGATGCCCATTTGCCCGAAAGCTGTAGCTGCAGATTGGACATCACACACCCGCCACCCCATCAGACGAGGTTTCCCCATCGATTTGTTTCTATATTTGTCGTCGGATGGTTTATTTTTATTTGGCATGCCGTCGCCGTCGTCGTCTCCCTGTTCTCCCAAATCCTTTTGGGGTGCCGCATAATTCGCGCAAATGTTGTGGCAAATGCTGTACGATCAATAATACGCTGTGTGGTTGTGTGGCTGCTCCAGTTGATGCCCTGCCAGCGGAACCATGAGTTCCGGTTGATTCCACATGATCCAGTTTGGGTCCGGGGTGGGTGGGAAGTCTAAATAGGAAATATGTCGCCTTCTGCACTCGAACACAATGGTCACACAATGATACCGGCCAGTGCTACCGTTGATGATGATGATGATGATGATGGTGTTGGTGGCGTATATACGATTTTATGGCTTTCTTCCGGTTCCGGTCCAGTTCTGTATCGGTCATTCGTCGTCCTCCACGTCGTCGTCGTCGTCGCCGTGACCACAGGAAGGTGTTAGTGGTTCGCATCTATTTGTGCAGTAGAATGTTACCTTCGACGACGTTCCAAACGTTACACAGGCTCTGTGGTTGCAGCACATTGCCACTGCCGGTATCATATCGATCGGAAATCAGCATTCAAAATTTCATCATCCCGGTTCGGGGTGTTCAATTTGTGGCATTCCTTTCGGCTGCTTCGTCCACAAATCGCAAAGATGCATATACACAGCACGCGCAGTGGCGAAATTGACATCCGTCCTCCGTGGAGTTGCCTTACACATGGCGGTACATTGTAGCTTGGCTTCAATTTCCATACGAAACGCGATGTTTTATGGCTACACCGTTGGGAGTTTCCCGTGCCGGCTTGTAGTTGGAACCCGTGCGATACTTTTTCCACCACCTGCGGTTGCGGGCCCAAGATGGAAAGGGAAAGGGGGTAGTTTGCTTCCTTTGCTTCCTGCTCCAGGCACAACATTAAAAGCGGCAAATAATACCAATATAAATAATAATAAAAATCCATGTCCGATTGCGCAATACCGGTACCGGGCCGCGGTGTGTTGGTGTTGCGGAAAATGCCATATATTTTGCAGCAAAGGTGTGTATCCCTGCGACAACTACACCTCGAGGGCGGAAACAAACCACCACCGGGTAGCACCAGGGCAGACAAGCACTTTATCTCGTTTGGCTTGGCAGACACCAGCAGCTATTACGCTTATATATATATGAGTGCTTTACCTGGTTGGGGAAATTGGGGGAACCTGGCAAGGATTCAGAATCCAACATTTACCTCCCATTCGGGAGATGCGAGCCAACCACCAGCACCAGTTGGGAAAAAACCGAGGGAATGGAAAGGGCTTTAATATGTAATGGGGCTTTGTTAACCCAGTGAGCTTTATCCTTATTCGCAGCTCCTTTCATATGATAATTCAGGTGCAATTGGAAGGCCTCCGACGACGACGACTGCCGAGACGAACGAGAATATTAAGCAGGACCCACCGCAAGGAAAGCCAAGAAGCGCTTTGGCATCGTGAAGAATTTTAAATTGTCAGAAAACGGCAAACGCTTCTTGGCAGTTTCGGTAGTCAACTCAAGCCTCAAGTCTTGTGCATTAGTGTCCGATTAGGGTGATATTTATTGCATTTCCAAACAAAAAAAAATCCCTTTTCGAAATGTATTTGCAAATCTTATAATGCTCGTTTTACCATGACCCATTTTCCATACTTTTGTGTCGCTGCAACAGGTGTTGCAACACACAAAACGACGTACAATTACACAAAGGCCCTGCATTATTGATGCAATATATTTTATTTGCGCTTTGCAAACGGACTGTTTGAATGGAGCCACTCAGACAGAAGAGCCACTCACGCTGTTGGAAGGGTTTGGGGAAAAAAAGGGCAACCCAAATCGATAGCGCCAGGATGTGTGTGTGTGTGTGTGTGTGTGTGTGTGTGTGTGTGTGTGTGTGTGTGTGTGTGTGTGTGTGTGCCCCGTTTCAATGACGTCGGCATCCAAAAAGGAACGCACGAGAAATAAAGAACAAAAAAAGATGGCCGACAAGCGATAAAGTCAAAAATTTAAATATAATAGGCACCGATGCGGCACCGTTTATCATCATCATCGTCATCACCGGTGTGAGACGTTGTACGTTGTGCATCTCGCGCACATGCATGGCCGGGGCCGGTCGTTTGCTTTATTTGGCACATTTCCCACACGGAAAAACTGCAAGCTCGGCTTTAATTAGCCAAATATCGATTTGGTGGCCGGTAGTGCGTCCGAGAACGGCCACGGACTATTTCGGGTGCAGAATTCGTTGCACGAACCGTGTCTTAACCTTTTCCATTCAGACGGCAAACAAAAAAACTAATCGAATGAGCAACGGAACCATACACGGGGTGGTTGGTGGTGGCCGGGCATAATCGGTATGTGTCAGTTTTAATTGTAATTTCATTCTACCGCTCAGTGTGGGAATTCTTCCAGAAAACACCCCCGTTGGTGCAAAACTATTTTCGTGACTATTTTAAACCTCACACAAGTGTTGCACTGCCGTACCAAAGTTTTCACCCCCGCCCGAGCGAGAGGCGTCAAGAGAGAGAGAGAAGGAAGGCTAATGCCGCGTTTCGTTGGATAAAAGCGACATCGATTTTTCATTATCTACCATTTCCGGTAGCTTTTCTAGTGTTTGCTTTCGAGTGGCTTTCAAATCGTTGCAGCTTGATGGCTGTTGCAGTTCAAACGCTGCGGAAGAGCAAACAGTCAACTAACAGTGGAACCCTCTCATGGAATGGATAATCGATTCTAAAGCTTACCAAACCCTCGAAACCAAACCCAAAAGCCATAAAAGCCGTCTCGTACAAAGACGAAGGGAAAGCATCTTCCTCCGTCAGAACGAACTTGCTCTCTCTCTCTCTCTCTTTCTTCCGGTGGGGGAAGCTTTATCGTCTTCTGCCCCGTATGCCGGCGAACCGATGACGGCGGCCTCCCAAACAAAAGCCCCCGTGCGATCCAAAAAAAAAACCAGCGGTGTTGCGGTGTTGTGTGTGACCTGCTCGGTATCCGAAAAACATGCCATCCGGAACATTTTGGGCTCTGAAGCTCCCAAAGCTTCGGCCCGAAGGGCTCCAGCCGCTGCTGTGCTGCTGTGAGCGACGAGCCGCCACCGAAGCGAAAAGCGCTAATCGATGCCGCGCGCGGCACACGAATGAAACGGCGCGCACACGGGCGTGTAACCATGGCAACGAAGGAGAAAGCGAAACCGACGAATAATTTCAGTCCGATCCGATCGCGTCCGGCCACCTCCACCGTTGGCTGATCGCCTGGCAAAAGTAGAGCATGTTGGTGGATGTCGTGGCCGGCTTTGAGCCCCGAAGACGCCCGGATGATTCTTTGCGCCATCGTGTGTTGCATGTTCCCCATACGAACCCGGGGTGGGAGCAGGCGTCCGAATCGCAACTATACGTGTGCGACTCGTGTTTTCTGTGTACGCGTTCGGGAGGGGGAGATCATCTTCACGCGAGATGGCGGTTTCCCCTAGCAGCGCAATGGTGCAACCCCTGTTGCGGTTGGGGCGCGAACTTATCCCCCCAAGCCGGACTCGGGCGCTGATTGGCGCATGGCGAAAGTTCGCTTTCGATGACCACCACTAAACTCGATATGCCAACACCGGGAGCGCAGGACCGCTCGAGCGGTCGCGTGCATTCTACCGAGCGCGACTGGTATCGCGCCTCGCCAACGAAGGGCGCACACAAGTATTGAAATCGAGGCGAACGCGAGCACCGAAACGGAGCAAGTCATGCGCAGTGCTAGAGCACCGCTCGGTTCGGTTCGGGGCGGTTGCTGCCTGCTCGACCAGCTGACAGCCGGTTATTTTTTGTCATTTTCTCTGGAGTCACGAGTTCCCTTGAGCAACCGCTGCTTGCGAACAAGCATTGAAACACCCCTTCCGGGCTCGAACGAAACCGGTTGTGTGAAGCATTACGCGCCGCGTAGTGACGGTGGTTCGTGCTCGATGTGCCCTGCTCACGGTGCTGATACACTGTTCTGTTCAATCATTTTCTTTCTCGCGTTTCGACAGTTGCACAAAATTTGCATCCCCCCGGGCACGGTGAAAACACACAAAAGGGGTTGGAATACGGACTTGAACGAGTTCGCCTCGTCACTCTTCAGCAAAATGATGGCGCGCCCCGCATTAGTTTTATTTTTCAATGATCATTAGCGCGCGATGGCTGTGTGTGTGTGCGTGCCATCATCATGATCGCCTTTCGTCGTCGCTGTGTTGCTATTTTCGTTCCCATTTGAGGCCGATTATTTATGTGTGTTTCTTCCCCGGTTGTATCGTTCGCAAGCAATGGTGCTGCTGCGATGGCCGCTCGAATGGGCACCTCCCAGACGCGAACAAACTCCTCCGTTCCTGGTGCTTTCGTGGATAGATGTTACGAGACATTTTGTTTTGTTTCGCAGATGCGCCGCAACGGCGAGCTAAACGGGCGAGTACACGCGTTTCGTTGCGACACAAGTTCGTTCCAATCTGGCCTGCTGGTTCGAATCGTGCAACTCCATCCGACATGTCCGACTTTATTGGTTGCTTCTTGAAACTGTTGGCCATCGCTCTATCGCGGTTGGTCGTTGATTGGACTTATCCAATATGAATACTTTTTGAAGTTTGAACTAATTTTTAGTCTAAAATTTATGAAAACTTTTAATACTGTTTTTAATACCTTACCTCAGAAAAAAATGGATAGAGAATCCCCTCGGAAAAAGAAACAAAAAAGAGCTCTCAAGCCGTATACTTTTGGAAGTTTGAAAGAACTAATTTTTAGTCTAGAATTTATGGAAACTTTTAATAATTTTTTAATACCTTACCTTAGAAAAAATTACGTATGCTTTTGGAAGTTTCAATGAACTAATTTTTATTCTAGAATGTATGAAATCTTTTAATACTTTTTTAATACCTTACCTCAGAAAAAAATAATAGAAAATTCCCTCGAAAAAAGAAACAAAAAAGAGCTCTCAATACGTATACTTTTGGAAGCTTGAAATAACTAATTTTTAGTCTAGAATTTATGAAAACTTTTAATAATTTTTTAATACCTTACCTTAGAAAAAATGACGTATGCTTTTGGAAGTTTCAATGAACTAATTTTTATTCTAGAATGTATGAAATCTTTTAATACTTTTTTAATACCTTACCTCAGAAAAAAAATAATAGAAAATTCCCTCGGAAAAAGAAACAAAAAAGAGCTCTCAATACGTATACTTTTGGAAGTTTGAAAGCACTAATTTTTAGTCTAGAAATTATGAAAACTTATAACAATTTTTTTATTTACGTAAGGAAAAAATTGATAGAAAATCCCCTCGGAAAAAGAAACAAAAACGAGCTCTCAATACGTATACTTTAGGAAGTTCGAACGAACTAATTTTATGTCAAGAAGTTAAAAAAAACTTTTAATACTTTTTATTTAATTACCTCAGAAAAAAATTTAAAGAAAATCCCCTCGGAAAAGAAACAAAAACGAGCTCTCAATTCATATACTTTTGGAAGTTTGAAAGAACTCATTTTTAGTCTAGAATTTATGGAAACTTTGAATACTTTTTTTTATTCACCTAAGGAAAAAATTAATAGAAAATCCCCTCGGAAAAAGAAACAAAAAAGAGCTCTAAACTCGTATACTTTTTGAAGTTTGAAAGAACTAAATTTTAGTCTAGAATTTATGGAAACTTTTAATACTTTTTTTTAATTACGTAGGCAAAAAATTGATAGAAAATCCCCTCCGAAAAAGAAACAAAAAAGAGCTCTCAATACGCATACTTTTGGAAGTTTGACATAACTAATTGTTAGTCTAGAATTTATGACAACTTTTAATACTTTTTTTTAATAATCTTTGGAAATTTATGAAAAATAATCTCTTTGGAAAAAGAAACAAAAAAGAGCTCTCGCCCCGCAGTCGGTAGGATTCGAACCTACGCTCCCAGAGGGAATCTGATTTCTAGTCAGACGCCTTAACCGCTCGGCCACGACTGCTTGTCGAGAGAGCGGACGATTAAAGCGGTATAATAATCGCCATCTTCTACAAGCCTCAAGCGGAACTACCCCTTCTTTCTTTGCCACGAATGGGGAACTGTTTGCTCGTACTAAAGTGCGTTCGATTGCATCCCTCAGATCGTCGTGTGCGAAAAAGAAAAAATCAACGATCGCGACTTCATTCCCATCCCCTACGGTGGATTGTTTGCGTACGTGGGTACTGTAGCTGAACGTTCGCTGCACTGCACTGCACTTTCAATAAACAGCGCTGCTCGTCATGCAACACATCGACCATTTAGTTCTTGACTAGTACGAACGTACCGCTACGATCGCCTGATCTCTTGGTAGAAATGTTGCCGAAACATAATATTCTCGCGGTTACCAAACCACCCACGGTGAAGGGCTTCTATAGGAACTAGTTTAACGGCTCGTTTAAGGGATCGCTTCCTATTAGAACAACCCGGTCACAGCGCCACCCTCAACCACCCTGCCGCACTATAGTTTTGCGGTTTTCCAATAATCGTGCCGTTGCACACTACCTCCTGAGTCGCATTGGTGCTCAGTGACGTTGCGACTCCTGTGGTCGCAACCGTTTCGCAATACCGCGCGAGCGCACGCTCTTACACGCAATGTGTGGATGCAGTAGGCGTGGGTTTCACCCTTCCCGCGTGCTTTTTCTACACATGCAACATGCGCGAAAAGGGCTCCGGTTACGAATCGTCGTTACGATGCAGTCGCCCTTCGCGTAACGACCAAGGGCCGCTGGCTAAGGCGAACGATGGAGAATGTAGTTCGAAATAATAAGTAAGAATGCGTTCGAGAAGCATCGTTAAAGGGAGCCTCAGCGCGCAAGATGCATCGCGCCAAAGTGCATCATCATTATTTTTCACTCAGGGAAGCGCAACCTCACCGGCCGTGTGTAGCTGGTACAATCTTTTCTTGTATCTATTCAGCTAAGCATTAAATTTACTGAGAACATAAATGTTCCAATAAATGAAATTATGAATATATATCACACCTCACTGTGCAAAATTACACTTTTTGACCTTTTTTTAGGCAACTATTATCATTAAGTTTTTGTTTGGTGTTCAATACAATTGAATCGAAAAATTGAAGAAAAACGTCTTAAATTATTGTTTTTATGGATTCGATAATGTTTACTAGTTGTGATCATATGATTAAAGACAGCCTTAAGTATATGTTCTTACCAAAAATGTTAGAAAACAGTGAAAATTAAATATTTTGGAAAGAAAAATTGTATTTTTATTCTTCAATCCCCGTAGTACTATCCGAATACGTCGTAAAATAAGTCTAGATCTAGTAGGTCGTTGCGTCAATAAGCGAAAGAGAGATATTACGACTGCTAAAGATGGATTATTTGGTTTAAGAATTGCCGTACCCCATGGAAAATAGATTAATAAAAATTGTTCGATTCGATAAATTATATCATTTAACACAATTTGTAAACAGTAGACAGTTTTCATAAAAATTTGCGTGCTCTACACGTCACACAATTAATTCACAAAAAAATCCAAATGGCAATGAACGATTTTCATCGGCGACTTGCTCACCCCTGGCTGATGTGTGTGTGTGAATTGCCGCAGCGACTGGTACCAACCGGCCAAGCGCGAGAGGTAACCGCCACACGACGGCCGAGGCGAAAGCGAATCACGACGAGTTTCACTCGCCACGGGCTCGGGATGAGTTTCGCGCGTAAATTTCACAGGTTTGTACCCGGGTCGCATGCACGTTGGCAGGGCGGCTTTTGCCGTTCGTGGTCGCCTCGGTTACCGAAGACGGCGCGAATGGCGCCGTCACGTTTTCATCACGTCATGTCGAGGGTGCCACCCGGAGCGCAGGCAACAACAGGGCGGACAGGGACGGACGCGCTACAGCGTCGACCGACCGGGTCGCCATGGTTACGCGTCAAGTTCAGTGTCACGCGCGCTCGATGGCGGCCGGGAGAAATCCATGGTCGTGGCCTCATTTCCGTCTCGGTGTCAGGGTCTGCTAGCGCGTAATCGGCGCCGTTGCTTGCTGCTTGCTGTTGGTGCTGTTGGTGGCGACGGTTTATTTCACTTTCGTTTTCTTGTTCCTACCTTTTTTAGACAATTGCCAGGGTTGCATGGTGTTTAGCAGCATTCGTCGCCACACTGCTACTGACTGCGGTCGTGGCCGTGCGCGCACACGCCGTCAATGACATGGCAATGTCCTTGGATGAATCTGTACCAGGGAGACATGCGCAGAGCAGGGCGCTTGCCGTCGAGAGGGCAATCAACTCTGCCTCGCTGCGGTTGTGCGACGAGCAAGTGCCCGTGCCCGTGTATGTTTGTTTCGGTGAGTGCGTGCGAACAGTGAGCGAGATGAGCGATTACACGTCCAAAGCGGCGCTTGCTATGGGGTAGGTTTTGGTCGGCACGCTACAACCGCTGTACCAGTGTTGCTATGGCAATTCGTACATTGCTCTATCCACCCATAATGACGGGGTTGCTTTTCAATGACGACGTTACGCGAACCGACACAACAATTCATGATTCATTTTTACTGGGGATGGATTATTTACTCGCTTACTGGGGATGGATTATTTATTAGCTACACAAAATAAACATGATTTTGTCGGGTGAAATAAGACGTTTTAGAATTATTTGCGCAGTATTTTCTCGAACTACAAATGATGCGTTGTGTATCGCAACATCATTAACGCGGTGCGATGATACCGGAGGGTTTTGAAAACATTTTATTCAACACTCGCTCATTAGGGACGCAGGCGCCCGACGAATTTCGGTCTGCTTTGGCGCCACGCCCGACTGCAACTGCCTGCCGTCCCACGGTGACCGGGAATACGCGTTAATATTCGCGCGCGTTATGCGCATGGGACATCAACAATGACATTAATGTTAACACATTTGTTCAATGTGTCGTTTTAATATCGTCCCATTGCCCGCCTGCTAATTGATTTCGCTGTTGTTCGGTCTCTCGCTTTCCCGCCGGGTATGCTTGCCTTCCCTTCGCGCGATTTACGCGAATACGCGCACTGCTCTTGTTGCACCGGCCTAGTATGCAATCTTGGTACCGATGTCGCAGTGCGAAGAAGTGCGATTTGTCTTTACATCGAGCGCGGACCCCGAGCGTCTTGGAGACGCGTGTGCTGCAACCGCGACGGATGTCGTGTGTCTGCGAGCCAGCTGGTGGCCGCTGACGGATTGGGAAACAAAAACGGATCGCAACAAAGTTGCGGCGGGCCCGCGTTTGTCGTGTGTTGCGCGCGTTCGTGAACCACATGTTCAATTTTGAAATCGTCTGACGCGGGCATCAGCCAAACGAGGAGGTCGTCTCGCGTCGATCGACCAACAACAGCTGCATCCGTACGCAGTGGACGCGCGCTGTGTAGCGATTGTACGTAGCGTCGGGCTGACGTCATCGGTGACGGTGGTTCGTTGTTTGCTCTGCGCGCTCATGCGCCTCCCGGCAACATTTGTATGCAAATTATGATAGAATTAGAATAGGGCTACAGAACGTGGAGAGATTTGATCTGCCTCATTGCAGGCGTGTTTTTTTCGATCACACTGGGTACCTTTTGCTTTGCGTGTTGGACATAAGCGAGTGTTTGACTGAATGTTTTGCGTGGAATAAAATATAGTTGGATTGAAACTTGCCCACGTTCGTTCGTTTGTAATGAAAATGTTCGTGCAGTTCCATTGCCACCAACAAACACAGAGGGTATCGATTCGTAAAATGTTCTGTTTGGTGTAGAACAACATGACGGACGGAAAATCGATAATCTTCGCAGCACATTTTTCCCATTGTGAGCCAACGCGAGGGTTAGAATTAGAAGCACACGCGCGACTGTGTGCGGCCTCCTTCCGCGCATAGGTTCTTGATACTTCGGTTCATATTTTTGCTGGAAAAATGGGTCCATCCCCTTCGGAGTTGCCAGCAGAACCGGGACTCGGGCCCGGTATCCGATTGCGAACTGCTGGCACTCGTTTGCGAGACCGACCGAGTGCAGCAGCAGCAGCAGCAGCAACACGCCACCGTTGCCCACATCACGGGTGTACAGTGCCGGCCGACACACAGTCCACACCCCAAGGTTGAACATGTACGTCACGGCGAGGTAACCTTCTCCAGGTTCTGCGCTGTTGGGCAAAGATTCGTTCCTTTTCGACCGGATTTCGATCTCGCGGATTCGACTCGCCCCGACCCGATAATACCCGAATGCAACACGACGCTGGTGTCTCGCTCTCGCTCGCTTTTCCCTTTCTCGGTTTCGAACTTGAAAACCCGGGTTGGCCTTCCAAGCGCCACTCGACTCCTGGTGGCGTTTCGCTGCAATAAAAGAAACGCACATCGTCATCGCTGTTGCTGTTTTGCCCGGCGGCGTCTTGCAAGAAGCCGGACCGCCATATGGCTTGCTGCTAGCAGCACCGGTGGCCGAATGCATCATACTGCCCTGGTAGCGCTACCCCAACGAGACAATAGTTTTTGGAGAAAACGGTCCGGCAAAAGGCGCTCTAGCTTCGCGATGGCCTTCACCGAATTCGCCAGGGTTTGTGCGTTGCTCGAAGCGGCCGGTCGCCCGGACGACGACCGGACTCGATGCGGCGAGTGCATGAAGTTCGGTTTTTCGGAATCGAACGGGATCGAATTGAAGAAGTACGAAAAATTTCACAAAACCCACCCGGACCGCATGCGATCAGGCGGAGGGTCACCGTCGAACCATCGTCAACGCGACTGCGCACCGAACAGCTCTCCCCACGCAACGAAAAACCGGCTCGACGAAGATGCCGGTACCGTTCTTATAGACGGCGCAAGAATAGGGTTGCAATAGGCCCGCTACATGCTGTTGGCCCGAATCCTGTGGTCCGGATAGAAATGATCGAATATCATCGTTGTGGCACGGCTCTTTTATTAACCTCATTGACCCGCCTAACCCGCTTCCACGTGTTGCTCAATCCAGTCGACAAAGTAGGCGACCCCGGTGAAGATGTTCAGTCGCCAGGGCGAGGCGCAGGGGAACGGTCCCCAGGAAACGAGACCGATCAGAACGGGTTCCTCGCTGAGGCGCGTCCCATTCATCGTGACTAACGGTCCGCCGGAGTCGGCCGAGCAGGAGGCTTTGGAACCATCCTCGGGTCCAGCGCACAGGTTCGTTGCCGCGAGATGACTCACGTCGTACCACAGCTGGCGGCATTCGTCGTAATCCACGAGCGGCAATACGACTTTCTAGAAGGGAATAGCAACAGGGAGGTGGATGGATTATGGAACATCTCTTACCCGCTCTTACCCACTCACCCGCAGCGTGTCCGGATACTCCGGAACCAGTGCCGGCGTTTGCGCTCCCCACCCACTAACCAGCGCACTCCCGTGGAATGATTCGTTCAGCGCCGGCAATCGGATCGGTTTTACATGGTCTCCCAGCACAAACGAAACGCCAACACGCACCAGCGCAATGTCGTACGGGCAAACAGCTCCACAATACCGATCGTGCGTGATCATGCGTTCGATCGTTCTACGCTGGGAGCCTTCCTCTCGCGCCGTAATGTTGTGTGCACCGGCCACCACCTCCGCGTATCCATCGGGCGTGTAGGAAGTTTTGCAATGGGCCGCCGTCAACACCCAGTCCTTGGTCAGCAGAGCTCCACCGCAGTAGTGCATCGGAGCGATCGCCGTTTTGTTGTAATTCCACTGCAGTGACACCTGATAAGGCAGCTCATGGGGTTCCGCTTCCTCGCCACCGATAATCCTGTTGACTGGATAAGAGGGGAGATGGAATTACACAAAAGGGGAACGGATGTGGACGGAAGCCATTAATCGGTACAAATTACCTGTTGCGCTAAGCACGGGACTTAGCGTGAAAGTAAAAACACACCACAGCTGCGCGTACATCGTGAACGTTTGGCAGCACAACCGACACAGGAATGGTGTGGTTCGATTGCACCATTTAGCTATTTATATGAAGACATCAAGTGGCCAACTAACCCACTAGGGGTTTGGGTTCAAGATCTCGAGCGCTTGTCGCTAATCTACCGTTAAGTCTTCCTGTCCTGTTAACTATTAGTCCGTCTCCCCCATATCGTTGTGACTCGAATGGAGGAATGAGTGTCTAATGTCTTGTTGACATGTCTTGATTTCCTATGGACGTTCAGATCGTTCAGATAGACCTTCAAACGTGCGTAGAAACAGGCGCGACACAGCGCGAAAACTGTCAAATGTCGCAGGAAAAATGAAAGCGAAACTGCCATCGAGCCGTTACGGAAAACTTAAAATAGAATAATTTTTTTAATGCGAGATCCAAATTGGATGAAATATTCTAGAGAAAATCAGGATAATATTTGTAATTTTTAAATGTGTTAAGTATTTTCCTCAACTCGTTTGGTATGGGTATATATTAAATAAACATTGTTCAAATAATTATTATATTCAATAGAAAATAGGAAATACAAACATTAATACTTTTAATTGCTTAATTAACTATTAACAAGCAATAAAATCGACAATCAATTATTTTTGGATACAAACAAAGAAAAGCTGATCAAAACAAAAAATATCAAAACTTAACGGTCAAAATCGTCTGAACGGCAGTGTCTACTGCAAGAAAAGCATTCTCCAACGCTCGCGGGGGATTGCGACGCACAACGAAAAGCCGAAGCAACAACCTATTGCTTCGCATACCATACTGCTAGCGGATCGAGCCGAAAACTGAAAACCAGTTCGCAGCACCACGGAGAGCACACGCACACACCAAACCCCACGTCGTCATGCTTGGGTAGGGGAAAAAAAGGGGCACGATTCAACCAAAGCAAAAGCGTCGGCCAGCCACCACCGGCCATCGACTGTAAGGGGTGAAGAAATTCCTCCACATCAACCTGCTGTTCTGCTACCGGGGGATTTACGAAATCTCGCGAGCTCCGGCCCCAACCAATTCTGGTGGAGCATCGGCGCTAGCTGTGATGTAGCGACTGTCCACTGCGATACCGGGGGCCAGAGATGGTGGGGGGGCTTGATGAAATTTTGGGGGCGGTTTGCCAAAAAGTTCGTAGTTTTGGGGAACGTCAATTCGTACTAAAATTTTGGACATCGTCTTCTTGCGCTCGCCCGCTCCGTTCCAACTTCTCCCAACACGGTCGCGATGCAACCAGGAAATGCATCGCCGGCGTGTCGTATGGTCGGTGGTCAACCCATTGCGGGGGGGGGGCACGAATCTCATTATCTCAGTTTCAGTTTTCTACATTTTCTTCAAAAATTTTATCCAATATCACAGGCGAATAGGGTTTTCGGCAGGTGGCCTTTCGGTGGGGGTTATTTCGGGCCGTTTCGAGAACCCAGTTCGGGGCCGGTGGCAGGTGAACAGAGACAGAGCGCACCGACAAAAGAGCGCACCAGTAGGCGACACGTGGAACTTGCGCAACAGCGGCGTCGGCGTACAGTGTGCGGAAGCGTCGGTGCGTAACGCCCGCTCGTACGCTGGTGAGCGTTTTTGGGTGCATTTTGAAAGCGACCCTCCAAAGGGCGGCTCCGTCCAGTGCGGCTCGTGGTACAAACGTATTGATCGATCGTTTGCATAGCTCTGGACAACGTTCAGGAACAAACGTGGCTCGAATTGCATTTGCTTGGGTGGACAAAGCACACAGATGCACTCTTTTCTTTCTTTTGGCTCCCGCCCGAGCCGTTCGTTCGTTCGTTTCGTACGTGTGCCGCCCGAGTGGAAGCGCAAACAAGACCGCAAACGCGTGTTCGCCCGTCGCTTCGTCGTTTTGCTCTCGTTGTTGGCGGGCGATGCGCTCGGTACAACATCGCATGGTTTGCTTCCGGCCATGGTTGCCCGTTTTGCGGGCCGTCGTCCCCTGCAGCTGCTCATGCATCCCTGGTAGAATGGATAAAATTTTTGTTGAAATACCGGAAATCGAAATTCCACCACCAGCACCACCACCACGAACGTGGGCAGCAAAACAGAAACAGCAAATCGAGCGCAAGATCTCTCGCTTGCGTGTAGAGTTTGCCGTCGAGGTTGCCGTCTACTCTACAAAAGCTCTCGCGGAGGCTTTCGTGGCTTTTCGCAGGGGTGAGGAAGCTTAACGGACCCGAGCGGGCTCTTTTCTAGCCTAGAACAAGCGCATCCAGCCGGCAAAGAACTGGACGAGGCTCGGTCCTCCGGAGTTTAATGCTTCTCGAACTCCTTCTAGCCGTGTCGTTCGTTTTCCCCCTGCCGAGAAAGAAAGATGTCCGCAAGACGAAGACATCGAACCCGCACGGGGAAGCATACTGCCGCCGCACATCTTTCTAACCGGTTCTGCGCGGGGTGCGAGCATAGGCGAACGGGCAACATAAACGGACATCGAGAACATCGGCATCAGGTCGCGTGAAGAGGTACGCTAAAGAACAAGAACGAAAGACGAAAGGCAGCACACCACGCGGCACAAAAAGAGATGCGCACAAGATGAGCGCGAACAACACAGACGTGTGTGTGTGTGTGTGTGTGTCGATGTATGTGCCTTGCCAAGCGTGAACCAGATCTGAAACCCGGCAGCTGGCTGGCGGCACCATGTTCGACGAGGCGTATCCGACGGACGGACGGCATCCTCTCGGTCGGTCGGTCGGTCGGTCCGTGTGTGTGCCTCATCCGATGTTTCCTGCTCTCTTGTTACAATTTCAGAAAATGTGCAGCTGAAATAAACAACGCTCGCATCTGTCGGTTTCGTTCTGTTTTTCGCTTGCGCTTTTCTCAAAACAAAAAAAGAACTGCGGATAGCGCGCACGCCGTTTGCCACGCTATGCTGCCTGGGTTGCGTGCTTTGAAATAGGGGCGAGTGTTTTTCCTCAAACCTAACGGTCGAGGGGTGTTTTTTTTTTGTTTGCTGGCCGGAAAGCTCTCGCCACTGCGACGGTGGCTATTTTCTCTGGCTAGATCCGAACCCCGGTGGTGGTCCCGGCCCCTCCCGGTGAAAAACTGCACAGAACTTGCAGAAAGCACCCGGTACGCCGTAAAGGGCCGTGGGGTAGTTTCCACCCTTTTGGAAACTAGCCTCGGTGGTGAGTGGTGCCATTTTCTGCTCTTCGCGATAGTTTCGCTGCTAAGCGAGCATGCGATGGTGGGGATCGTCTTCTCGTGCGGATGCACCCAGTCCGGAACTAGCCGAGGCGGTCGTGTCTAGCCCAATGCCAAATGCAGCACACTGAGCGCGCGGTGCCCAAGCTTTGGAACTAGTTTTCTGCCAGCTCACGCTGGACTTCGTTTTATTTTTGCGCGGGAACCGGTCCAGAAAACAGCTGTTCGGTGTTGTGGAACTGCGCTTTGGAGGTTGCTCTTACGCTTGATACCAGCCACGTGACGTTAGCCGCCACATGGTTTCGCATTACCATCGACAGTCGAAAAAGACCATTAATCGACAATAAAAGTACTAGAGGAAGATGTTTCCTCGTAGGTAACATCGCTGTTTTGGGTGTGTTTTTAGATGAACAGTTGTAATAAAAATGTATATAAACACACACACTCGGCTAGTCGGCCCCCCTGAAGAAAACGTCACCGAAATATAAGCCCGACCACCCGCTCCTCCGGCTGGTTTGATGGCCAAGGAACCCAGTTGGAACGGTTTATATGGGTTTTCATAAAAGTTTACTACCCAGTTTTATGACTCCAACGCGCACCGATGTACCGAAAAACCATCATAAACTGTACGGTTTGATGAGGCACGGTGGCCACGTCAATGCGACCCAGGGCACGATCGAGCTGCCCTCCATACGGGTTCAATGAATAATGGCGAAGGGTAGGTCAATGTCAGTGGGAGAGTTTTCATCGCCCCAAAAATGCGATTACATAAACGGTGCTTGCTGCAAATTAAAATCCCAAACCATTCCCTAATCAAACACTCAACCAGTTAGCGGAATGAGTGGTGCAACAACATTTCAGCAACACATGTGTCTCAATCGATCGCCCTTTTTTTTCGATGCAGGGTTTTGCAATAGAAGGGCTAATGGCGAGCCTAACGAACGGGGAGTTTTTGCGCTGGTCTATGAAAAACGGATTGCCAAACATTAAATGTCAATCGTATAGGAAGAACTGTCAAAATTCTATTTGGCAAACTACAATTTCTTCTTCTACTCCGAGGGGTCTTCTCCTATAGTATGAATGGGGAATTCCTGAGGGAGTTTCCTGGACCTACCTTATTTACGCTGCATTTTGTATTCAAATACTTGTGCTTACAATAGGACCGGCAGCTAGTTGACATATGTCCTTATATGACAATCAAAACAAAATCATTTGTTTGTCAAAAATTTGTTTTGAGATACACTTTAGCAATTTCATCACCACGAGTTAAACATTCGTAGCGTTATGCTGTACAAAACTAGCTGAAGAACTCCAAAAAATGGTGGCAATAGGCTCTCGTCTTGTATAACTTAATCCAGCTTTATGTTTTATTTTGCATCGGTTGTAAACAATAGAAAGTTTTCAATTTGACAGCTCTAAATTTGTTGCTCAAACTTTTTTTATAAAGCTTCTTTTTTCTGTTTCGAATAAAGCCATGTTTGGTTAATGAACCAGCAAAACCCTGGTATAGAATACGGTGCACAATTTAGTGAATATCAAGTAGGCCAAGCTGTTTACGTATAAGCGAGTTCAAGAGTTGGCTGATAAAATACATCGTTTTTTTTTCTTAAATTATAAACAAATGATTTACAGAATAAGCACTAAAAAAAGAGTTTCATAGTAATAATTAATTCTTGTGCTGAGTTTCCATCTAATTTAATGGTCAAAAAGTGCATTATTTATCTCAACTATTGAACCCGCCGATATAAAAACCGTTGGTCGATGTTTGATTTGTTAAATTGTGCACCCAATTTATTTATTTCAAGCTCCCTCGTTTGCGCGATTTAACAAAAAGGGATCGCCATCAATGGTAAAACCCTGTACAAACGCAAAACGCACCCTCGAGAGGAGTCGTCACGGTGGCAACGGAGTGTAGGAACACCATCTCATCCCAGCCGTGTGAAACGAAAAGTATGCGCGCGCGTGAGAGAAAGAGTGAGAGAGGGAGAGGGAGAAAGATAGAGAGCGAGGGCAAAGATCTCGGAATTTCGAGTGTGGGAAATTTTTTATCGATCCGCAACGATTCGGCCAGGAGTGAAGGACTGGCAGGAGGCCATTACAACTCCGGAGCCCTACCGCGGCCTGCCACACGGAGGACACACGGCAAAGCAGCGAACACCAAAAACACCCGAGTGCGAGATAAATCGATCGATGAAAAAACTGTTTCCATTTTGGGTTCATTTTCCCCCGTGGAAGGACCGGTTTTTGGTGGTTGGTGTTGTGTTGCCGGCACAGGATGTGGTTTCCCTTTTTATTTTGTGTGTTTTTGTCGGTTTAGACCTGAGCCGGCGCAAAGGATAATGCAAACCGGTACCGGGGTTGTCCGACACACCCGACCCATCGTTCCCTTTGGGGTGCGTGTGCGTAAAATTTCACATTTGCATTTCACAATTTCACCCCAAACCCGGAGGGCCCGAATGTGTGTACGTTTGTTTTCGGTGTTCGGAGCCGAAACGCAGCAAAGGCGATGCACAGAAAGGAGCAATGTAAGATAGAGAGCGAGAGAGAGAGAGAAAAGCAACCCGACTCCGGACAGACAGCATCCACAGGATACAACAGGTTCCGCTCCGCTTGCCGGGTGCGCGCGGTGTGATTTTTTCGATAATTTATTCGAAATACTGTTTCTACCAGCGTCCCAGGAGCCGGCGGAGGATTCCCCGATGCACGAGAATGGCCCGAAAAATGCTTCTGCCCGAATGCAGAAGATGCGACGAATTTAGAAGATTGAAGTACGCGCGGGAACAGAAACAGACGGATGAGAAGAACAGCACGCTGATGATGATGATGATGATGATGACGGTTCTGTTGCGTATGTTTCGGGTGTTCGCTTCAGATGTTGGATGGGATTTTTTGAAAATGTTGTTATTGAGTGCATTGGAAGTATGCGTTACCAATACGATGCATCAAATAGGAAGCTGTAACGAGTTGGAGTTGTTTTTTGTTCTACCTCGTTCACTTGGCCAATATTATTCTATCGTGAGATCAGGTTGATGAGAATCGATTGATCAGCAGCAGCGTAATTATCGTTACACGCCTTGGGATAGAATTTTTAATAAGCAGACGAGTTCTCCCTCGCATTGGGTGAAGGCACACAAACATCATCACCCTGTGATGAATATAAGATTCACAGGCGGGAGATTATTCGTCGCTAGTTGTTGTTTAAATCTCGGTCCTATCGGTTCGCCACACCACAAACAGACCGTGCACAAATATGGCAGCGAGAGTGTTAATCACGTTTGCCATCCTGACCTTCGCTGGGGTAAAGTTGGTCAAGGAAGAGGCGGCGATACGAATGGATTGATTGATTGATTGGTGCGTCTTTCTTTCTATCAGCAGCTCACAGTGGGCCAGCAGGAACTGTCCGACCTGCCGGAAGTGAAGGGCTACAAGCTGCACTGCATCGAATCGAGCGGCATTACGGAGTCATCGGCAAAGAAGCTGTCCGCGGGCGAAACCATCAAAGATCCGGACCAACCAACGAAGGTGACACCGATCGTGCACCGATCGTTCACACATTAGCATCCCCCCTTCACCCCTTTCGTCAAATAAACAACCCCCCTTCTTCGATTTGCTCGCTTTTGCAGTGTTTCGTGCAATGTTTCTTCCAAAAGCTACGCCTGATGGATGAGAACGGTGTCGTGCTGAAGGACAAGCTGGAGGTGTTTCTCACCAAGCTGATGGACGCGGACAAGGCGAAGGATTACGTGAAGCAGTGCGATCTGCGTCGGACGAACCCATGCGATACGGCGTACGCCGTGTACGATTGCTACCTCGGCAAGAAGGCAAAATTGTTTTAAGAAAGCGAAAACCCCGTGTCCCAATTTTGCGACCGGCCCTTGCGACCAAAAAAAACAAAATAAACAAATTGTTTGTGGTTTTTTGTTTCGTTTTGTACCACACAAAAATAAACCTGTTTCGGTAGTTGCGTGTTTTTCTTTTTGGAGGGGGTTGAAGGGTTGTGTTCTCAAGCCGTATTTCGCATGAGCTGTAAGAAAGTGAAAGTTTCTCCGTTGCGCAATGGCGCACACATGGGGCACATATGGAAGGAACTTTCGTTGAGAAGATCCGCGAACAATTTCTCAGCCAGCAATTTGTTTTCGTAAGGGAATGAAGCAAAACTTCCATTACGCACACCCGGCTTGAAGGTAGTGTGCCACAGGTCGTTTTCATGTTGACGCCTGTGTTGGTACGCGAACCGTACTCGGCAATCACAATGGATGTAAGTGCGGAACAAACCGCTTCCCCATCGCGCGCACTGCACGCTTTGCTCGTTTTGCTCCAATCCAAGGCCAACTAGTCGTCCGTGGCTGGCAGCGTACGAGTTGCATCGGCGATGCACCGATGCAAGCGCTTCAATAGTACGGGCCCTCCACACGCTGGTGGGGATTAAGCTCTCTCTCGCTAGCCATGGGAGGGGTGGACGAGGGTAAACACTGTGCGGTGGCGAGCGGAAGGCTGAGGGTAGTTTACCGGGGTGGGAAAGTCGGTGTACCGGTTGGCACCGCTGTCAGACCGAGGCCTGCTGAAGTGCATGTGTTCCTGGTACGAATTTTTATCTATGAAACTATTCCGCACAGGCTAGACGACGTCGTCATGTTGGCGCAAAGCTTTACCGCACTCCATTCCACCCTTAGTGCTGGCGGAAAGTTTATCTCACCAGCGCTAGCCAGCGCAACGGTTGTAGCCGAGCGCATTTTCTACCCCGTTGTGTTGGTGTGGAAAAATCGATCTAGTAGCTGGGAAAACTCGTGCAGCAAGCTACGACGACGCGTCGAAGATTGACGGGGGGGGATGAATGGGTGGCGAACGAAAGGAGGGGATAGTTTTCTAGCCGGTGAGGAGAATCTGGCCAGTAGAGAGCGCCAACCAGTTGGGGATGAATGTGCCATTTTGCTAGATAAAAACGTGTGTGTGTGTGCATACGAGAGAGAGAGGGAGAGAGAAAGAGAACATCGGTTTGTTTTATTTTTGCACGGTGAATTGCCGGTTGGCATCAGTTGCATTGCAAAGGTTGCTTTTCCTGCTTTGCACTGTGGAGCATGTGCAAGAGTTCAAGTGACTTTATTTAGAGCGTTGTTTGTGTTTTTTTTTTGCTTTGGTTGCTGTTAAGAGGTGGCGCTTTTTGCCTTTTCGTTGTGGGGAAGTTGGATGTTTGCCAAACGGGTCTCGGACGACGGGTGTTTGGTTTAAAGTTGATTGTTTTACTAAATTAAGTTACGTATTGTTTGCTACCCATAAAAGCAAATATGTTAAAAGTAATTTAATGTTCGATTCGAGATTGCTTAAAAATAAAATTGATTTTATTTAGTTGCATCACTGCCGGGAAGGGAAACCTCGGGTGGTTTTTTTTGCCTTCGCATACATTCTCCTACTTTACAATGGGGTGAAACAAGTAAATCCTGAAACCTCCGTCAGCTGCTGCTAGTTTGGTAGTTTCTGCGCGCGTTTTAAAGTGGGAGAGCTCAGTTTGAAGCCGATTTCTCCTAGCAAAAGTACTTGCGGCAAATGCATTCATTTGGGGTGGTTTGTTTCACCGCCACCTTTCGGAAGGAGAAACTCCCCCACTCCCGGTTTGTCGTCCGGGCGCCCTTTCATCAGCTCGATCCTGTGCAGCGTGTTTCGTTTCCTTTCGTGGACGCAAACTGCTGTCCGTTGTCCATTTTCGAAGCTACCAACTTCACAGAAGCTCATAAAACGCACCCGACGGTGGAGGTAGTTCCGCGATGGTGATTGTTGCCAGGGGTTTTTTTTTGTTTTATTTTTTTCTTTTCCCTTATCACAAGCTGACCGACAACCCTTCTTAATTCAATCTTCTTTTTTTGTGGTAAAATGTTCATAGAGTTTCTTATGCGCGCGGTTGCAATGTGGGATGAAAGCAGCAACCCTTTTTTTGGTGAGGTAATTTGGAAGAAGCGGGAAGGTCGTTCCAGTTGTTTGCTTCTCTTCCCTGCATTTATAGACTTTCGTACAAAATTTCGTCCAAAGAATAAGAAACATCGGGGTGTTTTTTTTCTCTTCCAAAAAATCCGGGAAAGCATCAGCAGCATTATTTTTTATGTCCTGCTGCTCTTTTCCCCTCACAATGGAAGTGGCCAATTGTGGGATGGAAAAGCGAAATTACACTCTCCGAAGGATGGATTGCGTGGTGTGACCACCCACAAAAGGGGTAAAGAGTTAAAAAATCCATCCCCCACAGATCTATCGCTTATCAGGCGAACAAAACCACTCGAAAGGTACCGCGCGCGAGTAGGTTGATAATGGTCGCAAGGCGTACAGCTGTGAATCGATCGCTGTTGCTTTTGCTTTGCACCGCCCACAATGAGGAGGGAAAATCTGTCCACGTGTGGGTAGGGAAAGGGAAGATAGAAAAAAACGAATTGTGCTAGAACTACTTCGACCGGGGAGTCTCTCGTTGAAGTAGCATTTGGTGGCAAACTAGCAAGTTTCTATTTCCTATATCATAAACATCAGCATGTTAAACTGGTCTTATTAACTAGAAATACATATTCGTTGTTAATATTTAATTATAAATATACATAAAACTCCCAACTTATGATCAATTTCTATTGAATGAAAATTCTGTACAGAACTGTCTTCATGCAAGTGTTCCAAGACATCTAAATTTATATTTCATTAATTGAAAATGTATACTGAGGGTAGAATGTGAAATTCCTTTGTGTTGCCTGAACCCTTGAAAACCGTTGGATGCCCTGAAATCGTGCCTCAATTTTTCCCAAAACGAGCGATTTAAAATATTTTTAAAATATCGAATCTTCGACGTTAGCGCCGCGTACATCAGAAAATGAAAACTAGTGCTCAATATGACGTTGGTATCGTTACCCACATATAGATGGCGCTCCATCCAAAAACAGTTCCATGTTTTCGCAGCAGAGGGCGCCACTTCGAATGCGTTTTCGTGGAAAGCGGGCCCTTTGCACACGTGCACTCCATGCTTCCTGGCTAGTTTCCGCAGTTCCATTTATTCTATAACAGTTCTTTTAACTATTGATAGTAAATATGTTTCTCAATTATTAAAATTCGGATACTTCTTTGCAACTCAACCGAAGAGTTTGCCAGGAAGGAAATAACTACAAATGCATTATGTTTTGTTTTATATTATTCATTACAGATAATATTTTATTTTCATTTTATTGTATAGAAATTCATAAAGAAGACAATATAATTTATACTTCCATTACTGCTGTACGTCGGCCTGTTGTTTTGTTTTTTTCTTTTTGCTGTTTTCGTTACACTTGTGTGTTGCGGATTTTCTCCTCCTTTTACTTTGTGTGTTTGTTTGTTTTGCGTGTACTTGTATGTTTTTTTTTCGGCCTCTTTTGTCTCTTTTGTCTACCGTTTTCTTCCTTTTTTACGCTCGATGCAATAATGTATTACCATTACTTGATTTCTGTTTTCCTTTTTTGCAAGTTTTGTAATAATATTAATCAATACAATATAATATAATGATATGATAATAAGTATGTACAATTCGCATTTACCTTGTTTGCCTTCCTATTACCCCTTGCTAGACATTTGTTTATTGTATTCGTTTGTTTTCGTGTGTTGCTTGAGTTGTCTGTGCATCTGTGTGCGTGTCGGTGTATGTGTGTGTACGTGTGATTTTGCCTGTGGAATCGTTCCTCAACTAACTGTTGAAAGTTGAACAGCCACTAAACCGACTTGATTGAATTACGAAACGAAAAGTGTTTGCATTCTTATCAGTGGTTTGGTTTTTCATTGTTCATTGTGTTATGTCTCCACAAGCCGATTAAATCTCGATAAGTTACTTACTTACGCCCACCCCGCGCTCTTATCATTAGATTATTAATTAATTTTCCGTCTGCCGTCAACCCCTTGACTACACACCTTGGGCAAGTTGTAATTACTGCAACGATTACTGTGATCTGCACGGATTCGGGTGTTTTGTTTTTTGTTGCATTTCCTGCCTACTTGATCCTGTTAATTTAGTGAAATAAAACCATTTTCCAACTCCTGTAGAGAAATGAACTATTTCCCGATTTGAAAATCAAACCATAGCTCCATCGATCCTATATGTACACGACCATTGTTCTGTTGTTGTTTTAAATCGTTTAATAAAAGAAAACAAACCGCATCCAACAAAATTTAACCTCCCAAAAAGGAAACAAAACCTCAATGCTCAATTAAAACGAAAACAACAACCCACACCGTGGCCCATCTCGAACAGGGTCGGCAGGTTGACATTGGAAGGGGGGGTTTTTTGTTTTGTTTGCAAATGGTGTCTCTCCGTCTGCCCTAAGAACTAATCAATAGAAGAACTACGGACAATAAGTTAACAAAATGTGCTTGTTTGCCTACTTTACATACTTACACACGGCTTTGCGTGTGTTTGTGGGTGTGTGTGTGTGTGTTTGTGGTTTCTTTTTCTGTTCAAACGTCTCGACATCCCGCTCGAGTGTTACACCGGGGTCTGCCTTTTGAAAAGAAAAACGCTTGCATTGCTCTATTTGCATAAAATTATTGTTTTTGCTGTTTGCTTCTTTGAGTTTGACATATGTATTCGCTCATAATGTGTGCTTCTCTTTACGTCTTCAAATCTCAAACTCGCATTTACGTATTCTTAATTCATTCTGTTTCGACTCTAGCGCTCAGTTTGTTTTGTTTTGTTTTGTTTGTATTTTAATTTTCCCATTACTTGTATTTTACTTTAAATTTGTTTCGATTTACTTATGTATTTTTTAAAAAAAGTTAAACCTTTTGCTAGCTATTCTTACTTCCTTCGCATGCTCGCTTGCTCTTGCGAGGGGAAGGGGATGATTGTTTTTCGAAACAATTTGTTAAACAGTTTGTTTCCAAACATCGAAATCCCCTTCCCGGAGTCGTTTAAGTAAGAGCAAGCAAGGACAACTATTCCGCCCAACCCAACTCGGTTTAACAATGTATCGCCATCGAAGGTTTGTGTGTTTTTTTTTCTTCGTTTTCTTTTGGGGGATATAATATAGTAAAAGTAAAAACTAAAATCAGTTCCTCCAGGGAGTTGCTCTCCATTGTTCCGGGGTTTCATCCGGGGACTTACGTAGGGTTACGTACGGTCGTTGAAATATACAAATCTGAGTGATCTTCTGAGTTTACCTATTACCTTCCACTTTTGTCCCATTTTGTTTCGTCTGGCGTGTTAAAATGTGTGCATGTTTTCTGTGTGAGAGGGTAAGGCTACCCAATTAAATGCGCAAACGACGGATCGACGTATATTTGTTGGTCGGTTCGTGTTGCTTTCGCTAAATTCGGGATATGCGTTTCTTTGCTGCTGTTGGCGCTGTGGGGATATCGCTACTCATCATTTTTTTTCTTATCATTTTCTTACGTACAGGGGGTGTGAACGGGGTCGATGAAGAATGGACGAAGGATGAGAGGGAAGGAATATTCATACAGTGATGGAATGGAAGCAACGGGACAGGATGCGGTGATGATCTGTCGCGTAACGATCGTACTATGTACAGGACAATGTACAGCCTCAAAGTATCGGTATTGTAATCGACCTTCTGAGGAAATAATTTGTAAAATAAAGGGAAGATAAAAGTAGCTTCACGACACGCTCTAGCCAACGTTCGCTAACATGTTGTCGCGCCCCGCTTTTGTTTCGATTGTTTTGTATTGTTTTTTTTTGCAACCCCTAGCCTGTGCCTTTTTTTTTTGCTAGAAGTGTTTGCTTGTTTGTTTGCTTTACTGTTAAATATATTTGGTATGAAATTTGAGATCGCTTCATCGATGCTAAAAAAAAATTAGACAGACAAACAACCCTTTTGAACCGCATCAGGACGAGAAGGGTTTTAGCATTAAAAAAAACAAACATTCTAATCGATCGGGGCATGATCGCGCGAAGACGCTGCTCCCGAGCGCCCCTTTAAAGCGGAGTCGTCTTCCCACCCCAGATCGCGCAGTGTCCACTACCCAGGTGGCCTGTACTAATTGTGTAACGCTAGCAATTACTTAGACTTTAACAATATATTTGGCCTTTCTTTTCGGTTTTGTAATGTGTACAAGTCCGTGTATAATGTGTGTGTGTGTGCTTGTGGTTTTTTTGTGGTGAATTAGCGTTGCTTTGTTTAGCTAAAAAAAAAAACTCCACTCGGTTTATGATTAATATCGTACAAAACCCGAACGATGGCGGAAGTATGAAGTAATTTCGTTTTTTAAAATTAGCGCTTTTTCTTCTCAGCGTTCTTCTCCTCCCTGCGCCCCGCGATAGGGTGTGGGATACATTTTTGATTGATTCTTGATTTATGTGCAAATTGCGGGCGTCCTTCCCTCGTTTTGATTTCGATCATTCTGTCTTCTGTTGCAGCGTGTGTCTGCATTTTTGTTTTTTCCGGGGGTTCGAATGTGTCCTTTTTTGTTTGCAGGTGTGTTGCGTTAAATTTTCTCTAAGTACGTTTATTACGACATTCCACTACGGCCGCTTCCCATTTATCTACAAGATTTGATAAAACATATAAATGCAATTCGAACACGAACGCCACGCCGGTTCGTTCGGTTGTGTGTGTGTGAGCGTGTTGTTTTGTTCCCGGTCCCACCCGGAAGCCGGAACTCCTTAACAGAAACCTGCCCTACCTGCGTCCACTAAACTTCGCTAAACTATGTATGTTAAAATTAAAAAAATAATAACCGTAAGCGAAAAGAAAACAGTACGATACGTTTAAAACAAAACCTAACCGAGTTAACCGATCCTTGCCGGGTTTCCCTCACACCAAGGCGAAGGGTTCCGTTTCTTTGTCTTCCTGCTATTCCGTGAACGGGTTTTTTTTGTTTGTTGTACAACCGTTCGCTGTTTAAATAATGAACCTTAATCGCCTAATCGGGCACATGCTTGTGTTTGCCGGCCATTTTGTTTTGCATGCCTACTTTGTTAGCCCCCCGCCGATTTGTGCTATAATGCATTGAACCTCTTGGTTATCGAATTTGTTTTTAAAACTTCACTTTTTAACAGTCTTCTTACGAGTTAGTGATAAGGGCTACATAGCCATAGTGGGGGGAAGGGGGAAAGGAAACGAGTGAAACAAAGGGAGTTTTTGAAAAAAAAAAAACAAGTTATGTACAAGAGCAGTAGAACGCGGATATGCGATCGTGTATCACGCTTGTCGATCGGTTTCTGTTTGTTTGACTGAAGCAACAAAATCCACGCGTAAAACATAGAACGTAAAGGTAAGAATAGGGTTTAGAACAATCACATACACAGCTACCGCGCGCGTACTTTCTCTTTCTCTATGTGTGTGTGTTTTGTTTGCTGCTGCACCGTGGCATCATCTCCACACGACACTTTTCGTTTGTCCAACGTCCATTTTGGTTGTGCGTTTTTTGTGCGTTTTTTGTGTGTTTTTGTTTTGATTGCACTGATACTGGATTCACCGGTCACCCAGGTGTGTGTGTGTGTTTTTTGTTGGAGCACGGCTTTGGCCGGTTTAGAACCGACCTCCTAGTACGCGTCCCACCGATCACCGTTGTTATCCTCGAGGATCTCCTTCTTGACCGTCACCGAGGCGGACGCGGGACTGGCGGTGCCCGATCGGTTACCGTTGCTGTCCTGTGCCGCGCTGTCCGGTGCCGAACTCGACAGCGCCGGCCCGTCCACCGGCCGCAACGCATCCGACGGTGCGTCCGATTCCGATTCGTCGTGGGCCGTCCTTGGACGGTCCTCGTCTAGCTTACCCTCCGAACCGTAGGAGGAGTGTTTCGAGTGCGACGACTTCGCATCGTCGTCATCGTTCTCCGCCTCGCTCGACGGGTCGTCCGGGGTTTGGGAAGGCACGGTCGCTCCGGCACCGGTGGCCGCCGCAACGGCAGCCGCCGCCGCCGCTGCCATGGCCGCGGCGAAACGTTGCTGCACCGACGGCACGCCATCGGGCGGCTGCAAAACACACACACCGTTGATGATGGCGTCCGCGGCCGCATCCTTCTTGGCGGAGGGAATGTTGGAGAGGGCCGTGGCCGCGGATGCCGTCTTCTTGTCCGGATCCTGCCAGTCCGGGTTGACCCACTGCGGGGCGGCCGGCTTGCGGCGGCTTATCCGCGACATGGCCTGCAGGCTGGCGAGCGAAAGGGATGTCTTGAGGTCGTCATCATCGCCACCCCGTTTGCTACTTCCGTCCAGCGATTCCGAATCGCTCATGTGGCCACAGGTGGTTTCCTCCTCGTTTTCGGCATCGTCCTCATAGTCGTCGTCACCTTCGCGCTTCAACGTGGAAGGCATGGACAGGTCGAGCCCGCTCATCTGCTCGCTGATGCTCTTGTTGAGGGCCGCCAGATCCGCCTCGCTTCCCGGCATGAACCCGCGCCCGATCAGCGCGGCCAGGCTGGTGGCCGGCGCGGTGGCCGCGAAGTAGGGCGGGTAGGGCAGTGGCATACCGCTCAGCCCTAACCGCTCCTTCTGGATCTCCATCAGCCGCTGGTTGAGCAGCACGCGGAACTGCACCGGATCGAACGGGGCGCCGGATTGGTTTTCGCGCGACGGAATCGGTTCGGCGGGTTGACCGTGCGGGACCTGTTGCTTCAGCCGCATGCGATGGTTGTGGAACCAGTTGGTGATGGTGCGCGTCGACAGCCCGAGCTCACTGGCCAGGAATTCGATTGTCTGCACGTTCGGGTACGGATCGAGGGCGAAGGCGAGCCGGAGCGCTTCCTTCTGCTCCTCGGAGAACAGCACGCGCTGCTTCTTGTTCGGCGGTGCCGTGGCCGACCCCACCGAACCGGGACCGGGCGAGTTGGAGTGGTAGAACTCGGACGTGTCGTTGCTCGAGGTGTCGCTGCTGTTGTCCTGCCCGCCGGGGCCCGTCGATCGGCGCCGCTTGCTGGCCTCGCGCCGCTCGTTCTTCAGCACCTGCAGCCGCTCGACATTGTTGGCGTCGCTCAGCCACAGCTGCATGCGGATGAACGGTTCGCGGCCCTTGATGCTCAGCATGTGCCAGGGCTTCGGTTTGGACAGCAGCTCCGAGACGGAACCCTGCGACAGTCCCAGCACCGCCTCGCCGAAGATCTTCTGGCCGATGTTGTTCGCCAGCAGCGCCTCCTTGATCTTCGTCGTGATCACCTGCGTATCGAGGTCCTGCGTGAGCGCGGCCATTTCGTACACCGTCGGCGAGATGTGCTGGTGGAGGGATCCGCGCATGGCGTTGGGCGCCCCCGGCTGGGACGCGTGCTGCCCCCCGGAACCGGGCGGACCTTGCGGAACGGGCGAGTGGATCGGCATCATGATGGAGGACTTCTTCTCCTGCGCGCCCGCGTGACCCTGCAGCGAGATGGCGTGCTGGGGCGGAATTCCCGGCGGCGTCAGCAGCATCGTCTGCGGGGAAGGTTGCTGAGGCCGTTGCTGCGAGGAGGAGTTCACCGAGCCCATGGCACCGAGCGGCGATGGCTGTGAGGAGAGTGGTTGCTGGGCCGCCGAGTGACGCTGGACTTCCTGCACCTGGGCCGCGTGATGGGCGGCGGCCGCAGCCGCCGCTGCCGCCGCGGCCAACTGATGCTGATGCTGGGCAGCGGCCTGGGCCGCCTGAGCCGTGGGCAGCTGCTGCTGCATTTGGGAAATCTGCAGCTGGAGTAACGTTTTCTGCTGATCCTGCTGCAGCTTGCTGATCGAGTCGCTCAACATCTTCGGCATGGTCGGCGGCATCTGCTTCTGCATGTGGAGCCCGGGCAGCTGAGGCGTGCCGCTGTAGTTGCCGGTGCGCATCAGCTTCTCCGGTGCGATCTTGTACTGGCTGGCCACCAGCTTGTGCACCGCGTTCTCGTCCTCCAGGAACATCTTCATGCGGATGAAGGGTTCGCGGCCTTTCTGGGTGAGCATGTGCCAGGGTTTCGGCCGGGCCAGCAGATCACTGACCGAACCCTGCGAGAGCCCCAGCACGGACTCGCCAAACAGCCGTTGGCTGATGGAGTATTGCGAGAGCGATTCCTTGACGCGCCGCACAATGTCCTCCGTGTTGAGGTTGTTGTACAGGTCGAACTGCTGCTGCGTGATCGGTGGCAGGATGGCTTTGAGCGGGCGCTGCTGGGTCGTGTGGTGCGGCGTGACGGGCGGCTGCGTGATGAGCGAGTTGGTGATCGACGCCATGCGCTGCAGCGGGCTGGCCGCCACGGAGAAATCGTCCGTGGGCGTGATTGTCGGGGGCAGGATGCTGTTACCGATGGGGCTCGGGGCCGCCGAGGACGCGGTCGTCGTCGGCGTACACATGCCCGACGGTTCCGAAGGCTTTGGTTTCACCAGACTGAAGGCGCTGTGCTTCATGCTTTCGTCCAGCTCTTTCTGGCTCATGTCGGCATCGGACTCGGCATCGGATATCGTACCGTTGAGCTTCGAGGCGGACGATTGCTTATCCTTTGGCAGGGAAAGATCCTGGGCGGATCCACCGTTCAGTCCGGTCGCCGTGTGCTGCGATGGTTGCGATGGAGTCGACGGCTGCCCTGACGGCGTGGAAGGTTGCGACGGTTGCTGCTGCTGTTGCTGCTGCTGCTGGTGCTGGAGTGCCAAGAAGTTGGGGAGGTTGGAAATGTTGGGCATACCCGGAAGGGCAGCAGATGCGTTCTGCTGCAGTTTGGCCAGCTCGCGATGGTAGGCCTCGAACGCCATCCGGAGATTGTCGTCCTGCACGCGATCCATCGGTGGCATACCGCCGCTGAGGAAGTGTGGAAATAGAAGACTAATGCGAGAAGCGTTAGAAGCGCAATTCTACTAGAATTCAACTCTGATTGAGTTGCTTCGTCGACGCGGCATACTTACTTGGGGAACTCTCGCGGACTGCGCATCAGCTTGGAGAACTCTTCCTGGTAGATCTTTGCGATCTTGTCCTGCGAGATGTCGTCGTTGTCGTACTTTTTGGGTCGCCCCGAGCTTCCCAGCCGCCCGCTGAGATAGTCTTTGGAGAAGGGTGAGTGCACGTCACGGTTGTGCGGAGATTTGGAGTCGTTGTCACTGTGCTGCGTGGAGTCATCGAGCCCGCTGAGATGTAGCTGCTGTAGCTGATGTTGCTGCAGCTGCATCTGCTCGCGCATTTGCTGCTGATGGTGCGCTTGCTGCTGCGGCGTTGGCTGTTCGCCGCGCTTCATCATGGAGGCTTCGGAGAGGATTTGCTGCATGCGGTCATCGCTGAGATCCCCGTCCGGTCGTCCGTAGGATGGCATTCCGGGTTCTGCACCTGCAATTAGTACACATCTGTCATATAAACCAGCGACATTGGGCCACCCCGTGGCGTGGCTGCGGCGATGCAGAACCGCTAACACAACTCGCTACTCCCGAGTGAACCTGAAGGAAAGCAAAATGGTAGACGACAGAAAACCCAACGCCAGAGAGAAGTTTTTTAACTGCTGAACACGGCTAAAGATGGGCGTTACCTCGCCAAAGGAACATATCTTTTACTTGCCACATCCCCATTGCTCGAGGTCAATCGGGACCATCGAAAGAAATGGGTAAAAAATATTGCTCTTCAAAATGTACATTTTATGCGAACGTGAAGTATCATCATCATCATCATCACAAGCGTAACGTCGTCATCGGGTCAGAATCAAAGAGACGCTGCGACGAAGACGAAAAAAAAAAACGGGCGGCGAGCGAGAAAAGGATACTTGCAAAAGGCACGGCACATATGCAACGGAACGGTCGGAATATCCCCCAATCGTCCAATGGCGTAGTGGGAATGGAGCAAAACGATGAAGGGCATCCCTTCCTTTCGGGTATCGCCAGCCATCGTCGAAGCCCAGTGCGCCTGTCCCTCCGGCGGGCGGGCGGTGCATCAGCCCTGGCTCTATCTCCAGTCCCAATCTATATTTATTCGTTCAGCTTTTATAAAATTTATATCAAACGTCTCCATGCATATCTTTTCCCCTGCGCGTCGTCTCTTGTTCCGTTGCTCGCCGTTTTGCTTCTTTTGATTTGCGTTTTTATATCTGCCTTTGAAGCCCTCGCCATCATCGTTATGTGGAACTCCGCGCGCTGGAAGATGAGACGCGCGATTATGACGGCGACGGTAAGAAGCGATTAAGCAAAGCAAAACCAAAAACAAAGTAAGCGAGTAAGCGTTCCCCCCTCGGCTTTGTAAGCGATGCGTTCGGTTCCGAAAGCGAGCGCAGAAAACGTGCGGAACTAATTGGTATTTTTAATCGCGACCATAACCCTGCATCCTTTTCTTCGTTTGCAATTGCAACAGGGGCCTGGACACACTGCCATGACTTTATGGCGATCCAGAGCTCCACAGCTGACTTTGATCGATTTTCACCGATCGTTTGTGGTGGTTTTTTTTTGGGGTTGAGCAGCGGCCATTTTGTGCGGTTCGAAACTGCTCGAATCACTGCTCGATTATGGGCGCACGTAAGTAAGTGTGCCCGGGGCTGTACTTAAACGGTGGGGTTGTAATTCTTCTAACCTCACTTTATTTGACAGCTTTGTAGACAGTGTTGTTGTCCTCTCTGTGTGTGTGTGTGTGTGGGAAGGGTGGGTACGCCGGGGGTCAATGGGGTGTCATTGGCGTGGAGTTTATTTTCGTCGACATTGGCCCCAGTCCCAGAGAAGGCAAACGCAACAAACGAAGAACAAACGAAAAAAAAAAACAAGAGACCCCACGAGATGGGGATCATAAAAGCGAATACCTATAAATCACATGTCTCGTAAAAAGTCGATTCTTCTGCAGAGACTGGTGCTGAGACGACCACGGGGCGATGTCATTTTGCGTGGCAAAAAAGAAAAAAATAAACCCCTGGTCGAAGGGTTCGGCAACATCTTAACGATCCGGTGCGATGATACATAGCTGCTGCTGCTATGTGTCCTTGATCACGCGCCCGTACGAATCAAAACTCGATTCCGCGAAGTGACAACGATATTTGCCACCGGCTTGGAGATGCTTCCATTCGAAGAATCAATCAACCTTCAAGCCACCGTCTAGGGGCAGAAGCCCCGGCGGTACCCATCAAATTAGTCATTAGCGCACGCGAGGCGAGACGACCGACGCCGACGGGATCGGCCCGGCGCGCACGTAATTGGCCAACGGCACGCAAATCCCAATGCTGCGGATTGGCAGCATCGGTCTCTCTGTCATTAAACGGAAGCAGCAGCTCGGCAACGAAAATCACAAAGGCGGCCATGCTTCCAACTTCGGGCCCCATATTGATGAAGTCCCTCTCCCCGGGAGCGGGAGGGATGATGTTGGTGAGTTTCCGTCGCAGGAAGACGCAGGAGGATATGGGTATTGCGTGGGCAATCTTTCCACCCGGACCCGGGTTCCGGAAGATGCCATTCAGCAGGAGTCGTTTCCGATGAGTCGTTCAGTTGTTCAGCGATGGTGGAGCGCTCGGTGGAGTAATTATAGCGAAAAGTCTGTCTCTTCGCTGTTCTTCTGCCATTCGATGCAATGGGGGAAAGGAATCCAGTGTTTGTGGAAGTAAAATGCAAAAATAAGTCTCTTAATGTTGGTGCGATTCTGCCTCTCATTGGAACCCTTCGATTTTGCGGAAAAACTGTTTGCCCCGCGGTGCTGGTGTAATTTTTTTGATTGATTATGAAGTCTCCTTTCAGCCGCTGTCGAGGGCAGATGGAAACAAAAAACCCACGGCCAAAAACCGATTGCACTGGGTAAATGCTGGGGTTTCGGGTTTGGTGCAAAGATCCTTCCCGTTCATTGCTGAAAGGAGAGTTTGTTGCTTCCGAATGTATTCCCCCGGGTGGCGACGCGTACTAATAATCGAGCTGAGACATCATCACCGCAGCGATTGTGAATCGAACAACAACAAAAAAACACATTTATTTGATAGTAATATGGCAAATGCACCGCATCGCGTTGTCTTTTGTTCGCTTGGAACAATAAAGCGCATAAAGAGGGAAAACTTCCAATTGCTAGATTATCCCTGGGCCTCGAAACGCGCGTTGCGGTTGAAGACTGCGCCGATTTGTTTTTTGCTGTACGCCTAGGGATGCCACACGCAACTTCACGTCATGTGCTTTTTTCTGTTGTTGTTTATTCCCTCACGCTTCTTCGCTTCACCCCGAGGGCCCCGACGAGTTCGACGAGCGAGATTTGATTATATTTTTTGTTGTTTTGATTTGCCTAAGGGCGGGCACGTCGTCCTACCCTCGCAGCCAGCGCACATTCTAATTGAAATTGACAATCGAACGGCGAGCTCTAGCCGGTGAAACATTGGCGAGAAGTAATTATTTTGAAATCAGGTTCAATCAATTTTCAAACGATGTGTTTTTTTTTCTTTTTCAACCGCTCCGGGGCGATCGTATTCGATCGCTGTGTTTGCACTGCGTTAATAAGCGTGCCACGTGCCGGGTTGGGTTGGGATGTTGCTGGAAGCTGCTGCGGTCCCGCTTTTTCCGCACAGTGCCAGGTCGTGTTTGTTGGTGAACGTCTCATTAACAAATCGTTAGGAAGTGAGCTGCCAGAGTGCTAGAGTGAGTTCCTGTGAGGCAAACATAATTACAGCCAATTGAATGGCACCTGTTTCTTTGACGGTGGGCCCGATGGAACGGCGGAGAGGGCCGGCACAAAAAGGAAGACAGACAAGCTTAATGAGACGCATCCTGTTCCAATGGTCGACCTCCAAACGGTATCCAGCGGTGGTGTTCTGTCCTGGATGGCAAAAAGGTTTCGCATTTTACACAAACTGTACCGATCGTTCGGAATTATCACTTCATTAAGTTTTACATCGCAAGCAAACGGGGCACCTACATGAAATGATCCCGAAAATGTGTCGATGACGGGTCAGAGAAGACAACCCGCAACCGGTCACGAGCACGAGCAGTGCGCACCGTAAATCTGATTCCAAACGATCTAAATCTATGGCGGTTATGGTGTCGCGTGTACACCGAGCGACAGAAGCATCCGAACGCATCCGTGTGTGCAATTGCGGCAGTATCATATTATTACTAAATTATTTTTATTACCAAACACACACACACACACACCTCGTTCGCTTGCAGTGCCGACAGCTGCATCGAAACACGGCTCACCCGGCATTCAAATTCGAACGACGCTGTAAAATTTGCGTTCAAATCACTTGCCCGTGTCGTCGGTGTGCGCTATGCGCACGGACACTCCAGCGCCTCCCTGTCCAGCGCCCGGGGGGTGGGGGGTGGTTTTGAAATTTTAATTATGAGGTGATGAAATAATTTGAAAATTTTGTAATAATTAAAACCGATTTAGCAAACCAAGTTGCAAGCCCTTTTGCGTTGGGTGTTCGGTGGATTCGGCGCCTGATATGCCTGGACCGTCTTGCCGGACCGTCGAATGCGGGCAGCGGTCCGTGTGATGCGGGTGTCACTTGCAATTAAAGTGTCGAATGTCCTCCCCCCATTCGGAGAGGGAAAAGGGGAGTGTAATCGATGGGGGGGGGGGGGGGGGGGGAGGACACACTCATCGGGTTTAATTATTCGCTAAAATCTAAAATCTGTCCGGAAATCGTCGCCACTCACGCGGACCACTCAAGCCTCCATAATCCATCTAATTTACCACCCAACAGCTGGGTACCCGAACCCGAACCGGTGGATTAGAAGCGGGAACACTGACGCTCCTGCTGGAATGTGGCGGAATTTGCATTGGCTGAAGAATGGCAGAGCGAATAGCGAAAGACTCAAGTTCCTTTTTTGGATTCCCTGGGTGAAGGTCGTGGTGGAAACGGGGTGGTGGAGAGGATGGAAAAACATTTTTCCTGGTGGCAAGTTACGATAATTGAATAACTAATACCGCCTAATAAAAATAATCTCAACGGAATGGTTCTCTACGCAGAATGTGGAGCGGAAGGAGGACATTTTCTTGCTTTGTTGCTTTGTGTGGATAAACTTGCTATCAGTTTGCTGCGTGGTGCCGCCCGCGAAAATAAAAGGCGCGTAATTTATTCACCCTCCAATTTCCGATCGATCCGAGCGGGAGTATCTGTTGAGAGTCTCGCCGCGGAATGGGGCCGGAATTCGCACGTGGCAAACACTTTTCGGGTGGGAAAAAGAATCATTTCTTCATCGGCGCCGGCTGATCGGGTAGTTAGCCAAGCGCGCCAAGCGACGCCATGTGCGTGTGCGAGTTACATCAAAACCATTGTTCTTGTTTGGGAAGCTTTTTTCGGGCTGGGGGGAGCCTTAGAAGACCAACTTTGGAGGCGCTTGTGTGGAAAAAGGCGTCAGTTCATCGAATCCATCCCCCCCCGAAATGGGAACTAATTAATTCACTTTTTCGGAAGCGCAATGTATTGGATGAATTCGTAATTCGTGTGCTGCTGCGCGTCTTAGGCAACGAAATTATGGCGGCGTGGTTTCGTGTCTCTTTTCACTGTGGCAGTTTGAATTGATACGGTTGTTTTCCATTTTTTTTTGTTGCTTCTACATTGCCAAACACGGTACCTTTGTTCGGTGGCGGCGAAAATATGTTCTCAATGCCATCGGCGAGTGTGGCGCGCAAACAACCGCAACCCCTGTTATGCGTATTGATAAAGCGAACTTTACGACACTTTCCACCGGCGTCGACACTCGCACTCGAAGCGAAACTAATGGAAATATTAAACATTCATCCTAACGATCCGCGTACGGGGCGAGGCGAAACCATCGTAGGAGGCTTTGTCGAAGCAATTTTGTCGAAATACCAAACCCATCGACATGCATCGGCAATAAAAATGGGAAGCAACCGTTTTAACCGTCCCTTTTTTTTTTGTAAAGTTGGAGTTGGAGTTGAAGTGACACAACTAAAACACGAAAACGAAACGAAAAACGGGCCATAAATAAATATGGATTTTTATTAACACCGCTTCCGGATGGTTAAACCTCGCGACAGGGGCATGGGTAAGACAATTCTGTGTCGGAAAGGGGGATGGGGGTGGTTTTGGGTTGTCAATTGAAGCTGAGAGGATTTTCCAGCGGGCATGCAAATGTCATCGAGCCACTCGAGGGTGACGATTATGCCATTTTGGGTGGAAATCACATAAATTCCTTATTGAAACCCAATTCTTTCCGGCGCGAATGAAATAATAAAGAAGAAAAGGAATCCGCGCAAACACACACACACACGGGGCCCACGGGGTGGAAAAAATACAATCCCGGATATCCTCCACCAAGCTTTCTCCCGCTAGGGGGACCTTTCCTTTCCAGGCTCTTTGATATTTACTACCGTTTTTGCCGTTCCGTTCCACGCTGGCGTCTTCCCGTCACTCCGAAGGGAAGGAATATTATTATTAATCTCCTTTACCCGGGGGCCGGGTGTAGAGTGCGGTCTAATCTACATGTCAGTTGTTTATTACCTTTCCTTCCCCGGTTTCCCCCCCACAGCACACAGCCCACCGATGAGTCCCTCTTTATTTCTTCCCTATCGACGAGATCACTGGCTGTAAAATATTCGCGGGATACAGGTTATTTATTTCGTATTTATGCGTCCTCTTTACGCCCACCCACCACCCTCCTCCACGACGCTGTCGGAGGGGTGACATTGGTGAAATGTCTCCGTTATGGTAGGCATTATTTCTTCCACCTTGATTCGCTTGAGGGTGAGCATGATTTATACACACACACACACACACACACAGTGACACCCACACCAACCCGAGGAGGGGAAACCGTTATGAAATTGGCACACCCCCCCCCCCCCCCCCCCCCCCGGAGGTCGCGGGGAAATTGACGAAATTGTCACCGCGTTTTCCCGAACGAGATGAAGCAGTGGGTTTGATGAAATATTTTCAATATTTTCTCCGGCCCCGCCTTTCTCCCGGGCTTTCTCCTCCGGAGTTAGGGGTGGATTTTATTTGATTTTGTTCGCCGGATATGTCGACATAGAGACCGAGAACCGATCAAGGCAACCGACGCAGCGGAGGGAAAAAGGATGTAACGGTTTATTGAAGTGTAAACAGAGGGCTTTCTTTCCTTCCTTGGGCGGGCAATGATAGCGGGCTTTGAAAACGGCGACAAGGACGACCCGGGTGACGTCGTGATTGATAAATGTCATGTAATCAATTATCGTTAAGGAGAGCTAAAAGCTGGGCGTACCATCAAGAAAAGCGGGAAAAACAGATCCTTGATGTGCCACTTTTGATCTCGACCGTCTTTATTGGCGTGGGGGGGGGAAAAAACCGAAGCGCAAGCAATGACGGGGTGCGGGACGCAAAGAACATTGTGCCGTGTCAGGATGGCGCTGATTTATGGGCGAGATTCGGCTGTGTGCGTGTGTTCGGTCGTTAGATCGGCGATGATGAGTTCGAATGCGTGATTTTTCGATTTTAATTACCCGTGTGGCGACGGTTCTAAAGGCGACGGGTGCCGTTTTCACTTTCGCTTCGGAAATAGATCGATCGCGCAGCAGTGTAAGGCCACCGACACCGCACGTACCGCCGTGTGTCATCGAAATGTTATTAACCTTCCCGGGGCGGCATCAGCAGGCACGGATCATCGGCCCAGAATGAAATCGAATTTATAAATATGTCGTGAATAATTAATTAATGCCACAGCCGAAACCAGACCGCGCCAAACGACTACGGTTCGACATAAAGTCGAAGATCGTTCGTCCGATCCGGCCCGTCGTCTGCTGCGTTGGAACAATTTGCATCGGTTACGGTGCGACTTTTCCAACCGCGTGCGTGAGCGTGAGTAAACAAAGAAATGTCACTGGTCCCACACCCCCCGTCCGTTTGAGGGGTTTTTCCAACCACCGAACCGAAGGCTATGCGACACGAAATGCAACCGAGAGAAGTGCAACCTTCGGGTGACAATATATTTATAATATTAGTTTATTGAAATGTGTGATGAGGAAAAGCGCTTTGAGTCGCGCGCGGCACGCTAAGCAACACCGGGCGGGTTTTGGCCTCTACGGTTGGCCAATTTAAATTCATTCGTTTCGCGTGTTCCCCCCCAACTCCTACCCAGAACCACCCCGTGCACATTACATTGAAATCTATAGTGTGTAAATTTTGTATCAATGTTATAAATAACCCATTTCGCGGTACGCGGCGTCTGTCGTACGCAGCAGCAAACAACAACCAACCGAGGGGGAAAAAAAAGAGGGAAAAATACGCATGTTTGCCGTCACGAATCAGTTGCGATCATTTGCGATCCGTGTGCGCGAAACGAACACGCGCGCGCACACACATTGTGGTGGCGCGACATTCCGCGCGACATTTCCCGTTTTTTTGTGCCGATGTGCCGAGAAAAGCCACCGGATTCTCATGCAACTCCTCGCGCATTCTCCATCATTAGGACCCGGTGCGAGGATCGCACGAGATCAAAGATTAAAAATGTGTCCTGTCACATTATTGCGTTTAATTAGAATGAACTGAATTCACGAGAGCGTGCCCCCGGGTGTCGTTCTGTTCGTGTTGTGTGGGGGTTTGCGGGAACCATTAAATCACACTCCGATGTTGCTCTGGTTGGCACCTTTTTTCGTTTGTCCCTCCCATCGATTCGATTTATTGGTGACCTGCTTTCTTGGCTGTCGGAATGAAGACCCCATTAGAGTCGCCCTTAAACCACCAATTGTCCATCAGAAAATCGTCCAATTCCGTTGGTGGACATCGTTAGCCGGTTGGGCCAAGATGGGTCATGTCTGTTTGGTAAAATCTTTCGTGGTCAAATTGCCATTCCATTTCCCGACCGGGCTGCGCTACTTTACATTCGAATCCCATGTCCTTGTTTCCCCGTGTTCACCTTTGCCGTTGGGGGGGGGGAATTTAACAATTTTAATAATAAGCTTGTGGGGCTTTAAATAAGAATGGAAAATGAAATATGGCCATTGGAATTGCGAGAATGGTGGCCTCGGCCACTTTGGAGAACGAGCGGCCATCTTTGCCGAACCACCGAATGGGGGGTTGCATGTCTTCGGGCAATATGAACACGCTTTCCCTCCCCCCCCCCCCCCCCCATATCTCCCTCCTTCCCGGGGCTTTTAGTCCCTCCAGGCCCGGTACGAAAGGACATCGAAGGTAACGAAAAAAAAGGACACCCCAAGCGGGTGTAAGTGTGTATGTTTTGAAAAGTAACAACACACAATCACGTTCGAATATCGTTGGCCACTCCAAATGCAAACGAGACTCGGCACACGGTGATATCTGCTGCACACACACACTCCCCAGTACAAGATGGCGCTTCCAACTAATTAGATATTGTTTGCTTTTGACATGTAGCACCGCGGTGATTGGATGATTAATGCCACTCAAACACGCTGTTGTCCTGTGTTTTGTGGTTGGCCCTTCGCGCACGACAAATGACCAGAGGGCGTCTGATGCCGATAGGAATATTGATAGGGCCACCTTGGGTGGCCCGTGCTGTCCCGTCGAGAGACCTGCCCCGTCGAGAGTCCTTCCGAATCGAAGACGGGTCTTTTGACATCGGATTTTTCTAGGGGACCTTCTAGGGGTGGGGTTCGTTGATCCGCTGGGCAAAAATCCGAAGACGGTCCAATCGAGTGGTCACTGCTTGGATGGAGGGGATGTAAATGCGGAGAAAGGAGGAAACACACAATCGCAGTAGTTTGTGTTTCCTTTTTTTCTGTTTTTTTGCTTCTGTCCAATCCTCCATCGGGGTACTGCAGTGCCATAAAGTATAATTACAAGCGAACGGAAGGGAGCTCAAATGGAAGCGCCCGGCCCGGCTCTCCAGGATATCGATAGTTGTAAATCAAAAGTCCGACTTTGGCGCTTTTTGTGCGAAGTCCGGGAATGGGAGATGACCCGTTTTCCCTCTACCATTACCAAATGGTCATTGGAATTCATCTATCAGAAATCCGCACACACGCCGCGAAAGTTCCGCGAAAAGGGAATAAATTTCACATAATGAGTGTAATAAACAAATTAATAACCTGACCTGAAGGCTTTGCGGGCTCTCGCCCGTATGTGTGGGGAGTTTGCTTTTTTTGTACTCCTGCCCCACCCCATCCCCACCATTGCCCATGCCTCCATCCGTTCGTCCACCAGGACATCCATGCAATGGGTGCTTGTGGCACAGGAGGAAGGGAGGGGGCGCACATCCCTCCCTTCATGCTGGGGTGGGTTCCTGTTTCCACCTATTAATATGCAAATTGGCATGGAAAGCTTTCATCATTCTCGTCCAGCGGGGTCCATCGGTTGCGGATCGGCAGCGGTACGTAGTTTGTGACCGCGAACGAATCGAACCACCAAACCAGGCGAAGGCACTTGTGCTTTGCCTGACATTTCAACCGGAAGTAGCTCGCTTTTACTGTTTCGGTGGAGCAAAAGTTGTGGACAACGGGGCGGCACAAAATGGCGTTTTGTGCTCTGAACTCCTGCCCCGGGGGAGGGGGGGTCGTGACGAATTCGGCATCGTAAAAGGGCGAGGGAAGCAAAATCTTACGCCAAAAGAAATGTTTCTTTTCTGATTTATTATTTTTTTTTCGCTTCTTCCTTCTGCCCTTTGGATGTGCAAACTTTTGAACTAAGATTATTAGCACCGGCAATTGCACCGGTGCAGGTGGAAAGTTTTAATTAGTTAGTATTAGCAGGTTGTGTTATGGGAAGCGAAACGGAAGCTTCCTTTTAGCAAACGCAACCGTAAAACTTGTAGCGATAGTTTCTTCCGAGCAACATTTTTTTTTTTGGGGGGGGGGGGGGGGGGGGAAGGAGAAGGAAAAATACACTCATACACACACACACACACAAACGCAAACCCGTGCATTAACGAAAAATGCACGCGTGCGGCTTAAAGCTGGGCGCACTAACTGCACTGCCTCTCAGTGTTGCTGTGCGGCGCTTGTGACACGCGGCGAAATAGCTGCGATTTAATTTAATTAATTAAAATACTTCATCACTATCGCACTCGACGCCCCAGAATGGACCATGTGTTTCGATCGTTCTTCCTCTCTATGCTCCCCCCCCCCCCCCCCTCTCCCCTCTCCCCTCAGGGTGCAGTAATGGTGAGACCCGGGAGACGGTGGGAAATTGGACCCGATCTGATCCCAAATTCGCGCTTGAGAATAATTACACATTAATTAATACATTCCTCTTCACGCCGGACTGCCACTAAGTGAGCACTAAGTTTTTGTGCTCACGCTATATTTAAGCGCATCGACGACGACGACGGTGACGCCGCCTGGCATGCCAGCCGGTGGCGGACGTGCGCTCGTGTTTGAATCGCTTGTTTCCGCTGGTCGAGCATCCCGAGATCGACGCTCGTAAACTGGTCGAACTGTCCCGTGTACCGCGCGCTGATCGCTTGGGCAGAAGGTTACTTGGGTAAGGGGCTTCTAATCTCTGGGACCCCATTCCCCACCCGCTCCCGAAGACCCATTTGGCAGGGGGGCAATAAAATGAAATATATTCTTTTATTTCCCTCTACACACGCGGATCGGTGCCGGATTGAACGAATAATTGCGACACCGATTCTCTTCTGCCTGGCTGGCTGGGCAGGTGGCCAGAAGGTGGCCCAACGCTGATGACGAATTGGGCCCGAACGGGTGTGGTTTTTGTTTATGTTGCATTGGTGCGAGATTTTCGAGGCCCACGCCAGCGATTGTGAAAGTGGCCCTATTCGGCGAAAGGGCTCACCGATCACCGGTGCAGTTTTTCGGTTGAGCCGTGAGCAAATGTCAAACTCAGAGATCATCATCACCAGAGTTCGGTCTTGATGGCATTTGATGGCCGTACAGATATTACGGAACAGGGAACGGAACAATGAGTGATGCGAGCGACACATAAAAACCCTCAAAACAAGGTCAATCTAAAAGCGTTGCTATCTTGTTGCTGGCCTCAGTTCTTTTTTTTTTGTTCGCTCGTCAATCGACGATCGATGGCGTTGCTGTCGTAGAATATTTCGTACCAGGTACCAGGCGTCCGCTTTTTTCCTCGCTTTCGATCGAAATCCTTCGAATGCCGTCAACGCGAGACACGGTTGCGACCTCCAAAAGTTTTGACTCGACGGAATCGACAGCTAATGCTAGGCCCGGAAAACCTTAAAAGACGTTTAGATCGGACGTCTTCGGGTTTTTTGTTTTGATTAATAAAAAAAAATATCCAAAACTCAGCACATTGGCACATTGCGGAGTGGGTTTTTGAAAAATAGGGAAGCCCCAAACCCTTTTGGGCCAAAGTTTTTCGAATTATTTTGATTTCTTCGTTGATTGCTGTGCCTTCGACAATCGGGGGAACCGGGTAGAGGCTTTCGTCTGTGTTGGGCATGTTGAGGTAGAAATCAATCAATGGACTACTTGGATGAGGATGTTTTCGCAGGGAAGTCAGTGGCAGTCAGAGGAAAAAACAATAAAACCTCTAAACTATGAGCTATTTTCGATTTCAAAGTTGACTCCGAACCGTAATCGATTGTGACGTGACCTCAGAATACCCGTCTCGAAAAAAAAAGAAAAACAAATCCCTACGTCTTAAAGAATCGTTTCCAAAAAGGCGGTCAAAACAACCTAAGCGGGGGAAGTCGATCTTTCCTCATCGATTTATAGCCGAGATATTTTGTAGCAGTATGTACGCCGAGTCTCGAGGACCCGGCGATTCGGTCGTCGTCGTCGTCGTCGGTGGGTTTTTTTGTGCAAAAACGGGGGATTATTTGTGAGTTGTTGAAAAATGTTAAAAATAGCGACAGTTCGAATTTAGTTGCACAAAGGCAAAAGGTGCGCAGGCGGCCGCCCTCGTGGTCAGCGGGAGGGAAGGGGGGGGCGCGAAGAAGCTTCCCGTCGCCTGACAATAATACAGATAGGCATAATCAATTATTTTCCCATTTTCTTAATGCCACTGAGCACCGTCCGGTGGGGCGTAGTTAGCAGTTGTTTTCCGCGAGACACAATCACCACACACGCAGATGACAGCGCACTGGTGGATGGGGATCAATAAATTATAAAAACAATGTTTTCAACAGCCGGGTTGTTGTGGTGCGGCAAAGTCTTTTCATCTGTCGGTGCAACATTTTAGGCTAACGCTCCCGGGTCGTAACGCCGTTGCGGGACGTTTGCCGAAATAACTCACCGGCGGTGGACACGGTGCGGCGGTCGTCCAAGGATCCGATGCTCGTTTGACCGTTTTATCGCTCCCGGCTCCCGTTCCAGTCACTTTCATTTTCATTATTTACAATAATTAGCTATAACGTACGTGAGAGAGCGCGCGGGCGCCCGTTACGATTACGTCCGTTTGATGAGGTGCGCCGGTGGGACATCCTTGTGCCGTCGTGGAACGGTTGCACACGAGAAAATTGCTAAAATACGCGCGCTCAGTACAATGACTTTCGAACGGGACCCATGCAAGACGCGTGACACGCGGACGGCCAGACGGCTGGGGGTTTTTTGACATTTCTCTCTCGTTACGGAAGATTTAATTGCACCGCAAACGAGCGCAATAAAATGCGTATTCGTGCGTGAAGAATTACAATGGCAGCATCCAACTGCATGCGGGCCGTCGAGTTCGGACGATTTGGGTGAAATTTGTTTGTTTGCGCCGCGCTACGCATTTCCTTGTATCTCTACTACAAACGGGCGCGAACATTTAATCGCAATCGCTTGCCCAATGTTTGATTGTGCCGAAAATTTGGCTGCCAAATTGAGCCAAAAAAAAAAACCGAAAACCAAAAACTGCAATTTCGATTTGGGATCAGTTCATTGATCTAGAAACTCGTTTGATCATCAATACCATCAGTAATTCCTTGTGCTTTTTTGTGTTTTTTCCACAGGGAAAATATTAATTTTTAACCATTTCCCCAACTGGTGCGCCCGTCTCGCAATAATGCCATTTGATCTTGTTGAAATTCGAACGAACGAATGATGCTCACATTTTCGGCATTTACTTTAGCCGCACTCACACCACGGCCATTCCAGCATTCGCATGGAGAAGGAGTGCATTATCATGCAATTAAAGTCACATCGACGATGGTTTGAGGGTTGGGCATGAGTTCAACCTGTTTGACCTCGGCTAAGGGTTGTTGCGGATGCTCACAAAAGGACACAGAGCCAGGAAAGACAGAAATCTGTCAAAAAAGGTTTTTGGGAAGGGGTGAAGGAAAAACTTTTCCTGCCCACATTGGCAGACGGTTACCATCAGCAGCAGCATTACCGACTGGCAGCGGAAGCGGCCAAGTTCCACCCACCCCCTTCCGGATGCTTGATCCTTGACCGAAGGGGTATGCAACAAATGCGTGTTGCTGGCCGTGTCTGACCTCCTGTGAGCTACAATTACCCTGCATCGGGGAGCTGTGTGGCGTGAGATAAAAGAGCAATGATCGTCCCGAAAAGCGGAAGGAATGCAGTGAGGTTGGAATAACTTTTATTTAGTACACGCGCGCAGTATGGGAAGATGTCTTCATTTCGCTTCATCCCAGACGATTTCCAGCATCCGTCCCGTACTGTGGACGACCCCGGGCCAATAGTCACCTCGCCCGGACGTCAGGAAGGCGAGCAGCGTGTGTGTGGAAAGTTTACGATAAATACCAGTCGCAAATCCATATCCACATCCCGGGCACCGTAAACTAACGAGGTACCTTTTACTAGCCGGGTGAAGGTCCTTCTAGTCCTTCCCCTTCGGATCCCCTTCGGAATGGTACGAGATAGTAACGGGTAGTTTAGAATGTTGAATTTTTCCGGCAATTACGCTTGCGACCTTTCTCGCCAGCAGGAGGCGTGGGTTTGAGCACCGAAAAAGGATGACGGTGCTCAAGGGCACACTATCGGCACGGCAAAAACATTCAACTTATCGAACGCAATTAATTGTGAATTATCGGAAGATAAATGCCGTCCAGGATAGGGGGGAAACTATCACACCGATTAGACCCTGTTCAATGGTTAATTGATCGATAAATCAAGTCCCCACTTTCACGGGCAAAACCCCTCACGATTCGGAAAGGGGTGGGAGTTTATTTAAAATGGCCGCTCCGCACAGGAATGGATGCCGTTCGAGCAAACTGTGGAAACGGACTGGTGCAAAATGGCACACACGGTGCCGGGCACGAATCGGGTCGAAAGATCACTCATATTTGCTCATTGCATTACGCGTCGTTGATGATCGCACTCGTTGTGCGCTCGTTTTTCCATTCAGTTGAGCAAACAAAGCACAGTGCAGTGTGGTGGGGATGAAAAATCGCAAACATCTTGAGGGAGGGCGAACCTCTTGCGAACTGCTTTGGTAAGAGAGAGAGAGAGGGCATCCGCGCGCCAAATGAACAAATGACGTTTAGCATTAAGCATCATGCGGCCACATCAACTGACAGCATGATGCAGAACCGTTACCGTTGTCGGTGGCTGTGTGGCTGGCAGCACGGGAAAGCTAATACCCATGAGAACTTGCACCCGCAGGGCCTATTGTTCTGCTGTCATTTGATTGAACTTGTGGCAGTCGCGCTTGTCGTTGCTCCGCGCTAGCGTACGCTGGCAGGCGTTGCATCGCCAAAAGGAGCGAGCGAGCGAGCGAGGCAGTAATGATAGTAATCAGATTATGAAAATGTTTCTTAAAAATTTTCTACCTTCCCAACACACAGAACCACCCTCCTCCCAGCTTTTGACCTTCTGCCGGTGCCACCGAAAGAGCAGTTCGATAATATCTTTTGGTCGTTTCATTTTCTTTTGATGGTGGCCTTTTTATTTTTATTTCTTTTTTTGGATGGTATAAAATAAAGTGAAGATTTTTATTTCACCTTCACTGCATGTTGTTTCGCGCTGTGTGCGCACAAATTTCATCCTCCTTCCGGGGATCCGCCATCCGCTCAAGCGGGCTGTACGATCACTGGGGGGGACCGGGATCGGGCAACATAATTTATGCTTCATCATTTTCAGGCAGCGGCACACAGCCACACATCGGCGCATTTGTTTGTTAAAAAAGATTTATCATTAGTTTTTCACGATCGAATCATTTCTGCGTGCTTTGTTTTGTGCAATGGTGATGGATTGTAGCTGCTTGTTACGAGTCTAGTGGGGAAGTGGTCCCTTTTTTGGTCAGTCGCATAAAGGTGTCCGGTGTTGGGTCAAAGTTTAATAGCTCTTTAACTGTCGATAATTTCATCAGCCCTTTTTATCCACCGTCGTGAGAGTTCGGGGGTCCATGGGTCGACCAGCGTCAAGGGATGGACCGATCCAGACGATGAAGATGGGGCTACCTTGATTACCGTTTAATTGGGGACATATTTTACGAATCCTTAAATCGTAGATCCTCACACTGCGCACCGGTGGAGAATGCACGATTTGTCAACTGTCACGCACAGAATGTGCGTAATACTTACTGAGCGAGCAAGCGAGCGGGCGAGTGAAATCGTTCTAAATTATTCGGTCGGTCGGATTTTGGGTTGCAATTGTGAGCAACACTCGAAAAGCCCTGCCCCCAAACCCGTACTAAACTCCCGCACCCATACAACTAGAATGAATATAAATGTTTACCAATCATTAAACTGGCTTCAGTCCCTTGCAGAACTAACTCCTCCGAGCTACAACGGGCGAGCCGAATTGCCAAGGGTGTAGCTGAAGCAACTGAAATTTGATGATTTTTAATTTCCATCTTCTCGTGTTTTGGGGGCGCAAAAAGTTCCAAGCTCTCCGAGGCGAAGTTAATACCATGGAAAACCCTTGTACCCCATCACCCACCGTGCGAGTGATATGTTTATTTTGTTCTGCGAAGCGTAAAAATCGTTCGGTGCGCCAGGAACTGCATGTGTGCAAAGCTTGTGCCGTACCACGTCAATTAATTGATGAAACGAAAAAAAGGGTTCCTTCGAGCGGCGAGCAGCAGGGTGTGGGTTGGGTAAAGTTTTTAATCTTCTCCCGGCTCCGTTGCCCGAATTTTCCCCGGGACCGAAAACAAAACCTCCAGTAACGGAGGGCCTCATTTCCATATGTAAACACACACACGCACACACGTCTTGAGATGGCAGACTTCCTTACGTGTCATGGTGGTGCCGCCGTTTTGCGAGTTGTACGCCCGGAGTGCCCGAAAAAATAACCCCTCCCTTTCCCTGGAAAAACTCACCCAAGAAGTTGGAGTTCTTTTTTGCACCCAAGCGAAGAACTTCGGTAACGACCTCCGCCGAAAAAAAAAAAAAAACAAAAGCAAAAGGAGTGAAGTTTAATGAGCGGATTAGCGGTAATCGATTTTTCCAGCCCGCTACCTTCCGCCCTCACCCCATTTCCCCCCATTCACCCCGTTTTGTTTGGGGTTTGGTTGTTTTTTTTGTTTTGGTTTTTGGTGCAAAATAACCTCGTTTTGAAATAAAACAGCGAAATGCGCGCCACCGAAACCGATGGCAACGGAAACATTGGGCCGCAGCGCAGAAAAAGTGGCCGGGGTTGGGGGGCGCCACAATTGTGCGCCCCGTTTTCCGCGTTCTGCGTGGTTTTGCTGCCGTTGTCTTTATTGTGCCTATAAATTGCCTTTATCTATAATTTATTCAAGACGGCAATTATCGCTACACGGCGAAAGAAAGTTTCCACTGCAGGATATTGAGATGTTCGTGTACGTGTGTATCGGGAATGGATTGAGCCGCGGAGGGGTGGCTGAGCTAGACGACCCCGCGCAAATCCCGGTGTGTTCCGAGTGCGCACACATGTGTCCTGGAGTGGAGAGGGAAGGAGATTTTTCAGAAGGAACTTAATGACTTGAACAAAAAGCTGTCTTTCTCCGGACCCCGAAAGAAGCTGTGTTTGATGTGAATAATTGATGAATTTGGCCGTGTTTGCCGGGGCCTGCCAGGGAATCATTGTGCATATTTAAATTATCTCGATCGATTAATTGAACACGCCACATCCAAGTAGGCTTCTTGTGAAAACCCTCTTCTCTTGTGAGGGAGGAGTGTTGCTGAGAACGGATTAACCAGAGCCGAACCTGACAAAACTCCCCCTTTTCTTCCTCCCGGTTTCGGTTGTAGCAAAAGGTAAAGACAATTAATCACATTTTCAAATATTTGAACCGAAAACAAACCATCCATGAGCGCGCGTACGCACGGTGGCAAACATGACGACGATCGAGTTTCGGGACGGAGCAATTGGATGTAGCCGTTTTGGTAAGCAAAACCACTTGACAGCTGTCATCCGTCTGGGAGGTTCCGTGTGACTGTGTCCAAGGGAGCTTCTTGATAACGCGCCCCACCGGTTTACGACGAACGACGGATATCCGGACCACACAATCATCTCGGACCCGGTTGTTCGCTGTCATTGTTCAGACAACTGCTTCACATTCTCGTCCTCACACTCTCCCTCTCTCTCTCTGTGTCCTCTTGACAAGTTTTGTAGCATTTGTCTCCCTGTCTGGGTGTGGTAGTAATTATTGCATCCTGCATTGGTCTCGCCTAAACGTAGCGTAATTACCATAGCGACCATATCGACAGTTGTACGACAAACAATCGGTTTGTACAAAAAGGGGGACAAATCAAAGCGAAAGTCTCAACTGTCAAATGCTACCAATTGCGTCCGGATTGTACGGATTGTACACAAAGCATCCAGCATCAATCGATGCTGAAAAAGGTGCTCTTGAGAATGTAGAATGTAAGGGGAGTGTCCCGGGACAGCGGTGCAAGTGAATTTTTATGATTAATCAAAAGAGCAACTGAATTGACATTCTTGCCATTCTTCCGGCCCTGTCAAGTGTGCCGCTAGCGCTTGGTACAATTCGGGCACTTACAAAACCATTGAATAGCGGAAGTTCAAGCAAAAAGAAAAAAAAAACGGTACAAAAATGGAAAAGACAAACGGAACTGCACGGACTCACAATGAAATATTAATTATGAACCAATCGCTCGATTGGGCAAAGGGAAAGAAAAACTCCCCGGATCGTATCGTTTCGTTTCGCGCACGGTAGTGAAACTTTGCCAACTAAATGAAGGAAAGAGCATTCTGAAGTGGCTCGTGGGCCTTATGGAATCTGCCAATTTGGGGAAATTTCGATATTAATCCAGCAGTGCTTCACGACATCACAACGGCAACCCCTTTTCCCGCGGAGTCTCCATCTTTCAAGGATGGATCGGAGTTCGGGCGGTTCGGCTGCTAAAGACAAACAAACCCGCGTTTACCTTAAGCTTGCGATGCTGATCGTACGATTTCATCATCATCTTCCTCCGTGCATCCAATCAGCAGTTCCTGAGGATGCACTTTCGCGTGCCGAACGCGCCTTTGTTTTGTGCTGCTATGCCGAGATATTGCAACGCTCGGTGTAAGCTGGGCGAAGTTTTTCCCCATTTTCATCCGCATGCAGGGAATGCCGATGCAGAAGAATGCCGAGGCAAATTGCAGAAAAAAACAAAAAGAAAGAACCAGTTCCCCGGTTGAGGCCCTTCTTCGGAAGGAAACTTTTTTAATAAAACATTATTTATGCTTCCGTGATGCGAGATTCTTCGGTGGAGCGTCGTGTGCATACAGTGGCCCAATCATGCACCAAGGTTTGCGCTGGTGTTTTACGTACTTCCGAGAATTCATGAGCAGTTTAAACGAGCATCTCTGTTGTCTTCTACGCCATTTTGCTTTCCCCATCACTTATATCACCCTAGGCCCCAAAAACCCCCAGTTTTGTAATATCGTATCGTTCATCATTGGAAGTAAATCGATCGACTTACCTTTCTTCGGAATTAGGGATTTGAGCAGCATGATGGCGTTCTCGTCACACGCCCAGGCGTGCATCTTCCGGTAGCTGTCCCGTCCCTTCTCCGTCAGCTTGTCCCATGGTTTCGGCTTCGACAGCAGCTCCGACACGGTGCCCTGGGACAGCCCAAGCACGTACTTCGCGAACAGCCGCTGGCCGATGTTGTGCACGGACAGCAGCTCCCGGACGCGGCGCGAGATGTGCAGCGTGTCCAGGTTCTGGTTCGCGTACTTATCCATATTGTACCGCAGCATCTCCTGGAGCTTCGCCTCCATCGGATCACCCTTCGGGATGAGCGAGTCCCCGAGCCGGCCGACCATCGAACCCGGCGGCATCTGCATGTCGGAAGCGTCGGCAAACCGGAAGTGTCCCCGCTCTTGGAATTGAAACGGAAGTCCCTGTATCAGGTTGCCGGTGGTGGCCCCATCGAGACGGCCGAGCGCCCCCAGCGTGTTGTTGTTGTCCTCGAGCGGGCTCTTGGAGATCGACATGGGCGTGAGACCGCCGCCACCGTTCAGATGGCGGTCGTCGTGCCGCGAGGAGTCTTCGCGCAGTATCGGCGTGCTGGCGGAGGACGAGTTCTCGTGATGGCTGCTGGCTTTGTCCTGGTCGAGACCGGCGGCATGATGCGCCAGCGTGGGTAGATCTGTCGGGGGCGAGTTAACAACGTGATGGTGGTTCATTAGTAAGGCTGGATTGCGTGCCGCAGCTGCGGCGGCGGCAGCAGCAGCGGCAGCCGCGGCCGCTGCCAGTCCCGGTGGAGGTGGTGGCAGCTCGAGCGCCCCGCGGCGCCAGCTGCTGACGAGCTCCTCGCCCAGAAACGACCCAAACTGTTCCACGTTCTGCAACGGTGGCGCCAGGAACGAGTTCAGCCCGGCCATCGGATCGGTCGGGTTTGGCGCGGTGGCCGTCGTCGTGGCCACTGCCCCGGCGCCCGTCGTTGGTGGGGGACACAACGGTGCCTGGACGGTGCCGGAAGACGACGGTGATCGCAAGGTTGGCTGGGGAGACCGAGACGGAAGCAGGGGAGGATGCAGCGGGGGCTGCGGAGGCGGAGGTGGACAACCGACACCGGATGGGGTCGAGGAGCAGTTATTGTTAATTTCGCTCGAAGCAATGCCGGCGGTGATGGTGTTGTTAGTTGGCGAGTTGCTGTTAGTGAGATCGTGCGTGCAGTGGCGCGATTCGCTACCGGCCAGATCGGCCGCGGGCGCACCGGTGTTGCTAGAAGCGGTGACCGAAGCATGGCCGGTGCAGCTCGCGCTGATGCTGCAGCTGCCGTTGCTAGCAGTCGCGGGTGAGAGCGCTCGGATGGGCTGCGAAGGGGCAGCACCGGGTCCGGCACTGCTGTCACCATTGGCGCCACTACCACCGATGCTGCTGGGGCCGCTGGTAAGTGGGGATCCTACGTGCAAGTAAAACCCCGATAAGCGGCCAGAATGGGAGAAGAGAAAAAGAAAGAAAGAGGGCAAACATGTTTAAAAACCTTGCGTATGCCCTTGGAACGAGGGCAAATCGAAAGTGAGGGAGTGCCAAAGGCAAAGATAAATCAAAGAACTCAAAGAAACGTCAGTAGGATTAGACGCACATCGCAACTAAATGCACATCGAAAACATAACTATGACCAAAACGATAAAGAGACATTGAAAGTGCGGATGAGACCAAATGAAAATTGCCCCAAAATTTGGTACCTAAAGCAGTACAGGGTGACCCACAATTTTTTGACAGTTTCCCAAGATTTTCTGATAGCGTCCCAGGTATTTCTCTCTTTCTCTCTATTTATCTCTTTTTCTTTATTTATTCGTAGCCGGATAGTCTGTCCAGTATGCAGAAAGTTGATCTGGATGGGATTTTGGACTGATCCTGTCGTGTGAAGACCGGCGCCGATACCTATACATCACCGGACCGCTCCATTCAAAAAAAACTTGGTACGAATTCAAAAATATATGGAAAAACGTCAAAAAACCTCGAAACGAATTCGAAATTTGATGGAACGTAGTTAAAAAATTGGGGGACAAATTCAAAAATTGATGGGAAACTGTCAAAGAATTGCGGGATACCCTGTAATGTGAAAATTCTTCGATTCCTGTAGCTCAATATTGTCTATTCTTCCACATTTGATAGCTCGAACATACGTTTTATTAGTGATCGTTTCGTATTTTCCAATTCCATTCCATTGTTGTGTCTCATGATAGTACGAAAGCGAAGCGAAGAGGTGTAAGAGAGTGTTTTGGTGTAGCGATGGGAGGGTGTTGTGTGGAGCTGGTCTGAATGTTTTTTCAAGGGACAGCCGTATACTGTACTGCGGGCGGAGTGAAGAAAACTTATGTAAAACATGTTTATTTTCCCATGAAACGGAGGTCGTTTTGAATGCAACCCGGGTCGCTTCACCTCCCGGCGCGGTACGTGGGGCGGTGAGAATAGATATAGAAAACAGAAGCGATCCACTGTGTGGACGCAACGGTCGACGGGATGACAGTGATCGAACGCAAAACAATAATAACAGTGGCCATAAATTTCAATAATTCCATCATCGCGCCAGCACCCACGCGTTTCCTTCGGGGCCGCGGAAAACAATCGCCGCGCAATGCGAGAGTGTGTGTGTGTGTGAGAGAGAAATATGTTCAAGCAAGTGGGAACATTGCGTTCGATCACTTGAATCGTCATTCGAAATGAGAGATCGCAACAAAACGGCGACCCGAACCAAAAAAACAGAACCCATTCGAATTCAATGCAATGCCCAAGATCCAAATCCAACAAAGTAGGTGAGGTGCGTTTTTTTTTCTTTAATTCGCTTCACTGACAGCCACTTGACGGGTGGGCCAGCGTTGGCCAAGTGTTGCCCTCCGGTGTTGGAACCGGGCCACAAGCAGGCAGGATTGGTGGCAATGGTAGTATTATTCTGTCGCTATTTTTTCGCAATCGCGTGGGAGCGAATGATCATTCGCTGATCACTTTTCGGTGTTTGGCATAACAAAAACTGTCTACCCGCTCCCTCCCTTTCGGTCGCCCGAGGTGGTTGATTCTATTCTTCGGTTCTATTTTGTCTTACTAATGATGAAATTTTTATTAATCGCTTGTAGCCATTTCGTACTCAGTAAAAGGTGGCAAGGTGTACTCCCCTCCCTGCCAGCGGAAAAGTGTTACCGTTTCGAAAATTAGAATTAAAGCCAACATATCTTTAGCAGACGCTAAAAGCAACAGCACAATACTTAATCAATCCCGGTATGTTTGTGTGTGTGTGTGTGTGTGTGTGTGTGGGCGGCCGGGCGAAGATCGTAAAAATAAAATTTAATGCCCCAAAGGGAGCCGACGCAATCGAGAAAAAGTTGCGCCAACCAAACGCCCCGTGGGAAAACACAAAAGGGAAGCAATACCGTTCAGTTCGAAGCTGATCGCGATCGCGGGAGGGAGAACAACAACAAGAAAACAAAAAAACCCGGGCAAACGGTAGCACGCACACACACACCATATTGAAACAAATCCTCCCAAATACGCACCACCAACTGTTGAAGATCGATCTTTTTCTCTTTCTTTCGCGAGCAAGGAGGGGGGAAGATACACATCATTAGTATGTAAACATAATTAAGAGCCCCCGCCGACTCGGTGGATGCCTTCGGTACAGTCGCCGAGTCGCGCTGAGTGCATACTGCCGTGGGACCTCCCTGGAGAGCGACAGCGCGTTTGTTTACGCACGGGGTGATAAAAATATATCTAAGTAAAACAAACACACTTAATACATTAGTAATGAGCCCGCGAAAGGTATTATTGATTGCATCGATTCGGTGCGACTGACGAATTGCTTCTAACAGGTGTTTCGCGAAAGGGTTTCGAGGGTTTCCCCAATGCGCGCAAGTAACGGTTTTGCTTGGCAAAGAGGGTCGATTGATCGAGTGGTAAAAATTGGCGCCACGGTCGTCACACACATATGCGTCTGGGTGTGTGGTTCTGCGGGTTGCATTTTATGACCCACGCCACGTATGAAGTCTAGCCGTGCGTTTGCTTAGACAGATTGTATGTGCAACGTGTTTTTTTTTTTGTTTAAATGTTAACGCCACGAACGCGGCGCGTTCGTTTCGTCGTGCTTCGTATCTGTAGTTGGAAATGGGTTGAGTTTGAATCTAATTTAATGAGTTTACGATCTGACGCGACGCTGCCGACGCCGCCAGTAAGATAGAGTTATTGCACTGTATGATCGATGCGCCTCCATCGCTGGGTGAAGCCACGTTAATGGATATCGGTACAATGTAGGAAAGAGAGATGTATACTTGTTTGTGTGTGTGTGTATGTATATTGTTGTGTGAAGTGGTTTGTATTTTCGCTTCTCACATAAATGACTCATAAACAACATCGAGCTGATTGAAAAAGCAACGCGCACACGCACATTGCGGCCCACGTGGGGGGGGTGATTGTGAAAGCGAAGCATGCACCGGAGGGGAGAGGGGAGGGAGGGGATGGAAACAGATGACGAGTGCAGCATGCAACGTACGGGATGAAGTTTTGGGAAAATTTGCGCCATCAACTTACCTTCCGAGGTGGTCGACGATGATTTGATTGCCTCCGTTTGGGCCGCCAGCGCTTTGGTGCGTTCGAGCAGCAGCTCCTGGAATTGTTTCGACTCGTGGGACGCGCTCAGATCCACCGAGCGAAGCATGCTGCATTGGGGAATTTGAAGAAAATAGAAGGAGAAACAAAAAGAAGAAACACATTAAAATGCATCACCAAACGCAGCGGGTTCGGAGGGTTCGTTTACTGCCTATTTTTATGTGCACGGTGCCGGGCCGAATTTAACCTTTGACCCAGTGGCTCCACGTGCTGCGAGGCCACATGTAATCCACTGACACACATCCGTGGCGCGAGGGATGAAGTAATGCTGCCATGGGGAGGGGGGAAACAAAAAAACCCATGCAAAACCACAACAAAATCAGGAGAAATAAAACATAAAAAAACGACCAACGCTAAATCCACGCTTCCACACGCTCGGTGGGTAATTTCCCGGCCCCGAGCGGCAGTGGTCCGCTTTTCTATCCGGGCCGGATCGTTTGTTGGGTAAAATTCCAAACATCCCCGTTTTACAGGGAAAAATTCTTGTTTTTTCCCCCCACTGTTCCCCACCCCTGCGTGTGAGGAAAATTGCGTAATGTGTTTTCCACAATCGCACCGAGGAAAATCCATCTTCCGTTTTGGATTGAAAATTCGACATACCGGCATGTATGATAGGGGGTGGGTGTTTGGTTCCCCCTGGTTTTAAAAATCGCGCACGAATCCTTGCGCGTACGCGTGTCTGCGAAAGCGAAAGTGAAGGTGTATGTTGCGCACACAAACACACCAAAACAAAAAAAAAACGGAGGGAAATCAAACGTGGGCGGAAAATGCATTCACCGCAGGGAAGCTTCAATCCGAATAGGTCCAATGATATGATGGTGGTTTATGTTTTTGTTTACGTGTCGTTTTGGGGTGGTGTTGGGGTGGGATGGGAGGTCGATTTGATTGTGGGATGGAAAAAGAAACTGGAAGGCTAGCAAAACAAAAAAAAAACACCGTGTAGGAAAAACCCCTTCGGGTGCACCACAACACACAACAGTGGGCCTCGCGATTCCCCTCCCCGGGGTGGTGAGTGCGATTGGGTAATGAGATTCAAAAACGTGTGGCACACCATAAAACGGGCGCCCGGTTTTGGGGGGCTGGCCGGCGTTATTACCTATTTTCCTTTTTGATATCGTCAAAATCCTGCTGCTTTTCGATGCGCGACTCGAGCCGCACGATGTGTTGCCGCTTCTCCTCCAGCCGGTCCTCGAGCCGCTGGATCTGCAGGTTGTGCGATTCCTGAATATTGGCGATGGCCGTCCGCAGCCGTCCAACTTCCTCGAACAGGAGTGATATCTGCAAAAGAAAAAGCGGGGAAGACGCGAAGCCAAACAAGAGAAAATGAAACACATTTTAGTCAAATGGATCGAACGCGCGTAGAATGGCGTGGCGGGTGATGATTAATGATACGAGACTGTGGTTCCCCCGGCCACGGGGAAAATACCAAATTGACAGCTATCCAAAATGAAGGAGACAAGTGAGTGGGTGTTCGCCAAGGACGACACATCCGCTGCCGAGACATTTCCTCGCTCGCTCGAATGTGGTTTGGAAATATAATTTTCCGAAAATTAATTAATTTCCCGTCATGTCGTCTTTATTGTAAATCTATTAAACAGTGATAAATATGAATTGCGCCCGTCTTCGCAGGCTACAAATGTATCCCTAGTAGGCGGGAAAACACAGGGTGCGCAAATGTCACCGAAGAATTTAGCAGGCAAATCACACACTCTGGGCCGGTGTCAATTCGTGAACGAGCAATGCTGGGAATGCTGTCTGTTTAAATCGTTCCCGAATCCCCAACGCATCCCGGCAGAGCGATTAGTCCGAGCAGAACAGATTTACCATTCGCCAGGACGTTCTCGTCTGGACGGCAGGTAAACTTTACCCTCTTACAAGCGCCTTACAAATGGCATCTCGTTTTCTTCACCCAAGCAGGCGGGTGGTTGTGGTGTGGATTCGATACCACCGATTTGATCCATTAATTTTCAAGTCGTCCATCTCATCGAAGTACGATGGGCAATGGGTGTTTTCCCTTTTTCGCCCTCGCCTTCGCCCTAAAACCCCAGACCCCAGCTAAGAAGATGGATGCGATAAATCAAAATTGTAAATACGCTGCCGCAAATTTCTTCGTCAAGACAACGACCGCTGGTGATGCTCATTTCCGGCAGCAGAAATCGATCGACCCGTACCCGTGCCGTGGAATGGAAAACCGATAGCTGTAAATTTTATCCCGTTACCGAACCCCAGGGTGGCCAGACTAAACAGACAGCCCAAATCAAATCCTTATCACAATGGGAATGGAATGCCGGGCAAGACAAGAAACTATTTTCGATTCATTGTGAGGCGGGATGGATAAAGTTTCCCAGCTGAAACAATCCTTTCTTGAGGAGCGACACCAGGGACCGCCGCGGCAAGAAAGATATACGATGGGAAATTAATATTTTGCAACGGAAACACCAACGATCGACGGTTGTTGACGGAGATGAAGCTTCTTCGCTGGGGGAGTCGCTGGGGGAAAATAGCTGCATTTCCCGCCTACTGTGATTTCCCTCCCCGTGAAGGAAAAGCTCAATCACTCAGCTGGTAAAGCATTCGCAAAGATGAGTGTTTCCTGAGTGATTCCTATCTACCCTCCGGACTGCTCGCCCCAAAACGGCAGCCCTTGTTGGCGCTGTCGGCGCTGTCGGCGATGGAGTTGCGGTTTTTGGGAGGATTTCAAAGAAAATCACAGCTCACTGTCGCGGCAGCGGACGCCCGTGACGGTGGGAGGACCATAAATTCCAATCAAACCTCGAACCAGCGAGAGATATGGAAGAATAAAAAAAAAGGAATCATTAGACGGGCAGAGAAAGGATTGGGTTTTGGAAAAGGATTTGAGTCTCCAACTCCAACTTTTGCAGCTATGTTTTGTACACCCGCAGACCAGACCCGAGATAGCAGTTATTGACGATGTTTGGATTATTTCGAGCCAGTGACTCTTTCCTTGCACCGCATCACCACCACCACCACGACCATCGGTGGCCACCTTTCATTCGCAGCTTATTGTGGGGATTGTAACATAAATTTCATGTTTTTAAAATCGACGCCGGTCATAATGGTGTGCCGGCGCGGTTGGGTCTCCGTGTCCGTCTCCGGCGCACATCCGCGTCCGCACCGGAAAATCACTCGACCGGGATGATATTCTTTTATCTACTTCGGTGCGCCTGGTTTTGGTCGCTGGTCGCTGACGGTCTCCACGCGACTAGGGTGTGGGAAGCTATCGTACGGGACGGGTTCACGATGGTTTGGTTCGATCAACGCTCCTAGGCCGGGACCCCCATTTGACCAAGCGGAGATGAAATAATATTTGGAGATTATTAGGTTAAAAGCAAACGATGTAGCAGCGCTTTTACAAATATTGAATATCGATCTGGTGTGGTGGTTTTTTTTTTTGTTTTCGTGGTTTTTTTTCGAGGGGACTACTCTTTTCGTGTGACGCTTGATGATGAGCAAATATGCCCCGCCTGCTTCGATTCAAGCGAGATCATACGATCGATATTAATTACAGATAACCAGATGGATTTGTACGTCACCTCGCGGGTATAGTGGTCATTTGACAGGTGGTTTTGCCCTTACCACGCGGGCGGGAACTCGCTAATAACTTGCTCATACATTACGATTAAAGAGGCAATCGGGAGGTTTTTTTTTTGGTTTGCTGGTGTTGTTTTGTTTCGGGCATTTTATCGTTAAAAAGAAGAGCACCAGTTTTTAGAGAGCCAACATGGGACGTCAATTTTTCATGATTTACCCCGTTGAGAGCGTATGTCTGTTCATCGGATGTAACCGTTGATTAATCACTAGCGTCAGTGAGTTCTGGCGTCCATCTTTGAGACGAGTACATCCTCCGGGAGTGTGTAGGTGAAGCAGCGAGTAGTATATTGACTAATTTATGACCAACGGATGGATCTTTTGCGCGAGTGCCCACACATCGGACATTCCGTGGACCGTGGTGGCATCAGCACACGAGCAAAGAAGGAAAAAAACAAGGATATGGACAGTTTGGAGCGTCAATTTATTTTCATTACGCCTGGCTTCGTACGTGTGTGGGGAGCACGGGACGTGCGCGACCATTGAGAAGTGACACAGATTTCCTCTTTCACACTGTGACCGAATCATAAAAATCTTCTCGTCACCGGCAAGGATCTCCCCAAGAGACAGGACCTAGGGCTGCGGGATTTCTAATCCAGATCAACTGGCCGGGATGGTCGGGACGGTTCTTTACGAATGCGGGCGAAAGATGGCGAACGTTGCCCAATGTCCCCCTGTCGTCAGTTCGTCATGTGGGAAAGGTAGATTCGGTGCTTTTAGTAAGAGCATAGTTAAAGGCAGAAAACCGGAGGAGGGTGGAAAAAAAAGGTAACAAACATTTTTGACGAACATCCTCGAAACGGTTCGAACGAACGGAACGTGTTCTGTAATCCTTTCGGTTGTGCGGATTTTTTTTTTGTTCCAACCTTTTTCAGCTCGTGCTCCGAGTTTGAGCTTCTGGTGAAAATTCGTCTTTTCGTTGCGTCCAAAGCCCCACAAACCCGTGGAAAGCTGAATGCATGTAAATAGATATAAATTTTATAAATATACGTCCCAACGTTCTCGTTCCGACTGCGAGTGGAATGGAAAACAAAATCCCTGTGTGTGTGTGTGTTGGATGGACGGAACGTGGCCTCATCGTTGCGCTCTCAAGGAAGCGGACACGAGAGGACTCTTGATGAATCTTGATGTTTTGGGTAAATGGTCACCAAGAGGGTTTCCTGCCACCGGGGTTCGGCCATTCTTCGCCAGTGGGGATGGGTGCGTGCTGGGAGTCGCTCCGGACTTGCTCCGGAATCAATCCATTTTGCAAACGAAACGCAAACCTCAAAGGATGTGTGCTGGCTGTGGATGTGAGGCATTCGGATGATATATACCTCTTAATATTACCATTTCAAATCAGTCGACCGTTATGTCTACGGGTCTTTTTTTTTTTTTTTGGACGGTATGTACTTTTGGGGTTTTTCGCGTGTGGTTCTCGCCCGAGAACACTCAACCGCTCGCTGCAATCCATCCAGTTTCCGGACAAATTTTCCACCACCTTTGCGCGATACTTGAATGGGGGGAGAGGATGGAAGAGATGGACAAATATTATATATATTTGGCAACTCGCATGTCCTGAAAGGTTCGGGCGAGTTTGGCCCCGTGTCTGTGGCCCGGGGTTGGTATCATCAAGATTATCTATCATATTATTCGCTGAAGTTCGTGGTTTCGTGTCCCATCCTTCCGGTGTATCCGTTATTCCCGGGCCAGACAAACCGCGCTTTGTGAGAGGATTTTACGGTACGGAGGGTTATTTTTTTGTTTGTTTGTTGTGCGCCTCTGTCTCACGCGGTTGTCCTTTTCATGAGTGACATACCCAGGCAACGACATCTAGAACCACTCGAAAGGACGGCGGAAGGTGATGTAAACGAGATGACGAGGTGGTGTGCGTGTGGGTGAGGTATTGAAAAATATTATTTATTTGTACATCAATATGCCGCGGCAGGAGCGTTAGACGAAGACTCTCCGTGTAATGAACGCGGTACAGTACATACAAAAGGCAGGGGAATATCCTACCGCTCTGTGGGGTGAAAATGGGGTACCGGCAGTATTGAATAAAAAAGCCAACCGGCGAAGAGCAGCAAGTGTTGGTGTGTAATTAAAAATAAACTCCATATCGGCAAAAGGCGGCATCGCGGCCTCAACCGTGGCACGGGATGAACACACAGCGACGACATGTTTGAAGTGGATCATCGTAGGCAGTAGACTGCCACTTGAATTTTAACGACTTGCAAAAGACGACATCGAAAAGAGAGTCCACCCTTCACCACCATTCCCATCCGTGGTCGTTATCAATGCTATAGAAATTGATCCTCATTAGACGGATGAATCGAATGTTCTCTTTTTTTTCTCTCTCTCTCCCTCGTGCAACCAATTCTTCGCTTGACATTTGACAGTTTGACGCGGGTAACGAACGACGCTAAGTGGTTCTGTGAGCGCGATTTGCTTGACAAATTCTTTACGGTGAGTTCTATCGATATCGAAACATCCTTCGCACACTGTGGTGACTTCAGCTCGGGGAGGGTGAGAAATAAAATTTGATTGTGCGGACGACAGGGCGCGGACATATCATCGCATAACCCATCATCGGCCGGACTGAAGGGCCGTAATCGAATCGTTAAAATTCATAACTTCCACCACGCCGGTGGCCGGAGTGCACACACACATATATCGAGTGGCCGGTCAGTTTCGTTCGTGATTGAATTACAAATTTTTCGGCAGCGAATGGCGTCCTGTCGCTTTCTGTTTGGAGGCGCGTATGTCGCGCTCGCGCTCATGATTGAATTAGTTTGTCCGAAAAATTGCCCCACTTGCTGCCCCTAAGCGTAGTGTCGAAGAGGAGAAGTTTGTCGGCGTTAGTTTAGCATAAATGGAGCCGCCTAGTATCGTTTGGACGAGACAATTCGTAAGATTGTTGCAGCACATCGGTGGGAAGGAGGATCGCTTTTTTATCGCCTTTGCGAGCTTCGAGAATCGAGAAGGCTTGATCAGTTTTCAACAATTGTTTCCGGGAAAGATAAATACCACAAGCAAGTAATGATAAAGACAGTAAAAGTAGTGCAACATCGAAACGAACATTGACACCAGGAAAAGCGACTCCTTTTAAATCCTTTTTCGAAGGTATTGCGGAAGGTTTTTTTTGTGCTCCAAAATATTCCACATCCCCTTTGGTGTCTCGCAACCGACCGTCGTTTCGCGATATTCACGTTCGAATGAAGTGGCATCGGTATGCGGCATTTGGCATTTGAATGTACACGGACCATTGTCTTTCTCGCGTGTGCTTCCTTCCATTGCCTGAGTACCTTCCGTTTTCGGGTTTTTTTTCCTTCTGTGTGTTGTTTCTGTGTTCACGCAAATATTTTTTGACAGCAACCAAATAATCTATACCCTATTTTTATGAATATGTAGATGATATCCCTTTTCGCCCATTGGGCCCCTATTGCCTATTGCCTGGGGGGTGGTTTTGTTGTTCCATTTTTTTTTTCGAGCTTGGCGAAAGTGAATGAATGTAGAAACCATGCCCACGCGCGCTTGGGACGATCACCAAATTGAAAAATTATGTCCAACCACACACTCTCCCACATGCCGGTCGGTGCCATTTGAAGGAATGGCATGGGATGTGGTCGGTTTGCGTGTGCCTGTCTTTGCTCGCGATATCCCTTTTTTTGCGTACAACATTGTGCTGTCCGGTTGCTGGTGAGAGAATGATGACTATTGGCCATTATACCCATTTGTTGGTTCGGCCTTTTTTTTTTTGTTGCTTCCTGTTCGTCATCACAGAGACCTCACCGAATGATTAGGAAATGGACGAGGAACCTTTTATGTGTGGGAACAGCAACGGTGTGTCGCCAATGTTCCAGCGACATTGTTTAGGGGGGCCACTGTCGAATTCCTGCTAATGGTAGTACAACAGGACAATTGAAGGGATAAAAATAACCGAAAAATAATATCACCAAACGTATGCTATAATAACGCTGGATAGTTATGGGCGGGATTGATGGTTGGACGAACAAAACATTCGGCCACACAGGCCGCCGGTCACAACGGGCGGGTGCCAATTTTATGGCTTTGAAACGAGTAGCGAACAAACAGACAAACAAAACATGTATATAAATAATCACCCGGTAGCTCTATTTTGCTACTTTATTCTGCTAATGTGCAATCCAAGTAGGCATTGGACACACTATAAAGTGGGACGGTATGCAGGGCACAGTAAATAGGAGTATTTTTCATAAATATTCCGTACATTTGTTAGCATTCTCCATACGCACACAATTGTTTGGTCCTTTTCGGTTCCCTCCCCAAAAAAAAAAGGATCGTACTGCGTAGGTTTTACCAAATAAAAATAATGGTTTTTCGCTCTTGGTTCTGTTAAATGCTTTGTTTGCTCTGCATGCGTGCATTTGTGGTAAAAAAAAAACAAAAACCGGTATGTGAAGCTTTTGCAAAGAAGCTTATGAAGCAAAATGTAGCAGTTTTCCTTTTTCTTTTTTTTGTTTTTATTCTGCTGCAAAATCCCTACAATATCTGCAGTTTGCCCCAAAAACGATCCTCAATAGCTCATTCGCAAGTGTCGCAGTGAGAAAATCTCATATCTTGCGTCTCGCCAAACTGTCCGCACAGAGTGAAGCAACAACTGCCTGGGTCCTGGGTGGAAAATGTGTTCTTTTTATCGCGATTTTGCTTCCATTTTTTTTTGTTGTTGCTGTTGCTGCCTGTTTGAGGTTGAGAAATATTGAAGTGCGTCCATTGTGCGAACAGCCCACCGGTCAGTTGGTTGTCATGTAATCCTTTCTAATACTCGCACGCCTACATTTTACAAGGCAAAGGACACTGATCCTTTGACGCGGTGGGGGAAACACACAGCCATATATCATATCGCTTCGCCCATTGCGCCCGGGGAGCTTTGTGGCGTTTGATGAGCGGGGAACAGCGAAACAAAAAAAAATAAAGGAAAAAAAAGAGAGATCCCCGAATAATGGCACTTTTCGATGGCCTGACAACCCACCGAACCAACCGACAAAAGCAACAGCAAAAAAAAAGGACTGGAAAATTAGGGCCCTCCTAAAGCATCCGAAGGACACATACACACACAAAAAAAAGGGTTTGACAGAATTATGGAGACGCACGGTGGTTGAGAGGTTGAAAAATGTATAAGTAATAATCATTACCCGAACGCAACCCGAAATGACAAACGGGTTCCACTCGCAACACGGAGCGGTCCACCGGAACGGCGCGCAAAAACCGGGAGTGCGCGCATCTTGTGCGGTGCGGTGGTTATTGTTGGTTTGCTACCCCGCTTTCCCCATGTTCACCCACACGGCGAGTTGTGGGTTGTCATTTTGCGTACTTCCATTCCAGCGCAAAGCATTCTTTTCGCTCGGTCCCGATACTCGAGTGTGCTCGAGAGTTTGGGCGAGTTAATGGATGTGTATGTGGCTGTCTTTTTCTCTGTGTCTGTATGCTGCTGAACCCTTTTTTTAAAACTCAACCATCACCAAGCCTCCGAGGGGGCGAAAGCGATGGGTAACATTATAAAACATAAATTTATGCGCGTTTTAGAACACGCATGAGCATCCGTTCCTCGTCCCGGTCGTTGTCATAGAACCACCGCGATCCGAACGGTGGCGATAAACAACGGCAACGCAAGGAAGGGTTGGCGGGCATTACAAAAAAGGATGAAAGGAATCACCTTTTGCTAGCAAATATGTATGTGACATTGCTTGCGGGTGAAAGAGTTCCCGGGGTACGGGGAAGGCGAGCGAATGATAATATCGCCAAGATCCGTCATTGTGTCATATCAAGAATCGGTGAAAAATTGCCCCCCCCCCCCCACTGCAGCATTGTTGATGTTGCAGCATCCTTTTTCCCTATCGACGGACCATTTGCTTGCGAGAACGAAATCCATCCATTAATGGAGCGGCTGTGTGGCGTTTGTTCATTTGTGTCGGGAGCGCGAGAAAAGAAGGAAACCCGATTCGGCAGGACGGGAGGCCCCCACCCTCCGCCTGTCGATTCGCAAAAGGACTCATTATCGAAATGCATTCTCGTAATGGATTTATAGCGGCTTTGGTTTGTGGCGGTGCTGGCAAATGACTTGTTGAAATATATGCGACCGACCGCTGGGGGCGCACGAAGAAAATAGATAATAGCGATTTTTCTTGTTTTTCCTTCCCAACTCCAACTGCTTAAGGCGTCATTTCGCAGACGGTTTCCTTCCTGTGTCCTTCCGTACAACCAGCCACATTTCCATTAGGCAACGGTTGATTCCAAAAAAAGGGGGGCCCCCCGAAATTGTCCGATCGTTATGCCGTTAAGTGATACAAACATTAAGCGCTCTGTCTAACGCCGTTCCAGCGGTTGCTTTGTTTTCATGCTAGGTTCAATGCAAGGAGTCGAGCATCAATAATGATGGTTTTGAGCCTTGTTGCGTCGTACCTGTAGATGAAAAGAGGGGAACAAGAAAAGATAAAAGAACAACATTAGTTTATTTAGGATTTTTATACCGAGCAGAGCAGAGCATAAATCATAATTTGGACAAATTGCCTGCGAAACAAAACGAACCGTCCTCGTGCTCGTACCACCCGAAAGCATCCTCTATCAGATGCGTCACGAACTATCGGGTGCTTTATCTGATTTGAATAAAACACGGTAAACTTTTGCCGTCCCGCTTCCGTCCGTGTCGATTGCGTTTGGCAAATCGTATGGCCAACGATAATTCATTTAAAGTCACAAACAATTTTTAACCAATCGCAAACGCTGCCAAACGAGCCATGCCATGGAAAGGGCACGGGCAGCACGGGCGCAAGGATGCGAGTGAGGCGGACCGGGAAACAACAAAGTTACGTACGCCGGTAATGGTGAGTTCGGTACAATCCTAATCCTAACCTTATCTCCCGCATCTCGTATCCCGGGATGTGAAAACAGGAAGGGGCCCGCAAGGATGGCTGGTTTTCCCATCTTCATGTGCACCGTAAACAGGGACCGGGGACTACTATAAATAACCCTAACCCCGAGATACAGCGACTGCTAGTTGAAAGCTTAACCGGAGGCTTAGTGGAACCGTATGGTGAGGTAAAGATATTTTAAAATAATATTTTGCAGGATTTCAATTTTTAGTTTTCCATTCCACTCCAGAAATGACCGCACTGCCCTGAAGGGGGTGTGTGTGTGTGTTTTACGGTCGAGGGGTTGGAAAATCAACTAAAAATCAGACTCTCAAAACCCAAACGTCGTCAATGGGCGGGGAGGTGGTGGTTACGGTCCGTTTGATTCCCTGGCCAAATGGATTTCGGAGGATTCGGTGCTGGAATTTATGCTTTTCTTTTCATGCGTTGGCTTTTGGAAATGGCGGATAAAAGCGAGGGTTGGGGCGAAATTATCCTCGGGGCTTGTGTCCCGGAACCCGGCTTGGCCGAGAAGACTTGGGTCACTATTTATAGTCTTCCTTTGTTTTATTTTTCCTGGCGCTCCGTTGGCCGGAATCGATTGGCTGAATTTAATTAGAATCGGGAAAATGAACCAGTGGCTGCCCACTCCGAGGCTTTCTCTTTTCCGGTGGCCAGTTAATCGGAACAGATCTCGTTTTCGGTGCAAACCTGGAATTAACTGCCACGGGCCCGAGAGCGAGAGTGCTCTCCTATGCTCGATAATAATCTCTAATCCAATAATCATTATCTGGTGAAATTGGACGCTGCCTAGAACTGCGCTTCATCCTTGTGCGATCTCTTCTGTCCACCGCAGCGGTGGAAAATGGCGACTTTCCGATTGAAAGCAGCGACTTCGAATGGACCCTACACGAGGAGTAACCCCCGGGAGGGGCGGGAGTGGATGATTTAAAAATTCACTCAAGCAGATCATTGAGATTCAAGGGAGGAAGCGAATCCGATTGCAGGATTCCGGTGTCGGAAACCGAACCGCGAAAGTGGACGCATAAGGAAATCGACTACTTAAGCGTTTGCCACCGTCCATCGAACTGTCCGCAGGGCGAGCGGGCGCTGTGCGGTGGAGCAGGCAATTGAATTAATTTACTACGAAAGCAGATCATTCAATTAAGTCACGTTTTTCGCCATCCAACCGAAGGAGACTCAAGTCTTAGACGTTGTTTTTTTTCTGTTGTTGCTTGCTCGTTGTGTCCTTTTTGGTCGATGCTCGTTGCGTCTCGTTTTGGTTTTACGAGGACACGACTTGGTGCATGTTTCAATCGTTTGATACATTTTTTTCCCTGTTCAACCGTCGAAGGACTTCATTATTTACCGACAGGCAGACGGGTGTTTGGGTGATGTTTTTTTTTTTTGTTTGGTTCTACTTCCAATTGTCCTTGTCGGAATGAAAAAAAAGCAAGGCAAAGAAGAGGAAGGCAAACACTAAACCTACCGGCGTCCAATGGAGTGTGCATTGGGCGACCAACCAACGGACCAAACGCTGATCCCCTTGACGACATTCAATCATTACGCGGGGAGGGAAATTTTAGTACTACGCAGGGCGACGGAAAAGGCTAGGGAAATTGGAAAACGGTAATAAACCGGTAAGCAACACAGCGCTGCCCGCAGCCCAATAAGAAGAAGGAGCAATAATGATAATAACAACATTAAGTGTCTTTAATTGTTTAATTAGTGAAACGAAGCGTGAAAACGAAAGCCAAGCGTCTTGCAGACGCTGAAGGACGCTGCGTTCCCGCTGGTTTGCAGGGACGAAGCGAATCTTTAAAATGGACCCGAACAAATGGGAAAAGCAAACGGGATGAACCGGGCGACGGTCCCGGTCCAATCGATGGCGTTGGGGCGACTTTATCACTTTTCAATTAATATTCAAATTTAAGGCGACTAAATACCTAACGGACCGTGCGAAAATCGGTCACGGACCATTGGTGGCTCCCGTGGGCCATGATGGGGGGGGGGGGGGGGGGGGGGGGGTGGATGGACGATTTCAGTGGGCGAGAAATTGATTTCCTAATTCGATAAGATTGAGACGCCGTATGGAATCGCTACCGGCTGGAATTCGAAGCCCTGTTTTTCCTCCCCAGAATGAGGGTGAGTTCTGTCCAGCAGTGATGGAAAGGAGTCCTCAAAAGCATCAAAAGATGAGTGCCGACCAGTGGCAGATAGTTCATAAAATAGTTCATTTAATATTTAAATCAACCGGGGGGAAAAGTCTAAAAGACTGCCGCCCTGATGATGTTGCTCCCTCGATGGCCATTTCGATGACCGTTTGGACACCCAACCCTTGGCAACCGTCGTCGTTGTCGTCGTCGCCGGCAATCGTGGCTGAAAAAGGCGAAAGACAATGTCCTCGTCCGTCTTTCCGTACCAACTGTCCAGTGGTTACGAAAAAGTCGAAGAGTTGGTTCAATTTATCATTTCACATAAATATTATTCCGAGAGAGGTCCTCCCTCCATTGAAGGCAGTCAAAAAAGGGAAACGAGTTGATGTCGGCCGACTGGATGACTGAATGATCTGCCCAGCCCATCAGTTCCCGGTTCAGCATTTGAATGCTGCCGTCAAAATTGTCCTTTCCTCGAGGCCGGGAGGAAGTTTTGGTCCGAATCTCCGGCACTGAAAAGAAGTGTCAAAGCTGGTGAGGACGGACAGACGGACACTGGCAGGATGGCTAGTGATTTATAATATTTAATAATAAAATAAATACCAAAAAAGCGAAGATGAACCCGGAAATGTCCCCGTTCGGTGCTGGGGTCTGCTAACGTCTCCGTTGATCCGTTGGTGGTGGAAATGAAGCAAACAGCCATGTCACCACGGTTTGCCGTCCAGCGACGCCGCCTGGACATTGGGGAGTCCGGGCCTGGTGGTCTGGCGTACTCCACCCCGCAGCAAACCCTGCCACCCCCCCTCGTTGCCTCCTTCTGCAGTTTGGGTCGTTTTGAAAAAATCAATAACTCCATCCACCCCTTTCGCAAGAAGCAGCTTGTCGCCTTTTAGATGCACTTTCTCCCAGTTCTCCACAAGTTCACCCCTGGCTTTTTGTTTGTATTCTAGCGTGTCGTTAGCCGACCGAACTCACTCGAAATAGGGGTTGGGTTGGGATGATTTTTGACGAGACAAAATACAGGGCGAAGGGACAGATCGGTGCGGATTGAATAAGTGAGTGCTGGTTGATTTTTGGAATACAAATTTTTAGGAATTTTGATTAAAAATATTCCTCCACAACCCTCGGCGTTCGGTGCCATTTTGAATGGCAAAAACTATATCTCTATCCCGCGCAGCAGGCTGTGACATTTAAAATGGGGAAAAAACACGGCGAGAGTGGGAAGATGATAGTTTTTCGCCACGATAGTTCGGTTGGTCAGATCGTTCTCGTATTCAGATCAACGACCAATCTCGCAAAGTCTGCGGCCCATACACACACACAGAGGCAAAAAAAATGGATCCTTCCATTTGGAATGATTTTGCGCAGCAAAAAAAAAACCTTAAAATGCTAATTTTTCTTTCACCTCTGACACGGGCGACGTGATCGTTTTCTTCGCGCAAGAATCCTTCCCAAGGAAGGAAGCGCATATTAGTTGAAGAAAAAAAAATATCCGGAAGGTAAGTTTTTATTGAATAAAATTACCCATCTTCAGCAACACTGGCCATCCATCGCGCGGCTGGCTGTTGCGCCAAAAACGCCACCCGAAAGGATTGTGACTACAATGAGAGTTAATTAATGTAATTATGGCCAAACTTGTGCACAACGAGTTCGAGCACGTTCGTGCAAGAATTTCCACCCATGGGGAAAAAGAAATCGAACAGGGCTGGGAATGGGAAGATGCGAGTCGTCCACATCCGGGCGGGATATGACGCTCAACGTTGGACCAAGTAGTGATGAATTTAATTTTAATAAATTTACAACTCTCCTCCTTCAGGTGGGAAGACGCGTCTTGGTACGGTGCCGTCCCGCAAGCAGCAACATTTTGCTCCATGCCAGTTGTTGCAGGTGCAACTTTTCACGGCACCACGAACATTGGTAATTTCGATTCCGGGTGGCTGCCGAAAATCGAGACCGTTGACTTCGATTAATGCTGCTTGCGAAACGTCACGTCAGACGGCTGTCAAGTGCTCGTCAGTTCGCACGGTTCGTATGATTCCGGGCACCGACCGGCTGACTCATTCCGATCGATTTTATCTACGCTCTCACCCCCCCACAACGAGATGTAAAGCATTTCTGAAGATGCTCTTGAGATTAGCTTTCATCACACGCTCAGGGTTTGGCTGTGGTACGGAACCAATCGGTCCAATTCCAGCTCAGCACCTTTCAGCAAAGACCCAATCTCCCAAGCGATTCCCCCGCCCGTACGGGTCTATTGATATTGAAATCGAATTCAATAAATTAAGTCAAGTATGTGATGTATCTGTTGTAATTTATTAATAGAATTATAAGGCGGAAGACAAGATCCAATACTCTGCCAGTCGGTGGAATCGAACACCGGAGCTAATCGGTGATGCTGGTGGTAAGTGTGCTTGGGTGGAATGTGTGTAATTTCTCACCCACTTCTTCATCGCTCTGCCTCTCTCTCTCTCTCTCTGTGCTTTGCAGGAACTTTCGATTTCCTTCGCTGCAAACGACACGCATCGAGCGTGTTCTGTCTTCTGTGGTTTGGTGGAGTGGCTGCTCACATTAACATGTTGTCGTGTATCTTGCCCAGTCCAGTGCTCACATGGCTGGTGTAGCAAAAATCGAACCCATCGTCTTGTCTTGGCTTGAGTGTGGGCTCCAGTTGTGCCCGGAGTGAATCGGAATCTGCAAACCTTTAGAAATCCCAATCCCAAACAGTCAAGACGACGACGACTACTGCGATGATGATTTGCCGCATGAATCTTAGCCCTTCCTTTTATGTGTGCTCCCATCCCTCCTTACACCCGCGTGCAAGATATTCAAAGATAATACAATAAAATTGAATATTAATTGAATGATAAATAACGCCTTTGAATGGTTTTAGTGGGAAATTTGAATTTCTAAGGCAGCGTTGGGTTGCAGCGTTGGGAACCAAAACCCCGAAGAAGAAAGTGCCTAAGAATCGGAAAGCAAACGGCGTGTCTGGGCGGTTGGTAGACCCGGCGAGACGGTGCCGGGGGTGTTTCCCCGGTTTGGAATTGAAATGAATTACTAAACCAATTTATGAAATATATGCTACCGAAGCAGAAGCTACCACTGGCAAATAGTTCGAACGGGATAGCAGGCTGGATATAGGTGGCAGTGTGCTATGCGCAGTCTGTATGGCAGTTAAGGTTGGTTACATCGTCTCGACTGATGCACACAACTCAAAATGACAGCATTCGAGTGTACCGCGTAGTTAGGCGAGCTCGTCGTGATCGTTATGACAAATGGCAGTACCGTTCCGTTGGCAGTGTGCGTTCCGTGAGGCCGTGGTGCTTTGGGGGAAATTGGAATACTAAATTGATCGTTTCCTTATTTCGATAACTTGTTATGTACGTGTGCATGCGTGTATGTGTGTGTGTGTGTGCACATAAATAATGAATGGCGTTCTGTTCGTGAGTCCCGTACCCGGGCACTTTGCTGAATGAACTTTAACTGGAATAGATGGAAAATCATCATCTCCGACGCGGAGTTGATTGGGAGCGAGTACACACAAACACTTCCAACGTGCCACTGGCCAGTCGATTCGTGGGGCAGAGTGTGGGGTACAAAAATGGCCGACCGAGGGCGTAAACGGTTGGGTACGTGTTGTTACAGTTTGTGAATTGATATGTTTCATTATTATCAATTCAATGGTCAAACCGTTTTACCGTCCAACCGCAATGGTCCAGGCATTGTGTGGCGTACGTTTGGTCCGTGGGAAATCATATGGTAATGTTGACGCAGGAGGGAATTGAGATAAAGTTCCCAGTTCCCGCACGTGGAATTGAAAGTCTACTTGAATTGATTGGAAATTGTTGGGGTGCGGATGATGCTCGAATGTTAGAATCATTATCATTAACATTCGCAGCAAAACTTCTCTATTTCATTTTAAAGATGACAAGTATTGAGTGAATGACACCAAAAAGCGAGGGGGGGGAGGGAACATAAATCCCAGCTACTCGCAGTAACTTTTGGGCCGGATGCAATAAATTATCCATCATATCCAGAACGCTCGGGTTCTTCTTGCTGCTTACACACAAACACACCCGTCCTCGCCGAGCTCTAGTTTTTCTGCGGCAGATAAAACACCGGCCATAACATAATAATGAAGAAAAAAAAAACAACAAAAAAAAACAACCCAACATAAATGCATAAATTCAATATCATAATGACAGTGATGGAAGAGAGAAGGGCCAACACGAACGTCTGGAAAACGAGGGAGAATGTGAGGGAACAAGAAAAAAAAAAAAGGTTGATCGTTGCATCGCGTTGCATCATCGAATATGCAGCCGGGTAGTGCTGCCAGCCAAACGTCCCAAACGAAGAGCAGGCACAAAACACACACACACACACACACGGCGCGTCCACAATGAGGTGCAAGAAAAGGGTTCCCTGCTCCTCAAGGGAAATGTGAAAGAACGGGCCGGAAAATCCTATCGAATGTGCTCAATGTTTCCAGAAGGAAAATGCGTAATGAGCTACGGGTACGCCCGGGTATAGAACGAGGTCGCTGGAAAATGAATTATGATATGCATTTCTTCATAGTTCCCGTGTTTCTTATGCACTTTTTTATTGTGCTCTTGTGCGGTTCGCTTCGATCGCTTGTTCTTGCGCCGAAGACGTACGCCAAGGGGTTTGCTTTCGATTCGGTATAAATAAAATCGAGCCACGGTTCGACTTTCCGTTTCCACCAACCCGTGTTTGCTGTTGCGGTTCAGTTCATTTGGCGTTTCGTCGCCATAGTCTGCTGCTTTATATGCCGCCAGCCCACAACATTCTTCGCTTCGCGTTCGAGAACAGCGATGCAGCACCGCACGGGCCTATGCACTTTTTCCTTCGTCTTTGCCGTTCCAATGCATTTCCACAACATGCCTTGCTTTCTCTCTTCGCCCCATTCTCTCTTTCGCTCTATCTATCTGGATTCTTCGTACAATCTGACGCACAGATCTTTTTTACCCCGTGACGGGAACCTTTGCAAAAAAAAAAAGACAACCCCCTCCCCCCACTAAGAAAGGGGGCCAAAACATTTGAAACACACAGTAGCACACAAAAATGTCTCGTCAAGTGCAGCATAATTTCGCGGTCATGGCACATGGCACGCAACGAATGCATTCCATGTTCCAACATACACATTCACACACACACACACACACATCCCCACACATTCAGTAACACAAAACGACTCCACTCGTGGGACAGACTTTCTTCCTACAGTTATATATTTGCAATTGGTATCTTCTCGCGAACGGAAGGGTGGACTAAGTTTGATTTATGTGCAGTTTATTCCAAGTACGATAAATTATAATTTCTTCCTCCTACGGGGTACCACAAACCGAACGAACGTAAACCGTAGCTTTGGAATGCTCGAGAGCGTAAGTAGAGTGAAGAAAACAAACAAACAAACAAACAAACAAACACTCACTCATTCTCATGCCCATTCATCCAGATAAACGATAAAAAAATGGGGAAATTGTTGAATTTTCCAATAAAACAAAAAAAAAACAACAAAACACTAAACACTGGCACAGAACATCTTAAATCAAACGAAAACCCTCTAAGAGATGCATAAACTTCACAGTTTTTCTTCTTCTTCTGTATCATGACGAATATTCTCACCTCCATCATGGCCTGCTCTGTCGTTGGGTAGCTGCGGAAAACAGATTTTCCTTTGGTTTTTTATCTTTTTTTTCTTTCACCACGACCTGCGACGATTGTACACAAATAATTCACGCACGCACGCACGCACTCACTAGTTCGGATCTGTTTTCCCTCCCGATTAATAATTGCTGCACTCGCCGGAGAGGTTCGTCTCTTATTGCCAAAGCTCGTTGAAGCTGATTTACGAGGCGGAAAAAGAAACACACACGCGGGCGCTTTTGCTCACATATAGTGAAACGATCACGGGATATTCGGTCAGAAAAGCACGGCGCACCCCACACACACACACACGCACGCGTGGCCACCAAGAGGAGGGTAGCAGAAAAAAAAAATGCGCCGTTACCGAAAGCAATTGACGGTCGCAACACATACAACAAACACCTGCACTACGTTCGCGTCCAACGATTCAACGACCCGGTACCACCGCCGCATCACGGACCGCTGCGATCGAGCCGCGTGTACCGAAAGATGTGTTTCTCTGTGTCTGAGAATTCGTATTCTGATGTTGATTGTTTATTTTCCGTCAGCCGAACCCCTCGGATTCTGTTTTGTTGGAACGGGCTGTGAGCAGGCGCGCAATGCCGCCCGAGCGAGAGAGCGCGAGGTGCCGCGCGTAAGCGGGACGGTGTGAGCCGAAACCCGCCAGCCCGAGCGAGACGCAGCGTGGTGAGAGAACTCACGAGCGATTTTCTCACTATGCGCGCAGACAGAGAGCGCACGATGGTGCGGTGCATGTAGCGATCTCGCTCGCTTAAAATGGGGTGGGTTTTTCCCCTTCCACCTAAAACTACCCCGAAGGGGGTTTTGTCGATTCCGCTTTCGTATCGGTTTTCCGCACCCCTCAGCCGAACCCTCGTCGTGACCGCTTCTTGCGAGTTCCTGTCGCGAGGACTTCTTTGAACGCTTCCGGGTGATGGGAAGAAAAGAGCAAATAAAAAAAACAAGGCGATGGAAAACTCTTCATCCGAGATGGCTTTAATGTGGCTGGTCGCGTTGCCAGGGTAACTTCTCCATCGGAGTTTTTGGAGTTCGGTGCGGCCAGGAGACCTTGTAGCTTAAAGCTCCAATGGCGCATTCTATTGGAATGCGAGCAAACTGTGTTGTGTGTCCACCCGCTGTGAGACTCCACCACGTGAAAGCCTCAAAATAAATCATCGCGCTTCATTACGGGCGAGTTAATTTCCATTAGCGTTTACACTTGTCGTCGGGCGGTAACATTCGTCTATTTGTTCGGTGGCTGACAGCGAAGCAGGCCAACGGTGCGTTAGGTGTTTTCTATTTATTTTCGCTTGCTCGTTTTTGTTGCCGTTGCACCATCGTTGCTCTGCGACCCTGTGCGACATTGTTCCCGTTTTTGGGTCCAAATGACCAAACACTTAGGCCACTTATCATCGCCATCAACAGCATCACCACCATCGAGCACCGAATGGTAAACAGCTGTATCTCGTTTACGGGGCCCCCACGAGAAGCCGCTCGGGGTATGATTTGTTTTGGTGACTATTTGATTTGCGTTCTGCTAGAGTGAGGTTTACTTTTTTGTCCACCTCACCACCCCATCATTGCTCTATTTCAAGCTCTTATCTGAGCGTATCATAATCATAAAATAAAATCGTGTGGCCAACCGGAGGAGAAAAAAAAAACCCGGCGAACTGGCGCTTTTGTAAAGAAAAACGAAAAGGTAACAGATCGTAAGCGCGAGCCGTACAGCAGATAACACCACCGGTTGTGGGGATGGGGGTTGTGTTTTTCTTTTTTTGGTTGCATGTGTGGGTGGTGAACGATAAAAAATTCCACCGGCCAGACTGTTGCGCGGCCACCGAGTGAACAGCCACCGAGTGAGGGCCACCGAGTACCACCGAGTCGGGGAATGGGACAAACATTGCACGTCTGTTTGACAAGAGGAGTTAACAATAAATTTTATTAATCAATGTCACTTAGTATCTGGTCTCTTAAATGGTCGCGTTACGAGTCTTTTTCGCATCTGTATTGTTGCTTTTCTTTTCCCCCTTTTTGTTCTTTTTTTTGTTGGTTGCTGTCACACTTAAGCCCGCCCGTAACCCTTGAGCACATTGAACGACGACGCGAACGGAACGGAACGACTTTGAGTTGACGCGTTTTGGAGGAAGGGATTAATTAAACATTAAACAATTAACCGACACATTAACCGGCCTCACCGGGTACTGTCGCAGCACCGGGGTACCGATGGAGCAGCATGGTTGGTAACTGAATTTGATTTAATTACAACGGATTGCGCCTTAGCGGCCGGGTGACTTGGCGGGCGTTGCTGTATGCTATGGTTTGCGCAATTGTGATCCCAAAAAAAACAAACCAAAAACCCAAGAACACGGAGTCCAAAATGTAAGCTTTCCGAGTATTCCGATTGCACCATCATCATCGTTAACAGCCTCCCGCCATAATGATCGTGTTGATCGTGGACGGATTTACAGCAACCGTTCGTGTCGTGTGTCGCGACACTTGAGCGCACTGGAAGTGGAAACGGTTGTAAGAACTAACTGACAAGCCAGCGACATGGCTGTTTGCGTAGTGTTTCGTGCGTTTGATTTACGACCAAATGGACACGATCTAGCACGATTGCAGGTGCGAAATGGAATCGTCATCGTTGGAGGGGACAGCAACAACAAAAAAAAACGGAAGCATTTTATGCTTGAAAGGATTATACGGGCAACGTGATAAGCGGGTTTATCAGTAAACATTCGCAAATAGACTGTTCGAAGTAGCGGAGATGAACCAATTGCGGTCACGGATATGACCGTACCCGGGAGAATGGCAAACAATGACGAATGAAATTGTCCTTCTTTTGCTTGGTCCAACAAAATGGTTGCCCGTTCGATACACCACAAGCGGGAATGCGGAGTCATTTGGGAGAAAAACTCCATAAAGTTTTTTCCAAAAAAGTGGCAAAAACTTGCACAAATCACCTTTCAATTCCATTTGTTTCAGAACCGAAGAAAAAAAAAAACGAAACGACAGATCAGTGCCACATCAGCTTTCCATCTTTCCGCACAACCGCACAGCGCCATTGGGCAGGATTTCTATAATTTATTTTTATAATTGATATGCAAATCCGCATCCTCGTGCTCGTCTCGTTTTAGCGTACAATTTTCTTGGGAACCGCTTGAGCGGAGGAAAACAAAGCGACACCGCGAAACGGATCATGGTTTGTCTCTTGAGCCGCTTCTTCTTTTGGGTGATGTTGGAATAAAACAAAAAAACTTTGTCTATTTCCCAAGTCCCATTCCCATTCGTCGGTGTTGGGAGATTGAAGTAATTTCCAATTCAATACATATTCCATTCCCCACACACACACACAGGAGAGAACACGAGCTCCACCATACACATGGGAGGCAGCTGGGAGAACGCATGCTGTCGGGAAGGAACGGATGAAAAAGGATCACAAATCTACCACTCCGCGCGCCACGGTAGCACACATTTAATTTCCTAATGAAAAATATAAACAACGAGGACGTGTACGGATCTCATCTCGCCCGGGTTCGTACGTTCGCTTCTGGTTTGATTGTTTCAGGAGCAATGGGCACACACAAACACACTCTCGCACACCGTCTTGCCGCGCTGTCAGGCTGTCTTCATATTTTCCTCCACTGTTTTCCCCCCCCGAGAAGAGTCACCCAAAATGGGCAAATGGGTTGCAATGGTACCGTGCCGCGAACGGGAAGCAATATCGAAGCGAAATCTACATATCTACTACAGATGGGTAGCACAACAAGCACATCTCATCAGCAAACCTCCCCCAGGAGCGGAACAAGCGCCGCGAAACAAGGCGAAAAGGAAAAGATCCATTCACATATTTATTATATAAAATAATCAAACGACAATTGGCAATGGGAGGGAAAATACATGCCGCTTGTGGTGGTGGTGGTGGTGGCACACATAGAAAAACCGCGGCTTAGCCCTCTAACGATGCCTTGCCAATTCGAAACAATACCCGTGGAATGGAAATAACTTTTCCATGATGAGTGGAAGAGCTAAAACAAAACCAAAAACAAAAAAAAACACACACACAATACCCCCCCCCCCCACCCCCCCCATCCGTCGACTGGGACTCGATGTCTCAGGGAGTGGAAGAAGTGTTCTGATGGCAAGTGAAATGACACACCGTTTTGAATGGATATCCAGAACGGCACCGCACGAATGCCCCGCAGACCACCCAAGACCCTCTTTTATGCTACAGTATCAGAGCAACAGAGGATGACGATTAATGGAGGGAACTGTGGAGTGCGGAAGTACGGCCTCTCCTCCACCCCCAAGCCAACCAGCCAGCCACAAGCGGACAGAAAAGTCAGCTTCGATCGTGTGCATGGAATTTTCTTGTGCAGGGTAGTGTATGATTCGATTTTTAATAATTTTCCATCGTGCACACGGTGGTGGTGTGTAGCACCGTTTGGAACTTGGCTTTTAAGGGCCACGGAACAGGGCAAAAACAAGCAAAAAAAAACCGGGGAGGAAAAAGTTATTATTCTCTCGATTTTTGAAATGAAAAATCAAACCCATCCAATCGTGTTTGGGTGGTGGTGGGATCGCAAAGGACGTTGTAACGCCGTTTTGTGGCCTTACTCGCAATAAGACCGGGTGGATTCTTACGAGGACGATTTGTATATGGTTCCATCACACACACACTCACACATGAAAAAGGGTTAATTTGTGGGGTTTCGATGCGTAACGGTAGAAGGGTAAGGGAGGGGGAGGGAGGGGGAGGTTTTTCCGTATGGCTTTTTTGTTGTTGAGGAAATGAAGGAAAAAATACCACCTCAATCGAAATTCGTAAACTGTAAGACAGTTCAACTGTAAAGCAGAATCAAAGGAATCCATGAGAAGCATAAATGTGTACATCCCTACATTAGACACACACACACTCACACATTAGCGATGATGGGCGACTTTCAGGGTTGAAGGCCCGTGCAGCAGCACACATCAAAAGTCGTAATTCGTAATAATAAACATAAAAAGTCACTCTTCCGAATGGGCCGCCGGAGGGGAAGGTTGGAACAGGGGTGAGGGGACGGGATGGAAATAACCCTTTCCGACTGTGGCAAAACACGAGGAACTGGGGAAAATTCGGTAAAAAAAGGACAGGCTTTCCATGGCCGCCATGGGCAAACACGATCAGAAAAACTTCCCCGCACACAGAGCTATTCCTCGCACTTTATCCAAATCACGCACGCACACACACACGCATGAGACGGATGTGAAGGAAGCAGCTCGAACCCAATTAATAACAGAAATTTGAATATATAATTCATGTCAGCCAAAAATTGATGGAAAATTCTGCTGATGCGAAGCGGAGTCGTACATCTTCCTCGGTTGGCGTGGGCTGTGTGGCGGGAGGAAAATGGTTCGCCGCATTATATTTATCCCTCGAAGCTTTGAAATGAAAATTTAGACCCTCTTTGTGTGTGTATAGCGTACGCGAGAAGGGAGCATTTAAACTCCGTTTCCTGGAGGAGTTGCTAATGCTTGACCGGCACTGTCGCAGGCGATGGGTGCATTGACTCGTGTCTTTTCGCAAGCAATACTTTCTCTCGAGTGTTTGTTTAAATTAATCAATTTTCAGCTCCCAAGCAGTGGACAGTTCGGAAGTGATCCAAGCAGGCTGGTTGATTGAATTAAATCGCCAAAGATACAGAATCGATCGCGGTGTATGAACTCTCTGGACTGCTGGTTCCTCTGTTACGCCATCTGCAGCATGGCCTTCCAATTCCCACACGGCACGGCACCTAAGCTACTTTACATACATGCCGAACCTTATCAGATGGTGAGGTTTTTAAAAATTACATCCCAGCGCACCACGGTTAAGGAGTGAGTAATGGCTAAACACGTGGGGTCACACAAGGGCTCTCTCGCTTTTGAGACGTAATGATGATGATTCCCACTCATCAACCCTTGCACCCTTTTTTCGGTGGAAATATACACACACACACACGGGGACGAGCGCGCGCGCACCCTCGTATGCCTGAAGAGGGGTGACAGTTCCGAAAGGATGAAAAGATTCTGCCGATTCCTTCCGTCAGTTATTTTGCTCGTTGGCCGTGTTTTGTAGCGTTCGTCGTCGATAGTCGTCCTCCGGTGGCCTCTATCCCACCGTCGGATGCTCAAATTCATCGAACGAACAAGCGCCGATCGAACCGAACCACCCCACCCCTCCCTTCCCTGACCCCTCCAGCTACCCAAGAGCAGGAAAAAAGGGTTGACACATCGATGTCTGCCTTTTGTCCTTCGCCTGCGCGCCAAACCCCTTCGGGGCGAGCATTCGTGGCGGAGTGCTCAAAAACTCACTCACTCGCTTGCTGCCTTCGGTCGTGCTCACTACTGTGGCATTAATTTAGGATTTAGATTTATAATTCCTCCCCCTCCCGGTTGCCCCGATGCCCGCTGCCCCCCGAGGTGTTTCCTTCCTTCCTTCCATCCGCAACGCACAGAAGTTGCGATACGGCGAGGACGACACTCGAAGCGAAAGGGGGTTTTTCGGTTCCGTTTGTGGGAGTTGTGGGAAGGAGCGTGGCCATCCCCCCACCATCCCGACCAACAACCGTCTCTGGCCCAGTCGAATGATGATGAGGATGATGGAATATATTGGTAAATTTGGAAATTTTTCATTTTTCCAAGATGCGAATGCGGGTCGTGTTGTCGTGCCGTTGGGATGGGGTTGAGTCAAGGTTGGACAGAGGTTGCGGACGGGGTGCGGACGCAAAGGGGTTGTTGTTTTGTCTTTGTGTGTGGCAGGCCAATCGACGGAACGGGAAGAGCCTGTACAGGGGGCGGGACAGGGGGGAGATGCTTGATTTGTGCGAGGGAAGCTGGTGGAGTACGAGAAGCAGGAACTCTCACCCGTTCGTGGCGAATCGAGAAGAACCGGAGGAAGTGAAGTGGTTGAAGTTGATTTTGGTGAACATTTGGATGCTGTTGGCTGTTCGCAAAAGGATCTCCTTGTATCATCTTCTGCTCGATGTGTGCGCCGGATCCGGTACGTATGTTTATGTATGTGACTCTAGGGGGTCGTCTCTCCGACGACGACGACGACGACGACGGCGTCGGCTGTTGTTTTATTACAACTGATTTTTCGCCAGAAGCCAGTCAACCGTCAAGCATCCGTCGTCGAAGTGGGTTCCTTCCCAATTTTCCCCAAAAAACCCTACGCTACGGTTTTATGCAACGACCATAATTGGGGGGGGGTGTTTGGGGTGCCGACATTTTTATTCTCCCGGAATGAAGAGGACTTAATTGTGTTGCTCCGGTACTGCGCATCCGAAGGGTAGCGCACCCGCGGTAGCGCCCATATGAAGCAATGGGATTAAGAGACGAAAATTAAATATTACAAGCTCCAAACTCCAAAATCTCACACCACACCACGTCTCACACGAATCATCAAACACAGCGGACGGTTTAGCGACGGATCGTTTAAAGACTTTTGCTACAGAAGACAACACAAACCCCCCACGGGGGGACTTGCAAAAAGGGGTTGTGGGATCGAACCATTTTAAATCGGTTCAACACAGAACCGAGCTGGCTCAATGGAATCAGAAATCAATGGCATTGGGATTTGGGGAGAGTTCCTGCGATGAGCGAGCACTCGAACCGATTCTCGAAACCATTTGTGTCTGGGCGGAAAATTGTGCGACGGGGCCAATCTTAGCGCAGGAAGCATAATTTCATCAAGAATTATGAGTTCTTTCATCTTTCACCATCACGATCGGTCGGTCGGTCGGTCGGTGCGGTTGCCCGAAACGAAGCAGATGGAATTGCAATTTGCAACCGAACGAAAGAAAAACATAAATTTTCCCCAAAAGAAGATAATTTTCACAAACACAGAATTTATAATTAACAATCTTCCGTTCGCTCGCGCCCGTTTCCCACGTAGGGCCGCTGCTTTGCGAGTGATTCCGCAAGGTTTTCTCATCGCTTTTTCCTGCACCCGGTGCTGAAGGAAGACATTTTTGAGACCACCAAAGGAAAAAAAAACACATACAAGGAGTAAATCGTGTTTCGGCACGAAGCTTTGCCTGCTGTTTGTGGAGCCCGCGCGCTGTGTGTGAACCGCCGCAAGCTGGATCGATGCTTAATGATAAAAGTTTTCGGTGTAATTATATTGATTAAATATCGAAAAATGTTTGATGTTTTGACAGTGGGGTTCCTGTTTGTCTCGTCCCGGAATGACGCGTTTTGCGCGACACGGAAGACGGTTTTCCAGTTTAATCATGATAAAACTTGTTCTTGTTTTAATTTTTGATTGATGGATTATTGGAGCGCCGCTTTGGCGGGGGTATACGGGGGTGGTGGATCGAACTCGCAGCGTGGCCTCGTCAAACAATCGAAACAACAGTCGGACGACTCGGGGCGACACCGACTGAATTCAACCCCCCGGAAAAGGGTTCGAAAGCCGGAACGGTAATCAATATTTACGATTGACGACACGGTTCTAAAATCCCGGGCACCCACTCGCCCACCATGGGGTCAAAGTCGCTTTCTAAGCGCTTTGATAAGAGTCGAACCTGTCGGCCCCGCTGGAAAGGAAGGATCGGAGTATCGGGTTAAGATTAAGACGGAACAGTAGTCGGTCGGAACTTTGCGTTTACCGTTTTTGTGTCCCTTGTTAAAAGCATCGCTAATGGAGCTCGGATGGGGGAAGTTTTGCTCGTAACGATGTCGGTTTTTTTTTTTGTTTACTTTTATCTGGACTCCCCGATCCGTCGCTTACAAAAACTCGTGCTAATTCGTTCGAAACGCCGGTTGGACGGTTTTTTGTTCGCTGGCAGTGGTGGATTAAACGGCGCGTGATCTGAGAGCATGTCAAAGTTTTCCCTTTTTTTTCCACCGCTGTTTGGCCTTCCAGGCCAGAGATTTGACAGTAGACGAGGAAGGCTAGAATTCCCCAACAGAATGAATAGAGACATGGTTGAGTTTAGGTTGTAAAATACAGCCCACATGCAGGGTGTTTCTTATGGCAAACGAGTCACCCGACGTCCCGCGCGCGTTCAAACAAAGTTCAAGCGTCCAATTGTGCCCGTGGTGTCTCATGGGTTTCGCAGCAAAAACAATGGGTAGATTGTTGCTGGTGAAGACCAATCCTATCGAGCGCGCAAGAAAAACAACCGAGGATTTGGTGACGATATTTGCACAACGATTTTATTGACTCCATTTCCATCGTCAATTCGACGATCGCGACGAGACGCGACGCTGTTTGAACAGAAATCCACGCGGAAAAGCAACGCGGGCTGATGATTATTCGAAACGACAACAGCAGAAGTGAAAAATCAACTCGTTCTCCGTTTCCCAGCGCAGGAAAAAGAGTTACAAGCGCTCAAGGAGATGGTTAGTGAAAAGTTGGTCCTTCGAGTCGTTCGCTACCTCCGACGACTCTAACGAATCCCGATGGGATGGACGCAACGAGCGCACGCTTCCTGGGTCCCGGGTTGTCGAGTCGTTTTCTTTTTTTTGTTTGGCGCACGACTGTCATTGAAAAGGAAAATAACAGTAAAATTTAATAATCCAACCTTCAATAAAAGCATAAATCCTTATTCAACGAATGTATCAATCTGTTTTCCCATCCCCAATTTTCCCCGGTCCCATCGCAGGATGAGCGAAAGAGGCCACCATTCTGCTCGTCCCTAGCGGGGACAAAATATGGTGCGCTTCCAGTGTGCAAAGGGAAAACTTTTCCGTCTTTCCATCGACGTGCTAATTACCGAAATTTCAGAACCTATGTTCGTGGGGGACGATGATGAACGCAGACTTGCAGATGGCAAATAGTCGCGCGAGAGCCTGTGGAAGGCAGGAACGTTCGTTTTAAAAATTCGAGCCAAACGGAGCGAGAATTGCAAATTGACTTCCCCTTGTTTTGGGGACGGTTCGGTGCTGGAGTGTTTTACATCCGCTCCCCATTTTCCAGTCGGATTGATCTGCACGGCAGGGAAATTATCGAGTCATCTCCAACCCCAGCCGGTGCAGCCAATGCTTGACGATTGCTTTAAGCTTTATGGTTTTATGATCGATTGGCGTACCGAGCGTCAACGCCAGCAGCATGATCGGCACCGTGGGCATATGGGCGAATGAAATGTCACGTATTGCGCGTGTGTATTGCGCGGCCTACTTTGCTGCTCAACCAAGACCAAGAAAACCATATTTGCTAAACAAAACGATAAATTGTACCGCACTGGCGGCCAGCCGGCGGCGCAGCAACGCAGCTCAATTATCAGTCAATGATGGCGCCGTGCAGTCGCTCGCGAAAGCTTAAAACGCACCACCTTGCCCGGGGCTTTTGTGTGCGCTCCGGGGGTGGATTGATTTATTGTTTGTTAATTTTCTTAACCCCACACAGTGTGCAGTGTGCTGCCCGGGCCGGCTTCACCGGCTTCACCAGCACGAAACAAATCATTCACCCATATATACTCGGGCCCAACCGGAATGATAAGCCCGATGGAATCGGTTGACGGAACAAATGAAGGGAAAAACTGCGCTACGAATTATCACTGCCACACCACCAGCACCAGGTGGGGTTTGTTGGGGGGAGAGAGAGAGCAGTGGCCACGGCATCCACCCACGCTCTATTCGTCATGTTTGTGCTGCCGCTGACATCACTGCGACAATATAATTGGGGACAATAAATTAGTACATGATAATTTGATAACGTTCTGCTGCAATGATACTACGACGGCCGTGCAGAAGATGCTGAAGTTGATACAAACCAGGTTAATTTATGGGCACTCACACATCGGGGTTTTTCTTTGCTTTCTGTCACCCCCATCGTGCCGAAAAACTTCCTTTCGCATCATGCATCATCTTGGACCCTGTGGCGGTGAGTGTTTTCCACACTGGCAGGTGTGATAAAAAGTAATTACCCACAGAAAACTTCTCCCTGCACTCACTCCGGACTCACGGTTCGAACGGTTTATCATTCGGCAATCGATCTACAAGCTAGCGACTCCGCTAGACTTCGGTGAGGGAGAATGTGTCGCGAAACGAACATTCCAATGTCCAACCGGCCAAGAATTAAATGTAGCGAATGATTGGATAATTTGATTGGAATTATTTATGTACGAACACAAGCGCCCGTGAAAGCCGGGTTTTTTCGGTCCTGTCCTGGAGAAACTCCGACCACAACCCGGCTCCGGTACGGCACGGTCGGCTTTGCGGTACCACATTACAATGTTACCAGAAAGAAAAGCATCGTGACGAAACACGGAGAAAGCCAGAGCATGCCGTTCCGTTTATCGTCCTCAATAGCAAGCGACAGCTACGCAGCACATACCGGCAGCACCTCGAAAGGACTACGTCAGTGACAAAACGCAAGACAAACGAGAAGACCAAACTGATACAATGAATAATTACGAAAAGGATATTAATTTGATTTATATCTTACGTCATGTTTCATTAAGCAATGCTCACTCGCTCAGCGCTCCCGCTTTCTCACGCACTCTCACTGCTCACACTCACGCGTGGATGCACGTTTTTCATCCCCCGTCAGATCCTTCCAATGGGATCCGGTTCGGTAGCATTCCTTGCTCGTTGGTGTTCTCGTTTGGCATTTTTGGCACCGACAACAGCGAGCGAAGCGGTACGGAATGGATTTGTTTCCTATTTTTTCCACCCCGGTTTGCTGGAGTTTTCATTACAATTGAATTAATTTTTGGCGTACTTTTCTCTCCGGGGTGGAGATCCTGGGCTACTACTACACTGGGGCCTGATAATAGAGCCCGGGAACGCCCCGTGTGTCACGAAAGGTGGGGTGCCGGGGGGAGCGCGCACCAAACAAGGAAAACGTTCCGGTCGTTCGAACTGAGATCCGATTTTCGATGTTTACGCGCCACCAGCCCGGCCCGGGGCCCGGGGTGGTGCGAAGTGGCGAGGTGGATGCAGGATTTTGAAGGATTAGCATTTCAAAAACATCCACGCAGATAGCATCGCTGCAGTTGTTGCAGCCTCCCTCCCCCATTCCTACCCCTACTTAATGCCACCCCTAAGCGAACGAGCGAGTGATGGAATGTGTCTTGTCTATTCCATTTAAGGCAAACCACCCTGCCCCGAACCCTTTCGCCAATGCCATCGAATGTCTCCAACCCAGCGAGCGAGGATGCTGATAATTAGACTTTCGCAGGCGAGTCAGGCGATGGCTGATGAGGGGATGGCTGTTTGGTGCAGTTGGGAACCGGGTTGGGAAAATCGATTTTTGTTGCTTCAAATCTCGTCCCAGTTTTTCCACTTCCAGGCAAAACGAACTTCAACAAAGTCAGAAAATTGGAAGTCTTTAGCATCGAGCTCGTTTAGTGTGTGTGTGTTTTGGGGAGGGTGGTGGGGTGTTTTTCCCCCCCTTATGCAACCATTGCGTATCTTTCAATCAAACTGAGGGAGCTGTTGTCGAAAAGTTTTAACGAAAAAGGCGTACTTTTTTTGCTGCATTCTTAGCCAAATTCTTGCAAATCGTCGAATTTTTGACAATCGTGTCAAGCTCCTGTGAGCACCGAAACACACACACACACACGGTGCTTGCCGGTGTCCGCCGGGGTGCAATACGTATCGTTCGGTTTGATTGACACTGTGCTGCTACATTCCCTTCGAAAGCTCCACCGGGACACCGATTGTGCCCGGTTCGACAAACGTGCATATATGTGAGGAACAGGAAATCACCTATCGAAACCATGGGTGGATGGGTTTCGTTCTCTTTGCAACGATAAAAGTTTTTCCCCGGAGGCTAAGATGTGTTATTGTTTGTTCACTGGAACTCCACCGTCCCCACCGTGCGTTCGGCATCAGTTCAAACATTTCATAATCAAATTTGGCTTTCGTTCGAGCAGCCACCGAGCCGCGTAGCGAGGCCGGCAAAAAAAAATGGAAGAACAGTTTTCTTCGCGTTTTCACAAAGGCACAAATCTCGCGAGCAATCCATTCCAAATCGGCCGGCTTTAGTGCGAACCGCACGGATATGCGGGAGGATGTTTTTTCGATGCATGAGGTGTTCCGGTGTTTGGAAAAACTTTACCCCAAAATCCATTGCCCCCATTGCCAAAGCAGTCGATACTGTGTGGCCCGGGCCCGGGCTGACTGATGGCGACTGACGGAGTGACAGAATTTGAGCTAGTCAATCAGCCGTCGAAAGGGACGTCGAGAGGACGTTGGTGGTGGTGCAAGGTGGAATTGATTTTTAATTTGTATTCCGCTTGTTTCTTGGACTTGGGCCGCAGCGAAGGCGTACCCTCTGAACGGACTTATTGCTCCAGTTTACTCTAGCCATGTCACGTTGAATTCCATCAGCCGGGAAAGGAGTTTGGAGCCGGGAGGGGGGTAAAGAAGCCGGAAGTAATCTTAGATTAGAAATGGTCCTTCCTTCTGCAGGCAATTTCGACCCCGGGCCAAGGCCCAGTCCATCGTTGCCTGACGTTCGTTCCCTTTTTGTGGAGTAAGAAACCCATAACGAACCGTCTCAAACACGACAAGATAGCGTCGGGTTGGGGAATCCATGCCATCCTTCAGCGAGGTGTAAGGTACCGGGAAATACGTTCGTAGGGAAACGACATCAACCTACCGTTCGGTGGCAAGCAACATTCAATGAGATATAAATAATCTTTAATGAATTAAATGCAAAGACGAACGAAACCCTCCTTGTCACGGAGAATGGTCACGGTTTCGGCGCGACAAGATGGAAGATGGAAATTCAATAATGTTTGATTGGATGCTACATTGGGACACTCACATCCGATTACAAGTCGACGGCACTGGATCGTTCGCAGGCGAGAGATTTATTTAATCATCCCCATGAGAAGGACGTCATGCGTCATGGAATGGCCTGACAGACGATACGGGAATTAAAAACAAGGCAACTACAAGCGAGTGTCAATAGTCGCACTTAGCACGGGAGCGACACCACAAACATCGCCCAAGTTAAGCAGCTACAAATCTAAACCATTGCAGACCAATCAAGGCTGCCCCGCCCGGTTGAGATCAAAGATGATCTGCGGATGAGAGTCAGTTGATTTGGGTGCCTTCGTACCGGGCTTCCGATTGATAGGCTTTGCAAGAAGTACGCTTGCCTTGCGGGTCGACCCCGAATGAATATTTTTAATTGCCTCCCGCGAATACGAGAAGCCGTTGATTGTCGGCGGCTAGCGGAATCGAATCGAAAGTAATCAAAATTCAAAACGAGTAGGAAGCGCCGGAAACGCAAACTCAAACGTTCAAACGTTCCGCTCGTAACGGATTCCTTAGCGCCAATGGTAGTACCGCGCGGTCGGAGTTTGTTGATGATTAATTTGCCGCAAGTCGTTGGACAAGAAGAGCATCCTGCTGCATGGAAGGAAGGATGTAAATCGTGGTGCGCTATCGACCAAATGTTTAAAGAGTTTTAATTGTATTTACTCATCAATTGCGATAGCGCAGCGCAGCGCCGGCCAATTTCTCGATCCGCCCGCGAAACATTAGGTCGATTCTCGAACCACAACGAACACTTCCCTCACAGCGTAGCGGAATGAAGCTGTAAAACATGGCGAACTACAAAACAGTACGTTTATACGTCGAAACAAAACAATAAACTTCGAACAGCTCATTAATTACATTACAACTAATCGGATGAGAGTGTACGGGTTAAATGTGTCATAAAAATATCTACACACGCATTCACGTTCTTGCGAATGGTTTTTCAAATGAGTGAGTCAATTAAATCTAACAGTTCATTGGCTTCGTCGAATTGTCGAAAAGCGGTCGTCCGGTCGTAGTGAATCATCGCAGTCGAGGGTCGAACATTGATCGGTGCGAGGCGAGGCGTTAGGTGATCAACCTGATCATGAGATTGCGGCAAAGGTAGACACTGAGTGTGAGCATTTCGGCCAAGCACGCATTCGAAAAACGGCATTTGGTTCCGGTCGAGTGGAGGATCTTCCTTCTGTGATGTGTGGCCTGAAACCTTAGTCAACCAGAACCCCGATCGGTGCGGTTCTAAGAGGGAAAGACGGTGGGTAAGAGTGTGAGAGTGTGAGCGCGCACAAATTCATCATTAAAAATCAGCTCCCACTGAGCGATTGCGCTTGATCAATAAAAATTCTATTAATCTATAGTCAACGGTGCGGAAACCGAAGCTTCGACTGATTATCGGTGGAAACGCTCCAGAAGGAAGAATGAACAGTCGGGAGCATCGATTCGATTTCCACTAATTGCCGCATCGGTTCCAGTTCCTCGCGCACCGTGTCTGGTGGACGCGGTTTGGTGAAAAAAGAAAATTCTTTCCACTTCTTTCGCACAAACAACTTTGCCAACTCGTGGCGGTGCCCACGGTGCAATGGGGGTGGGGGGCGCAAACATCGACGGCAAAGTTGCAATTTGATGCGTGTAATAAATCTATTCCGCCATCGTCAGCTGGCCATCACACGAACTCGCCCTCCGCCTCCGTCAATTTATCCCGCCTGGACACGCAGCCCCGACCCACGGGGCTTCGGCATTTCACGAAAGACTTTCATGGTGCGGGACCAACTGGGTGGATGGACCAGTGAAGTGTGAAGCAATTCGAAGTATTCGAGAGGCATCACTCACTCGGACACGGAAGCCAGCCGGCCAGTAGTACCATCCAACCCTCAGTAGTGGAAAACCCCCAGCGAACAAACACCATTCCTGACATTTCTGACGATCGGAAAACGATCGTTTGAAGATGTGCCCTGGGAGCGCATTTCGCATTCGCGCGGTGCGGTTTTTCTCGGGGGCGAAAAGAAAACCTGGCAGGAGTTGGGAGGATCGATGGAAACGCCACGACGGCTACGGTTCAGCGATGCGATCGGATCGGACTATTAATCAGCCCCGGCATTGAAGGGGAACAACCGATACGCGGTTTTGGCGCTCCCCGACCAAGAAGGCTCTAATTACAGCGAAATGAATCGAAAGAAAGAGTCGAGAGAACAACAAAAAAAAAAAAAAACAACGAAAACACAAAGCACACACCTGCGGATTCATCGAGTTAAATGAATTGTGAAGCCACTCAGCCCGATGTGTGCGATCGTGGCTAATGATCGCAGAAAGCAACAAAAGCCAACGGGCGAAGAAGGCCCCGTGCGAAGATCGAAGTGCGTGAGTTCGCGATACGGGTAAACCCGTAGATCGATTCAACCCTCGGGGTGGGGGGGGGGGGGAGGGGGGGGGGGGAGTGGAAGAAAAAAACATTCATATTGGCAGAACATGCGTCCACTCCAAGCACGATCCACTTATTCATGCGATGAATTTATTCACCCTCAGAAGAAATGGGCTAAAATCGAGCAAGCAGGGGGGTGAGATTGAGGGGATTTTCCAGGTGTTTTATCGAAACCCCTCAAGCGTAACACGGGTCGGGCCGGGGTATCGGTCACAAGAGGTCCGGTGAGTTTGACCGTTCGCCAAAAACGCAAAAGCAAACCCCGGTCCCGAGAAAACGAAACACCGCCAACAACCGAAGGGTGATCGCTTGGTCGTCTAAATTTGCCCGTTCAGTCGACCCTCGGGCTGCGTTTTGTAACAGGGGGGTTGCGGAAACGGAACAATAACAAAAGCTTTTAACCGCAATTGTTGCTGACGGCTGGTCCGCGTCAGACAATGGCGGGCAGACGGGGGTTCTGTCCCGGAGCGCCCGAGCGGTGAGCATGATCGCTCCTGTTGATCTATCAAAAATCAGTCGAATGAATCGAAATAAAACGATCTTTCGCTCATCACATCATGCCGGTTGATGGTGATGAGCGAAAGATGGCTGGAAACGAAAAGCAAAAAAAAAAACAGAACCTGTCGACGGTGCTATGTTGCTGTCTGGTCGGATGTCTCCACTCACTGCAACAATTTATGCGCAATTGAACAGCGAATGAAATACTGCAACGATTGGAAGTCGATATCCCGAAGCACTCCACAAGCAAAGCAATCAGATACGCCTCATAAAAGGCTGCCCAAATTGCGAAACGTTGCAGTGGGACACAGCAGTGTTTCCCCCCGGCGGGAAAGTGACGTTTACTCGTTTCGCCTTTGCTGTCAGGTTCTTCATCGCAGTCAGAATTCTGTGCATAGAAAGTGGAACCAATGCAGGGATTGAAACCAAACCCACACGGACCATGGCTGCTATCGAATTGCATTCGATGGAGCTAATCGCTTTAATATCCCCATAGCATTGCTCAAAACGTTAACAGCTGCAGTGCAAACAATAGATAAACGCACCACCACGGTGGAGGTGAGACTTTATCAACCTGTTGTTAGCTTTGGGCCCAAGTGTCATTGCCGTCAGCTTCCGATAGCAACAAGGGTTCGAGGTGTGAGCGTTGGATAAACATTGTATCCAACGCAAAACAATCACCCCACTCGGTCTCCACTTCCACTTTCCAATCGTGCTGGAGTGTCGCCGGAGACACCGGCAGTTACGGATTGAAAGACACCAATAAAGCACATCAGTGCAAAAAGCAGAAAACTAAAGCAAAGACCACAACCACCACCCCTTATTGATGGGGTTTTTTTGCAAAGAACCCTCCAACCCAACATCCGGTCTCGTCTCCACCCCGAAAAAAAAATCACTCAAGCTTGTGTTGCAGGTTGAGGAAAAGCGTTCTCGATTTCAAACGCTTCTCACACGAGCAGTTTGCCATTTGGTCGTTGGTGCCCGCGATTGGTGAAAATTGAATGCGAAACTGAATACCTGTTGCCGGGTCGTCCCCCTTGGTCGATGTCACTTTGCAGTCGCTTCCCTGTCATCGGATGCTCCGTCGGGCGCTTGAAGCTTTGAAGTGCTTCCCGAGTGCACGGTATCGATATCGGTTTAGCACACTTTCCGGCGACCGGGCACGGCGTGGGGCAGGGCAGCAGCCTTTTCTCATCGAGCCATTTCGATTGCATATCACAGCCGAAGAAAGAAAACCGAAAATGAAACTCGCCACACAAAACAAAACGAAAAAACGTTGTTGCTGCTGTTGTTGAGTCACATGGTGCAACGGAGGGTGGGGTTTTCTTTTTTTTTTGCACCCTCGCCCCCGGGAGGAAGCAATCGATGCTGTTTTGCAAATTTACACTCTTCAAACAATAACCATCGAACACCAGAAAAAAGAAAGAAAATAGAATGCACACAACCACAGAAGCCAATTCCGGTTCCGACGGTTTTCGTTCGGTACAATCAACACCGGTAGGGGTTGATGAGTTTTTCTTTGTTTGCGCTCACTATGTCACTGTTGCGGACACGTGCGTTGGGAGCAACAGCAACAGCAAAAAAAACGAAGGCCCGAGCACCGACAAGTGGCGGTAGATGTCAATGGTTTGCGTACTTTGTGTTACCTCGCGGACGCGCTATCACTAACTAATAATAATTCTAACATGCTTCCCCGGACCAGAAGTCGCCCCAGTCGGGGTGGCTCAGAATATTCAACGAAATACTACCACACGTGAAATTCCGCCACACTGACACCAAATCAGCGCAATAGCTGCGTGGAAGCGTGACCGCTCTACGGCAGCAAAGGCTGCCCATGAATAGAACGCTCGTCGCTCGTCATGGGTGTCTTTGATGGGCGATAAGTTGGGTCGCAGTTAGAACACGTTTGGGGTGGGAGAAAAGGGGTTGTTTGTGCGACAAGGAGAGCTTTCCAAATTCATTGATAGAATTTTGAGTGACGAGCGTAGCGTTATCAACCTCCAAATGAGAGATCAATCGCGCTTGAAGGGCATTGATCACTACTGGACCGGTTAACTGCCCCCGGTTAGGTAGAACCGTTCAATTGATCTTTTAATTGAAGCAATCGAGAAAAAAAACCCATCAATTGCGCAATATTTAGCAATCATCATGCGCGATTATCACAGCAAGCCGCGCAAAACCTTTGCTTATTTACACTAAACTAAACATAAACATGACATTTTGTGGTATAGTACAAACAACAGCCACATTATTTTGTTTTTTGTTACACACATTACGTCCAGCAGTTTAGACGTAGAAGGTAGATTAGCATGGAAACGTCAGGAACGTCCAAAATTTGCCGATAACCTATCGGTTTCTTGCAGTTATTGTAGCGCAACGGGGGGAAAACATCAATAAAACCCTACCCGAAGCCGAACGTTGATGCCTTCGGAGCATAACACTCCGCGAGGTCATGCGAGCATTCGGGAACAACCGACTCGGACTAGATTCCGGACGCTGCGCCACGGGCGAAATGTCAAATGTCAATTTACGAGTCTCAACGCACACACATTCATGCAATTGCGCACGACACCACCCAATATGTTCGACATTTCGATAGGGAATTCGAAATTTTATTTGATTAGAAGATCAAAAGGTGATCGATGATCGATGAGGACGGCTCCGTCTACCGGCAATACAAGATCGCGTCTATTTGCGCCACGTCTGCACGCGTGCTACGCGTTCGAACGAGGTTATCAGGAACGGTTTGATGGTGTTTTCTGTTCCGAGCATCGAGCATCGACTATTTCCAAATAGGCTCTTTCGTCGCTGGTCGATGATTATTGATTGGAAGTGTGCGAAATGAATCGTTGCCCTATGGGTTGATGGACAGAAACGTCCTTCATGGTCTGTTTCGAAACTTTACTGCAAATGATAAGACTTGGACTTGAAACGCTTGGAGTTTAATTGTGGAAAGTCTGATTTTGCGTGTCCGGACGATACACCCCTCATCCGAAACCCCATCCGGTCAATTGCGCCTCCATTAGGGCTAATGATATTTTTCATTAGAAAAATAATATTCAAAATTGCGCTAATATATCAAACGTAATGGTACAGCTCCCTTCGGCTGTTCCCACCGCCACTTTACACCCGGATGAATAAAGCACGAATCTCCTCACCTGCGCCAAGGGAGAATGGCGAGAATGTATGGGTGCGAGGCGCCCATATTGTATTGTTGGAAAATGCTTTGCTTTTGGAAAATGAAAGAAAATGACACCACAGTCAATAGGCAAATCGGGGCCCGGTTGCGACAGTACTGGGTCGGAATCTGCATAAACATCTTCGCAGGCACCCGACGCCCTCGCTGGAGGATGCGGAATTAAAGGTTTTATTTGCACCAAATCACCTGATTACCACTTGTGTATCCACCTCGGTACGGCCATTTTTGCTAACGATGGAGTCACCAACCATACAGTGAAGGACTTCCCCCCCCCCACGTGGAAGCATACAGACACGGAATTCCACACAGTGGTATGGAGTTGGACGCTTGGAACACGTTGGCAAATTTGTCTTCACAGTTTGGGAGACTCACCTGAAAGAGGAGAATAAAGAAAACAGAAAATACATTAGACATCAGGATGGTTATTAACGTGTCCCCAGTGGAAACGTGGGGTGGAGGGGGGGACACACGGGGTCGGTTTTTTTTTTTGGTGTCGGGCCTGATGAAGTGTCGCGAGTGAAGAAACAATTTGCTCGATTACTTTGTAGCGTACGCGAAGTAATGGTCCTGGTACCAGCGCAGCACCGGGATTCACTTGCCCTTCCTTCTTTATCCAACCCCCCCCCCCCCCCCCCCCCCCCCCAATCTCAATCACTGGAAAACAGACCCACTCACAGCTGCCTCGTCTCGCAAACTGTTGACACAAAACAAAATTCAACCGATTGTGAAGTGCGAGAGTTTCCGTTTTCTTTTGCTATTTCTTTACATCCTTGCGCGCACGATGCCCTCACGTGTGTCGTTGTGACGGTCTTTTGTTTCATAGCCGGGTGCGGCTTCAGGTGGCGCGTTGGAGCTGGTGGAGGAAAAACCCCGTGTGCCCAAGTGCACCTATTTTGAGTGCAAAATCCTTCATTATCAATCGCAGCATTCGTGTACGCTTCGAATCCGTTTTTTTTTTGTGTGTGTCGTGTGGCGATTGGGTTTCGCACACGATCTTGTCTCTAATGAGTACTTGATAGGAAAATAGCGGCATTCACCTAGCGAGACAAACAGACGCCGGGAACGTGCCTGCCGGGCCAGCGTATCCTGAAGGTCTTTGCTCGCAAAGTTGCATAGGGAAAAACATGCAAATCTCAAAGGAGTGTTTCGTTTGACGTTCGTTTTTTTTGTTAGGACCGTGCTCGTGCGAAAGGTTTTCCACACTCTCGGGGGAAAAATAATGCACTACACAGACACACACACACATCGACAAATTGGGTTCGCGCGACACCGGGCGTTTTGAATGGATAAACCAGCGGCTAAAGAAAAGGAACGCTCCCGCGGAATGCAAAAAAGACCGGCTACGTCATTGACTTTCCGCCCCACTTGCTGGAGGATGCTTATTGTACGTGGGCGTATGGATGTCCCCCGGTGTGTCTGCAGTGGGTTTCGGTGCACGATTCGTTAGTTCGAATTCTTTGCAATCGCTCAAGGGTTGCTGTTGTTTGTTTTGCGAATGCGCTGCATGTAGTGTGTAGCTGCTTCGGATTAACAGTTAATACAAACTGAACACCGCTTCATGCCTGTTAATGGCATAGAGATGTTCCACTCATCCACGATACACACGCCATACACGCCTTTCAATGGTGCAATTTCTTTGCAAATGTCACACACGGTGGCAATGCAGTAATTAAATGAAGGCGAGATTTTTGCTCGGTCCGAAGCCTCCGGATGCCATTTCTTACGGGAGGGCTTGTTTGATTATTGCTGGCTGCACATCAAATCCGTGAAGAGCCAGGTACCGGGTCTTTTCAGTTCCTGGCATTTGTCAAGTACAGCAGGAATGTTTCACACAGTGTGTAAGCAAACGGATTTGCTCAAGAAAAATAAATACGTTACACTAACGAAATTGAATTAATATTCCAATGCGTTGGAACGTCGATCTGCCTAAGGAGGGTGGGTTTATTTTTCGCCACCAGAATGTATCACTGCCGTCCTCGAGTGCCACTCTGGCACTCACCGGTGCGACGATTGATGAAACTGAACTATTCAAAATCATGCAACGTTAACGAGTAATTACCATACACAGCTTCCACACTCAACGTGCGAATGACGTGTCGGAGTTACTTAAGAATTGCAATTGAATTTGTTTCCCAATTCAATGCTACAGTAGTTTGACACTTGTTCATCAAACTAATGAGCACCAGCTTTCATAGAATGTGTTTTATACCGTGATCGTACACGTAAAATAAATGATAGACTTAAAATGTCTTTGACCCTACGTTGTGTACATTTTTCCGTTTTTCAAATTACAAAAATGCTTAGATATTTGGAGCGAACCGAATAAGACACGTGCTCACATCAAACTTAAAACTCTTCTTCTTACTCTCCTCCTGTCACCCCAATCTGACATCTGCTTCTTGACAGGTTGGACATTTGACATTTGACGTTTCGATGTCAAACAGAATGTTTCGAGTTATTGAAATTATTGACCCGTTGCCTAATTGTACTCCTGGCGAGTGCAAGAGGCCCACACACTCAGGAGTCACGAGTGTGAAATATTGCTACTTTGCATCAGGTTTGGATGTTGCTAATTAACCTTACGCTAACCACGTTTTTGTGAGACATTATTGCAGTAGGCTGTAGAAATCATCTCTCAACTCAAAAGTAAAAGTAGCTCAGTAGTAGAACTACTAACACTGCCTTTTTGTTATCATCATGACACAGCGCTACACATTCAGCTTCGGCATCCGGAGGTTGATTTGGAAAGAATGAAATCAAACTCGGGAATTCGGCCCGAACACTCACCATTGAACCTCGAGGAACAATATTCGCAGGTATATCGATTTAGTAGCCCCTCCCCGGTCTCTTTGCCACCTGCATCCCTCTTTAAACCCCGAACTCTGAGCTCTGTGAGGTCGAATAGACCGCTTCGGGATGATCTTACTGTTCACCCGGCGTCGTTTCGCTCTCTTCAGAAGTTTGATTGCTGATGCCAATTAGCCTTCGGGCGAGGATTCGCTTTTTTGATGAATGAATCCTTTTTCGTGCCGTTTTCCTTCCACCCACCCAATCACTCCCCCCCCCCCCCCAAAGGGAGGGGAAGGATTGGAGGGCTGATGAAAAACAAAAGATATCACGAACCGAAACGGAACGGAACCCGGGCTGATGGCCATACGTGACGATTTTCAATGTACGCTTGCCCTTTTTTTTCTTCGTCCCACACACACACACACACTGGCTCGGTCTCGGTGGGATGCCACGAGGTTGGTAGAGGTTCATTTTTCACCGAAAAGCAGAAAAGGAAAATTTACATAATATATGTTACGATTTCATATTTTACTCCCTCCCTTCCTTCTTCCCACCATTGTTCAACACCCGTTTCACCCCTCTGTTCCGCATTCGTTGGCGATACTGTACGGAAAGTGTCTTTCCGAAACCCTTTTACCAACACAAACACACGGGCTGTGTTTCACGGGGGCCGTAGGCCGGGCGGAACATATCCTGTCTTCGACCCAGCCGCGCACTTGCGTGAATTTAGCTGCTTAGAAGAGGAAAATGATTTTTCATTTGTTTCTCGCTTCGATACCGTTCCCCATGGCCACCATGGGTAGGGTGGCACCGACGGACGGGAGATGGATTATTTCATTCCTCCAGTGAGCCACCGATCCTTTCCCACCGTCGGATGACGGTATTTGGTACGGGGGGCAAAACAAAATCCAAAAAAAAAACACCGAAAAGCGAAAGGAACGTACAGATATAGGCAAATTGTACTGCTCCGTCCCTCATCAACCTCATCCGGGAAAGTGGTCAAACGAAAAACGGTCAAATATAATAATAAATGTATGAATCGAGCGAGAGTAGGAAAAAAGCTCCGCTATCGTCGAAACAACATGTTGGGAAAGGGGGTGTGTGTGTGTGTGTGTGTGTGTACATATTTCATAAATTTTTGGTACGCATTACCGTATGATGACCATTCGAAAAATGCTAAATTACCGGGGTACCGAGGAGGGGAGGGATAGGGATTTTTCCGTAAAAACCGAACCTTCCCGCTCCCGAAAAGTGGTTACCAATGGTTGCCGGATAATAGCGTAACGCGTTGGTGCTGTGGAAAATATTTGTAGCATTAGAAACAGAAACAACAGGCAAAAATAAAAAACATGCTCCGACAGCACACAGGCAGCTCGAACAAAATAAAACTCTCGATTCGAAAGAACAACAGCATCGAAACCTTATCTGCCGGACTGCCGGTGGGTGAGAAAAGGAGAAGCTAGTTCCGTGATGATTCGAGCGAACGATGATGGGGATATTTATAACGATAAAATATTTATTGAAGTATTGTTGTGATACTGCCAAACTGGCTTCACCTGGCCGCTGGAACGTGTGGGCGAAAGTTGCTCTTCCGGCACCAGCAGCTTCCACCGCCCCCTTAAAAGGGGCCACTTCTTCGGGTGCGAATGAAATTTTAATACACGGACTTCAATTAATGGAGAAGAACAACAAAATAGACGCATTTGTTTCGGCTCCAGCCTCTGTCGCACAAAGCACCGATCCCCGATTTCCCCACTACACCTTTCCAAAGCTGGTGGCCAATTCTAGGAAAAAATAAAAACCAATTCCCCAATTCCTCGCAGCAGGCTGAGTTGGAGAAACATGGCTGGGTGAGGCAAATTGTATATTTTATTTACTTTCATTAAAATCCCATAACTCCCAAACACAACACACTAGGTGAAGCTTGGGGCAGAACAAAAGAAAGCGATCGGGTTGTGTGTGTGTGTGGGTGGGGGAGGTTTTTTTTTTGGTTTGCTAACAAAATTCGAACCCCGAAAAGGGTCATGTCCGGAGAAAGGATTTCTGGTGCTGGTGTTTTAGTGGTCAGCAGTGTTCGGTGTTCGTTTTTTTTCTCTTCTTCTTCTCCTTGATACCATTGTGGACCATGATGTCCAAAGGGGGGATGTTAATGCAGATCGGTTCCGCTTTTTCCGGGGACCAGTAACTCCCGTGTAACGCGCGGCATCTACGGGCAGATAAAACAAACAAAAAACGGACTAATTCCCGGACACCCAGGGCCCCTGCCTTTTTCGATCGTTAATTGTAATTTGTTTTAAATAATTTTAATAATTTACGCAACCGGAAAGGAACCCAATACACGTCCCCAGCGGTCGGGAAGGATTATTTCTCGAGCGGGGGGTGGAGGGTAACGCCGGAGAATTGTCTACATGTTTGTGGCTGCCCCATTTCAATGATCTCCCGTTTTTGAGTCCCCCCATCGTTTCGAATACCATCGCAAATGATGTATTGGTCTTTGGCCCGTTCGGTGGGAACCAAGCGCGGCTGGGCCGGCAGCGGGGATGCGGGGATAAATTATAAGACCCTTGGTGGAGAGGAAACACAACACACAAAAGGATAAAATAAATGCGAGAAAAAAGGGCCTTTTGCGCAAGGATTCGCGGGATCGAGACCGGAAAGGGGGTGTGGGCGCCATTACAGCGGAAGCACAATATCTTACATTTGTGGAAGGTTGCACAAGGTTGGTACGGTGTGTAATACAGCCTGCCAGTGTGCAGCATTGTTACAAAATGGCTTCATTATTTTATTACTGCGTCAGTTCGAAATTTATTTTTCCACTCCACTTAAATTGGAGAGCAACCTGCCGGGCGCAAAAAAAAAATCTCCTCGAGGAAAAATAAACCATGCTCCCGAACCGGGAGTCAGGTGCGGTCAGGTTGTGGGATGCGGTAGGGGGCAGATATTTATGCGATTTCTACGGAACGTACACGAGATTATGGTTACTCGAATTACATTGATCGTGAGGCTTTGTATTGTACGGGCGTATCATGTCCATCATACTGGCGAGTCCCTCACTCACGAATAACAAGCAGCTTTCGAGCTACGACTACTTCGATCTAAGCTGTATCTAAGGAGGCTTCTAAAAACACGCATGGTCCACCTACTCCGGGGAGAAGCGTCCATCAAAGCATGCCTTGGCGTATCCAACTCGAGCATCCAAATCCAACCAGAAACCAAAATCCACTCGTTAGAGGAGGCGAAAAATCCGAAGATTATTAACCTTCTCAGCTTGTTTACATCGAAATAAAAGCAGCCCCGTGACAGGCAATGGCAGCTGGGCAGCAAAACAAAAAGTGTCCTGGCAATTGAATGCGGAGGCGGAGGAATCAAACAGATATAATGCGGGGATGGACCTCATGGACAATGATGGCAGTCCCGTTCCTTCTTTTCTGTTCTGCAGCATGCAAGAGCAGTAGACAGTGGATCGAAAAATAGCGCCATGTCCAAAAACTATCCAGACAAACGGAAACACTAACTAACTAGCTTGGCACAGAGATCCGGAGGCACGTTCCTTCCAAGTCCCGCACTGGACTGGGATGAAACGAAGAAGGACATCTGATGGAACCGTATCTCCTTCATCTCGTGCTCCGTGCTCGTCTCCAAAGCAGCCTTCACTAATGCACCACAAGTCCACACCAAAAGTCCGTACTGATGACCGTACCGTTCTACCGGCAGGACGTCCTTTCCGACAATCAGAACAGAAAGAAAGTCGAACAGAATCGGGAACATAAGAGATCCGGGGGGCCAATCCCTTTCCCGTGTGTGCTGTGCTGCTCATTTTCCCGCACCCAGAACAGAAGCTTCCAGTTGGTGTGTCCAATCGTTGTCTTTCTTTTTTGGTTTGTTGGACGAACGCTGCTCAACTCTCGAATCCTTTTGATTGCAAATATTTACAACAATAATATTATAGCTCGACTTTATGCGAGGTGTGATCGGTTCCGTTGGGATGGGGATGGCGTTGTAAAGTGAAACCATCGCTCGGTTTCATGTCGAACAAAGAAGAAATCGACTGACCGAGCACATGACGAAGGGATAGTCAACTGGTTATGATGTCTCTGCGTATGCAAACAAACCATTCATCCTTCACGTCCGTCAGGGTCCGCCACTGGTTGGGTGGGGTTGAACGAATCCTTTCCGTAGCTGGCAAGCGCCAACGATTGGAAACAAATGAAACGAACACTGGTAACTGATCGGCCGGTGACTTCCCCGGTGGCGAGGGTGGAAAGAAAAGTTCCCACAAACTCTGGTCCGAATGCGGAATACAGTTTCGTGAGGGTTCCTCAACCCACGGAAAGCATTAGTTCCCTTCAATCGGTTCCGTGTCGGGTTGAGATTCTGCAAATGATGCCTTGCGGTGGTTGGTTTTTCCGGGTAACAAGATCTGGTCAAGATTGGGCATGCGGGACATTTTATGTCGTTTCGATTTCCAACCCTCCAAAACTCCCCGGTGCGGTATCGGTTGACCGGAGTCGGCGGGTGGTCCGGTCCGCAAGGGGTAGGCGTCCGGTTAAAAGCTGCCAAAAGTAAGCTTCTAATAAATATTGTTTCACTTGCTGGTTTCTTCTGTTTGCGATTTGTTCAAATATTGAATCCGGCACCGCATCATTGTGACCGCCCGAAACCGAATGTCTCCATTTGGACTGTGGTTCCTGGGGACGGGGGCGGTTTGGACGCACTCCACTTTGGCAGGTGGGTTAGCATTTTAACGATCCGGGTAGGTATTGTCGGGTGTTGAATTTAAGGGAAGCACAAAAACTTTCCAAACAAGCCAGATTCTTGTTTTTATCGATCATGTCCACTGCATCCCACTGGCATGAGGGGTGGCCAAGGCGTCTTTGTTGGCGTTCGTAACAGAGTAAACCGTCTTCTCGGCAAGATCGTTAATCGAGAGTTATTGGTCGCGAATGGTCGCACGCGGTCGCGTTTCGTGTCGCGCTTGACAGACCTGCCAACAGCTGGCCGATTAAAACAAATCATTAATAGTGCCATTAACCAACCTCCATCGGCTGCCCGCAGCTATTGACCGCAAGGGAAAGAGCAGCACGCATTTCGATTCTTTCGGCTGGTGTGATTTGACCAAGCGTAAAGCCAAGTGTAAATTATGATTTCTTTCTTTCTGTTGTTTGCTGTTTGCTGTTTGGCACAAACAAGAACGAACCATACACCGAATCATCCTGCTCGAATCGATTGTCGACAGTGACACGGCGGTGTAGGGCGCCCGAACGGTAGCGTCTCTGGAGACCGAAGATTGGGTTATAAAATCCGGAAGACGGCACGAGAAGGCATTGGTCGGATCACGGTGAGTGTTTCGCATACTTTAGACGCGAAAACTATAAAATCCTCTAATTGACTCTCGACGCCGGCGACAGCGGCTTCCCACGAGGTCGAGGCGATAGTTTCGCCCGGTCGCGGCGTCTTCTCTGTCGCAAAATCTTCGCCCCGTCTTGGTGTTTGCAACAAGCGGGATGAAATTTTGTCATCCGATCGATCCCGGGCAACATTGCAACCGTTAGACAAGACGCGGTGCGGGCAATAAAAACAATAATAATATGTAAAACAGCTATAAATTATAGACGAGCGGACAGATTTGGTCGTCGCCTAGTGTGTGTTTGTGTGTGTCTCGTCCCTCTCGCCCTTTTTGCTTTTGTTTGCCGCACGCTAAAAATAAGCATCGACCAAGAACGATGGTCGCGCGCCGTAAGCGTGAGTGTGTGGTGGTTGGCAGGCTGGTTACAATTTCTTCCTTCTCGATAATGGGAAACGGCATCCTACCTCGCGAACAAAACGTTGCATTTGTTGGCGACGAGAGGGCGAGAAGGGCTCGAATTATGCGCGACTACTTTCACCTCGCCTGCGTACGTCTTATTAGTTTCACTATTTGCTCCCACACAACCGCCCGTGGGACTCACAGACTCGGCGGTGGGAGACTAAGAACGCGACAGCCGACTGCCTAAATCACACATATCCCCCTTTTTAGTCTGTCCCCTGTCTGCCAGTCTCGCCCGGCCGTCTCTTCCACGCGGGGAAGAGAATAGTTTCAATGCACCAGAACCGGGTGCCGTGTGTTGGTGTAGGTTTTCCTCGGATCAGAAATAAATCGCTACAGAGTGGCTGCGACACTCTCGGATTCGGTGGGTTTTGGACCCACCAGGGTGGAAATGGGGTTGATGGGCGTGATGATGCACGAGGTAGTAATGTAGTAATGCCACCCAAGTAATCAAGTGCAGCCAGAAGAAAACGCATGTCCTTCTGCGCTAATGTGTGGCGAAGGCTATTTTCACAATTGCATCACCAAACCATTATTCACCAGCTCGAGTGTTGGGATTGTTTTTGTGTGCGTGTGGTAAAACTCGATCACGAATATCGAGTGCGTGGTGTGGAAGAATTCCCCAAAGGTGTGAGATCATCGCAGTAGGCAGATACTGCACAATTTGTTCGTACCGGGCAAGAAGTTACCCCAGCAACTCCCCCAGCAAACTATTATCCCACGGGAGCAAAAGGTAGCCGAAACTTGGAAGGAATTCCGTCACAACCAATCTAACGCCCGAGTGCCACTTAGGCCCCCAGCCGAATATTTGGTTCGGTTTGACCCGGAGTGGTAGGAAAAGAAAATCTGGTCGAAAGAAATTTGTCGCCCCGCGTGGTAGTAGATCATTTCTTACGCGACCGAAGAACCCTGGGTCGGGCCATCCCTTCCGTTCTGAGCTATTGATACACCACGGGCGTGTGAGTGGCTACGTACGGTTTTGGACGTGCTTTCTTTCTGGAAATTCCCTCGATGCGTGGTGGAGGAGGTGGACGACGTTTGCGGTGTGATTCCTGCATTTAGCCGTGAGGACGGTGATTCATTGCCGATGGATGGTGATTTATTTGGAGTGTCATTTCCACGCACGCCCGGTGTTCGAAACGAAAGGAAAGCATTTCGTCCGTGATGTTCACCCCACTCCCCCCCCCCCCCCCCCCCCCCCTTCCAACAAAAGCCCGATCGACGCCTGCTGTTCCGAGTGGGACTTAGTGAGACACTCGGTCCATTACCAGCCCCGGGGGTGGGGTGGGGTTTTGCGTTTTTCCTTTCGCGCACCAAACCCTAGACCATATACTTCATTTGTGATCTGTTCGATTGCTGGTCTAAGCACCACCGCGAACGTGGTGAACGAATTCCTCGATTTCCTTTCAGTTGTGGTGGATATTTTCGAGCGATGGGATTAAAGATTGATTTATGTGTGCGGCGTTTCTGGTTGGGTTTCTGGTTGGTAGGAGCAGCCAAAAAACGCAACAACCACGATCATCTGCTCGCCCCCGAAGGTGTCAAACGGAACAGTGACAATTTGAGTGTGTGTGTGTGTGTCTGTACGTTTGTTTTGCATTTGTTTTTGCTCGATACTCTCGAATGGTGGCCAGCGCGTAGGCGACACAAAACCAGAATCACCCTGGAATGAATAAACGGGAGGTTGGAAGGCATTCGACTTGCAGCTTAGAAGCCGTAAATAAACCATTCCGGTGCGGATATCCATCTGTCCCACGTCGTCGTTGCGGTTTTGCTGGTGGTTTGGTGAAGGGATTGTAGCAGATGATTCTACATCTTTGCCTTCCACTGAGCGAGTGATTGTTTTTTTTTTTGTGGGGGGGGGGGGGGGGGGAAGCAATAGAACAGGAGTAACAAATGGAGCTATCGAACTATGTTTGGTTGAAACAATCGCGCTCTAAAATAGCTCTCCCAATTAGGGAGATCTATTTCCTCTGTGTAAACATCTCAATCAAAACATTAAAATAGAACTCAAAAGTTGTTACTTCATGCATTACAGCGGGGAGTGAATCTGATTCATATTCTTCCAAAGCTTCGGAGCCAGGAATCCGAAGTCGGGCCACAACTTCCATGAATCCTCAGGGATTCATTAATCTTTGAGGATTCATTCATCGTTTAAGAGTCCACTCCTGCTTTGAATGACTCCTTAGCAAAAGATTCATTTGATTGACTCTTCTCAAAAGATTCATCGAGCACAACCTGTAAGTCACCATGAAGTGAGTGAGTGTTTCCCGTCCCACTGGCACACAGACTGGCTTCCCGAAATGTTCTGGCAGCACTGCCAAAGGTGACAGTTTGAACGTCAGCGACATGCACGTTCAGTTCTATTCTTAACGGCATCCATCTTGGGAGCCTGGAACGGTTATTTAAAAAATCGGAAATGTGATGTATAACGTATGGCTAGAAACATCGCGAGCTAGGTTGATTCGGGTACATATCAACCAACTACAAGGTCGTAGTGAAGCATCAAAGGCTGGAACAAACGATAAGGCTGTAGGGACATATCAACTGCCTTTGTCTGTTCTGATCGACGAATTCGGACTTCCACAGCAGCAGACGACAGACGAGGGCGCTGACAGTGGAAACGCCTTGGATAACGTACAGGCGCAACCCGGACGTGTTAGTAGCAGTAGCAGTAAGGACATCGAGTAGACGACCGATACGGCTGCCACCGCGTTTCGAACCCTACATTATGTTTTAAAGGGGGAGATGTTCTGGCAGCACTGCCAAAGGTGACAGTTTGAACGTCAGCGACATGCACGTTCAGTTCTATTCTTAACGGCATCCAAGTAAGACGTGTTTAATTGTGTAACGAATAAAGGTTATAAAACGTAACACGAAACAAACAAAAATATTATCACCACCGAGCGATCTGTTTTCGCTACGAATTATGTTTCGCTTGCTGAGAATGTCTTGCATTGCACACGCTGATTGGAAGATAGCTCCAACCCGGTGTTCCCTGCATTCTGCCCTGCCATTTTCCACGAACTTCCGACACGCTCGCAAACAAACGCCATCAAATCCATCAATTCCCGCTGCAAGCCAGCACACGGTCAGCACGATACTTTCGTTTTTAATGCAGGTTTGCAGGTTTCTGTTAGTGCCGAATTTTCGCCACGTTTTTATTCGCCTGTTTTTTTTTGGTTTTGGTTTTGGTTTTGGTTTGCGCCCCGAAACTTTCGGGTGTTCGAACCGATTAACGTGAATCGTGGTCGTTTTTAGCGCTGTTTTGTTTTGCTTTTCTGTGCCGCCCATTTTATCGCTCGTGTACGATGCACCTAATGTTGGCCCGATTGCGCATCGGGGGAAAATGGGGGAAAATGGAAATGGAAATTGGGCAGTGGCAGTGGAAAGTGCATGGGTTTTTGCTACCTTTGCACTGGGTAGTGTCTTAGTTTTCCGCGGTGACGCAAGGATGGATCCGAGGGGTGTCTGGAGCCGAATGTTTAATGTACCGAAAAAGGTGCTACCGAAACATACATCCCCACCCCCCGAAATCGCATCGAAACAAACGACCGAACATGAGTGCGTTTAGCGTTTTGTATGTCAGTGTAAATGTTCTTACAGCAACCCCACAGCAAAGGGCAGAAGGATGGAAGGTCAGCGATGGCAGCGACGGTTTCTGTTCGTGTTTTGCAATTAATGTGATTTTTGAACTCGTTTCTTTTGTTTGTGCGCAGTTTGCGGGTACTGCGTACTGCTGCACCGAATGAAACAGATGCTTTTTTTGTTGTGCAAAATGTAAAAAAAAACACATTGGGCTTGGGTTGGTGGAAAAAGGCTGGGAAAATGTGTTGTGATATTTCATTCTAGGTATTTTTTCCCATCAATTAGTTGCATCTTGAGCAGCGGCAACATCCGAGGTGACATCGTGAAGCAGTTGTTTGGCGCGTATTGATTAATTACAAACGATACGGACGATTTATGCTAAGGGGACCGATGCTGGAGACGCATGGTTGATCGTACAGTTCGCGCAACCGATCGTGTACCGGCTGCGCATCGGGAAGTTGCACGATCGCGTTGCATTTGCAACCGCAATCAATTCGGTATGCCCTTTTTCCTCCCCTCCCCTCCGTTTGCACGACTGTTACTCCTGTTTCCGGTGCAGGTCTTCTTGGAAGGGTGGAAAACCCTACCCGGTCCCCTGGGTGGGTTATGGAAATGGTGTACTTAGTAGCGCCCAAAAATAAAACCCGTTGCATGTGCTTTATTGCAGTTTTATTTTAAATGCCGTTTCGGAGTTTTATGTTGGGCCCTCCCGTTTCCCAACACAGGGCCGCCCATTTCGAGGCTGGTGTATTTTTGTTTTCTCGTTTTTTTTTTTGTTGAGGGCAAATGTTTTGCCGTTCGTTGCTTGCCCTTCGCTGTCCCAGTGCCCAGCAAGCGGCAGCAAGCGGGGTTTAGATTTGTGCGCGGTTGTGTGGTTTGTTGTTGTCTTTCTTGTCTCTGCTTTGTTGCTTTGTGTGTGTTTTTTTGTTGTTGCAACGACATGCTGAACCGCGGGTCGAAGCGTGTTTTATAGCTCTTGCAAAGATCTTTATGAGATATGGGGTTTGTTTTAATTAAGAATTTACAAAATTTGCCCTTTTTCTACCACTTTTTTTTTTTTTTTGGTTGCTATTGCAGAGGTGGGTTGCTTACTCAATTGTGAATCTGTTCCCTTTTTGCAAAACCGATGTTCGATCCAAAATTCACGAGTCCACCCCATGGCCACCGGGAAGCGCTGAACGCTAATCACCGACCGGGTACAAAAGGGGAAATCTTAAGCAGAATGCGAAGGAATGGTTCTTGCTGCGGTAAAGCCCTTGGTCCTTGGTGCGTCACCAGCAACGAACGTCAGATAAACCCACAACCGAAAGGACGGCAAATTGGGTGAATTTTGCCATCGCCAGTGGTGTACACCGGGGCGGACAGAAAAGACAAAACTTTTTCCTTCATTTTCGATTTTGCGAGTGGAAAACCCTCGGCTGGGCAGGATGGAGGGAAGTGCAGGCGGGTGGACCGCGAGACGGTAAAGAAACTGTTAATTACTTTTATGTTGCATTTCTCTAATGGGTTGGTGCATATGATTCGGTGCTAATGAAAGGCGGCATGTAGTAGAATGGTAGGGTTGCAGATACTAGCGTCGGTAGTGTTGTACGTACAAATCGTACCGTAGAAGGGAAAATCGTGTTTTGCCCTATGTACTTCCCCCTCCAAGCCCTCTGGAGCCAAATAATAAAATGCGCTTCATATCAACTTTTCTACGAGCAACGAGTTTTTGCGTTGCTTGCGTTTGATCTCCTGCTGATAACATATTGCATGTCTTTTGCCGTAAGAAGGAAGCTCGCTACTGGTAAGAAGGAAGACCAACTTTAGCTTCCATTTTGTCTTATGCTTCCATAAAACCTCTATTGATAGCTTTCATATTTTGTGCAAAACATTATGCTTGATGCTCTTGCGGGGTTCTGTGAATTCCCGCTTCAAATATTTATGCCGCTTGCACCCATCGCATCGTGTATGCAAAGTAACGATCTATCTTTTGATTTTCTTCAGGGAAATTGCATTACTTTGCGTTCGAGTTTCCATGGGATGGGCAAAAGCAAAAGCGTCCCCTTGTAATAAGCACACAAATTGGTAAAAAACACACACACGTTTGCGTTTGTGTGTTGTTAATCAAACGTCAGCATAAAAACGAGAATTTTCATCGTAGATGCAGTACAGAAAAGAACCGGCCCGGGTGTCGGAATTGGATGAGCCGAGAATGAGCTCGCCGCGCACACACAAATCTTGCATGAACGTTTCGTTAAATGGTTCGGATAAAGGATATAAATATCCACGTATGAATATGCGCTTGGACGAGCATTCTCCAAGTTGCCTTCTTTTTTTTGGCGGACGACGAATGCGATGCTGAGTAGGCGGGTGATGTAGTTTTTACGTTTGATGCACTTTTCCGACGCCTGACTGGAAAAAAAACCCCTCGCATGTGACGCAAGGGAGTTTCGTTTTTCGCAAAAAAAACAAGCGGTTAGATGCATGATGCAAAAATAAAAAGAGCACAGCTCTAAACTTCCATAAGGGAAAACGATGCAACCGTTCCCGGTTGCTACACTCTCATTTATTAATGATGTTAAATAACCAGCAGCTCGCAGAAATAATGCCAGTTCCCGCGGAATAGGTGGGAAGAAAGAAAAAAGGATGACGTTGACTCTGCTGGCTGGTAAACCGAATTATGCTTTAGTTTTTATTTTCTGCATTCACACTTTCGTGCCAACGAGATGAAGGAAAATGTGCGAAAATGGCACATCACGCGGAATGTTACACGTGTGTTGTTTTTTCGATTTTAGATTTTCCTTATTATCGTTCCTTTTACCTAACGCTTTGACCAACAGTTGCCAACATGGGGTTTTTTTTTTATTTTCCATACTATCGCACTATTGTCCGCACTCCGCCTCCGGCGGGCAGTGGTTTTGCCAACAATCACAGTCTTGCATGCGACCACAGCGATGAGCTGCAAAATGTGCAACCGTTACTGTGTGCTGTGATTCGGGTTCGGCTAGAGGATGTAATTTATGCACTCACAATGCTCGGAATCCAACCGGACATCCAGCGTCAAACGCATCGCGTCTCGGTGTGTGCAACATCCCAGGCGGTGGAGGGGCGAACATTTTCCAACGCCGAATGCAAAAATGTAGCATAAATCATAAATTTAGCTTATAAATCATTGCTTCAAGCAGGTCACACACATTTCGGTGGCGCGAGCGGACCCGGAAGGGAAGGGCCTGCGCTTGCCACGTGTTGTCGTTTGGTGGTTTTTCGCTTTACGCTTTGCAGCAATACTAGAATCGTTGGAATTCGTGGCCGGTTTCTTTTTCTCCATGTTTAACATGCACATGTTTCTGCTGCAAACTGCTCGCAGGAATCGTATGGAGTTGTGGAAAATTTAGAAAAAAATAGTACAAACATGGGCATGGAAAAATCGTCACCGAACTACGCACATTGGTCGAAGATCAGCACGCATCATCCGACACAAGACAAACGATCACCTTTTCGGCCCCAAAATTAGTTTGATCTCTCACCATTCCAACCAAAGGTTAGCAATTGAACTGCAAAAGGTTAAACTGCTTTCTTTCCAAGGAATTCTAAAATTCTTATAAAGTATGAATCATTTGCGGCTGGCGCCACTAAAGCATATGGCGGAAGAAACACAAGTTTTTGAGGAGGGATTTTAATCGTTTGAGGTCCCATTCCACAAAACCGATGAGGGGACGTTCGATAAAATCGACCACCTCGCGTACACTCGAGAAATGCACCGTAATAAATCAACTTGCATGCAATTGAACGAATACGGGACCGGAGAGGCCCCCCTTTTGCTTGCGTACGTGTGTGTGTGTGTATGTTGTGTGCTGTGTGCTGTGTGTCCCATTGTAAGGAAGCATGTAGAATGTCCTTGCTGTTGTAGCGTTTTAAGTGTGCTCGCTCGCTCCACGCGATTGTTGATAATTTATTCCACCTCGTCAATTCACCAGATATGGGTTTCGGTTGGGCTCGATCGAAGAAGGCGGGGGAATGGGGCAGCACACCATTAGAAGGAGGGGAAAGGGGGGTTCTAGTATTATTTGTTAATCACTCACGTGATTCTATCTGGCGCGCACACGGCCGGTGACGCGGACGGAAAGTTTTTCCGTTTGCTTCGATCAAATCACAAACGCTTTCCGTACGAAGAAGGGACACAAGGAAGGCACAATGGAAAAGTCCTCGCACAGGAACTCGTGGAACGCATTCTGGCACAAAACAAACGCAAAGGGGCGAAAAAATGGATGGCGCACACACACACACACACACGCACGCTGATATGCGCCAATGACGGTGGCATTTAATCGAAGTCAAACTTCAAAGACGAGCCCCGGGAAGGGGGACGGGAGGGAAGCGCGAGGCAGTTTAAACCGTTTGATCCAATTCTTCGGTAATTTGTTGTTGTTGGAGGGAAACGCCGGCGTGCGGCCCCTTCATCGGGTGGCACCATTTGCACCCTTTGCCGCATCGCCCGCTCGCAAGCCGCGGATAAACACACCGAAAAACATTTGCATATAAATTTCAACTTTCTTCTGATAAGAACTTTTTATTTTTATTACCTTTCATTTCTCCCACCGAGAATGGTGCGGCTCAATATCGCACCGTGGGGGGGACTGTTCCGGGGGTTGACGGGAACCCCCTGTAAAGGCAGCTCTGAGGGTTGAACAAATGAGCGCGTGAACAAGGAGTTTCGATTCGATTCGGTTTTATAATTTGTTCCGTTGGGTCGAAGTTGACGTGGAATTTGCTCTCCTTACCCGCCTTTGCCTGTTTTTGGTGGTAAAAACCTCCACGACAAACGATATTTTATCAATAAAAACATTTTCACCCAGCGTTGGTTGCGGGTTGGTTGTGGTTTTGTACAAGCATTGGGTATAATTGGGGGCTTTACCCGGTTCGCTTCCTTCGCGTTGCAAAAGGACAAAGCGAAACGATTGAGTTTTTAATTCGATCAAATGCTAATGCCCTGTCATTGGAACACGGAGGAAACACACGCACCGGCGGACCCGGTTACACGGGGGGGGGGGGCGGTCTGGCAGTGAAAGGCCGTGAAAACTTTCATCGAGCCATCCATTAGCGAGAACGCAGCTGCGGATTGCGGATTTAGCCCGGCAAAACTCCGGCATCCTCCCGGCTCCCCACCAAATGGAAACAAATCGAAAACAATCGCAAAAACCTCGAAACGATCGACTGCACCATGGGTTCGGTGGGGGGGTAATGAATGCGACACACGGTTTTCCACGGCCACGGAATGCCAGCGGGTGCGAGGGTGCAAAAGTGACATTGCTCCGGCGTGTTGATGAAGGAACTGGTGGGTGGATTGTTTGATTATATGGTTAACTTGTACCGGGCTGTGTTTTTTTTTTCGGTTGCTGCTGCTGTTGTTTCGGTTATGGCGCATACTTTGGAAGGCGTATGATACGTTCTACCACCGTGCCATGCCCCAACCTATCCGGGCTGGGCGACTCGGTACCGTTGGTGGTCGATTCGAGCGATTCGAACTATTCGGAAGAGAGTGCGCTTCGCGATGGCAGCCGGTCCGCTTTGGGCGCGGAATGGGCGGAAAACAGCACCGATGCTATAAATATACCGAAAGTATGTTTTGTTTTGACACTTACGAAATTTCGACTATTTTATCCGAGCCTTAGCCTTTCGCGGTGCCGGGCGGTGCGTCGGTGCGCTGGGAACGGTGGGATGAATTCTGCCCCTTTTTTGCATTCACGTTGCCCGAAAGTGCACCACCCAGCGCGCAGAGGAAAACTCTGCCACCCAACTACCCGATTGGAGTGTGGGTTTTTTCCAGTTCACAAGTGAATTCCGTCGCTGCCATACGCCCACCCATTTCGCAGCGCATTTCTTGCGTTGCGTTTAATGAAGTCGGTTTTGCCGTTTGGAGAAATAGAAATTTCTTCCCGTCTAATCCTTCCTTCGATGTGGTGGTGTTCTGAAGGGGTAGTTGCAATGGATCTTCTTACAAAAAAAGTAATTTAAAAATATCTTTTGTACAAGAGCTCATGAGCAAAAGAAAAAGGTTTACAAATGTAACTATGTCTGCGCTTGGCTGATCAACAAGAAATGGCAGTCAATTTGTGTTGCAGTCGTGTTCCTTAATTTTCCGTGAACCAAACGTGAATTAGCTGCTCTAGGTGATATTTATAGTTTACATATTGTTTTGTCATTACTGCATAATTCATGCGGCTACAGCCACGACAAGCCCCGGCTGCTTCATCTGCAGCCGAAAAAGAATGGATATCGTTCGTGCACAGCCGAAAGGCACGATGATGCGGCGGTGTTTGGGGTCGGTGGTGATGTTGTTGAACAAAATGAGCATATTGCCAATTCTCAAACACACACACACACACACACACCCCGGGTCTCACTGCAACGGCATCCAGCAAGACGGCGAGCTGTAGAGCTGCTCGCGATGGAAAATGGAAAGCGAGTAAGAAAACCCCAGGAACGAAACGGAAACGATACGACGCGGTGTGCACGATGATGGTATCGTGTAGCTCATTTCTCACTTTCATTGCGCAGTGAGGAGATGCAGAAGATCGTTCATCGTTTCGGTTCTTTTTTTTTTCGTTCCTGCCATGAGGGTTTGGAAAGACAACATGAACACAAAGAACCGATGCCCCCCCCGTTTCGGGGGCCACCCAGTGTCTGTCGGTGTGTTCGGTTCAGCTGCTTAAGGCTTAGCGAAATCGTGGAGTGCACTGTCTGCGGAACTAGCGCATGGGAAAAGGGATTCTTTCCAGCCAGTAGTTTCCAGCAGTCATATAATCGATGAAAAGCGCGAACAACAACGAGACATGGCACAGCGGGAATTTGTGTCTACCGAAGGGATTGAATGTCTATTGTGTATTGAATGTTTAAATACTTTCCACTGAAGAAGTGCAAAAACCAGGGCCCACTTTGCGATATGGTAAAATGCAGTTCTGCTCGTGTAAATTGGGGCCTCCCTTAAACGCGCTTTCACGGCAAACACGGCCAAAGAAAACCCTCTCTCCATCAGGATAAGAAGCCCGTCTTGGGCGCTTCCCTGCAGCGTGCTCCATACGCTACAAAGCGGGCAAATTTACATGCTAATAGGGCGCAAAGCATTCCTCACACGAACTCTGGCCGCCCGTACGGTACGGTTCGTGTTCGGTTGCACCGGGCGAAAATGTGTTTCCCCCTTTTCATCGGTGGTGTGGAAATTTAATGAAATTTAACGTTGCAGGTTTTTACCCGTATTGCCCCGCTTCCGGGCACTTCCAAACCCCATTACCATTAGTTCCGCAAGCCACATGGAGGCGCCTGGTGGCCGTTAAGCAGCGTGGTGGTGTGCCTGTAAAACTGGATTCAATAAATGTCGTAAATAAACGATTATTACCACCACAACCTGCCGGCACGGAAGCGACCCAATATCGTGTGTCGAATTCCACGGCAAATCAATCGACCCATGCGGCTCATTATAATCCACCCATAAACCGCACCGGCAGGTTCCGTTTGGGCTCCGTTTGCTCCTTTTTTGTGAAGCGAAAAAAGGCGAATGGTTGTTTTCGGGGATATACCACAACCACAAAATCACCTTGGCTTTTGGCAGGAAGGATGCCAACAGCCGATACCCAGAGGGGTATCAAATTCTTTAAATATTTTCGTGCGGGGTTTTTATGATACCTTCATGTACCGAGGGGAGAAAAAAAAAACACAACAGAAACTCCTTCTGACTTCCAGACTTGCTGAACCGGAGGGGCTCGTTGCGAGTATCCCTTCACGGATGCTTTTCTTTCGTTCGGGATTTTTCCTCAACCGAGAAAAGAAAAAGGAAAATCTTTAATGGCTTTCGGGTTGTGGAAGCTTGTTTTTACGATGGTTTATAGATCAATTTCGAATTTTACACCTTTCCTCGAATGGTTTTGGATCGCTTTTTTACCATCCCTCCGGTTTGGCTTTTTTCCGGAGATCGACGAAAAGTGACCCCATACCCCCGGTGCTGGTTCTGCTCGGGAAACTTTTCCGCCCAGACGCCTTACAGAGCCGGGGCTCGATGGGAAAACAAACAGCTTATGAAGTTATTACCACGTGTTTCCTCCGCGTTTCCCCGAGGCGAAGAATTGTGTTTTTTTTCCTATATCTATCATGTTTTCCCATTCTTTATGGACAGCAAACCCCCCCGCCCCCGAAAAGGGAAGCCCCAAATCCATCACACTGAACCGTGGCCAAACAAGTCCGTAAACAAGATAATAACTTATTGACAAACCATCGCCGTTTTACGAACGTGCCAGACCGAGGAAAACCCGTGGGAAACTGATATCCTACGAGCAGAGTACAACGAGCTGAGCAAGAAGGAGGAGGAAAGCAAAAAACGGGCCGGGAAATTGGATATTGTTTATTTTCCTTTCGTAGTACAAACCGACCGACGGGAAAAAAGGGAAAGCCAAAGGATTTTCGTCGGCATGCTTTGGGCCGATGGAGATGTTTCGGGGCGTGAAAATCGTTCCATCGCCAACAAATCAACTGGAAAACTCGTCATAGGATGCCATGAGCAACTTTTTGCTCAAGGTGAAAAGTCCTCTCCATTTTCCACGTTCGTTGTTTATCGATACCGCAACCTTTTTGGGGGAAAAGGTCTATTTTATGCAGCGCAAAAAAAATCTTTTAATAGAAACGATTGGAAAAAAATCTTTCGGAAAAAGTCCCATCAAATCAGTTGCCATTTTGGGTAGGAAAATTTTATCCCCAAACGCGGAACGCACGATGCGGATGCAAATGATTGGCCCAAGTGTCGCTTGACGGTATGACCTTTCTTCTGGCACGGAAGAATGGCACCAACAACGGGCCAAGAAGTTGGAAGAGAATGTTTTCAATATTCTTCCCGTTTTGGAGCCTTTGATCCTTCGGGTGGAAAATAAGGCGATAAATCACCCCCTAGAAATCTTCGACACCCAAAAGATGCCCGGCATCACGCTCGGTGGCAGGACTTCCCCCAGGCAGCAGCAGCAGCAGCAAAAAAGAAAAAGAGAGCGGTCTGCGAAAGACCGGAAGCAATCCCGAAAAGAAAGGCAGGCAACCGTTCATCGTAAGTAAACAAACAAACTCACCCTCCCGCACGGTTTAAGAAAGGCTAGTGGCCGGTCAAAGGCGAACTTTGCCGGTCAAACTTCCATCACCTTTTGGAGGATGGCCTTTTGCTTCCTGCTACACCCCGTGCGGCCCAATACCCGGAACCCGGAACCACAAGAACGGACGGCAGAGTGTCTTGGGTTTTGGTCGATAAGTGGATTTACGAGTGTATCTTACTAATTCCTCAAGTGGCCACACCAACACCCTCCCGACCAACCCACCGGCTGCCATCGTTGCTGGCCGTCTTCATTAGCTGGGTAGGGTCGGGTGAAAGTGTGAAAAGCAGCCCACCAAATACACCCCGGACCCCGCAGTACTTGCGATGTTCGTCTGCTTTGCTGTCCCAGGGAAAAGTTGCCTCCTTATGGTCCGTGATTGGAAAACGAGAATCAACAAGCGATTTTTATCGACTCGTTTACGGGCCGAACTCCCTGTTTTTGGGCCGGAAGGATGGGTGCGTGCGTCGGTGGTGTAATTCTTTTCCTCACAATTCGCCTAGCACCGGGGCATCTTCTTCTTATCACACTTGACGTTGGGAGGAGTAGAATTCATGCAGAAAGGCAACAACGAAAAAGAAAAAAATCCTCCCCCTCTTGACAAAATAAAAAAGAAAACCCAAACCCATCAGAAGGGCAGCATGGTACACAATGACATGAAAACATTCGATTCACAGGATTCGATTCGCCACAATGAAGAGATTATTTGAAAGCAAACGTGCACGGGAGCACGGCAAGGATGTTTGGTTTGTGCGCCATACTTTGTGCCCCCGGAAAACACGTTCCACCAGCTCTGGGGGGGGGGAAGGATCGTCGGTATCTGGGCCAGCTAAGGAAGTAAGCTGTTATGACACGCACAAACGACATTCATTGAAGGGTGCGCGTTGCGTTTCTTTTTATGATTCTTTCGAGCTCCCTTCCCGTCGGGTGGTACATTGGAGGAGCAGTTCGGAACGCAAGACAATATCTCCCCACTTTGTGCAAACCTGAACCGTCAATCAGGGGACGGTTGCTTTTTTGTTGTTCAAGGGAGAAGCAGCATGAGATTCTTTTTGTGGAAAAAAACAAGCGTCAAAAAAATGGGAAAAACTCCGCACCCTGTGTACATTCTTTTTGGAAAACTCGTAAACGGATCCTTGGCGAAAGAAGTAAACGAGCCACACGGAACATAAAAAAAAAAAATGCTCACTCTCTCTCTCTCTCCCCCACTCAATCACCAAACACCCGTGGCCACAAAAGCGAAATTCAATGAATTGTGTATAAATTATGTAATAAAAAACCGATTGTATTGTTATTTGAAACATTTTGGATTGGAGTTTTTTTTGTTGTTGGTCCTTTTCTTGTGGCAGTTTTGTTGTGTTGCTGGTTTGTTTTTTTGCTGTTGTGCTATTTCTTGTTGCTTTCCGTACATTTATGCTGTTCCTTCACGGGAATTGTGGACTTGAGGAGTACCGAAAAAGGATGTTTTGGCAAACTTTTACCTCTTTAATAACTATGTTGTAACGTTACGCCTGGTACACCACCATACCGAACACTCTATTGATCTTTGTTTCTTGTGGTCAACCCCAAAGACTGGACAAAAAAAAGAAAAACGGCACTTTATGCTAAAGGTAGGGGTAAGAAAACTCTTTTTTCTCCATTCATTTGTTACATTTTACAGTTGATTTTTTTTTTTGCTTGTTTGTTCGTTCACTTTCCACCAATTCCGATCCTTTGAATTGTTTTCCATCCCTCAATACCGTCCCCACCCCCCACCGGAACGTTGCAATTTGAAGGAATAAAAAAGTTTTTCATTATTTTTCAGCAAATATAAATCAAAAGCTTGTTTTTCCTCCGGTGGTGCCTCCACCCAACCACACACACACCAACCCACCCGGCCAGCAGGACTGCAGCTGGTTTGGGTCCCAGGATTCCCGTGACCACCACCCGTGGGATGTATGCGGGTGTATGAGATCGTTGTCGGGGAGTATTTTTTTTCTTCTCTATTCGCTTCCTTTATCCTTCCTTTCTATCGCACAATGGCACAAAAGATATGGGGCCGCGAGTTCCAATGGACGCAACAACAGCAGCAAGAGCAAAAAAAAAATGCTTCCCAACCGAAGATTTAATTAAAAAATGTGGTGAAATTAATCAAAGAGATGGTGTGTTTTTTGCTTTTCTCGGACCCATCTGGGGCGCAAAAAGGGTAGGGATCCATCTTGCGGACATGGAATCCCGTTGGCGGCTCGATAAAATCAAGAATCGTTTCTTGGATCCGTATCACCGGAGGGGTTTCATTGTAGTGCTTGGAAATGTAAGAAAAAACCAGGCTCATCTCAATAGGCCATGGTTTTTTTTTATCTTTATCGCCCTGGGTCTCATTTCCAAGCAAATGAATCCTTAATTTCGTATTTTTTTTTTGTGTTTTTGGTGGTAAATTATTCATCCAGAAATTATGCGCTGATTACAATGCAAACGCGACTGTATCGAGTACTGTTGATAATGGTAATGGTTTCTTCGCTCGTTTCCACCGTGTTTCGTCCGGATCAATTTGTCCACTTAGACTTACCTCACGATCCTTGGCTGAAAGTTCCTCGGTTAGCGATCGCGTCCTGCTGTCTAGGATGGGATCCTTGCTGGGCGATTCCGTCTCGCCCGTACAGTTCGTGTCGGTGGAATTGTTCAGCTTTTCACTGCTTCCCTTGTGGCACTCGCTGACACCCGTCCGGGCACTACTGCCGCTCAGTTCCTCCGGCGCGTAACCCTCCTTCGTCCTGCCCTTCGACTGTAACGCACCCGCACTTTCGCAGTCCATCTTCTCCGCGCTCGGTGGCGATCGGGTGGGCGATCGGTTGCTACTGTTGTGATTGTTGTTGTTACTGCTCGCGAGGCAGTTGTTGTTGATGGTGTGCGCCAGGGCGGCCAGCTCTTGCTGCACCTTGCGATCGATTTCCGGCGTGCCCGCCGCCATCGGTGACCGTGATCCACCGCGGGGCTTTTCGCACGGACTGTGCGCCAGGTCCGGGCGGTGGATGCTGCCGGTTTCCGACACGGGCGTGGTTGAGGGCGATGGTGGCGCGATGCCGTTCTGTTCGACGATCATCGGCGACGCGGACGTCGGTGGTGTCGGAGACGTCGACGCGACCAGTGGCAGGGCTGTTGGCAGTGTCGGGGCGGCAAGCGATGGCGGTGGTGGTGGTGGTGCCGTGACGTCCATATCGTTACCGTCGTTATTGTTGACGCTGTTGCTAATGTTGTTATTGTTGTTGCTGACTCCGCGGTCCGTGGTCGACAGTTTCTCCTTGAGCGAGTTTACCTCCTTTTCCGCCAACGTGGCACGCTGTAATGGAATTGGGGGAATTGTGGGGGGGGGGGGGGGGGAGGGGAGAGAAAAAAAGTAAAACATTCATTACTACACACCGTGGATGATTGCTTTTTTTGCTACGGGGTTTTGGTTGGGCTTTCGCCGCGTAAAGAATTAAAATCGTTTCAACACCGCAGCGTTTAGCAGTTATCTGTGTCCTTCGCACCCGCACCAGGATCTCTCGCTCTTTCTCTTTCCTTCATCTTCAGCCAGTACCAGTGTCCTTCGAATGTTCTTGAAAAGATTTAAATTAATCGCATCGAATAAAACCCCCGTACGCGCCAACACGTACGCGGCCATTAAATGGCCTGGTCGGTGTAACAGTCCGTCAATTTGTGTTAAATTGAATTTTTACGATTCTCCGTACTGCTGGTTTCACCTTCACGCACGTCTTTTCACGGCAGCAATTTGCGTCCATCCTTTGCGTAAACACGTGGGACGCGTGGTATTGTTTTTGCCGTGATATGATGTGTTTGTGTTCGTCCGGGCACGGTAAAGCAAGCAAGGCCAACTCTTCCAAGAAGGCATATCACTCCGACTTATCTTGTGGGTGCCAGCGGTTCGAAGGGGGGGAAGGGAGGGGGGGGGAAGGGGGGGGGGGGGGGTGGAATACCTCGCATTCAAAACTGACAACTCATGACATCTAATGCATCTGTTCTGGGTTCGTTTTTTTTTGTTTCTTTTTCGGTTGCAAAACGAGGTTCGATTTCCAACTGAATGTTTCAAAGTCGCACTTCAAAGCGAACGTATCGTTCTATAAACCGCGACATTCATCACGCTGCTACAGCCAGTTGCAGCAACTCCGAGTGTACCACACACATCATTTCCCCACGAACGACGGAAATCGAAGCTAATAGGCTATAAATATCGAATTCTCGAAGCACGCACCACGCACAAGACGTTGCAGGAGTAGTCCGTGTAGAAATGTTGTTGCAAGCGGTACAACATTTCACTACCCACTTCTTGGTCGATATCAAAAAAGATAGTTGGGTCCCGCTTCACCAACCGGAGGTGCCCCTCCTCGGGTTCGATTCGGTTCTCGGCAAGATAAATAAACATCGGCCGAAATGCCTGCAGTCGGCGCTTCAAAACGCCTAGTCAAACCCGGGGTAGGAGATGGGCATGGATGCCTGCGGACGAGCAACATAAATTTCTCAATCTTCACACACGCCCGAACAAGTGTCGTAGTTCCCCCCGCTCCGGGAGCAACACGGAAAGCAACAGTTTTGGAAGGTCGTCGAACGGTTTCGAGGGAATATTGAACGCGTGAAAATTGATCCAATTAGCAAGATAAACACACACGCACGCACCGGGTTTCTCAGAAGTCTTGCCTGCAGAAGTGTCTTGCCTTTGCGCATATGTGGGCTGTTATGCATCTCTGGATGATGGGGGAAAACACACACACACACAGTGCCCCAATCCTCGTCCGTACTTAATTAATGTTGCAATTAATATTTTAATCCAACCACCCGAGTGTTAGCAGAAATTTTATGTGATCTGCTCCTTGCGCGGAGATCTGGCCGCTTGCAGAAGTGCGAATGAATTCGAATGAGGCATTCCGTCGTCCAGCCATGATCGATGGCGCATACGAAATGTTTCCGATCCGCAGCGAACGTAACTGACAGTGACACGTGACTTTGAGCGAGGATCAATCGCGATCGTGAGTGGTTATTTGTGACAAGATCACTCAAATGAGGAATCTAAACAAGACACACCGAGACGCTGAGGCGGCTGACGCTTTTGACATCTTAAGAGCAGCCGAATCGCTCGAAATAGATCAGTTACATGTAGCCGGTTCAGCACGGGTCATGCTGTGCTATCGATTAGGCATATTTATTCCACCGCTTATTGGGGGGTTTGCTGCTCCACACTCGGAACGGAACGGAAAAGCGTGTAAAGTATCGTACTTCCGGTGCGGAACCGCTTACCCCGCTACATGGCGAATGTAAAAATCGCGCCACATGGAACCATCTGTTTGGCCACTCTCACTGTTGTTTCCGCTTGTTTACACACCTCGGATCCGTATGATCGGTAGGAATTCTTGCAAAAAACTGCTTCGGCTGGAGCTTTTCTTCTTGCTCCGCTCTAAAAGGCTACCAACCGCAGAGCAGGGAACCAGCGGACCACACGGACCGCAGTTTGATTGAAAAACGACTTTTCCACACGAAAACCGCCCGGCCGCCCTGTCGCGTCGAAAGGCGTGCGATAATTATTTGGATAATTAATGCTGTAATTATAGCCATACCCATTGCGGGCATACGATGGGTCAATGTGGAACAGTGGAAAACAAATACTCGCGCGGTGGAAAGCAAAAAGGGCAAGCGGTTCGGGGGCACCAAAACTGCATTGCACCAGCGTTATGCTATCGTGCAACGAGGTGAAGTCTCTAGATCCGTGATATGATACATCGGTTGCAGCATCAAACAATGGCTGGCTGCTGCTTTGAATGGTTGAATGGTTGATGGGTGACAATGGGGCAATGGGTGACAATCGTGGCATTCCTCAGTTTTATTTTCCTTACTTTTCATTATTTATTAGTTTGATCAAATCTAATACTACCTTTCTGAATTGTAAATTCAAAAAATAATTCCCAACTTTGCATTGGGGTTTGTTGAATAAATGGATAATATTGTGTCGAGATTGACTGTCGGGCTAAATCCAGAAAGGCAAATGAGAAACCATCGGGGTAGCTTTTCCTCCCCCCAGTGTGGGTGGCTTTTATTGAAATTGTTATAAACAAAGCATGTACGGCAGCCAAACCAGACGCGCTTCAGCTTCCAATCGTCGTGTGGCGAATTGTGTATATGCTGCCGGATGAGATCACGGACGGAAAAGCGATAATGGTGAAGCGCACGATGATGATGGCCCATAACTTTCAATTTCCATTCGATTTTTCTTTTTCTACAACCCCTCACCCGTTCCGAATGCGTACGCGCATGCAAATGCAAACCGATGTATGGTGGGCGTATCGTGTTGGTGGAAAATCGCGCATTAAGCGCAACATCGATGAGATGACAATTGGTGAAATCGCTTCGCGCCCACAGCAGCCCGATGGGCTGCGGAAGTGCACTTTGGACGCATTGTCCCGTCCCGGCGCAGTCCAATTGGTCTGCGGTTGACCATTCGCTGCACTTGACAGGGTTTTGCATAGAGTGAGAGTGAGCGAGAACATGCAGCGTTAATTGCTGATAAATATCAGCTTTTTGTCATGTTGGCCAACCAACACGAAACAACCCACCCCATTCCGAAGGTTAAAAATTCAACGGATGCCCCAGGGTGGGTGGGTAGGGTTTTTTTTCCACCCACCCACCCACCGACAGTAGTTCCATCCCGTTTGCGCAACCAGCACGCCAAAACGAGATCGAACAGATTGGTATTGACAACTGTTTCACAAACGACCCGCTGGGGATGGGACGGTGGATGCACTTTGCTGCAATTGGAAAGGATGCAGTTCGGGCTGTCTCGTTCGTCGCGCCAAGTGGCTTTCTCCCTTACGCAGCCCGTTTGCATTTCGATCACCGATACACGTCCGATATACCGATACGGATGCATCGGAGCGAGGCACATGCGCATTTTCCACCCGGCGACAATCCGCCGATCGATCGGGCACTGCTGCACTCGCAAGGCTGGCGTGAAGATTCGTGTTTTTCGTGATTGTGGGACATTGCGGGAAGACTTGGGAAATAAAGCGGGGACCTTTTCAGTTGCTTCATCCAATGCTTGGAGTTCTTCGGACAGATGAAGCACAGCTGGAGACCTAAACCATGTCCGCCAGTCCGCTCTGGCAGAAGGAGTTGTTCGAATGACATTTGACAGTTTGGAGAAAGACATGATGGCAGATGGGAGAGAAACATGTCACATGAGGGTTGGCTGTAGGAAATTCAAATCGATTCGGACCTAGCAATAATCGAAGCTGTCGCAATAGTTTGGAACAATGTACCGGCGACAATCTCCCACCGTAATTAGTGTTGCAGCAACACGCGGCCTGCAGCAAAAAAAAAAAGCTCCATTTCAAATAGTTGGCATTGATCTCGGTGCGGTGTTTCAAGTGCATCAAATCGAATGTAACCGCCATTCATTCATTTATTGCACTGTCCTCAATCTGTCAGCCCACCGTCTGCGCGTCTGTGGCAATATTAATTTATGCACAGATGCGTACCAACGGCAGGCGGGCCCAAAGACCCAGGGCGACAGACAAAACCGAAACCGTTCCGATCGTTCCGTGCGACGGTTCACTGTTCGGTTTGGCATTTTTTTGTTGTTGTATGCTTCGGTTTGGCATCATTTTCCCATCATTACCATATCGCTTTTTTTTTTTACTCTCAAATATTATTTTTCATTCATTCACTTACACTTTCCACACCTCGCGCGCCGCTTTCCCCCCCACCCTTTTTGCGTTTCGGGGTACGATCTGGCAGTGCGCTCGGAAGATCGGAATGATCGCTGCGATGTCGTTTCGTTTTTTTTTGTTGTCATTCATTCCGAACCTCTTTCCTTTCCATTCATTGAAAGAGTTGATGCGCATTCTACGTGCTCGCTTCTTCATGCTCTTCCCAAACTGGCACACACACACACACACACACACGCAAACATTCCCCGTGAATGAGGGAAAAACGTCATTCCGATTCAATTTCGGTAAGGATCGAGCTTCCTTTTTTTCGTGTCGCTGTCTTTCGTCGGCCAGATTCGATTTAGATATTTCTCACAGTCGTCTACGTTTGGTCGCGCCCGGCTCTTGCTGCTTCCTACCCAACGTTTTTTCCTCCCCTGTCCCTGTCGGCCCCGTCAATACGATCAGGAATTCCTTTTGCCCTCCCGCTTTTGTGTGTGTGTGTGCGTTTGTGTGTGTCCCCTCGATCTCCCCAACCCCCTTTCGCTTTCGGTCGCGCTTCCTTCGGTTTTGTTGTTTGCATGCCCTCTGCAGCGCTTTCCGGCCATTCCGGGCACAATGCATGAATCAAACACAATAAATGTATGCTCATTTGAATAATAAGATGATCTCGTTTCTTCGTCTTCTTCCCATTCTTCTTCTTCTCCGGTCTACTTTTTCCTGTATCTTCGACGACGAACCCCGTTCGACATCACGCGATGCTGACGAAATTCGTCACTGTGCCCTCCCCTGTGCCGTGGTGCTGTGCCCTCTTCCAGCCCGTCCGATCCGCAGGTGAGGTGGTACAGCGAACGCTCAATTACCAATTCCCGTACATCTCGGGCTCGGGCTGGCAGTTGCTGTGTGCCGTATGATTTATGATTGTGAAATTTAAGCTGGGACGTTATTGAATTCAGTTCGGTTGAGCGATTTTTTCATCCACGCAACCGGGCATTAATTTCGAACAGTTGGTTTCTGGGACGCAACGAACCCGGCTCAACACAAATGACGTGCCGGCACTGCTGCGAGGCGCAGCGCAGAAAGGAAGAAAGAAAAAAGACACTCACACACAAAGATCTCAAAGGGTTTTCGATTCTTGCTTCCGGGCCATTCGTTATCAACACCCTCGAGACGCGAACGGATCGCGGATCAAAAGATTTTGAAGGCTTTCAGGTTTTACAGATTGGTTTTCACAAAAAAAAACGTGAAAGAGCGAAGCACTGCACACACACACACACACCAAAACAACAAAAAACACATAAAATTGCACTCGCTTAATTAGCTGGAAAGCCAATATTAGATGCCCACGAATCGTGGCCCCAAAAAGGGATGAGCCCCGTATACCCGGTACAGTTGGTTTGGGAAAAATTTAATCAAATTTTTAACCCTTTTCCGAATTCGATCCCTTTTGTCCCGTTCGTGCCTTCGCGGCTTCCGGGCTACCGTACCACCGGGTACTTGGACCGGGGAGATTATCGTTTTTCGTACCAGCGATGTGCGATTTGTTCAGCGATTGATGAAGATCTTGTCTAACAAGACCCTTGTTGAGTGGGAAGAAGCGCCCCTGTCAGCGCCCTCTTCCCTCTGCCCTGAAGGACGAAAAAATCCCCAAACGAAAGACACCAGTCGGGGAACTCACTCATTAAAATGTTCGGAGATAGGAAAACCGCACTTCATAACCGAAAAAAAAACCGGAGTGAAAGTAAAGGAGGAAAAACTCCACTTTGAATGTCTGCAAATCGAAAAGTAAGGAAGGCGGAGAGAACGCCGAATGGCCAAATGCTGGTACTGCTCAAGTTCTCAAACTTTGCTCTTAAACGGCCGATCGGAGAAGCATCCTTTTACCAATTCCAGGAGTGATGCTAGAGGCAGCCGCAAAAAAAAAATGGATGGATGCTGAGCACTTTGCCTTACATGGCATAACAACATCGGTGTGGAATCCCGTCAGTTTGTTCGTTGTTACCGAGAGTCGTCCAAAACCTCGGCGAAAACCTTCGATAAGGAAGCTGGAAGGAAGGTGTATTATTTTAGGCGATATTGCTGCCTGCCTGCCCACTTGTGGTCGACAGCGGATTCGAGGTACGGATTTTAAGTACTTCATTAAAGGGAATCCTGTTGGTTTTTTTTCTGCTGTTGTTCTTGTTCCCGTGAGATAGGACGCGAAAAATAATTCGTTTGTTCAATAACTTTTACGGCTTTCGGGTAACGCGTACCGCCATTCCGCCATAGAAACGGTTGCGCCATAAAAAGGTACGCGAGTCGCCATGCTGCTGCGGGGACTAGGGTGTGGACAAGCACAGGAAAAAAGGGCTTCAGATGAGCATCAATTAAACCGGAAATCATTCCCCTTTTTGCTCGGATGTTTGCTTCCGTTACCCATCGGAAGATATTCTGATGAGATGTTCAGACGTTTTGGAAACCTTTTTGCTTGTACTTCAATATGAACTATTGAAGGTAATAATTTGAAGTTTTTAACCCAACCGATAATATGTACCGCGCTAGGGCAACTCATCAAAAGAGGCTTAACACATATTACCACCCGTATATGATGGTTTAATTGATCGTAAAACACTCTCCCGTGATCGTGAATATTCTATTCTCCTATTCCAACTTCCGATCCACTCACCGACCGAAAATCCTCAATCGTTCAGCGACGATATCGAACCGAAAACTATTAAAACCAACTTGTACGGCCCGTACTCTTCCCTTCCCATTGCACTGGGAGGGAATGCTAGCGGGCCGGACCCTTACGAAACGCAACGAACGGACCGTGCGCGCCACAACACCCCATATCGACAGTTTCATTACGATCCATTTAGCTCGAGTATTAAGATGTTTTGTTTGATAAAATTATTCCACACGCCGAGCCGGGATGTGAAGGAGTCACTGCTACGGGGGCCATGCCCTTACGAACGGCGTGACTAATGAAATGACGCCGAATGAGTGCTCATTGAAAATTCGATTTCATATCTGCGGAATGATGCTGCGCACGGAAACGGTTACAACGAAGGGATGCGAACCTCCATCGCCGATAAGGAGGGTGAGCAATTGATTCTCGAAAACTTCTATCATTTCCAACTGCTTCGGAAAGCGTCGGAATGAAATTGATTGCGAGTTCAGTTGCTCGTTCGAAATGTTGATTGAAGGTAACAGAGCCAATGTTTTGTTCGTGTTTTCTTTTCTTCTTTTGGGTCAAAACGTCAATAAACGCTGGTTCATAAGGAAACATAAAATTGACCAAAAGAACCCCCTGAAGAAAACCAAAAAATCTTCTATCGATTCACACAAGTTTTTCAATCACAAGTGCAAAACATTAATCTTCGTGCTTTTGTGTGTGTGTGTGCCACGGTTCCGGAAGGAAGACGCAGTCCACACCTTCAATCATAAGCGACATCACCGTCCGAACCGTTTCCTCAGGTGTTTCGTAAAGTGCTTCGGTTCCGTTCCTTTCAACGGTGTTGCGTGCCCCCGCCGTTGTTCCGTTGTCGGTTTTATTACACGCGGGGTTCCAAAGCGGTCGTCGAACGGACCGTCGCGGATGTCGAATTTCCCACGCAGATCTACCGAACGAACAATGGATTGCTCCAACCATTCCCGTCCACCGTTCCTCCCAACCCATTCCGCTTGCTTAGTTTTGGATCCATCGAAACGCACACACCGGCGCGAAGATTATGTGTGTCGGTTGTGCGGGTAACGTAACGAGGCGGTGGAATATAATTTCGATTAATTCTTGAAAATTGTTTTCCTTTATCTTGCTGAACAAATCTGAACGCTGAACGTTCGGGGGGGAGGAAGAAAAAAAATATGTATCGACACAAGCATGGCCACTACCAAATTTAAACGTGGCCCCATACATACGCCCTCGATGTCGCTCCACATTAAATGTCATCCCGCGTTGCTCTCTTAAGATACGAGCGATCGACGAATGAAAAATCGAGCTTGTTTTTTTGGTTAACTATCGAACCCACACACACAGGAGAGCAAAAAAAAAACTGCTTCCGTTTGTAGTTCGTGAGGCTGCTTATTATTTGTCATTCAATTGTTCTCTTACACACACACACGCACCTACCCTAGCCCACCCCGGGAATACTTGCCCGGGAAGCCTGTCCTCCAGAAAGCGGTTCGCTCTCTATTTATCGTTTGAATCGATCCACAATTTGTCGTCGTCGTCGTCGACGTCTACTCCCCTTGGCGCAATTCCACCCGGCAGCCCGGGGTTTCGTTCGCGTAGGAAGCGAACAGTGGCCCCGTCTTGGTGCGCCGGGAAAAGCCGGGAGTGGGGAAACAATGGCATGACAAGGAATTGACGAAGATACACCACCGAGTGGATGGTGAACGCGAGGGCAAGCGCGTTCACCATCAGCGGACGACAATCAGTCCTTATCAGCTCATTTTTTATTTATTTCTATGGTTGCTCCATTTCCGTCGCTATTTTCCATCCCCGTTCATCTCCTCTTCCTGCCTCGTGCGTAGCCGGGATTCTGCCTGCCTTTGTTGGTTTAATTTAACTTCATTCACGTTTGACGTTCGACCCGCCGTGTTTCGAACGGTTTTTCCTTCATTTCACTCCCGGGAAAATATGCTTTCCCGGGGCTGGATGGCTGAAGGCGGGGGGTAGCAAGCGGTAGCGGGAGCAAGCAAGCGCGGGACTCTCCCATGGGGTGAATGTGAGGATGCGTTTTGTGCTCACGATTATCCCGCGAGCTGCGAAAAGGAATCGCCCCCCGGAAACAAGAAAAAAAAACACCATCCTCGGGTGACGGTAATAATAACAGACAACAATGATTGTAAAATTTGAATAAATGGCAAAGTCGTTCGGGAATCGAAAATCGAGTCACCTTCGCGTGCCACTTTTTTGCTTTCGCCTTCTCTTCGCTTCGCCACTACTGCCGCTAGCGGGAACTGATGGAAAATGGGAAAAGTTTTATTTCGTTCCGTGCCGAGAAGGAAAAAAACACACACAAACACCAGGAGGTGGGCCCTTTCATCTTGTTCGATCTTTATGCCTTGTCAGGATAAAAACGACGGTAAATAAGGGCAGAAATTGACCTCGGCACGGAAAATGCTTCGTCCGCGGGACGAGGGAAAAAGCAACGAGAAGCAATAATGATAAGGCAGATTAGAAAAAAGTGATATCAATTACCGGAAGGATGGGCGGGTGTAGCACACAAGCACAAAAAAACATACCGTGCAAGGTAAACAATACCAGTTGAACTGTGACAGGTCGACCTGTTTTCTGTTGGTCCGGAAAAGCCCGCGCTTCAAATGGGGAGGGTGGCGGTTTCGGCGGATGGCGTGAGGGTGAATGATAGGTTAATCGAAAACTGCTATCCCTACCGATGACTTCAACGAAGGTTCTTTTTTCCCCCTCCTGGGTTCGGCATAGATTTTTGGAGCCCAAAATTCCTGTTGGTCAAATGACTGATGAGATTTAACGTAACCTTACTTTAAGAAGTGTCCTGGCATTTATTGGCCTTTCAGGGGAGGTTTTTTTTTGTGCCACAAAGAACTTAATCATGGATCATAGACAAAAACGGTGCATTGGAATATCCGTCATATTCCTTAAGGAACGCTCGTGGCTTCATTTATTGCTCGCGTGTAAGAAAAGAACGCCCGTCTTCTTGCATAATTAATCGACGTACCAGGGCTGCTTATCAGCTTACCCACACAATCCATATGCCAGCCGTTTTTGCGACGAACCCTTTTTATCGAGTTCGAGACAGGGCGTTTTTTCTCTCCACGCGTCAGTTTTTCGATCATATTCACATTCGCCTTGATTAACGCCCGCCATAACCAGGCTGGCAAGGACAATTGGAAGCGCACGCGGGGTGTTGGAGGTTGGAGATTATAAATTAGCCTCCTTCAAAATCAGCCATTTTTGGGTACCGCGCTCATCCCGCGTATCTCTATCGGGGAAAATTTATTTCTATTCATTATCATATTTGATGAATATTCGGTCGTGTGCGATTTCCCCTTTCAATATCTCCCACAGTCGCGTTCACTCGGCGATGGGACTCGTTAAAAACAGCGCATCTCCGCAGCGTCCCCATGCACGCCCGTACGCCTGTTAATCAATGGAAAAAAAGGCGAACATACACCCATGTACGGTCGCTTTTAACGACAAAATCATTATCTCCTTACGATGTCATGTACAGAGCGGTGCCGATCTTACGGCACGCAGCACGAGGGGGTGTGAGAAGGTGCAAAAATTGATGAGCTCAAGTTCCTGGGAAGCTTTTTCATCACCGACACAGGGTCTGTCTCTCGCGGGGTTGATCAGAAGTTTTGACGAACAATCATAAATATGGTGAGTTATGGTACGTTCCATGCGTACGGTCCTCATACGCGAGGGCAGGGCGATGGCGACATAAGCCACAACCGTACGAAGCGTACGAAGTGAACGTCACATCCTTCTGGAACCTATTTATAAACAAACAAATGTGTTCAGTTCCTGTGTCCCCAGGGAGGCAAAGGCATACGCGAGCACTAAGCGGGTGTGAAGGGATGCGATAAGAATGTGCCACAGTCAGCCCAACTGTTCGATAACTGTGGAGAGCATGTGTCGAGGGCAGATACACCGCATCTTGACGCCTTCAGCGCGCCTTGCCAATGCGGTCTCCATACTCTAAGAGCTCTGAAGATTGAAAATAATTACGCACACATACGCACTCACACACGTTACGGGGGTGAGGCGAGAGTTTGATAACGACTTTCATTGGCGATGTTCTGGCACGGAGGACGGAGTAGCACCGAGGCAGCCCATTTTGACAGCACATAATCAATCAATCGAAGGATGGAGTGGTTCGGTGTGGAAAGAGAATGCTTTGGTGGAGGGTTTGCAACATCTTTTCCAGATCCAGAACTCTAGCGCCCGAATTTTCCGTGCAACAACGTCGTGAATATTTCCCCACGATGAACGCATTCGACAGTGTTCGACATCGACAAGATGGTCGATATCAAAGAAACGGTCATTTTCTATCGATTTTATGTATCAACCCATCGTCCCCCACCGGAGATTCCATTTGTAATGAAATTCAATTAGATAATGAAATTTGCCATTTGCACATCTTCACTACCGTTGCTTTCTCCTGGCGGCGCTTGGTGGACCGTTTCTTTCACTAAAGTTCGATAGCAAACTGGAACTGTGCTGTGGTGGAACACCGCCAAAGACGTAAAACATCTTTTACTAGCATCCTCCAACCGGGGTTGTCTTCGAGCAGGTAATTACCTCGCTCTCAGCGTTTCCAGACCGAACGGTGTACCAGAGGGGGTTGGAAAATGTTATCTCCATTATCGGGAAAACGATAACAATAAACACCGCCATACTGTCGATGCTGCCTAGACGCGCACCTCAGGGTTCGCAGAAGCGCTACCCCTTTTCGGTTGAAGCGACCCAAGACAGCCGGTGCTTGTCGGATCATTGCTAATACCTGCGATAGTACCATCGGCCCTACTCATCCCTGAGCGAACCTTTAACGTTTGCCGCTCGCACCCACTCGCACCCGACTACGACTTCGCCGGTTCAGTGGTTAATGTTGTTAATTTGGAATTCATAAAATTCGACAGGTTCGCCAGCCATCGTCGGATTACAAATTTATCTCCCATTTTTTTGGCCGCTACACTGTGTCTTGTTTGACTTCCGGACTTCCGAAATCGATCCGCGCACTGCACTTCCCCGGGCTGCACGGTTGCACGCGTCGGTGAAATGATTTGTAAACATCTTAAGTGGAAGTCGACCATGCTTGAGGCGTATCAGGAGCGAATCTTTAGAATTTCCCCAATATCCCCAACAAACCCCCAAAAGCGGAGGGAAACAATCACGGTCAATATCGTCATTTCATACAGGCGCTCTATACGTCTCCGGGCGCAGTGCAATCTCGAGCATCAATTCAGCTGGTGGAATTCGATCTGTGGGGAGCATTTTATTTATTTTTTTGGGTGAAACGGATACCGCAATGAAGGAAAGCAAACAGTCACCGCGCACCGTGAACCGCGCGGACGGCGAAGCAAATTTTGGATTGGTTGCATTTGGTCGGGGCAACAGATCGGGGCACGACTTTCGTGATTAAAATCCACTTTAAATATTTATGAATGAGCGTCATTGTTGCGCCTATAGTGGCCAATGTCGATGTCGATGGCACCGAATGCCGAACGATGCTGGTCGATCCGCCTCGCCATCCGTAACCCGTCACCCGGGATTCTCCGCTAGACAGCTTCTTGCGTATCAATCTCGTCCCACCGAGCGTCCCGTTCTGCTCGAGGGATTTCCGAGCCGTCCAGCCGGACGCGACGACCCCATCGACGGACGGAAGCCGTTTTGATGGAACGAACCTTGTGCGCTGGTAATGGCAAAAACCATAGATATCAAGGGTTTTCTTCTACCGCCAGCATGGTTTCCGAGACGCACCAAACCGTTCCAAAAATTGGGCCCGAACTGAACGCCGTTCCGCCGTCTATGAAAGACGCCAAAAAACCACGCGTCCTGGATAAAAGAACAAGATGCAGCGTACAAAAAAAAACACACACACTTCATGCGCTAAAAACTGAAACGGAACCTAGCGCTAGCGCCAAAATCGACTCCACTCTAAGGACAGACCATCATAAATTCATGGACCAGCGACCAGAGATCGCTGGACGGCATGCAGAAGTGTCCGAAGGGTGCAACGCGTCTGCGACGGGTGGTTTTGACTGGTGGCAAATATTTGCTTTCCATTAAAATCTGTAAATCCTGACATTCGGGCGTTGCATTCGGCGGTGATGGGAGGAGGGATTTTCTAAAATTCTTGTTCGTTTCGACTTTTGTATTTTGGCTTTTTGGAAAATTTTACACAAAAATCCAAAAATCCACGCTTTAAAATCGCGACTAGACCGAGCGCCAGGAAAATTGTGCACGAATTTCGGCAGTGACTTTCAAACGGTGGTGGAATCAGTTATTGCTCGAATAAAGTCCAGCACTTCAAGCCGCATCATCATAGCAACCCAAAAATCATACGCTCATCGTTCATCAGCTGCGACTCTTTTCTCGGTGCTCAGTGCAACGCCAACGCCGTGTGTAATTAGCTCAAAGACTCAATCAATCAGATGACCCTTGTTTGCTTCCACCCAACCCAACAGCACTTCAGTTATCGTAAAATTGCATCGACAATTACACATGCACCACCTTCACAGTTGAAGCGCAGTGACCGCGTGAAGCAACGAAAACAAACATCTAATTGCGAAATAATAGCTTTGCGACCCGGCCATCCGTCCTTACGCTTCCACACCGGCAACGAACGTTCGAACACTGATCGGTAAGGTGCCAGTGCAGGTGGCATGTGCAACAATTGCAATCGACAATGCACAAAAGGCAAACAAAGGCCACCCCACAAAAGCAAACACACCAACAGAACAACTCCAAACATGGGAAGGGAATGAGAAGGAAAAAAACAACAAGAAGCAGGGAATCGAAAACACAATCACGGAGGGGGTGGACGGAGGGCTGAGACACGGTTGTTGCAGGCGTATTAATTCCAAGTGATAAATTTTTAATTATTCTACCGATAACGCCCAATCGAGTGCGTGCGAAGGGAGCTATGAATGCGACACAGTCCAGTATTATTAATCTCGGTGTCCTGGTGGGGGACCGAGTGGATTGATGCAGGATAACCTAGGGGTACGGAAAATAAGAGCCACAGAACAACAGAACTCCCTGTTTTTTTTGCAGATTTGAATCCAATAATTTTTCACTTGCATCCTTTGTGCCTTTCCGTCGATGTGAATTCAATGGACTAAAAACCCGATTCCCGGATATCCATGATGCTCTCCATGGGCTGCACTTCATGCGATGAATGTTTGAATCCTTGGTGCCCTCCTGGGAAGTCCTGCAGGACCTTCCTTCACCAACATTCATTGAGATTTAAAAAAAAGGAGCCAAAAGACGAAACCCAAACATTGGCCGCCCCCTCTTCCGTTATCTCTTAGCGAAGCGCTATTTTATGGAGTCAGCATTCTTGGTGGTTGATTTTCCATTTTTCCATCCCCAAGTCCTGTTCCTGCTCCACCAAGGTTCGCCACGTTCGGTTAACCTCAAGCGCTCCCGCGAACGGATTTCGCTGACCAGCAACCGGACGGGACACACACCGTACCGAGTGCAAATGGACGGTGGACTCTTTTCAAACCCTCGCTTTTGATTTATCGAAGTGGTTCGACTCGAATGTTTACAAGTCATAATCTCAGCCGACAGAAGCATTGTGCTCCGTCGTCCGTGCTTCCGAATCGCATCCCGGTACGGTTCACCGGTGATCGGGTCCGGCTTATCCTTTCCGTTTATATCTGTTTTTTTCGTCTTTTCCGTTCCGTTCTTTGAAAATGCAATCGCCAAAAGGATTTTCGCGTTCGGATTTCAATCGCACCAAAAAAAAACAACAAGGGATAGTTCATTGAAAATTCGGCACGAAACGCCACATTCACATCCGTGTAAATCATGATCGAAGCATGGGTTGGGTTGGGGAGGGATTGAAAAACCCCAAACTGGCTTTTAGAAGGATCGTTTCTTTCCTTTCCGCGCGGGTGGGATATAGGAAGCTGTTTACATACGTATTAGGCCACCTCATCTTTACGAATCGCATTGCGGGGGCCACGCGTTTTTTTTGCTTTCTCTCGACTTTACCAACCCATATATGCAGCGGCCGTAGTGCTCCTAGCGCCGTACCCAGGCATCGAATCCAATGCAGTCGAAAACGATTTCCACACGGGCTCGGGCACTCGTCGATGGTGTCGAATGATAGGTCGTTCGCTGCTGAAAGATCACGCTCGCAAATGGGTGTGGGCATTGTTTATGTTTCTAAACGGCCAAATCCTGCAGGCTACGAAACGATTCGAAACGATTGCAGCTTACGCGCCCGGGAACGGGATCCTACCAGCGTCACTTTATCCTTTCGATTCGAAAGCGTCCTTCAGTCATTGCAAAGCCATGAGGGCCATGGAATGGTGATGAATTGACTGATGATGACTGGGAGAACGAGCGAACGCAAACAGACCGACCGACCGACCGTTGCCAATCTGGGCTGCACCTTCAGCACGGAACAGAGTCCCGGAACAGTGGAACACATCGAGAGTGGAGTTAAAAAATGGGAATGCATCCCGAAAAGTAGTACAAAAACAAACGACCACAGGAAACGGGGGCGAACACAACAGGTCACCGCAACAGGAACACCCGAGGGGGAAATTCTGCCAGGAAGCGGCAGCAAAAAAAACCCCACACACACCCCGAAGAAAGAGGAAAAAAAGAAGGATGCGTTCATGTCCTACTGCCGCGGTTCTGCAGCGGATCACGCGCGTGCATCGTCGTTCATAGTCGGCTCATAGCCGTGGACATGCAATGCATGGACGGTTGCACCAAACCAACAGGTCCTGCCGATCTGCTCTTCATCCTGCTCGTTTGTTCTGGCGTTGTGCTGGCCTCGAGGCCTCCATTGGCCTTCATTCCCTCCTCCCAAAAAAAAACCGCTGCCTTGCTGTTGATTTTCACAGTCAACTGCAGACACACGGGCTTACAATTTCACGGTAAACAGCACAAGCAACCGGCAGGGACGGGGATCGGTGTCCCGGAAACCGGACGGAGGGTGGAAAACGGATGCAATTCTCACCTTCACCTCGGTTGATCCGTCGTGCACTGGGGTCAACTTGTGTCGCTGCATGCTGGACAGCGGGCCGCGAAAGGTTATCAGTGCCAAAATGACCGCAATTAGTATGCGCCCAATATGTGGGAATTTAGCGTTTTTTGATTGCGCAGCGCACGGACGAGTGCGAGCGCAATGTAACGATGGTTTTGTTGCTGTTTTCGGGGATGCGCTTTTTTCTTTTTTTTTTTTGGTTTGGTTGGTCGTGCGCTTTTGTTCGGCAATCCGGCAATGCGTACGAGTCCTGGGTGGAAATGCATACGGATCGTGCCGCACGGTGTGAAGCATTGCATCCGGCAGTGCAATGGGGATGTAATTGGATTTTTGCGCCAGTTTCCCCCGATCGTTTCGCTTGCCATCGCCCATCTCGCCGTGTTGTGCATCCGGATGTGCATCGATATGATGCTGCAGCTCAGACGCAGCAGCAGCAGCAGCGAACGATTAACGAACCTGCCACACTGGTAAAGCGAACTGGGACATTGCCGATGATGTTGATGATGATGATGATGATGTTGATGTTTCGGTACGGTACTAAATACTCGGTGCGCCCACCCCACTCCAGCCAACCATATGCACAGGACATATGCACTTTTTGAGCCACCACCACCACCACCCGTGGTGCATTGCAACACCGTGCAGACAAACAGGATCAATTTGGGGGAAAGGTTAATTTTTGACTATTTTGCGGATTGGCCGAGATTTGTTTATCGGCTGTGGGGTGCGATCGTTTTTTTTTTTCGTGTGTTTGGCCACTTATTCAACCTTCCGTTTGCAGATTTTGGCTCCGGACGGACGGGAGTAGCTCGTGACTCGATGGTAATTGGATTTTTATTCGAGCACCGTATGAAGAGCCGAATGCAATTGGGAAGATTAAACGTGATCAAGTGTAGAGCTGTGGAGAGCGTTTGATGAAGTAAGGCGCATAGCGTTGGTTGAGGTTTTAGGAAACTTACAAATAGTTGTTTCTATTTTTTTTTTCAACATTTGAGTTTCTTTTTAGCAGAAGGTTCGAAGGTTGTGTTTGTTTTCCTTGCATAGAAGCGCATTTAAAACGTTCCTTAGCGAGTTTTTCCATTTGTGACGAGTTTTCCGGGCTCTTGTGTGCATATAAGCTATTCGTTTGCATTTTTCACACAAAGTTCATAGCACAAATTAGCGTATTGTTCGTTTGTTTAACATTAAACGCTGATTTTCATTGCTTATCACATATTTTCATTATTAATGTATAATAAACATTATTAATGTATGTAGCAAAAACAAATATCTTAATATTCCCAATAAAAATATCTTTATTTTGTGTGTTTCCCGGAAAATGCTATAGTAATAATATGCCCTCGAATCTTCACTGATTCGCGCTGGGTGCCTAACACGTTCGGGGTTTGGAGAACATTTTTTGTGCAACTTCATCAGAGGTGGCCCCTGTGTGGGAGTCGATAATTACTATTTAAAAATTTACCAACTACTTCACCGGGCAAACTGCTCACACACACACTTTACGGTTATGACCATTTGTTACCGCTTTCCAATCCCACGCGAAATAAATATTTGTAACATTTTCGCTTCGTTCGAAACACAGCCGGACGGTGGACCAAACTTTTTCCTATTGCCCCATTCCCTAGCACTGACCCGAAACTGCAAGAAAACAGTGTACCGAATGTTGTTGCGTTTCCCCCCCCCCCCCCTCCTGTGGAAAAAGGATCGTCCACAAAAACCCAAAGTCCGAAGGATATGCACACATTGCGCCACGACGGAACAAAAGCTAATTAACGACAACTGGGGACCACCGGAACAGGGCTTTTGCTGCTGCTTTTCGCCGAGAAATGTTGCAACACTGTGTGTCGAGAGCTGCAAAAAGGATTTATGCTTGTTTGATCTTTGTTAATTTCCTTTCTCCTTTTCCCCGTGACCAAACCGCTGATCGTGGCGACGGGGTCCCCGAGATCTCCGGATGCCGGTTCGCTATTACAACCGAACCAAAGGCAGGTTTTTGGTTGCCGTAGTTAGGGTACTACAGCACACAAAACGAAGCAATTAGTCTAAGCCTCCGGTGTGGCACTACTGCAGAGCGACCGATGGTGGCGTAGAAGAGGTAGAGGGAAAGGTGGAAAAACTCGCCAGTGAGGGAAAACAAACACTTTTCCGTGCCCGGGAAAGAACTTCACCGCGAAGGATAGGCAAAGAAATCGTTATCGGCTGGAGTGACGATGGGAAGGAGTTCAGTCCAGCGAATCGGGAGGGGTTTTTTTGTCCATTTCGTCCCCAAATATGTCTAAGGGTGACTGGTGACTGGAACACACACACATGCCCAAACGGCACAGCGTATGAGCGGCAGTTGGAAAAAAGGGAAGGAAATTAAATAATACATATTTAATTGGGTGCAGACCAAAAGACCGAACTCGCAAATGGCCGAACCGGTGCCCGTGAGTGGATGGTAAATGTAAATAGGTATTGATTCGTCGGTAGGTTATTATTCCTTCCTAAGCAAATACTACAAACGGGGAAACCTCACCCTGGTTCGGGGCCACTGCAAGGTGACTACGCCTGCTAACATCATTATCACATTCACACACGGGGAAGCCACAGAGTGAAACGGGGAAAACGAATGCCCAAAAGGAAAAACTCTTCCCGATTCGGCTCCGTTTCGGGAGCTCCGTTTGGTGAAGTGTGTTGACCGTTCACCGTGGACCCTTATTTTTTTTCACGCTCTCCGCATTGAGTGTAATTGAAATAAGGTATCATTTGGCCATCCGAACAGGTCGTGACTCCTTCACTCCACAGCAGTCTCTAATTTATATTTTGAAAGGACGATCCTTAGAGCGGCGGATTTTCCGTTCGGTGTGGTATGGTTTCGGTGGTTTTGCAGACAGAGATCTCTATCTTCAACGCCCCCCAAAAAGCCCTTTGATAGCTAATTAGCGACCGTCCACGCTACCCTTGAACCCGGAAGGGTTCGGACTGGTTCGCTGCTGGTCAACGGCAAATAGATAAAATTCAAACGGATTGCAAACTCGAAATCAAACCAGCCAGCATCTTTGGCCACCGAAAACGGGGAACCCGGGGTACCGTTGCCTATATATATTCCGTGTTTGTTCTTTCACTTCATAATGGGGTGACCGTTTCACCCCCCCCCTCCCCCCCCCCACCTCCCTCATCCCACAACGACAAAAAATGCTGTCATCTCGTAAATTTTAATTAAAAATCAATTTCCACCATCATCGCGATGCCTCCATTCTGGTTTGTTGCTGGAGCTCCAGAATTGGTAACTTTTTCCAATAACCTTCTATTTAAAGCCCCCTCTCAAACGGTCGCAAATATTCCAACCCACCGAAAGGATTCCTGGCTACGCATCGAATGTTTCCGAGCGTCCGTTATCATTCCAAATTCTATAAATTGATTCCATCTTTGTACTACACGGCGCGCACCCGGAAGCCGGCCCCATCCGTTCGAAGACTTTACACCAATAAATACTCAATACTCGCCGCTGGATGCCAGCATTTTTCCAGCCCATTTCACGGCCCAAGGAAAGCGAAAGAGTGGGTCGGCTTCTTGGAACAGTCGGCCATCCAAATCGTACAGTCACAATCGAAAGCCAAGCCATTACGGGGTGGTAGACTCGCCCGAAACCGATAGCTCACAGCGATATTTTCCAATCGGCTTGTAAGAAGTAGGAAAACTCCAGCTGTGGCACGAAAATCGACACCAATTCCTCCTTTTGCAACCCTTTTTTAAGAAGTTGGGGAGGGGATGAAGCAGAAGTTTGGCGAAAGAGTTACAAGGAAAATTTAAACACAAAACAGACACCGAGCGACGCCAGATGCCGCTGAGATAGCGGCCGCCACATCCGACAGCCGAATAAAATATCAATACCGTAATTAAAAGTGTAATTTTATTGAAATTTAATTAAATTTATCCATCTCGCAACGCGGCAGCGATGGAGCGAACCCTTACGCCCACTTGGACCTTTGAACCATGTTTCGTGCTCTACACTTTAAGCATACCAATCGATAGCGGTGAATCGGGAAAATGTTGCCACACTAAGAAGGTAAGAAGCTTATTAATATTCGATCGGGAAAGAAATTTTCATCCCTTTGGCGCGGGCAGTGTGAGTTTTACTGGCGAACCCTGGTTCCGTTGTCTTCGCTCGATCGGAAAATCCGATTGTCGGTGGTGTGGTTTGGCCGTTGTCTCCGCCTTTTGCGTTTGCAGCAAAAGGATTAAAAATCACACCGAGACAACGAAAAATCGATACAGCGGGTCGAAATGTGCGAGGCAGCAACTTTTTCATCCTTTTCATACTTCATCTTCCTTTCCGTTTCAAGCAGTCATAGTGGATGCGTCTCAGAATGAATTATTTTTACGATTAATAAACATCATTGGTACGTGATTCTGGAGCAGTCGACGCTGCGGGGAACTTTACCGGAGTGTAAAAACCGGAAGCGCATTTCAAAGGACTTTCAACCGGCTTGGTGGCAAGTGTTAGACAAAAGGAGTGTGTAAAAATGCCTCCCAATGGGTGTGTATGTGAGTATGGGGTGTACAGAAACCATAAAATATGCAAATTGCAGCATAAAAATTTAATCGAATAACACCACAGTCAGAGAGTGAGCGGAGGAAGGACTGCTTCGTGCTCATCCTTCACAAGCTGTCCAATATCTCACACCTACGCCACTCCACCACCGTTGAGACTCAGGCACGAGCAAGTAATCGCTCACAGTGCAGAATTATTACGCGCCGAGAACAAATACACAGCACCGGGCGTTATTTGGCACCACACGCAAGCTACACATAACCGGTTATGAACTACAAAGGGCCAAAAGAAAAAAGGCAGCAACCAAACCAGAAACACATGCTCACTACGAAAGATGCGCCGCAAACGCACGAGGGAGAAAGGTTTTGACATAAATAATATGCAAATATTATTAGACATTAAAATTATTTCCACACTCCTGGCAGCCGTCACTGTGTGCCGGTTGGAAAAAAAAAAAACTGCGAGAATCTTGCCTTGATTCGGGGAAGGGGATAAATAACAAGAAAATTCTGAGTGCAATCGAGTAAAAAATTAGCTAAGGGGTTTAGGTTTACACGCACACACACACACATAGAAACATCCATCCAGCGAGTTATCGTTGTCGATGGTTGCTTTGATGAATTTAGCGCACCTTGCCACATATCCGTGCATCGCTTCCCTAAATGTGTCCGAGGGGAAAACACACGATGTACTGCAGCAACCGTATCACTGCGAGATGCGGAAACAATACTCGCGCGACTTCGGGAAGCAACATCCCTAGACTTGTACGGGCGTGGAAACAACAACAAAAAATACGATGAAAAATTAATGCTTCGCCCACACACTCCCAACAACAACAACAACAACACTCGACGTCGAAGGGAGAAGCACTTTGCCGGCGATCGATCGATTCAGTAGGTCACAATGGTTACGTACCAGGCGTGCAGGCTCTACCACCGGAACGCACCGGAGGTGAAATTGAAATTTATTTCCTCCGGCGCCCTGGTTCGGGGTTCGAACGCGTAAAAGGATTTTTTTGATTGATATCAAAGATCAAACTGTGCGCGTCTCAACTGGCACTTGCCCCGCTGCTAGTTGTCTCCAGGTTAATCCCTTTTTGTGAACTGCCTGCCAATGGAATCTTCGCGCAGCGAGACAGCGGAAGAAGCGGAAGAGAACATATTTTTATTTATTAACATCCAACCCGCGATGTTGCCGCCCCATTGCTTAGGACATGCTCCTTCCAGCACGGTAAATCCCCCTTCGAGGGAATCCCAGCGATCATCAAACATGCGAACCCGTAGGCCTTCCCGTGGCCACAGCGGAAGGAACGGGCCCCATGCACGATTTGGCAGCTCAATATTTCACCAAACGCTTTTCCCGAAATGAGCATTTTCCCGACTTTTCTTTCATCCTCCAGCCCTGTGCGCGCTCGAAACAAACAAAACATATATCGCGAAACCCGTCAATTTTGCCTTTACACGCGGGCAAAGCGAGGAACAAAATTTCACCGAAAACATTACTGTGTTTGGAATGGTTTTTCCCTGTCTGCCGGGATGAATATGGGAAAAATTTGCATACACATCCCACCTTTCCCGCAACACACAACGGGGCGGCAGATGTTGTGAATATTATCCCGCACACTAACCGAAGAAAAAAAAACACACCACAGAGCGTGAGCACCACCATCTCACCATCAATTATTAATCGGGAATACGGCTTCACAAGGGGGTTTTTGTGGCGCGCGGTCTCTCGCCGATCATCCGGGTGTGCTCCGTCTATCGACGAATCGAATCGCGGGTGTGGGGATAAGGAAAAAAAAGCATAAAAATAATACGCACATTGGTTTGAATTTTTAATTCCCATTCACATTGCCCGGTTTCCCACATCAAACACACACACGCACACACGCTGAGGATTTTCCCGGCTCGGTTTTTCCCCAAAGGCAACCAAGCTTTCGGCGAAATGAGCAGATCAATGAAGGCGAACGAAAATAAAATACGACCTTCAGTAGCAGCGTTAAACGGTGGCATCCGTGATAATAACAATAAATTTTGATCAATGGCTAAAATATTTGTCTCTCGCGAATTGCTTCGAAGGAATTGCCGAGTCGCAACACAACTTCAAATGCAAACGGTGCGCCAAGAGCGCACCAGAAGGAAAATTGGTGTCACCCGTGTCCCGTCACGCGAGCACCCTCGCTCTCTATCCTGGTGGTTTTATTTCCGTTTTTATATTTATGATTAAATTTTATTATTTTTATTATCATTACAATCCCCTCCCACCTCTCCCTCGCTCCTGCATAATAATTGCAAAATTCTTCTTTTCCTCCGGCGCGGGAAAAGCTTTGCGCGGTGCCGAAAGACGAAAAGTTCGAACTACGCAAATGTACGCGGGAAACAGGGATTTAATCAAAAAATTCTTACCCACCACGAGAGAGAGAGATAGAGAGCAAAGAAAAAAAACGCGTCTCCACCATGCATTGAATTTTCAAATTATCAATCTAACTTTCGCCCGACGAATTCCAATGCAACTGTTCTCCCTGCCACGGGGTTTTGCTACTCGAGGCTGCTGGCTGCTCGAGGGATGAAATTTTGTTTCATACTTTGGAATAACTTTGCGCGTTTAGATACCTCCCCGAAACGTTCGTTTGAACAAAAAAAAAATACGGCAGTAAAAAATGCTTCTTCATTACAGTGTAACGCACCACAATCAATAGAAAAGCGCACTCTGATAAGCAAATTTCGCTAGCGTATTAATGAGTATCTCCCGATGAAGTAGGGCAAATAAAAAACCTTGAACGTAACAAATCCATCACAGACTGTGTGACAAAACTGTCTTAGTCATCGCTTTCCGGGGGCCAACCGACCCGGTAGGTGTTGATTATTTTCCATCATCCCACCCGACGCTTTTCCGGATTCCTCCCCCTTCGGATGGTGGTTCAATTTCGTGTTTGCCGTTTCTATTAAGTCTCACTTCATCCAATTTTTTTTGTCGCTCCTCATCTATCAACGGTGCAACGGCAACGGAACAAGTGTCACGGCGTGGGGGGAGGCGATTTCCGTACGGTCATTAATTGATTATCTTTCGTGTCCACAGGCTGGTGAAGCATAATGATTTTAAAGCGCCAACCAACCAACCCAAAGATGACAGCACGTGCCCGGTGGGGTGGTGGGGTGGCCGGTTTTGGTGGAAAAGTCGGAACGAAAAACTCTAAGCCGTGAGGTGATGTAGAAAATTTGTTAGCAAGTAGCCGATCGTTAGCCGAGCAAACACCGGCCGGTTCGATATGAACACATTTTTCACTTTCTTAACCTCCACCCCATCGACCCGAGTTTTCCCCGTGGAGGGGATGACATGTGGGGACGAGCGGAAGGCAAAGAATTGAATAGCATTAAAAAAAATAGGGTCAACGCGTGTCTATTAATATCTTCCCCATCACTCAGCATAAGGCCAAGGGACCATCCTCATACAGTGGTTGTTGTTTTTCCCCTCTCTCTATCAGGATGGACGTTTTTTTTTTTGTTTTTGCTCCGTACTTCCTATCCTGAATTCCTCTCCCAGTGGGACAACATTCCCTCACCATCCCGGCACACCTTCTTACCCTCCACCCCCTCACGCAATTGCACCACCGTGGACACATTGTATTCCGTTTTTCCGTACGATACTACGATAGTCACCGCGTGAGGCGTTCCAACAGTGGCAAACTGCGTTTGACTACCGTTTTGCCCTAAACGGGTCCGGGCGTGGAAAAGTGATAGACAGGATAATTATTTTCGCTGCGTTAGGATCCCGTTTGCTGGAAGGGTGGGTGTTTTCTGGAGAGAGGAGGTGTAGTGCGAGTGCACGCCTTGATGGGCGCACGCGGACGTCGTTTTACGCCTGTGAATATTTAATGGCGCTGAGTTGTTATCAACACCGGTAATTAATTTATGATCACTCGGCATCGCCACCGGGGCCGTCACTTCCGTTTGCGCGCTAGGCCCTTTGCTGCTTATCATTTCGTGTTCGATTTGACCACCGGTCAACGCAACATCGACACCCGCATGAGCACCAAGGTAACCTTTTAAAAATGAAGCGTAAGTTAAATGCGTGGAAAATAGTGTCAGTGTCTTATCGATGAATAGTTCCTTTTGGACCTTTGTCCCCTTTGTCGGTAGGGTGTTTACAGTATCGATGCACTGGTTTGCATTTTTTAAACGTGTGTTCAAGTTAAAAATGTGAGCAATAATAATATATTTTAATATATTGTAATATAATAATAATATAATAATCATAATAATATAATATTATTATAATCATAATAATATTTTATAATCATAAACAGGGTAATAGAAGAACTCTATTGACTAGTGGTGGGTGAATGTGATTCAGATTCATGATACCGAATCGTTCCCTATTCTGAGGAACCGTAAGGCCTCTAAGTTTTTTAAATTCCTTAAAATTCAGCAATCCTCAAATATTCTAGAATTCTAGATCTAGAAATGCTGAAATGTTCATAAATTCCATAAGTTTTAGAAGATATCAACGACTCTTGAATCCCCAATCATTCATAAGATTTTATAACTGCTAATATAAGATGAATAAAAGCATATTTTTATAACTTTAGTATACAATCTATTTACTGAAGATCTATCAACTCAAGTACTAACCCATTGACTTTTTAAGGGTTATTCAATATATTTAAATTCAACTCAAGATTTGAATGACTCTTCACTGCAGATTCACATGCATTACTCTCCTCAACACACCATTGGTCCGATGATTAATCACGATCACCTACCAACAGCTAAACTATTCAAGTGTTGTGGTAAGTAATTCTTTACACCAAAAACAAAATCACATCGCACAAAGCAACATTCTTTTTACACACGTGCTCGAAAATGATTCTTTTTCAAAAGCAAATTTCCACACGTTCCCGTTCCATTTCATTTCCCATGTAATGCAGACGGGCAGCCGAACACCAGTTTTGCGCTGGTTCATGTCGAACGCATTTAACACTGCCAGAGGCGTGAGTGTGTGCGGGCATAATTTTATATAAACATGCGGTCGCACACGTTAGCCACCATTTGACTTTGACTCACTCGATTTTGGGGGACAAATTAAACGTAACGAACACACACACACACACACAGATAGAAAGGAAAAAAAAGAACTTTCCGCACACACGAAACAACCGGCCCCTTTAGTACGGCTTCCGGATGTATCAACCGGTCGACCGTTGTTGGTACCTTCGGAAATGGAGCATAACGTTCGATAGGCGAAAAAGGGTGACGAACCTGCGAAACAACAACTCGCGGCCACGTGTGTACAACGGGGATGAACCACAAATCGGCGTCACAGTTCCAACCCCCAAGGGGGTGGGGGGTTGGTTGGCGATGTGCGTGTGTGGTGTTTGCTTTAAAGATTGATTCGATTTGGCATCGTTCGCTCGTGTTATCCTGTGCTGAGTAACCGGGGCTGTTCTCACCGGGTTTATTTCCATGCTAAATTAGTGTGGAAAAAAAAACATGCAACATGAATGGATTGTATTATTTTCAAAGTAAAACAATTAGTTTAAATGGGAACCAACATTGGGCATCTGTCAAACAAGATGCGCACCGCTGCGGTGGCTTCCTTTTTTGCGTTGAAATTCGATCAACTTCTTCCCGACAGTTGCACCGCGAGCCTTCGCGCAAATAGAGGGGGGAATTGGTGATTTGGAGGAATAAAAATTAAATGCCTTCTCCATATTGGGCATCAGCTTACGGCGCTTCTGGAGCGGACGGAAATAAGCTTCCCATGTCAGAGATGATTTTGAAATCGGATATAAATCATCGAAACACCGGAAACAATAATGCGGCAACAAGCGAAACGTCCACCGTTCGAGCCGTTCGGGAACGTAACGGGCAGATTAAATGAATGTCCTCTCGCAATTCCTCCGCATCCGCATCCGCAACTCTACCGTTCCGTTCCACGTGCAGGCACGTGGAAGACGTCAGGTTCCTTCAATTGAATTACTTCTTTTCTTCGTTTGTTAATAAACGAATTTATTTGTTATTCAAAACCTTCGCACCGGAGCGAGCACTCCGGCGTTAGGGAACTGGGCACGATAGGGATGGAGCTCGACACACACACACACACACAGGCACACCGTTGTTCAATGAATCGTAAAAGACGGACCGTCGGTTACACCGTATGAATGGCCGGGAGAGAAGATGGAGGTTGACAGGTAAATGCAAATTACGCCTCGAAAACTGAACGACACCTTGATGATGTCGCCCGGGCCTCGCCCGTACCAGGCCAAACCCGGCCGAAACACACCAAATTGAGCTTTAAACCTACGCAGAAAACCATTTCACCCGCTTCCAAGTGCGCGTATGCAATTGCCATTGAATTTGCTTTCGAACTGCTGGAGAACCAGCTGCCTTTTTCATTCCAACATCGGCAGCAGGCGAACGTAAAATCATTCACTCGGATTCGGTCTTCGGAGCAAATTAAGCAAACACGGCTAACAATAAAACATAAAGACGATATAAAAATTCATCCCTGCCGGGGGGGGGGGGGGGGGGGGGGGGGGGGTGGGAACCGTGGAATTTGCGGAGCACCTCGATCCGATTGAGCGCACGATCGAACTCGAGCGCGGAACGATCGAACCGGGGTAAAAGTCTCACACTGCCGCACAAACATAAGTCTCACTAAATCACCTAATGTGTGTAGGAGCGCAATAATAAATACAAGCGAGATAAATGATTTCCATTCATGCGGTGCAATGATGTTTTTCACTTTTTTCACTCCCCCCACTGGTCTTCCACCACCGTCCGAATCCGTTTTGCGGGATTGTCGTTTTAAAGTTGAAGTGTGCGGGAGAGGAGACGGGAAAAGCGTACAAGCATGCGATCGGTTCGTTTTGAGCCATTCGGTAACAACAGAAACCCGGTCGATATGGTGCTGAAGAGCCCGCATCGTCGTCATCACACTAACGACCACGTTTCGTGATGCGGACGTTGGTCATTATGAGCTGAGGGCCACCATCATCTGCCTGGCTGGTGGGTGGCGAAAGAAGGGGGGGTGGGGTGGGGTAGAATTCGATGCTCTTCCCAAAGTGCCCGGCATCGATTGAAGGGCGGACCACGGAAGCAATGGACCCGATTCTATGATCGTTCTAAATTATCGGGCCTTCGCCTGACGCGAACTGCCCACCAGTACCGACTGCATGTCAGTGGTGGGAATGGGAAGAACGAAAAGCGGGAGAAGAAGGGTGGAGGGGGGGGGGGGGTGGAGGGGAACCTCGGGAACAAAGAAAACGACACGACACATGAAAACGGAACGAAGCGAACCGAAAGCATATTATTTTCAGGAAGGAAATCGTACTGGACTATGATTGATAACGTATCGAAATATTGCGTGTCGAGATTACTTCCCGGCTGGTCGGTCAAGCCCAACCCCAAGCCGTGGGTCATGGATGGTGAAACCGCAGAAAACATTAAGCACTTACCACTCCGCGGCACGCTAGTCATGGGGCACGCTGGCCGCCGACTGCCGACTGCTGCCCGTTGCGGCTTACGACCGGAACCCGGGCCGAAGAGTTGTTAGTGATAAAAACAACCCTAAGAATGCCACCACAATTCGCTCGCTCCACTAAAGGGGCAAAAGGAGGAGGGAAGAAAAAAAAATTAACCCTCATCATTCGGCTTTCAAGTGTCAATCTTTCATGCAGGATCTTGACTAAAAATCGAACCGCACCGAGGGAGTTGTGAAAAATGAGGTCATATACCGAAAGGGCCAGCCGCCAGTGAATGATTTTCCGGTCCGGCTTCTGGCCTTCGACCGTACCGAGACTGGATTAATCATAACGTACGTCCGACTCCGCCGATCCAAGCAGCCTACCGGCTTGGTGGAAAGCATGCTTCATTGGGTGAGAATACGAAAATTCGCCGTTCGTACCGGCTCACATCTCACCGTTTGTTTCTCACCTGTAGACAATTCTCGCACGTGCGAGCAGTACGCGAACCCCCAACCGTGTTTGCGATGTTTGCGATTTATTATTTAAATTTAAATTAGTGCCAACGTGTGCGGTACCGGCCAACGAGTGCAAAACCGTTCGGGAACTGATTAAGAAGCACCGAAAGGGGGAACCGAATGTGTACCGCGCACCACACTCTCTCACACACACACAATTGGGTTATTTAATGCGCTCACAAAACAAAAACACAAACGCAGTGTATTTGCATTCCGCATCATTCCCGTGTCACGCCATGACGCCATTGAGGAAGGCCACCCGCAGGGGGGTGGGGGTAAGGATGGTGCACTCCGGTTTGTTTTAATTACGATCAAATCGAAACAATGCAACTTGTCAACTGAGTTGATGAAAATGACATCGACCGACCGTCGTGCGAGCGCGTAACGTGGGAGGAAAGCTACCAGGCAGCTGCTTAAAATTATGCTAACCCTCCTACCGATGCGCACGCGGATCGAGCCATGTTTGGCAGTTTGGACGTGGTGCATTCTGCGATGAACGGGCCCCGGGGCGGGGTTGAAATTAAAACATGCATAAAATCTGCTCCCGAAATGCGTTCTTCCGCCACAGTGAGCTCCAGACGAACGCGGGCGAAATGTGATGAGCGTTTTGAATGTTTGATTGGAAGGCGGGTTTTGATTAGGGCGTTTTATGGCTACTTCGAAACTAGCACAAAGGTACAGCAGAAGAGGAACGATATCCCGGCCAGTGAGCTCACCACTAGCAGCATTTTTAAAAAGTCTGCAAACACCACTGCCGGTATATCGCCATCGGTTGCTGCTGCTCTTTCCGAATCCCTACGGGAAATGTCCAACGAGTCTTCCTGGTGGATAGTTTCATTGATCCAGTTGTGATGTAATAGAAGCGAGGGTGACACATCGAGAACTCCATCGAACTCTCCCTGAAAAGGTGTTTCCAATTGCAGCTGCAAAGAAATCATACTGAAACTTTCCTCCAAGAACTCCAACAATCTGTTTCTTACCAACACGACACTTTCATGGGGTGATTCTTGTTGGGAGAAAATCAATCTTTTCACTGGTAACTGCACAAACACCAGTTCGAGATTCGTGAGCGTTGCCTTCAGATCTTGGGTACAGTTGATGGAGCTCCCAGCTTTCGGAAAGCAGCCTCGTTCGACTGCAATCCATCGTCGTTCCCACATCCATCCATCGCAAACCGGTGGTTGGTATGTGTTTGTGGAATTACTTTCCTCCAGAGTTGGGCAGCTTGATGACCACTCCAGCAATACTTGACATCCATGATTATTGCAGCTCACCAGCGAGAATTGTAACTTTAAAAGTAGCAAGACACACAGAACTCCTTTCATGTTCGGCTGTTTTACCTTAATGACAGTTGACGTTAGGATCCAGAGCCTACTTAGACCATCAATGTGAACTCTAAAGTTCCAAACTAGTCTCGAATTCTTGAAAGTGCAACTAATATCAGCATTAGACGAGAGTTCTCCTCCAAATACTCGCCAAATGGGATTAATCAACAGCATGCCCTTTCGCACTCCGGACCGCTGTTCACTTGCTGAAACTCGCTATTGAAATTGGAGTTCAACTTGGCCCCGAAAATGGCAATGAAAGCAAACGGTACCTCGTGTGTACTCGTCTCCAACTGTGCACAACACAATCGTTTCATTCTGCGTTTGTTTTTTTTTTGCCTTTTCCTCTTCTGTTGTACAAATTAATCGAGTGCGCGCGTGTAGGTTGCGCGTGCCAACTTCTTTCCGATGCACATTTTTTTGAGCATCCCTTCCCCTATCCCGGTGTTCTGCCGTCATCCCTTGCTGCGCCGTTTGCAATCGATCGCTGTATGGCAAAAAAAAAACCCATCCCCGGACTCCCATCGGATGCATACAATCGGACGATAAATCATTCAACAACGCGTATGGGACGGCTCAGTGGGGTGGGGAAACGAAAGCAGTAAAAAGATCACCCGTAAGGATGCATTCATGAGGCAGCGTTGCACCGTTGCACTCTGTTCCGTCGGTCGGTTCGAAAGGGAAGCGCGAAAAGCAACAACTCCTTACCGAGCTTGACAAAGTATAAATAAAACAGCTTGTTTTGGAGCGCTGCGAAGCCGGAAAAGGGAAGCTGTCCGGAAATCAATTGTTGCGTGGTTCGAAAAAGCGTCCCCGCGTGTCTTCCACTGAATAGAGGTGGGTATGGAAATTGATCCCAATTGATCCCGAAAGAAGCAAAAAAAAAATACACCCCGGCTCAAAGTCAAAGTCGCTCTTTTGGAACGAAAACTGCTAAACTCCTACACGCTCCCGGCGCGTCTGTTTGGTTCGCTTGCGTTGCTCTTCCCGTGGCTTTAATCGTGCTGACAAAAATCTGATTCTAATTGCGTGATGCTGCGTTCTGACGGGGCACGGGACGGCATAAGGCACACTTCCGCAAAAACGATGACGGGTTTTTGGATGATGGGGATGATGATGTAGCCGGGGCGAAGAAACCCAGACAACAATATCTCGTTTTTCAGCTATACGTTCGCCAGACACAATCCTTTCCTCGCACATCTAGCTCATACTGCTGCTGCTGCTGTGGCTGGTACCAGCAAGCGCTACTCTCTCACTCTTGCTTACTGTTCGCTTTGCTGGATGTCGCTCATCAGGCTGATTTTTGTCGCCCTCGCCTTGCGCTTGCCAACCAGTCTCAGCCTCATCTCATCTCAGTCCAGCCTTGACTCATGCTGCTTAATGCTGCTTCTGTTGCTTTCACCCGTTTGACCTGCAACTCCTCCACCCTCCCTCCTTTCGTTCTATCCGGTTCCACCGCTACCAACCCATTCTCGATCAGATGCTCATCGCGTGCGGTTTTTATGCATAATTATAATTTATACATCACTGACACCACTCCTCGCTACTCTACTCACCCCACTACTTTATGCATTCTGTCGTAGCATAAATGACATGACATCTTGCCTTGTGTACGTATGAGTGTGTGTGTGTACGCGAGGAATAAGCAGTGCGCTGGAAAGTTGAAGTTCAAGAGTAACCTCAAAAAACCCCACAACGATGATGATGATGATGATGATGATGATGGGGACGGCAAAGATCTTGGGTCCATTCAACATCGCAGAATCCCGCACTTCACTCGGCTTCATTTTTCGATACCGAAAGTCGCTACTAATTCTAACGGACGCTGCCTGTCTCTGCGCGGTGCTCATCACCGTTGATGTTCCTCCCTTTCCCTTTGGCAGCTTCACCGGTAGATAGAGTCTAAGATAGGGTTTGATTTGATTCACGATTCCCCCAATTCTCCTTTCCCTGCCCAATGTTTCCGAGAGTGGCGAAGCAAGAAGCATATTTTCTGACACTTTTCTGTTTTCGTGCGTAGTTTGTACGAGTGCCGTTTCGTGATGATAGTCCCCCCCCCTCGAAATCATTTCAAGCGATTCATAAAAATGTTTACAGCCAAAAGGATTTACTTTCCTGTTTCCAGACAATTTGACGTCTGATTTGAGACCCCACATGAAGCGCTGAAGGACCAGCGATAAACGTATGTTAAGGAATCGAGGGCTTGAACTATGTACTATGTGGACAAACGAACCTTCTTTTAGCATACCCAGAGCGACATCTTTGACGATTTGAGTTTTTCAACTGTATCTATATCCATACCTGTAAGTAGACAAAAAAGAAAAGCATTTATCAGTTAAGTTAAAGTGTTAAAAGTGACTCTTACGTAGCGTATTTCTACAACTTCAGCGGTGGCACACGCCTCGAAATGTATCTTCATATTGATTTCACGTCTATTTGCATTCATTTACATTTCGCCCTCGGGGAGAAAAACCACAACAACAAAGACACACACACAGCAAATAGCCACATCGATGGAAAAGTCCTGCCACAAACAGCAGTTACACGGCGAACGTACCCAACCACCCATCGGATTCCTCGGAAATGATGGCGGTTCGGTGCGACGGGGATGAACGTTTGATAGAAAGCACTCACACTGCGTTTCAATTCTCCGCCACAACCCCCCCCCCCTCCCCCTTCCTCCCGGTCCATCACACACATTCACAAGTGGAAATGGAAAATGTTTATAAACTTCCAGCGGAACGGAACGATTCCCCGTGCCTCGATTCTAGCGGGTAACACACACACAAATCGCACGAAAGCACAAGCGAGCCGGAAAAGCGCGCACCGAAAAGGGATGGAAATTCAAACACGGTAAACTGCGGGGGGGTGGTGGGTGGTTTATAAAAGTAAAACAAAAAAAAAAGAATCAAATAGATCCATGCAATTTTCTGCGACTTCCAAGTCGAGATCTCGTCGGTTTGGTTGTCGTTCTACCTCCCCCTCCACCTCCACCAAACCCAGCCGGACCCCCCCCCCCTTACGGTAGGTGGATGCAGATCACCATTTTCCCACCGAGAAGCAGTTGTCCACGATAGGAAAGCTGCCTCTTGCATATAGATAGACGATATTTTCCGAATTGTATTTCTTCAATTGTTGGAGAGTGATTGAGCGACTGTGTGTATGTGTGTGTATATGCATGTGGGAGAGAGAGATGGCGCGAGAGAAATAGGAGCTTGCTGTGAGAAGCTCACAGCATCCACCATCCGACCCAGCAGCCATCGACTCCTCACAGCGAGGAAAGCGGCGAGAAAAGAATGAGAAAAGCTTTTTATTTTGCTGTCTGTGTGTGTGTGTGTGTGGGCGTGCGGGTGGCAGCACCCCTCTCTTCCCCGACCCAACAGAAGCTCCACAAAGCAGTTCGATTCGAAAAATCGAATCAAAGCGCATCTCTCTCGGTTCGGGTTTTCGGTATTTCGGTGTGTGTCGCCTCGCCTCGTGGATGCGTGTGTGTGCGAGCGCGAGAGGGTTTTCGGTCGGTTCGGTTCGTTCGTCCTTTTGCTCACACACCAAATCGCCACTTCGCTTCTTCGCTTCGATAAGAGCGATGTATTTTCGAACCCATGTGTCTTGCCGATGGAGGCGCCCAGAAACGGTGCGGGGCTGTTGGACATAAAGCGGTGGGGGCTTGCAGGCACTGGGGCGCTGACTCTTGTACATGAGATGTTATCGAGCGGTGTTCGGTGAAGAATAAAAGCGTTGTATGTATGCAACGGACTGCTAGCATCGTCGTCGTCGTCGTTGTCGTCGTTGTCGTGTGCAGTGAAGGAACGTGAAGCATTGGGGGGCCGATAGCCTCGAAAATTGATAACGCGCGTGAAAGCGAGAGCGCATCAGCGCAACCGGAACAGAGATGGAATGCAGTTCTCGAGTGCGCAAAAGATGCCGATTCGGTTTCGGTGTGTAAATAACACCGTTCGGATCGAGCACCAATCGATGCACAGCGGAGGATGAGAAGCGGATGGACAGCAACATACACACACATAAAAAAAGGCACTTGCTGGCACTCCGCGCACGCCATCGCCCAACCCAAAAGGGCCCTTAAGGCACCCCACACACACACACACACACACACACACACACACACACACACACACACACACACACACACACGGTACATAATCTTATCTTTTTCGCTGGTGCGGTTGCAGCATGAAACCGAAATAAAAGTCGTTGCAATAAAGCATGGCAAAACAAAAATGGCGAACATTTGTGCTCCATTAAGCTCCGCAATAGCTAATCGGTAAAGCTCAATCACACTGGCACTCTTCCCCCCTCAATAGTTTATGCCCCCGTTTCCCCACTCCCCCGTCTAACCGGTTTGCGCACCTCTTATCGGCGGGGTGGTTTTCCGAGTTGGACCACTCGCTCACTAAATGGCTACGGGGAAATTATTCAAAGCAGCCGAAACAACTCCGAATGAATGGACGGCGCAACGAAAAAAAAAAAACAGAAGGAACGAAAAAAATGGCCTGAAAATGAAAACGACCACTCAAAGAAATGGATTCCAATTAACCAATTTTCACCTCGTCGTCAACAAATCGACACGCTACGCGCAAAAGTGCGCCCTCCACGCGCGGTATCGGCGGTTGGATAAGAAGCAGATTGGTTGACCGAAAACGTCAAAAAAAAAAGCAAGCAAGTGCGCCAACAAGCGTTAAAGGTGCTGAAGAAAGCAACAGCAGCAACCGAAACCGAAACAACACAAAAAAACTGCAGTCCCCGAACCCCGAAAAGCTTTAAGCCCCACCATATTGTTTTGGGGAGGTCACCCAAGACGAAAAGCCACCCCTTGTCCTCGCCACCCGTTAGCCCCGGAGCGTCGTGAGTGCGAGTGTGCGAGCGAGGTCATAAAATTGAACAACCGCATAAAATTAACTCACGCTCAATCCCTCGGCAAGGCGGCTGGCGGATACGGTGAGATTGGGTGAGGTTCAACCCCCCTGCCCCCCAGGGGAAGGCACACAGACCGACCGTTTAATTAGTGTTGGGACCACTAATTTTTCGCTCTTTCACTTCGCTGAAACCCGGTGGAGTAGCGAGTGTGTTTGTAGGAAACCAAAAATATGGAAAACAAACGTTTCGGGACAGTTCTGTGTGCTGGTCAGACCGGAATGGTATTAAGCAGCATGCACAACAGCCGTGAAGAATAGTGGCCAGCAGCAGTGGAAGCTTACAGTTGCTAACAAATTACTAACATCCCCTAGAGAAGAGCGGTTGGGCAGTTTTTTTGTTCTGTTTTTGGTTTGGAGTCACTGGGAGCTAAAAGTTCTTCTCGGGATCTACTCCTTCCGAGCGCTGCCAGGGCATACATCTCCAAGGTTTCCAAGCGCATTCGAGAAGCAGCGAGGCAGACATAGCTGAAACATAAATTAAATTCCTTTCATATTGCATGTTAAAGTTCAACTTTCGCGTGCTTTCCTTACTTCTTCGCCGTGTGCGTCTGTGTGTGCCCTAGCAAGAACTCCCCAGGGAGCTTTTGGAGGTTAGGTGTTCCGGGTAACCGGAAGCTGACGACAAGTTCGATAGCACTGCGGGAAACACTCCTAGTGCACATGGACATACGGGGTCCGCTCGTGCTCCTGGACGTGCTCTCGCGCGCGCACATGCAATCCGGAAAAGCACATAAAAATCGAGACCGTTGCGAACAAAAAAAAAGCCATCCCCCCGAACGCACACACAGGCGGGAAAAAACCCCTGGCTGGAAAGGAAATAGAGGACGCAAAGCAAAAAAAAACCCCGACGCTGGTCCAATATCGAAGTTAGAGGCGTTACCAATAAACGATACTGCTCCGCCTTTGCTGGCGAAACGAGCGCGAGCGAAACTCCGGAACCCGGACTGGAGCAAGCGAGAAGCGAACCGAAACTCACAAAACCGAACAGTATCGATTTATTATGTACATATGCATGTATACCGGTTCCGATGTCGATATGGGGGAGGGTTGAACTCGCATTCGGATTCGTCGATGTTGCGAATCGCCTGCCACGCCGTGCGGACGATGATAAATAAAATTCCGTTCGAAGCGAGAGCAATAACAATAATACGGCCTGTATGGGGCAGGCAAGCAAAAAAAAAAGGAAAAGCTGCTAGGGGTTGGGGGGGTGAGAGGGTGACATCGACACCCAGCGTCATCGATGGCGCGCGGCGGCAACATGACAGCGCGAGCGATGTCGCCGGAGCAACGCAATGCAATGCCGGGCGTCCCCATCGTTCGCTCTCTCGCTGTATTGCACGATCGTATTTTATATTCTCTTCTTTTCGATACTCGATTTATGTACTCGCGACTCCGGAGACCGCGAGTGAGAGACCGAGAAAGAGATAAAGAGCGCGAGAGCGAGCGCGAACGCTCATGCTACATAAAAAAGCTGCACCTGAATGTATTGGCAGCAGCAGCAGCAGCACCACCGGTTACGAGCACATGGAGCAACAAATAAAACGGAAGCAACTTTCGCGGCCACTCCGCAAATGGCAAAAATCGCGCAGTTGCACCCACCGATATCGAAACATTTCCAATAGTCCTTCCGCTCTCGCTGCGCTATCCTTCTCGTTTGCTCCCTGTGCTCTACGTGTGTGTGTGTGTGCGTTTGTTTTGGGGTGGAAATGGTGCAACATTTTCTTCTTTTTCTGTTGCTTTTGTTTTGGCTTCGTGTGTGCTTTCTCCAAGCAGCATCTGCAGCTGCTTCGTTCTTTCCTTCATCCGGCAATCAAACGTTCAATTCCGATACATATCGATGGGCTCTCGCGACACCAGCGCGATGCGCGATTGTCCTTGCACTTGTGTGCGAGCGAGCGGGAGAGACGGAGAGAGAGAGAGAGAGAGCGAGAGCGAGGTGAACCTTTCACTCTCCTCGATGGAAAACGCATGCTTTTTTCTCGTTATCTTCGCCGCTTCGTTTGGGCGGTCGGATGGATCCTCGGGTTGCATATGAGAAAATTGCTAAACCCCCCCCCCCCCGTTGCACCACCCGTCCCCTCTACACTTATATTCTTCCACGTGCACACACAAACACACACACACACTCCGATACTCCGATTTCGATTGCCGTCATCGTGGGCCCCACCGTTCCATGCACACGAGAAGGATGTGCGCACGCGACGTGCGCAACGATAAAGAAAGTATCGAAGAATCGAACCTCTATCGGGATGGGATTTTTTGCTGCTGCGTCCTTATTTATTTCATCTCTTCCTTTTACGGGCTTCCCTCCCATCGGGAGCTTTTCCACACACACACACCAATACGGCCACCGGTTGGAGTGCAAAAAAAAAGTGCTCAATCGTGGCACTGAAGCGGAGGTAGCCTCGGATAAAGGAACGAACCGAATGTCTGCCCGTTCGTTGAAGTGCATGTTTTCCGATATTTTCGTTCCTCCTTTTTTTTCCCCAGCGCTGTTCTTTCTTTCTGGCGTCCTTCCGGGTTTCGCCCCCCCCCTCCCCCCCCGTTTCATCTCCCTGCCTCCCCCGAAAAGCTCCCTGGTTTCATTCTATTCGCATCCTGTATGCTATCGGTGCGAATGTGTGTGAATTTGGTACGCGAAAGGGAAGTTCTTCTCGGTGTGCTTTCTCGTCCCTCCCGAGGCATCCCGAGGTGGTTTTGCCATTGCATTTTACTTTAAGCACACAGCCACACACACACACACGCGCGCACATGGAATGCTGACTGAAGCTTTTATGTTTCCTTCGATCAACGGTGCTGCTGGTTCTGTTTTTTTTTTTGTTTTGCTCGCCCGACTCTTCACTTCCGGAAAATGGAATCCTTGGAGAGGACTCGAGAAGCTTCCGTAATGTGTGTGTGTGTGTGTGTTCCCGTTCTATGAGGCAAGGAAATTGAGAGCAGTTGCTTCTTCTCGATGAAATACTGTTGCAACGAAGCAGAAGGCACGGCAAAAAAGCCACCCCCTTCCAACGAAAAGGCGGAATCGTTTCGTGCACTTCAATAAAATGGCTTTTGGCTCTGGGCCTGGGCAAAACTTTGATCATTTTCGCCCGTTTGTTTCGGGGCGAAGAAACTCTTTAAATGCAAAACACCTTCAGCTCGTTGCGGCGCGGAACATTTTCCATTTTCCTGTTTTTTGTTTGTTGCCGACCATTTTGTCCCGTGCCTACCCCACGTAAGGGGCGAAGAAGATGAACCATTTTAATATCTTTTTGATGCCTGCATCTAACGATCGAGAAACCCCACCCACTCACCACCCCCCCCCCCCTTTCGCACGGGACACATTGCGCGATGATCCTGTGCAGCTCGGTACGAATAAAAAGAAAGAAAATGGAAAAAGAACGAGGTGGGAAAACTTTTGTGCAGAAACTTTGTGCACCAACACCGATGAAGGAGGTGTTCGGTTTGCAAAAGCGCATCGCTTTTAGCCGCGATTTTCCACCCAAGAGGGTTTGGTTTATTTTTTTCGTTTGCTTTGCTTCTTCGCCGAACCCGATTTCAATGCTCAGAATTCGCGTTTTCCACTTCGACGCCATTGAGCCCAAACACACAAGGGGGATGAAAGGGGGTTGAGGAGGAACGGGGTGGTGCGGTAGGAGGCGGGAGATAAGCGGGTCGAGGTTTGCGCCGTAGCAGAGAGCGTTTCTGGTTCGGTTCGTTCGGAAAAGCGCATATAAGGAAAATATTGGAAGCTTCGTATCGTCGTATGTGTGCGCCAGGCTTTTGCGATCACTTCGAACCCATCGTTATCACTTTTTTTTTGTGTGTCCTGGGTGGAGTGGAAGGAAGATAAAAGAGGGGACGTCGCGTATGTGCTGGAAAAGGAATTATGTGCTATATATGAAGGCTGTCACAAGGGTGTATACGTGTGTGTGTGCGTGTGTCGGATGGTGGTCGTAGCAACCAAAGAAAGAATCATGAGCAGAAACAACCAAAAAAAAAGCGCCCCAGCGACTACTGAGGATGAAAAGAAATGAAACTTTTTCGCTCACACATTCTCACCAGCGTCGCGAGTATGTAGAAGCACGTCAAGTCATCTCGTTTGAGGGAGGGTATTTTTTTTGTTTGTTTTATATCCATCAGAAAGGAGCCTTGGGAAAAGCACGCAAGAAAGAGACGGAAAAATGTATCAGACTTCAGGAGTGGGTAGCTGGAAGCAACCATGGATGGGCAGATCGAAATCATACACTTTTATATTGATTTAGCTCCGTTTTGCGAAAACGGAAAAGATGAGATTCGCAAACCGAACCACTCGAAATGGTTGCCATTTCTCTCTTTCTTGCTCGCGATATGCCATCGACGGTCCTCGTCTAGGGGGGGAGTCGAAAACACACATACACACATCCGGGCAGGAATTCTTTTATATTTTCGAACTGGTGGTGTGCTTTCGTACGGATTTTTTTTTCTCGTTTTCCTGTACGTTGCTCGCCTCTCGGTATCATTTTATCCTTGAATACCGACTTTTTTTTTTGTACGTCGCTGTCTATTTCTTTGCGAGCTTTTATTTACTCGGTCGTTCGTCAAATAATCGAACCTCTCGGGGGTTGCTTTTTCCACGCGGACGCTAACGATTGGTGAAGATTGGTTGTCTCGTGTGCGAATGTGTGAGTGGTTGTGTGGATATTTTCCGAGCACGTACCTATCAGAATGGAACATATTGGAGGGAAACGCATCGATTATGTTCCGAGCTTTTTTTTCCCTCCCCCGAATTGCGTATTGTGGGAGTTTTTTGTGATCTTTCAACAAAATGGCTTCCAATCCAATTTCAATACGTGTGTTTGAAGTCCACCGTGTCCAATGCACAATCCAACACGAACACCAGCACGCGAACAAGGGCAACAACAGAAGCCAACGACGATGATGACAACGACAGCAAAAGGACACGATGCGATGAAATAAAATTTATACGTCTGGTTCCACGATACGTCGTACTGATAAGGCGACAGTGGCTCCACCCTCATTGATTTCTTTTTATTCCATTCCCTTCCGTTCTAATCTCCCTCCAACCCTCACAATGTCCTCCCCCCACACACACAACGTTATCACTCTGCCCTTTTCCGTTTGGACGCAGGGGGGCGCCCTTTAAGTCACCCCCTAGCACCTCCATCAATAGATTTCCATTTTTCCTTTCCTTATGTACACCTTCAGCATTTTTTTGTTTATTATTTCTGGTGCCCTTTTTTTGCGTTTGGGTTCCTTTTTCCGCATCCGCATCGCTGCTGTGTGTGAGAGCAGGAGAGCTGATTACCGTGAGCAAATTCTGGAGCGCATGGAGCGCCTCTTAGGGGAGGCAGCAATAGCGTCAACAGCAAAAAAAAGTATGTCTTACATAACGAGCTGCTCCCTGGGTCCCTGAGTCCCCTCGAACTCTCACCGAACAGAACCGTGGCCGTGGAGGGCTGGTTCTTTTTTTTTCTTTCGAGCGAATCGAGATACAACCGATACTTGATGATAGAAAGTTTCCAATACCGACGTGTCGCTCGGATGGCTTTTTTTTCTCTCGCTCTGCTTACATCATTTCAGACCCTTCAGCCCTGTGACACTGATAAGCGTCGGGCGGGGTGTGTGTGTGTGTGGTACGGTGCGCGGCAGAGCACACATACGCAATGGGGGCGATGCGAACACGATGGATGGCATTACCCGGGAGTGATCCATCTATCGGACGGAAGCTTTTTTCCTTTCGCCCGACAGCAACATTTTTCCCAGTTTTTCCGCTTTGGGTCGACCGATATGCTGTACATAGCAATTGGAAGTAAATTCGCTTCTGCTGCTCCGAGGTACATAAACTGTGGTGGCAAAACGGAAAACGGGGACGACACAGAACACAAAAAAAAAACGTGAGGAAAATCATCCTTCGAGCAGAAAGGGCAATCGTTGGCACAAGGCATTGAAACCTTCAAACCGAAAGAAATGGATGGCAGGAACACCATCGAACGGCAGAAAAAAAAAACGAAAGAACTGAAGCCACCCCGCACATCCTCCCGCCCCACCAAAGGGTGGGAGGGTGGCAAGGGTGTGTCTCTCTAAGACCTGGTGGGGACCTGGGCTGGGGATCCATTCGGGCAAGAAAGTGATGGAGAATGGCTCGTTGGGTTCTCCGGTGGAGCCCCGAGATGATGATGATGATGATGGAGGGAGAGAAACTTTTTTTTTTTGCTCTCCCTGCTGTTATGCCCACTTCCTTTCTTTCTGTGCAACAAAAAAAAACCCATGCCCGATGGCCTTTTTTTCCATCCCCCTTGTGTCAGGTGGTGCTGAAGGAGTCGAAGCGAGAAAATGGGAAAGAAGGTTCAATTCGTTGTCGGTTCGCTTTTTTTTGCTGTTGCTGTTGCTGTTGCTTTTGCTCATTCTTTATAGAAAAATGAAAGATTTTTATCATCGACGAGAAAATGGCAACCGTTCGAGTGATGACGGTTTTTGGGAGGTAAGAAATCGAGGGCTTTTTGCATTACTTCCCTGTCTCGGGCCCCTCTCCCCGTTCTATCAACCCACAGCACGGGACAGAAAATTTTGTAGGGAAAAAAGGGAGGTAAAAAAGCAATTTTTCATTTCATGAAGAATTTTTCATACGCTTCTGGGTTTGAGAAGGGAGGACAGCGAGTTCCGGCAGGGTGAGAGCTTTGGTCAGTGACGGTAGAAGCGAACGAACGAGGACGCCATTTTCTTTTTGCGAAACTGATAAAGTGTGTCCGATTTGGGGTTTTCGAACTGCAAAAGCCCTCCGGTTTTGGGCAAGAATGGCAATCAGCCGATGTTTCGATACCGTACGAAGAAGCGCACTTGGAAGCGTTGCGCTTCATCTCACAGCACGAAGAACGACTGTTGGTTGATTTGTCTGTTTTAAGTTTATTTTGGTTTAAAAAAAAAACGGAATGTTTCAACCTTTCAAATGGGCAACCCTGGTGTTCGGGAAATGGATGAGCGTCCATATATTAAAGATCACCGAAATGAGACGGGGCCGCTTCGTGACAGCGACGCATGTCTTTTTTCCCGCCTGTCGAGGGAGTTTTTTTTTTTTGCTTCCATCGCCCAAAAAGGCGTCACATCGAAAGAGTTCGATGGGTTTTCGGTCTTTTTTTTTATCGTGCAACGAGAACCGACACATGCTGGTTGATTTGCCCTGGTAGAAATACGAAACCGAAGCATTGCTTCGGAAAACGATCGATGCAGCTGCCTCATTACTACTGTTCACGGACGCGATGGAACCATATGGATGTAATTTAGAGCTGATTGTCGTACAGCGAAAAAAAACACACGACATCCTCTTATACTTCGAGTTCGAGACTTCGATTTTGACTCTTTACATTTGGGGATTGTTTTTTCTGGGGTTTGAAACTCAAATTTACACATTAAACAATACAGCGTTGGATCATCTAACTGCTTTATCTAACGATAAACACTTTCCCACGTCAATCATCCGTACCAGACCGGATGGTTGCGGAGCACTCGATCGTAACACCGTAACAGTGCCATCATCAGCGCCATTCGTCTTCGGCTTTATCGAATCCAAGCCAAAGCGCGGGCCACCCTCAATTAGCTTTGATTGGATTTATTGAATTGATACGGTGTGGAATTATTTAATCGAGCCGCACAACGCATGCAACCCTTACGATGGCAGCATCAGCATGCTTCCAGCCAGTCCGTTCGTTGGTGATGCTTTCAATTGAATTTTCTCCGCATTTCCGATTGAACACATCGCTTCCCGTTCGTCAGGCGGTGAAATTAAGGTCAATTATCGGCACACAAACAAGCTGATGTAGACCAAAAGCCTAAAGGGTAGGTTTCGACGTGATAAGAAGTACGGTTAGTGAAAAGTACAGTGGAGGATCAATCTCCTTGGAGGCCCAGGGCGGAATTTTTAAAGCGGGGCCTATAATTTTGCTACGACATTATCGGTGTTAAGGAGATGAACTTAAAACATGATTTAGCAACACCAGCAAAGTCTCGGAAAGAAAGCTCCCTTGCGTACAACTCAGAGTTCTTTTGCGTAGCCCTGTAAACGGGCCTAGTAAGCCACTACTTGGATCACATTTTCTACGATTTACATACATTTACGAATCCCGAGTAGCCCAACGCCTTCTACGATTTTTCGCCCAAGGTACAGTTTTCAATCGATTTACATTACGGTAACAATCGGAGAAATTTCATAGAAACCTGTTTCGCTCATGTTGATGTTTAAGACCATGAAAAACACAATTGTTTTCAGATTTGCGAAACCAGGAAAGCATGTTTTTCAAGAGGTGACACCTGCAGTGTGGAATAAATTTGCCCATCACTATTGCATTGCATACTATCAAACCCGTGAGAGTGATCGCTACGGATCGTACGGAAGATGGATGAAACGGAAAGCTTCCTTCATCTCGCTCAAACTTCCCGTCGGTTGGTACGAAATTCCATACAAAACCAGCTGTTTTCAGATTCCCGATACCAGGAAAGCATCCACGGAAGAGGTACAGCACCTTGTACAGCAATTTTGGTCGAAAACCGCCGAAAGGTATGCAATATTTAAACACTAACTTTCCCGTTGGTCGAGTAAAATTTTGCAGCAATTTTGCTCAAAAACCGCCGAAAGTTATGCAATTTTTACACACTAACTTTCCCGTTTTTCGTGAAAAATTTCTTCAAAAACTACCAGTTTTTGAATGTATAATACCAGGAGAGCATGCACGGAGGAGGTAGCTCCTGGTACTGCGCCAGAAGGTATGCAATCAACTTGCAATGCAATGCGCCGTAAGGTATGCAATGTTTATACACTAACTTTTCATACAAACCAGCTGTTTTCAGATTTCCGATACCAGGAGAGCATGTCTCTCAAGAGGTAACATATTCCTTCCCCCCTCCCCCCCCCTTGGCGACCAAGATGGCGGACAAGATGGCGCGCAAGATGGCACGCAAGATGGCGCCCAACTTCGAACTTGCATGCAACAAACTTGCATGCAAGTTTGCATGCAAGAACTTGCATGCAAACTTGCATGCAAACTTGCATGCAAACTTGCATGCAAACTTGCATGCAAACTTGTATGCAAACTTGCATGCAAGTTTGCATACAAGAATTTGCATGCAAAAACTTGCATGCAAGTTTGCATGCAAGTTTGCATGCAAGTTCGTTGCATGCAAGTTCGACGTTGGGCGCCATCTTGCGCGCCATCTTGCTCGGCCGGTACAACTTGCATTGCAAGTTGGTTGCAAAGTTAGTGTATTAACATTGCATACCTTACGGCGCATTGCATTGCAAGTTGGTTGCAAAGTTAGTGTATAAACATTGCATACCTTACGGCGCAGTACCAGGTGCTACCTCTTCTGTGCATGCTCTCCTGGTACTATACATTCAAAAACTGGTAGTTTTCAAAGAAATTTTTCTCGACCAACGGGAAAGTTAGTGTTTAAAAATTGCATAACTTTCGGCGGTTTTTGAGCAAAATTGCTGCAAAATTTTACTCGACCAACGGGAAAGTTAGTGTTTAAATATTGCATACCTTTCGGCGGTTTTCGACCAAAATTGCTGTACTAGGTGCTACCTCTTGCGTGGATGCTCTCCTGGTACTATACATTCGGAAACTGGTAGTTTTCGAAGAAGTTTTTCTCGATTAACGGGAAAATTGGTGTCCTGGTCCTGGTGCAATTTCGTTTATACTTTTAAGTCACAAAGTCGATATTCTTCTTTGCATTTAATTTATCACATAGAAACAAATGTTTTATATAACCAAAGAAGATACTTTTGATCAATTTTTTACCATTTAAATCAATTTTTTTGTTATAAATTAACTCTGCTGCTAAATTTCCAAAAATCGTACAATCGGCACAAATTTGTTGGGGCCTCCAATACGGCGAGGCCCTAGGCGACCGCCTACTCCGCCTACCGTTTGATCCGCCGCTGGAAAAGTAGTGGCAAAAGAAGGAAAAATTTGAACTATCGATACATTTATTAGAAGATTCACACAGGAGACTCTCTAAGAACATGACTCTAAAATCAACTTCAAGTGCTTGTTTTGTTTATTTCTTTGTGTTTCCTTGCTTCCTTGAAAGGGAACCGCTATTTTGGATTGGTCCTTTTCGGTTCTTCCACACACGCGGTCTCTGCCAAGATGAGAACCAGATGGCGCAACAACCGAGGAAGGAGAGCAATTTTCCTTTCTCTGCTTTGCTGACCTGCTTTCGGTGCCCGTATCGGTAGGTTTGGGTTCGATCGAAAGATGCGTTCGCCCTTCAGCATCTGACCTCAAACACGCACCCTTATGGCGAGGAACTCCTTTTACCGGCTTCTAAGGAACCGTTCGATTGTTCCAATTATTGTACCTTTTTTTTTCGTTTGCTCCTCTCTCTAGCAGTGTGATTGACACTAGCTTCTTCTGCGCTTGGAACGTTTTTCTTCGTTCGTTGTTGGGCGCAGTTTCTACGCAAATCCCCGTTTGTTGCAACATGTGCAATTTCGCGAGCCACAACTAAATCGCCTCAAATACCGTTGCTTTGCATGGTGTTACACAGTGCACGGAGGTGGTTTTTTTTTCTTCTCTTGCTTATATTCAGGATAAACACAGCCGAATTTAAGCTGATCCACTAATCTCCTCTGCAGCTGCAGATGCTCGCAAGGTCGGAAATGCCCTCGAACATCCACCCGGCGGCCGATCGACGCCGGTCAGGTCAAAGCGGAAACGCAAAAGAATCCCTGAAGGAAAAAAAACGAGGTGTTAAGCCCTGGACCGTTGCTCCGTAGGTAGAAGGGATGAAAAAACACGGAAACCAAGAGAACCACCGGCATTTCGGTGTATCAAACCGGCGTAGTGGAGTTCCGCGTGTTTCGGGTACCAACCAGGGGGGGGCAAGGTGATGAAATTTTATGATACACCACCTTTACCGCGTCACCAAACACCGCCACCGCACCGACGATGCCACACGAAGAAGCGTAACCGATATTCAAATATGTTTAACACGCGGTTTACGCCGCATTGTTTTTACACTACGCGTCAGCGACCAAACCACATGCGAGCGAGCAAGAAATAGAGGGTCTCGAGGGTGGAAATGCGTGCGAGAGGTGGGGCTGAAGCGGGGGAGGGTTTTTTTCTTGATAAAAGCGGCACTTGCTGGAGCGTACGCTCGATGGTTAAAGCCGAAGTATCTCGCCCAGTGCTTCCGATTGCCGACTTTCGACACAGCGCTCGCGATAAAAGCGCGCGCGTTCCGAGTTAAAGTTTTTCCGACCAGCCCCAACGCAAGCAACGGGGACATGGTGGGAAAACCCCGGCACGGGGTTAGCAGCGGCACGGCATTTGGTGGTATACATTTTCGCGACTAAACGATTACGTCCGCGGCGTCGTCGTCGTCGTCCTGCCGTCTCGGTTTCCTTGCCCACTTTGGGGGGGTGGAAACGCGAAGGCGGAATATTCAATGCGCGCGAATATTTGTAACAAAACACAGTAGGCTGGCTCCCGCGGCGCTGCGTGAGCGTGAGCAGTTGGGCCGGTTTTGTTTGTGTTGCCATCTCACCACGTCAGGCCGGGGCTCGTTACTCGTCAGCTCGTGCCTCTGCCCCATTACTATCTAATCCAGCGACCGGCGAAAACATTGAGATCACTAACCCGACCGGCGACAACAGACGACGAAGCGGAGTCAGCTGTTGTTGCAGTGTGAATGGGAAAATGATGGAAAACTGCCCGTGGCCATCCTTTGCCCTTCTGGATCCTGGGCCCGAGCGTAACTCATTAACGTAAAATGTTTCGCCCACAGTCGTGGCGTCCCCGTCGTAGCCCGGCGCAATTTCGCGCTTTAAAGCGCACTCGGGGAAACGGTTCTGATAGAAAACACATTAAAATGCAATGAAATCTGCCTTGGGAGAAGCATTTTTACCACAGCCTCTCATGCTTCCGAACGCGGAGCGTTAATGAATGTGTTTCAAAATTAAAGTAATGGAGAAAAGGTCCGGAACGGAAAGAAATGTACATTTCCTAGCCGGTGCTGGAAGACACTTTGAACCTCAAAGAGACCTCAGAAACCACTTGAGAACGGCGAACAGTGGCCAAATTGTAGCGCTCCGATTTAGAGTGCCTTTTTTCCTCGTTTTTCGGCGGGAAATGTCCTCCATTTGATGGTGCATCTTTGATGCCGGGATCGTTCCCCGGCTTTCGTCGATGTTTGTGGTGCGGAAAAGCTTAAAGGACTCAAGTGGGCTCCGGGTCGCTTCGCTCGTCCCATCCAGGCAGGGCACCAGTATCAGGGTTGAGGTTTTTCAAGTTCAAACTTTAATGGTGAAATTTTTGGCCATTAAACACAGTGTCTTTGCGTCGGCGTCCGCGTCCTTTCGACCCGCTTTCCGTACTGGTTGGGTTTCCCGGCTGATGTTGCCGCATGCCGCATGTCGCTGCTGTGCCACGCCACCGACGAGGACGACGAGGATGATGATTATACATAGAATAACTTTTTACCAGCGACGATGATGTTCAGCTTTATGACGAGGAGACGATGACGATGGTGATGATTATGATAAAAATGTTGCCAAACCCCTTTTTTTGCCCCCCCGCCTGGACAAACGCTACCCAATGAGGAAATTCTTCTGCGCAACGACACCTCACAATCCAGGACACGCGATGATGATACCGATGATGCTGCCGCCGCCGACGACGATGGTGATGGTTGTTTAATTATTAGAATGGTTATCCGAAAATATGATGAAAGCCGGCAAAAGCGGGAAAACTTCGGCCCGGGCGATAGCGTACTCCTTCCTGATTGGCAAAACGCCCCATTCAGCTTATCGTGCGACTTGCGGCACCACCGCAACGTCAAGATAGTCTTTAAACCGTTCCAGACGCGTGCGTTTCGTTGCCCTGTGAACGGCCGGCTCGTTTGACAACGGCTTGCAGATACGTTTTATGTGGCACCATGGGCTCTCGATAAAAAGCGATTAAAGCAGCTCACTGATGACTTTGATTATGGATTTTTCCAACCCCCCAGCCCCCCCCCCCCCCAGCCCCCCCCCATCACGACCCGGTTCACCCGATACAGGTATCGGGTAGGAGCTCAAGAGTGTTCGGTGAAACCGGAGGATTTAATGTTTAATTTGCGGACATCTATCGCTTTAAAAAGGTGACAAACATCACCTCGAGGATGTAGGTGTTATCGGTTACTTGAAACGTGATAAGACTGGGCGGGGGTTTGTGATAGGAATTATTGGCTTGCGCCGGGAAGTTAAAGAACGAACGAGTGTTCGAAGAAATTGAGCTCCGCTCGAGCAGCACTCGAGGACAGCTCGTTGGGCATAAAGTTTTCCTATTAATTTATTTAATTCCCTGTTAATTATCTTGTTGCGGACCGGTTACTATAGTGTGTGTTTTTTTTTCGTTCTCTCGCCATTGAAATCGGGCTGCAAAAACCAACCTCCTTGGATGGTAAGCTTAGAGCCGGCCCACAAAAAAGCAGAACACAAATGTCAGTGGGAGATCTCAACCAGCGCCGAATGCTCTTTTGCTCTTAGCTGTTCCATCGAGTGACAGTTTAAAGATGGATCTTACGTTTCCTCCCCACCAAAAAGGGGTGTTTGTGTCTAAGATGTGCGGCAAGAAAGGATTAATTCAAGGATAAAATCGATCGAAGGAAGCGCTGGAAGTCGGGGCAAACATCACCAGCGCACGGAAAGGATATCCCGCGTTTGCTTGCGCGCGCGAGAGAGTGAGAGTAATAATAAATTAAATTAAATTCTTATTGATTTATGCGCAAATCCGTGTCAAAGCAATTAAGAACAATTTATTACGACAGTCGGAGTAGTGCCGGCTGACGAATCCGGCCCCCCCCCGACCAGCGTGGTCCCCGTCGAAGCAGTCGAAGAAAATGGAAAGTTTCCGACTTTAAAGTCGTCGTGCCGGGGTATTCAAAAGCAAACATTCAACGGCTTGAGGAAGAATCCTTTCGTGTTTTTCGACGCTAGGCCTTTTACAACCTTGAACGTGGAAGTGCCTACCACGGTGCTCTGCTACTTGTCGGATACGGCCAGACGAAGGATTGCCCAGGCAAACAACAAACAAAATCACTTGGAATTAAATCATAATCAAGCTCCCAGCCTTCCCGGCTGGTTGGAAGAACATTAGACGTGTATCTGTGTGTATGTGTGTGTGTGCTCGTGTTGCTTTCCTTGGAGGGCTTAAACCAACAGTGGGGCATCCAGCTGGGTGTGATGAGACTTTTCTTTGTCGGAAGTCCACTCGGTCGGTCGTTCTTTCCTTAATAAACACACCAAACCGGCCCAGCACGAGGGAGGACGTAGAACAAAAGTGTTTGCCCCTCATTGGAAAGGCGCCTTCTTTTGATTGTTGGCCTTCCTCCGGAGGGCCATCTAGCAGTCCTTGCACTGGGCGGGAGGTGGGAACAGGATGTTTTGCTTAGGCACCAGCATCATCATCATCATCATCATCACCGTTCGTTGGAACATGTGAGGACGAGGAAGGCGCTTAAGAACGGACAACGCATCGTAGTTTATAGTAGCAGAATTTCTTTGTCTCCGGTTGCTCCCGGACATCCTGCCGAGGACGGTGACACTCCACATCCTATGTAGGCGAATGTGAATCTCTTCTCGCTCCTTACGCACCCCCGTAGGGGGTGAGAAACAAGTTGATGATCTTTTAAGTAACCCTGACCTTTTGAACGCACGATGGGAAAGAACTAAATAATGGCCCACACACACACCGAATGAGGGACGGAACATTGCTCACACATTCGAAGGAAGCGCTCGCTTAAAGTTCAGCGCCTAAGGTCCAGTCCAGACAATACCCCGGACTTTAACCCCAAAAGTTACTTTGCCGAGGGAAAACAATCACAGCTAAATACTTTCACTTTCTTCCCGGCCACACGCCTGCCTGCTGTGGGCCATAAATTCTCCAAGAAACTTGCCTCCCCGTCCAGCGGTGAAGGATGCAGTGCATGAGTGTCTTTAAGAACTAATGTGCTTAGTTTCATGTTGGGAAGCATGCGATTGGTAAAGGTATCGCTTTAAGCGGTCGCTTCACTACTAAGGGGTGGAAAACTTTCGATGGGAAATTAATGAAGAATGCTTAAGAATGTCCTGTCGGCAAACTCGTCCCTCGTCCCGGGAAGCGGTGGCATTTGGGGTGGTTTTCCCAAGCATCACCATCTGACTCGCTGCTCGGTGAGTGAAACTATTCATTCGGAAGCGGAAATTCTTCAAGAAAGATTTTACATGAATGGAAGAGGGTTTTTCCTCGGGTTTCGATTGTTCTCCGCTGGGGTTTGAGCCGAAATTGGCAGGAAAAATGCCATGAATGGTAAACAACAGGCTTCCTCAATGAACTATTCTCAAAAGAAACCGTCCTCAAACGGTTTCGGGATACGTGCGCCGAAGGGTCAAAACCACGGGGTCAACATTGATCAAATGCCGGGCCACAAACGAAACTCTCCTTCCGGTCTTGTTGATCCTTTTTCGGTTGACCAGTATTTGCATAGGAATTTGATTAAAACTATCATCGGCCACAAATTTGAAAGATAAACGACAAGAAAACGGCAAAAGGTTCGAACGATGGGGAGAGGGAGTCTCTTCCCATCCCTTGCTTCGACCACCTGTCGTCTTGAGTCATTCAATATTCAAGCAAAACAAGACTGAGGGAATCATCGTACAACAATTGATTGCAATCAACGATTCGATTTTTCCCACCTCCGTTGCCGATGATCAATGGAATGGAACCGAAGCCAATTAGTGATCGGCGACAAGTGGCCACGCGCTAAGTGACCTCCCGTTACTGCCACGATCGAGACCACGGAAATACAGGAAATGCCTATGGACCGCTTCCCTCCTTTTATCGTGGCATTCGTTCCCGTCGTCGGACTAACCAGCCTGACAGGCGGATGACTCACACCGAGGGGTCTTCAAAGCGACCCCGCCGGACGAACGTCAATCGGCTGCATTGTGCTGCCACCATCAATTGAGCAATGGTGCCAGTTTTATTGATCTTTTGTCGTGGTTCCGGTCCGCCGATGATGCCGGCATCTTGTGGACGAATTAGGAAGGGGACCCATTCTCACTTCCACCGAATCGGTCGACTCGGTGGCATTTCGTTGTCATCCAATTTCGATGCTACCTATTGGAACTATCGGGCAAAAACGGGAAAAACTAAAAAAAGGGGGAAAGTGCAGAGAATTTTCGGGTGAAATGTTTGCAAACGGCAGCCAAAAAAAAAAAAAAGAACTCCCTAAACACGGAATAGTTCCCGAAAGGGTCGTGTGTTTTCGATTGGCAACAGTCAACGAAGCATAGGTGCGTTTGTTTTTTTTTTTGTTGGTTGGTTTTGTGTTGTCAACCTCGCTGTTGTGTTGGGAAATTGGGCGATTCGGGTTTGCCGATCTTGTTTGCCGAAATTGATACACAGAAGCCCCTTTTTTGCGGACAACAAGTAGTCAATATATCATCATTAATCAGTGATTGAAGGCTCGATAATTGGCAAATGGGATGAACGGGACTTGCAAAAAGGGGGAAACCGAAGGAAAAGGGGGAAAACCATATGTTGGTGAGTTATGACGAGGGATTGGCAAAGGTTGTTTGTTGTTTCTGTATTTAAGTCAGCGTAATGTGTCTTCATACGTTGATTTTTGCCGTCGTCTCGTACGGTTATGGGATGATTTAACGGGATGAATCCTCACCCGAAATGCCCTCACTCGCAACCAGTGAGTTAAATAATGAGTTATGCATTAAGTGAGTTAACAATTATTAAGGTATCGAGAGCTGACTGAGTGTAGCATTTTGATTCTCTGTTGTAGTCAAGTAGCTGAGACCTGAGAAAACTGAGCAAACAAATGGAACACATGCGAAAGATCGATAGAGCAATTAAGTGATTTGACACAAAGCGAATCATCGCACTCACGAGCGGAGACTCTTGTGAGCTGTGACTCGTGAGCTATAGCTCATAAAGTAGCTCGTTTAGCTCACCCAACCAAAGACACTGTTTGACACATCACAGCTGCACAACCTTGACGTAACAGCGTCGATCGTGGCCGATCGCACCAAAGCCCACTCAGCTGGAACGGGGCAAAAGGAAGCCGCGGGGCGGTGTGGGATGGAAACCGTGGTGAGAAAAATGAAAATTCCACGTGGGAAAAACAGCTCGTGCTCGACGAAAGCGACAAAGGTATGCGAATGTGTGGCGCTGGCGGTGGATTACTTGGTGGGTTGGCAAGAAAAAACAAAATTCACCTCACCGCAGTCCCAGTCTGTGTGTGAAAAGGGTGAGGGTTGGAAAACTGTAACATAATGCTGCAATAATTTATGTTTATTTCCATTGTGTGCTTATTACCAAGTAGGTTTTGTGTGTGTGTGTGTGTGTGTGTGTGTGTGCCCGCGATGGAAGCGTAGAAAAATACTAGCGAAATAATAAAGCCACAACACCTAACGATGGGTGGGGACGGCTTTTGGACCCATCCACGAAATGATCGGAGGCTCGGGAAACGCAATCACGTGAATGATTTTGATCCACATCAGGTTAACAAACACACAGGCACAGCACTAATGCTGGCATAATGAGTGGAGCAACAGAGATAGCGAAACGATGCCAGGAGAGATCATTGACTGGTGTTGTTGCAGCAACTGCAGCACTGATGATGAAATGCAGTTCAACAGTTGAAATGCGAGTCGTTCATATTTGGCAGCGTCGAGTTTTCCCTCGGGTACACAATGCAATCGAGGTCATTATTATCAGCAAACATGCACCCCGGTGCACCGGTGGAGGAAGTTTCGAAGAAACGGTCCAGAACAGCAGCGGAGGGATGCAAAAAAAAAAGCCAAGCCGAGTCGACTGGCGGTTGTTCTGCATTGTGCGCCCTTTTCGAGGAAAAGGAATTTTCAGCGATTGAATATGCATCCAATCTAATGATCTGCGTGCAGCACACACATCGCCCCGTGTGCAGTTAACCCATCTGGGTGACCCTTTCCCCTAGCACATTGCCTCATTAGCTTGGCGGATGTGGTGGATTGAACCCGCATGTTGGCAACAAAAGGGGAAAACATAACCGTACCGTCGTACCGAACCGCCCCCGGTCCCTGGCCAATTTAGATGGTCGAAGAGATTACCGAAGGAATCAATTAAAAATGTGTAATACACCACCCATTACGAGCAGCAGCAGCAGCAGCTCGCAACCTGGTGCCGGATAAGCTGGGCAAACTTTCGTTGATCCCCTTGTCAAACCACAGTGCGCTCACATCCGCAAACAGATCCGCCAGCGAGCGGTGTGTCGATGGCATTGCGAAGAGAAGGACAAATTTTGATTTACACTTTTGTTTGTTTTTAATCTTCGAACGGCGTGTTGTGGATGCTGTCGTTCCGGCAAAGGCTGCAGGGTGGTGGTGTGCCAGGTTAATCAATTGATTGTACGACAACCCTTTCATCATCGTCAACCCCTTGATAGGCGGGCGAAAAGTGTCCTTCCATGTGGCGTCCCGCTTCCAAAGTGCCTTTCCATCTTGGGAGCTCCATTAACCGTAAGCCTTAAAGCAAACATATCAGAGACGATAAGAATCTCTTTGATGTCTTTCAGCCACTGTGTATGGGTGTTTGTGTTCTGCACAGCCCCAGCCAGCCAGCCAGCCATGGAACAGCATCCGAACTAGCTTGCAGAAGAGATGAGGGGCAGTGTAACGATAAATCGTAAAAATCGAAAGATTAATTTACCGATATCGCTCGAGTTTCATGCCCGGCACAGTACGGGGGATATGGATCAAAAACGGGGATTGATGAGGCATGGACGTCTTTCGTCAGGATTTTCTTCCATCCCAGAAGGAGTTATCGATAATTAACCAGCTCAGTTTGTACTCGCTTACACTGGTCGGCTGGGCGCTGAAGTAGAGTATCGCATTTTTTTTCACTTCCACTAAATGAATTTTAATTAACAATCAGTAAAAGTTCATTGCGCGCCCGCATACACCACACGTTGGGCAATTGTTGGGTGTTGTAAGTTGAGAATGTTTTTTTCTTCCCCCCCCCCAAAAGAGGGAACAATAGCTGCATTTTATTGATTTCTTACATCAGTTTAACCGCAAGCAAAGAACTCACACAGGCTTTAATTAAATGTTTATGAGTTTCTGATAACGATCGTTCGAATATCGCAGTGCTACTCTGTGCGAGAAGGTCATTTGGAAGATGCCATTTGCAGTTGCACTTTAACGACGGAGCTTATCCAAATCTTAAACGAATATTGTGCCGAATTCTTTTTACGTACTGTCGTAGCTTTGGCGTGCATTAGGAAAATATTTACGTTTGAGAACATTGACACATGGGTGTGATAATGACCGATTGGTAGAAGGTTAAACGATTCTTTGTTTTAGCAGGTACGGCACCCCGGCGTACCGCACTTCGATCGGTTTCGATGCAAAGAATGGTCCATTAAATTCGAATAAACCAAAGCTCCCGGCCATCAAATCAATCCCGCCCGAAGAGGCCAACAAAAGGAAGTCCATAAAACAACGATCAAATCGCGTGTTTGACCGATTCGAACACGAAACTCCACGCCGAGCGCCGAACCGATTCAATCGTGCACAATTTTTCTCATCCTACTCCCACTACACACGGGCCACAATGGATGGGCCCCTGAACCCCGCTGTTCCCACTGGATGACGATGATGATGGTTGTGGATGGTATGTAAAAATTACACCACCAAATTTAACCTGCCCTCGGCGGCGTCTTGGGAATTGGAACATTAGAAATCCATCGAACGTAGCGAACGAACGCGGGGAACGGCACCGCGGTCGAAACAAGTGCCGAAACTCATAAATATCGTTTCCCACTATTTATTGGAAATAAATATAAATTTCTTGTTTTTACGATCGCCGTACCAAACGTTCCCGAACGTTCGAAGCCACAACAGAAGCCAGAACAGAAGGGAACGGTGGTTGTTTTCCCCCCTTTTTTTCCTTTTCTTTGGTGGGTTTAGTTGCGTTCCTGAACAGTAACAAAACTACGAATCGAAGCCACAGTCGTTTCGTGCAGCATAGGGGAAGAAATCAAAACGACAACTATATTTTTACGGTCTAGTCCCCTTCCCGTCCGCTGCACTCCTTTCCGCTTTCTTTTCACCCAGGGCCCCCAGTAACGAACGTTCCCGGTTGCTGTCAAATCGAGTAGCACCCACTAATAAATCGATCGACGAAATGTGGCCATTCTTGAATGGAAAGATTTTTCCCTTCGAGCCGCGCGCCGTTTGATTTCCCTACAGTACGGCGCCGAACGGGTCGTGTAAGAAATGTGTGTGGGTTTATTATGTTGCACCATGTTCCCTGCCAGCCCATCCAACCATCCATGTTGACCGGATTTTTATTCCTCGCCAGTAAGAACTTGACGATCGTTTGTGTGTGTGCGTGCGCCACCCGATGACAACACGTGAAAAGTGTCAATTTTAAAATTCGATGCGCCTTTGATGCGCCATGGCGTTCGAAAAAAAAAACCGAGAGATAGAGAGAGAGAAAGAGAGAGAACGAGAGGGAGGAAAAATGATGCCTTGCGCTGTTAGCAGCGGTATCGTTTTTAAATAGCCTGTTTCTTTGCGACGATATACATATTTCACTTGGCGTTTCACGCACGCAGCCGTTTTTATGGGCCCGCGAAGAAGAAATCGCTTTCCGCTGCACCACATCGTTCACCACTTTCTGGTTCAATTTTCTTTGAAACATCGTCACCGTTCGACAGCTAATTTACAAGTGGAAAGAAAATAGAATAAAAATGAAAAATCCTGTACCAGCTTCACGAGAAAGATAAAAAAAGGGAAAAAGCGAAATGAAAAGTGTCCCAACTTTATGAGTGTGTCCCAGCGAGGGAACTCCGGGTTACCGAAATTAAGCAATAAATTTTCAAATTGAAAGCAGATGATGGCACCACACCACACTGGGAAGCAACCACACACACACACGCAATAGATATTGCGAGCGTCCCGGCGACAGCCGTCGAAGACGCGGTAAATCGATCGAATCGAATCGTTGTGTGGTTTTTCCGCACCGCCGTTTGCTGTGACGCACGGCGATCACGCAGCAATGATCGCGAACACGCAACGAGCGCGGCGTACGCGGCGCCCCGCTTCATCGGGAAGCACCGGTGCGTGTGGTTGACCTTTTGCGCGGGTCCGATCGATATCAATCACCTGTCCGGTGCGTACGAAGCAGGAAGCGGCCAGCAGCAACATTCCACCAAAATAACACGCTCCGAACCGATCGATTCGATAATTCATATAAATATAAATTTCCATCCATTAATTAATTCGCTCCTGCAGCGGGGAGGAAACGCAAACGGGGGGGAAAAAAACACACACATAATAACGAACGGTCCCCTCGTCAAACGTCACCGCACCTGTCGAAGATTCGTCTTTGCCGACCCCTTTTTCGAATTTTTGTTTTTGAAATAAAAAATTCTCCACACTAATTCCAATTCATCGAACGCCACAACATACACGGACCTACTTCGATCAGTACGCTGTTCGGCGCCTAATCATTACGAACCTCCCGTAGCGAGCGAGCGAGCGTGCCCGTAGTGAGCTCGCTAACCCACTCCTCATACACTTGCTCATCTGTCAGCCCCGGGGAAGCGTTCGTTCTACTTCCTTTCCGACCGACTGAAATACTTTCATCGTAAAATTTAATGTTAATTGTGTGGATCTTCTTTCCGATGTGGCGGCTGCTGCCGTTGTTTGACACCGGCTTCGCACTGTTTATACGCGTCGTGTGTTCTGTAGGTGTACATCACCATCATCATCAGCAGTAGCGTCATTTGAGTATGTGCGAGTGCGTACCAAACCTCCCGTTTAAAGTCGGAAAACCCACGGCTTTTCCACATTGCCCCAGTACCGTTTTGTGCAGCAGCTTTTAAATTCATCCCATCCGATGGTTGGGCCACGTAGCTTCCTCAACTGTGTCATTGTCAGCTAGTACCTCCGCCATAAGCCGGTTATGCTGCTCGTTTTGGGCTGAAAACTAATGCTGAAACTTTTCGTCAACATTTTAAACCATCCAGTACTCCATCCCCGAGTGGCTTGCCTATCATCTGCGTATCGGCATGCACAGCATCGCCACTCCACCAACGAAGATCCTCCCGTTGTTATCCCGTTGTCCTGTCGCAGAAAAACAGATGCTTGCTTCCATCCCGATGGTGTGCAATGTGCAGGAGCTCAGCATTTTGCTGGCCTGAAATCCATCTCCGTACCGATCGCGCGATGCAACAACGATGACATGCTGCTAACTCGCCTGTCATCTTCCGTTCTAGCCGTTGTCATCAACCATTATTTCATTAGAACGAAAGTGAGATTTTCTTCCTTCCAAGACCAGGGGCACACGTGCAGCGGAGGGAAGGGAAAACGGGGGAGGGAAAAGTTTTCCTTTCGGCTGCTGCGACGGCAAAACCGGCAAAAAGTACTTTAATTTGTACACCACTGCCCCTCATCGAGTTCCACCGTCGAAGGCGAGCAGGTTCCCATAATAAGCATACGCATATGTGGCGCTATGGTGCTTTTTCCGGTGTGCCGTGTGTAAAAGGGAGCTCATTTAGCAGCACCATTCAAGTTTTCTAGCTCGCAAGGAACCACTATCGGCCCCAGGAAAGGCCACCCTTGGTGGGGGAAGGGATGTTGTAAAACTTTTGCTTTTACTTTACCCCACACACGCGCGCGCGCCCTCTAGCGGCAAAGAGCCTTGCTGTATTCGGACCATGTCGGAAGCACACATTTAAAGTCGGATTTTAGGGTTTTTGCATCGACACTCGGCCCCAACCATCTGATCCGGCGTTGGGCAACAGGCAAGACACACCACAAGAATCAGAGCCCCAGCCGTTTAAAGTGTGCTGGTGGTCGGGGGGTTGAAGTGGCGCGCACCATGCTGCCATGTTCAACCGGCAAGAATAGCAATAACAGCTTGTCACCCGATTTCGGTGGTGGCTTTAAATATTATTAGATTTTAATACAAAATAATAACATTAACACCGTTTTGCGCCCAGACCAAAACCCCGAGTTGAGCGGGCGAAGGGGGGCCTGATCTGGGTCGACGTTGGTCTTGGACGGTTTCGGCGCGCCGGTTTTTCGGTGGCGGTGAGTCACGCCAAAACACACCATTCAGACGGTGAAGTGATCGCGACACATCGGTTGTGTCGCGTTTTGTGTTTGATTAATTCCCAGAACTTTGCGCGACCGATCTGGGCCCCCCCACCGTCAGTTTATTGTGTGTTTCGGCGAAATGTGAAGGCACTTGGCTCGGGTTTGGCTCTTCGGTTCCGGAGCGCCAGGGGAATGATGATTGATATATCACTTTTCAACGCGGCGAAACCCACGAACCGCACCGAGATATTGAAATTCATTGTGAAAGATAGCGCTTTTTTAATGCCCGTTTTTTTTTTGTTCGCTTCCACTTCGGGTTACAAGTTATGAATGTGTAAAATACATCTTCCATTCTCACGGACTCACGGTGCGGGATATGGGCCTTCAACAAATCAATTAATACAAAGCCCTACCACCCCCGGACCGGGGCTTGTTAGTGCACGGGCACGCGTGTTCCGTTGCCCACCATTATGTTTGCGCCGGCCCGGAATAAAAGGCTTGCTCCCTTTTTTATTCGTTTATTCGAGCTCCGATTTTTTACGACCAAAACATGATCATCAATACATTTTTCCGATTTTCGGGATTTCCTGGAGAGAATGTGGAAGCGGATTGAGAAGGGTCGCGATGTGCAATACCACAACGCACGAGAAAAAAAACGCCCTGTGACGATGAAATTTATTCCCGTGCCTATGGGATGGGCCAAAATGATTCGCTTTCAGCTTCGCTGTACGGGCGTGCTCGTTCGGTAGCATTCGATAGAAACGATTATTAGAAAATAATACGACCATCAACCGATGGTATGGTGCTAATCGGTCGATGTCTTTCTTTTCCTACGCGCAGGAGACGGGTCGGCCGGCGAGGAGTGTGGGCAATAAATTATGATCATGTACCGAGCAGACCCACCGAGTGGTGCGGGATCGAATGAAATTGTTCCTTCGAGTCTCCGAGACTTCGGTCGATTATTGCCCAAAAGCAACTCATTCCCTCCGTGGTGAACGAATCGCGAAATAAAAACAGGACGCACTTGGGTGTCGGAGTGTACGGTTCGCCCCCCTTTGGGTGGATTATGTGGTCATGGGGAAATGGCTTTCAGCGCGCGACTTCTGAGCATATGGTCCCAGAAATGGCATTATGGGGCCACGAACTGTGTGTGGTTTTTTTTTTGTCTCCCCCGACCCGGACCATCCCGTCGATGGGGATGTAATGTGAATGGATGATAAATTATCGACTGTCTCGCGTTGGCTCTATGGACTGTCGCGTTTGTTGCAAGGTTTTTCGTGAGTGCCGCGTGTTTTTTCTTCTCCTTCTATTCATCGCTATGCCCCACTGGTCTGGTCTGTGGCCGATTTTATTTTTTCCCTCGCCCAAAACGTTCTCCAATTGTCTCCGGGAGACATTCGGCCACCGGGAGACAGATGATTATGTTTTTATTAATCCCGATCCGCAAATGCGCCGCGTTTTCACGCAAACCAGCCAGTCGGGATCATCGACGCGAAGCGGGATGGGTTCGTGTTATCAACAATCATCGAAACATCACAGCGAACATGAGAGGACCTTTTCCCGTGCTCGTTTCGTCGGAGAAGCCTTGTGGGAATTGAAACTAGTTTTCTCCGCCCTGTTATTTTATTTAACCATCCCTGCCTTGTTGCAGCCCTTCAGCAAATACACCACGGTCGCGATTCCTTCCACGATCGGACTCGAACTGTATCGAATGTAGCGAAAAGATGTGTTCCAATAGGAAACCTCACGCGTTGCCCTACCGAAACTCAAAACGCAGCTTCCCTTGCGCTAACCGTTCACCCCGATGGTTTACACAAAATAATCAAAACGGATAACGAACAAATGGACAAATTCGACGCAAATCTACAGGACCTGGAATTGCGCCATCCTTGCGCGCGGCGAGGGGAGATGCCACACTGGAACCGGTTCCTGCCCCTGTCGGCCGGTGTGATGAGCGGATGCAAAGCAGCGACTCTAAAAAGAGAGGACAAAAAATGCGCCCAACTGTCACGAGAACACGGCGGAAGAATGAATCCGTCGTAAACCGGAAAAAGGGATTTACTACTCGAATTAAATCAATATGGATAAGCAACCGGGTTGGTGCCGTGCGCGGTAATGCGCCATAGGGCACCACCATTTTTGACAGCACCGTACAATAAACCTTAATTTATGGCATCAAAGTTGCGGTAGCTCCCCGAAGAACACATGAGAGGATCGGGCTGCCTCGAGCTGTAAGTGCATCCTCCTGTCAGGGCCGGAAGTTAATAGTTTTCCATTTTCCTCCTGAATGGTGACTCAAGAAGGAGTGGAAAATTACTTTCCTTTGATTCCGGTTGTATACGAAGCATTCAAGGAAGCAAAAAACAAAAAAATGCCCAAGAATCCTCCGATGAAAAGAAATGGTTTACGAGCGACAGCTTCACCGCTCCGAAGCACTAAATGAAGCGGTTCGGAAAAGCAACAGACGACGACTTGTGACGACACTATCGTAGCGTTCGTACGTTCGTGTATCAACTATTAACGGAACGGCATTATTGAATGTGGAAAAATATGATTGCAAATCCATCGCATCCACTCCTCGCAAAACGGGAAGCAGCCATTGCGCTGGGTGCATCTAAAATGCAAGGCTCATTAAAAAGGCCTGAATGAATGACGCCTGTCTGCATCGTGACTTGGTGGAGGTCGGATTGCGCCTGTGTTTCCACGCGTCCGCAAGGGGCCGTGTCTCGTGCATCGATTCGATTCGATTTTGGCCAGAAGCTTGACCGTGCCCAGTGCGGACGGGATGCGGAAGCCGTTGTGGGCTGGCTCTGGGTGAGGTGGAGCTCGGGTTGGGTAAACAAGAGCTGTCTGACGCTTGAGCCAGAACAGAAGCTTCCGGCTGCAAACAGACACTGTCGACACTCGCAAAGCAGGTTCGCAGGTTCGAAGAAGGAACAAAAAAAAAACGGAAAACCAGGTCAAAGAGTTCGTTCTTCGGGCTTCAAGAAAGCGGAAGCTTCTGCCCTGGGAAACTTGCTTTATCAACGAGCTTCCGAACGGGTGGGTGTGTTTTGTGTGCCGCACAGGAATGAAAAACCCTGGACTATTTATAATTAACCATTATTTATGTACTCATTGATTGAAATAAGTTCCTGCCCGTTGGTAGGGTTTGGGGTGGACCAACCAACATGCAATTGTGTCATTTTCCCCATTGCAGCGCCTGCTGCTTCGCTCGCGTCCACAAAAAGGGAAAAATTAGGAAGGAAACCCCCGGGCGTGGCGGAAAACAGTTTTATCGCAATTATGAAATCTCACCATCGCATGCCGGCACGTTTCAAAACGTTCTTCCAAAAAGGAACGGGCGCGGGCTTTTCCAGCCGGGTTCCCTTTTTCTGCGCGCGGGCAAAAATACACAATACGCCATCGCGCTGGGCATTCGAAGCCGAAACGATAATTACATCAATTTTCAATCCGTTTTCCTCGATTAAGCGACCGAGTTTTCCTCGATCGGTTTGGGACAGAGTGCAACGTGCGTGATGCACCACCACCCCCCGAGTGTGTTCCGTTACGGGACTGTTTGTTTGATTGCAAACACGGCACAGCAAACACTCGCAGCAGTCCCGGTTCGGTATTGCAAAATGCGTGAAAATGCGTAAACGGGTGCGAAAACCCATTATCCTCGAAAAAGGGACGTTCGGTTTGCCGAGGCAGAGGGGAAATTAATTATTGAATATCAATTACTAATCTTGCATCTTTTCTACAACTCTTAACACACACACACACACACACTCTGGACCGTGGTTTTTGGTGCAACAATGGCGCTACCTCGTGCCATTGATTTCCGCGTGTCACTGCAACGGTGAGTTGTGAATTATTTGAGTTCCACGGAAAGTTTCTTTACGCTTTATTTATTTCACCACACAGAATGCACCCTAATCGTGTGTGTGTATGTGCCTAGTAGTTCTTGTACAAACGCTGATTTTATCACTGCCCTCGGGCTTGCATTACGCGGCGCTCCCCCGGGGGCCCGGTGCAGTGGCGTGGCGTACGAGTTTTGACGGATGTAAAATGGTGTTTCAGCACGCGAAATAGGCTTTGCGTGTTTGCCGTTGGTGAACGCAACGGGAAGAACCCCCTATTCGGCAAAGGGGCAAACGCAAAGGGCCTCAATGGGTTTCGGTGGTGACGCCCGAGCTATCGGTGAATGATTTTTTTTCTCCCTTCATTGCCCGATGTGTGTGTGTGTGTAATCGAAATGCAAAGCAAAGGTTGGAGGAGCAAAAAAAAAAGGTGCACCTTACCTCACCACGCGTGTTCAATGAGTTATTTATAAATAATTATCTGCCATCGGATTGTTACGTACGACAAGTTCGGGACCGGTGGAAGGTTTGGGGGGAAGTTGCAGTTTCATGTTAATCAAACGATGCCAACCGCTAGATAAAATGGAAAATGTATATTAAAACAAGCCGCACACCGGGAGCTCAGTAAATGGTGGTGCTGTGCGTATCTCGAGTGCGATATTCCGTTCGAGCCGGCGATATTGATTCCTTGCCGTTGGTCGATACACTCTCGTGGAATTCTAGTGTCGGGAAGCATATCTGTGCGCTTATTTGCGAGTTGCATTGATTTATACTGGCCACACACACACACGCACACACACTATCAAGAAACGTGTTGAAATGTGGCGCTTGGAGGACTTCACCCTCATGTCCGAACATCCGGACACACCCATATGTTTCTCACAATGCTTGTTGATTCAGGACGAACCACACAGTCCGAACAGTGCGCGCCGTTCTCCCACATGCATGACGCGTTCTATTTTCCCGACCCGTGCGTGTAATCAGCGCAGATCAACGGGGTTGAAAAGTGTGTCAAAGGCCATTACATCCCATTAGAAACTTTTTCCCTCCTTTTGGCCCCCCGTACATGATGGCGAGCGCACACTAAAATACAAACACACACACACTCTCGAGAGCAGAGGGACTCGCCTCCATCCTTGACCATATGCACAAGAAGTGGGTTACCGCAGCCCGAGCGAACACGCGCGCATTTTCCCCTACAGTTTTATACAACACAGCCAAAAACATCCCTGCAACGACCAAAGCCGACCACCGTGCCACTTGGACCGTTCGGTGTTGGACGGTTGGGTTTTGTTGCCGGCGTCGAGAGTGCGTTCACATTTCGCCCCGTTACGCACGCCATCCCACGTGTGCGGGTTGCGTATTTCGCAGTGGTGCGTATGCTCTCGCACCGTTCGTTTACTTTTGCTATCGTTTGGAATTGGAAGTGTAATTAAAAACTTCACCATTCCATTCCAGCACTGCGCCTGATGCATCAGGTGCATCATTGCCCGGAGGGCAAAAACTGCCATTGTTTTTGTATTAAGTGCGAACTAGGACAAACCGTCCCATTTTTTTTCTAACCCTCATGGCACCCTCTCTTTGTGGCTGGAGGCCATGTGTTAGGGATAATGGGCTGACCGAGGGAGAGGGAGGGGGGGATGACTTTAAGCCTTGAAGACATTAACGGTCCACGCTTTGCGCTTGATGAGTAGCGTTATGAGACCATTGCCATAATCTATGATTTATCATCGTTTATTTATCTCATTAGGACGATAATTTGATCCTCGCCTCTCGTCTGGTTGGGGACGTCAAGGATATTGTCTAACTCCCCCCGTTCGGAACGCCCGGGGTAATAAACCTATCATTACTAGTTGTTGTTCGATTCTTGTCCCGGTCGGGAAGTGGGAAAAAACTTTGCAGACCGTAGACCGTTCGCTTTAATGGGACGCTGCAAGACTTCCCTCACTGAATGAATTCCGGGGTTGTATCGGGACCAAAAACACCCCCCTGCACGCTAGATCTTTATCCCAGCTTATTTATGAGCTTAATAAATCTTTATATCATTATTAACAAAAATATTGCACTCATTTCGCCCGAGAAGTAGTCCGGAGAACACGCCACCATTCGAAACACCATCAATACGGGTTCAATTTGTTTGCTTATCGGGACGGTAGTTCGTACACCATTGCGATTGTTCAATCAGTTTCCCCCCGAAAATGGGTCCACGGTTGATTAGAAAATTGCTAACACTCATCATCGCTCCATTCGTCCATCGCTCGTTGGCTTTACGATGCCAACACATCCGGTTTTACAGCAAAACCGTCCGAACGCCGTCGATTGGCGGTGGAGATGATTTTCTCCAATTGAATTCCTCACCGATTCCCGACCACTGTCGCTTCCCTTGGGGCACCTGCCGTGTGCTGCCAAGAAGTTTTTTCTGCCCTTCGGTTTGGGGATAAACTCCCCCCAACGGGGATGAACTGAGTGTGTTTGATGGGAGGTTACGATATATTTCGCTTTTATCAGCTCGATTGGTCCCCGCGCTCGGTGTGGTTGTTTTGTTTGGATTTGGATTTGGTTGTGGCTGTCGTCTGTACGGTTGCAGCAGCAGTACTACAGCAAATAGACATTCAAAGCCAATCAAGCGCTATGTTATCATTAGAGTCAATTCAGATTCGTGATTTATGTGATCGCGAGCACTTTGATAGAGTCTTGTGGACAGACAGAGAGAGAGTGCAGCAGAGTGGATGGAAGTGGGTTAGATGATGCGTACATACACCATCCATACATCCTCCGGTAATGCGAGAGCAATTGCGCATCATTGGTTTGTGGTTTTGGGCCGATCAGGAACACTTTCGGTGCCGACCCCCCGCTTTTGGTCCCTTTTCAGCACCGAAGCCAAACCGATAATGGCGTGCATAAAGCATACGGCATAAAGCAACAGCAACAATAATAATAAACGCCACATGTTGTCTGTCGCGCATTTATGTTGTCGCTCTCTCGTGTTCCCGCCGCAGTGAGACACCCCGATGAACATTTCGGAACACAATTTTTCCTCACTCCATTTTCACACCAACACGCAACCGTACGGCAGCAGCATGTGTGTCTGTGTTCCGTCTTTAAATCCGGTCTTGGATGGGATTCGTCCAGACGTCCATCCGTCCGTTTCGTTCGTTTGTTGTTTGGTTTTGTCGCCCGAGCATCTCCTGCCAGTGCGACTTATTCGCCTTCTTCAGCCCTTATTGTCGTCGTCATCCAGCCCGAGTGACAATGACACTACAAGCGTCGTTGCGATCGATGCGGGTGTTGCAATCGATTATTTGTCGTGCCATTTTTGTTTCGCCACCGTTGCAGCAAAAAAAAAAAACGGGGAGTTTGAGGAAAATGAGAATTGGGCGAATTGGGGAACAAATCATCCCCTCAACCCCCTTTATCCGTGTTCTCCGACGGTAGAATTTGAAGCGCTCGGATGCTGCGAGATGCTGTGGTTTGTATTATTTTTCGACACGCATTTCTCTTTCGACACGATCGATGCGTGTTGCGATGCGTATCTTCCGTTGCGATGCTGCCCATTCGAGCCGATTCGGAGACACCGGGAGACTTGGCTCAATGGGGTTTTTTTTTTGCCCATTCTGTCGCCTCTCGTGACCAGAAGCAATGCAATAATATAAATCCCACCCGGTGCATGAAGGGAAGAGCCTCCTTCCCTCTCCCCCATTCCCCACCCTTCTTCCAGTGCCACGTAAATGATCCATTGAGTAACCCACGCCCCGGGGCATGTACTGTATGGATTATAGATTAAGATCCGAACGGGCTATCCGTACGGCAACAGCGAACCGTTACGGGATGAGGAATGGGAATAAAAGGAATAAAGTGCGAGCGACGAAGAACGAAGAATCGGGAAGAAAAGATCCCCTGGTGGCACTCTTTTACATCCGTTCCGTTGCTCGTGTTTCGAACCGCGATCGCACGAGAGACACGAAAAGGGCATTTTTAAACTCTTCTTGAAGGGGCCACTGCAAGACCAGACACTTATCTACGCGATTCGGAAGCTGTGGTGGATGAAGCAAAAAAAAAAAGCCTCATAATCTTGCGAAGAATACTTCAACTGATGCTTATAGTTTTTTTTTTTGCTTGTTGAATTATCCACCAAGCGATACTCCAATTCAATCGGAGGTTGTTTTTTTTCACCAAAGTGTGTGCGTGCTCGACACTTCCGGAATGTTCATGCCCAGCAGTGGGATTTATGAACATTCCACGACACGCCGAAAACCCGAACAATTGAGAGCTTCCGTCTCGGATCGCTTGATCGTCGCTTGAGGACAACACATCGCACGACAACGAGAAGCAAATGTTGGAAGTTTTGAAAGAAACCGATCGATTGATGCAACGGGGCCAGTTGAGTCGGGAAGGAAAAAAAAAGACAGAACGCCTCAACTCCACCCGTCCGATGATGCAATCGCCGATCGCCGAGACGATGCTGGGAAAATATGATCGAGTTGCATCGAATGGGCATCGAATCGGGGTTGGGTTTTGATTTCGTTGCGGAAGTTTCAATTAAGGCTAATGATTGAACCACTTCCCTTCTCGGTGACTCGGGCCCATTTAAACACACACACACACAGCCATCACTGACTGTCTCTGAATGTCGTGCGGGCGTGATGTGTTGGTGACAGTCATTCGAACATCAATTTATGGCCCTTCGCGCCGTTCCGCTGCTTCCCATCGTACGCTGCTGCTGCGGCGGCGGTGTGGTGGTGCGTTTCGTTTTTGTTTTATCGTCCGAAGCAGCGCTTTGCTTCCTGCAAAACAACAAATCTCATCGTCGGAGATTTTCGTGGGCCCCGCGCTTGAGAACGGTTGATGCGACCCCAGACTTAAAAATAACTTGCCACCGTGTTTTTTTTTTGTTTTTGAGCAACTCGATGGCCCATCGAAAAATGGGTAGCATTGTTCTTCAAATCGCATCGATCGACGGGTGCTTCTTGTGCGAAGGGTCGCGGGATGCGTCGAGCGGCACACTTACTAGCTCCTCTCGGCTGCCGTTTGAGCCCGTCGCGGGTTGGGAATGATTTCTAATAACAGGTGTAATGGCAATTTATTTATTTCATTTCTTAGCCTCTACGCTGTACGGCTGCTAGTGGCGCGAGGTCGCGCTGAGGTGAGGTTTTCGTTGATTGTGCTGCTCCAAGCGATTGTCTTTCCGAGCGAGATGAGCGCAACGGCGATCGTTCGATCGATCGTTCAAATGTTTATCAAAATCCAAAGCACTTCGGTGCCAAAAATATAAACGCAGCGCAGCGCTTACTTTTAACGATCGCTCCGAGAGTGTGTATTTTCCTACCATTGTCACTCTATTTTGTAAATTATGGCTGCGTGATCGGCCGCGATCCACCGCAATGGAGGGAAGCGCTGACCGGGCGGATCGTTTATTTTCAGTGAGCAAAATAAAATATGATATCAACCACAGCTCGATTCGCCACCAAAACCGTAGCCGGCAGCAGCGTTGTGGGATGACAATAAAATTTAATTTAACACAGCCGGCACCCGACCACCAGACCAGGTAGAGCACGGCCCAGAACACGGCCCCGGTCCGTCGATTTGTTGTTTGATATTTGGACGATGGCGAGTAACAATTTTCGATCACATTTTTACACCCGATTAGCGTGCCGTTCCCAACGGCCGAAGTACACGAACCGAACCCAGTGGATCCCATCGTTCTGGCCGCTTGATCGTCAGGTTCATCTTTCAAAGCAAACCGTGGGTGGCCATGGCGAAGTCATGAGTGGTGGCACAGCATCATTCTATCCGCCGCTCGGAATGGTTACTTTACGATCGATGCTGCATCTTGCGCCTGGTCGCGATGGTTCTATCGTAAAATTTCGTCGAACAGAAGCACCACGTTGGCACGTTAAACAAACAAACAAACTAAACGCCTAAATCGGCGTCATCGACAGTTTTTTTTTTGTTCCTCAATTTTCTTCTCTTCCCTCTCTCCACGCTGCCTTTTCATCCATCTCTTGCAGACGCCTTTGGCCTCTGCCAAGCCAAGAAAGATTGCACGATCGGTGGCAAGATCGTGTTACAAAATAATGAGCATCGAGCCGGTTGCTCTACTCGCTCACCCTTCTTCAGCAAAACCCTTGCTCCGATGTGAAAGAAATTCATTTATTATATATTGATTAATTTGCACCACGGTGTTGGCGGTAATTAATACACCCGGTGGGTATCATGGGTGCATGTTGGGCTTGTGGAAGCATCTTTTTCGCTTCGCCTTACCACACGCATATCTTCCCAGAACTCTGATGCCACCGAAGGCCGCAACACCGTTAGGACATTAGCAGCGCCACTGGAAGAGCCGCGGTTAAATTGGATGAACAGCAACGAACACAAAAAAAAACACAGCCGAGCATGAGGCTATCGGAATAGTTGAACCCGTAGCGACAGCTGTTCTGTGTGAAGGCAATTTAGCGGACGAACTACTGGTAAAGTCCGTCGTCGTTCGGAGTGCTTCTTGAAGATAAAAAAAAAACACACACAAAATCGAGACCCCTTTCTTTTGGACCCCGCTTTTCGGTTTATCTCGATACACCCGGTCCCGGTTCATGCGTGCGTGTGTGTGTGTGTGTGTGAGTGTATAAAAATGTAAATTTGTTCCGTTGTGGCCGTATGCTAATGAAGAAGGAAGACAGAAGCAGGAAGGAAGCATATCTGTGTGTGAGTTTGGAGTGCACACCCCTTCCAAGTACCAAGGGCAAATTCTCACGCCGAGTCGAAGATCGCTTTAATGAGGTGGAAAAGAGGTGGTCCCTTAATCTTCATTTTTTCACGCAACGATACAGAAACGAAAAAACGACGCGGTTTATGCGATCGGTTTTGTCTAGCTGTTTTTTATTTTTTTGCTAATGAGATGAATTCGATTCCATTGCGGAGCGAGCTGTTGCCGATCACTTATCGGCCCGCGGACGACAGGGTCTCTAGCTGTGGTCTTTATCTCCTCACTTCCTTCCAGGCAATCGGTTGATAAAGAGTCGTAGCAATGTAACTCTTGGCTAGCAGCTTCATTCCACGATAGCATGCGACCGTTTCTGGATAGTACGGCTGGACGTTATCTTTCCACACGCGCAGCACCACATGCAGCAGTGTAATTGGTTGTTTGTCCTGGAACTTGGCCACATCCGAGATGGGAATGTTCCAGAGTTCGAATATCGCTTCTTTTTTTTCGTACGCCGGTCATTATCGGAGCCCCAGTTCGGCGGGTATTATCATGCGTCGTGCTCAGATTTAATGCAAACAATTGAGCGTGTAATTAATTTCTACACTTTTCTACAATTCCGCACCCAATTTAGCATCGGTTTATCGAACAAACTCCTCCATTTCAGTATGATACAGCGGTGCAGGTCTCTCTTTGTTTAGCAAAATGGTCACCATCGATCACTTTCTTGCCTCGCGCCGACACAATTCATATCCAGATTGTGCAGATGAGACGCTGCTAGAAGAAACAATCGCACAACGGTTCTCAAAGTGTGCGATTGTTCCTGTGGCAGGGCCGAAACAAAAAAGGAAAAATTATCCCACCAACCAACGCACCAACACCACCGAACTGCACACCCACACCGATGCAGCAACGCTCACACTTCACAATGCCGGCGGCTCGACCGACCGTCCACCGTCCGTCATCTGGTGGCTGAATTTATTAACCAATAATTAAAAATTCTCGAAAGCGGGCGGCTTAATTAAAGTCATTGTTCCAGATATTAATCAGGCAGTTTTTGACTCGCGGTCGCCTTTTTTTTCGGGTACCATTTTTTTTGTTGTTGTTCCGTCTCTGTGTGTGTATTACGGTCGTTCAAGTCCGCGCCATCCGTTTGGCGTGCGGTTGGGCACCTCGCGTCTTGGGCGTAATTTGCTAAATTTATTTAAAAGCTTCTCCATTTTGTGTGTGTGTGTGCCGGTGTGTTTTCTTATGCATCGCTTGGTTTTTTTTTATTGTTGTTGCTGTTGCAGTTTTGGCTATTGGAACTGTCCAGCTAGGAGGAAGCCGCTATGGTTCGCTGTGGTTGACCAACGCAATCCATCCAGCGTGGCGGGACACAGTGTAATCCTGCTGATTGTATGATTACGCTGAATTAATTCATTATCTATTGTTTTCCTTCGCAGCCAAATGCTTCACACACACACACACACGCACTCACCTTTGAATCTCGCGCACAAACACACAACGGTGACCTCAAATGGGTGGGTGGTTTTATTCGTTGGTTGCGGCCTTTTTATGCTATACAATCCACGGTTAAAAAATATTCACCATAAATCATTGAACACACAGTTTTGCCGGGTGGGCCACCCTATTTTATGTGCCCACCGCGGAAAAGCGCTAGGCCGATCGTTTGCTATCTGTGCAGAATAGCCAACTTTTGTGCTTGGCCAAAATGCAATGGCTAATAGCAAATAGAAAAATCTAGCGCACCCCTTCGTCACACAAAAACACACCAACATTAGCGACCCTCACGTGTGTGTGTGTGATGGTGTGAAAAAGCGATTAAAATGTACGCGCGCAGCCATGCCGGAAAGGCCGGACCGGTGCCGGCGACGGACGATCATGCGTTACGGGAGAGTCTCGCGCTTTTGTCACGAACGATTAGAAGCGAATGCAATTAGATGTGCATCTTGTTGCGTGCAATTTCTTGTCACTGCCGGTCGCGATGTTGCTGTCGCGGGACTGTCGCACTGGGCCCCACTGTCGCGACAATTAGCTGGATAATGGAAGTTCACACCCTTGTGTTTGCTCGTTGAAACCAAAACAAAAAAAAAAAAACGGTTGTTACACATTCCGGTAACATAATACGTTTGATCCTTTTCGGAATGGTGATCACAAATGCCGTCACTATCGGGATCGGTTACGATGCGTTACCACGTTTTGGGGCAGCATAATTTCGCTGAAATGCACCCTGACAGTAACGAGGTGAAAATATACATTCTAATAATAACGGGAGCTGCAACTGCTGCGATGCGCGATGCAACGGTTTTGGGGGGCGAAGAAATTTTGCGCAGTGGGCAGAAGGCGTAGGAACTCGGCGTAGTCGGCGACCGTCGGCGCGTCAGCATTGAGGCGGCACACACCATTATGCCGTTCCGGTCGATTTGAACCCCCCCCCCCCCCCCCCCCACCCTCTCTCGACAGACGTGCTCGTAAACGTGTGTGGGTCTCTGGCCGTACGATCGGCAGAGGACGCACAAAACAACGCGCACACGTGGTTTCGATGGATGGCGTGAAGTTTCGATGGGTGGCGAGCGTGGCGAGCATGGGTACATTAAAATCCGTCAGCGGCTTCTGTGCGCTTCCGGACCAAATTTCAATGCGTTTTGCCGTTTTTGTGCTAATAAACGTGCGGCGTTCTTGGGTGGCGTTGTTTACGTTTTTGTGGGGATTTTTTGGTGGAACGTGATCTCGATTTCCGGGATGATGAGCGATGAAGAGGCAGAGGAACGATTTCGGTAAGTGGATGTCACGCCGACAAGGGTGGCCGATCCCCTGGAACGTTCGTTTGACCCTAACATAATTTCTAAACTCTGATCCTCGACAAGACCGGACGAATGTTTGGAAATTCAGAGCAACTTGATGAATTTTGAGCTCAGCAAAACTTCATTCAAGGCGTTGATGAGACGCCGTTTGATTTTATTAATGGAATTCTACTCGATCGACCCCCAACGACTTCCACATCGTCCGGCACCCCTCCCTGATCAATGGAGGCACTTAATTACGCTCAAGTAAAATGTGTGGCTAGCAAGCGGGAAGACAATCGTATCGAACTGTCTACCCAACGACTTCCCTGTCTACACTCACTATTGGAAGCATTATTTATGGGCAAGGGCCTCTAAAGGCATTCCGAGCAAATTCCCATCTCCATGAAGTTTGACGTCTGGTCACCAGCACGATCACGACCAATCCGGTACGGTTTCACACGAGGGATCGCGTTAGCAAAGACACGATCGGTATGGAATTCAAATGAACGGTAATTAACTTGTCGATTGGTTCTAATTGCTTTTAATCATAGCAGCAGCCAAAGCGTTCCGGCACCTCCGAAACCGGGGACCAGCGATGAATTGAGTCGGTATCAGTTGCACATTTTTGCATCTCTCCGCTTTATAACACCAACGGCGCCAGGCGGTTAATTTCTTTACTCTCGAACGCGACCGCCGATCGCAACAATTCGACACCACTGCTCTCCATAAATCGGCAATTTGCCATCATAAAGACCGGGCGACGAACTGCACACGGACATCGGGCACTGATGACTGCGTATCTTTGTATTCCCTTCTCTTTGTCCGTGTGTGTGTGTTATCCAATTATCCCCTCAGGATATCGACAGCCAACCCTCGGACCAGACTTGGAAGGCGGAAACCGCAAATAGGGCCCCGTTTCCTCCCCCCGCCCGGGGGAAAACAGGCGCTCAAAGGAATCGAGCAAAAACCGGGACCGGCCTCGCTTTTCTTTAATCGATCGGGCCCAGACCAAATGATCGACGGAATGCGCATCTCGCCGTCACAAAGCGAAGCGATTGGCAGCAACAAATGAGCGTCTATTTATTTTATTTCAAGAGCCGACTCACGCGCTCACTCGCTCGTTCGCAGGTCCTTGGCGGGCCTTCGGGCGATATCCATCATCTTTGATCGCCGTGTACTTGCTTCTTGGGTTCTTTGCAGCGCCCCCGAGCCCCTTCCATCGATCGTTCATCATCATCTGCGTGACGGAATGGACGGGCAATTCCATCGCCCATTCCCCATCGCGGGTTGCGCTTAATGTGATCGAAGCCACCTCAATCGAATGGTGATTTCGTTCGACGAATCCGGATCTCCGGACGCTACACCAGGCTGCACCGGCATCGATCCGGACGACCGGAAAAGAAAAACACACACTCGAAACCAGAATTCGTGTTAGCGACCGAACCCTGGCCTGGAACGAACAACCCACCCCCGATTCCGTTCCGTTCTAGCCGGAGCTGTCCGTTCGATCGCTGGCACCCCGGTAACCGGTGGTAACGTGTTATTAAAATCGTATCAATTTCAATAATAAATAATGATGATTACCAATACATTTCCCAACAGAAACAGTACCATGCAGCAGCAGCAGTACCGTGTGGGAGGGTGGTGGTGGTGGATGGGAATGGGTTTGATCGTGTCCATCCTGGTTGCGCGGGGAACCAATGAAGAGCGAACCGAAACTTGCGAAACCAAATCGCCAAGGGATGCAAAAGATAATGATGATGATTTTTTGTCTTTTCGCTTTTCGCGCATTTCTACCGGCGTGCGTATGTTATGCACATTTGCAACTGGCCCTGGCCCTTTAGTGTGCGTATGCATTTTGTTTTGCTTTGTTGTAAAGAAAGGACACGAGCACGAGCGCTGCGTTGTCATTTTGTATTCACCCGCGGATGATGCATACGGGCAGTGGATACGTTGTTATCAGATTTTTCGTCCCGAGTCGTACAATCGTTGGCCACCCCGGTGCATCGAATCGAGGAATCAAGATTATAGCACTCTGGGTGAGATTATTTGCAACACCAAACCAGTCACAGACGACGCACCCTTCGTTCACTGTTCACAGAAGCAAGGGTCCCCCCCGGAGGTCCGGTCCCATTAAGCAGGGGGTGGGGTGTGAGGGGAGGAAAAGCATCAAAAGCATATCTTTTGAAACAAATGTCGATAGATTAATCAATTTATGGTTTCGCCTCGATACCGGTTGGGATAATGAGAGAGAAGGGAAAAAAAGCAGCGCGCGAGATATGGCCCGGGAAGGGTCGGCTTGGGAGTGAAATTGAGTGAAAGAAAAGAAAAACGGACAAACGGTGTTGGGTGTTTTGCGCTTCTTGCTGCTTGTCCAAAAAGGGCTGTTCAGTTACGTTGTTTGTTACTTCGCAAAACTGTTGGCAAACCAGGCCTTAAACCAGCGATCATCATTTCATACATTTTTTGGTGATGTTTTTTTTTTGTTTTTTGAATGCAATTTTATATCGCTTTTGCTCATGTATTTCCTGGAAATTGGCTTCCATTCCCGATGTCCATCTGATGTGTTTTGGTTTTTTAAAATTGTATTCTGCAAACGGCATTTCCACTCATCAATATTAATCGAAGCCCAATCAACCCGGAATTATGAATGCCAAATCGCACAATTTCGCCCGGCTGATAGCAATCGAACTACGCTTCCATACTTCGCACGTTAATGTAAGGAGATGAAAGGCGTCGCCTAACGAGAATTTGATTATTTATTAATGACGAACCGACGAATCTTTTTCCTCCCTTCTCCCCCGTCCGTTCGTTCCCGGTGGGATGCTAAAGATGCTGGTGGTGTGGTGATCTCGCTTCCCGACTTTCGCTCCTCAATCGATGAGAGTTTTGGGAGGAATTCTTGAAAGCCGGGGGAAAAAAAGATAGAACTCACTACATGGTTGGTACTAATTTGTGTTCGGTTCCCTTTCACTACATCCATCAATCGCTGCAGTAGCATCGTGTCCCGGGGAATTGGAAGGTGCTCCGAAGAGCCGAAAATAGTTCCACGATTGATGGTTCTCCCTTGTGAGAGAAGACAGAACTACGTCAATTTTTCATCCACCCATTTGTCGATGTCGCTCGCGTTTATGGTCTGTAATTACTATTTCCGGTACAAAAAGCGCCCTCTCCAGCTCGCTTTATTGGCTATCGACATTCAATCAAGCAAATGGACAGGGACGGTATCTCGTCTTGTGGTCGAAAGAAAGACAAACACGATTGACAAAAATCGAAAGCCTTTAATGAGATCAACACACGGCAAGACCGGTCACACTGCCGGTAGGAAACTGGACAGCCTTTACATCATCGTCGAACCGGGATCGAACCGGGAGATCGCATGGCCCAATGGTGCAGAATGGTAAACACACGCATCGACCAACGAAGCATGCATACATGCATCCCCCAAATGCCGGTAGACGGCAGCGGCGTTTAATAACTGCCCCCCCCCCCCCCCCCCCCCCTCTTTCGGAAGCAAAAGCTGACGCTTGCTAACGCCGTGTAGCCGAAGCATAAATTAAGCACACGCAAACCACTGCGCCACTGCCACCGTGGGTTCACCGCAAAACACACGCACGGTACAGTTTAGTTATCTTGTTGGGTCGTCCGATGTTTTCATCCCATTTTTCCGGCCATCCGACCGTACAAAGAAGCCGCACGAAGCATTGGAACATTGATGTTTTTTTTTTTTCATTCTGGTACTAGTGTTCTAGCTGAACGATTTGTTAAAAGGAACTATCACCGTAAACAAACACATGTCGTAGATTTAACAAAAAAAAACATAAAGCAGCCCGTGCGAAGTACGAAGAAATTAACGCAAATATGGTTAGCAAAGGGCCTTTTGCTGGCCGGATGCGCCGTCATGCAAGACAGTGGCGTCTAGCAGTGGCGACCGGGTGTGCGTTGTGCAAATTGCCGTCGGGGTTTTGATGCGTTGCGGAAATGTTGCACAATTTTAAGGGTTTTTTTTTGAGTTCGATTCGGCATATTATTGGCATGAAACAGTAGGTTTTTTGTAGTTAATTAACAAAATTAATTTAAATTATTTAAAATTGTTCTAGATCTCTTAGGGACAATCATCAATCTACTAGCAACTGAGGGCTCATTTCACTGATGAAAATAATAAAAAAGAAGCTTTATTAATCAACAGTTACAACTGATAACTGATTGAACAGCATGATCAGTAGATTCCAATTAAAGAATAGCATAGAACATAACAAAAAACCACTTCAATCACTCATTAAACAATGACAACACTTTATCACTAGCCCTTCCGCGAGACTTTGTTCCGATCCCTTCATTAACGAAACGTTAAGGGTTAGTTTCCGATTTGGCAACAATACCGGTAGTCACCGTAGTGGTCCATTCCTTACTTCCGCTTTGGCGGGGTGGGGGGTGGAAAAACAACAACAAAATGAAGGAGAACTCGCCCCGGCAAACTTCACCCGAAAGTGTAAACACTTAAATTCCACGCCAGGCCACCGATTTCGGGCAACCTCCCCAGCCCCAAAAAACGGCAGACCACCCTGATCAGCATCATGTTGATTGTCGTCGTCATCGTCGTTTGCCATCATCATCATCATCAACATCATCCCCGAGTGTGTCTATTCCGCAATCCGGGCTTTTGTGGCATTACAGCACAATCCACCCACCCACCCGCTTCTTCGCGGGGAGGGGAGGTTTGAAAAGTTCGAAAGGGTTCACACAGTGCCACCCAACCCTCAAGCCACGGTAGCGCCGTACTGGGGGGTTTGTAGGGCGGACGACACCCCACTATGTGTAGGCCGGAAAATGTGAAGCACAAACACATGCACGCAGAGCAGAATCAAAGACCGGCAATTCGCGCGGATGCGTTGCAGGAGGTCCTCCAAAATAGGAAGGGGAAACAGCCATCCACCTTCCCCGAAAACCCGCGAGCACAAGCGCGAAGAATGTGGTCAAGGACAATCGACAAAACCTCGGCCATCTCAAGACGAGAATGTCGCCATAATCATCAACACTGTCTGGGTTTTTGGGCGTCATCGTCATCGTGCGAATTATCAATTTTAAATGAATCCCAATTAAAGCGGAACGACCCTACCGGGCCGGGGCAACGGAAAAGGGTCAACGCTAACGTACCGAAAGATGGCGCTCACGCCATCACCGCTACGAGTGCGGGCGTTGGTTCTCGCCCTTACGCACAGCCGACTGCTTAAAGGGGATAGACCGAGCAGCTAGGGCCTGCTCGGTGGGACTTACCTGTTGCCAAAACTGTGCTAGCAGATAGATGCGTTCCTTTTTGAACAACCAATCCATAGGCTGGACGGCAGGGAGGTCCATATCACTGCCTCCCGTGCTCTGTGGAATGGTCGGCTGCATTCGGTGGCCAGTGGTAAGTGCAGCGACCGGAGGGGCAACCACGGCACGGGCAGAAGCGGAGCTCGTGGCCACCTGCTTGAAGCCTCCACCACCTCCTCCACCTACTACTGCACCTGTCCCTGCTCCCTCCGCACCGGGTGTCACTGCGTTCGTGAGCGAAGCCGTATTTGAATGCACTGCTTCACTCCCCCCCAAACGAACGAACGAACAACAAAAATCGGCCACAACTGTTTGTTTTTCTTCGCACTAAATTTCGCACACTTTAAACTGATTTGTTGCCCTGGCTGCGTTCGGTTTCACTTTGATTGGGATGATCGGGCTGATTCACGTTCAAACACAACAAGCTTTTCCCGATCACGAGCTTTTCCTGTCATCACTAAACACTGTTTCTATTTGGCCATGTTTTTTTCTCATGGTGCCACCACTTTTTTCACATGATTGTGGCCGTGGTCGGGGCGTACAGGACGTGCTGTTTTTCTGTCGTTGCTGCTGTGGCCCGAACGCATTCCACCAAGCGGATCGACACTTATCTGTTGTTTGCAGGACCCCTGCAGCACGATCTGGAATCACTCACTCACATCACCATCGCTGGCCGCTGGTGTTCACTTCGCTTCGGTTCCAATATCGGCACAAGCAACGGAACAGATTCGCAAACCGCACCGCAAATCAATTCAAATTAAAATTAAACACGAACGAACCGTAAAACGGGCTGCCTGCGAGTGGAAGAGTGTGGAAAGGTTTTTTTTCTGGTGAGTCGAAATTTGATTAATTGGCATTTTATATCGGCTATCATTTCGCGAGGCTGCCATCGGGGATGCATTCGGTGAACTTGCAGTGCATTAATTATTGCAATCGGCAACAAAATGACGGGATAAACCAAAAACAAAAAAAAACAACATCAACAATAAACCGTATTGGCGATTGGTGCTCCACAATCTTCCCGTGCTTCCCTTTGGCTACCCACAGACGCTACACACCACACGCCATTTATTGCTTTCTTTCCGATCGATTTTTATGGCTTAACGATGCTGCTGTGATGATCACCGACGAAAAAACATTTGGAGAATAAAAACAAAAAACGGAAACTCCGAACGCGACCGCGGGAAACAATAATACTGTGGTAAAAATTAAAACCACCAAACAGACAAACAAAATTAAACAAAACCCCGAACATTAACGAAAACAAAACATCGGATCGAACTCTTGGGGTGGGGGTTTTCGCTTTGCAAGGAGTCGTAAAACTGCAACACTGTGTCGATCATTATTTTTTTTTTGGAGCCAGTTGTGCATCGGATTATCGTGGAGGATGGTCGGCGCCTTAATTTAAATTTTGGCCAGCAGGCATTCACAATATGCTGCACCCCACCGGTCATGTTGGGTGGGCTTTCGGGCTTTCGGGGGGTTGTCTTAATTTTCTTAGTCATTTAGTCATTTGCATTGCCCCCGAAGATCACGCTCTTGTGACATTCGTCAACCTCAGGTACGATTCACTTCATTGTATGGGTATGTATGTATTTACGTGTGTGTATGTGTGTACGTGTGCGTGTATGTATGTGTGCTAATTAATGCGTGTAATGATGTACGATGGGGAAATGGATTGATGAAGGAGCAAGAAAAATGAATGGTGGTCGGCCATCGTTATTGGGTCACTGTTTTCCAAAACCAAAACAAAATCAAAGGGAAATGTCATCCCCTTTACACAAACAAACACCACAGGTTCTATCGCAAATCGCACAGTGTCACAACAACCCGTTTTCGCACACCAGATCGATCGTGCCGTGAAGCACACACACACACAATCACACACACACACGCACACACGGAACGCGCACAGCTGGGAAAAAAAGGGAGCCCCCCGCGAAACGGGTGCCACAATCGATCGCGGCCTGAAGGGACACCGATCCGAGTCACCTGTCCTGGCGGCGATCGAAACGGCCGAAATAGTGGCAAACGAAACCAAACGTCAGCAACAAAAATCACCCATTAAAACAACAAAAAAAACAAAATATTCTATCCCACGCACGCACGCACGTCGTCGTCGTCGTTGTCGTCGAAATCGTCTCGTAAAAACGGGGCTTTTGAGCGGGCGTCGGCGAACGCAAACGCAATCCGAAACACCCCTGTCGCAAACGATGTTTTCAGGTATAAAATTCCAGATAGACTAAAATTCAGCGTAAATCCTATTCAGGCCCAATCCGCTTTGTTTTGCCTCGTGCGGTCGGTGCCGCAGTCGCTGGTGGTCTCGTTTTCGCACGCAACCCGAACCGCACCGCTCTCGACTGCGCTCGTGCGCGCTCGCGGATACGCGCTCGTGGTGAGAAAGTGAGTGCCCTCACGCGCCGTAGGGGTTGGTGAGCCCCGTGAGGGATCTCACTGCAGCATACTTTTCACTGAGCAGAATATGGATTTTGGTGTAACGGTGTGAGGGGCGGTCTTATGGTTCGATCGGTAAACAAACCCGCCGCAGACACGGTGGGTCGTGGGTTCAAATCCTGCAGGGCCCCCAAATGCTGCGTATGTGTGTGGGGACTGTGCGAAATTACTTATCGGCAAAACCGACACGATGTGCACTAGAATCATTTCCATCAGTCCCATAGTGAGTCGATGGGAACTCTCACCCCTTCAGTGATGAGAAGTTTTGCAATTCGCCACTCACAAGGGCGAACGAGCGTGCGAGCGAGTGAGTGTTTACATCGTTTTCCCCTTCGCGGAGCGGAAATGATTTTTTTGCATCATTTTGTTTTGCTTACTGTAAACATATTAACTTACCTGTTTGGGGAAGTGACCATGTGAACTTTATATCAGTTCAATTAATTGTGCTCTGGTTGCGAGTGGGTTTGGCGATGTTTTAGATATTAATCTTCTGGCAGATGTGACCGCGTTATCAATTGGTGGACGTTTATAAGCGCCAAAAAGATGTATTTCTGCTCCTGCTGCACACCGAGGGTGGATGGTCGATGGGCAACGTTTGCAAGAATTCTGAACCGATCGAACCGAAAACCCAGAGTCCCCCCCCGCAGCAATGAGCATTCGGATCGGATTTTTATGAGAATCGGGAGAATCATCATCATACATATGTATAGGTTCGGAATCGACACTTATACTAATAGAGCCGATTAGCCACGCCTTTTCAATACACGATTTGAGCCGCGATTCCGCGCGCGCCATCGCGACCAACCCCTCGACGCGTCCGCTCGTTCTCGCACCCTTTCGGTGACGCTTTTTTAGAGGGCTACCAATATGTGCGCCCCCGCCTGCCACCCCGGTACCCACCCCGGCCCAGCATCCTTCCCCGTTGGCGGGGCGAACATCTACATCACCTTGGCGTGTGTGTGCTTTCAGAGCCACGGTCGGTCGGCCGCGTACCGGGGGTTCAGTTACACTGAACGACGATGCCGTACTTTTATGTCCGCATATGTCACCAGCCTCGGTGGTGGTTCTCCCGCTTCTTCACCGAGTACCAATCTTTCAACAACACCAGCGGGCAAGAAACGCGCGGACTTCTCTCGAACCGAAGTCGGTCTTCTCCGTGGGGTCCATCGCAAATTTCTTTCCCTCTCTGTTTCTTTCCCTCTCTCTCTCGCTCTCTCACTCTTGCCGTTTTTCCTTCGCTCTATTTCTCGCTCTCGCTTGTCCGCTTTTCCAACCTCGCCACTGTGAGGAGAAGTAGTTGTGCTTTGGAGATTTCTTTTTTTTTTCTTTTTCTACACTCCATAGCATCCTTATTGCAACTTGCAACAGGAGAAAAAAAAAATGCGAACTCTGTTAATGCAAAGCTTCACTCGCTTCTTCATCGACTCACGCGACGCGGTCTCTTTCTAGTGTCTATGCTCTTGCTCTTTCTCGTCCACCCACTCGGCCACCCATTTCTTTGCGTTCCGGCAGGAGCCTGCTTCGATCTCACCCATCCTTACAAACACACGAGTATTTTTAAAACTAGGCAACGGAATGCAACAACACATGCACCTTTCGCGGCCACATAGCGCCACGTGTGAGCGGGACAACTTCGGGGCGGGGTTGGGGTTGGCAAGCAGGGGATGAAGTCGGGGGTGAAACTGATTGCAAAAGATTCGTGTGCAATTTTTCCCATCCACCGTAGCGCCCTTTTTCCCGGCCACGGGAACACGGCAGGACATCATCAGGGGTGAGGAAAATCCGGGTGGAAATGGATCTTCCGTGTGCAGATAAATATGTACGCTGCTAGTCTCCCACCTTTTCGCAATAGTGCGATACCGTACCGTACACTCGCACACACTCGCGTGGGGAAAAACAGTGGGAAAAAACGGCCAAGGAGAAGACATGCATGCAGCATCATTCTTAGATCGTCTGCATCCTTTCATCAGCCGTTGGCCATTTTCCCCCTAGATCCCCGCCCGGCACCCAGAACCAAGAGGACAAATACAAGCACACACTGACACCTTCGATTGGATATCCCGTGGTGTGTGGTATTCGGCCGTTCGGTATGCACTGCCTCACTCAACAGCTGCGTGATAAGGGAAAAAATGAGAACAGCGTAAAAAAAAAACGAAGAAATCCATCCCCACACTGAATGCCACTCGCCGGATTGTCCGGAAGGATAAATCAGAGCTTTAGACAGCGGCACGGCGAACGGTGGAACCGATGGATGGATGGAGAAGAGTGATGGGAAGCTTTAATATTTTACCGGATTCCTCGGAAATCAGAATTTATTTTTCACCCCTCTACCTCCCCCCCGCGTTGCCCCAACGACCCCCTGGGCAACGCCATTTTTGGGGTGCAATTGGTATTTTTGGCCCAAGACGCGAACCAAACAGCCAACGGGATGCATGCAGTGGGATAAAATGAACGAATGATTCGCAAGCAAGATTGATAAGCCCAAAAGGATAGAGAAGACAGAGAAAGAGAGAGAGTGGGCGCGAGCGAGATAGAATGCATAAATGAGTGAGTGCAAAAGAAAGTAAGCGGGCGAACGAGAGGGATCAACTCGTAGTTTTCAGCGGAAAATGCAATCGATATCCTTTTCTGGAGGCACAGCAGACCTGGCGGTTGCTGTCAGCTTCGGTCAGGTTCATGATTTCTTCTTGTTCGTGGGGGAGAAGATTTTTCTCTCCGTTGCAAAAATGCATTACGAACATTATTAGTGGTGGACGGTGGACGTATGAAAACCGGAAATGGTGGAAAGCTTTTTCATCATTCATTACTCGAAAACTGTTCGTGTAACGATCGCATGGCTCGCATCTCGCAAATGGTGAAACTAAGGTGAGAATTAGTAGCAATTATGTGAATATTAAAAATACAACACTTTCAACTATTGCAGGACCTATTACTAAGAACTAATGACTGATAATTAATGATAACTTTTGATAACAATGATACAAAGCACATGAGTTGGGAGACAGCTCCTACTCGGAGATATTGAAGAGTTGTTGGATTTTCTTCAAATATGTTTATTCTGTGCTTGACTAGTATTGAATTTAATACACTTTAAAGAGGGTAGAACTTATCTATCTATAGCAAACTAAGCTTGCACACACTCTCTTGGATTTGAAAAACGAGAAAAAAAAACCCATACACAGCAAAGAGAAGTATTTCTACCCGTCTGTCCATTTGCGTACAGTCGATCGGCAGATAGGAGCGAATGCGAATGTGTACATGTACGGAGGGTGAGAATATTATACGATCCACTCCACTGCAGCGGACAAGTATGGCGCTTCGTAATGGTGCGAAAGAAAACAAAAAAAAACAGACAAACGCGACAAGATTGGCGCGCACAAAAATGGTTCGTGACGCGAGAAAAATAGTTCATTTCAGGATGGAATATGGACAGTTTTTCCATTTCCGCCTTCTGTTGGGGCGGGCACAGCGCGGCGTGGATTGGACGAACTAACCCGATGCAATCTTGACCCCCAGCCAGCGGTGGTGGTGGACGGAAGAAGCTGGCGGTGGAAATTCATGGCACAAAAAGGAACGTATTTTTCCGTCCAAAGTCAGCAAAGATAATCTGATTTTTCTTTCCCCCAAAAGCCCGTTTGCTTCAATTTTTGCCAACCCTCACCGGTGGGTTGAAGTGGAAGGTCAAAGCTTCACATACTGTCACACCTCGTCGTAGCATTGCTGTGAAGTGGATGAAAAATTTGCATCGGTTTGATTCTTTTTTTTTTGCTCGCCATCCTCTCCGGCACTGCATTCGGTCCGTTTGCTCGTGGGAAGGTAGACAAGAAGGGTTCATGTACGTCATGCCTTTTCTCTCCTGTCCTGTCCTGTTCGAGGGACACACGGAGGAATAAACCATCATCATCGTGCACTGCTCGCCATTGCACAACGCTTTCGCTAAATTTTTCTAGTTGTAGTTTAGCTAAAATCGTACCGCCGTACTTTTCATCGATACCGCCGTTGCGAAAGCAATTACTATAACTCTGGTCGATTCGCTCGCGATAAAAATGAATTTGAAATGACCACCCGAGGGCAGGGAGGCAAACAATAACGCAATGTTCTACACAGTATCCTAACTCCGTTCCATTCTCTTACGCCCGAGCAGAACGAACGCATCCGTCCCAATCTGGATCAACAAACATCGTTTAAAAAGCAACACTTTCGCCATTCAATGCGCGAGGTTTTTAGGACAGTTTTTTTTTTGGTTTTGTTCCACCAACCCAATATTTACAAGTACCGCTTTGTTTATATGTGTATTTTGCTAAATAAAAATCTGCATGATGGTGGATGAAAACTAAAAGCAACCCATCATTAGCAAGGATGCTCAACCGTACGTATGCAAGGACATGCACTGGAAGACCCGTCGTGTCCTTTTTTCCCAATTTTTTTCTGCCCAAGCACACGTCCAAACTGACGCCAATATTCCCTGTGAATGCCGCTCCTTCTCGCGCTCGGTTATTTAAACCTAGTCGCGGTTTGGGGAATGCACTCGTTATTTACCCATCATCAGAATATTCTCATCAATTTTCTTTCGGCAATAAAAATGCAAAACCAACCCCCCCGCGAAGCTTTGGCAAAGGGGGGGGGGGGGGGGAGGCGGAAAGCGACAGCAAAAACAGAAGGCTCCAGCACAAATACAGCTTCAGTGGAACAGAACACATTTAACAGAATTCCAAATTAAAACTCCACGTTAGCGGAAAAGGGGGAACAGAAATAAAAAGCAAAAAACTGCCGGAGACTGCCGCTTCTGCATCAATGCGACGCGAAAGGAAATCTTCCGAAAGCTTCAATTCCACCCAAGTGAAAGCCAAACGGGGAACGGTGCAGCGTGTGTGTGTGTGTGTGTGTGTGGGGAGGCTTTTTTCGTATTTCCCACGAAAAACGTCTCATCTGCATGTTTGGCACCGCAAAAGCGTGTACGGGCGAGAACGGGTGCATCAAGGATGGTGGGACATTGCTTGCGCCAAGTGTGACAGCGCTGCGACAGAAGCGCATCAACATCAGATTCTCATCATTGGGAACCAGAAACCATATGTGTTCGCGCTGCTGTTGCCTTCGTCATTATTTTTTACCGTGCGCGCTTCTTCGCATCGCAACCGTCGCTTTGTGTCGGTGGCGCTGCTGTGTCCTGGGGTATACTACCCAAATGCGGATGGATGCTCCGTATTCCTCCACCGGTTCCAATCAGCTTCTAGCGGGCCCTTACCAGAGACCGAAAGCCTTGCCGTGCGCTACTTCCTTTACTTCCGGCAGACCCGCGCTCTGCGAGTGTTGTGTGAGGTCTCTTGTTTTTGTTATTTTTCTAGAGCACTCTTAAAGGACATCAGACGCGAAGGTTCGAGCAGCGATGGCAAAACTAGCGGAAGAAAAGGCAAAAGCGAGCACATAATAATTATCAAACATCATCTATTTGCATCCTTTGCTATCTTCGGCTACCTCGTGATGGCCAACTCCAAACCCCCCTGGTGGTTCTGTCCTTCACTACAATCAGCTTCAATCGCTCCCGCTTCGGCTTCGTTCCCGGCCATCTACTGCTGCGATGCTGTCCGTCCGTACTGCCAGTTCCCCAACGGTACCGGGGAATAGCTTTCTTTTTCATCGAGTTCCATGTTTCTCCGATCTGTGCCCTATTAATAGCGAATCTTACCGTACGATATAGCACTTCCTGTTCCGATGTCGATGGGACGGCATCGCAACGGTGCAGGGTGAATTCTCGTTTTCGTCCTTTTACCTCGGTCGAAGGCATCAGAGGATGTCATCGTGCTGATGCTGCTGCTGCTGCTGCTGTTGCACTTCATCACGGAGAAGGTGTTTCCATCGCACTGCATTCCATGGCACCATGTTTTGCCATTCCTAGCGCTAATGTCCTTTGCACAAACCGGATCCATCCACCATCGGGTTCGGGCTTCGCATGGCACGGTTCGCTGTCGTCGTAGTCGAAACGGATCGTCCGCGGTGGGGTTGGCAAACGTTTTTCACGAATCGGCGAACGAAAGTGCCATCCATTCCGAGCCAAGCACACACTCACACACATGAAGTACGCGGGGCCCATGTCAGCACGCCATGATGCATAGTGTCATTAGTTTGGTTCGCCAGAATGCGACTCCTGATGTATGTCTGCTTGAGGTGGAGCTTCATTTTTGGCTGGATGAAATTGACCAGGCCATAGTCTGAAGATTGGTCGACCAGGCCGGCAATGGAGAGGAGGAAGGTTCAATAGATGGGAATGGATGGTCTGTACATGAGACTGTTTTTCTTTTCACCTTTGCACCTGGAGCGGGGATTTTCGGGGGCCATGTGAGGGGGGGGGAGGACTTTGGACGAGACAAAAAGACACAGAACAGCAGTTCTTTCTTTCGGGGACTTATGATGGGAATAAGGGTGATGTAAAATCGTCCACTGTTGAAGCTTGTGTGGCCGTTGATACTCGCATCATCGTCTCCCTCGAAAACTGAGGCAGGCCCCGGAGCGGAGACTCCATTTTCATTTGTGATTTTTCGTTTAAAAAATGTCCTCCTTCTGTAGCGCGAATCGCATGCATGCAATGCCGATGGAAGTTTGATGGGTAGGAATGAAAATGAATACTCCGAAAGGCAAATAAGAGGCCCGGGCGACTGAGAGCACCCGAGCAAGATGCAACGGAAAACGAACATGGCGAACAAAAGTATATGATGTGCTGCCAAAAAACGGAATAGAAAAATACTGGCACAGCCATAGCATTCGAATGCCACGAATGTGAACATGGGAAAAAAAGGCTCAAAGTGTGATTAAAATATGGCAAATTGAAGATTTTCCCAACGAACTTTTTCCGCTCTAGTCGGCTGCTAAATAGCTGGACAGATGTGGAAGTTTGTGAAGGCGTGTCTTTAATGCAATGTTGAACTTTTATAGGAGAAATGTTCCCATTCAAGACATAAGGAGCAGCTGAGAATATTTTCTCCTCCGCGTCTAAATCATTGTCCCATTCCGTATGTTATCCCGAGTTCGTATCAAATGTTGCCATTGTAGTCCAACACACGGAACACCAAAGGATCAATATTTAAACATCCAGGAACTTCGAGACCGTGCAACAAGGGATCCATAATCAAACATCCTGCCCATTGCATATGCTCGAACCGGGCCACTGCTGTACGTGTGTTTATTTCTTCTGTCGCTTATCAGCATCCGGCGGGAAGCGAAGTACATCCGGAATCCGGCCAATTGTCGATTATGCTCGGGATGACCAGACACCGGGGTGGGTGGGTGGTTGGTTGAGGAAGTGTGCTTTAGCCCCGGCAAGATTCTCACTGTTGTCGACCGCTCAAAAGACATCTGTCCACGTTTCCGTGTGACCGACCGACCGGGCCTCTCGGGCGCATTCAAGTGCATTCAACATTCAGAGTGGCCACATTGCGACAACTTCCTTCCCAAAACTGCTTGCAAAACGTGTGCGCTTGCTGGGAATGTTGTCTTCTCTCTGTCTCTCTGAGTGCTTTCCTTTCTTTTCGAGCAAAACAAACAAACGCACCTGAACTTAAATGTTTTTCCGAAAATCTGGCGCAGCAAAGGTAAAGCGCAGCAACAAGAAAAAACAAAAAGGAAACTTCACCTCCTACCTCACGGAGCAGCTCACTGGGCGGAGGAGGAGGGGGGGGGAGGGAAAAAAGTGCAACCAACCGCCCAGTAAAAGAAAATGCATTATGTATTTTATGAGCGAGCATCGCACCGAAACCTCCGTCCGGCGTGTGAGGCGTAAGGGTATTAAGCGGGGTAGGGGGGGGGGGGGGAACGAAACGGTGGCCGCTGCCTCGGTTCTGCTATTTTGTAGCTACACAGTGTCGAACAAAAAAGTGCATTTTCCTTTTCCGTGCGCCCCGGTACAAACTTATGCTAATTTTAATTGGATCCCATTTCACACCGTAGTGTGAACCGTTGCGCGTTCGGCTCCACATTGCATCCTCCAGCCCCCCCCCCCCCCCCCCCCCCACCCGGATGTCACGCACACACTGGGTCAGCTTCTTTGCCCTCTTAATCTCTCTCTCTCTTTCTGCTTCCTTTTCATTCAGAGGGGGTTGTTTTAGTGCGGCGGCTTACGATGCTACGTCTCTCGGACAGACTTGATCTTGGACGGATGGACGACGGTCTTCGCATTCTTTCACCCCGGAACATCTTCACTGCACAATGGTTCGTTCGCTAGCACTTGCCACGGATGAGTTCCAGCATCGCACGCGGATGCTTTTAGGGTCAGGCCAAAACAAATGGCCCAAAACCGAACCGTCGATCGGTGACTACTATTTGCACCTTGTGCGTGTGTGGGCGGGGGGTGGATTGGACACCAGACCAGGTGTTGCTTGATTGTGTCTTTTGTACCGATCAATCGCTCGACGCGTGTGTTGACAGACTTAATTTGAGCAGCAATAAAATGCTTCCCAACATCTTCATCGAAAGTCCGGGGGGATGAAAGAAATCGATTGATGGAATGTTTGGAAAAGAAAATGTGTGGATTTGGGTCAAACGGGGGAACTCCCGTGGGAATGCTGTTCAGCGGTATATTGCACTATCGATTTGCTGGAAAACGTGAGAACAGCCCAGCTGAATTACTACGCTCCAGCCAGCACCCGATTGCATGTTTAATGTATCCGAAATCGGTATCGCTTAAGATGAAAGCCGAATGCAAACTGGAAACATCTTTTCGGCATGCCTTTTATCAGCGCCGGTTTATCAATTGCTGTGAGGGAAAAAACAACAAAAGCGGCATGTTTTTTCGTGTGTTCACCCCCCCCAAACACAATTCACTGTCGGAATGGATGAACTCATCAACAAGTCCATAATCGGACGCACGGACGCGGTGGTTGTAGCGTAATTATGTATGACTCATAAAGCAGGTAGCTTACGGATCTTTGCGGCATAAATCTCCTCCCGCGTGGCTTTTGTGATATTTGCGCGCAAAAACAGCGAGCGGCAACAATAGTAAACACGGAACACGGATTACCGTGCGGAAAATATCGAATCAGAAGTGAGCAAAAAGCAAAAAGCAAGCAAGACGCGGGTGCCCAACTGGCTGTGGTCTACGATAACGAAAATACGGGCACGGGCGCCAGAACACGCGCACACGCTCAATGAAGGAAACCATTCGGTGCAGCATTAAAAACACTATCCAAGACAACATCTGACCAGCACTCGTCCGTACACATTATCGCGCCCTCGTAGATCGCACTCGATGAATAACTAATAGCGCAACCCCTACGAGAACCACCGCCCCCCCGGGTTTGTGACCCGGGGTTTTGGCTTAAGAACAATATAAAAATTAGCAACAGCGAAAAGCAGGCGAATACATTTTAAATCCACCACCCTTCGCCGTGGACCGTGGGGAAGCTAAGACGAATTTACGACCGGGCGAAAAGTGATTCGCGAAATCAGCGAGGAAAATTCAGCACCCACCGAACCAGCTCAAAAGGGTTTGTTTGCCTTCCTTTTGCGTGCTTTATAAATAAACAAAGCGAAAATTAATCACGACAATGCGGCCATGTTGAACACACGAAAAAATGGCATACTAGGCTGGGTGGGCTGAGGTGTAACGCAGAGCGAGAAGAAGGTGTCATGTGTACGGATGATTTTCTTTGGTCTCTTTGGGGGGGTTGATTGCAAAAAAAACAAAGTCACTTCTTGCAGTTAAATGATGCGAACGGAAAATGATGCGTCAATTCGAACTGACGCTGTTGTTGCGATTTTAACTTTAATAACCGTCAAATGTCAAACAGCTTCAGCAGCGTAGTGTGCCATGAAGATGTGCGACCACGAGCATGCGACACAATAAAACAATGGGTGGATTATCAGTTTACCGATCGCTTCCCCGTGCTGTCCTCATTTGCCTGCTTACGATTACGACGCTCCAGCTGGTCAGTGCCGTTGGAAACTAAAGACACCTTCGGGACGTGATTGTGAGTAAGCGCGCTTCAAACGTAACGCTTTACTTCCGCTTGCCGGTGGCTGAGTTTGTTTGCAAATATTTGAAAGCCACACGACGATTGCCCCAACGGTGCGGTGGCGAAGTGCAGAATGAGGTCAGTGGTGTTGTAGAAAATCAAAATGAATAATAACTCAACTCCGCTACACGCTTTAATAGTGATTTGCTCTTGTTTTTTTGTTGTTGTGTGTTGACTTGTGGTTTCACCCGAAACAAATCATATACATGATGTCTTTCGATAGTCAGAACTTTGGCGAGATTTAGACTGTATTAGTTTCACTGAAACTAATTGGCTTATTAGTGGGGGCAACATTACTGATACAGACAGCGACACTTGCGCCTTCTAGTTATAATTCAATCTGATGCATTTTGAGGAGGTTAGCCGACAGACACCCAGCACCCGGCACCGGGATTCGCATGATGTCCGACTCGCATTACTTCACACATGATCGTATTTGCGAAGCGTGTGCTTACATTCCACGGTTCATCGTACGCCACGGTACCGGCATTCCAGCCCCGTGCCCCAAACCCATTCCCGTTGACCTTTGCATAATTGTCCGCCGGTGACGGTGATGTGCACCTGTCAACCGCCGGGTGCGTCTCAAGCGGGCACGACCGCCAGACGACGGTCGGCAAAATTCGATACAAATCAAAACAATGTTGATGAAGCAGATGCTGATCCTGCCAAATGCCAGCCCGAATGTCGCGGGGAAGGTCAGCCAGTCAGTCGGCGGGTGTGGATTTCGATCCGGCTGCGGATTCTATTTATGTTTACACGTTCGGGTCCACTGTGGGGCTTTCCACGAAATTGGTGCAGTCGGTCGACGCTGCACCCGAGCAATGTGCACCGCGATGCATTCCGAGCGAATCCGATCCGACACTGTGCTCACTGTGTTGCCATATATTGTCCTAGGACGGGAAATCAGTTCTACAAGCCGATACCGGGGGAGAAATTAAATATTTCAAACGCAACGAACTTATCTCAATATGCCTGGGACACTTCTGCAGTCCCCAATTCCAAAGGATGTCGATTGGGGCGATAGCAGCGCCCCCATGCGGCTGGTGTTGAAACTTCGCATAAGATATCAATATGGAAGAGTTCGCGTTCGCAATTGCGTCGTGCAACGTGGGGAAAGAAATTTCTCCGAACGTTACGACTTTCATCCGCTTTCAAGCTCTCGCGAATGCCCCAACATTTTGTATCGCCCCGGCGTTGTTTCCTCCTTGTGGAGGAGAAGTTCGACCATTGCGCATGTCCTTGGGGAGATGGTTGGGCTGTGTGCGAGCGCTACAGAACGTGACAAATAGCCCCACGGAAGCGATAGGTGACGGCAGATAGTACATCTCGCAGGTATAGATACGAGATAGCGATAGGCAAACGGGAATCCGTTCCGATTGTCCTTCCGTTCCCATCGATGGTCGTGCTCTCGCGCTTCTGTTGCTTATCAATTAGGATAATCATTCGCCTTCCGGAGCGGGTGCTGGAAAGCTACCACTCATGCAGTTCGATCCCATTAATGGTGTTTATCTCGTGTTAACGTTCCTTGTCGATGAACTATTGCTGAATTAAAATGAAACAAAATGCTTCTTGAACTATTTGAGCACTTTGGGAATTCATTAGGAGCTGCAGCGAGTAACGATCATTACGTCCTCCGTGCTGAGGCAGGCCAGTGCTCAGCAGCAAACGGATCGCGGATGGCTGGTATGGCGAGTATCAACTGAAAGTAAAACAAACCCCAACATTGTTATCTCCAACCGTTGACGACGATGACGACGGGAAACTATTTGATATACAATATTTGATCGCTGAAGTATTTTTTCCGCTGAAAGGCAACGAACACGAACGGTGAGATTCCTGCGTGCCACCGTGCTGTACCGCGCCCGACGAAGACGAGACGCATCTCCTGCTGCAGGTCTTGGCGCTTGATCCCCGTGCACACCGTGCCCGGTTCGGTTCGTATGGCAAACATTGAGGCGTTCATTTGGATCGCGTAAACATGGACAGGCGGTTTGCTGACACGAGCCCCGGGGGCTGATATGGCTATACGATACATCATCAAACAATAGTCAAGGGACCTCGGTGATACTGACACTCTGGTGGGAGGATGCATTTTTTAGCCACAGGAGAACCTTGATGATAGTGCTGCATAGTGTTTTTAAAAGTCAAATTTGATTAGCAGCAGTTCGTAAAATCTTAATCTAGACGAGAGAAGAACAAGAAATCCTCAAATTGACGTAAAGTCACTGACGAATTGTGAATACTTCAGGTGTTTGTAAGCTCCGCAGCTTTAAATGTTCTTGGGCAATGCATAGCAAATAGAAGAAAAAATGCATTCTGTCTTCACTTCCTTCCTTTTTTTCTGAACGCTTGAGCTGCTCAGGAGATGCTAGAGACTGTGTGAGATGGAAAATCACATCGTGCATCTACTATCATTCACACTGTTTGCAACCCAGAGGCACTGAGGAATGATAATCGCTGTTATAAAGTACTTAATGTTCTATCCTTTCTCCCCTCGCGGACTCACGGAAGTGGAGGGTATGTGTTTGTACACCGGTACGAAGCGTACGTACTTATCAAAATAAAAACAGTGGAATCAAATCGAGAAGGAAACATCGGAAAAGCAAAAAAAAAAATAACTTACATGTGCTTGTTTCCCCCGTTTCAAGCCGTCATGACAGCGTCAAGATGATAAAAATGGCGGCTGGGCTGCAACGATCCGCTGCCACAATGACAGTGATTGAATTGACAATATCAATTACAGGTTTTTGTTATCCACAGCGTGTGTGCTCAAACAGCGGAATGGTGCCGGAATGGAGGCGACCGACCGGGTGAAGGCTAAGTAAGTAATCCACCACCCGAGGAACCCCTGCAACCGAGGGGTATATTTGATATGGCGAAGGCGAAAACGTACACACACACGCACACCCCACCGATTCTCGTTATGCTGCACTCGGCACTGAGGTGGTTGAGTGGGTGGTAAACCTTTTCATTATTACCCCCTCGCGCTCGTTGGGTTTTGCGGGCGGTTCCGGTGGCATGGGCAGGATGAGTGTGAATGACGTTTACTTTTCGTTTAGTGCGCCAGCTCAGGTACGTGTCGTCGTCGCGGTGACCATCACCGTTTGGGGTTTGGTTTGGCGATGTCTCCGGATTCTTATCAGCACCGTTCGAAGCAGTCAAGCAAGAACAGGCACGGGATCATCGTAAAAACAGAAGCAAACAATGCGATTACTAGCGATGACACAAGATACGGGCCTGCGAGGCCATTATTGCTTGGCCACGTACGCTTGACGATGGTTTTATTGCACCATGCGAATGCTGCGTACAAATATGGCCGATCGACGATGGATGACGCGTTGGAATCTGCCCTGCGTCCTACCTGCTTTACAAAAGGGCAGGCTGAAGCTCTGGGCCACATTTACATAACACATCTAATAAAATTCATTAACCGGACGAAAGTTGGCCTGAATGCATTTTGGGGAGGAGAAGGTGGGTCCGGGAAAATGTCGCACACATCAAAACATCAACTGCCATTCAAAGTACGAGAACGAGAGCATGCATGAAAAAAGGGGGGTCGACTTGCTAATGACACTCTAATAGGCCCAACAAAGTCTCAATATTCGCTCGACATTCAAATCGCCGACATGCGTCTTCGTCGACAAACGGGCGCAATGTCAATCCCATCTAAAACCCGGCTGCATGTCGATCCTTCCTTCCTGCTCCGTTTGACATATTTCAGCGCAAAAGTCATCCAAGTGTCCATTGGCAAGAAGTTGACGACAGCGCACACCACACAAAACGAGGGTGGTGGAGGGTGGTGGGAGGCAGACACCGACCAATCCAGTGGACACGATAAATGACAAAATTTGCAACACATAAATTATGCAAGTATAAATATTAATTTGCGCAAACATAACTCAATTAAATGTTTTACTAAGCCACTGGTCGCATACTCATTTGCCAACTGTGTGCGAGCGAGCGAACTGCAAGATGCAGGTGCAGCGAGTGCGTGCGATGGGAAGGAGGATTTGCCCCCGTAAATCCCGTCCCCAGTAGCGTGTGTGCATCCGCAAAACCCTACCGAAACTGTACACGCACGGGTTGTACAGCTGACTTTTGCAACAACATTGGATGGAGCGCAAAATAAACGTTGCTCTTCCCTGCCCCGGTACGGTGGCACATCTCACATGCTCACACGTGCCATCGTCCTGTCCTGGCCAGGCTGAGCGTGTGCTCCGGACTGAAGGACTGAGAGAACATGCGTAACCCAAAATCAGAAACTGATGGAATTTGTTGCTGTTTAATAATCCCAACTGTCACAACACGGTGCGGTTTGCAACTTGCAACTTGCGCCGGCCGACAAACACAACGATGACGATGATGGTGAATCAGATGATGACGATTACGGTGAAACGTTCACGGAGTGATGCTGATTTGGACAGGCCCTAGCGGTCCGCCATCGGGCCCTCCAAAGGGTGTTGGAGTGCGTGCAGATAAATCGTAGACTAACCGGAAGAGCCGCCGTAGACACACCGCCCGTCCACGCGAGACCTATTTAGAGAAGTTTGTCCATCTGTTTACGGGAATGTAATAATAGTAATAACTGGCGTCGCGCCGCGATTCGCGCGTTCTGCATCGGCACACTAGGCGCGACTAGGTCGCGGGAGATGCGGCTACGGTTTTTTGGTGTGCAAGTGTGTGTGTGCGCGGTTGGCTGCAGTGTAAACCCCTCACACGGTGTAGTAACCTCGGGTCTTCACGGACATGACGTGCCACGCGCCATGACAGCGTGATGGGCTGGTCCGTTGCATCCAAACTAACCGTTGGGGATGGAGAAAGGGCTGGGAACGTTAAGGACGCGGAGGATACACGCATGACGATTGTTCGTGTGCCATATTTATTTATAGTGGGCCAGATGATTTATGAACACCTTTTTCGGTGGTACGGAGCGCGCGAAGTGCGACTTCGCGCGAAGATCCTCGCGCGA